>NC_137278.1:116062500-117312500 GCF_054371585.1 Giraffa tippelskirchi
TACAGCCTTATTGGCATGGCATTTGATTCAACATTCCTGGAGTTTGGACTTTCAAACAGGGATTGGGTGCTTCCTCATTGTTAAATTCAGAAATTTGTCAATTATTGTCAATTACTGTCAATTACAGGTTTGGCTACCCCAGCTCTGCTTTCCAGTGAGATTGCAGCTTGTTTCTAGGTTTCTTCTCTAGTAAGTTGCGGTTATTTCTATTAGCTTGTTGGTCTAATTTGAGCAGCAGTGGTTTGCCTCATGACCCCTCTTATTATAGATCTAAGAAGAGTTGTTGATTTTTTAGTTTGCTGAGCTTTTTTTCTTGTTTCAGTATTGAGTTATTACTTACAGGCTTCTAACTTGCCAGCTTGGCCTCACTTTAAAAAAAAATCTCAACATATGAGATTTTAGTTCACCAACTAGGGATCAGACACATACCCACTGCGGTGGAAGCACAGAGTCTTAACCACTGGACCACCAGGGAGGTCCCTTGGCCTCACTTTTAAATACTGTGTTGCCATGTCTTTTTATATATTTCTTTTTCTGTTTTCAGTCCCTTTGGGGTCTCTTCATCAGTCTAGGGACCTCTTTCTCTAGTAGCACTATATACCAAACACACAAGTCCTGGTTTGGTATCTAGTTTTTAATTACAATACAATCTAAGGATATTTATGAAGCAGATAATAAAAATGTAAAAAAATGTACTATGTGATTTCATTTGAGTAAACTAGGCACTTGTTCATTTCTCTTTCCTCCACCAAAATCATTCATTATTTTTTTCTTATAATTATGACTAGTTTTATCAAATAATAGAGACAAAAGAAGAAACTGTTTTAACTAACTCTACAGGCAAATCTCCTTTTCCCCAGTTGTAAATGTATCTCTAGCTACAGACAGACATTCTCAATATTTTAAGAACATTCTGGGTGGAACATTGAAAGGCATTCAGAACTCCATCAGAGTTTTAAAAGTGGAGCAGTATGCCCAGGCACAGGCCTCAGGGTTAGCTTGTCAGAAAAACAATATAGTTGAAACTAAGCCAAAAAGTCTATCTATCTTCCACCTTGTTTAAGGGAGCATCCTCTTAGTCAGAGTTCCAAAGAAACAGAACCAATAGAATATATCTATACATAGATATGCCTAAAAATAGTATAATACTTTAATTAAAAATATTACTTCACCTGAGTTTTCAGTGAGTTGTAATTGTTTTGCAATAGTAACATCAAAAATCACTGATCACAGATCACCATAACAAACATAATAAAAATGAAAAATTTGAAATATTGCAAGAAATGTGACACAGAGATACAAAATGAGCAAATGCTATGCCTGTGAGGCATGCTTTGTTTTATTGTGCATCATGTCACTCTGCTTCATTGATACTCCTTTTTTTTAACAAACTGAAGGTCTGCACAACCTTGCATCAAGCAATTCTATGGGCACCACTTTATAATGGTGTGTTATTTTTTAATATAAAGATATATGCATTGCTTTTTTTAGGCACAATGCTATTGGTGCATACTTAATAGACTACAGTATAGTATAAATATCACTTTTATGTGTGCTGAGAAACCAAAAAAATTGTGTGACTTGATTTCTTGCAATACTGACTTTATTATGGTGGTCTGGAACTGAACCCATAATACCTCTAAGGTATGCCTGTATATGAGATGTATTGTAAGAATTGGCTCACATAGTTATGGAAGCTGAAAAATCCCACAATCTGCTATCTGTGAGCAAGAAAACCAGAAAAAGTTGGTGGTATAATTCAGTTTGAATCTGAAGGCCTAAGAATCAAAGGAGCTGGTAAAGTAAGCACTGGAATCTGAAGGCCCTAGAGCTAGGAGTTTCACTGCTAGGAAAAGACGAATATCCCACCTCAAGAAGAGAAAGAGAGAATTCACTTTTTTTTCTTTTTTTCTTCATTCAGAATCTTAATGGATTGGGTGATACTTCCACTTTGATGAGGGTGGTTCTCTTAACTCAGTTTACTGAATCAAATGCTAATCTCTTCCAGAAACACCCTCACAGATATACTCAGAAATAGTTTTACCAGATATTTGGGCATTCTTTAGCCTAGTCAAGCTGATACATAAAATTAACCCATCACAATGGGACTTCCTTGGCAGTCCGGTGGTTAAGACTCCATGCTTCCAATGCAGGGAATGTGGGTTTGATCCCTGGTCAGGGAACTAAGTTCTCACATGCCATGCCTTGTGCCACCCACTCCCAAATTAACCATTCCAAGGATTAAGCTCTACACTTGAAGGAATCTTATATGATGCCTACTCATACCTACCTATTTCAACCAGGGAAGATTCCTTCTGTTGTCCATTCTGGTCAGCTGCAGTGCTTTGGAGAGCTCTTCTGGGGAAATTAAAAACTGTCCTATCTCAATACTGAGGAAACCCTCTCCTGTTAATTTTATTCCTTAATCTAAACCTGAATTTTTGACTATAAGAATATAACAGCTGAAGAAAATTCATTTCCAACCAAATTTAAAAAAGAACAAGTTATCAGATAAAATGTTTCTCACAGAAGTAGAACTAACTCAGGAAATAAGCTGATACTTTGAAAATATTATGAGTAGTATTCTGAGTGTGAGGTAGGAAAACAATACACTCATAAAACACAAATATTCAGCTATGAAGAAGGAATAATTGTATCTTTAAAATTAACCAAAAAAGTCTTAGATATTTAAGAGAAATCTGTCAATAGGATTTGTATTCAGAGCACACGTTAATTTAGATTTGAAGGCATGAGTTAGGGGAGGGCATCTGAAATGAAACCAGAATTATAACTAGGAAATAGTCAAATGAAGGACTAATGAAAGACTCCACATAGTTGAACAAAACATGTGCTGAAAATGAAAAGGTTTTAGCCTGCCTGAAAAACCATAAAAAGCCAGTTCAGTGGGTGAGAGCTATATTGCCAGATAAATTCAAAGAGGAAGGAAGTCTGAGGTTAGACTTTAGGGCCTTGTAGGTCTTATAAAAGAGTTTGACTCAGACTTGTAATGGTACACCACTGAAACAACTAAAGCAAAGGATCTGACTTTTTATTTTTTGAAATCATGCAGTATGCATTGTAGAAAATATACATGGGGTGGGGCAAGACTAGAATGGGGGGCATTGTTTAGAAAGCTACTGTTTAGCCAATTAAAAAAAAAGTCACTTGGACTAGAGTGATGGCAGTGGGATCAAAATGAATTCCAGCTGTATTATTTATTATGTTTGGCTGTGCTGGGTCTTTGTTGCTGTGCAGACTTTCTCTAGCTGTGGTGAGCAGGGGCTACTCTGTAGTTGTGGTGTATGTATGCGCTTGTCATTGCGTTGGCCTCTCTTGTGAAGCACAGACTGCAGGGTATGCAGGCTTCAGTCGTTGCAGCACGTGAGCAGTTGCATCCCCCAGAGTACAGCACAGGCTCAATAGTTGTGGTGCATGAGCCCAGCTGCCCCATGGCATATGGGATCCTCCCAGATAAGGAAACAAACCCATGTCTTCTGCATTGGCAGGTGGATTTTTTTTTTAACCACTGAGCAACTAGAGAAGCTCCCAGTTATATTTTAGAAACAAAATTGGTAGGAATTTTTGATAGCTTGTTTATGAAGGTAAAGAAGGTGTCAACAAAATGGAACAGGAAGTTTAGGAAGACAGCCTAGGATTTGGAGAAATTTAGTATATTATAAAGATGTCAAATCTGATCTATGGGAATGTATAAAATAACCTTTCAGTGGCTTGGACCAATTGAATCAGTTTTTGGAAAAGTAAATTATATACCCACCACTCATCATTCATAAATCTCAAATGGATAAAATATTGAAGGTTGAAATTTTTTAAAAAAGATGAAAATATAAAAGAATACTTTCATAAAATTGAAGAGGAGAAAATTCTCTAATTTTGACACAAAACCAGAACTCATAAAGAAAAACTTAAAAAATTTTCCTCTAAATAAAATTGATTACATACAAACTAAAAATATCTGTAGAGCAATAAACACTCTAATAAATATTGAAGGAAAACTACAAAGAAAATATCTCAAGATACATGGTAGGCAAAGAATCTCTTTCATAATATATGAACTAAATCAAATCAAATATATGAAGATAGAAATAATAAAAATGACAAATTATGAATTGTATGCCTATTACACTAGGTTTTGTGCTAAACGTGTCATGTGTGCTAAGTTGCTCCAGCCGTGTCCAACTCTTTGCGACCCTATGGACTTTAGCTTGTCCAGCTCCTCTGTCCATGGGATCTCCAGGCAAGAATATTGGAGTGGGTTGCCATTCCCTACTCCAGGGGATCTTCCCCACCCAGGTATTGAACTCACATTTCTCATGTCTCCTACACTGGCAGGCAGATTCTTTGCCACTAGCACCACCTGGGAAGCCCAAACATGTCATATACATTATTTTATTTATTCCTCACAAAATATCTATGAAAAGGAAGTGTTTTGAATCCTTATTCTACAGATGAGGAAAGTGAGTTTCTGCAAGTAAAGAACTTTTTTTAGAACATGTACATTATGATAACTCCCCTCCTTGTTAGCAAAAATTATTTCCTATTTCTACCTTATCCTCTATGTACAAACATGTGCATACACACACACATACACACACACACTGCTTAGTATCTTTCAGCAGTACTACGGATATTTAATGAAAAATAGCTTCTATTGAAATTGTGGTGAGTAATATTTGTAATGATTATGTATTTCCAACATGATTCATTGTTATATTTCAGAACAGAAAATGATATGTACAGATAATTTGAAGGCCACCAATTCAAGAAGATAATTATTCTATATTAAAAAGTTTTATTGACCTCATGAACTAAAAATATTAATATACAACTTAATAATAAACACGTTGCTTTCTTGATGTGACAATATTCCTTTTTATAAAAGCATTTGTTTACTGGTTTAATAATGATTTTGAAATAATCATTTACACAACACAGTGCTGCATAAGCATCTAAATATTCAGTTCAGTTCAGTTAAGTCACTCAGTCGTGTCCGAATCTTTTTTTTTTTTAATAAATTTATTTATTTTAGTTGGGGGCTAATCACTTTACAATATTGTAGTAGTTTTTGCCATACATTGACATGAATCAGCCATGGGTTTACATGTGTTCCCCTTCCAGGACGCCCCTCCCACCTCCCTCCCCATACCATCCGTCTGGGTCATCCCATTGCCCCAGTCCCGAGCATTTGTCTCATGCATCGAACATGGAATGGTGTTCTGTTTCACATATGATAATATACATGTTTCAATGCTATTCTCCCAGAACGTCCCACCCTCACCTTCTCCCTCAGAGTCCATAAGACTGTTCTATGCATCTGTGTCTCTTATTCTGTCTTGCATATAGGGTTATTGTCACCATCTTTCAAATTCCATATATATATGCATTAGTATACTGTATTGGTGTTTTTCTTTCTGGCTTACTTCACTCTGTATAATGGGCTCCAGTTTCATCCATCTCAATAGAACTGATTCAAATGTATTCTTTTTAATGGCTGAGTAATATTCCATTGTGTATATGTACCACAGCTTCCTTATCCATTCGTCTGCTGATGGACATCTAGGTTGCTTCCATGTCCTGGCTATTGTAAACGGTGCTGCGATGAACATTGGGGTACACGCGTCTCTTTCGATTCTTGTTTCCTCGGTATGTATGCCCAGCAGTGGGATTGCTGGGTCATATGGCAGTTCTATTCCCAGTTTTTTAAGGAATCTCCACACTGTTCTCCATAGTGGCTGTACTAGTTTGCATTGCCTCCAATAGTGTAAGGGGGTTCCCTTTTCTCCACACCCTCTCCAGCATATATTGCTTGTAGACTTTTGGATAGCAGCCATTCTGACCGGTGTGAAATGGTACCTCATTGTGGTTTTGATTTGCATTTCTCTAATAATGAGTGATGTTGAGCATCTTTTCATGTGTTTGTTAGCCATCTGTATGTCTTCTTTGGAGAAATGTCTGTTTAGTTCTTTGGCCCATTTTTTGATTGGGTCGTTTATTTTTCTGGAATTCAGCTGCAAGAGTTGCTTGCATATTTTTGAGATTAATTGTTTGTCTGTTGCTTCATTTGCTATTATTTTCTCCCATTCTGAAGGCTGTCTTTTCACCTTGCTTATAGTTTCCTTTGTTGTGCAAAAGCTTTTAATTTTAATTAGGTCCCATTTGTTTATTTTTGCTTTTATTTCCAATATTCTGGGAGGTGGGTCATGGAGGATCCTGCTGTGATCTATGTCGGAGAGGGTTTTGCCTATGTTTTCCTCTAGGAGTTTGATAGTTTCTGGTCTTACGTTTAGATCTTTAATCCATTTTGAGTTTATTTTTGTGTATGGTGTTAGGAAGTGTTCTAGTTTCATTCTTTTACAAGTGGTTGACCAGTTTTCCCAGCACCACTTGTTAAAGAGATTGTCTTTTCTCCATTGTATATTCTTGCCTCCTTTGTCGAAGATAAGGTATCCATAGGTGTGTGGGTTTATCTCTGGGCTTTCTATTTTGTTCCATTGATCTATATTTCTATCTTTGTGCTAGTACCATACTGTCTTGATGACTGTGGCTTTGTAGTAGAGCCTAAAGTCAAGCAGGTTGATTCCTTCAGTTCCATTCTTCTTTCTCAAGATTGCTTTGGCTATTCGAGGTTTCTTATATTTCCATACAAATTGTGAAATGATTTGTTCTAGTTCTGTGAAAAATACCATTGGTAGCTTGATAGGGATTGCATTGAATCTATAGATTGCTTTGGGTAGTATACTCATTTTCACTATATTAATTCTTCCAATCCATGAACACGGTATATTTCTCCATCTGTTTGTGTCCTCTCTGATTTCTTTCATCAGTGTTTTATAGTTTTCTATGTATAAGTCTTTTGTTTCTTTAGGTAGATATATTCCTAAGTATTTTATTCTTTTTTGTTGCAATGGTGAATGGTATTGTTTCCTTAATTTCTCTTTCTGTTTTCTCATTATTGGAGTATAGGAATGCAAGGGATTTCTGTGTGTTAATTTTATATCCTGCAACATTACTATATTCATTGATTAGCTCTAGTAATTTTCTAGTAGAATCTTTAGGGTTTTCTATGTAGAGGATCATGTCATCTGCAAACAGTGAGAGTTTTACTTCTTCTTTTCCTATCTGTATTCCTTTTATTTCTTTTTCTGCTCTGATTGCTGTGGCCAAAACTTCCAAAACTATGTTGAATAGTAGTGGTGAAATTGGGCTTCCTTGCCTTGTTCCTGACTTCAGGGGAAATGCTTTCAATTTTTCACCATTGAGGATAATGTTTGCTGTGGGTTTGTCATATATAGCTTTTATTATGTTGAGGTATGTTCCTGCAATTCCTGCTTTCTGAAGGGTTTTTATCATAAATGGATGTTGAATTTTGTCAAAGGCTTTTTCTGCATTTATTGAGATAATCATATAGTTTTTATCTTTCAATTTGTTAATGTGGTGTATTACATAGATTGATTTGCGGATGTTAAAGAAATCTTGCATTCCTGGGATAAAGCCCACTTGGTCATGATGTATGATCTTTTTAATATGATGTTGGATTCTGTTTGCTAGAATTTTATTAAGGATTTTTGCATGTATGTTCATCAGTGATATTGGCCTGTAGTCTTCTTTTTTTGTGGCATCTTTGTCTGGTTTTGGAATTAGGGTGATGGTGGCCTCATAGAATGAGTTTGGAAGTTTACCATCTTCTGCAATTTTCTGGAAGAGTTTGAGTAGGATAGGTGTTAGCTCTTCTCTAAATTTTTGGTAGAATTCCGCTGTGAAGCCGTCTGGTCCTGGGCTTTTGTTTGCTGGAAGATTTCTGATTACAGTTTCGATTTCCGTGCTTGTGATGGGTCTGTTAAGATCTTCTATTTCTTCCTGGTTCAGTATTGGAAAGTTATACTTTTCTAAGGTTTTGTCCATTTCTTCCAAGTTGTCCATTTTATTGGCATATAGCTGTTGGTAGTAGTCTCTTATGATCCTTTGTATTTCTGTGGAGTCTGTTGTGATCTCTCCATTTTCATTTCTAATTTTGTTGATCTGATTCTTCTCCCTTTGTTTCTTGATGAGTCTGGCTAATGGCTTGTCAATTTTGTTTATCTTCTCGAAAAACTAGCTTTTAGTTTTGTTGATTTTTGCTATGGTCTCTTTTGTTTCTTTTGCATTTATTTCTGCCCTAATTTTTAAGATTTCTTTCCTTCTACTGACCCTGGGGTTCTTCATTTCTTCCTTTTCTGGTTGCTTTAGGTGTAGAGTTAGTTTATTTATTTGATTTTTTTCTTGTTTCTTGAGGTACGCCTGTATTCCTATGAACCTTCCCCTTAGCATTGCTTTTACAGTGTCCCATAGGTTTTGGGTTGTTTTGTTTTCATTTTCATTCGTTTCTATGCATAATTTGATTTCTTTTTTGATTTCTTCTGTGATTTGTTGGTTATTCAGAAGCGTGTTGTTTAGCCTCCATATGTTGGAATTTTTAATAGTTTTTTTCCTGTAATTGAGGTCTAATCTTACTGCATTGTGGTCAGAGAAGATGGCTGGGATGATTTCAATTTTTTGGAATTTACCAAGGCTAGATTTATGGCCCAGGATGTGATCTATCCTGGAGAAAGTTCCGTGTGCACTTGAGAAAAAGGTAAAATTGATTATTTTGGGGTGGAAAGTCCTGTAAATATCAATTAAATCTAATTTGTCTATTGTATCATTTAAAGTTTGTGTTTCTTTGTTAATTTTCTGTTTAGTTGATCTATCCATATGTGTGAGTGGAATATTAAAGTCTCCCACTATTATTGTGTTATTGTTAATTTCCCCTTTCATACTTGTTAGTATTTGCCTTATATATTGTGGTGCTCCTATGTTGGGTGCATATATATTTATAATTGTAACATCTTCTTCTTGGATAGACCCTTTGATTATTATGTAGTGTCCTTCTTTGTCCCTTTTCACAGCCTTTATTTTAAAGTCTATTTTATCTGAAATGAGTATTGCGACTCCTGCTTTCTTTTGGTCTCCGTTTGCATGAAATACGTTTTTCCATCCCTTCACTTTCAGTCTGTATGTGTCCCTAGATTTGAGGTGGGTCTCTTGTAGACAGCATATATAGGGGTCTTGTTTTTGTATCCATTCAGCCAGCCTTTGTCTTTTGGTTGGGGCATTCAACCCATTTACATTTAAGGTAATTATTGATAAGCATGATCCCGTTGCCATTTACTTTGTTGTTTAGAGTTCGTATTTAAACATCCTTTCTGTGCTTCCTGTTTAGAGAAGATCCTTTAGCATTTGTTGGAGAGCTGGTTTGGTGGTGCTGAATTCCCTCAGCTCTTGCTTGTCTGTAAAGCTTTTGAATTCTCCTTCATATCTGAATGAGATCTTGCTGGGTACAGTAATCTGGGTTGTAGATTATTCTCTTTCATTACTTTAAGTATGTCCTGCCATTCTCTTCTAGCCTGAAGAGTTTCTATTGAAAGATCAGCTGTTATCCTTATGGGGATCCCCTTGTGTGTTATTTGTTGTTTTTCTCTTGCTGCTTTTAATGTTTGTTCTTTGTGTTTGATCTTTGTTAATTTAATTAATATGTGTCTTGGGTGTTTTGCCTTGGGTTTATACTATTTGGGACTCTCTGGGTTTCTTGGACTTCTGTGACTATTTCCTTCTTCATTTTAGGGAAATTTTCAACTATTATCTCCTCGAGTATTTTTTCATGGCCTTTCCTTTTATCTTCTTCTTCTGGGACTCCTATGATTCGAATGTTGGGGCGTTTCATATTGTCCCAGAGGTCCCTGAGGTTTTCCTCATTTCTTTTGATTCTTTTTTCTTTTTTCCTCTCTGCTTCGTTTATTTCCACCATTCTATCTTCTACCTCACTTATCCTATCTTCTGCCTCCATTATTCTACTGTTGGTTCCCTCCAGAGTGTCTTTAATCTCCTTTATTTCATCATTAATTATATATTGACTCCTTTTTATTTCTTCTAAGTCCTTGATAAACATTTCTTGCATCTTCTCAGTCCTTGTCTCCAGGCTATTTATCTGTAACTCCATTTTGCTTTCAATATTTTGGATCATTTTTATCATTATTCTAAATTCTTTTTCAGATAGATTCCCTATCTCCTCCTCTTTTGTTTGGTTTGGTGGGCATTTCTCATTTTCCTTTGCTTGCTGAGTATTTCTCTGCCTTTTCGTCTTGTTTAGATTGCTGTGTTAGGCGTGGCCTTTCTTCTGGTAGTTTAAGGTTCCTCTTTATTGTGGAGGTTCCTCACTGTGGGTAGGGTTGGACGGGTGGCTGTCAAGGCTTCCTGGTTGGGGGAGCTTGTGTCGGTGTTCTGGTGGGTGGGGCTGGATTTCTCCTCTCTAGAGTGCAATGGAGTGTCCAGTATTGAATTTTGAGATGTCTATGGACTTGTTGTGCCTCTGGGCAGCCTGTATATTGATGCTCAGGGCTATGTTCCTGCGTTGCTGGAGAATTTGCGTGGTATGTCTTGCTCTGGAACTTATTGGCTCCTGGATGGAGCTTGGTTTCAGTGTATATGTGGAGGCTATTGGATGATCTCTTATTAATTAATGTTTCCCCTGGCTTTCAGTCTTATTCTTGCAGTAGCCTCAAGACTTCTCCATCCATACAGCATCAATAATAAAACTTTTAGGTTAATGGTGAAAAGATTCTCCACAGTGAGGGATACCCAGAAAGGTTCACTGAGTTACATGGAGAGGTGAAGTGGAGTGGGGGGTTGAGGTTACCAGGAGGGGAAGAGGGGGACTCAAACGTGGAGAGAGCAGTCTAGCCAGTAAGCACTTCCCTCTGTGCTCTCCACAGTCTGGAACCCTCAGAGCGGTTCACAGAGATACAAAGAGAGGGGGGAAGAAGGTAATAGAGGTGAGCATGAGTAGAAAGGGAGGAATCAGGAGGGGAGAGAGAGATCTGGGCAGTATTCTGTTCCTGAAGTGTTCTCCGGTGCCCAGAACACCCTCAGAGATTCACAGAATTGGGTTGAGAAGAGAAGGAGGAGGGTGGGAGATAGAGGTTCCCTGGGGGGAGAAGAAAGAGCGTCAATAGGGGGGGAGAGTAATCAAGCCAGTAATCACACTCCTGAGTAAAAATGGGTCCTAAAGATTGGGTTCTTAGATGTACAAAATTGATATCAAATATGTAAAACAAAGATGAAAAATCTAGAGTAGAGGTTAGACTCTTATAAAGCATACAATATAAAAAAAGAAAAAAGGAAACAGTGTAAAAAGAAAAAAAACAGTAAAACAGTAAAAAAAAAAAAAAAGAAACAGTAAAAAAAGTAAAACAGGAAAAAAACAGTAAAAAAAGAAACCACAAAAGGTATAAGATATATGTATGCTGTTCGCTTTAAATATAGGGTTTTTTGGGGTTTTTTTGCAAGGTAATAGTGGGTTATGAAAATGAAAGTTAAAGGTGTAATAGAGGACTTAAAGAAAAAAGAAAGAAAAAGAAAAAAAATTTTTTTTTAAATGATAATAGTAAAAATATATATCCCAGACTTTCTCTGGAGCTGTTGTGAGCAGTGTGGGGTCTGTTCAGTTTCAGATAGATCCTTGTTCCTGCTTATACTTTTCAAGATCTATAGGCCCCTTTCAAAGCAGTCGCTGTTAACTACAGGGATTTTAATCTGTTGGCCTGTCACTTCCAACGCGCTTCCCTCTGTTTATTTGGCTTCTGTTTGGAGGTCTCTTCAGTATCTAATTTCCACCCTGCCACAAAGGGGTGGAGGTGGTCTCTTTAGGTTCGCTTGTTCAGTTGTGCTGTGGGGAGGGAGGAACACTGCAAACCAATATCACTGGCGTGTGTGTGGTGAGCTCGCAGTATCTCGGCCACACTGGGTTCGCCCCCACGGCGTGTGTGCTTTCCCCGTCTACCCTGCTCAGGCTTCAGGTTACTCGGCCGGGGAGTGGGCCCTGAGATGTGTGCACTTCCCAGGTCTAAGCCGCTCAGGTTCAGGCTCCCGGTCACTCCACAAAGGTGCAGACTCGGTTGCGCCCGCGGTTTGTGCCGTTCCCGGTTGGAGCAGCTCAGGCAGCCAGGAGTTTGGCAAGTGCACTCTCCCCTGTTGGGGCGGTGCGGGTTACCACCTCCCTGGTCCCCGCCTCGGTTTACGGGCGTGCCCGGCTCCGGTGTGCTTTGTGTCGGTTCTGGGAAGCTGGTCTCTGGCTGTGACCCTCCTGGCGGCTGTCGACCCTCCGGGATCTCAGGCAGTCTTTGCTTAGAAACTGGGAGCCTGTTTGCAGTTTGGTAGGGGATGCCCTCTTTGGGGCTGAGTTTGCCCCTTTCCGGCTCTGGCTGGCCCCGCCTGCCCGCTGTGTCCGGCAGGGGATGGGGCGGTCAGCAGCCAGCTAGCTCTCCTCTGGTATCGCTCAGTCCTTTGTTCTGTGAGCAGGCAGGTAGTGCCTTAGATTTGGGCTTTTTGCGGGATAGTTCTCTCTCTCTGGCTGTCCCACAGTTTAGGTTACTATCTCACATTAGCTCCCTCAGATTGCCCTCAGGGCGTTCGGGCCCAGTCCTTACCCTAAACAGTGCTGCCGGCTCCTCTCCGTTCAGCCCCCACTTGCTGGTGGCGGCTGCGAGCATCTGGGATTCTTTGCTGGGAGTTGCCTTTAGGCACGTAATCTGTGGGTTTTATTTATTTTTTCTCCCAGTTATGTTGCCCTCCGAGTTTCAAAATCTTCCCCCAAACCCGCCGGTGAGAGGGTTTCCTGGTGCTTGGAAATTTCTCCTCTTTTACGACCCCTGCCCGGGACAGGTGTCCGTCCCTAACTCTTTTGTCTCTCTTTTTATCTTTTATAATTTCTCCTACCTCCTTTTGAAGATAATGTGCTGTCTTTGTGGATGCCTGACGTCCTCTGCCAGCATTCAGAAGTAGTTTTGTGAAGTTTGCTCAGCGTTCAGATGTTCTTTTGATAAATTTGTGGAGGAGAGAGTGGTCTCCCCATCCTATTCCTCCGCCATCTTAGCCCCGCCCCTCGTGTCCGACTCTTTGCGACCCCATGACTGCAGCATGCAAGGCTGCAGCATGCAAGGCCTCCCTGTACATCACCAACTCCTGGTGTTTACTCAAACTCATGTCCATTGAGTCGGTGATACCATCCAACCATCTCATTCTCTGTCATCTCCTTCTCCACATGTCTTCAATCTTTCCCAGCATCATGGTCTTTTCAAATGAGTCAACTCTTCTCATCAGGTGGCCAAAGTAATGGAGTTTCAGCTCCAGCATCAGTCCTTCCAATGAATAGTCAAGACTGATTTCCATTAGGATGGACTGGATAGATCTCCTTTCGGTCCCAGGGACTCTCAAGAGTCTTTTCCAACACCACAGTTCAAAAGCATCAATTCTTCGGCACTCGGCTTTCTTTATACTCCAATTCTCACATCCATACATGACTATTGAAAAAACTATAGCCTTAACTAGACGGACATTTGTGGCAAAATAATGTCTCTGCTTTTTAATATGCTGTCTATTTTGGTCTTAACTTTTCTTCCAAGGAGTAAGCGTGTTTTAATTTCATGGCTGCAGTCACCATCTGCAGTGATTTTGGAGCCCCAGAAAATAAACTCTCTCACTGTTTCCCCATCCATTTGCCATGAAGTGATGGGACCGGATGCCATGATCTTAGTTTTCTGAATGTTGGGCTTTAAGCCAACTTTTTCACTCTCCTCTTTCACTTTCATCAAGAGGCTCTTTAGTTCTTCTTTGCTTTCTGCCATAAGGGTGGTGTCATCTGCATATCTGAGGTTATTGATATTTCTCCCAGCAATCTTGATTCCAGCTTGTGATTCATCCAACCCAGCGTTTCTCATGATGCTCTGCTTATAAATTAAATAAGCAGGGTGACAATATATAGCCTTGACTTTCTCCTGTACAATGTTACAAACCTCTGACCATAGTTCATCAGGCACCCTTGTCTATCAGATCTAATCCCTTGAATCTGTTTGTCACTTCTACTGTATAATCGTAAGGGATTTGATTTAGGTCATACCTGAATGATCTACTGGTTTTCCCTACTTTCTTCAAAGTATCTAAATATTACTGATTATTTTATGATCAAAGAACAGTTTTTATTACCTGAGTGAATGTATTCTAGAGTTTATCAATGAACTATTGAAGTATTTAGCCTATAAACACTATAGAAATGTTTTCTCACATGTAAGTATTTTCTAGAGGAAATAGATACAAACTAAATCATACTTCAGGTTCAATAAGAGTAGAAATTAACATGGAGATTAATTGTCTTGTTCTTGCATTTCCTTTTCTTAAAGAGAAAATCTAATTGGGTGACTTGGCTGTGAGACAGATCACGTCACCCGGTAATTTATTAAGTTCTTATCAGTGCAATCTATCACTGTTCCAGCCAAAACATTTAATTTAGCAGAAGCAATGGGTGCAAAGCCTGGAACTTTAGAGTTTATAAGAGATGCGGTTTTTTTTTAATTCGGAGAAATATGCTTAAATTGAGCTTCCCATGTGGCACTGGGGCTTCCCTGGTAGTTTGGCTGGTAAAGAATCTGCCTGCAATGCAGGAGACATAAGAGGCCTGGATTAGATCCCTGGGTTGGGAAGATCCCCTGCAGGAAGGCACGGCAACCCACTCCAGCATTTTTGCTTGGAGAATCCCATGGACAGAGGAACCTGTTGGGCTGCAGTCCATAGGGTTGCAAAGAATTGGACATGACTGAAGCAGGCATGCAAACATGCTTATAATGATAGTTCTAGGCTGGCCTATGGAAAGAATCAGGGGATAACTGTTCATAAGCATTTCTTACTTTTATATATTTTGAGTTAGATAAGCATTCTTAAAGATCTTTGTTTATAACTGTCACCAAGTATTTAATATTTATAATAAAAACACTAGTATTCTTTTGAGTTAGAGTCCCTCCTGATTTATGGCATCAATTTTTGGCATAAGGCCTACAAATTTCTGTTTGAATATAAACAAACCTCTTCCAAAATCTAAAATGGATCTTCAAAAGTAGTTTTTTTTTTCCTAGCAGTCTAGCAAATATTATCACATCACAATGTTCATAATAAACCTAATGGTATAATTGTATGTAATATTATTCTAACCCAAGAAATGGGAGGTAACTGAAACCAGACTTTACAAAATATTTGATGTCCTCCAGTGGGCAAATAAATTATAACATAGAAGATACAGTCCTTTGGCAGAGCATCCTATTTAGTTTTTTTTTTTTTTAATGACATGCTATTTTTCTTGGGTCTGATGGAGTTCTGATGATAGAATGTAGAAAAAGGTTAAATTCTTTACAATAGAAATTTATTTGGTTGCTTGACGATTTCAAACACTGTGAGTGTGTGTAAAGTGCAGGGCATGGCATTGAGCTGAGTGTACAGTAGACTGAAAGAAAATTAAGGCTATCCTTTTATCACAAATGAGAATAGTTCATGTAGCTATTTTGAATGCTAAAGTATGGATAACTTTAATTTAACTTGAGAACTATTCCTTTCTAAAGATGAGAGACTATATAATTTTATGTGTGCTAACATAAGCTAGAGTAGGTTTTTTGGCAACTACTATTATTATTACTCCTTTTTTCTAACTCATATGTTATTTGAAGCAAAGGACCTAACATTTTCCTTTCTCAGATTCTCCAGCCAAAAATGTCTTTTTCCTTTTAAAGGTATATATTTGGATTGTCTTATATAATCAGTTCATCTATCTTGCTCCTTTCCCTCAATTAATTCTTGTCTCTTTAGAGGAAAAATAAAGGACAGCAAAATCAAGGCTTGGGCCTTTATTTAGCTTGTTAGCAGATCCTTATTGATCATAAAGTTTAAAGAAGTTTTTTGGTAGTTGTACTCTTTATTAGAACACTGCATGTTTGATCCCAGTATAAATTGGGGGCAATCCTCCCCTATTATTGAGAAAGTAGTTTTTTCTTATATATAAGAATATGTTAGGGACTTAAGGTAAAGAAGATATATATATATATATATATATATATATATATATATATATATATACATACATGAGTATATAATATGAATATATATTATATATGAATAATACTATATGTGAATATTATATATGAATATATATGTATATATGAAAAGAATGACCATTAAATCATAATTTGATTTCTGGGAAAAATACTTATGAAAATACAATACAAAGGGTATATCTTAACAATAAGAAAAAAGTGATGAAATGATTTAATAGAATTTTGTTAAAGAAACTTTTAGACTAATATATATTACCTCTCTGAAAAGTGAAAATTGCTTAGTCATGTCCACCTCTTTGTGACCCCATGGACTATACAGTCCATAGAATTCTCCAGGCCAGAATACTGGAGTGGGTAGCCTTTCCCTTTCCCTTCTCCAGGGAATCTTTCCAACCCAGGGATCAAATCCAGTTCTCCCACATTGCAGGCAGATTCTTTACCAGCTGAGGCACAAGGGAAGCCCTTATACCTCCTTAGTGACTACAAAATGGAATCCAGCCTCAAACTATGTTAACATGTCTTTTACCTATATATTAGAGAGGGTTTATATTTCTAACACATGGCTTTAAATCACTTAAAAATAAAATCCAATTTCTTCACAAATTACTGAAGGCCAATAAATACCTGTCGAAGCTCCAATACTCTGGCCACCTGATGTGAAGAGTTGACTCATTTGAAAAGGCCCTGATGCTGGGAAAGATTGAGGGCAGGAGGAGAAGGGGCCTACAGAGGATGAGATGGTTGGATGGCATCACTGACTCAATGGACATGGGTTTTGGTGGGCTCTGGCAGTTGGTTATGGATAGGGAGGCCTGGCGTGCTGCAGTTCATGTGGTAACAAAGAGTCGGACATGACTGGGTGACTGAACTGAACTTAACTACCTCCAGACATTTTCCTTGAACATATCATGTAATCTAGACAAACTGGACTATCTTCAGTTTCCTGGTGGTGGCCCAGACTGACTCTTTGTGACCCTATGGGCTGTAGTCTGCCAGGCTCCTCTCTCCACAGAATTCTCCAGGCAAGAATACTGGAATGGGTATTCTCCACTCCCTTCTCCAGGGGATCTTCCTGACCCAGTGATCAAACCCGTTTCTCCTGTACTGCAGGCAGATTCTTTACTGTCTGAACCACCAGAGAAGCCTGAATAAATATCTTTAAACCTCTAGACATTTTCCTTGGACATATCCTGTCATCTAGACAAATTGGACTATCTGCTATTTCCTGCTATATCCAGACTTTCACTACACTATTTCTTGGCCGATTTCCTCACCTTTAATAGGAATGCTCTTTCTCTAACTTCTCCCATCAAAATTTAGTAAATTCAATAAGTTCTTCAATATTCGGATAAAATATTACATCTTCTATAATATTTTTTTAAGTTCTTTCTATTAGAAGTAATCTATCCTCTTTGGAATCTCACAACACTTGTTAAAATATGTTTTGTGTTTTTTTAAATTATAGCAGTAATACCAAGCATGGCCTATATAGGGGAAGCATGAAAAGTCTGAAAAACTCAGGATGCTCTTAGGCAAAAGCTACATGAAATAAGGCTGGCTGCTGCTGCTGCTAAGTTGCTTCAGTTGTGTCCAACTCTGTGAAACCCTATAGAAAGCAGCCCACCAGTCTCCTCTGTCCCTGGGATTCTCCAGGCAAGAATACCAGAATGGGTTGCCATTTCCTTCTCTCGAAATAAGGCTGGAAAGGATGCCAAAAATGGCTGTATAACCTAGTTAAGCAATAGTCCTTTGACAGACTTCTCAATAAGCAGTAGGATACTGCTTGTAGCTTCAGAATATACATTGCAACAACAGAAAAATGACATTAGCTTATTATATTAAACTGGTGTTTTATTTTTTCCAGTTCAATGGCAATTTGTACTTGTTACTTGCCTAAGAATTCTTTGGTCACCTGTGAGAATATTTGTGTCCATACGATTTTTGTAAGTGTTCATGTGTGTTTTTTTTTTAATCAAGCATTACTGATGATTCCCATGACTCTTTATTCTCTTCCTGGAATACCAAGAAGAAGGGTGAACATTCTAGATACTTTGGTGACTCTTAGAAAATGAGAGAAAATAAGAGAAAATAAGATTTCCTTTGGTCCAATGATTGAGAGAAGTGTATGTTTTGATGGAAAAAATATAACCAGGAAATTCTCTAATCAATTGTGAACTTGAATTCTGAGCACAGTAGGAAAATCACACTTGCATGGTTAAATATAACTGAAAAATAGAGGGAAAATCAATTAAACAAACATAACCTTTATAATCATACAGATACTAATATTTTATTTTGATCCTTTAATTCAAAAACTAAGCAACATTTTGTCTGTCACATTTCTTTGTTGTTAAATTAAAGCAATATATATTCATTATGATCTCTTAAATTTAAGAGATTTGATTCTTATGCCCTTTTCTTTGTTCAATAAGATACTGAGTAAAGAGTAACAACAGAATCAGTTCAGTTCAGGTCAGTCGCTCAGTCGTGTCAGACTCTTTGCAACCCAATGAATTGCAGCACTCCAGGCCTCCCTGTGCATCACCAACTCCTGGAGTTTACACAAACCCATGTCCATCGAGTCAGTGATACCATCCAACCATCTCATTCTCTGTCGTCCCTTTCTCCTCCTGCCCCTAATCCTTCCCAGCATTAGGGTCGTTTCCAATGAGTCAACTATTCGCATGAGGTGGCCAAAGTATTGGGGTTTCAGCTTCAACATCAGTCCTTCCAATGAACACCCAGGACTGATCTTCTTTAGGATGGACTGGTTGGATCTCCTTGCAGTCCAAGGGACTCTCAAGAGGCTTCTCCAACACCACAGTTCAAAAGCATCAATTCTGTGGTGCACAGCTTTCTTCACCGTCCAACTCTCACATCCATACATGACCACTGGAAAAACCATAGCCTTGACTAGACGGACTTTTGTTGGCAAAGTAATGTCTCTGCTTTTTAATATGTTATCTAGGTTGGCCATAACCTTCCTTCCAAGGAGTAAGGGTCTTTTAATTTCATGGCTGCAGTCACCATCAGCAGTGATTTTGGAGCCCCAAAAAATAAAGTCTGACACTGTTTCCACTGTTTCCCCATCTATTTGCCATGAAGTGATGGGACCAGATGCCATGATCTTAGTTTTCTGAACGTTGAGCTTTAAGCCAACTTTTTCACTCTCCTCTTTCACTGTCATCAAGAGGCTCTTTAGTTCTTCTTCACTTTCTGCCATAAGAGTGGTGTCATCTGCATATCTGAGGTTATTGATATTTCTCCTGGCAATCTTGATTCCAGCTTGTGTTTCTTCCAGCCCAGTGTTTCTCATGATGTACTCTGCATATAAGTTAAATAAGCAGGGTGACAATCTGCAGCCTTGACATACTCCTTTTCCTATTTGGAACCAGTCTGTTGTTCCATGTCCAGTTCTAACTGTTGCTTCCTGACCTGCATACAGGTGTGTCAAAAGACAGGGCAGATGGTCTGGTATTCCCATCTCTTGAAGAATTTTCCACAGTTGATTGTGATCCACACAGTCAAAGGCTTTGGCATAGTCAATAAAGCAGAAATAGATGTTTTTCTGAAACTCGCTTGCTTTTTCGATGACATACGCTTTTTCGATTGCATTTCGAACAACAGAATACATATATATTATTTGCATGTTATTAAATGATATGTTTGAAGAACATGAATTCAGTTCCATGTTTTAGTTATCAAAGCATTCTTTCAGGTGGCATTTGCAGAATTAGTGCTAAAACAATAAAAAAAAAAAAAAAGCAATACGAACAGTTAACTCTATGTTCATAAAACAAGTACCTCATCTGAAAAAGAATACTTGCCATAAGTACCTCATCTGAAAAAGAATGCTTGCCCAAAGATAAAACTCTGGGCAAAGAATCAAGACAAAATGAAATAACTGGA
Source organism: Giraffa tippelskirchi (assembly GCF_054371585.1). Taxonomy (NCBI): domain Eukaryota; kingdom Metazoa; phylum Chordata; class Mammalia; order Artiodactyla; family Giraffidae; genus Giraffa; species Giraffa tippelskirchi. Next base: position 116,082,375 of record NC_137278.1, read on the forward strand.
GAATTTCATTGACTCAAGCATTTAAATAAATTATCATAATGCTCATGCAAATGAAGTGATTATCATAAATGAATCCTTGATAATATATAAAAATCCACAAAATGTACCACAGAAAAACTATGCACTTAAGAATGATGAATTATACTTGATAACTTATTGTATAGCCTTCAAATTCAGCCTCCAAACAAGTTAGAATTTACTTGCTCTAAGGATTGAATTTTAATTCAAAAGCATGCAAATTTCATGGAACAAAATTTGACTGCCATTATTCCTCAATCTTCAGGAAGAACTGAAAATCTATTATTTAGTTAATTAATGAATCTTATTCTGATGCTATTTAGTTCTCATACACATCAACAACATCTCATGTTTGTTGTTCAGTTGCTCAGTCATGTCTGACTCTTTGTGACCCCGTGGACTGCAGAATGCCAGGATTCCCAGTCCTTCACCATCTCCCAGAGCATACTCAAATTCTGTCTGTAACTGGCACTAAGTAATTTTGGTATAATAAACAATGTTTCACTCTGTTTTATACATATATATATATTTTATATACATATATATAATTATATACACATATATAATTATATATATTTTATATACATATATAATTATATATATTTTATATACATATATAATTATATATATTTTATATACATAATTATATATATTTTATATACATATATAATTATATATATTTTATATACATAATTATATATATTTTATATACATGTATAATTATATATATTTTATATACATATATATAATTATATATATAGATAATTTGATCAGTATAGCTAAGTAGATATTACAGGTTTACTCTTTTCATTTTTGCCTTTTTCTCACTCTAATGCTATTGAGAGCAATTTGAATAGCAATATTAGGAAATCAACTTGAATAACAATTGAAATATGAAATATGAAATTTAAAGCACATCAATAGATTATTTAGAGGAAATAACTGCTGATGATCCTACTGGTGATGATTCAAAAAATTTTAAATTACATCATGAAGAGTGAGTAATATATCACTACCCCAAAGTAGTTTATTTATGAATATAGTTTCATATATTTTAATAAATATTCCTTATTTATGCTTCTATACTCAGCTAGCTGATGAGAATGCTTTTTTTTTCTAGGCTTAATATAATGAGGTTTATTTCATATTTCCTATGTTATCAATCAATCTAGAGAGAGAAAGAACTCATTTAGACATCCTAGAAGAAATCCTCTATGTACAAATATTATAACCATAAAACTGACATTAAATGATGGTATTAAGATTTTTTGATCCTCTCAATTTAGATAGATAAACAATTGAGTTTCAAAGAAAAAGCAGATGAGCAAGAGACTTTGAGAATGAAAAACATGAAGCAGTACAGTGACTACAGCTCATACAAAAAGCATTATTCAACTCAATTATTTCTTCATACATTGTACTGTGCTCACTCTGAAAAAAAAGGGTTGAGGTAGGTTGCATTCAAAGACAGAAAGCAAAGTTTTAAAGTCCATAAACAAAATGAAGAAACAGGAGAGATAAGTTTTGTCTCAATATTTACGCCCTGACTTAAAAAATCCTTATAATCTCAAACTTCTAGGTGAAATACAATACTAAATTCAGTGTCTCTAATGCTTCACAGCATACTCATTGCTCTGTCTATTATAATCTACTTTCACTCTACTACTACACTGAATCTGCCTTTTCTGGGGTTATCAAATGTTTCCTTGTTGGAAATACAGGAGCATTCTTCAGTATATGCATACTTGACTTCCATTTAGCATCCTGTCCCCCTCAGATATAAGCATCCCTTTATCTTTCAAAATAGGGTTTTTTTCTTACTGGATTTTCCTTTTCCTTTTATAGCAGTACTGGTCAAAGACAGCATGCTTTTCTCTGCTCTGGAAGCTAAGCACATGACTTTTACATAAAGGGAATGAGAGGATTATACCGATTTTGCTCTTGTAAACAAGCCACCTAGCTTGTTAGACAATATATGAAGCAAGAAACATCTAAAGCAAGAAAAAGTTCACACTTATAGCTAAATTACATTGTGTACCTGCTTTGCAGTGAGATTGGCTGAGACATTGAAGTATGGTCATCAGGTTCAACTCTGAGACGAAGAAAGACATTGAATCAAGTACTGAAGAAAAGAATGTGGTGGATAGTTACAGGGGATGTCTGTACTTGTGCCCAGGTTGGGGAAAGTCTAGAAATCAAATTTCTGCCAAATTCAGTTCAGTTTAGTCACTCAGTTATGTCCGACTCTTTGTGACCCCATGAGCTGCAGCACACCAGGCCTCCTTGTCCAACACCTACTCCCAGAGCCCACCCAAACTCATGTCCATTGAGTCGGTGATGCCATCCAACCATCTCATCCTCTGTCGTCCCCTTCTCCTCCCACCTTCAATCTTTCCCAGCATCAGGGTCTTTTCAAATGAATCAACTCTTCGCATCAGGTGGCCAAAGTATTGGAGTTTCAACTTCAACATCAGTCCTTCCAATGAACACCCAGGACTGATCTCTTTCGGATGCACTGGTTGGATCTCCTTGCAGTTACTGCCAAATTACTTGAGAAAAAAGTATACTATATGAAAACGTGAGGTGCATAATCACAAAATTTATGTTTAGCAGGTCCCAGCATAGTTGGCTGTTTAACCACATGTAAAGCAATGGTGGCAGAAACCCTAAATTAATAGAGACAGATTTTGAAGATTTATTTTAAAAGTTCTGGGACTCTCTCCCACCTGGCTTGGAATAGTGATGTTTATGTCCCTAGTTTCTGTTAAGTCTTCACCAAACCCAGTGTAGAGAAGAATAAAGAGACTTGTTCCAAGTACCTTTTTCTGCACAGAGAGAGCGTTTTTTTTTTTTTTTTTTAACATTTGAGCCTTTTTCTCGGGTTTGAAGGGTTACAAAGCAAGATGACTGCACACATGGGGGTGATCCCTAGTATCATAAAGGGGCCCTCTGAATCTTCTTCTATGGTCCTACTGGGGTGAGGAGAAGTTGAGGAGTCCCAGAAGTAAACAGTTGTATGGATAACTATTTTAAATGTGAACGGTATGAAAACATCAATGAAAAAGACTAGCAGAGAAGATAAAAAAACAAAACCCAAATATATGTTGATGATAAGTAGCCCACTTTAAATGCATAAGGACACAGGCATGTTACCAATAAAGGAGAAAATATATACCATGCTAACACTCATCAGAAGACAGCTAGTATCATTATTTTAATTTCAGACAAAGTCAACTTCAAACAAAGAAATTTATCCAGCTAAATAGGCTAAACACGGTCATTTTCTAAAGTTTTATCTCTGTCCTACATCAGTAGGAACTGTCATAAATAATTTTGATAAATATGGACCTTTGATATGATGTTATGGACATGACACTACAACCCTGTGATCCTCCTCCCCAAAACATATAGCCTCAGTCTAATTGTGAGATAAATACTGGACATATTTCAATAGAGGGGCTCTATGATTTGTATGATTAGTACCCCCTCTCCCAAAACTATCAAGATCATCAAAAACAAGGAAAGATTGAGAATCTGTCACAGTTAAGAGGAGCCTAAGAACACAAGACTGTTAAATACAATGTGGTATTTTTATCTAGGGCTTCCCTGATGGCTCAGAGGTAAAGAATCTGCTTGCAGTGCAGGAGACGCCAGTCTGCAGGCTCAATCCCTGTGTCAGGAAGATGCCCTGGAAAAAGAAATGGCAACCTGCTCCATTTTACTGCCTGGGAAATCCTATGAACAGAGGTGCTTGGTGAGTTGGTTGTAATCCTGGAACAGAAAAGGGGAATTTTGAAAAGCTAAGGCAATTTGATTAAAATTTGGACCTTAGTTTAATAATAATGGTTCATTAGTGTAACATGTTCAGTACTAATGTAAGATGTTAGTAACAGAGGAAATTGGGTACAGGTGGTATACGGGGACCTCCCTGTAGTATCTGCTTAATTCTTTTGAAAATCTAAAATTATCCTAAACTGTAAAGTCTGTTAATAAAAATATTAAATATCAGTAATAAAACCATATGTACTTGAAATGTGTTCATTTAGTTACCATGTTAGTCAGGGATCACGTATGGATTGTTCGTGGTTCAGTTCTCAGGAATAAACTCAAGACTATTATAATAATTGTGGCCAAATTTTTTAAACACACATGGAGGAAAAGAAAGTGGGCTCCCTTTTGAACATGTGGCATCTGAAGAAAATCTAAGGAAGACATTCAAAGAAGAAGATTAAATATTTAAACTGTTATCAAGAGAAGCTGTGGAGTCTCTACTTTTGCAGGTGTTTATAAATAGAATTATTTTAGATGTAATCTAATCAGAAGACAGATTGATGGATGAGATGGCTTCTTAAATTTGCCTTTTCTAATAAATTTAATATTACAGCAGCAAGTTGCCATCCCAAAGAAAATAATTGAACACTGGAAAATGATGAATAGTAGGAAGGGATGACATAGACAAAATGGAGGCTTACACTGTCCTTGAAATGATTAACATGATGAAAAGCCTGCATTGTGGTTCTGGACAGATACTTGTGTCCATTTCACAAAGTCAAAAATCCATTCATTCAATGATCCAGTTTCTGCTCAACAAATATTAAATGGCTATAAATAATACATGTTGATGGGTGATGGATGTTAGTTAAGTTTTACATAAAAAGATTTTTCATGTGAGAGAATGGAATTAAACAAACAAACAAAAAATATTAGGATTTCTTAGTTTTCTTTTATAAAACCCAGTAACAGTTTATTCAAAATTTTTGTCTTCATTAGTTAAAATATAAGAACAAAGGAAAGACTAATTTATATTGTGAAATGCTTTACTTATGTGTTGTTACTCTCTCAGTTTTTTTTTTTTTTGCTTTTTTTGGGGGGAGGGGCTATTTTAGACTTTTTTTTTTACTTTACAATATTGTATTGGTTTGGCCATACACTGACATGAATCCGCCATGGGTGTACATGTGTTCCCCATCCAGAACCCTCTTCCCACCTCCCTCCCCATCCCATCCCTCTGGGTCATCCCAGTGCACCAGCCCTGAGCACCCTGTATCGTGCATCGAACCTGGACTGGTGATTCGTTTCACATATGATAATTTACATGCTTCAGTGCTATTTTCCCATATCATACCACCCTCTCCCTTGCCCGTAGAGTCCAAAAGACTGTTCTATACATCTGTCTCTTTTGCTGTCTCTCTTACAGGGTTATTGTTACCATCTTTCTAAATTCCATATATATGCGTTAGTATACTGTATTGGTGTTTTTCTTTCTGGCTTACTTCACTCTGTATAATAGGCTCCAGTTTCATCCACTTCATTAGAACTGATTCGAATGTATTCTTTTTAATGGCTGAGTAATATTCCATTATGTATATGTACCACAGCTTTCTTATCCATTTGTCTGCTGATGGACATTTCGGTTGCTTCCATGTCCTGGCTATTATAAATAGTGCTGCGATGAACATTGGGGTACACGTGTCTCTTTCAATCTGGTTTCCTTGGTGTGTATGCCCAGCAGTGGGATTGCTGGGTCATATGGCAATTCTATTTCCAGTTTTTAAAGGAATCTCCACACTTGTTCTCCATAGTGGCTGTACTAGTTTGCATTCCCACCAACAGTGTAATAGGGTTGCCTTACTCTCTCAGTTTTAACTGATTCTGCAACATGGCTAAACAACCCTGTGTCTTTCAGATCCATTTTTCCTTATTCTTAATCATTTTTTGTTCTTAATCTCCTATCATTTTTTTTTTTTTTTGTAAAATGTAACCCATTTCCTCAAGACTACCATCCAAGACTGAGCTTCTTACATTTAAAAGATTTTCATTGAAATCCAAGAAACTGAGGCTTCTAGGTATGGACAGTCTTAACTTCGTGGCTACACCCCTCTTCCTTACATATTTACTGGAACTTGATCTAAAATATCAATACTTCGTATTCTGTAGTTTCAAGGGCTGACAGCTCTTTGCATTTAGTTAAGAAAGGATTAAAAAGCACTTTCTCTGTGCCACACATTGTGAGGCACATAGTTTAAAGATTGATTGCTTTTCCCCAAGCCGTCTTCAGAATTATTTCTCTCCTTTTTCTGCTAGTTTATTCACATCCATCTGTAAGGAAGCCTCTTTATTATCTGTGATTTAAAATAATGAAGATATGAACTTTGCATATGATATCCTCAAAATATTGCACTGTTTGTCTGTTAACATTCAATTTTCATAAAGTCAAAATCATTGTCTCAAAGTAAAGCAATCCTCACTACACACACACACACACACACACACACACACACGTACAACAGAGAAACTGCATACCAGGAACACCAAAAAGTATCTTGTTGCCAGAATGAACAAGCATATTTTTTGAGCCTCTTACTGGGCTTCTAAACTACTTTCATAACTATAACAGGTATTGCTTTGTGGACTAACTCTACACCCATAAGTCCAGTGATGTTATTCACTCATAGTTCTCTGTGCTAGCCTATCTTCTCACTCTAAGATTCCCGGTTTGTGTTCCCTTTAAAGTGTATGTTTTACTATAATCACTTTTTTTTAGGGTAATGCTGATTTATAAATTTCATGTGTACAACATTGTATTTCTACTTCTGTATACCCTACAATGTTTTATTTTTATAATTTTTAAAATTATTGAAGCCTTCAAAATCTTGTCCTCTCTTCTGAACTTCACATTTAATATCACACTTTCTTACAGCAATGGATGGGGAATAATCAATAATCAATACAGATAATTTTACCTATGGAATATTTCTATTTCCCCTTAATAACTGATTCCTAACTCCATTTCTATATTTAATACCATTATTACATATATTCAGAGATATTGGAATGACTTCATATTTGTTCAGATTATCTTTAATATCACCCCCTTTTTATTAATATTTATTTCTTACCTGCTGCTGCTGCTGCTAAGTCACTTCAGTCGAGTCCGACTCTTAGCGACCCCATAGACGGCAGCCCACCAGGCTCCGCCGTCCCTGAGATTCTACAGGCAAGAACACTGGAGTGGGTTGCCATTTCCTTCTCCAGTGCATGAAAGAGAAAGGTGAAAGTGAAACCACCCAGTCGTGTCCGACTCTTAGCGACCCCATGGACTGTAGCTCCTCCGTCCATGGGATTTTCCAGGCAAGAGTACTGGAGTGGGGTGCCATTGCCTTCTCCGTATTTCTTACCTAACTTGTAGGTGCTGCTGCTGCTAAGTCGCTTCAGTCGTGTCCGACTCTGTGCGACCCCATAGACGGCAGCCCACCAGGCTCCGCCATCCCTGGAATTCTCCAGGCAAGAACACTGGAGTGGGTTGCCATTTCCTTCTCCAATGCATGAAAGTGAAAAGTAAAAGTGAAATCGCTCAGTTGTGTCCGACTCTCAGCGACCCCATGGACTGCAGCCTACCAGGCTCCTCCGTCCATGGGATTTTCCAGACAAGAGTACTGGAGTGGGATGCCATTGCCTTCTCCGAACTTGTAGGTAATTCTGTCTAAAAGGAGTTTGGCCTATCCTAAATTTATATAAAACAATTCAATGATTCAAGTATGCTTTCAAGAAAACATACATATGATCTTTATGACATAATTCAACGACTTCCAAGATTTAATCTCCACCTATTCCTTCAGACTCATATTCTGAAAGAGCTTTTTTACAGATTCTGCCAAATTATCTTTTTCTCATGTAAGTAAACTTTTTATTGGATTGTTTTTTTTCTACTTTATTCATCTGGTGAATTTTGCTTATATTTTAAGTTTCATCTCACGCATCAAACCCGATAAGAAATAGACCCTGAACTTCTGGTTTTAGCTGAGTAGCTTTCCTTCTCCTGAGTTCTAGACCAATGCACATATCTGTTTCTTCTCATTTGTATCATTTAAGAATAACATATAGAAATTTGTTCATTCTACAGTAGAACATAATTTCCTTGAGGTCTAAAGTTTCCTTGAATAGCACAATATAGGGCACATTTGTTGTTGTTTTATCGCTAATTCGTGTCCGATTCTGTGATCCCATAGACTGTAGCCCACCAGGCTCCTCTGTCCATAGGATTTCCCAGCCAAGAATATTGGAATGGGTTGCCATTTCCTTCTCCAGGGGATCTTCTGGACTCAGTGATCAAACCCACATCTCCTGCATTACAAGCAGATTCTTTACCACTGGGCCAGCTGGGAAGCCCTGAACCACCTGGGAAGCCCGCAGGGCACATAAGAGATGTTAAATTATAAACTTATGACACTGGCTTCCAGGAAGATGGAATAGATGTACTCTTCCATTTGTATCCTATGTGTACACTGAAAGCTTGAAACATTATATATAAGATAACCATAAGAAGAAGCTGAAACGCAAAGGAAAGAAGACCTATAGGGTAATGACCCAAGGAATGACACAGTGGTAAGTATCATAGGTTTTCTTTTTGCCTCATATATCTCAGATTTGGGTCTGAATAAGGTAGCAACTCTAAAATGCCAATGAGCACAGCCAAAATTAAAAAGCATGGTAACAGAAACTTCTATACCTGTTTTCTGTAGCTTAGCAAGACAGAAAACTTTTAAACGATAACTGTTTTATTCTAGCCAAACACCACAGAAAAACAACAACAACAACAACAACATGTGTCTCCCCACAAATTTGTTAGCAAAGACTGAGCAGAGAGCCTAGTTACTCACCTCTGCTAGGTTGTAAAAACATAGCCCAAACCTGCACTGGTGTCAGGGGAGGACTACTGGGGAGCAGGGACTTTCTCCTGACTAGACAATAAGACTCCTCCCTTCTATGATGTAGGGAGAGAACTTGAGGAGCCTCTATTTTCACACTCATCAATTTCTTTCAAAATCTCACCAAGATTTTTTTTTTTTATAGTAAAATTTTTCTAAAATTTGTATGTAAAGGCAAAGGAACAATTTTGAAACAATTTTAAATAGAATGATAGTGTGAGATGACTCACTCTATCTGAATTCAGGACACATGATATAGCTGTAGTAATTGAGACTCGTGTTCTTGGTATAGAGATATGTGCAGAGATCATGGACCAGAATTAAGAACTCAGAAATAACCCCCAGAAGTAGGGCCAAGTGATTTTTTATCAAAGATGCAAATATAAATAATTCAGTGGATTAAGGATAGCCTTTTAAATAAATGGTGTTGGAGCAACTGGAAATCTATAAGCAAGTAAGTGAACCTCACCCTAAACCTTGCCCCTTTTATACAAATAAACTCAAAATGGATCACAGACTTAAATGTAAAATGTAAAACTTTTCAAAGAAAGGAGGAAAATTCTTCAGCACCAAAGGTTGGCCAAAGAGTTCTTAGACTTGTTACAAAGAGCATGATCCACAAAAGAAAAAAAGAAAAATTATATATATATATATATGTAATTATATGTAATATGTAATATGTATATATGTAATATGTATATATATATGTAATTTGAACTTCATCAAAATTAACATTTCTGTCCTGTGAAAAACCTTAATGAGAAAAATGGAAAGACAAGCTAGAAATTTGGGGAAAATATTTGCAAACTACATCTCTGATAAAGGAATTACATCTGGAATATATAAAGAACTCTCTAAACTCACCAGTTAAAAAGAAACAATCCAATTAGAAAATGGGCAAAGACAAAGGGATATTTCACTGCAGAAGACATAAAGATGGCAATAAGCACATGCAAAGCTGTTAACATAGCTAGCCTAGCGAAATGCAAATCGCAACTATGATGAGATTACCTGTTAGAACAACTAATATTCTTTTAAGTGACAATACCAATTACCAGTGAAGATACAGAAAAGTTGGATCACTTATATACTGCTGCTGCGAATGTAAAGTATTGCAGGAACTATGGAAAATAATTTGGTAGTTTCTTAAAAAAAAAAACTAAACTAAACATGTATTTATTCTATGACGCAGATATTGTATTTTTGAACCTAGAGAAATATAAACTATATCCACACAAAAACCTGCATGTGAATGTTCATAGCAGCAAATAAGCAAAACCAGCAAACAGCTAAAATTTCCCTTCATAGATAAATGGTTAAACAAACTATAGTATAGTTGACCCATGGATAACATGGGTGCTGACACCCCCCCCAAGGCAGTCAAAAAACTGTGTATAACTTTATAATCTACCCTACAAAGCCACAGTTCTGAATCCTCTCATTCAACCAACTATGGATCTGTGTAGCCCTTTTGAAAAAAAAATCCACATGTAAGTGTACTAGCCCAGTTCAAATCTGTTGTTCAAAAATCAGCTATACTACGATACCATGAAATACTACTCAGTAATAAAGAATACAAAGACAACAATTGATTGGGTGTCCAGGACATCATGTCAAGTAAAACAAGCAAACAGAACAATGCCGTCTAAACTACTGCATCCTATCTGGTTCAATTTACATAATATTTTTTTTTATTTAATTGGAGGATAATGGCTTTACAAAGCGGTTAGTTTCTGCTGTACTGAAAACCTGAATCAGCTGTATGTATACATACATTCCCTCCTTCTTGAGCCACTCTCCCATCTCCCATCCCACCTCTCTAGGTTCTCACAGCATTGGGCTGGGCTCCCCACATTATGCAGCAGCTTCCCACTAACTATTTTACATACAATAGTGTGTATATGTCAATATATCTAATCCTTAAAATTACAAAATTATACAAAGGGAAAGCATTTTAGCGACTGTGTTGGTTAGGGTTGTTAGGGGAAGCGCGATGAGTATGACTGTAAAGGGTTATCAGGGAGCTATTTGTGGTGATGAAATAGTTCTGTATCCTGACTGAATTGGTGATGGTACAAACGCACACATGGGTCAAATGGCACAGAGGTAGACACCCACTTCCCACCAAAGCCAGATTCCTGGTTTTGATTTTGTACCAGATTTATGTCAGAGGTTATCTTTCGGGCAAACTCAGGGAAGGGTCCCTGAGTCCTCTCTGCATTCCCTTTGGAACTTGAGCCAATCTAGGTAGAGTGTGAACACCTGAAAGCTGGCATTTTTAATTTTAATGTAAGTGACGCACATTCAGTTTCTCAAAGAAAACGATTAAAAAAAAACAAAAAAAAACCCTTGCCAGCTACACGGCTGGATAAACAGCCAGGTTGCCTCAGGTCGCCTCAGCCCTGAAGTTTCCTTTGGTTTATGGTCGACACCGAAATCAGATTGATTATATTTTTTGCAGACAAAGATGCGGAAGCTCTATAGAGTCAGCAAAAAAAAAGACCAAGAGCTGACTGTGGATCAGATCATGAACTCTTTATGGCCAAATTCAGACTGAAACTGAATAAAGTGGAGAAAACCACTAGACCATTCAGGTAGGACCTAAATCAAATCCCTTATGACTATACAGAAGAAGTGACAAATAGATTTAAAAGACTAGATCTGATAGACAGAATGCCTGATGAACTATGGATGGAGGTTCGTGACATTGTACAGGAGACAGGAATCAAGACCATCCTCAAGAAAAAGAAATGCAAAAAAGCAAAATGGCTGCCTGAGGAGGCCTTACAAATAGCTGTGAAAAGAAGGAAAGTAAAAAACAAAGGAGAAAAGGAAAGATATACCCATTTGAATGCAGAGTTCCAAACAATAGCAAGGAGAGATAAGAAAGCCTTCCTCAGCGATCAATGCAAAGAAATAGAGGACTGAAGAATGGGAAAGGCTAGAGATCTCTTCAAGAAAATTAGAGATACCATGGGAACATTTCATGCAAAGATGGGCTCAATAAAGGACAGAAATTGTAGGGACCTAACAGAAGCAGAAGATAATAAGAAGAGGTGGCAAGAATACACAGAAGAATTGTACAGAAAAGTTCTTCACAACCCAGACAATCACGATGGTGTGATCACTCACCTAGAGCCAGACATCCTGGAATGTGAAGCCAAGTGGGCTTTAGAAAGCATCACTATGAACAAAGCTAGTGGAAGTGATGGAATTCCAGTTGAGCTATTTCAATTCCTGAAAGAAGACACTGTGAAAGTGCTGCACTCAATATGCCAGCATATCTGGAAAACTCAGCAGTGGCCACAGGACAGGTAAAGGTCAGTTTTCATTCCAATCTCAAAAAAAGGCAATGTCAAAGAATGCTCACTACCACACAATTGCACTCATCTCACACGCTACTAAGTAATGCTTAAAATTCTCCAAGCCAAGCTTCAGCAATACATTAACCGTGAACTTCTAGATGTTCAAGCTGGTTTTAGAAAAGGCAGAGGAACCAGAGAAAATTGCCAACATCTGCTGGATCATCAAAAAAGCAAAAGAATTCCAGAAAAATATCTATTCCTGCTTTATTGACCATGCCAAAGCCTTTGACTGTGTGGATCACAGTAAACTGTGGAAAATTCTTCAAGAGATGGGAATACAGACCACCTGACATGCCTCTTGAGAAACCTGTATGCAGGTCAGGAAGCAACAGTTAGAACTGGACATGGAACAACAGACTGGTTCCAAATAGGAAAAGGAGTACGTCAAGGCTGTATATTGTCACCCTACTTATTTAACTTATATGCACAGTACATCATGAGAAACGCTAGGCTGGATGAAGCACAAGCTGGAATTAAGATTGCCGGGAGAAATATCAATAACCTCAGATATGCGGATGACACCACCTTTATGGCAGAAAGTGAAGAACTAAAGAGCCTCTTGCTGAAAGTGAAAGAGGAGAGTGAAAAAGTTGGCTTAAGGCTCAACTTTCAGAAAACTAAGGTCATGGCATCTGGTCCCATCACTTCATGGCAGAAAGATGGGGATACAGTGGAAACAGTGGCTGACTTTATTTTTCTGGGCTCCAAAATCACTGCAGTTGGTTATTGCAGCCATGAAATTAAAAGACACAATAGATGCAGAAAAAGCCTTTGACAAAATTCAACATCCATTTATGATAAAAACCCAACAGAAAGCAGGAATAGAAGGAACATACCTCAACATAATAAAAGCTATATATGACAAACCCACAGCAAACGTTATCCTCAATGGTGAAAAATTGAAAGCATTTCCCCTAAAGTCAGGAACAAGGTAAGGGTGCCCACTTTCACCACTACTATTCGACATAGTTTTAGAAGTCTGGCCACAGCAATCAGAGCTTAAAAAGAAATAAAAGGAACACAAATTGGAAAAGAAGAAGTAAAACTCTCACTGTTTACAGATGACATGATCCTCTACATAGGAATCCCTAAAGATTATACCAGAAAATTACTAGAGCTAATCAATGAATATAGTAAAGTTGCAGGATATAAAATTAACACACAGAAATCCCTTGCATTCCTATACACCAATAATGAGAAAACAGAATGAGAAATTAAGGAAACAATACCATTCACCATTGCAACAAAAAGAATAAAATACTTAGGAATATATCTACCTAAAGAAACAAAAGACTTATATATAGAAAACTATAAAACACTGATGAAAGAAATCAAAGAGGACACAAACAGATGGAGAAATATACCGTGTTCATGGATTGGAAGAATTAATATAGTGAAAATGAATATACTACCCAAAGTGATCTATAGATTCAATGCAATCCCTATCGAGCTACCAATGGTATTTTTCACAGAACTAGAACAAATCATTTCACAATTTGTATGGAAATATAAGAAACCTCGAATAGCCAAAGCAATCTTGAGGAAGAAGAATGGAACTGGAGGAATCAACCTGCCTGACTTCAGGCTCTACTACAAAGCTGCAGTCATCAAGACAATATGGTACTGGCACAAAGATAGAAATATAGATCAATGGAACAAAATAGAAAGCCCACAGATAAATCCACGCACCTATGGACACCTTATCTTTGACAAAGGAGGCAAGAATATACAATGGAGAAAAGACAATCTCTTTAACAAGTGGTGCTGGGAAAACTGGTCAACCACTTGTAAAAGAATGAAACTAGAACACTTCCTATCACCATACACAAAAATAAACTCAAAATGGATTAAAGATCTAAATGTAAGACCAGAAACTATCAAACTCCTAGAGGAAAACATAGGCAAAACACTCTCCGACATAAACCACAGCAGGATCCTCCATGACCCACCTCCCAGAATATTGGAAATAAAAGCAAAAATAAACAAATGGGACCTAATTAAAATTAAAAGCTTCTGCAGAACAAAGGAAACTATAAGCAAGGTGAAAAGACAGCCTTCAGAATGGGAGAAAATAATAGCAAATGAAGCAACAGACAAACAATTAATCTCAAAAATATACAAGCAACTCCTGCAGCTCAATTCCAGAAAAATAAATGACCCAATCAAAAAATAGGCCAAAGAACTAAACAGACATTTCTCCAAAGAAGACATACAGATGGCTAACAAAAACATGAAAAGATGCTCAACATTGCTCATTATTAGAGAAATGCAAATCAAAACCACAATGAGGTACCATTTCACACCAGTCAGAATGGCTGCTATCCAAAAGTCTACAAGCAATATATGCTGGAGAGGGTGTGGAGAAAAGGGAACCCTCTTACACTGTTGGAGGAAATGCAAACTAGTACAGCCACTATGGAGAACAAGTGTGGAGATTCCTTAAAAAACTGGGAATAGAACTGCCATATGACCCAGCAATCCCACTGCTGGGCATATACACCGAGGAAACCAGAATTGAAAGAGACGCGTGTACCCCAATGTTCATCGCAGCACTGTTTACAATAGCCAGGACATGGAAGCAACCTAGAAGTCCATCAGCAGATGAATGGATAAGGAAGCTGTGGTACATATACACAATGGAATATTACTCTGCCATTAAAAACAATACATTTGAATCAGTTCTATTGAGATGAATGAAACTGGAGCCCATTATGCAGAGTGAAGTAAGCCAGAAAGAAAAACACCAATACAGTATACTAATGCATATATATGGAGTTTGATAGATGGTAACGAAAATCCTATATGTGAGACAGAATAAAAGACACAGATACATAGAAGAGTCTTATGGACTCTAAGGGAGAAGGTGAGGATGGGATGTTCTGGGAGAATAGCATTGAAACATGTATATTATCATATGTGAAACAGAACACCATTCCAGGTTCAATGCATGAGACAAATGCTCAGGGCTGGGGCAATGGGATGATCCAGAAGGGTGGGATGGGGAGGTAAGTCGGAGGGGGTTTCAGGATGGGGAACACATGTAAACCCATGGCTGATTCATGTCAATGTATGGCAAAAACCACTACAATATTGTAAAGTAATTAGCCCCCAACTAAAATAAATAAATGTATTAAAAAAAAAAATGATGCTTACTCCTTGGAAGGAAAGTTATGACCAACCTAGACAGCATATTAAAAAGCATAGACATTACTTTACAACAAAAGTCTGTCTAGTCAAAGCTATGGTTTTTCCACTAGTCATGTATGGATGTGAGAGTTGGACTATAATGAAAGCTGAGTGCCAAAGATTTGATGCTTTTGAACTCTAGTGTTGGAGAAGATTCTTGAGAGTCCCTTGGACTGCAAGGAGATCCAACTAGTCCATCCTAAATAGATCAGTCCTGGGTGTTCCTTGGAAGGACTGATGTTGAAGCTGAAACTCCATTATTTTGGCCACCTCATGCGAAGAGCTGACTCATTTGAAAAGACCCTGATGCTGGGAAAGATTGAGGGCAGGAGGAGAATGGGATGACAGAGGATGAGATGGCTGGATGGCATCAGCGACTCCATGGACATGGGTTTGGGTGGACTCAGGGAGTTGGTGATGGACAAGGAGGCCTGGTATGTTGCTCTTCATGGGGTTGCAAAGAGTTGGACAGGACTGAGCGACTGAACTGAACTGAACGGTCGCGGACTTAGCTAACTGACCTTTCTGCAGCTTGTTTTCCCCTGCCTGAGATTTATTTGCATCTTTCAGGCTTGAAATTCACCAATGAAGAGTGACCCCCACCCACACATGTCCCTCCCTCTTGTCCCAAATCGAAGCACCATCCCAGGCCCACATGCATGATCTCCATCTACCTGTGGCCTCCCCCAGGTGGCCAGTGAAGTGGAATCCTGCAGGCATGTGAGTAATACAGCTTGTTGTTTTTTTTTTTTTTAATTTCCATGTTCCCTGACCATTGTTGCTGAGGCGCGTTCTGTAATCCTAAGGAGAACCACCAGGGCAGGTCCAGCCACAGGGTTAGCTCTGAGGGGAAATATCTGTGGGGGCCTCACTCGCAGCATGGGAGAGGGCCCCCAGGCGTTTCTACCGGATAACGGATAGCCCTACAGATAGCCGTGCCAGTGATAGGCTGAGACTTGTGCGAAACACTAGGGCTGTTTCAAAATGAAAAGCTGAGAGGTGTGCATGGCTTAACCTGAAATATGTCAGAAAACAAAAAACAATATTATGTGAACTCACTTACATGTGGAATATAAAAAACTTTAAGAAACAGAAGATTGATGATTGCCGGTGGAGGGATGGAGGAAGAGAGGAAAATGGGGGAAGGCTGTCAAAGGGTAAGGTACAGACTTCCAGTTATGAGTAATATGCAGCATGGTGACTATTGTTAATACTGTACCGTATGTTAGTAAGTCGTCAAGAGAGTAAGTCTTAAAAGGTCTCACCACACATACACAAGCTGGTAATACATTCACATAAATATATGAAATTTTAAAGTTGTACACTTTAAATTGACAGTGTTTTATGTCAGTGTTATCTCGATAACGCTGGAGAAAAACCTTGTTGCACTGACGGTCCATTGTGGGTAAATGCAGCTATTAATGGGATGATGTGAAGGACATCGAAAAGCCTTAAGACTGTTTACTTCCTTGTTTGAAAACTACACAGATCTTCATGCAGAATTTGGTGGAAAGGAGATTATGTATGCATAGAAACTCAAGTATAAATGGGGAAATGAAAGACAAAGATGCCTGTTGAGATGTCCCACAAATGCTGAATTACAGTAAGGCCATCTTGGAGGGGATTGTGAATGTGTGTGTGTGTATCTACACAACAGTGGCGGTGGCTACTCACTGCCAACTGCTGTTGAGCGCAGTTCTTCAGGAAGTCCTCAGCCAACTGGGCAGATGCCTGGTATGAACCTACAAGATGATAAGCGATCACTGGAATACATTTAAAGTATGAAGTAAGTTAATAGAGTTTCTCATAGGCACATATTAACATATCTGGCAGAAAGTAAATTCTTTCTGCTCCAATTAAAGTAGCAATTTAAAACTTGGTGAGGACTGATATTTTGGGGATCGGGGATCAGTCTTTTCAAGTTGCATATTACAACTAAGGACCACATTACTAACTCAGAAATAAGCTGATTGTAGCATTATCTTGGCAGTTACAGCTAGCTGAATATCTGAAATTGAATTTAAAATGCATGGCATAATATTATTTATGGTGAATGGGTGACTTACTTTATACAAATATAAATTTTATACATATTAATATTCCTCTAAAAATATTGCCAAATGCAGCAAGCTAAAACTAAAAAACAGAAGGAACTACCTGAGAATTGTTTGAGTATATTTTGTCAAATTGAAAATATGAAAAATATGTTTTAAACATATTTAATCCCAAATGTATACCAGAGCTCAAGTAGTTATACCTCTGAATGGTTTTCTATCATATTCAGCAAATAAAATAAAAAGCAGTTGAATGCTAATTGAAAATGTTATATTTTTACTAGTTTCACAGGGCATCAAAAAGGAAAAAATGCAGTTCATAAATTACAACACTTAAATGTTTTACACAGGGTGCCCTTAATTGTTAATGCGTTAGGAAATGTGTCCATTCTTTCACACTCTTACCAAATTCTCCGTGTTTCCACAATATATATGTGTATATGTACAGAGATACATTTGGATTTTAACTTTTTGTTTTTACATAAACATAATCATACTAAATGAACAAATCTAAAGCTTACTTAACAATATAGCAACGGCAACTTAATATATAATGGATATGCCTACAAGTTAATGGATACAAATCTGACTTTACCCTTTCTTCTACCTACTTTGTCATGCATATATTCACAATGCATGACACAATGCATTATGTTGTATATATACACACAGAGAGAAACATATATAATTATCCTCCTTGCTCTTGAAAAGCTATATTGCATTTTAGACAGGAAATCTTATCTGCTAAAGCATGTTCACCAATTATTTTGTCCAAAAATTTTCTATCAGAGAATATAAGTTGGCTCATGTTTTCTTTCAAATGCCTTAAACAAGTGGTGGAGATAAAAAAGGTATAGCACGTTCATAAACACTTCAACCCTGTGGAGTAGGCTATTTTTCTGCTAAAAGCATGTTCACCAATTATTTTGTCACAAGAATTTTCTATCAGAGAATATAAGGTGGCTCATGTTTTCTTTCAAATGCCTTAAACAAGTGGTGGAGATAAAAAAGGTATAGCATGTTCATAAACACTTCAGCCCCTGTGTAGTAGGCTCTTTGACTCTGAAACCCCTGCATATTTAGTTTCATGTTGCCATAAAGCTGTTTTTCTGAGCTGTAACTATTTTTAAATGCAATTAAAGTTCCAGATATGTTTCCCTGGTGTCTCAGTGATAAAGAATCCAGCTTCCAAAGCAAGAGGCACAGGTTCTGATCTGGAAAGATCTCTTGGAGAAGGAAATGGCAACCCACTCCAGTATTCTTGCCTGGAAAATCCCATGGACAGAGGGAGCCTGATGGGTTACAGTCCACGAGATTGTGAAGATTTGGACATGACTTAATGGCTGAACAACAACAAAAGTGCAAGATAACAATGGATTCACAGAAGGTTCAAAATTGGTGGAAAAATCTTATTGTATTGGTGTTTAATAAGTATTCCTGAAATTGAATAAACACACAAAACAGAAAATACAGTCATAGGCTGAAATTAAACAGATAAATCCATCACAACAAAACTCAGGATCTAGTATAGAATAGATTATGAGGGAGGGGATAATATGTTGCAAATGTCCCATCTATTGGTGGAAAAAATAATTAGGAAATAAAAATCCTAGGTTTCTTGGAGTTTTTTATTGTTAGTATTTGTTTTTCTAATGATGAAGAGGGTATAGATCAGTTTGTGGAGATAGTAATTGGTGTTTTGTTTTTCTACAAAATAGAGACACAGATGTGTAAGCAAGAGGACGATACCATTAACACAATGGGAATGTGGAGTTGAATGCTTTATTGCCAAAGCATTGGAAATGCATACCACTTTATCACTACAAAGCCACCTGGAATCTTAGGTACCAGGAGGCTTCTCAGAAGAAAGTCAGGATGATTACTCAATTTTAGTAAAGTAGGTCTACCTGTGAAAGTATTGGAATAGGAAATGGCAGCCCATTCCAGTAGTCTTGCCTGGAAAATTCCATGGACTGAGAGGCCTGGAGAGCTATAGTCTATGGGGTCACAAAGAGTTGGACACCACTGAGCGACTGAGCACAGCACAACACTTGGAAGTACAGGAAAACAAAAGAAACACATAAGCAAAACAACAGTCTTCATCCACTAAAATGTAAGCCACGTGAAGGCAGAGATTGTATACGTGTGTGTGCTTTCACTTAGGAATCTCAGTACCTAGAATTTGCTGGTGCCTGGTAGGCACGCAGATGTACTTAAGTAATCAATAAAGTATTTTTATTATTTTTATATTATTTATTGTCTGATTTTATTTTTGTGTTGTTCTGTCAAGGCTGAGCCTTCATAGATTTTATATTTTTATTCTTTGGAATGTCGTAAGTACTTCTTCCAGAAGTTTTTATTTTGGTACTCAGAATAAATACAACATTTTCCAGGTTACTGGATTTCCCTGATAGCTCAATTGGTAAAGAATCCACCTACAATGCAGGAGACCCCAGTTCGATTCCTGGGTTTGGAAGATCCGCTGGAGAAGGCATAGGCTACCCACTCCAGTATACTTGGGCTTCTCTTGTGGCTCAGCTGGTAAAGAATCCTCCTGCAATGTGGGAGACCTGGGTTCAATCCCTGGATTGGGAAGATCCCCTGGAGAAGGGAAAGGCTACCTTTTCCAGTATTCTGGTCTGGAGAATTCCATGGACTGTATAGTTCATGGGGTCAAAAAGAGGCAGACACTGACTAAGTGACTTTCACTTTTCACTTGCAACTATAAATGACCAGGTGACTAAAGTTCTACCAATAAGATGTAACTGGATATGTATCAACTAAGAAATCCTTTTTTAAGGAGTTGAGATTACTGGCCCAAGACTAGTGATATCTGACTTCATTTATATGACAGAGAAACTTTGTCTTGTTTAACAGACTTGAGATTTTATTTTCTGAGAATTTAGATAAATCTAGTGAATCTAATTCTAACAAATGTACCACCCCTTCTCCAGGTTTTGTGTCTTAGTAATCATGTATGATAAATGCTACCCAGCTATGAGTAACAGACACATGAAAGTTGAAAGATAATTCTAAAATATTTAAATATGATATAATATTCATTTTTGGTAATATAACATGTCTTTCAAATATCAGAAAGTTTACCATTTCTATCAATAGAGAAAATTGTTTGTTTCCATTCCTACTCAATATATGTAAATAAAAAGTACTTTTCAAATGGATTAGAAGTATACTATAATGTGCTTGTATGTTTTTGTCTGATATGTACATTCTTACATTGAGGTGAAGAAGTAGGTGACAATAAACTATCCCCATGATATGACTGTAATATAAATGCATTTTTAGGTGAGGAGGGATATGAAACATATGTGTATATATATATACACCATAAATATATATGTGTAGGGTCTGAGCTGCTTTTGCTCAGAACATATATATGTATGTGTGTATGACCGATATATATACACACACACACACACACATATATGTGTTGGGGGTTGTATATATGTAATACACACATGTGTTTGTGGGTGTATGTATATAATACAAAGACACATAAAGATTCTGTAGGGGAGTGAAAAACCTGAATCAGCCCCTAAGGATTTATTTCCCCTCATCTCCACTAAAAAAAGATGAAATCTCCTAAACCAGAGGACAAATTAGCAACAGTTGGGGAATTTAGATTTTGCAGATATCAGATACTAATATCAATGAAAACAGATCCTTGATTCAAAACAGAGGCTCAATTTTCTGGAACCAGGATTAAAGTTCTCCGTCATCTTAATTGGTCCTTGATATAGTTTACATTTGACATCCAGCAGCTAAGAGTTAGGGACATGGGGAAAAAGATATATATTTTCAGTTTTGCCTGTATCTAAAACAAGTCTCCTATGTTCCACAACTGCAAATTTACAGGAAGATATCAAATTGACATGTGACCTGAAAACTGGTCCATATTAACCAGTGTAAGATTTTCCTAAACCTAGATTTATAAAACTGTAGCAGGCCAACAGATTTTTGTTTCCATTTGCAAGATAGTACATTTTAGTTTGCAACTTACTGTTATGATTGACAGCCACATAAAAAACAACTGCTTTGTTTGAGAGATCCCCAAAGGCTGACACTAGAGAACTTAGGGTGGGGTAGACATGCGATGCCCGCTGGTATACTTCACAGATTAATCATATATCCTAAGAAGACTGATGTATTTTTATGTCTTGATTATTGTATTCCATAGTTGTAAATACGCTAGAATTATAAAAGTATGTTATGTACCAAGTAATGCAAAATATTTCGACAGTTTGTGCCAAAGTATCTTAAATCAACTTATCCTGAATCAAATACCAAGACAAATTCCATAGAATTCTGCCTCTATATATGTCATGGACTGTTTATAATATATGCTACTTTGTAATATTTCATTTTGAATAATAACAAAATAAATCTGGTGATGAAAGTTAGAATACAATTTTAGACATTTATTGGGTCAGGAATGTTAATATTGGAATTAGTGTAATCTGCTTGAAGATATATAAGTAATAAATAATAAACACAAACCGATTTTTTGTTATAGGGGGAATAAACTCCCTACTTCTATTAGAGAATCTGAAAGGACTGCTGCTGCTGCTGCTGCTAAGTCGCTTCAGTCGTGTCCGACTCTGTGCGACCCCATAGACGGCAGCCCAGCAGGCTCCACCGTCCCCGAGATTCTCCAGGCAAGAAGACTGGAGTGGGTTGCCACTTCCTTCTCCAGTGCATGAAAGGGAAAAGTGAAAGTGAAGTCGCACAGTCGTGTCCGACTCTTAGCGACCCCATGGACTGCAGCCTACCAGGCTCCTCTGTCCATAGGATTTTCCAGGCAAGAGTACTGGAGTGGGGTGCCATTGCCTTCTCCACTGAAAGGACTAGTTGTATAAATAAATACATATTTTATAGATATTAACTAGAGTTATTGTAGTAGTCATTTTGTAATATTTTACAAATGTCAGATCACTATATTCTATATCTGAGACTAATATGTAACATGCCAATTATAACTCAATGAAATATGTTGATTATATTATTAACACTATTAATCAATAATTAATTAGATTATTGGATCTTAATTAGATCTTCTAAGATTTTGAGTATTCAAAATCATATTGATTTTATTGTCTTAATAATAAGCATGGAAAAATGGAATTTCTAAGAAATAAATTAGTTCATATAGATTCTAGAGCCTGATTAAATATCAAAGGAGTTTAGGACCCTCAGATATTTTAGAGCTTATCATGTTGTGTGTGTTGTGTATGCACAGCCTGTGTGTTTTCCTCATAGCACCACCTACCTGTTCTTTGACAATTGTGCTATCGAGTCCCCTGAATGCCTCAGAGTGAGAAAGTGAGATAAGCAAATATCAGTATAAGGTTGCATATCCTGCTTCAGTATTTTTTAAGGTTATATTTACCACTGTTCATTTTGTTAAGGACTTCCCAGGTGGCACTAGTGGTAAAGGACCCACCTGCCAATGCAGCAGATGTAAGAGATGCAGTTTCAATTCCTGGGTCAGGAAGACCCCCTGGAGGAGGATATGGCAACCCACTCCAGTATTCTTGCCTGGAGACTCCTATGGATGGAGGAGCCTGATGGGCTCCAGCCCATGGGGTTGGACATGACTGAAGTGACTTGGCACAGCACAGCACATTTTGTTAAGGGCTTCCCTTGTGATTCAGTCGGTACAGAATCCACCTGTAGTGCAGACTGACTGCACAGCAGGAGATACAAGTTCAATCCCTGAATCGGGAATATCCCCTGGAGAAGGAAGTGGTAACACACTCCAGTATTCTTGTCTGGGAAATCCCATGGACAGAGGAGTCTGGTGGGCCACAGTCCATGGAATCACAAAAGAATTGGACATGGCTTAGAGACTAAACCACCACCACTATTTTTTAAAATCTATCATATAACATAAATAGATGAATAGTAGTTTTAAAATTTGGTCATATTTTAACAGAGATAATGTTAAATATGCAAATCTAACAAAAAAAATACATAGGATACTCTAAAGCAAACTTCTGTTAATGTATCAGAAAATGATGTGTGTCGTGGGCTGTGTTTCTGTGCAGACCTTCTGGAAATGCACGTCTAATTAAACTCACATCCTCTTCTAAGTTTCCGTCATCTCAATCAAAAATAAAATTCTAGGTGTTCTGTGGAAAGTATGGAAAAGTATACGGGTGTTGCTCTCCATCCCCAAATTACTATTTTTCCCCTAAAATGTGTTGAAAGGTTGAACTTTCATGACTTGGAACACATAAATAATGCTATTCATGATGGTTTGGTTTCAGGCCAGTTTCCAAATACACTTAACCCATAATGTAATTTAAAAATTGATTCTAATCTCCATATGTAACTACATCTTTATGGGAAAATAAATCAGTGTGTCTTTCTCACTGAACCACTAATGCCAGCCTAGTTACTATCTTACGTCTTTAAACTTTCAACTTTTGAAAAGGGTTTACAAGTCCTCTTCTGGTGTGGTAGACTATTTTTCAGCAAATAGTCACCACTTAGCTCCTAGATATCATTCCCTCCATAGCAAGAGTATACTTCCTCATCGCTTGACTTTGAGCTTGGCCATGTAGCTTTCTTTAGCCCGTGGATACAATCCAAACAGAACTCTACAATGTGCTTGTGCTATTTATTTCCCTTAGTGTCCTACATGTTTGCCATTGTCACGGGAAACCATGCCTTGAACAGACTCTGTCCTTCCATCCTTGGACCTAGAACGAAACATGTGGAGCACTGGCTCCGCAGTCAACCCTTAGATGTGGGAGTGAGA
This sequence comes from Giraffa tippelskirchi, assembly GCF_054371585.1. Classification (NCBI taxonomy): domain Eukaryota; kingdom Metazoa; phylum Chordata; class Mammalia; order Artiodactyla; family Giraffidae; genus Giraffa; species Giraffa tippelskirchi. The sequence continues at coordinate 116,106,487 of NC_137278.1, forward strand.
AATACATGATCATTTCCCACTCGTATTTTGTGGCAGTTTGTTACGGAGAATGACTGAGATAATAGTTAACATGTACAATCACCTACAAGTCCATAGAGAGTGTCTCAAGGGGACTCAAAGGTTGAAAAAAATTACTGTAAATTCCACTTGAAAGTTAAGCCAAGGGTTTAAAATTTTGTACTCTAAATATTGTGATTTAAATGGATTCTCACTCTTAATAAATAATATATTAAAAATTGAGGCATGAATGCATTTTTGGAAAATATTGCCTTCATTCACACTCCCTTGCTATCACTTGTTCGGCTCAAATGACCCCGAGTAAGATGGATAATGATAGAAAATTAATGATGGACATTATAAAACATTGACAAATAATAATAAAATCAATGAAAGGCACAACATTGGGACATAATATTTGGAAAACAAATTGAAAACCAGAGGCTCTGAAAACAACTTCAAAATATTAAAAATCTATTTGATACTCAAAGGACAAGTTTTTTTTTGACGATTGGAAATCTGAATAGGTATTAAGTATAAGGAGAATTAGGGAAAGTCTAAAATATGTTAACATGTTAGCAAGTATGTTAATAGTGCTGGGAAAGCAAGGAAAACATTACAACTCAATGTGTCATGCCAACTGAGTCTGAGGAAGGTCTAGACCCTGATGAGTAAGCTTAAGAATGGTTCATCATCATCAGAAGTGAACATTCTTAGTCCACAAGAAGATGTTTTTATAATACAGATAGAACATAATACGGAGAAGATATATGGAAGTGGCCCTGATACCATGCAAAGGATGCACAGAGAAACAGAGTGTTTAGCTCTTGGACTACTGCTTTCTGTCCAAATTTTTTCCCCTCAGAGTGGTTCTGTCCCAAACCGCACTCTGACTACTGAGACAGTTGACACTTGTTTTCCCTGAGCAAGTCAACTGTTTCCTTGATTACTAGGGAGGCAACAACAGTAATAGGCACGAGCATTTAGTACATTTAGAGGCACACTGATGGACTAAGCATGCTTATTTTAAAGCTTGATATGGATGTTTGTTCAGATGTTACACCACTGAAAACCAAAGGAGTATGAAACAGAATACCCCTAAGAGATCTGTGGGAAAAGGTGATTGTCTCTAGTTATATTAATTTTGACATGATGTATCACAAATATCCCTAGGTAACTTGTATAAATCTTTGTTTTTGCCAGGAGATAAAACATGGCTTATTATTTATCAGACAATATTTTCTCAAGAGGAATCATACTAAAAAACAAATTCCATTCTAATTTTGCTTTTTATCACAAACTAAAATCTGCTTCTAGATTCAGGCATTCTTTCAAATACAAATACACTCCTGAGACATTCTTTAGTTCTTCCCAAAATGCGTATTTCTAGACTAGGATTGAGGAAATAAGAAAATAAATCTTAACTTGTACCGCTGCTGCTAAGTCGCTTCAGTCGTGTCCGACTCTGTGTGACCCCATGGACGGCAGCCCACCAGGCTCCGCCAGTCCTTGGGATTCTCCAGGCAAGAACACAGGAGTGGATTGCCATTTCCTTCTCCAATGCATGAAAGGGAAAAGTGAAAGTGAAGTCCCTCAGTCCTGCCCGACTCTTAGCGACCCCATGGACTGCAGCCTACCAGGCTCCTTCGTCCATGGGATTTTCCAGGCAAGAGTACTGGAGTGGGGTGCCATTGCCTTCTCCGACTTGTACAGCTATATACATGGAAAGTTGCACAGTATTATAATTATTCTTCATGGAATAAATTGATGGCAAATAGTTATAAGTAAATACTCATTTTATAACTTTACAAAAGGTATGTTAAGCATCTTGTTTTTAATCAAGCTGGATATAGGAATTAAATATTTATTTCATAAATATTTATTATGATTATTATGACATAAAGGATAGATGTAAAAGCTGAAGATTTGTAGTTACATCTCTTAATTTCTCAGATGTCTTTGTACTTTCCTAAATTATTTTCCTACCCATATGTTAAAGTCCAGATAGCTTAGTATTTGTAATCCATTAATTGAGGATTTTCTATTGTTGTTTTGTCATGTCAGTTGCAAGGATGTTTTAAAGGTGTCAGTGAAGTATAACTGACACAAAAATACCCTGAATATATTTAAAATTTACAGGTTGATAAGTATTGACATATGTATACATCCATGTGATCATCACCAAATTTAGATAATAAACATATGCAAAATCTCCAAAATCTATTTGTATCACTTTTTAACCCAATTTCTCTCCCCAACACTACCTCTTCCTCAGACAAAATATTGCCTTGTTTCCTGTCACTGTAGATTGATTTGCATTTTCTAGAATATTATATTAATAAAGTACTAATTTATGAATTTATTTTATCTGGCTTTTTTCACTTAGTATGATTACTTTGAGAAACATTTGTTATGTCAATAAATTCGTTTTATTGGTAAGTATTGTTCCACATATGGATAGATAATGATTTGTATATTGATTCACATTTAATGGACATATGAATATGTGCTTTCATTTCTCTTAGGTAACTAAGAGTCTCATTTCTGGATCTTATGACAGGAGTATGTTTTACTGTTCACCTCTTTTCCAAAAAAAACTGTTAACCTCTTTTCTAAAGTGGTTGTACCTTTTGACATCACCACTAGAAGCGTTTGAAGGAAAATCTTTGTGACCTCGCATGAGGTGAAGATTTGTTAGTACAATACCAAAGGCATAGCCCATTTAAAGAAAATGATAAACACAATTTTGAAACTCTCAACTTTGATAAGCAAAGTTGAAAGAATGGACAGTTATAGACTAGAGAAAATATTTGAAAATAATAGATAAAAGATTTGTATCTAGACTATATAATGAATTCTGAAAACTCAATAATGACAAAAACAAATCAATTTTTTTAAAAAATAGAGAAAAATGCTAAGAAAATACTTAACCAAAATATATAGAGATAACAGTTACACACATGAAAAGATATTTATTTTTAATTATTTTAGGATTCAAAATTAAAGCCATAAATGAGATACCATTTTATACCTATTAAAATGGCTGTGTTAAGAACCAAAGAAGCAAACGACCTGAGAATGTCTGGTGCTAACATAGATATGAGGCCATTAAAACTCATACACTGCCTATATGTGAAATGGTACAACCACTTTGAAGAAGTGTTGTGGTTTCTTATAAAGTGAAGCATCACTTATTGTATGACTCAGTTATCTCACACAAAGATATTTACTAAAGAGAAATGAGGCTTCCCTGATAGCTCATTGGTAAAGAATCCACTTGCAATGCTGGAGACTCCAATTCGTTTCCTGGGTCGGGAAGATCCGCTGAAGAAGGGATAGGCTACCCACTCCAGTATACTTGGGCTTCCCTGGTGGCTCAGCTGGTAAAGAATCCACCTGCAATGCAGGAGACACAAAGAGAAATGAAAACTGATATTTACATGTAAACCTGTATGTGAACGTTGGTAATAGCTCCAAACCTGGAAACAACCCAGATACTCTTTCAATGGTGTTTGGATAAAGAAATCGTACTAAATCCCTAAAATGGGATTTATTTATTAAGCAACAGAAAGCAATCAACTGTTGATTCATGGAACAATGTGTCTGAATTGCAAATGTGTTAAGTGTAAGAAGCAAAACTCTAAAGTCTTCACATTGGATGATTCTATTTATATGACATTCTGGAAGAGGTTATATAAACAAATATTATTGATAGTCAGGGGGTAGAGGAGAGGAAAGGTCTGGCTACCAGGGACCATAAGGGGATATATCTGAGAGCTGATCTAACTTCTCTGTCTCAGTTGTGGTGTTTGTTTATAAGACTTTATCACTTGTCAATACTCCTGGAACTATGTCTCAAAAAGAGTAAATTTTACCATATATAAATTAAAAATACATTTGAGAAATCTCTGTGACTCATGGAATTTTTAAACATTAATATGATGATATTTATTTTCCTTTACTTTTGCATTTTGTATCTATCCAAATGCATTTTTATCCCAAGGTCATAAACAAAGTTAGCATTTTAAAAATCTTTTGAACATTAATTAAAAAAATATTTTTGATATGACAAAGAACAACTTGTTCAGAGACTGATACATGCTTAGAATATGTAGTAGAATATTTTCTTCTGGGCTTCCCTGGTAGCTCAGACGGTAAACAATCTGCTTGCAATGCAGGAGACCCAGGTTCAGTTCCTGGGTCGGGAAGATTCTCTGCAGAAGGGAACGGCTACCCACCCCAGTAGTCTTGCCTGGAGAATTCCACGGACAGAGGAGCCTGGTGGGCTACAGTCCATGGGATCACAAAGAGTTGAACATGACTGAGTGACTAACACTAGCGCTAGCACTCTTTTCTTCTACTGTTTAAAATGCTTTGATAAATTCACAGTTAATGCTTGAATTTTCTTATTAAACGATAGCTTTCCTTCTTAGGTTGTTAATATGTTTTTCTATTGTATTTTTAATTTGTTGTTGATATTATATAGGAAAATAAAGGTACATGTACACATTTGTTCACATATATTTTCAGTGTTGAGACTCTATGGAGGCTGCTGCTGCTGCTGCTGCTAAGTCGCGTCAGTCGTGTCAGACTGTGCGACCCCACAGACGGCAGCCCACCAGGCTCCTCCGTCCCTGGGATTCTCCAGGCAAGAATACTGGAGTGGGTTGCCATTTCCTCCTCTAGTGCATGAAAGTGAAAAGTGAAAGTGAAGTCACTCGGTCGTGTTCGACTCTTCACGACCTCATGGGCTGCAGCCTACCAGGCTCCTCCGTCCATGGGGTTTCCCAGGCAAGAGTACTGGAGTCGGGTGCCATTGCCTTCTCCTATGGAGGATGTTGATAGCTAAATTGAAGATAATTGTTCTCTAATAAGATCTTTACTTGAAATATTATTTTTTAGGTAAGATTGGCATATAACATTATATTAGTTTCAGGCTTGTAATATAATGATTTGATATTTCTATATACTGCAAAATAATCATGACAATTTAAGTCTAGTTAGCTAGCATTTGTCACCATGGTTACATAGTTAGGGAAATTTTTTTCTTGTGATGAGAACTTTTAAGGTCTGCTTTCTTTTATCAACTTTCAAATATGTAATACAGTATTATTAACGATAGTCACCATGATGTATATTACATCCTTATGATTTATTTATTTTATACTTGGAAGTTTGTACATTTTTAATTCCTTCACATGTTTTGTCCATCCTCACTGCTCACATCCTGTCAACCACTAGTCTGTTCTCTATAAGCTTGCATTTTTCCTTTTATTGTCTTAGATTCCCCATGTAAGTGAGATCATACAGTATTTGTCTTTTCTGTCAAATCTTTACTTATCATAATGCCCTGAAAGTCTACCCATGTTATTTTAAATGGCAAGATTTTATTATTTTTCATGGCATTATTCCATTGTGTTTACACACACACACACACACACACAGATTCACACACATTTCACATCTTTTTTCATTCATCCCTCAATGAACACTTAGATTGTTTCTGTATTCTAGATATTGTTAATCATACTGCATGGGGGTTCATAATCTTTTTGAGTTAGTGCTCTTGTTTTCTTCAGGAAAATACCCCAAAGTGAAATTGCTATATCATATGGTACTTCAGTTTGTAAGTTTTGAGGAACTTTCATTTAGTTTTCCATTGTGGCTATACCAATTTATATTCCCATCAACACTTCACAAGTGTTCTCTTTTGTCTACATCCTCGCCAGCACTTGTTTTTGATAATACCTTTTTTAACAGGTGTGAGATGATTATCTCTGTGGTTTTGATTTGTATTTCCTTGTTGATTAGTGATGCTTAGCATTTTTTCATACACCTGTTGGCCATCTGTATATCGTCTTTGGAGAAATATGTATTAAGATGCTCTGCCTTTTTTAAACCAAATTGACTGTTCTCACTATTGAGTTGTATGTTATTTATATATTTTGGATATTAACTCCTTATAAGATGTATTATTTGCAGATATTTTCTCAAATTCAGTAGGTTGCCTTTTTACTTTGTTGATGGTTTTCTTTGCTATACGGAGGTTTTTTACTTTGATGTAGTCCCATTTGTTTACTTTTGCTTTTGTTGCCTTTGCTTTTGATGTCAAATCCAAAAAAATCCAAAAAATTTCCAAGACTGATGTCAAAGAGCTTACCACTTATATTTTCTTCTAGATGTCTTATGGTTTCAGTTCTTACAGTCAAGTCTTTAATACATTTTAAGTTAAATCTTGTATATGGCATAGTATGTTGTTGTTGTTGTTGTTGCTAAGTTGTGTATGATTCTTTGTGACCCCATGGACTATAGCCTGTCAGTCTCCTCTGTCCTTGGGATTTCTCAGTCAAGAATACTGGACTGGGTTGCCATCTCCTTCTCCAGAGAATCTTCCTTACCCAGGGGTTAAACCTGTGTCTCCTGCATTGGTAGGTGAACTCTTTACCACCTGAGCCACCAGGGAAGAGTCTGAAATAAGATAGTGGTTGAATTTTCTTCTTTTGCATGTGGCTGTCTAGTTTTCCTAACACTGTTGAAGAGATTGTCTCTTCCTCATTGTGTTTTTTTAGCTCCTTTTTTGTAAATTATATTTATGTGGATTTATTTCTGGACTTTGTTCTGTTAATCTGTGTCTGTTTTTATGCCAATACTGTAATGTTTTACTTAGTGTACCTTTGTAATATCATTTGAAATTAGGGAGCACAATGCCTCCAGCTTTGCTCTTTCTCAAGCTTTCTTTGGCTATTCCCAGTCTTTTGTGATTCCATACAAATTTTAGGACTGTTTGTTCTATTTCTGTGAAAAATGCCACTGGAATTTTGATGAGGTCTGCATTGAAACTGTAGATTGCTTTGAGTAATATAGATATTTCAACAATATTAATCCTTTTAGTTCATGAACATGGAATTTCTTTTCAGTTATTTATTTTTCAATGCCTTTCATGAACTTCTTAAAGTTTTCACTGTACAGCTCTTTCACCTCCTTAGTTAATTTATTCCCATGTTTGCTTCTTTTTGATCAATTGTAAATGGGATTATTTTCTTTATTTCTGTTAGTTATTGATTTATCGAAATGAAACACATTTCTGTGTATTGCTATTGTGTCCTGAAACTTTACTAAATTCCTTTATTGTTCTTATATTTTTTTTTTTACAGTCTTTGGGTTTTCTATATATAATATGTCACCTACAGATAGTGACAGTTTTACTCTTTCCTTTCCAATTCAGATGGCTTTTATTTATTTTCCTAGCCTAATTGCTCAGGCTGGGACTTTCAGTATTATTTGAATAAAAGTGAATAGTTAGCATCCTTGAGTTATTCCTGAGCTTAGAAAAAATGCTTTTAGGTTTTCACTACTGAGTATGATGTTAGCTGTGGGCCTTACTATTATTTTAATCTTAAGTGAGGACTTGCAAAAATATATTATTTTCTCCTGTTCTACAGGTCAAAACATTGGTGCCCACTGAAACTAAGTAACTTTAAGAAAGACTTATTATATAAATGATGCTACTCAATCAGAAGCTAGGACTGTCTAACACTAACTACAATAGTAGTGTTGCTATTTCTACTTCCTATTACTGATTGTAGATGCTTTTCTTTGAGTTTTTAAACATTTTCCAAGTTTTAAGAATATGAAATGAATTTTGTACTTATTACCTTTATTGAGATATAATTGACATGAAATATTGCATGTTTAATGTATATAATATATTGATTTGACATATATATTAATTTGAAGTGTACAAACTTTCAATTAGAAGATAAATATGTTCTAGGGATCTAATGAACAGCATTGTGGTTATAATGAACAGAATTATGCTGTGAACTTGAAAATTGCTGAGAGTAGACCTGAAATGTTCTCATCTCAAAAAAAAAAAGAAAAAAGAAATGGTAATTATGTGTTGTGATGGAGGTGTTAGCTAATTTTGTATTTTATATTTTATTAGACACACTTATTTTTCCTTTCCGGAGAAGGCAATGGCACCCCACTCCAGTACTCTTGCCTGGAAAATCCCATGGACGGAGGAGCCTGGTAGGCTACAGTCCATGGGGTCGCTAAGAGTTGGACACGACTAGAGACTTCACTTTCACTTTTCCCTTTCATGCACTGGAGAAGGAAATGGCAACCCACTCCAGTATTCTTGCCTGGAGAATCCTAGGGACGGCAGGGCCTGGTGAGCTGCCGTCTATGGGGTCGCACGGAGTCGGACACGACTGAAGCGACTTAGCGTAGCATAGCATATTTTTCCTTTCATGCCATGTCACATTACTAGACCTTTCAAAAATATACTAGTAATGGTACAAGCAAACATATTTATCTGTTGCAGACACCAGTAGATTATGTCTTTCCAATGCTTTTTGCCCACAACTGCTTTTCTCATTTTTTTTTTTTACAATAAAACCTAAACATTTTACTTTGAATGTTTAAAGAAACTGTACCACATTGATATACTAGACTAAAATTAAGTAATAGGAAGGAAAAACTATCAATTCACATAATACATCTTAATTTCACATGTTTTTCTAAATGAAAGAAGCCAGATCTGGCTCCTACATACCTATTTTCTGTCATTTCTCTCATCCTTTCCATGTGTCCACGAAACTGAATGATTATTGTCCACTTCAAGTTACTTACATACAACATACTTTTCGTGTCACGGGTTTTTGCAGTTTGTCCATCCTCAAAAAGCCTATCTGTTGCTCTGGGCATATCTCATTTCTTTTGTCTTTTTCAACCTTAATTTAATGTTACATCCTTAGAGTAGTCCTCAGAAATAAGGGATAGAGCTACATTAAGCACTGCAACAGATAAAATGTCATATACACTATCTGTCTTGAGAAAAATGAGTCTAAGCCTATAACAGAAGACTTTCATGGGCATGGTTAGCACAATATATAAAATAGTGACTCTCACACAATAGCAGCATCATTCACAGCCCAAAACACTGATTGCTGGACTCTTGTCCCAGAGATTCTGATGCACTAGGTCTGATGCAGGGCTTGATGTTTTGCTCTTATACCCTGTGCCCCAGTTAATACTGGGCCAATAATGCTATCGGTCTATGGATCACATGTGGAGAATCACTGCAGTATAGAGGAAATTTGGGGCATGGAGGAAGGGGAGGGTGGAGTGGGAAGTGTTGGATTCTGGCTTGAGGTAGAAAGAAGAGGAAGTCAACAACTGGCAACTAAGGAGGCAGTAGGAGCAGAAGAATCCAAGTTCCAAGATTCATTTTTGACTCAAAGTTTTTATTTAGGAACATTTTAAAGCAATGAGTGAATGAACTAATAAAATTGCCACTCGTGAAAATATATCATCTGAGACATAGTCAAGGAACTGTAATATACCATGTAACAAAGTGCTTCCTAACCAATATTAGATTTAATCAATTTATAACACATTTGAAAAATTATGTAATTATTAACATCTGTCTTCATGCGTGAAATACTCTAAAGAACCCTATCAAAATTTAATTTGAATCCAACATTTAAGCAAATCTGGTTTAAATAATTTTTATGTGAATAAGGGACAACTTCCTTTTCACTTTTGTATGTGTCATTATTAAAAGCTTTATCTCTGTCCCTGGGAAGGTAGAACAGAAAGTGCATGAAACTGAAGCAGAAATAAATGAACTCTACGTTTCTCACAGGGATTTTTTTTTAAGGTTAACGAGATTTTCACTTGTTGCATGTCTTATGTCTTTTGATGAGAGAAACTATATAAACATCAAATATTATTCTAGGCAAAAAGGTTCATTAGTGCTTTATTTTCCATTAATATTTGCCAAAACCAAATTGGCACTAAGTGGAATTCTGCAGAGTGTTTGGCAGCCATTTGTTTTCTGTCAAAGTCATGTCAATATACAGATGGATTCCATTTTCACAGTGACCCAAATAAAGTGATATTCAAGATTCAAATTTGGGATGAAATAACTATTAATGTGTGAAATGCCTTAAGGAATTTATGCAGTAATGCAGAACTGTGATGAAATGCAATAAAAGCTAACTAAATTATAAAATTACTCAGGAAAATTGATGAAGTTGGATATGTTATTATGATGACCGTTGGCAATTTCATGTAATCACACTGTAGCAACAGCAAAGGGAATATTTTTAACTTGCATATCCTGTAATTTTTAGAATGAGTGAATCTGGCCAGAAATAACTCCTAATGTTTACATAAAGAAATTACATATCCCTTGGGAAAAGTGGTGTTTGTTACTATTAAGGCACATTGTAAAACTCCAGTGATACATTGTAAACAATTTTATCTTTGGGTGATAGTCTGCATAAGGGTGAAACTCTTAACAAGTCGTGAAGGAGATCCTCTGAAAGTGAGCTAACATGACAACACGAGGCACGGGAACACTGATCTTTCACAGGGTTGACTGTTAATTAACCTTATGAGCTTTAAAATTATCTGAGATTAATGGATTTAATCACATTTAATAAAAGAAACTTAATGGAGAGTCTGTGCAGAGTGATGCAAACTGTCCTTACTTCATTGTTTCAGTGACCCTTTATTGATGGTAAACCCTGTAGGTGGTAGTCTTAGGCATTGAAGTTATAGCAACAAATGAAACCATGTTTGTGTCCCTATAGAATTTAGTGGTACTTAATTTACAGTTCGTTAGGAGAGGCATCTAATTAAGAATACATATATATAATATCTATATGATACTCATGTAAATATGTAATGTTCATATAAATATATTTAAAATATATATATAAAATGTTGTAAGGGTCATAGTTTTATTGGAAAAAAAAAAGTGAAATCACTCAGTTGTGTCTGACTCTTGGAGACCCCATGGACTGTAGCCTACCAGGCTTCCCCATCCATGGGATTTTCCAGGCAAGAGTACTGGAGTGGGTTACCATTTCCTCCTCCAATGGGAAAAAAAGGAGCAGTTTAGATACTAGAAACTGAGAAGGTGCCATTTTAAGAGCATGACCAGGCAGGAGCCTCTGAGGGAGTGAAATTTGAGCAGACATCTGAAAGTAGATTAATAATCTAAGAAAAGAGATTTCCAGTTCAAAAAAATAGGAGTATATGAGTGGAAATATTTTTCAAAGACTAGCAATAAAACTGGAATGAGCAGAGAAGTGCATGGAGGGAAACAGAAATGCTCTGGAGCAGATCATGGAGGTGTGCAGTGGATCATGTTGGGCATGGTAAAATTTAGATTTTACTCTGAAATGGGTATAAACCCATTAGAGGGTTTTGAGCAGGAAAAGGACATGAGCTGGCTTATTTATAAGTGAGAAGATCCATCTGAATGTGGAAAGTTACAGATTTAAGTAACTTTGCTGGAATACAGGTACATGCTTTGAGTCTACTAAGGTGATACTATTATCCTGATGAAATATTCATTTAGAATAGTACTTAATGGGATTTTACCCAGAGGGAATGATAATTTACCCTATGCTAGAAAGGTTCTATAAACACTCTACTCTTTCTGTGAAACATATGTATCATATCTATGTACGGTTTTTAAAGTAGTGATAAAATGAACATGTGAAGTCTCTACCCAGATTATATTAAAGCCCCACATGCCCCTTTCTAGAGGTCTTTCAAGAAGTTCTACATTTCTAAAATTTTTTATCTCTGATTTTTAAAATATAATTTCCAACATTGTGATGCCGGCATATAAAAAGAGATTATTATAAGTTAAGGTGCTATGTGTCCTATGATCTTGCTAAATTTATCTTTTAATTTGATAGCTCCCTTAAGAATGTCTATATGAAGACTCTTGTCATCTGCAAATAGAGACAGTTTTATTTTTTGCCTTATAATCTTCACTTTATTCCTATTTTCTTCTTATAGTTATTACCTCCAGAAAAGTGGTGAGAAGCAGATTTCTTTCCAGTTTTCCTGATTTTAGGGGAAACGTGTCCATTTTTACCATTAAATATGTTATCAGTGAGGTTTGGTAGATGCCCTTTATCAGTTCCCTTCTGTTTTATTCTTCAGAATTTTTATCATGAACAAACAATCTAATCATGATGTTCTTCATCACATCAAGGCCATCTTAATGTAGGTCCTCTTTTGTTGTCTTTTCCCTTCGTGGTAGATCAAAGTTTGTTGGTTTGTGTATTCCAAGTAATTTTGGATTGTATTCTGTATACTCTGAATGTTATGAATACTCTAAATTCTGTTTTGTTTTACATATTTTTTCTTCTGAAGAGTGTTGATTTTGGTTTGTTTGTCTTAGCAGGCAATAATTTGGCCAAAACAAAACTGAAATCTCTCTCTTAGGTGGAAACCTAAAGCTTAATTCATTCTCAGCAAGAGTTTGTTTGGTACATTTGTAGTTCAGAGATCACCCAGATGTTTGGGAAGACTTTGTACATAACATTTGAGGTTCCCAATCAAGGCTTCTCTCTTTTTAAAAATTAAAACCTCATTTTTCTAGCAACTATGGATGCCTTACATTCTTTCTCTGATTCTTTAGGGTAGAAAGACTGTTTTCTTTGCTTTTGTTTTAGGGTTTTATCCTTTATACAATGCACTGACTTTAGCCAGCCCTCTGGCTAATGCTGGAAAAATGTGGAATGACTTCCAAGTATTGACTCGCCTTCAGAATCTTGCTGCCTTTTAGATACTTTCTGTAAGCTTTCTGTGTGCATTTTACTTTAAGCTTATATTTGCTATCTGTGGCATATCTGGATCTGGAAGGAACTGCTTAAACAGATGATAAACAAAAGTCTTTATTCTTTTATTTGTAATTTTAATTAATTAATTTTTTTATTTTTTGGCTTCTCTTTTTTTTTAATTAGTTTATTTATCTATTTTTTAACTTTACAATATTGTATTTGTTTTGCTATACATTGACATGAATCCACCATGGGTGTACATGTTTTCCCCTTCAAGAACCCCCCTCCCACATCCCTCCCCATCCCATCCCTACAGGTCATCCTGGTGCACCAGCCCCACACGCCCTATATCATGCATCAAACCTGGACTGGTGATTCGTTTCACATATGATATTTGTAATTCTAATTTTTTTAATTTTTAAAATTTTTTTTAGATTAAATTTTTTTTTAATTTTTAAAATTGACCTGAGATTTAAAATTTTAAGTAAATTTTGTGGGGGCAGCTCTTAATCTTAAAGGTCTGTAACTGTGTTTTCTTCAAACTCTTACTTGACAGTTTAGCAGGATATTGCATCTCTTTAGATAGTTACTTCTTTAACGGAAATTTGAAAATATCACCAGACTATCAACTGGCCTATCTTGATTTGCAGATGATATTATCCTATGCATAGAAAAATCCCAAAGAATCTACCAAAAACTTGTAGGGACTAATAAATGAAGTCAACAAAGTTACAAGGTACACACAAGTACACAAAAATAGTGTTTCTGTAGAGCAGAAATGATCAATAAAAAAAGGAAGTTAAGGAAGCAATCCCATTTACAAGAGTATAGAAAAGAATAAAACATCTAGAAATAAACTTAATCAAATATATGAAAACCATATATTGAAAACTATAAAACAATGCTGAAGGAAACTAAAGACAGAAATAAAGTGGGGAAAAAAAATCTGTGTTTATGGATTTGATGACATAATATTGTTGAACTGCCAAAATTCCCTGAAGTTATCTACAGATAAGTAAAATCCCTACCAAAATTCACAATGGCCTATTTTGAAAATATGGAAAAAGTAGATTCTGAAATTCATACGGAATTACAAGGTACCTAAAGTTATCAAAATAATACTGAAAAAGAACAACAAAGATGGAAGGCTCACAATTCCAGATTTCAAAACTTGCTACAAAGCAAGCAATATAAAACAATATGATATTAACATACTGATGCAAATTTAAACCAAGAGGGTAGATTTGCGAATCCTGAAATAAACTCATAAATTTGTGGCCCTATACTGTTGAATAAGTTTCTGAGAACATTCAATTGGCTAAAAGTAATCTCTTCAATAAATTATAATCAATTGACTGGATATAAATAGGCAGTAGAATGAGATTGAACTCTTACTTCATGTAAAATCAACTCAAAATATATCAGTGACCTAAATATAAGAGCTAAAAGTATGAAAATCTTAGAAAAAAATGGTATAAATTTTCATGATTTTTAACTATGAATCCATGGTAGTGGATCCTTGGAAATGATGCTGAAAGAATGAGCAGCAAAAGGAAAAAAAAAAAAATATATATATATATATATATATATATATATATATGGGCTTCATCAAAATTAAATGCTCTGTGTATCAAAGGACGTTATCAACTCAGAGGAGAGTCAATCTTTACAATAGCAGAAACTATTTTCAAGTCATATATGTGATAAGGGTTTACCATCTAAAGTATATAAAGAATGCTTACAACTCCACAACAAATAGACAAATAAAACAAATACAAAAGAGGGTGTGTCAGGGGTTTTGTCTGTGGAGAAGAATGATCCTCTTAAGGGTAAGAGAATAAACATCCAAAAACCTTAAAAAGAAGATGGACAACTGACTTGAACAGTTATTTTGCAAAAAAGATATACAAATATTCAATAAACAAACACATGAAAAGATGCTCAACATCATTGATCATTATGGAAATGTAAATCAAAACCAAAATAACATACTACTTCACACCCAGTAGGTTGGCTTTGATGATGAGGATAAAAATGAGAATTAAAAAAAAAAAGAAATTAGAAGGAGAAGGAAAATGAAAAGGGAAAGGAGAAAAACAACAAATGTTGGTGAGGATGTGAAATAGTTGGAGTCCTTACACATTTCTGGTTGGGATATGAAAGCACAAAGCACTGGCAAACGGTTAACAGTTCCTCAAAAAGTTAAACAAGATTTTCTGTATGACCTCATGATTCCACTCCTGGGTACAGATCCAGAATAATTTTAAAAATGCTGAAACAAACACCTGTACCAGGATTTTCTAGTAGCACTATCTATCACAGTCAAAAGATAGAAACAACTCAAGTATTCAATGACAACCCACTCCAGTAGATGAATGGAGAAAAAATAATGTGGTATATATGTTCTTATTTAGTTGTTAAAAAAGAATGAAGTACTGACACATACTACAATTCTGAATAAATCTTGAAATCTATGTGAAAAAAGCCAGACACAAAATGTCACATATTATATAATTCCATATATATGAAATAGCCAGAATAGGCAAATCCCTAGAGACAGAAAGTAGATTGGTGGTTGTCAGGGGAGTGAGTAGGGTTTGGGGATAGAAGAGTGAATAAAGAGTGACTGCTGGATAAGTACAGAGTTTTCCTTTTGGGGTGATGAAAATATTGTGAAACTAGATAGAAGTGATGGTAGCACAGTATTGTAAATGGACTAAGCTGTGCAGTTTCAATGGTTCATTTTTGTTCTGTGAATTTCCACTAAGAAAAATTACACTGAGCTAACCATTTTTTACCTACCAGATTGGCAGAAATTCAAGTTTTACAGTGTATTCTTTTGGGAAGGCTGTGGATAAACAGGTGCTTTCATGCATTGCTGATGGGAATGCAAAATATCAATATTAGTATAGATGCCATCGAGGGTGATTTGGCAATAGATAGCATTTACTGTTTGACTCAGCAATTCACTTCTAAGAATAGTTCCCATAGTTGCAGTAGTAAAAAGACCAAATGATGTATGCACAAGGCTATTCAGAGGAACTCTCTAATATAACAGCATAAGAGGAGAAACGAGATACATCTGTATCAGTAGGAACTGGTCGAGTAAGTCACGGTTCAGCCACACCATGGGGAGCTCTCTGTTTGTAGAAAGATTGACACATTGCTGTGGAAAAATCACTGAGGTGGGTTGTTCCATGAAAAACACGAGGTAAATGTCCAGAATAGGCAAATCTCTAGAGATGTAAAGTAGACTGGTCCATGGCAAGGAAGGGGCTTTCCTGGTGGCTCAGTGGTAAAGACTTTGCCTGCCAATCTAGGAGATGTGGGTTTGATCCCTGGATCAGGAAAATCCCTGGAAGAAGGAAATGACAACCCACTCCAGTATTCTTGCCTGGGAAATCCCATGGACCTGGGAGTCTGGTGTGCTCCATGTGGTCACAAAAGAATCAGATATGACTCAGTGACTGTACAACAACCAACAATGGCTGGGAGGAGGGCGACTGGGAGATGCGGAGATTAGGGGTCTGGGTAGTTGAAAGTAATCTAAAATTTAATGGTAACAAATGAACAGGTCTAAAAATTTTTTTTAAAATTGACTTGTATACTTAAAAGGGTGAGTTTTATAGTATGTGAATTATATCTTAGTAAAGTTGTTATAGAAAAAGAGAATAAGGGATCAAGTTGCTATATGAACCCTGAACTCTGTCAAGATTTTATATAATCAGTCATTGATCTACAGTAAAGTCTAGAGGAAATGGTTCAGATTAAGAGAGATTTTCATAAAATATTGCTATTTGGGAAGACCTCCACAGTGGGGGCAGGGTTGGGAAGAAGTGATTTCAAATCTACAGTAAATTAAAAAGTCAGGGAAATAATTTTTTAAATAAAGCAGGAAGTGCTCCCTCATCTGGAAGGCCAGGAACCAAACTATTGGAACCAAAGTGAAATGGATTCAGAATTATCTGGTACCTCTTTCTTACCTGATGAAAATATATTTCAGGTTGGCTCATGAAGGGACAGAAAAGCCAATGAAAACATAGGAACCAACGGTATCAGTAAGCTGATCTGGTATCTAATCTTGCCAAGATTGGCTATAGATGATTTATAAGAAAAAGTCTAGAAGGTTCCACAGGAGGACATTACAAATAGAATTAGAAAAGGTGCCTAGGAAAGAGCTAGGTTGCTGGTCTTCATTTCAATAACAAAAGTTATTTGTGCATGTTCACAGTCAACAAATTGGAGGAAAAATGATAAAAATGAGATGAAAACCAGGGATCCAGAAAGTGATGGTAAAAGAAGAGTGAGCCAAATTCTTGGAGGCTGCAAGATGTCAGATGATAATATAAGCAAACAAAAAGTAGTTGATTATAAATTAGCCAACAGGAATAATTTTTCAGTGATTTAAAGCAATTAAAGAGTCACATCATCACATTAAAGTCACTTTAATATTCAAATTATGTCACCTGTCAAACAAGGTTTTAACAAGAATAGTTTTCATGTGAAACATTCCACAGTAAATTTAAGGACATTCAATCCCTGATTATATTTTTATGAGTGAAGGGCACATGAATGAAATTATCCTATAGATAATTTGACTAATCTATATATAGTAGGTACTGATGACTGAATATTTGTGGGGTCAATTTTATGATTAAAATTTACTTAATGAACTTTAATGTTTCATAAAATGGATAATATATGCACAGAGAAAGGAGTCACCTTTAATCTGACAAATTAGTTTTCTTGATTTTAAGAAATCTATATCAGAGGCTATAAAGTAGTGTTCTTAGCACCCAATACTAATAGGGGACCTGGTATGGAAAGAATGAACTCCCCCCTCCTTTTTTTTAGAACTCTGAACAGTATCCAATTCAGTCCATTTAAAAACAAAGGGGAAATCTTGTTTGAATGATAAACATTTTATAGGAGAGTTTTTTATTGCAAATTATAGGAAATAAGAGTTTTCTCATTTCCTCACCTTACTTCCTCCTCAAAATATTTTGGATGCTTCCCAAGTGTTATTTCATATACTGAAATCCAAGACATAATAGGTTATTATATTTCCTTGTTGATTCTAACTCTAAAATATGGATTCAGGATTAAACTCTACTGCTAGTTTAGTTTCTTTTGGCATGTTATCTTCTTTTCAAATGTTATCCAAATGGAACAGAAATGTTCTCTAACAATTCACAGGAGTAAAAAATATTTTTGATGGTTTGGTTAATCTTTTAAAATTTGCTCCCAATTTTACTACTGTGTAGAAACAATCTAAAAGCAGTATTTTGAGTCTGAGGAGAGAAATCCTACATGGCAGAGATCAAGAGACTTACTTATTTAATTTGTGATGATTGAAAATTATGATCTGGAGGTCATTACCTGGCAATTACTTTTATAAACAGTATATTACTCTATTATTGTTATTGTTTTTACATTATTTTTTTTATGAAAATTATCTCAGCAATTTCATTTTTTTCAGATAAAATATTGTCTTCTTGATAGGTTTCACTGTACCAAGCTGTGAGCTTCTTAAAGTTTATAGTTCACTTTATACACAATCATTTTGTTAGTATTCTTTTTGAAGAGCTTTCACACATAGTCGACTTTAACATTAATCACCAGTGTGCAATTTATACCTGAAATATGCTATCTAAATATCTCACAATTAACATTGTGTCCCATTATTTTATTTTTTATCTTAATGAGAAATGTATCTCTCATTAACTTTATTATTCTTCAGCATAGCTTTTCAAAACTAAATTGTGTTAAAATATAATACATTTATACTAGGGCTTTAAGTGCTGGGATTTCTTACATTTTTATTTTCTAAATGCTTAATGTGCATTTACTGTGTATTTACTAAGCACTGAAAATTATGGTTAGCCAAAGGAAAGCTGTGTTAGCACCTATGGTGACTATAAATTCTGTTGCATAATGAATTATAGAAATGTAACTTCAAGTTAGAAAAATAAAAGTTGCTTTAAAATTTGAAAAGGGGAGCTGATGTATCATGGGTGTAATAATATCAATAAATGCCTGAATATGCACAGTTTTAGTTGACCTCTAAAAGAAGATTGAAAAGAGTAGGAGTTAATAAAGTAAATATGGAGAGAAAGGGATCACAAATTCTAGAAATGTGGAAAATTCCAAGAGAAATTGAGAAAATACTGGCTGAAAATCACTAAAAGAAAGTTGCTATCAGATCTGTTTCAACATTATCTGATAGTATCTTATAGTGACTTTATCAATATATCACTGCTGACCAGATGGAAGGGTTATTGATGGAAATGTAAACTGGTACAGCCACTATGGGAAGCAGTATGGAGGTTCCTCAAAAAACTAAAAATAGAGCTACCCAGCAATTCCACTCCTGGGTATACATCTGGAAAAAATGAAAACACTAATTTGAAAAGATGCAGGTACCCCATTGTTTGTAGCTACACCATTTACAATAGCCAAGATATGGAAGCAAACCAAATGTCCATTAACAGATGAATGATTAAAGAAGTGGTAAATATATATAATGGAATATTATAGTCATAATATTTCAGTCATAAAAAAGAATGAGATATTGCTGTTTGCAACAGCATGGATGGACCTGGAAAGTGGATGGACCTGGAAAATATGCTTAGTAGAAATAAGTCAGACAGTGAAAGCCAAGTACTATACTGATATCAATTAAGTGTGAAACCTAAAATATAACACATATGTATATAGCAAAACAACAACAGACATATAGAAAATAAAATTAGTGGTCACCAGTGGGCAGAGGGAAGTTGAGGGCATGTTAGAGTTATGAGATTTAAAGATACAAACTACTATATAAAAACTTAAGAGTATAAACTAAAAATACTTAGAGTATAAACAGAGTATAAACTAAGAATACTGAATTGCAATGCTGTACACCTAAAGTTAATATAATATTGTAAATCAACTATCATTCAATAAACAACAACAGAAGACTTGTTCTGCTAAGTGCTTAATCTCCTGATAGTATGAAAAGTGAAAATGTAAGTCGCTCAGTCATACCTGACTCTTTGTGACCATATGGATTGTATAGTCCATGGAATTCTCCAGGCCGGAATACTAGTGTGGGTATCCTTTCCCTTCTCCAGGAGATCGTCCCAACCCAGGAATTGAACCCAGGTCTCCCACATACCAGCTGAGCCACCAGGGAAGCCTTCCTGATTGTATAGATAAATCCAAAATCTTAATCACAATATGGATGAAGTGTCATGATCTGGCACCAGCCTACCTTTCAATCTAATTTTATGTTCCATCACATTATATAATCTACATTCCTGATAAACAATATGGTAAAATCTCAGAGGTCATAAACCAAATCTTATTTATCTTTCTGTCTCTCTCAGGACCTGGCAAAATGTCTTGCTCTAGTAGTAACTCAACAAACATTTATTAAATTTTCATTAAAATGTAGTTTCAAATGTAAAAAACAAAACAGATACCACATATCAGATAGAAAAGCAGAAAAACTTTTGTGTTCTTTTAATTATTAATGTGTTTTAAGAATAAAAATTCACTTAGCCAAAATGATATAATAATATTCTATGATAATTGTTGTATAACCCAGAGTGGTTAGTTTTCAGTAAAGTTTTAATTAATCCCTTAGCAAAATAAGTATGGTATCAAATATGTAAACCTTTTTGAAATCTTTTGTTTTTGTTTTCATAAACACATAATTTATTTCATTTTGCTTTGTTTTACATAGTTTATAAGAAGGCTTGAATGTTAAATGTATTTGAAACTTGGTGGTCTATTAATAAATATAACAATGATTAAGGTTTCTTTATCTGAGAAACTCATTACTGCTGTCTGAAATTCTGTCATTTTTTAATGTAGTCAATTATAACAGGGACTTGTCATATAAATTAATAAACTGATAAGTTCACTTTTCAGTTATACTAACAAATTATATTGCTAACTAAAAAACAGATTTCCTCATTATAAAATGCAGTTGAGATATTATTTGAGATACATTCTTTAGTAAAGTTTCTAATGAAATTCTAAAGCCAGAGGTTGGTATTTTTGTCATTATGAGATGACTTACATTCTTGGTGTTCTGTGGTTTTGTTTTATAATTCTGTGTTGCGTCCTTGGTGAATTTATGCCTTCTAACCAGTTATCTAACTCTAAGCTCAGGTCACTTAGGGAGAAATCTGTGGCAAAGCTTCAGACAACATCTTTGACTTTATGCCTCACCATGATGAGGAAAGAGTTTTATTACTCCTCTGCTGGCCTAGGGTGTAGAGTGGGGGAACTTCAATGATGATGTGCTAAGTACAGTAAGTGAATTCCTTACTTAAACTCCACAACAATCTTTTCGGGAATGAATTCTTTCTGTTCCTATTTGATATGAAGAAAGTGGCTCTCCCCTGGTCATACAGCAATAAAAAGTACCGGATTTTTTTCTCCTGTAATTTTCAGGTCCATGTAGTTGGAATCTTCTGAGGTAGCCATTAAGCTCTATTGCTTCTAAAGGGGGTAGACCCAGTAGTTGTGTTTTTAGGTTGAGCAAGCTGAAAGGAGTGCTCACACTTCCATCTTCTATTTGTGTGACCTTGAGAGATTTATGTAACCTCTCAGCTTCCGTCTCTAAAAAAATGAGGATAGTAATAGCACTTTTCTTTTGAGGTTATTGAGATAAATAGCATGAAGTGTGTAAACCATATTGCCCAGTGCTTGGCACTGAATCACTTTCACTGTTATTATTCTTAACTAGTAACCTAATTAGGACTTGAGGCTTTTTCCCAACAGCCTGGTTTAGGTGAGTTGTCTCTAACTAGTTGTTTATATAATTAGAATAAATTTACTACCTCTAAGGATTTTTATGAAGATTTTAAACTGATAGTGTATATAACGCTCCTAGGATAGTGTCTGACATATTGTTCGCCTTAACACATTTGATTTCTTACTCTGCGTGAATTGCCTTGGCTACAATCTTAATGTATGGGGAATGGAACTGTGGAAGATGGAGGGACCACCAACTGAGTTTAAAACTATGAGTTTTTAAGTTTATATGGAGCACTGTTTGGGTACCAGTATTTGGATTGGGAAAGATATTTGAAGGTGCCAAGTTGCAAGTATATGATTTATGTGGCTTTTCAAATTAATATGTTATAAAGGAACTTGGCCACTGGCGTGCCAATTCTGCTCTTAAAAGTTTAACAGCATTACATAATGAAATAAGAACCTGTGTTTTTAACGTCTAAAAATGCAAATTTCACCACCTTTTGAAATACAGCTTTTTAAATTAATTTTAGCCTGAGAAAATATCTTAAAATATGTAGACAAGTAATTCTTTAACTGTGTTAAACAAGTTTCTATTAAACTGGTCTCAATGAAAATATAGTTATACTAAACAAATTTAATACTTAATATGAATTTTTTTTCTGTGGAAAGGCCCTATTAATTACAGAGTAAGATCTGTGAAAATAACACATACAAGTAATATTTGATGTGATCTGACTCAGTAAAATCAATTTTGGTGGTCAATTGTAAAAATTTGATGATAAAGATTAAATATTATATAATTTTGTAGAAAGAGTTTTAAATCATTGTATAAAATGGATTACTAAACCCTTTATGTCATTTAAAGATAGTATCATTTAGCAGAATTTATATTATTTTAACTTTATTAAGTTTTACATTAATCCTTTGAAGCATATTCAGAGATCTGAGTCATTTCTACAGTTTCTAGGACATAATCCAAATGTTTTATATTATGAATATCCTGTGTCTGAGCTGTGGATTACATGATTTTTAACTGAAGTCAACTATATATGATCACTTACATAAATCTATATTTTTAAACTCAGAATTTGTATATGTATTCTGCTAAATACAAGTCAATTTATCTATTATTCACTTACAAAAAATATCACTCTACAGGCTTGGTTTTATAATTTGTGTCATTAATGAAATTATAAAGAGAAATGTATGTATGTGCATTTTTAATGTATGTGCCATACATATTTGTTTTAGAACTTAACTTTTAAGTAAAATAAGACTACCTCCGAATTGGAATTCAACATTTTTGTAAAACAACATAATTTTGTTCAACATTTTACTACTGTCCTACATTACAGAAAAATTTAAAACTTTTCCAGTAATATAAGAAAATGCATCAATCGTGTTTTAGCTATTTGATTTTTTTTTTGTTATTTTATAGTTTTGCTTTTAAGAATACCAAACCAGAGGCCTCTTAGACATTTTTAAAATAATAGCAAATTGATTTAATATTATAACTTCCTCATTGATAGAATTAACTTTTTGGCCAGAAATTCAAACATTGTGGAAGCAGCAAAAATAAATATTCATAAATACTCTAAAATCAAATATAAAATTTTCAATAAGACATAAAGAAATTGTATTGTCATCACAGTTCAGAATATTTCTGTTGACTATAAATAATCAATTCGATTAGTCAACACAAATGAGCAATATATACCAACACTTTTCTAGGCAAATGCACTACAGCAATGAACAAAACAAACAAAGAATTATTGCCCATAGTAGCCTTTATTTAGTGGGAAAGTTAGGCCAAAAGCAAGGAATAGTTAACATAATTGTGTTAACAGGATTAATACATAAATAAAGACCCTGATGCTGGGAAAGATTGAGAGCAAGAGGAGAGGGTAGCAACAGAGGGTGAGATGGTTGGATGGTATCACTAGACATAATTTTGAGCAAACTCAGGGAGATAGCAAAGGACAGGGATGCCTGGCATGCTGCAGTTCATGGGGTCACAAAGAGTTGGACACAACTTAGCAACTGAACAATAACAATTTTGTTTTATTGGCCCAGTAATTGTGTTGTGGTTGTATTGCCAATAATAATCTTTCTTGCCTTGGTAGACAGGTAATGACACATAGAGTTAAGTAGATGGGTCAGGGTTTGAATGTTGCAGAAGAGTGGAACTTATAACTACATATATAACTACTTATATATATACTAGTTATATATATATATATATATACATATACTACTTATAACTACACACACACACACATATATATATATATAGTTTGAGAAATGCATAGGACAGGATCTCATAATGCATGATATATTAGTATGCTACTGGGCATTTGTTTGGATGTGGCTTGATTATTCAGTAAGTGCAGAGTTTAAAAGGATGAAATTGGTCAAGTTGCTGTGTAAAATGGCCTGTGAACACACTGACAGAATCACCTTAGAGAGAGTTTCACTCATTTGGGAGGAGTGAGGATGGGTATGGCTCTGCTACTCTTTAGCAGTTGAGTGTAATAGATACCTTGAGGATGATATGAGCATATAATTAACCTTCTACAGTCATTCCATTGTTAGGTTAATGTGTGACATTTCCCTTGAATTGATGTCTTATAAAGGTGTGATAGTAGTAGACCACAATAAGTGCTGCTTTTCAGAGGTTTTAGAGGGTGTAACTCCCACACAAAGCTGCAATTCATGTAGACCACCACACAGATTAATACCTATTTATTAGCTGATTCAATGTGAGTGACCTTGGAGTTGAATACATAAGACATTTGTAAGGTTTTCTGTACCTAAGTAGTCCATCCATTCATTCATCCATCCACCCATACATAGATAACCATTTTCTGTTACCTGTCAATATGACATCTTTATTTGAAAATTCTTAGTGGAATATGACAGAAATAGCATACTTACAAAAAGAAAAGCAGTGCTACCTTATAATGGCTTTTGTTACCATTTCCCTTCCTTTAATAGAGATAGGAATAAAAGGTACAAGTGTTGTGAAGAGAGGGGAACTTTCAGTGTCCAGTGTTCAACTAGTCAGGATAAGGATAATATTATAATCATTCTATCAATAGATGGGAAAGGAAAACATAGGTACACATTTGATGATGAAGAGGAAGTAAGGAAGACTGTGAATAGGTTAAAATGACATGTGGAAGAAGAACCAAATGCAGTACTATCACAGGTACTTGAACTCTCCATGATATTCATGATGAAGAGCAGAAAGAAACTCATTAAAGAAGCAAGTAAATTGAATTAAAAACAGATATCGACCTACAAATCCAACTTTACTGCATGGAATTGGAATTCCAGAGGAGTATAAAGTGACCAGATGTAGAGCATTTTTTTATGCATGATTCCAGTGCTTAAGATGATGAAAGAATTATTTATACAGCTTATGATAATATTTGATATTTAAGTGCCACTACCACAATATTCAGTGATGGCACCTTCACAATGGCACTGACACAGTTCACTGAGTTATGTATGTGCACTGTGTAGTATTGGCTTATAGTATGCCATTTGTTTATACACTAACAATGAAAACACCAGAAGACACTTACTGATATACATATATTTTTTTTTTGAGAAAATGCTTGTGTTTGCATAAGAAAGAAATCTCAGAATTAACCTTTCATTGTCCATGACGGATTTTGAGATTGCAAATATGAATGCATTTGACTACTCTGACCAAATGTACTCATAAAAAGTTGATCATTTCACTCTTCCCAATCACTGTGGTGAAAATATCTTATGTAGGTCTAACATGCGAGTATATTAAAAATGGAAAATAATGCATGTAAGTGTACGTGTTTAGACATGCATGTTGTTTGGACTTCTTCCATTTGTGGATGTAGAAGATGAAAATGAAATCTTGAATACGTTGTGGAGAAAGCCGAAGAAAGTTTAGATGACCTGTTGTATTATGTTGAGAGAGTGAAAGTCCATATAAGGTGTGGTAGAGATAGAAGAAAACCAGAAGCTCCAAGATTTCCACCAGAAACTTGGAATGACTATACACCCGTAGTGAATAGCAATCATAGGATGAACAATGCAGTGGAAGACTGGCATAGCAAATTTCAAAGTCTTATGGTAGTGCATCACCTTCAATTTGGATATTTATTTAAGTGTTACAAGACAAACATAAAAGCAGTGACAGAACAAAATCTCAAGGATATTTTGGCAAAGTTAAATGTTTCTATTGTTTAAAAAATCACGGACCAAATGTCTCAATGGATGTGTTGGACAGGATGCAATGTCCTCAAGGATTAAGTGTTCACAAAAACCTGTGAGGTAGTTATTATCTCTGTTTAATGGCTGAGAAAAAGAGGCAAAGAAAGAATAACTTTTCCCAAGCATACTCAATTAGAGTTTCTGGAAGATATTTTGTGGGAGCAGGTTGTAGAAGAACCCAGAAAGTCTAATGAGACTTGTACTCTTAACCACTAGAGTAGTTTCATCTGTGATTAGATATTCCTTATACACATTATTTTAGATATTTTATAATGTACCTGACATTTAGCTAATGTTGGACATCAATATTCTTTTCAATATTTTACATGAATCATTTTGAAATAAACATTGGATAAGATTTCCTTCTTGTAGTTCAGAATATTTCTATGATTTAGGTGCCTACAAGTGTCTATTCTGATTTAAGGAACATAAAATTTTTAGTGTGTTGAATACAAAGTCCCATATTGATATTTTTCTAAATTATTGTATTAGTTTAAACAACTGCCAGCAGTCTGAAAGAATTCCCATTGAATGGATGTGGATCTCAATTCAGCCTAGTTCAGTTCAGTCGTTCAGTCATGTCCGACTCTCTGCGGCCCCATGAATTGCAGCACGCCAGGCCTCCCTGTCCATCACCAACTCCCGGAGTTTACCCAAACCCATGTCCATCGAGTCAGTGATGCCATCCAACCATCTCATTCTCTGTCGTCTCCTTTTCCTCCTGTCCCCAATCCTTCTCAGCATTAGGGTCTTTTCCAATGAGTCAACTCTTCGCATGAGGTGGCCAAAGTATTGGAGCTTCAGCCTCAACATGAGTCCTTCCAATGAACACCCAGGACTGATCTCCTTTAGGATGGATTGATTGGATCTCCTTGCAGTCCAAGGGACTCTCAAGAGTCTTCTCCAACACCACAGTTCAAAAGCATCAATTCTGCGGCACCTAGCTTTCTTCCATCCAACTCTCACATCCATACATGACCACTGGAAAAACCATAGCCTTGACTAGACGGACTTTTGTTGGCAAAGTAATGTCTCTACTTTTAAATATGCTATCTAGGTTGGCCATAACCTTCCTTCCAAGGAGTAAGTGTCTTTTAATTACATGGCTGCAATCACCATCAGCAGTGATTTTTGATCATGGGTAAATATAGTGTAGAATGGACTAAGGCTATTTCAACATTGAGACTAGAAGTATGTGAAGGACAGTATTAAATTATACAGTTTCTTTACTCGGCATGGGCTTCCCTGGTGGCTCAGATGGTAAAGAGTCTGCCTGCAGTGTGGGAGAAGGGTTCAATCCCTGTGTTGGGAATATCCCCTGGAGAAGTAAATAGCAACCCAATCCAGTATCGTTGCTTGGAAAATCCCATGGACAAGGAGCCTGGCATGCTACAGTCCATGGGGTCACAAAGAGTCAGACACAACTGAGCAACTTCATTTTCACTTTTATTCTGCATACTTTATGACTTTCTGAAAGGATACTTTCTGTACACCTACTTATAAAGTATTCATGTTCTGGATTCACAGTGACTTGATCATATGTAAAAGAGCAGTGTCCAATACTAGGAAGTAAACAAAATAACTGAAAAAAGTCTAGTGCAACACTCTATCAGACCTAAAGAGAATGTCACACTGTTCAATTTTAAATTAAGAGGACAAAATTAACTCATGATACAGTAGATAAGAGCAGGAGCATGAAGAAAATGTTTACCAGATTGAAATAACTAAGGAGAACAAATTAACCTTAATAAAGAGCTCAATAACAGAATTACTATGCTTCTTTTGTTAAGTGTTAATTTTGCATAAGCTTTAAAAGGATTTGACTTATTTTTTGTGGTTAAGAATATACAAAATCCATTTCCAGTGACACTCATAATTATGCATACAGAACATGATGTGTTAGCAATGAAGTGAACCAGAGAATAGTGCTGGGAGAATCTTCTGCACCCTTCACTTGTATTGTAAGTAGAGTCAGAGGTTTGCTAGAAAGAAGAATATTCTACATTATTCTCTGCTTTTTGCAAACCTACTAGAATAGTTCTTGACTTCAAAGTTACATCATTGTTTAGCAAATCCCCCTTTGACTCTGATGTTACTCACTCTGTGCTGTGTTTAGTTGTTCAATTGTATCTGACTCTTAGTGATCCCATGGACTGCAGCTCCAAGCTCCTTCCTCTGTCCATGGGGATTCTCCATGCAAGAATACTGGAATGGGTTGCCATCCCTTCCTCCAGGGGATTGTCCCAACCCGGAGATTGAAACCGGATCATCGAAAAAGCAAGAGAGTTCCAGAAAAAACATCTATTTCTGCTTTATTGACTATGCCAAAGCCTTTGACTGTGTGGATCACAATAAACTGTGGAAAATTCTGAAAGAGGTGGGAGTATCAGACCACCTGACCTGCCTTCTGAGAAATGTGTATGCAGGTCAGGAAGCAACAGTCAGAACTGGACATGGAACAACAGACTGTTTCCAAATAGGAAAAGGAGTATGTCAAGGCTGTATGTTATCACCTGCTTATCTAACTTATATACAGAGTACATCATGAGAAATGCTGGGCTGGATGAAGCACAAGCTGGAATCAAGATTGCCAGGAGAAATATCAATAACCTCAGATATGCAGACAACACCACCCTTATGGCAGAAAGCGAAGAAGAACTAAAGAGCCTCTTGATGAAAGTGAAAGAAGAGGGTGAAAAATTTGGCTTAAAGCTCAACATTCAGAAAACTAAGATCATGGCATCTGGTCCCATCACTTTATAGAAAATAGATGGAGAAACAGTGGCTGACTTTATTTTTCTGGGCTCCAAAATCACTGCAGATGGTGATTGCAGCCATGAAATTAAAAGACGCTTACTCCTTGGAAGGAAGGTTATGGCCAACCTAGATAGCATACTAAAAAGCAGAGACATTACTTTGTCAACAAAAGTTCATCTAGTCAAGGCTATGGTTTTTCCAGTAGTCATGTATGGATGTGAGAGTTGGACTATAATGAAAGCTGAGCGCCGAAGATTTGATGCTTTTGAACTGTGATGTTGGAGAAGACTCTTGAGAGTCCCTTGTACTGCAAGGAGATCCAACCAGTCTATCCTAAAGGATATCAGTCCTGGGTGTTCATTGGAGGATTGTTCATTGGAAGGACTGATGTTGAAGCTGAAACTCCAATACTTTGGCCACCTGATGTGAAGAGCTGACTCATTGGAAAAGACCCTGATGCTGGGAAAGATTGAGAGCAGGAGGAGAAGGGGACGACAGAGGATGAGATGGTTGGATGGCATCACCGACTCAATGGACATGGGTTTGGGTGGACTCCGGAAGTTGATGATGGACAGGGAAGCCTGGCGTGCTGCGATTCATGGGGTCGCAAAGAGTCGAACACAACTGAGTGACTGAACTAGACTGAACTCTTGCATTGCAGGCAGATTTTTTACCCTCTGAGCCACCAGGGAAGCCCATTGTTCTAAAACGGTAGAAAAAGAGAAAGAAAAGTAGTTGAGTGATCTTAAGATTGTTTTGTCACTTTTATTTCTAAGAGGAGAATGTGTCCCACTCAGTGTCTATAATAAATTATATAATGAACTATATAACCCTTGATTGTTTAATTGTGACAGATTATTTGAAATTTTCTGATTTGAAGTTATTTATTTTAAAAATTTAGTAATATTAGTAGCTGTTCCATTGAAAAGATTGTTGTGAAGTTGTGAGCTTTAAATAAGCAAGTGTACATGGAGATTTGTAAACCATAACAATTATGTAAGATCCCCTCAAAAATTTAGTGCCGTGGGAAATCCAATATCTAATAGTTGTTTTTTAAATCTCCTCCCCAGTACTGTATCTGCTAGATAATTGGAGCTTTTAAATTCCATTTATAGCACAATCTAAATGACTTTTCATAGTCCTTTAGGCCGCATTGCTTTTGTTCATCTCTGAATAAAATAAATAAATAAAATAAATAAATAAAATAAAATAAATATCCTCTAGTGGGGATCAAAGGTGCCATTATAAAAATAGGTTCCTAGAAGAAGTAGTGATAGAAATATACCTCTTTTTTCTAAATGTTGATCACGTAGTATTTTCATGTATGTAGAATGTATTTTACTTCTGTTATAAAATATAAAATCTAATGTATAGTTAAATAGTTTTACTAGAAATTATTTGGGCCCATATTTAAGCCTCCATGTCTAGCTCAAATATAACTAAGATTATATGAATTGGTTATCCCAAATTCCAAAAGTGATCTTGAGGCGGGAGGAAGATGGGCCCCACGCTGAACAACTGGAATTTGTTCGTGTGGACAGATGTTCCAAAATAGCAGGAGCGAGAGAAGAGCTGAGCCCTGCCCAGATGAAAGATAGAGACCACATACCTCTCACTGTCAAGGTGAAGGACACCTTCTCAGAAAGTCTGCTTGGAGGTTAGACGGGAGGGGGTGTCACTCTCATAGCAAATAGCACCAACCTACTCACTGGCCTCTTCTCTAGAATCCATCTTGGCCAAGAGATGCCCGCACACATGAGAGGATTCAGAGATACAGCAAATATGGACTCAGAACCAGGCAAAGCAAGATGATTGGCCAAAGGAGACCCTGAAGAAATGCCTCATATAAGTGATTCAAACTACCATGAGGGCATGACTCTCTTTGAGCTCACCTGTGTCTATCCACATGTACTCTTACTCTTTTTACTCCTAAGAAATACATTTGTTTCACTACTTTCCTTCTCTCTGTGGAGATTTGTTTCTACACAGCTGACAGGCCAGGACCTTGTCACTGACTCCTGGTCTAGTGACTGGGATTCAGTGCTCTCCCTGCCACAGCTTGACCTCAATTTCTGGCTAGGAACTGAAGTTCTTCTTCAAGCTTCTGCCCACCAGGGATACCTGAGATCAGTCTGAGAGTGGAGGCAGGTAGGAATTATAGCTCCAGGTCATGTCAGAAAAGTCAGTGTGAGCATTGACTAGTTACTATTCCTGCCGTATGCTGGAATGCATTGTCCTGTTACATATTGAAATTTCCTTTGATGGTTCCATAATATATATTTCAAAGACCAAATAAAGTGCTGTTCTACAAAGTAAAATTTGGATTTTGATACCTACTCAGGAGTGGATACAGAACATTAGAAATTTGTTTTACTGCACTGAATCTGATATTTATTCAAACTCTGTGGGAAAGCCAAAAAGATTTGCAAATTTCTATTCATGTTTTCAAGGCTCTGAATGGAAAGTTAAGAGGAAATTTCCTTCATCAGTCATTTTGTGATGTGATTTCTAGATTGAAACATTGAGCCTTACACTATAGTAGTTGATTTAATGGAATAGGAATTTTGGTTTCTGGTTAGATTCCATTATATTCATGTAGGAGCATGGTTAGAATTGAACTCAATTGTTGCTGTTTTCCAAATTCATAAATGTCTCTGCTTAAAATTTTAGTGTAATTTTCCTGATACTCATTCTCCTTATAATATACAAGCTGAGAAAAAATAGAGTAAAATTTAAAATTTTTGCTGAGTATTATTACTTTAGGTAAATATACCAGTCTAGAGAGTAAGTATAAAAAAAACCAATTTGCAGGTGTCTATAATATATTGATGGTCAAACAAATAATGAGATCATGAATTTTGCCAAAAGATAATTCAAAATAACAAGGCCCCATTTAAAACATACATACTGATGGCATTCAGTATAGCCTGGGCACCTAAAGTTTATCTGTCTGTTTCTCCAAAAATCAAATTGAGAAGTTGTTCACAGGAATGCTTAAATTGAACCATGTTCTTATAAAAATGCAGTATAAAATTTAGGCATCTGGGTATCTGGAACTCAAACTGCCTTTAAAAATTAAAATCAGTGTTTAAATTGCATCTAAAAGTGAATAGGAAATGAGTCCTGGCTGTGATTTTTATGTGGCCAGGAACCTTTTGCAGGTGGGCTGTCAAATTATCCAGCCACTTGGTGTGAAAATGAACACAGTCAAGATAAGTCGCAAATAGGTGTTGTTAAAATAATATGACCTGGGTGTTCAATTTGATGCATTTATTTGACAATTTGCTAAAAAGGGAATGTGAAATTTTCCTGTTTGTAAGTCAATTACTGTCAATATGTTTATATTCATCTCTTATTCTCCATATCTAACTACTGGCCAACTCAAATTGGAATGAACAATACTGACTTAAATTGATAAAAGACATGGATTTATTTATTTATTTTTTCAATAGCCACTATATGAGGTTTCCCTGTGGCTCAGCTGTTAAAGAATCTGCTGTAATGCAGGAGAACCAGGTTTGATCCCTGGGTTGGGAAGATCCCCTGAAGAAGGGAAAGGCTACCCACTCCAGTACTCTGGCCTGAAGAATTACATGGACTGTGTAGTCCTTGGGGTCGCAAAGAGTTGGACACTACTGAGCGACTTTCACTAAATTCACTATATGAGGTTGTAGACTCAACTGAATCTTAAAGGCATTTTAATCAGATCAATGAATATTAAGCCATAAGAGATAATTCAAAAGTATATTTATTGTTCTTTTGATTAGTCCCCAGTTTCTGTTTATATGTAGGGAGTCTGTGAGTATAAGCATTTTTGACACTATAGTTATTTTTAATTTTTTACTACTATTTTTAAAATACATTAAAATTTAAAGGTACAGAGCACTAACCTAATGGAAAAACAAGCAGAAAGAGTGAATTGTTTCCCTGACTACATACTATATTCATAACATGTCAAAATAAAGATACCTCTTCTCTTTGTTATTTATAAGACTGAGACTCCATCACATTGTCCTCAAAATTTGAGAGAATATAATTCATAAGTCTCCCTGCAAATTCTACTATGGCATCTGCTCACTCTTCTCATTCAGGAGAGCAGGGACTCTGGGTGACAATACTGCACATTGATGCTCAAGGCTTGAAGTCAAGATTTAGAACTATCTCCAGAAGCCAAGGAGAAAGTTTAAGTTAGGGAAGTAAATATTAATTAGTAAAGTAATGCCAAAAATCAAAATAAATAGAAGGTCAAGAAGACCAAATATTAAGAGGTTCACCTGAAAGCCGTGGATAAATTGAAAATAAAATAGATATAAGCTTACCTGCCTACTGCGAAATCTGTATATAGATCAAGAAGCAACAGTTAGAACCAGATGTGAAACAAGGGACTGGTTCAAAATTGGGAAAGGACTACATCAAGGCTGTATATTGTCACCCTGCTTATTTAACTTATATGCAGAGCACATCATGAGAAATGCTGGGCTAGAAGAAACACAAGCTGGAATCAAGATTGCTGAGAAAAATATCAATAACCTCAGATATGCAGGTGACATCACCCTTATAGCAAAAAGCGAAGAGGAGCTAAAGAGCCTCTTGATGAAGGTGAAAGAGGAGAGTGGAAAAGCTGGCTTAAAACTCAACATTCAATAATTTAGGATCATGGCGTCTAGTCCCATCACTTTGTAACAAATAAATGGGAAAATAATGGAAACAGTGACAGACTTCATTTTCTTGGGTTCCAAAATCACTTCAGATGGTGACTGCAGCCATGAAATTAAAGCTTGCTCCTTGGAAGAAAAGCTATGACAAACCTAGACAGCATATTTAAAAGCAGAGATATTACTTTTCCAAAAGAGGTCCGTGTAGTCAGAGTTGTGATTTTTTCAGTAGTCATGTATGGATGTGAGAGTTAGACCATAAAGAAAGCTGAGAGCCAAAGAATTGATGCTTTTGAATTGTGATGTTGCAGAAGACTCTGGGAGTCCCTTGGACTGCAGGGAGATCCAACCAGTCAATCTTAATTGAAATCAGTTCTGAATATTCATTGGAAGGACTGATGCTGAAGCTGAAGCTCCAATACTTAGGCCTCCTGATGCGAGAGCAGACTCATTGGAAAAGACCCTGATGCTGGGAAAGATTGAAGGCAGGAGGAGGGGATGACAGAGGATGAAATGGTTGGATGGCATCACCAACTCAATGGACATGAGTTTGAGCAAGCTCCAGGAGATGGTGAAGGACAAGGAAGCCTCGAGTGCTGCAGTCCTTGGGGTTGCAAAGAGTTGGACATGACTAAACAACAAAGCACAGAAAGTCCACCTATGCTACTTTATGCAATGATAAACACCAAGTTAGAGACAGACTGGGCAGGGCTTCTTGCCTTATTGATCTTAAAGAGTCTAGATTCACCAGGTACAACCTAGCAAGTCTGTTATGGAAAAGAATATCAGTGATGCTTTCGATATTTTTGACCACAATAATAATACCAGTCATAATGGTTAAGAGCAGGTTTTCTTAGAACAGAAAGGCTGTCTTCCTGTGTGTTGGTCCTTAGTCTCAACTATTGTGAGTGGAAGTAGGTCACTTATATGTATTATAAAAATAACTAAATGTATTTGATAGATAATTTACCTTTATAATTATTTTTATGTATGTTAATACTAAAAACATATTCCATCTTGGTACATTGAAATTACATTTGGATTACTGTCATTGGTAGTACTTGATCCCAGGCTTTGGTTGTGTGGAAAAGGTTACAGATATTAACTGGAAATATCAACAACTTCAGATGTGCAGATTATACCACTCTAATGGCAGAAAGCAAGGAAGAACTAAAGAGCCTCTTCATGAGAGTGAAAGCAGAAAATGAAAAAGCTGTCTTAAAACTCAGTATTCAGAAACTAAGATCATGGCATCTGGTCCTATCCCTTCATGGCAAATAGAGGGGAAACAATGGAAACAGTGACAGATTTTATTTTCTTGGGCTCCAAAATCACTGCATACTGTGACTGTAACCATGAAATTAAAAGATACTTGCTGCTTGGACAGAAAAAAGTGAAAAGTGTTAATCACTCAGTCATGTCTAAATCTTTGCAACCCCATGGAGTATAGCCTGCCAGGCTCCTCTGTCCATGGAATTCTCCAGGCAAGAGTACTGGAGTTGGTAGCATTTCCTTTCACCCGGGGATCTTACCCACCCAGGGATTGAACCCTGGTCTCCTACATTGCAGAGAGATTCTTTATTGTCTAAGCCATGGAAATTTAAAACACATCTCAACCAAAAAAGTCCATATAGTCAAAGCTATGGTTTTTCCTGTAGTAATGTACGGATGTGAGAGTTGTACCATTAAAGAAGACTGAGCACTGAAGAATTTATGGTTTTGAATTGTGGTGCTGGAGAAGACTCTTGAGAGTCCCTTGGACACAAGGAGATCAAACCAGTAAGTCTCAAAGGAAATCAACCTTGAATATTCATTGGAAGGACTGATGCTGAAGCTGAAGCTCTAGTACTTTGGCCACCTGATGTGAAGAGCAGACTCATTGGAAAATATCCTGATGCTGGGAAAGATTCAAGGCAGGCAGAGAAGGGGATGACAGAGGATGGAATGATTAAATAGCATTACTGACTCACTAGGATGCATTTTAGCAAACTCTAGGAGATAGTGAAGGACAGAGAAGCCTGATGTGCTGCAGTCCATAGGGTCAAACATAATCAGATGCTACGTAGTAACTGAACAACAACAACAAAATAGACTGGAAAACAATAATTCCTGGACAAGAAATTGAAATTAAAAACCTATACTGAAAATAGTGCATGTCTAGAGACCGAAAATGCTTACATATATTGAATTTAAAACACATGGGTGCAATTAAAAATTAGGAAACATTCAAGTATGAAAGATGAAGGGAAAATAATCAGAGCACAGAATGGCATGATTGAATGAGTGGAGGCATCTCTAGTGGCTCAGATAGTAAAAAATCTGCCTGCAATGTGGGAGACCTAGATTCGATCCCTGGATTGGGAAGATCCCCTGGAAAAGGAAATGGCTACCGACTCCAGTATTCTGTCCTGGAAAATGTCGTCCATGGAGTCACAAAGAGTTGGACATGGCTCAGTGACTTTCACTCTTTCACTTCATAAGCTATAGATAGGGGATCCAAACTTAACTTCTTACTAAGTACAGTATATAAAGAATAATCAGAAAAAAAGAGATTTTTCCAAACAAGTGAAATGCAGAGTTCAGGGAGTAAGCCTCAAGCCAAGCAGTTTGACCAGCAACAAGCAAACTTAGAAATGTGTTTTTCTTTAACTATCAATAGCTTTAGACAACAGTTTTAGTTTCAATATTTCTTCAGTATCCTCTAGTATTAGATACTTTGCCATAGAAGATGATCATGAAATGGCTTTAATAAATAGATACATGCATAGAGCCGATAATCCAGTGTAATGAAGCATTGGGCTTTAATCAAAGCTCTTATTTCCAGTTTCAGATTAGTCTCTGGACAGCTCTGAGAACTTGAGCAGGTGATTTAATTCTCGGAAGTAGTGTAGTCAACTGATACAATAGTTTTTAAAATGTTACAGATTTAATTTTTCCAAGTCATAAAATTTATCTTTTATCATAGTTGTTTTTTTCCCTCTAACTCTGAACATAATCCTCAAATGATTATAGCTTAGGCTCCTAGTGCCAATATAGGAAGTGACTCTTCATGACATTACTGGATGCGCTGTTCAGTTAAAATCAAATTACTGCTAACATGTAAAATGTAACTTAAGAAGTAATCAAAGTACAACCAAAAGATGTGGGACCTTAAAAGCAAATATGCATGTGCTCTGTCACTAAGTCCTGTCCAACTCTGCGATGCCATGGACTGTAGCAAGACAGGCTTCTCTGTCCATGGAATTTCCCAGGCAAGAATACTGGAGTGGGTTGCAGTTTCCTTCTACAAGGGATTTTCCTGACCCAGGGATCGAACCTGCATCTCCTTCATTGGCAGGTGGATTCTTTACAACTGCACTACCTCGGAGGCAAAGAAGAATTCATACAGGGAGTCAAAAGAGACGGGGAAAGGCTTTTGTGTACACAGTAGCTGGACCATTAACAGAACAGGTTGAGGTTTTGACAAGATAACTTGCCTGCTCTTCCCACTTCATACTTTATCCAAGTCATCACAGCAGTATTCTCTATTAATTCCAGTATGCTGCATGTTAATTGCAACCTGCACAGACCTAAGTCCTGTAATTCTTTTCATGGTGATAGGATAAGCCTACACCATGCATTGCCCCTCCCAAAAAAGGAAACTTTGAATTGATAAGGCAGTCACTGGAAGAGATTCCTTTCTTCTTAAAAAAAAATCAACAATAATTATCACATCTTTAATTATCATTAATATCTGTATAATCAACCACTGTAGGGCTGAAAAGCACTGATATTCTATCTGACAATATTTCAAACCCTGTACTTTTCATGTTGTTATTGGTGAACTTGGTAGTGTTAAGAAAGAGTCAACATGGTAATAGAAGAATTAGAAAATAGGAATTTAAAAACATCAAGGCATGAATGTACTATTGTGTAATTTGCCTTTTTTTTTTTGCTTTTCATTTATTCAACAAATATTTATTGAACAACTATCATGTTCTTGGCCATATTTGAGAAGCTGGTGAGAATGAGATTGACATGACCATTGAATTTTTCATTTGATTAGGTACAGGCAGGTGAACTTTAAACACAGACATAAATACCAACAAATAACAAATGATGATGAATTCAATCCAAAAAAACTTAAAATAATGAGATACTTGAGAATAACTGAATGATCACATTAGATGGCCAGAGTAGATTTCTCTGGGTGTTATGTCAGTAACAGGTGACAGAGTAATAGCAGCCATAGCTAGTTAATGCCTTTTTCAATGTTCAGTTGCAAGAAAGTGGTGAATTGAACTAGATTTAGATTAGTGAAAAAGAGAAAATAAAAATATTATAGCTGTGTTTTGGGATAGTACGGAGGGAATATATTTAATGAGGGAATTAAAGAAAGAGGGAAACCAGGATAAAATCCTAGATATTTGGCTTGAGCTTCTGAGTCCACAGTTTTAAATACAGAGCTGGGAAAGACTGTGAGAGAAGGATCTGAAGGAGATAAATGAAGGTTTTCTTGAGGAAGGTGCATTAAAGCTTAAGAATCCTCTTATATTTCTAATGGAGAGGTCAAAGAGACAACTTGAGTTCAAAAGAAAGTTAAGAACTGGAGATGTAGATTTTAGAATAGCTGGTATATCTTGACAGCTCTGCTTTCATTGACTCTCAAAACACTGTTCTACTCCTCCTCTCACTTTTGGTTTTTACAGCCTGAAACTTCTTTGATTGTACATTTTTTTAAACTTTGAATTCCAAAGACTTTCCCACCACTTACATTGGCTCTGTATCATTAACCTCAGGAAATTTACAGAACCTTTCCAATACTTAGACTATAGTATAAAAAACGGTTTCATGCATGAATTAAACAAAAGAACATTTGTGTCTGAGTCATGGGGCTCTTTCCATTCTTTGGCAATTTGGTTCTTTATCTGTGAAGAATAAAATTTGGTAGTGTTTTTAATTAAAAAAAAAAAAACTTTGAAACTCTGGTTGAAAAAAAATTTCTCAAGTGGAACCTCAGGAAATAGAAGTAAAACAGATATGTTCTGTTTAAAGGAGGCAAGAAAAAGTCAGGCTTTTAAGTAAACACTGTGCCACTCATTTGGTCCTCAGACCTGCCCACTTACTGCTCTGCTTATGTGTCATGTGATTAGATCGTTATCTAAGGCTCTCTGTGGGACTAACTTATGATTTTATTAAGTCGTTGCCTCAGGATGGAAAGATCACCTATGGATTCAGCTGGGTCTGAATTAGTTTTCCACTGTTGTGAATTCCAGAATCTGCAGGTGGTAACCTCCACATGTGGGAGCACCTGGATAGGCAGAGGTTAAAGACTGAGACAGAATCTGACAGAAATGTTCTGTGTAGTGCAGAGCAGTTTCTCTGTGATTTGAAACACATGGTACATAATCTACAGAGTCCACAGACTGGAAAAACTACACACTGATAATTGAGATTTCACAGTGTGACATTGTGCATCTCTTCTTTTACTTAGAATTACTGGCCAAGGTGCTAATCTACAGCAAGATTGTCTAAATAACTGAGAAATTAACCATTTGTATTTCTTTTTTTAAACACTCAAACTTTTTTGAATTATACAAAATGAATAATAGTGAATAAATGCATTATCTTCTCCAAACTTATAAAGAGTACACATGGAATGTGTTTTAGCAGCATTTTCTTTATGAATCTCAAGTCATCACTATGAACAATAATATTTATGTTGTGCTCTGGATAGAGCAGATAGAGAAGAAGCTAGTGAGAATGAGATCAACATGACCATTGAATTTTTTTCATTTGATTAGGTACAGGCAGGTGAACTTTAAACACAGACATAAATACCAACAAATAACAAATGATGATGAATTCAATCCAAAAAAACTTAAAATAATGAGATACTTGAGAATAACTGAATGATCACATTAGATGGCCAGAGTAGATTTCTCTGGGTGTTATGTCAGTAATAGGTGATAGAGTAATAGCAGCCATAGCTAGTTAATGCCTTTTTCAATGTTCAGTT
Source organism: Giraffa tippelskirchi (assembly GCF_054371585.1). Lineage (NCBI taxonomy): Eukaryota > Metazoa > Chordata > Mammalia > Artiodactyla > Giraffidae > Giraffa > Giraffa tippelskirchi. The sequence goes on from NC_137278.1 coordinate 116,145,495, forward strand.
GCAAGAAAGTGGTGAATTGAACTAGATTTAGATTAGCGAAAAAGAGAAAATAAAAATATTATAGCTATGTTTTGGGATAGTACAGAGGGAATATATTTAATGAGGGAACTAAGGAAAGAGGGAAACCAGGGTAAAATCCTAGATATAGGATTTATGTTAACGAGGTTTCAGAAGACTGATTAGTGTATCATTGTTTTACCAACGGTATCAATTTCTGCTCACAGGTTTGAATTGTTGTTTATCTCCACTCTTGTTAACAGATGCCCTTAGGAATTATTTAGCTGTATGTACGATTTTTCATCCCTGCCTTTAATACTTTTCTGAAGTAAAAAGACTATCATTTCAAAGACTATTGTAATCAAAGTGGTGATTGTTCTCCTCTCCCAGTTCATTCCATAAAATTTATTGAGCACCGACTCTATGCCAGGAATTGTTCTAGACACTTGTCAGAGAAGAAAATAAAACATCATTGTCTTATATTCTAGCAGTGAAGAGAGACAAAAACAAACAAACAAAAACTAAAAAAGAACCCAAACAAAAAAACCCCAAACAGGTAAAATTACCTACTTTTTTTTCATTTTTCAAAAATAGCACAAGTTCTTAGATTTAAGAACTTGTGTTATTTTTACAAATGAAAAATAATGAAGGATAATAGAGATTTGGAATACTGGAAGTGAGGAATGCTTGAGCAATAGTGCAGATTGCAATACAAGATGGACCTTATTAACAAGGTGACTTCAAGCAATTATTTAAAGGAAGTGAGGGAATTAGTCATGCACACATCTGGGAGAAGAGCCTTCAAGGCAGCAGGGAAATTAGCCAGGACCCTGTTTGGGGAGCATTCCTGGAACAGAACAGAGGCCACTGTGACTGGAATGAAGAGTGTTGAGGGAATAACAGAAGATGAGGTCAGAGAGAGGACAGAGAACAGATAATACAAAACTACATAAGCCATTCTAAGAATTTAGGTTTAAGTGCTGATGGTGATTGCAGCCATGAAATTAAAAGACGATTACTCCTTGGAAGGAAGGTTATGACCAACCTAGATAGCATATTGAAAAGCAGAGACATTACTTTGCCAACAAAGGTCCGTCTAGTCAAGGCTATGGTTTTTCCAGTGGTCATGTATGGATGTGAGAGTTGTATGGTGAAGAAAGCTGAGCGCCGAAGAATTGATGCTTTTGAACTGTGGTGTTGGAGAAGACTGTTGAGAGTCCCTTGGACTACAAGGAGATCCAACCAGTCCATCCTAAAAGAGATCAGTCCTGGGTGTTCATTGGAAGGACTGATGTTGAAGCTGAAACTCCAATACTTTGGCCACCTCATGCAAAGAGTTGACTCATTGGAAAAGACCCTAATGCTGGGAAGGATTAGGGGCAGGAGGAGAAGGGGACGACAGACGATGAGATGGTTGGATGGCATCACTGACTCGATGGACATGGTTTTGGGTAAACTCCGGGAGTTGGTGATGGACAGGGAGGCCTGGCGTGCTGCGATTCATGGGGTGGCAAAGAGTTGGACATGACTGAGTGACTGAACTGAACTGTGGTTGATTTCCCTATGGAGCATGCCATAAACTCCAAACGGTATCTTTTTCCATCAGATATACCACTACTGCCATAATTCCTGCCAAGTCATAGGACACAAGTGGCAAGATTCCTTATACCATGGTCTAGGCATGCAGCAGAATTCACTCTTGCTGTGGAACTGCTGGCCTGAAGCAAATAGACTCCAGATATTTTCCCATCAAAGTTGAGTTTATTTGGAATTATCAGAGACTTGCAATTCAGAGTCTGTGACCACGGGAGCCATGTTCAAGTCCCTGCATGGCAAAAGAAGAAGTCCTTTTTAGAGAGGAGAAGGAAGTTAGAAAGGTCATAATAAATAGAGAGTCCATGGCTTCTCATTGATTGAGTCCTTGAGTCCTAGGAAAGAAGAGGAATCTTTCTTCATCTGCTGGGCTCTTCTATTATCACATGGCATGAGATTTTCCCCTTTAGTCTCCCAGCTCTATTTAATTGAGGTTTCTCTTTATTCATTTTTATGAAATAGCTTTTCTTGTCACAGCATTTGGCTGGAGAATTATCATCAAACACGAATAGGTTGCTTTCAGACACCAAAGATGTCTGTCAGGAGCTGTGCTTCTTCCTTAAATACTAGCCTGTGTGAGATGCAATGATATAACCTTTAAGTTGGAGGTGATGTTGCAGCATCCATACGATCACTACATTTCCTAATACTCCACTGATGCAGCAGTCCCTAAACTTCATTGTGTTTATTTCTCTTCCTAAGAAGTACACGTGACTTACCAAGGCTTCCTATTTATTTGCTATTTCCTTGTTTATTAGATCCAGTCAACATTCTACTATTGATAAAATGGATATTGGAGCAATGTGATATTTTATAGAAAGTCCAGATGCTTTAGGACACTTTGGAATATATTATGAAAATTGGCAGAAGGGTTAAACTTATTCTGGAGAAATTTTTAAATGTGTACTATCAGTTAAGTTCAGTTCAGTAGCTCAGTCGTGTCCGACTCTTTGTGACCCCATGAATCGCAGCATGCCAGGCCTTCCTGTCCATCACCAACTCCTGGTGTCCACCGAAACCCATGTCCAACGAGTTGGTGATGCCATCCAACCATCTCATCCTCGGTCGTCCCCTTCTCCTCCTGCCCCCAATCCTTCCCAGCATCAGAGTCTTTTCCAATGAGTCAACTCTTCGCATGAGGTGGCCAAAGTATTGGAGTTTCAGCTTCAACATGAGTCCTTCTAATGAACACCCGGGATTGATCTCCTTTAGGATGGACTGGTTGGATCTCCTTGCAGTCCAAGGGACTCTCAAGAGTCTTCTCCAACACCACAGTTCAAAAGCATCAATTTTTTGGTGTTCAGCTTTCTTCATAATCCAACTCTCACATCCATACATGACCACTGGAGAAACCATAGCCTGGACTAGATGGACCTTTGTTGGCAAAGTAATGTCTCTGCTTTTCAATGTGATATCTAAGTTGGTCATAACTTTCCTTCCAAGGAGTAAGGGTCTTTTAATTTTATGGCTGCAATCACCATCAGCAGTGATTTTGGAGCCCAAAAAAATAAAGTCTGACGCTGTTTCCACTGTTTCCCCATCTATTTCCCATGAAGTGATGCGACCAGATGCCATGATCTTAGTTTTCTGAACGTTGAGCTTTAACCCAACTTTTTCACTCTCCTCTTTTACTTTCATCAAGAGGTTCTTTAGTTCTTCTTCACTTTCTGCCATAAGGATGGTGTCATCTGCATATCTGAGGTTATTGATATTTCTCCTGGCAATCTTGATTCCAGCTTGTGTTTCTTCCAGCCCAGCGTTTCTCATGATGTACTCTGCATATAAGTTAAATAAGCAGGGTGACAATATACACCCTCGACATACTGCTTTTCCTATTTGAAACCAGTCTGTTGTTCCATGTCCAGGTCTAACTGTTGCTTCCTGACCTGCATACACATTTATCAAGAGACAGGTCAGATGGCCTGGTATTCCCATCTCTTCAGAATTTTCCACAGTTTATTGTGATCCACACAGTCAAAGGCTTTGGCATAGTCAATAAAGCAGAAATTGATGTTTTTCTGGAACTCTCTTGCTTTTTTGAATATCCAGTGAATGTTGACAATTTGGTCTCTGGTTCCTCTGCCTTTTCTAAAACCAACTTGAACATCTGGAAGTTCACGGTTCACGTATTGCTGAAGCCTGGCTTGGAGAATTTTAAGCATTACTTTACTAGCATGTGAGATGAGTGCAATTGTGTGGTAGTTTGAGCATTCGTTGGCATCGCCTTTCTTTGGGATTGGATTGAAAACTGACCTTTTCCAGTCCTGTGGCCACTGCTGAGTTTTCCAGATTTGCTGGCATATCGAGTGCAGCACTTTCAGAGGATCAACTTTCAGGATTTGAAAAAGCTCAACTGGAATTCCATCACCTCCACTAGCTTTGTTCATAGTGATGCTTTCTAAGGCCCACTTGACTTCACATTCCAGGATGTCTGGCTCTAGGTGAGTGTTCACACCATCAGGATTATCTGGGTCGTGAAGATCTTTTTTGTACAATTCTTCTGTGTATTCTTGCCACCTCTTCTTAATATTTTCTGCTTTTGTTAGGTCCATACCATTTCTGTCCTTTATTGAGCCTGTCTTTGCATGAAATGTTCCCTTGGTATCTCTAATTTTCTTGAAGAGATCTCTAGTCTTTCCCATTCTGTTGTTTTCCTCTATTTTTTTGCATTGGTCACTGAGGAAGGCTTTCTTATCTCTCCTGACTATTCTTTGGAACGCTGCATGCAGATGGGAATATCTTTCCTTTTTTCCTTTGCTTTTTGCTTCTTTTATTTTCCCAGCTATTTGTAAAGCCCTCCTCAGACAGCCATTTTGCTTTTTTTCATTTCTTTTCCATGGGGATGGTCTTGATCCCTGTCTCCTGTACAATGTCACGAACCTCTGTCCATAGTTCCTCAGGCACTCTGTCTATCAGATCTAGTCCCTTAAATCTACCTGTCACTTCCACTGTATAATCATAAGGGATTTGATTTAGGTCATACCTTGATGGTCTAGTGGATTTCCCTACTTTCTTCTATTTAAGTCTGAATTTGGCAATAGGGAGTTCATGATCTGAGCCACAGTCATCTCCCAGTCTTGTTTTTGCTGACTGTATAGAGCTTCTCCATCTTTGGCTGCAAAGAATATAATCAATCTGATTTTGGTGTTGACCATCTGGTGATGTCCATGTGTAGAGTCTTCTCTTGTGTTGTTGGAAGAGGGTGTTTGCTATGACCAGTGTGTTCTCTTGGCAAAGCTCTATTAGCGTTTGCCCTGCTTCATTCTGTACTCCAAGGCCAAATTTGCCTGTTATGCCAGATGTTTCCTGACTTCCTACTTTTGCATTCCATTCCCCTATAATGAAAAGGACATCTTTTTTGGGTGACCATTCAACTTCAGCTTCTTCAGCATTACTGGTCTGGGCATAGACTTGGATTATCGTGGTATTGAATGGTATGCCTTGGAAATGAACAGAGATTATTCTGTCGTTTTTGAGATTGCATCCAAGTACTGCATTTCAGACTCTTTTGTTGATCATGAATGCTACTCCATTTCTTCGAAGGGATTCCTGCCTACAGTAGTAGATATAATGGTCATCTGAGTTAAATTCACCCACCCCAGTCCATCTTAGTTCGCTGATTCCTAGAATGTCGACGTTCACTCTTGCCATCTCCTGTTTGACCATTTCCAATTTGCCTTGACTCATGGACCTAACATTCCAGGTTCCTATGCAATATTGCTCTTTGCAGCATCGGAATTTGCTTCTATCACCAATCACATCCACAGCTGAGTATTGTTTTTGCTTTGGCTCCATGCCATCATTCTTTCTGGAGTTATTTCTCTGCTGATCTCCAGTAGCATATTGGGTACCTACGGACCTGGGGAATTCATCTTTCAGTGTTCTATCTTTTTGCCTTTTCTTACTGTTCATGGGGTTCTCAAGGCAAAAATACTGAAGTGGTTTGCCATGCCCTTCTCCAGTGGATCACATTCTGTCAGACCTCTCCACCATGACCCATCCGTCTTGGGTTGCCCCACATGGCATGGCTTAGTTTCATTGAGATAGAAAAGGCTGTGGTTCATGTGATCAGATATGTACTATATGTCATCCCATTTGATTGTGAATGCTTATGATTCTCATTTAGAGGTAAAAATAGAAAGTATTTGCCAGATCAGTGACCCCATACCTGTGTACCTGAGTCTTTGTTCATTTTGTCTAGAAGATTCCAATATTCCATTCCATTGCATATTGCCATTGCAGCCCCAATTGTGATTGTTGTTGTTTAGTCACTTAAGCTGTGTCTGGCTCTTTTGTGACACCATGGACTTTAGCCTGCCAGGCTCCTCAGTTCATGGGATTTCACAGGCAAGAATACTGGAGTAGGTTGCCATTTCCTTCTCCAGGGGATCCTCCTGACCCAGGGATCAAATCCGCATCTCCTGCACTGGCAGGTGGATTCTCTAACACTGAGCCACCTGGGAAGCCTTCAATTGAGGTTACTATATGGTAATGCTTGTTCATTGGTGTCTGCCACTATTTGTCTTCTTTTTATAGTTGGAGGAATGAAATGAGTTACAATAGTTCGACTGACTTTTTGTTAGGTCAGATTCCTTTAAAATCCCAATTGTTTACCCTTGACTTCTTTTTGTTACATTACTATTTAATATATTGTTGGCTACCCATCTATCTTGATCTATCCTCTCTTAATTGTCTCCACAGTTCTCTGAAGTTAAGACTTCTGGCAGCCTTCAAACTTTTCCACTCTTTATTGTCGTTGTGCCTGTTTTTCTTTGAAAGCTGTTAGTACTTGGTCTCTGTCAGTGCAACATTATATCATGGCATTGCTATCAGTGAGCCCAGTTCAATAGCATCTCCTTTAGAGATACTACATCATTTAAGGTGGGACATCCCTTTCAACAAGCTTCCAGTTTCCAAACTCCAGCTTGGTGGCAGCATATTAACTTCCATTTTTCTGAGGCCCCTGACACAGAGTTAAAAATTGCATTGTGATAGAGTGCTCTTATATTGATAAACTCTCCTTTGTTTAACTTTCTGTCCCTTTTCCCTAGATTCATCATTTTCAGAATTCATTTCCTAAAATACTAAGCAAGCTGCTGCTTTCTGCACATGTTGGCTGGGTCCTCCACTCCTGTGCTTCTGGATATAACCCTTCCACTATGGGAATCTCAGAACTCCTGGGGAAGTGCTATGATTCAACCATGTGCTTATTTACTCAGTGGTGTCCAGCTCTTTGTGACCCGTGGACTGTAACACACCAGGCTCCTCTGGCCATGGGGATTCTCCAGCTACAATACTGAAGTGGGTTGTCACGCCATCCTCCAGGGGATCTTCCCAACCCAAGGATCAAACCCAGGTCTCCCACATTGCAGGAAGATTCTTTACTATCTGAGCCACCAGGGAAGCCCAAGTATACTGGAATGGGTAGCCTATCCCTTCTTCACGAGATCGTCCCAACCCAGGAATCAAACCAGGTTCTCTTGCATTGCAGGCAGATTCTTTACCAGCTGAGATACCAGGGAAGCTCAACCATAGTTCCTGGTCTAATGGCCAAGAAGGAAGGGAGGAGCATATGCTCAGGAGTGCATGTATTGTCTTGCAAAGAAGAGACGTCTGGATTGTTGATAAACAAGAGTTGGAAATTGGTTTACATCTGTAGATTTTCAAGTGCATTGAGCCAGATATATACATCCCAAGTCTGAGATTACCTTCGCTCTCAATTAGTGCTTGAATGGAGAGTTAAAGCTTCCCTGAAAGTCTGCCTCACCTACAATGACGTTCTGTGCCTTAGCCTCAACTGCATTTGTCCCTCAGCTCCAAGAGAAGAGGATCTTTTATATACTGACAAGAAAGTCCTCTAGGTTTTACACTTCACTTTAAATTGCTAGTTATCCTAAGCTCATCATTGTTTTCCTCCAGTGTATTCATTGTTCTGTATAATTAGTATTTTCTCTCATCTGTCAAATACCTGATGTATTGTATACATAACTGTGTTCTCTTTCACTAAGGCTCTTCTGTATCTGTGAAATATGTTGATAAAACAATGGTACCTCTAGAATTTGCCAGGAGTGGTCAGTCCTCCACCCCCAGGGATAGCTTATTCATGCCAGTCAGTCAGTTGGTGATTCAGCTCCAAAATCCTGTTGTATGGCCTGCTTCTAAGACCACAGTAAGGACCTACTCTCTTCAGTCAAAAATCTCTCATTTTTAAACAGAATCAAAAATAGTGATCTCACCCAGGTGGTTTATTGAAGAAGATGAGGGCTGTAAGGAGTAAGGTAAGCAGGACAGAGCAGAGGTGGAAGTTGAGATTTTCAGTTACAAAGAGGCGTTAGCTGATGCTACTAGTAATTCTGGAGCTAAGGTGGACCCTCTGAGTTGTCCAAGTTTTGGCAAGAGTGTTGGGCCTTGGTGTCCCTGTCTTGAATATTCACTGATGTTAAACTACTGTTGGAAATGGGGCATAATCTTGCCATCTGAGCTTCCAACCATTTGCAGCAGGAAATGCCAGGAGAGGTCAGCTGTGATCTCTAAGCAGCCAACATTCCTGGCACCTGAGGGAATGAGTGCCTGGGTGCTGATGAGAGATCTTGGCAGTGGATACAGCATCCAACATATCAGCAGAGAGAAAACAAAGTGATGAGTAAGGCAGATTTTTGGAGAATACAGAATTTAGTTTTAGATATATCCAAAAAGGAAGATCTATTTGATATGCAAACAGATTTGATTAGGTGGGTTGGTATGAGTGTAGACTTCGGTAGAGAAGTTGAACTTAAAAAAATGATGTTTTTATGCATGTGCTTCTCAGAGTTGCAGAGCTGATGTTAATGCATATTTAAATTCTCAAACTATTGTGCCCCTGTATTTGTTTCGTGTAAGTCTCTCACATTAGAATATAAACTCTACATGTTTTTGGTTCACTATTCTATTCCTAGTATCTAGCACACAGAGGAAGCACAATATAATTTTGCTGAATTCCTGCCAGGTCAGGGTGTACCTTTGCTCAGAAATTTAATTAATTAAATATATATATATAAGAATGCAAACTTTTGGTTGCTTTTAAAATAGTTTCATTGCACTTAGAGGGGCACTTTCTGAAACAAATTTAGAAAATATGACTACTTTAGAAAATACTTTAAAAAAATACTTTAGAGAAAAATGGAGGTTTTAGCTTAGAATTAACCAGGAATTTTATATCACACTATGTTTATTAAATCATTCTTGATATTTTCTACACTTTAATATTTTAAAATTATAGCACATGCATGTAGTCACAGTAAACATGTTGAAAAAAATTTGCAATAATCCCTCTATTTTTGTGTCTATTGATGTGTTTTAAATGATTCTGGAAAAAAATATGAAACATTCATTATTTTTAACAATCATTTATTAGCAAAAATAATCAGGCATTTTTCATCTATAATTTACCTGTTTTTTGAAGAAGAGTTTCTCTCAAATTCCATGATTTGACACATTTATGTCTACTATAAACGGAACTGGGCTTCCCAGCTAGCACTAGTGATAAAGCACCTGCCTTCAAATGCAGGAGATGTAGGAGATTCAGGTCCTATTCTTGGGTAGGAAGATCACCTAGAAAAGAGAATGGCACCCTACTCCAGTATTCTTGCCTGGAAAATTCCATGGACAGTGGAGCCTGGTGGGCTATAGTCCATGGGTCCACAAAGAGTTGGACATGATTGAGTGACTGAGCACACATTGCAGTATTAAGATATCTTATTGTTCTTACTAAAAGTTAAATGTCTTAATTTTGATTGTTAAATGTAAAGAAATTGGTTTATTCTCCAAGATACATACTAAAAGGAAGTGAGGCATGCTTTTCATTGGTTTCTTCATGTTACTGATTTTCCATTTATGAAGAGCCTTTGTGAATTGTTACTCAGATAATAAACATGCCATCCTCTGAGATCAATGACTTGACAAGAGAAGAAACTATTAAAAAGTAAAAGAAAATTTGTGTGTATTTTCAAAGTAAAATTACAAGGTAAAAAATTAAGGAGTTATAAAATTAGTGGAGTACGATTAGAGGATCAGATGGTTGGATGGCATCACCTACTCAATGGATATGAGTTTGAGCAAGCTCCAGGGGTTAGTGATGGACAGGAAAGCCTGAAGTGCTGCAATCCATGGGGTCACAAAGAGTCAGACACAACTGACTACTGAACTGAACTGAACTGATGATGATTTACTAGGTTGAAATAATATTGCAGATATGATGGTAGTTAAAACCAAAAACTATTTATTGAATCATTTAAAATGCTATACTAGCATGAAAAATACAATATTTTTAAAAATATAGAGCAAGATTATACATCATATAAAATAGACTAGCTTAAGATGCATGAAAAGTGAAGCATTTCTGTGTGAAAATCATTCTGACAGCTAAATCCGTTAAGTAATTTCAAAAAAGTATTATTCACTCTGATTTGTGAGAACTTTGTTTTACTTCCTGTGGACTGCAACTTGAAGAGATGGCATATTTAGACTTAGGTGGGTGTATGTCTTTATTGAGTTAGAGATGACCAGATTTATTGTGAAGACTTTGTTATCATGTTTCAGAAGCAGATCTTTGTGATCAGCTATTTAAGCGCTATCACTGGGACAATGATGCAAAAATCTGTGTCCTTATAAGTCTTTAGAAAGGGTTATGCTGAAAAGAACATGCTGAAATATTCGTATGCGGAAATATAAATAAGGGAAAAAGACAAAAAACTTCTTTTTATCATAAGCTAGAAGCACTGTGTAAATAAATGTGTATTAGATTTAAAAATGCATTTTATTTCAACAGGTTTCTTTGTGTGTCTACATTTGACATTTTACTAGTTTTTGGACTAATGGAACCTAGCATGATTTCTGAAGACACACAGATAGGAGGAGGAGACCGATTCTAAATAACTAATCACTGAAACATAAGTTCAAGTAGGCTGTAAGACAACCTGTAATATAAGTACAGAATGTGATGTGGATTTATTAAGATTTATTCTATTTGTGGACATCATTAATGGCTTATTAGAAGAGAATAGTGATTTGAGCTAGTTTCAAAGAACAGAAAAAATAGCTGATAAAGAAGGGAATTTTAGATAGAAGGGATTTTATAAAGGTGAAAATTGTGAAATAATCATGAGCATAATTATAAATCATGTAACCTGCCATTCTCTGGTGGCACAAAGCCCATCTTGTCCTCCCACCAAATGAAAGTATGTTAAAACTATTCAGTGATTTCCAAGTTTCCACTGAACCTGCTTGTCACGTATTTCTAGACCATTGCTTATTAAGGAGAGCAAAGAGATGGACTGTTGTCTCCCTATAACTAAACCATCTCCAGAAAAAGTAAAATTTTCATATCTTTACAATAAGATAATTTAACAGATATCCTTTACTGCAGTATGGCCTCTGTCTTGATAATCCCAGACCTAAGACTTTGGTCTACTGTGTAATAAGGGCTACCTTTGTAGATGAACACTGAAGACAGTCCCACTGATTATGACTTTGTTGTTGTCCAGTCCCTAAGTTGTGTCTGACTCTTTGTTGCCCCATGGATTGCAACATGCCAGGCTCCCCTATCCTTCAGTATCTCCTCGTGTTTGCTCAGGTTCATGCCCATTGAATCAATGATGCTATATAACCATGCCATCCTCTGTTGTTCCCTTCTTCTTTTACCTTCGACCTTTCCCAGCATCAGGATCTTTTCCAATGAGTCAGTTCTTCGCATCAGGTGACCAAAATATTGGAGCTTCCACTTCAGAACCAGTCCTTCCAATGAATATTCAGAGTTGATTTCTTTTAGAATTGAATGGTTTGATTTCCTTGCAGTCCAGGGAATGCTCAAGAGTCCTTTCCAGCACCACAATTCAAAAGCATCAGTTCTTTTTAATGATCTAACCCTTTGTTGTACCCCAAGATATGTTATTTAATCTTGTAAATTAGACCACGCAAATGTATGTCATTATTTCTGAAGGGTAAAGCAGATTATTTGCCAACCACCAGATAGAAGTGAGACACCAGATCTGTTTCATTCAGACAGAGGGTCTAAAGATCTTTGTGAAGACATAGAATGTGGATAATCTTTCAGTTATATTTTGGCTTCAGTGAAGGCACAGTGAAAGGTCATTACTTCTGCTTGATTACCAGTCCAGTTTATTCAGTGTCCACTACTCAGGAAGAGTAAGTTTGTGGAAGAAAAAATGAATTAAGTTTTTATATGGTGGAACTTAGATACTCCACAAATGTCCATTGTAAATGCTACTACTACTAATAGCTACCATTAGTCAAATGCTAGTTTTATACTAGAGCTGGAACTATATTCTTTACATGAATTGATTTATGATTTGTGTAATGAATACTTTGTACAGATAGATGAGGAAATTAGAGCTTAGAGAAAAAACCTGAGAGAATTAAACATATCCTATATTCTTGAAAGCTGTCCAAAGAGGTGATAGTTAAATTTGTGAAGTGAATATAATTGCTAAGGGAGAGTGTATATGGTGACAAAAGAGGGCTGATCATTAAGCCTAACTGATCTCTTTGGCTTGTGTTGAGATGGGATGGCAAAAGCTAGAACCATCAGTGATATTCCAAGTGGTTGGGCAAGGGAGAATGTGCCTTTTTAAAAAACAGAGATATTTTCATGTGACCAAAAGCAAAAATAATACACAGATGCATGATTCAGAAACAGTAGAGTCATGCAAGCATAAGAACAGTGAAATAAATGTAAATGAAGATCAAGATGGGAACAGAGGGCATTTTCTACCATTGACTCATTTCTTTTACTACTTATGTCAAGGTGCTCTGGTCTGGAGATATGGTAAAGATAAGTGAAAATTTGCTTGTTATTCACGGGTAGACAAAGAAAAGAAAAAAAAAAACCCAAACACATTACTGACAATATAACTTTTGGATGTATCTGTTAGTGCCCTGAGAGGAAACAGATGCCATACTTTAACTGGCAGTTTTAGAGAAGTTTAATAAAGTGTTTGTGGAAACTAGAAGAGATACTAACCCCAGGATTAGAAATAGCTGGAATCTACTCATGCCCTTACCTCTAAAGAAGAGTAAATTGTTACCAGAATTCGGAGTAAAATAATGAGTAAAGAGGACCACCAGATAAAAACTATGGCCTGCCCAGGGATGCTGCCAAGCTTGGAAATCCCCTCTGGAGCAAAGACAGTATAGTACATAATGGAACTTTACCTTCCTCCACTCTTTGACCTTCTGTTAGTGATACTCATTGATCAAACCTAACCATTAATTGTAGGATAAGAGAGTTCATTCATGTACATCAAATAGGTCAGCCTCTGGACACATACAGCAGAGTGGAGAAGGATTTGTAAGAATGTACCTAGAAGTCTGGTGTTTAGCACCAATCTGTCTTCTTAAGGTTCTTCCCAAGAAGAACACGAATTTAACACACAGAATATATACACTTCCCATATTTAACCTACAAAATATATACACTCTTGAGGGTAAAAAGAATGAAGATATAAGAGTTCTGAGGATAAAAATTAACAAGTGGAAGATGGTCTTTTTATTTGTCCCCACAAGATGCCATACTGTACCTTTCTATGTCTTATATCTGTCTTATTTATGTAGCCCTTGGGGATTAGTTATGCATATAGAGAAAATAAATCACATTATCAGTTGTATCATAAACGTCAATATAGTTATGCACAATCAAACCCCAAATAAGGACATTTTATTTGCGAGTACTTGGTCATTAGTGTGAAAGAGAGTTTTTAATGGAGAAGTTGAGTAGAACAAATATTTCAGAAGAACTGAGGTGTGATTGTTCCCCACAGTCAGAAGACATGAATATAAGTTACTCTTTTAGGAAATGTGACGATAAATATACACTATCTTGAGAGAAAATCATTGGACAGAAGAAGAGTCTCAGTTTATATGAAAAAGATTTAAATACATTCCTAAACTAAGGTAAAACAATGATGAAATAAGAAGACTTTCACCAAGTAAGGAAGGATTGGGGAAGAGTGATGTAGATAATTCCCAGAGAAGGTACTTTGAGGATTAGGCACAAGTTTAGAAATACAGATGACAACAGACTTGTCTCCTCAGTAGTAAAAATGGAATATGTTTTCTTTAATATCGAAGATTTAGTTGTAACTCAAGAAAAATTGAAGAGAAAAAGAAATCACATCATATCATAGATAATAATCAAGGTGTCAGTAATGTAAAGATAGTGTCCATCTATGTAAGTGTGAGCTCCATGCAAAAGTATTTTAATGAAGTGCTTTTTGTCAGAAGGAACAGAGATTCACACACATTATTTTAAGTAATAAGAGAAAAATTTTAGAGCTACACAGAGGATAAGGTCGTGACTCATACAAAACACAAAAAGACCAACAGCCCTTGAGAAGAGCAAAAAGAAAGTAAGTCCAGAACTTTTTAGGGATGAAAACAGGTTATGCAGAATTCAAAGCTGCAGGCTGTGGACATGTATTTTAGTGTTGTGCCACCAGAAAATCAATAATTATCTTTATATCTGTCTTCTTTCCCCAGTATAAACTGGATATTTGTTTTTATGCTATTCAGTTGAAAATATTCTTACCAGCTTTGTTAGAAATCATTGTCCAGAATTGTCAAGTATGTTATATTAAACTGCTAGAAACATAACTTGCCTGTCCAGTGCTCCAGTGCTCATCTGTGGTTTAATCAGAGTCTGAAGTCATGGTCATAGTCATGTTTGTCCATAGCTACTTTTTTTCAGCAGGATATGTGAGCATACCTTATTCTATAGAAGTGGGAGGTAGGCACCTGTGCTGATATTTCTAGCATGAAGTGTGGGATACTTCTATTACAGGTGATGAAAATTACAAAGAAAACAAAAGCTAGTGCCAGTCACACAAAGACTTCACTAAATTGCCCAAGTGTGTAGGCCCAAGGACGAGGGTGATCCTCAAGAACTGAGAGCTTTTATCCATGCAGTTACCATCTATCTTCTGAGACATAGGCTGTATATATCTGGATCAAATAGATATCCTTCCTGTGGAAAAGAATAATACTGGCTACTGTAAGGTAGTTTACTGAAAATTTTTATATATTACATAAATGTGTGTACATGGTGCATGCTAAGTCGCTTCAGTCATGTCTAACTCCTTAGGACTCTATGGACAGTAGCCCACCAGGCTCCTCTGTCCATGAGGATTCTCTAGGCAAGAGTACTGGAGTAGGTTGACATGCCCTCCAGGGAATCTTCCCAACCCAGGGATTGAACCTGCATCTCTTAGGTCACTTGTATTGGCATACAGGTTCTTTACCACTAGCACTACCTGAGAATCCCATATTAAGTACATAACTGACCTCAAAGATCTGTGTTTGGTATTATTTCATCACCCGTTAATTTGTATCATGTAGTGCTCTGTGAGAAATAAGGGCAGGGGTAGGCAATCCTTCAGAATCAGTGTTTTTTAAAAAATAGCTTTATTCTACTCATATTTATTGAGAGCCTTCTACTGGGTTCTGTGTTTTAGGTGCTGGTGATGCTGTTATAAACAAAAAGGTATAGCTTCTTTGATACTCTTATATTTAGCTATTGCCAGGCACAAAAAAGAGAATCACTGCATAATCTCGCTTTCTATGTTAAATAAAAAACAGTTAAACTGTAGAAAGATTGCATAGAATGGTGGTTGCTAGAGGTTAGAAGGTATGGGAAGTGGGAGCATAGTACAGGATGTTAAAAGATATAAAAGGACAAAAAATGTCAGTTATGCATGATTAATAGCTTTGGTGATTTAATGTACAGCCATGTCTTTATAAAAGCTATGACAAAACTAGGCAGCAATTAAAAAGCAGAGACACCATTTTGCCTACAAAATTCCATATACTCAAAGTTACAGTTTTTCCAGTAGTTATATACAAATGTGAAAGTTGGACTGTAAAGAAAGCTGAGTGCCAAAAATTGATGCTTTCAAACTGTGGTGCTGGAGAAGACTGACAGACTTCATCAAACCACACAATTCTAAAGGAAATCAACCTTGAATGTTCAGTGGAAGCACTGATGGGGAAGCTCCAATAATTTGGCCAAAGAGCTGGAAAAGACCCTGATGCTGGGAAAGTTTGAAGGCGAGAGGAGAAGGGGACAACAGAGGATGAAATGGTTAAATAGCATCACTAACTCAATAGAGGTGAATTTGAGCTAACTCTGGGATATAGTGGAGGACAGTGAAGCCTGGCATGCTGCAGTTCATGGGGTCCCAAAGAGTGGACACAACTTTTCAACTGAACAACAACAATAACAATGTAATGCCACTTAACAGTACAGTATTGTATATTTGTAATTTGCTAAAAAGATAGATCTTAAGTGCTCTCATCACACACACATATGATGGCTATGTGAGGAGTTGGTCGATATGTTAACTAGCTTGATTTTAGTGATCATTTCACAACACAATATGCATGTCAGAATTTCAAAATTGTATACCTTAAGTGTATACAACGTATATATGTCACTTATATTCCAATAAAGTTGTAAAAAAAATAGCCCAGAAAAGGTAGAGCACAGAGTCAGCTCAAGAAATCTGGAGATTCCATTGTCTTCTCCCTATGCAGTCATGGATGGTTTACTTTCCTGTTATGATGTGTGATAAAACATAAGAGTATTATCACACAGAGAAGTTCATCCAAGCCATGGTGCCAGAGTTTTTATGGGGGCTTGATCACATTCTGTCCATATTTAGCCCTTCTAGAGGTGTGACTGGTACATGTATTCTCCAGTGCTCCTGGAAAAAAGAACTGATACTGCATGATTTGAAGCTCTCGTTATAAATCATATTGATAGATTGTCTTGTAGCCAAAGCCCTCAAGCAAACAAAGATGTTCCTGCCCTGTGTGACATCCTAAGGACCTAGACGTCATCTCTCAGAAAAAAAAGATAAAGAACAAGGCTTAATTCTTCACTAAAAACACAAAGGAATAAAATACTAGTGATGTTACAGCTATGTTGTATCTAAGAACATTTTTATTGAGTGAGAAAAAGCAGAGAGAAAAGAATAGATACTATATAATATTATTTATGTGAAGCACAAAAACTGCAAAATTAATCTATCACGATAGAACTCAGAAGAATATTAATTGATGGGGCTTGATTTTGAATGAAAGACACAAAAACATTTTCACAGTGATGTAAATCATCTACATCTTCATAGGGAGAGTTATTACACAGCTATATAGTTCATATATATATTTATCAAAATTTGAATTGCACACTCATGGTCCATATGGAAATGTTTCCTCATTTAAAAAATAAGCTGGATATGAAAGATTATTGCTAAGTCTATATGATGTGACTAGATCAAACATGGAAGAACATATTTAAATGGTCTGATAACCTAGAAACAATCTTAAGGAAATTTGTAAAATTAATCTGATGCTTCTGCATCATATTAAGGTGTATAAAAATGAAAAACAGCCAAGGACTTGATCTGATTCATTTCAGCTACTTTAATATAGACATGGTCTCTTTATTTTCTTAGAAGTTTAGTGAGGCAAAAGTAATAGTCCCATTTTTCAAACATTCTACTCCAAAACATTATTAAATTGGTTTATTAACATAACATATGTATACCAATTTCAAAATTTCTTACTAGGGAAAATTGTTTTTTGTGTAACAAAATTCCAGATTTTTTATTAATATGTTTTGAGAATAATTCTGAGACTGTGATACTTGTAAATAAGAATACAAAAAATTTTATCTTCAGAATAGTTTTCATACAATAAAAAGGACATACATTGGTCATATATTTTATTTTACATATTTAAAATGACTTAATATGATAGTATTATTGCCAAATTCAGACTTAAATTGAAGAAAGAAGGGAAAACCACTAGTCCATTCAGGTATGACCTAGATCAAATCCCTTATGAGTATACAGTAGAAGTGACAAATAGATTCAAGAGACTAGATCTGATAGACAGAGTGCCTGATGACCTATGGACAGAAGTTCCTGACATTGTACAGGAGATAGGGATCAAGACAATCCCCATGGAAAAGAAATGCAAAAAAGCAAAATGGCTGTCTGAGGAGGCCTTACAGATAGCTGGGAAGAGAAGAGAAGTGAAAAGCAAAGGAGAAAAGGAAAGATATTCCCATCTGAATGCAGAGTTCCAAAGAATAGCAAGGAGAGATAAGAAAGCCTTCCTCAGTGATCAGTGCAAAGAAATAGAGGAAAACAACAGATTGGGAAAGATTAGAGATCTCTTCAAGAAAATTAGAGATACCAAAGGAACATTTCATGCAAAGATAGGCTCGATAAAGGACGGAAATGGTATGCAACTAACAGAAGCAAAAGATATTAAGAAGCGGTGGCAAGAATACACAGAAGAACTGTACAAAAAAGATCTTCATGACCCAGATAATCACGATGGTGTGATCACTCACCTAGAGCCAGACATCCTGGAATGTGAAGTCAAGTGGGCCTTAGAAAGCATCACTACGAACAAAGCTAGTGGAGGTGATGGAATTCCAGTTGAGCTATTTCAAATCCTCAAAGGTGATGCTGTGACAGTGCTGCACTCGATATGCCAGCAAATTTGGAAAACTCAGCAGTGGCCACAGGACTGGAAATGGTCAGTTTTCGTTCCAATCCCAAAGAAAGGCAATGCCAAAGAATGCTCAAACTACCGCACAATTGCACTCATCTCACATGCTAGTAAAGTAATGCTCAAAATTCTCCAAGCCAGGCTTCAGCAATACGTGAACCGTGAACTTCCAGATGTTCAAGCTGGGTTTAGAAAAGGCAGAGGAACCAGAGATCAAATTGCCGACATCTGCTGGATCAATGAAAAAGCAAGGGAGTTCCAGAAAAACATCTATTTCTGCTTTATTGACTATGCCAAAGCCTTTGACTGTGTGGATCACAATCAACTGTGGAAAATTCTGAAAGAGATGGGAATACCAGACCACCTGACCTGCCTCATGAGAAACCTGTATGCAGGTCAGAAAGCAAAGTTAGAACTGGATATGGAACAACAGACTGGTTCCAAATAGGAAAAGGAGTATGTCAAGGCTGTATATTGTCACCCTGCTTATTTAACTTCCATGCAGAGTACATCATGAGAAACGCTGGGCTGGAAGAAACTCAAGCTGGAATCAAGATTGCCAGGAGAAATATCAATAACCTCAGATATGCAGATGACACCACCCTTATGGCAGAAAGTGAAGAAGAACTAAAGAGCCTCTTGATGAAAGAGAAAGAAGAGAGTGGAAAAGTTGGCTTAAAGCTCAACGTTCAGAAAACTAAGATCATGGCATCTGGTCCCATCACTTCACATGGAAATAGATGGGGAAACAGTGGAAACAGTGTCAGATTTTATTTTTTTGGGCTCCAAAATCACTGCTGAAAATAAATCACATTATCAGTTGTATCATAAACGTCAATATAGTTATGCACATCCTCTGTTGTTGATGGTGATTGTAGCCATGGAATTGAAAGACACTTACTCCTTGGAAGGAAGGTTATGGCCAACCTAGATAACATATTTAAAAGCAGAGACATTACTTTGCCAACAAAAGTCCGTCTAGTCAAGGCTATGGTTTCTCCAGTGGTCATGTTTGGATGTGAGAGTTGGACGATGAAGCAAGCTGAGCACCACAGATTTGATGCTTTTGAACTATGGTGTTGGAGAAGACTCTTGAGAGTCCCTTGGACCGCAAGGAGATCCAATCGATGCATCCTAAAAGAGATCAATCCTGGTTGTTCATTGGAAGGACTGATGTTGAAGCTGAAACTCCAATACTTTGGCCACCTCATGCGAAGAGTTGACTCATTGGAAAAGACCCTAATGCTGGGAAGGATTTGGGGCAGGAGGAGAAGGGGACGACAGACGATGAGATGGTTGGATGGTATCACCGACTCGATGGACATGGGTTTAGGTAGACTCCGGGAGTTGGTGATGGGCAGGGAGGCCTGGTGTGCTGTAATTCATGGGGTCGCAGGGAGTCGGACACGACTGAGCGACTGAACTGAACTGAACTGAATATGGTAGTATGCATATATTTTGTTTAAAATTGTCTAGCCTTTAGACAGGTTTTAAATTTCTTAATGATAATCTTTTTATACTGCTCAGTTTATTAGAGAATTGAAACTTTTATTTATGTAATTTACATAATTCCTTTTGAGTCAGTAGGAATGAACTTTGGAAGTTTTGGAGTTGTCAAAATGTGATAATTATCGCTATATCTTTTAGCACTTTTTATAAAAGTGATCATCTTCTTGATCACCTGTTATATATATATTTATAAAAATTATAAAGATAACTGCTGAATTAGTTTCTTTGTATATTAAATAGATATTTCTTTTGATAACAAAACTCTTGATTTTGGTAAATTTATATTAAATGTAAATCAGAAGTTTATGAAAGAGTAGAAAATTGGAAGATATCTCATAAAGAAGTGAGAATGATGAGTAAGATTATGGAGGTTTTGCTAAGTATTGACAGGGTGTATAAAACAATATTTTCCTATTTATGACAACTCCCAAGCAAAAAGATCAATATGACAGAACAGTGAATGAAAGGAATAGTGTCTGTTACATGAAGTTATTTCATATTAATACTGGATAAAACAGAAAATAGCAAAATAAAAGGGGCTGTTTAAAATAGAGAAAATGTATTGATTATGCATCAGTGCTGAGAAAATTTCCTACTTCAATTTTAGATAATCAGGTGACCTTTTCCATGAGCTTTTACTTTCATACCTCAAATATATCTCAGCTATGGGTAACTGCCAGTTTATGAATATTTATAGCACATTTCCTAGTTTCTCATGCAAGATAAACTCTGAAGAATTTCATGGACAGAGAGTTTGATTTTGCATGAGCCCCAATTGCATATTTCCTAAAAGTGAAGAGATGTTAAATTGAAATGACAACAACAAATCTTGGATCTAAAAATGATATAATATGCTATCCAAAAGAGGATTGATTGAGGTGTGGAAGTGTACTTTTAATATTATTATATTTCTATGAGATAATTAAAATTTTTTCTCTGTGAATCTTAAAATGTATATTTCCCATCTGATGATATTTGATTAGTGAACATTTGAGGGGATGGAGGGGAGGTTTACAATCCTAAACCAGTCATGAGTGGTTGGAGTACAGTTTTTTTTTGCTCTTCCTTAGATGTATGTAGAAAAAATCTGGAATTCCATGTTAGGGTTCTGTATAGGTAGACAAACATGGTTAAAATTTTATTATTACTTTTCCTAAGATAGATCCAGAAACTGAGATTTTGTATTTGTATTAGGTCCTACTTCTGTTCACAGAATATTACTGTTATTATTAATGGTATTAATAATATTACTAATAGTATTAATAATATTACTGATATTATTATTATTTTCCTTAATTCAGAAGTAAAATGAATTTTTAAAGTGATTATTCTAACTTACTGAGAAATGGTAAAAGGATACAATAAAATAACTTCTGTTATCTGCTACCTTAGACAGTTACTTCAGATAGAAGAGCTAAATATACTTAGGTTGATAATATGACAAAAATGGGGTATCTCCCCCATTTTGTCATTGCAAAATTGTGTAATAGACACATAGATTGACAGTAAAAATGTGATTAGTTCTCCACAGAAAGGCAGGGCATGTGGGTATATATGAGACTGGGAGTCTACAGAAATTCAACTTTTTTCTTTTTTCTCAAAAAAAAAGGGTGTAGGTCAAAGCACTTGTATTCTAGGTTTCAGGGGAGGAGTGAGAGAGATGATTACTGGGCCCCACTAAGGATCCACTTGAGCTGCACTAGTTGATATGTCTTTAAAGAGGGACTAGTCATATTTAGACCAGTCAAATCTGTTGTGTTTTGCTCCAGCCAGTGCAGACATACAAAAGGTCAATACAACCAGAGTCTAATATCAATAGAATAACTGGAAGGAGAGAAATAAAAGAGGAAAAAGTAGCATGCAAAACACTGCTTGTACGAGTTGACTATGCAATATAAATTAGTTAAGAAAAGGATATGTCAGAGAGTGTTTTGCCTATGTTTTCCTCTAGGAGTTTTATAGTTTCTGGTCTTACATTTAGATCTTTAATCCATTTTGAGTTTATTTTTGTGTATGGTGTTAGGAGGTGTCCTAGTTTCATTCTTTTACAAGTGGTTGACCAGTTTTCCCAGCACCACTTGTTAAAGAGATTGTCTTTTCTCCGTTGTATATTCTTGCCTCCTTTGTCTAAGATAAGGTGTCCATAGGTGCGTGGGTTTACCTCTGGGCTTTCTATTTTGTTCCATTGATCTATATTTCTATCTTTGTGCCAGTACCATACTGTCTTGATGACTGTGGCTTTGTAGTAGAGCCTGAAGTCAGGCAGGTTGATTCCTCCAGTTCCGTTCTTCTTTCTCAAGATTGCTTTGGCTATTCGAGGTTTCTTATATTTCCATACAAATTGTGAGATGATTTGTTCTAGTTCTGTGAAAAATACCATTGGTAGCTTGATAGGGATTGGGATGGGGAGGGAGGTGGGAGGGGTGTTCAGGATGGGGAACACATGTAAACCCATGGCTGATTCATGTCAATGTATGGCAAAAAAACTACTACAATATTGTAAAGTAATTAGCCCCCAACTAAAATAAATAAATTTATTTAAAAAAAAAGAAAAGGATAAAGAAAAGAAAGTGATGGCATACAATAGATTTAAAGTTATAAATTAAATTTTTGTCAAAGGTATCAGAGAGATCTTTTTCCCTGGGCTTTTTTTTTTCAATGTATTTTATTGTTTTTGGATGTACTAGGTCTTCCTTGCTGCAAGTGGACTTTCTCTAGTTGCAAAAAGTGGCTGCTGCTCTTCGTTTGGTGCATGGGCTTTTCATTTGTGGTGGCTTCCCTTGTTGCTGAGCCCAAGCTCTAGGTGCATGACCTTCGGTAGTTGCCTCTCGTGGGCTCTAGATCTCAGGCTCAGTAGTTGTGGCGCATAAGCTTAGTTACTTTGCTCGAGGCATGTGGAATCTTCTCAAACCAGGAATTGGACCTGCATCCCCTGTCTTGGTAGGTGAATTCCTATCCACTGTACCACCAGGGAAGTACTGCTTATCTCTTTTTTAAAAAATTAATAGCTTTATCTTTTAGAGTTATTTAGGTTCATTGCAAAATTAGAGTACAGAAAGCTGCCAAATACCTCTGTCACCACACACACATGTACTTTCCACTATCAACATCCCATACCAGATTAATACATTTGTTATAATTTATGCACCTACACGGACACATCGCTATCAACCAGACCATAGTTTATGCAGTTCACTTGTGATGTTGTACATTCTACAGATTTGGACAAATGTATAATGAACATACATCTACCATTGTAGGATCAAACAAAATAGCTGCACTAACCTAGCCATCCTAGACATTCTCTGTGCTCCATCTATTCATTCCTCTCCCCACCCCCTGATCTTTTTTTTTTTTTTTTTCGGCTGCTACAGCACGTGGGATCTTAGTTCCCCAACCAGGGAGCACACCTGAAGCCCTGAAGTCTAACCACTGATCTTTTTATTGTCTTCATAGTTTTGCCTTTCCCAGAATGTCAAATAGTTGAAATCTACAGTATGTGGCATTTCATACTTTTCAGGATTTAGCCTTTTCTGATTGGCTTTTTTTCACTTCATAATATGCATTTAGACTTCCTTCATGTCTTTTCATTTTTTTTAGTATTGAGTAAATATTCCATTGTCTGATACATCAGTTTTTCCTGTCAACTGCTGAAGGACATCTTCATTGCTTTCAAGTTTTGGCAATTATGAATAAAGCTGCTGTAAACATTTGTGTACAAGTTTTGTCTGGACATAGGCTTTTCTATTTTGTTTATCTTAAACAAGCAGCTCTTAAAGTCATTGACCTTTTCTATTGTCTTTTTAGTATCTATTTTATTTATTTCCACTCTAATCTTTGTAATCTCCTTCCTTCTAACTTTGGGATTATTTAGTTCTTCATTTGCTAGTTCCTTGAGGGTTAAAATTAGGTTGTTTATTCAAGAATGTTCTTTTTTTCTTAATATAGGCATGTATCTCTATGAACTTACCTCTTAGAATTGCTTTTGCTGCATCCCATACGTCTTGGTATGTTGTATTTCTTTTCTTTTCTTTATAAAAATTATTTATTTTTAATTGGAGGATGATTGCTCTATCATATTGTATGGTTTCTGCCATATATCAACATAAATCAGCCATGGCTATACATACATCCCCTCACTCGAACCTCCGTCCCACCTCCCATCCCTTCCCAGCCCTCCAGCTTGTCACAGAGCACCACATTTGAGCTCTTTGCATCATGCAGCATATTTCCACTGGCTATCTACTTTTACTTAGGGTAATATATAAGTTTCATTGCTACTCTCAATCGTGGAGGTATGATTGGCAAGTAAATAGTATGTATTTAAGGTATATATCATGATTTGATACATGTATACATTGTGACATCATTACCACAGTCAAGTAATTAGCACAACCATCATCTCACGTAGTTACTATCTTGTGTACGTGTGTGGTGTGAACACTTTAGATCTGATTAGTCTGTCAGTAAATTCAAAGTGTACAATGTAGATTTATTAATTATAGACAAGATGTTGTATTTTAAATTCCCAAAGCTATGTTCATCTTATATCTGTTAGTTCTTCCCCTTTGTCCAACATCTCCCCATTTTTCTCACCTTACTACCCCTAATAACCTTCATTTTACTGTCCGTTTCTCTGTGTATGACTTTTTGGATTCCATGTATGTGTAATACCATGCGGTACCTGCCTTTCTCTGCCAAGTGTGGAGCTTGATGCAGAACAAATTAAGTGAAAGACAAAGCTTTTAGGCATCATCTGTTGTCTAACAAATATTAGTGTGAATGATTACTTGATTTGTTTCAAATAACAGTTTATGGGCTTCAGTATTAATTGATATACTTAGAAAAATAGTTCATAATCCATGTGATCAAACATCATTAAATAACTTTTGTCTAGGAGCTCAGTGAAGAGTTAAGACTTTTTCTCATAGAGGTAGACAATCTGCCAGTTTTTATGCTATTTTAATATTTTCATCCTTACCTCACTGTTCTATATTTAGTACATACATGCATAATAATACTAATTATTATTATTATTATATCTAATAATAGAATTGACATAGAATTGACATTCCCCAAATCCTTTGACATATACTGATTTCTTCTGGCTAGTTAGGTGTTAGGAGACATAGTTGGAGATGATATGGTACTTGCCCCCATCTCCTTGCCTTATTCATCATTTCTGGAAAAAAATTAACTTACTTTATGGCTCCAGAACATACAGAATGTGCTCATTACATCCAGAAGCTGTTCATGTCACTAGTCTCTCTTCTTATGTAACCTTACCTCTTCCTTTTATTCCTGTAGTCTAGGAGCTAGCAGCTTCCTCTCTTTGACATTTCTAAGTTTCTTTGCTTTTCTTGGTTATCTTAGATTTTCTGTCAACTGTGTAACCAGTTCATTGTAATAATGTCCCTCTATGTAATTTTTTCTGTTGTATATTGAGGTATAGTTGATGCACTGTATTATATAAATTCCAGGTGTACAGCATAATTATTCACAATAGGTAAAGGTTGTATTCCATTCATAGTTATTATAACATCATGGCTATGTTCTCTGTGTTGTACTGTATGTCCTTGTAGCTTATTTATTTCAAAGAAAATAGTTTGTATTTCTTACTTCCCTGTCACTCCCTTGCCGTCCTCCCCCCTCACTGGTAACCAGTAGTTTATTCACTATATCTGTGAGTCCGTTTCTTGTTATATTCACTAGTTTATTTTTTAGATTTCACATATAAATGCTATCATACAGTATTTGTCTTTGTCTGTATTCCCTTAGTATAGTACTGTCCAAGTCAATCTATGTTGTTGCAAATTTTATTCATTTTTATAGAGGGGTAATATTTCATTGTATATATACATATATACCACATCTCCTTTATTTGTTCTTCTGTTGATGGACACTGAGGTTGCTTCCATACCTTGGAAAGTGTAAATACTAGTACTATGAACATTGATGTGCAAGTACCTTTTCAAATTAGTCTTGTTATTTGATAAGTAACTGGGAATGGAATTGCTAGATCATACGGAAGTTCTATTTTTAGTTTCTTTGAAAGACCTCCATACTGTTTTCCATGGTGGCTGTACCAATTTACATCTCCACCATCAGTGTACAAGCGTTCCCTTTTACCTGCATCCTCATCAACATTTGTTATTTTGTGACAGTCATTCTGATTGCCTATCTATTTTTAATACTGGTTTCTATTTCCCTTGCTTTACTCTGAATGATAGAAACATTGTGTAAGTTTACTGATTGTTGTATACTAAAATATGTCTACATATGTTCATTTATTCATCCAACAAACATTTAATAAGGGCTTCTTGGGCATTAGGTATCAAACAGGGTTTCAAGTATCAGTGAACAAAATTAAGTGTAGTTTGTCCTTATAAACCTCCATCTAATAGCTCAACAGAAATATACAAGATAATACAGATATTCTTGGTGTTGAACTGGCTGTGAATTAGGTTGGGAGTGGGGAGGAGATAGCTTTTGTGTAAATGGATAGATATTTGGCAATTGTTCAGATCCTAATGTTGCAAGTGGATCAGGTTTTGTGGGGGAAGATACTGAGATGTATTTTGTTTTGTTTTGAAATGTTGAATTTTAGATGTCTTTTATATATCAAAACATCCAAAGGGAGTTGCAAAGTAGGCAACTGGAGAAGTGAAGGCTCAAGATAAACAGTTGGTTTTTATTTATACATGACTGAAATTAAAAGTGCTAGGAATGAATTAGCTTGCCTCACCTCAAGGAAGTGTGTAAAAGGAGAAGTTAAGATGGATTTCAGACTTAAAAATGGGCTTCCCACGTGGCTCAGTGGTAAAGAATCTGTCTGTCAAGCAGGGGACATGGGTCAGGAAGATTCCCTGGAGAAGAAAATGGCAATTCACTCCAGATTCTTGGCTAGGAAATCCCATGGACAGAAGAGATTGGCAGGATACAGTCCTTGTGGTTGCAAGGATTTGGGATGCAACTTAGTGACTAGACAGCAGCTGCAGACTTAAAACCAGTCCAAATCACAAAATGTGTGATCCTCATTTACCCTGTACATGCTAGGTTACTTCAGTTGTGTCCGCCTCTTTGCGACCTCATGGACTGCAGCCTGTGAGGCTCCTCTGTCCATGGGGTGGGATTCTCCAGGCAAGAATACTGGAGTGGGTTGCCATTTCCTTCTCCAGGGATTTATCCTACAGCTACCTTTAAATTTCACATAATTATATTTCAACCAATATAGAATGGATTTTCCATTTTAAATATATTTACTGTTTATAAATGGGTTGTTTCTCAAAATCTAGGAACAACTTTAAAATTTTATCACATGAAATATTTTTAATTATACAGTGTAGTTTTATGTGTACTTATGCATGACACAGATGTTTTAGTGCTGCTTTCTAGAAGTTGGACCTTGGGTAATGCCTAAAATTTAAAGATAACTTTGCACCTAACCGTAACTGTAGACCAAAACATGTGGAGATTTATGTGGAAATATTTTTTTAACATTTATCCACTTTTTAAAACTTAACCACAAATATGTATTCATTTTCTTTCAAACACCAGAACAGGTGGTGCTAGTGGTAAAGAACCTGCCTGCCAATGCAGGAGACATAAGACACATGTATTTGATCCCTGGGTTAGGAAAATCCCCTGGAGCATGTGATGGCAACCTACTTCAGTTTTCTTGCCTGGAGAATCCCATGGACAGAGGAGCCTGGCAGGCTGCAGTCCATAGAGTTGCAAAGAATTGGACACGACTCTAGTGACTTGGCATGAACATTGATATCATATTTACACACAGAGACATACTTTCACTGACAAACAAAATTTTTTTATTGATTTCTCATAGAAAACCTTCATGATTTAAACAATACAAATAAATGCAATAAGAATAATAAGAGTTAATGTATCATTGAGGACTTAAGCTGCCCACTATTTTAAGCACTTTCTATGTATTAACTGATCCTCAAAACTAATCCCATGGCTGATTTAGGATAATATAGTTTATAAGTTTAATTCAGTTCTGTAAACATTAGAGGTGCCATGTGCAAGGCCTACCAAATTACTAAGTCCTGTGGTTATCAGAATGAAAGCAAATACTATCTCAGGAAGTATATATGCTAGCAATGTACTTATGTAAAGAACACTAAGTTCTATAAGAAAAGCAAAATACAAAAATAAGTTGAGAGGCAGAGCAGAGCAAATTGCCCCTCTGTAGCAGATGTTAGATTAGCGTATTGGCAACTCAGAAAATAAGTACAAATATCCCTACCTGCTCAAGCCACTTTAAATACTCACCCTAATAAGTTCCACTTGTGTAGAATGGAAGTTCTCATTACCAAAATGCTGCCCCTAAGCACAAACTAGTTTCCTGAAATATCTTTGAATTGACTCATGGACTACACTGAATATGCTGCTCAGAACTGATAGAGAAATGGCTAGGAAAGAACTTGGCTGAAAAGCAAATTACATTTTAAAAAAGTTTCAGAACTGTTTATTTAGTTCCAACCTGTTTAAGACTCTCTTTCTTAATTGTCTTCATCTAAATGCAAGTCTCATTAAAATATGTGTGAATATTCAGCATTTTGAAAGCAATGATTTTGTCTTTCTTTGATTTTTTTTTTATAGAATTTACATTCTGAATGAATTTGGCTCTTGTCAGTTTAAATGGGATTGAATATATTCAGACTAATATTTGTAATCAATTCAATGATTTCCTTCTTCCAGGGATCCACAGACCTGAAGAATTTATTGGTTGCTTTTAAGAAGGGAGAAGATGAGAAAGGAAAATAAAAAAGTGTGTGTTGAAGTAAATGGAGGTAGAAATTTGTGTTATACCTTTAAAACATTCTTTTAAAGTCATTATATTCAAAAACATTAATTGAGTACCTACATTTTGCCAGAAATGTTAGAAAAAAACTACAACTAAATCAATGTTAGTCTATGACTTTTTTTTTTTAACCACTAGCCCCATTCTTTTCAAAATGCATGTGCAAATGAAGTGTTAATAATTTTAATGCTATAAATAAATATATTGGTAACATGGTTTATATGTCCCAGATAATGTAACACAAGACTTATTTTATACAAATATAGTTTTGAATTTGTAAGCAAAACTATCTTTATAATGAACCGTTGAAATTGCCTAGGGAAAAGTGATCTTTATTTCACAAAGTGTTTTTAAATTATTAATGAATATATTTTTAAAATTTCATGAAGGTTATTCTAAAATGCTTTACACACTTTTAAACAAGCACCCATATATTTTACAATAAAAACATAAAATGTAGATAAATCAAGAGAGGTATTGAATTTAATCATCACAAATATAATAAGACATAAAAGTTTTCATTTCAGCTGGGTGCAGTAGCTATGACTTACAATGCTATGTGTCAGGGGCAATGCATAGATTTTTAAGGAAATGGTTGCTGCTTATTTATGACTCCAGGATTCTAGTGCACACCCTTCCCACTCTCCCCATTTTGAGAGTATAAAAAGAATGAGACAGATGAAGAAAGTATCTTTTTGTAACTAGAATATTTTTGAGAAAAACAGGGCTCTAAGCCCCTTTTCCATTCCACTTCAATGGGGGTAGTATCTATCTACCTTTTAAAGAAAGTGAGAGTGAAACTTCGGTTGAGCTACTCGGAACACTTAATGTGAGTCTCATATAGACTGAAGATGCACTACCTTAAGATCTCACACGTGCTAAAGAAATTTAATATGACTAAAGACATCCAGTCCCATCGTTTCATGGCAAATAGATGGGGAAACAGTGGAAACAGTGGCAGACTTTATTTTGCGGGGGGGGGGCTCCAAAATCACTGCAGATGGTGACTGCAGCCATGATATTAAAAGACGCTTACTCCTTGGAAGAAAAGTTATGACCAACTTAGCATATTAAAAAGCAAAGACATTACTTTGCCAACAAAGATCCATCTAGTGAAAGCTATGGTTTTTCCAGTAGTCATGTATGGATGTGAGAGTTGGACTATAAAGAAAGCTGAGCACTAAAGAATTGATGTTTTTGAAATGTGGTGCTGGAGAAGACTCTTGAGAATCCCTTGGACTGTAAGAAGATCCAACCAGTCCATCCTAATGGAAATCAGTCCTGAATATTCATTGGAAGGACTGATGTTGAAGCTGAAACTCCAATATGCTGGCCACCTGATGCGAAAAACTGACTCATTTGAAAAGACCCTGATGCTGGGAAAGATTGAAGGCAGGAGGAGAAGGAGACAACAGAGGATGAGATGGTTGGATGGCATCACCGACTCAATAGACATGAGTTTGAGTAAACTCCTGGAGTTGGTGGTGGACAGGGAGGCCTGGCAGTCTGCTGTCCATGGGGTTGCAGAATTGAACACGACTGAGGACTAAGTGTCTGAACTGAACTGAGAGACAGTCTGGAGAATTACTTTGAATTTGGAACCTTTAGAGTGCTGCTTTGCTGGGATCAATTGGGCTGAACTCCCAGAATTTGTAGCATACAAGTATGCATGACTGTTTCTCATGGAAGATATTCCAGTCCCATGTGACTCCGTGGGTTGGTGTTTGATCCTTCATATGGCCTGGAAAGATGAAGGCACTCTACAAGCAGACACTTAGATGTGTACGTCAAGAGCCAGAGGAAGAACCAAAAATGAGAACCAGAAGAAAATAAAAGCATTCCAGTGTTAAAAGACTTTCAGAATGAGGGGCCTAGTGAGGACCTTCTGAGGACTGCTTGAAAATATTTCGTTACTTGCTCCACAGAGTACAAACCCAGCTTAAGACTCTACCAATCTAAATAAGGCCATTCCTCGTCTGTTTAGAATATTTAAAGAGGACACCAGCCACATATATCTTTTTCCTATGGTGAATTTGCAGCCAAAATCTGGTCCAAGTTACACAAGGAGAGAATATTTACCTTTAAAGAAAACTCAGAGTTTTGAATGATATTTTAGGTAGAACTTTCTTACTATCAGTTGAATAAATAAGAGCAAACTGAATAAAAAGTAGAAAATAGGTATGGATGATGGTAAATTCAGGAGTCAGATGGTTGACTAAATTTCTCAATTTTTCCTAGAAGATATGCAAGAATGGTGGACTAGATTACAGTCTTACTAAACTTTTTCCCCATAAGTGCTATATCTATTGGGTGGGCCTTGATTTGTGTAAGCCCATAATAGGAGTCTTCCCACACCCCAGCCCCACATGGATAAGGGACAGGCAGTTTGGGACATCAGTTTCCCAACCAAACAAGCATGAGGGAGGTAGAAGGAATCTATCTTCAATTTTTGAGAGTTACCTTGGAGTCATGAGGATAGGAAATACCTGAGAAAAACCAAATATACATACAGCTCTCATGAGAGAGAGTCACAAAAATTTAGAGACAGGAAACCAATTGAATAGACCTGAAATCTGATCTTCAGTGAAATCAATTAAGCTACTTTCCTGTTTGGCCTGTTTAAGTTGTTCCTCTCATTTGTATCTAAAATACAGTCATATAGATATGTTTACAGATTATAAAATAATGTTAAACACGACTTCAGACATGGTTATGATTTCATATTAAAGGTATGTAAAAAGAGGATTTCATACCAGGTTAGGATAACCATGTATTTGGTGGTGTGTGTAATAGAATCATGTTCCTGAATTTTAACACTCTATTTGCATCCATTACTTTTGACCGTATCTTCATGTATCCAAATTTGAAATGGAAATACCACTGGAAAAATATGAGAAACAATTCCCAGCTTTCTCTCTAGTGTGCAACACTTAAAGTTTTGATTGGGCTGATTTCAACAAGGGAACTGATCTTGAAAGAACTGTCCTTAGTTGAGGGGGCTGTAAACTGCCAGTTTTCCTTGGATGGCTTCAGAAAGAAAGGGAAACAACAAAAATAAGAATCATAGAGAAAAATAAGGTATAAGTTAATTAAATTTAATTGTATAATTTTTTCTGCTTTTCCCTTTCCCCTATGAAAGGTTAAGAGGACAGGTACTCTTATTGCTGTCATTACCATAATTTATCAAAAATATAATGGCTTAAAACAGCACCTATCTATTATCTCACATTTCTGTAGGTGAGAAGTCCAAAGAAGCTTGACTGGACTCTCTGCTTGGGGTCTTACCAGGCTGAAATCAATGTGCCAGCCAAGGTTGTAGTTTTCATTCAGGTCTTGTAGTCTACCTCCAAAGTCACTGGTTGTTGGCAGAATTCATGCCTTCTCATGCTTTCCATGTTGTCCTCTTTGCTTTCAAGTAAACAACAGAAGATACGTATTTCCAATACTTTTAATCAACGCATTTCAGGTGGCCCTAGTGTTAAAGAATCTACCCGCCAATGCAGGAGATGCAGGAAATGCAGGTTAGATTCCTGTGTTGGGAAGATCCCCTGGAGGAAGAAATGGCAAAGCAGTCCTGTATTCTTGGCTATAAAATCCCATGGACAGAGAAGCCTGGTGGGCTACAGTCCATGGGATCACAAAGAGTTGGACACAACTCAGTGACTGAGCACCATGCTTCTATTCTCTCATTTACCTTCTACTACTAGCCAGAGAAAGGTGTGTATTTTTAAGGGTCCATATGTATGATTAGATTGGGTCTACTTGATGTATCATAGTTTCCCTATTTTATGATCCACTGATTAGTAATTTATATTTCTAAAGTATTTTTTGCTGTGCAACATTAAATATTCATGGAATTTAGACTACCACAGTTTCTATTTTTTTTTGAGAGGAAGTGTGAATATTCTAGCATAAAAAGCACTTGGCTTAATTGCATAACAATCCATTTATACAAGACAAATAAGCACTTCAGGTATCATTTCCTTGATGCTTTTGAAAAAAAAGTTGTTTGAAAAACAAACAAAAATTTGGTTTTATTTATTAATATTTTTCAAAATCAAATTCATACAAAAGTTTGATATTATTATTTCACATTCTTCCTAATGCCTATTGCAAAATTTTGCAAACATTTATCACTAAATAAATTATTAGATGACATTTGCTTGGAACTTTTTATCAGTATTGTAATTAAAAATTCATATGAGATCTGTTTTTTTTTACCAGTAACTACCTTTTGCAAACTATAAGGACATTTATTGAGGCATTAAGTATTTTTAATTGCTTGTAACAGTCTTTGCAAAACATTCTATTGAATTAGAGTTCTTGACAAAGATAACTCAGTAAACAATAGTCCAGTTGGAAAACAAAGTGTTAACAAGTTTGCAATCCACTCACATGTTATTCACTTTACTTAGGTCAGCTCAATTATGGTATAAGAACTGTGATCAGAAAAATAACAGAGGAGCTGAGACAAATGCCCAATGCTTTAAAAAAAAAAATTGAATTTACCTGCAATTTTGATTATAATACAGAGAAGACTATGGCAACATAAACTATGTTTTTAGAGAAAAACAATTATACTAAAACCAACAGTTTCTTTTTTTAAAATAAGTTCTAGCTTTATTATAATTCTATGCACATCTTTCACAGTTATAATCACCATATACATAAAATTGTATATATACTCCTCCCACCTAATATTACAGGTTAAACACTATTCCATTTTTCTACATAACCCCACTTTTATAGTTGGCTAAGTCTATCAATTTCATGATACAGAAATATCTTAGCTATTCTGATGTTGAGTGCTTAGATGACGGTATATTTTTAATAATATAAATAAGGATGAATATTTTGCCATTATTTTCTTTTTTAATAATAATAGTTAATTTCCAGAAATTACATATTCTGAACAGATGTTTAATATTAGAAAGAAATTAGACAAATATTTTGAGAAGAATCTCTGAAATAGTTTTTTCAGAGGACTTATTGGAGACATATCTTTTGTGGGTATATAAGGATTGTTTTAGCTGAAAAGATAAGGCCACCCACAGCACAGATTTGTTTTCACACTCCATCTGTTTGGTATATACTGTGTAGATTAGGAAAAAGTTCTGACCCCAGTGAGACAGAATGTTTAGTAATATTTCTCTCATATTCTTCAATTTCTCTATGAGTCACTCTCTCCAGATGCCTAACAAGATTGTGAGCTTTGCAAAAATCTTCCAAAAATGGAATCTGCTTCTCAAAAAATGAATATAGTTTAATGAACACATTGCATTCATTACAAAAAGTGCTACTTAAATACCAAATAATATATGTAACAACTACATAGAAGTACAAGGTATGTGGATTAGGCTTATGGCTTAACTCTTGTGATAAAAGCATACACACATGAATGTGGATGTTTGCTTGTGTGTGTGTGAAAGGTTGTTTAAAATACTGTTTCACAAAATTTTTATATGCCCAAAACTCTTTGTTTTCTTGATATGTTAGACTAACTGATTTAATGATAAATTATTTATCTTCAGTTCTATTTTATTAGTTGATTTAATTTTCCATTTAAGTTTTATTCATACTTTAACAATAAACAGTAATGAATTTGAAAGGTAGAATGTGATATTTCATTCAACTCAAAATGACCCAAACCTAGTATACTAAAATATTTTTTATTATGTTTTCCTTTCCTAAACTAGCAGCACTGATTCTCCATATTATTACCTTATGAGTGAATCGTGTGTCACCTTGAAATAGAGAGCATATTGTTATTTTTAGTATTATTAATATTTTTAACTCATATTTTATTTTCAAATGTTCTTAATGAAAATTAAGTTAAGACCAACTCATATAAAAATAAGCCCAACTCTGCTAGTAGTTAAGAATCTATTTAATATTTTGAGATTCCTGAATATAATTTTAATAGATGGTCACTAAACTTCCTTCTAATTTTAAATCCTTGACATTTATAAATGTCTTTGATTTACTTTTCAACATGGCTGTAAATTTCTTGGTGGAAGGGGTTATGAATACAATGCCACAGTAAGCCACACAATGCCCAGCAAAGTGTCTTTTATACAGTAAGTACTTAATAAATAACAGTTGATATAGTCAAGTAATTAAATTGTCAGAGTAAAATTTTTATGTAGGAGTTATGAACTTTGTCATATTTTGTTCTGCTTTGGTTTCAAACCACTGTCTCTTCTATTGACAAATTGTTTTTAGACCAGTTTTCTGATTTCCTGTCAATAGTTTGGTCAGGTTTAGAGAAGAAAGTCAATGAGATTTCCCCCCACTCTACCTCATTTTAAATATCAAGTTTTCATGTAAATATACAAATATGAATATTAGATGTTTAGTCAAGTAGTTCATCCAAAAGCATTTGCTTCAGGTGATATAGAAATTTACTCTGTTCCTGAGATAAATTGGTATCAAAGTTATTACATATTATTATTTTTCTATTATACATTGGTACTTTCTCTGTAATATGCATTGGAATTTTTACCACTCCATAAACATGTTTCATTGTATTGGCTTTTATATTACTTTCTACTTTTACAAGATTGGAAAATGGGCACAGTTTATAACCTCTCAGTGTTTATAAAAGCTCACTATTCTTAAACTTGTGTTTCTTAATGTGAATAATTTTTAAGGTCTAATCATTAGATTGGATTCCATAGGGCTTCCCTGATGGCTCAAATGGTGAAGAATCGGCCTGCAATGCAGGAGACCTGGGTTTGATCCTTGGATAAGAAAGATCCCCTGGAGAAGGAAATGGCAACCCACTCCAGTATTCTTGCCTGGAGAATTCCATGGACAGGGGGGCCTGGCAGGCTACAGTCCATGGGGTTGCAAAAAGTCAGACATGAATGAGTGACTACCACACACACAATCATATAGAAATATGAATATAGAAAAGTACCTAAATATATAATATATATAAAAGTGTCATTATATGTAAAAGTGCCATTATATACATGTGTGTGTGTGTGTGTGTGTGTGTATAGACCCACACATACACATGTTCTTTAATGGAGAAAATTTTGAACTGAATTTAAGTCCTATGTTAACACCTAGGTATTGTGTTAATATTTCACTGACAAGTTACTGAACTATTTCTCCTGTCATTTAAATGCTTCTTTTTCTCTTTGCCAGCTCTTTCTGTTCATCTTGATCCCAGTCATGGGAATCTTGTAAGATCAAAGGCATCATTTTTTGCTCTTTTCCTGTTCTTCTTTCTATGAGAAATTTTCTGTCACATTTTCAGACTGTGCATTTATGAGAATACTTTTTGCATGTGCTACTACTCCGGGAGCTGGTGTTGGACAGGGAGGCCTGGCGTGCTGCAGCTCATGGGGTCGCAAAGAGTCGGACATGACTGAGCGACTGAACTGAACTACTACTAATTAACCTTAAGTTATTTGATATTAATAATGAAAACCTTATTTTCATTTCTGAGATTAGAAACTTTAATACAAGATCTTTGTCATCTCAGATTCATAATATCAGAAACATCCCTCTATGTTTCACAAAACAATTTCTTCTTATATAATTTTTGTAAATGCTGTAGATGTTATGCTAGTATTCCATATCAGATGCTGAAATTCATAGTTAATATGTTCTTTGCTTTCAATCCCCAATGAACTGCTGTTTATCATTTATAATACATATAAAGTGTGCTCCTTTTCCAGTCTCGCTTTCCTTATTCTCATATAGATCCTAATGAGATTAGGCCTGAATTGCTGGAAAAGCAAATAATCTTTTTACACTTTACACTTTCCTTTCACTTAAATATATTTCGTTCTCTGATGCCTAGTAAATAACTAGGGAGTATGTTTTTTAATAGTATCTCTTAAAATGTGATTTGGCAGTGAAAAAAGTTCAAGATTATCACATATATAAGAAATCTTTAATATTTAAAAATGATTAGAGATGGGGTCTAAGATGGAGTGTAGGAAATATCCTGAGTTCATCTCCTCCGATGGACACACTGACTCTGCAGCTGCATATAGAATAATTTCTCTTGAAAAAGACTCGGGAGCTTGTTGAACAGCTATTGCATGTAGAAGGACACATAGAAACAGACAGAAAAGATGGAGACATGGTATCCATGGCAACCCCACCCCAGTGCAGTTACCTGCAGTAGGGAGATATACAGCTAAGGAGCTGAAGTGAAGACTATTTGCCCTGGGACATAGAAAAAAATAAATTCTCAAATAAACTCCTCAGCAGTTTAAAGACAACCGAGACTGTACAAGAAGGAAATCCATTAAAAAACCCCAGAGCTTCTGCCAATTGGACAGGGACCTGTTGGAGCCCTCTATGGGATCAGCGGAGTCAGTCAAACAAAATGATGAGACAGAGAAATACTTTTCAAACAAGAGAACAAAATAAAACCTCAGGAAAAAGCCCTAATGAAAAGGAAATAATCTACCTGATGGAGTGTTCAAATAAATGGTCATAAGGATGTTTATTAAATTCCAGAGAAAAATGGAGGAACACAGTGAGAACTTCAACAAAGACTCAGAAAGTAAAAGAAAGAACCAGTCAGGACTGAAGAATAAAATGACTTAAAAATACATTAAAGGACATCA
Organism: Giraffa tippelskirchi; assembly: GCF_054371585.1. NCBI lineage: Eukaryota > Metazoa > Chordata > Mammalia > Artiodactyla > Giraffidae > Giraffa > Giraffa tippelskirchi. The sequence continues at coordinate 116,182,578 of NC_137278.1, forward strand.
ATAGCAAATTAGATGATATAGAAGAATGCATCAGTAACCTGGAAGATTAGTGAAAATCTATCAGAACTGCAAGAAGAAGAAATAATTTTTAAAAATTAGGTGAGTTTAAGGGACTTCTGGGACAACATCAAACATAATAGCATGTGCATTTTTGGAGTCCCAGAAGGTGAAGAGAGGGAGGGAGAGAAAGCAAATTCCATATGGTGTTTTTTACATATGGAATCTAAAAAAGAAACCAAAGGGGGAAAAAAAAAACTGAAACAGACTCAAATACAGAAAAAAAAATATTGTTTGTCAGCTTGGAGGTGAATGGGGTTTTGGTCAAAATAGATGAACGAGATTAAGAGGTACACATTTCCAGTTATAGGATAAATAGAGCTCAGTGATATAAGGTACACATAGGGAATAAGATCAATAATATTGTAACATCTTTGTACAATGACATGGTAAATGATCATATTGGGATGACCAGTTTTTTCTTTTAATTTTTAATCTCATCCTTTTTAAAAATTTAAGTGTAGTTGATTTATGATATTGTGTTAGTTTCAGGTGTACAGAATAATGATTCAGTATTTTTGCAGATTGTATTTCATTATTGGTTATTACAAGATAATGGGTATAGTTCCCTGGATTATAGAGTAAATCCTTGTTGCTTAATGATTTTATATATAGTAGTTTGCATCTGTTAATAAATACAAATAACAATTTGTTGCTCTCCCTCTCCACTTTCTTAATCACAAGTTTATCATCTGTGTCTGAATCTGTTTCTGATTCATGTACACATTTATTTGTATCATTTTTAAGTTCAACACATAAGTGATATCATATAGTCTTTGTCTTTTTCTGTCTGACTTATTTCACCAAGTAAGATATTTTCTAGGCCCAACCCTCTTGCTGCAGGTGACAATATTTCATTATTTTTATGACTGAGTAATATTCCATTGTATATGTATACATTATGAATAAATATTTATAATGTATAAAAACATCAAATCACAGATTTGTACACCTGAAACTAAGATAATTATGTGTATTAATTATATGTCAATTAAAATTTTATAAGTTAAAAGGATTATAACTAGGCTTAATTTCCTCACTCAGGTAACTCTTCCCTTTATTGCATGTTTCTAACTCTTTCACAATATACAGTTTACAACAACTTGGTTTGAAATGTATGGGTACACTTAGAAGCAGATCTTTAAAAATAAACACATATTACAATACTTATACAATCTGCAGGTGGTTGAATCATTGCTTCAGAGCCATGGATATAGAAAGCTGTAGTTGTATGTGGATGTTCTGATGTATTTGTAGTTGGCAATGCTCACTTCCCAGTTGTTCAAGGGCCAGCTATATTCTTTGTATTCATCCAACATCAGTGCATATACACACAGACACATAGACACACAGACAGATAGTGACATATCTCTGAGTAAATATATTTATAGATTATATATTTTTAATTAATTTATTTTAATTGGAGGCTAATTACTTGCTCCTTGGAGGAAAAGTTATGACCAACCTAGACAGCATATTAAAAAGCAGAAACATTACTTTGCCAACAAAGGTCCATCCAGTCAAAGCTATGGTTTTTCCAGTAGTCATGAATGGATGTGAGAGTTGGACTATAAAGAAAACTGAGCACTGAAGAAGTGGTGCTTTTGAGCTGTGGTGCTGGAGAAGACTCTGAAGAGTCCCTTGGACTGCAAGGAGATCCAACCAGTCCATCCTAACGGAAATCAGTCCTGAATATTCATTGGAAGGACTGATGTGGAGGCTGAAACTCCAATACGTTGGCCACCTGATGCGGAGAACTGACTCATTTGAAAAGACCCTGATGCTGGGAAAGATTGAAGGTGGGAGGAGAAGGGGACGACAGAGGATGAGATAGTTGGATGGCATCACCGACTCAATGGACATGAGTTTGAGTAAACTCCTGGAGTTGGTGGTGGACAGGGAGGCCTGGTGTGCTGCCATCCATAGGGTCTCAAAGAATGGGACACGACTGGAGCAAGTTAACTGAACTGAATGGAAAATCTGTTTGAAATTAACTGATAAGTTTAATCAAAAAATTGTTTCATAGAGGAATATATGCTTGAAGTAGGCTTTAAAGGACTAGCAGTTATTCCGGTGGAAAAAGAGGCATTATTTTGGGGGAAAATAGTGGGATCCCAAAAGCAAATGCCCCTGAAATTAACATGGAGTTTGGGGAAATTTTAAGTGTGCCATAGATAAAACAAGGGTTAAATGTAGAAACTTGTCTAGGGTAGATTCTGAAGTAATAAACCAGGCTGAACAATGAGGACTACTGCCATAAGTTTGGATTTTTATTCTTTCTAGTGACTAAGAGATCAGAGACAGTCAATGAATTTACTGTGAGAATTGCAGCATATGGTTGGCATTTTTGACTATTTTTCTTTTTTTAGTTGATTTATTTATTTTAATTGGAGGTTAATTACTTTACAATTTTGTAGTGGTTTTTGCCATACATTGACATGAATCAGCCATGGGCATACATGTGTTCCACATTCTGAACCCCTCTCCCACCTCCTTTCCCATCCTATCCTCAGGTTCATCCCAGTGCTCCAGCCCAGAGCACCCTGTCTCATATGTCAAACCTGGACTGGTGATCTATTTCACATACGGTAATATACGTGTTTCAATATTATTCTCTCAAATCATCCCACCCCTGTCTTCTCCCACAGAGTCCAAAATTCTGTTCCTTATATCTGTGTCTCTTGTGCTGTCTCACATATAGAGTCATTGTTACCATCTTTCTAAATTCCATATATATGCATTAATATACTACATTTGTGTTTTTCTTTCTGACTTACTAAACTCTGTATAATAGCCTCCAGTTTCATCTATCTCATTAGAACTGATTCAAATGCATTCTTTTTAATAGCTGAGTAATATTCCATTGTGTATATGTACCACAGCTTTCTTATCCATTCATCTACCAGTGGACATCTAGGTTGCTTCCATGTCCTGGCTATTGTAAACAGTGCTGCGATGAACATTGGGGTACATGTGTCTCTTTCAATTCTGGTTTCCTCGGTGGGTATGCTGAGCAGTGGGATTGCTGGGTCATATGGCAGTTCTATTTCCAGGTTTTTGAGGAATCTCCACACTGTTCCTCATAGTGGCTGTACTAGTTTGCATTCCAACCAACTGTGTAAGAGGGTTCCCTTTTCTCCACACCCTCTCCAGCATTTATTGTTTGTAGACTTTTTGATAGCAGCCATTCTGACCAGTGTGAAATGGTGCCTCATTGTGGTTTTGATTTGCATTTCTCTGATAAGGAGGGATGTTGAGCATCTTTTCATGTGTTTCTAAGCCATCTGTATGTTTTCTTTGGAGAAATGTCTGTTTAGTTCTTTGGCCCATTTTTGATTGGGTCGTTTGTTTTTCTGGTATTGAGCTACATGAGCTGCTTGTATATTTTTGAGATTAATTCTTCATCAGTTGCTTCATTTGCTATTATTTTCTCCCATTCTGAAGGCTGTCTTTTCTCCTTGCTTATAGTTTCCTTCATGGTGCAAAAGCTTTTAAGTTTAATTAGGTCCCATTTGTTTATTTTTGCTTTTATTTCCATTACTCTGGGAGGTGGGTCATAGAGGATCCTGCTGTGATTTATGTCAGAGAGTGTTTTGCCTATGTTTTCTTCTAGGATTTTTATAGTTTCTGGTCTTACCTTTATATCTTTAATCCATTTTGAGCTTATTTTTGTGTATGGTGTTAGATAGTGTTCTAGTTTCATTCTTTACTAAGTGGTTGACCAGTTATCCCAGCACCACTTGTTAAAGATATTGTCTTTTCTCTATTGTATATTTGTGCCTGCTTTGTCAAAAATAAGGTGTCTTTTGTCAAAAATAAGGTATGCGGACTTATCTCTGGGCTTTCTATTTTGTTCCATTGATTATTATTTCTGTCTTTGTGCCAGTACCATACTGTCTTGATGACTGTGGCTTTGTAGTATAGTATGAAGTCGTGCAGGTTGATTCCTCCAGTTTCATTCTTTTTTCTCATGATTGCATTTGCTATTTGAGGTTTTTTGTGTTTCCATACAAATTGTGAAATTATTTGTTCTAGTTCTCTGAGAAATACCATTGGTAACATGATAGAGATTGCATTGAATCTATAGATTGCTTTGGGTAATACACTCATTTTCACTATATTGATTATTCTGATCCATGAACAGGTATATTTCTCCATCTATTTGTGTAATTTTTTGATTTCTTTCATCAGTGTTTTATAGTTCTCTATATATAGGTCTTTTGTTTCTTTCAGTTCAGTTCAGTCGCACAGTCGTGTCTGACTCTTTGCAACCACATGGACTGCACCTCGCCAGGGCTCCCCGTCTATCACCAGCTCCCAGAGTTTATTCAAACTCATGTTCATTGAGTTGGTGATGCATTCCAACCATCTCATCCTCTGTTGTCCCCTTCTCCTCCTGCCTTCAATCTTTCCCAGCATCAGAGTCTTTTCAAATGATCAGTTCTTCACATCGAGTGGCCAGCGTGTTGGAGTTTCAGCTTCAACATCAATCTTTCCAATGAACATTCAGGATTGATTTCCTTTAGAATGGACTGGTTGGATCTCCTTGCAGCCCAAGGAACTCTCCAGAGTCTTCTCCAGCACCACAGTTCAAAAGCATCAATTCATCAGCACTCAGTTTTCTTTACAGTCCAACCCTTGCATCCATACATGACTACTGGAAAAACCATAGCCACTGCTGATTTTTCCAAATTTGCTGGCACATTGAGTGCAGCACTTTCACAGCTTCATCTTTTAGGATTTGAAATAGCTCAGCTGGAATTCCATCATCTCATCTAGCTTTGTTTGTAGTGATGCTTCCTAAGTCCCACTTGACTTCACATTCCAGGATGTCTGGCTCTTGGTGAGTGATCACACCTTCTTGATTATCTGAGTTGTGAATATCTTTCTTATACAGTTCTTCTGTGTATTCGTGACACCTCTTTTTAATATCTTCTGCTTCTGTTAAGTCCATACCATTTCTATCTTTATTGAGCCCATCTTTGTGTGAAATATTTCTTTGGTATCTCTAAATTTCTTGAAGAGATCTCTAGTCTTTCCCATTCTATTGTTTTCCTCTATTTCTTTGCATTGATCACTGAGGAAGGCTTTCTTATCTCTCCTTGCCAGTCTTTGTATCTCTGCATTCAAATGGATATATCTTTCTTTTTCTTCTTTGCTTTTCACTTCTCTTCTTTTTACAGCTACTTGTAAGGCCTCCAGAGACAGCCATTTTGCTTTTTTGCATTTATTTTTCTTGGGGATTGTCTTGCTCCCTGTCTCCTGTACGATGTCATGAACCTCCATCCATAGTTCATCAGGCAATCTCTCTGTCAGACCTAGTCCCTTAAATCTATTTCTCACTTCCACTGTATAATCATAAGGGATTTGATTTAGGTCATACCTGAATGACCTAGTGGTTTACCCTACTTTCTTCAATTTAAGTCTGAATTTGACAATATGGGGTTCATGCTCTGAGCTACAGTCAGCTCCCAGTCTTGTTTTTGCTGACTGTATAGAGCTTCTCCATCGTTAGCTTCAAAGAATATAATCAATCTGATTTCGGTGTTGACCATCTGGTGATGTCCATGTGTAGAATCTTCTCTTGTGATGTTGAAAGAGGATTGTTGTTATGACCAGTGCGTTTTCTTGGCAGAACTCTATTAACATTTGCCCTGCTTCTTTCTGTACTCCAAGGACAAATTTGCCTGTTGCTCCAAGTGTTTCTTGACTTCCTACTTTTGGATTCCAGTCCCCTATAATGAAAAGGACATCTTTTTTGAGTGTTATTTCTAGAAGGTCTTGTAGGTCTTCATAGAACCGTTCAACTTCAGCTTCTTCAGCATTACTGGTCAGGGCATGGACTTGGATTACCATGATATTGAATGGTTTGCCTTGGAGATGAACAGAGATCATTCTGTCGTTTTTGAGACTGCATCCAACTCCTATATTTTGGACTCTTTTGTTGACTATGATGGCTGCTCCATTTTGTAAGGGATTCTTGCCCACATTAGTAGATATAATGGTCATCTGAGTTAAATTCACCCATCCCAGTTCATTTTATTTCACTGATTCCTAAAATGTTGACGTTTACTCTTGCCATCTCCTGTTTGATCACTTCCAATTTGCCTTGATTCATGGACCTAACATTCCAGGTTCCTATACACTATTGCTCTTTACAGCCTTGGACCTTGCTTCTATCCCCAGTCACATCCACAACTGGGTATTGTGTTTGCTTTGGCTCCATCCCTTCATTGTTACTAGAGTTATTTCTCCACTTATCTCCAGTAGCATATTGGGCACCTACTGACCTGGGGCATTCATCTTTCAGTGTCCTATCTTTTTGCCTTTTCATGCTGTTCACGGGGTTCTCAAGGGAGGAATACTGAAATGGTTTGCCATTCTCTTCTCTAGGGGAGCACATTTTGTCACAACTCTCCACCATGACCCGTCTGTCTTGGGTGGTCCTACAGGGCATGGCTCATTGTTTCATTGAATTAGACAAGGCTGTGGTCCATGTGATTAGATTTGTTAGTTTTTTGTGATAGTTGTTTTCAGTCTGTCTGCCTGTTTGTTTCTTTAGGTAGATTTATTCCTAAGTATTTTATTCTTTTTGTTGCAATGGTGAATGAAATTGTTTCATTAATTTCTCTTAGTGTTTTCTCATTTTTAGTGTATAAGAATGCAAGGGATTTCTGTGTGTTGATTTTGTATCCTACAACATTACTGTATTCATTATTAGCTCTAGTAATTTTCTGGTGGAGTCTTTAGGGTTTTCTATGTAGAGCATTGTGTCATCTGCAAACAGTAAGAGTTTTACTTCTTTTCCAATCTGAATTCCTTTTATTCCTTTTTCTTCTCTGATTGCTGTGGTTAAAACTTCCAAAATTATGTTGAATAGTAGAGGTGATAGTGCGGACCCTTGTCTTGTTCCTGACTTCAGGGGAAATGCTTTCAATTTTTCACCATTGAAGATAATGTTTCCTGTGGGTTTGTCATATATAGCTTTTATTATGTTGAGGTATATTCCTTCTATTCCTGCTTTCTGGAGGGTTTTAATCATAAATTGTATGTTGAATTTTGTCAAAGGCTTTTTCTGCATCTATTGAGATAATCATATAGTTTTTATCTTTCAATTTGTTAATGTGGTGCATCATATTGATTGATTTGTGAATACTGAAGAATCCTTGGATCTCTGGGATAAAGCCCACTTGGTCATGATGTATGATCTTTTTAATATGTTGTTGGATTCTGTTTGCCAGAATTCTGTTGAGGATTTTTGCATCTATATTCATCAGTGATATTGGCCTGTGGTTTTCTTTTTTTGTGGCATCTTTGTCTGGTTTAGGTATTAGGGTGATGGTGGCCTCATAGAATGAGTTTGGCAGTTTACCTTCCTCTGAAATTTTCTGGGAGAGTTTGAACAGGATAGGTTTTAGCTCTTCTCTAATTTTTTGGTAAAATACACCTGTTAAGCCTTCTGGTCGGAAGATTTTTAATTACAGTTTCAATTTCCATTCTTGTGATGGGTCTGTTAAAATTTTCTATTTCTTCCTTTTTTAATTTTGGAAGGTTATACTTTTCTAAGAACTTGTCCATTTCTTCCAAGTTGTCCATTTTATTGGCATATAACTGCTGATAATAGTCTCTTATGATCCATTGTATTTCTGTGTTGTCTGTTGTGATTTCTCTATTTTCATATCTAATTTTGTTGATTTGATTCTTTTCCCTTTTTTTCTTGATGAGTCTGGCTAATGGTTTGTCTATTCCATTTATCTTCTCAAAGAACCAGCTTTTAGTTTTGTTGATTTTTGCTATAGTCTCTTCTGTTTCTGTTTCATTTATTTCTGCCCTAATTTTCATGATTTCTTTCCTTCTACTAATCCTGGGGTTCTTCATTTCTTCTTTTTCTAGTTGCTTTAGGTGTAAAGTTAGGTTGTTTATTTGATGTTCCTCTTGTTTCTTGAGGTAAGCTTGTATTGCTATGAACCTTCCCCTTAGCACTGCTTTTACTGAATCCCATAGATTTTGGGTTGTGGTGCTTTCATTGTCATTTGTTTCTATGCATATTTTGATTTCTTTTTTGATTTCTTCTGTGATTTGTTGGTTATTAAGAATCGTGTTGTTTAGCCTCCATATGTTTGTATTTTTAATAGTTTTTTTTTTCCTGTAGTTGACATCTAATCTTATCGCATTGTGTTCAGAAAAGATGCTTGAAATGATTTCAATTTTTTTTTTTTGAATTTACCAAGGCTAGATTTATGGCCCAGGATGTGATCTATCCTGGAGAATGTTCCATGTGCACTTGAGAAATAGGTGAAATTCATTGTTTTGGGGTGAAATGTCTTTTAGATATCAATTAGGTCTAACTTCTCCATTGCATCATTTAAAGCTTGTGTTTCCTTGCTAATATTCTGTTTAGTTGATCTACCCCTAGGTGTGAATGAAGTATTAAAGTCTCCCACTATTATTGTTTTACTGTTCATTTCCCCTTTCATGTTTGTTAATATTTGTCTTACATGTTGTGGTGCTCCTATGTTGGGTGCATATATATTTATAATTGTTATACACTTCCCTGTAGCCCAAATGGTAAATAATCTACCTGTGAGGCAGGAGACCAGGGTTCAGTCCCTGGGTTGGGAAGTTCCTTTGGAGAAGGGAATGGCAATCCACTCCAGTATTCTTACCTGGAGAATTCCATGGACAGAGAAGCCTGGTGGGCTACAGTCTGTGGGGTTGTAGTGAGTCAGAAACGACTGAGTGACTAACACAGTATCTTCTTTTTGGATTGATCCTTTAATCATTATGTAGTGTCTTTCTTTGTTTCTTTTCACGGCCTTTATTTCAAAGTCTTTTATCTGATATGAGTATTGTTACTCCTGCTATCTTTTGGTCTCCATTTGCGTGAAAATTCTTTTTCCAACCCTTCACTTTCAGTTTGTATGTGTCCCTTGTTTTGCAGTGTGTCTCTTGTAGACAGCATATATAGGGGTCTTGTTTTTGTATCATTCATCCAGTCTTTGCCTTTTGGTTAGGGCATTCAACCCATTTATATTTAACATAATTATTGATAAATATTGTCCCATTGCCATTTACTTTGTTGTTTGGGTTCGAGTTTATAAAACTTTTTCTGTTTCCTGTGCAAAGAAGTTCCTTTAGAATTTGTTGAAGAGCTGGTTTTGTGGTGCTGAATTCTCTTAGCTTTTGCTTGTCTGTAAAGCTTTTGATTTCTCCTTCATATTTGAATGAGATCCTTGCTGGGTATAGCAATCTGGGTTGTAGGTTTTTCTGTTTCATCACTTTAAGTATTTCCTGCCATTCCCCTCTGGCCTGAAGAATTTTATTGAAATATCAGCTGTTATGGGAATCCCCTTGCGTTTTATTTGTTGCTTTTCCCTTGATGCTTTTAATATTTGCTCTGTGTGTTTGATCTTCGTTAATTTGAATAATATGTGTCTTGTGGTGTTTTGCCTTGGGTTTATCCTGTTTGGGACTCTCTGGGTTTCTTGGATTTGGGTGGCTATTTCCTTCCCCATTTTAGGGAAGTTTTCAACTATTATCTCCTCAAGTATTTTCTCATGCCCTTTCTTTTTGTCTTCTTCTGGGATGCTATGATTTGAACATTGGGGCACTTATCATTGTCCCAGAGATCTCTGAGGTTGTCCTCATTTCTTTTAATTATTTTATTATTTTTTTTTCTTTTTTCCTCTCTGCTTCATTTATTTCCACCATTCTATCTTCCACCTCACTTATCCTATCTTCTGCCTCAGTTATTCTACTTTTGGTTCCCTCCAGAGTGCTTTCGATCTCAGTAATTAAATTATTCATTATTGATTGACTCTTTTTTATTTCTTCTTGGTCCTTGTTAAGCATTTCTTGCATCTTATCAATCCTTGTCTCCAGTCTATTTATCTATAATTCCATTTTGTTTTCAAGATTTTGGATCACCTTTGCTATCATTATTCTGAATTCTTTTTTAGGTAGACTTCCTATCTCCTCTTTTGTTTGGTTTGGTGGGCATTTATCATGCTCCTTTACCTTCTGAATATTTCTCTGCCTTTTCATTTTGTTTAGATTGCTGTGCTTTTGGTGGCCTTTCTGTGTACTGGAAGTTTGTGGATCCTCTTTATTGTGGAGGTTGCTTTCTGTGGGTGGGGTTGGACGAGTGGCTTGTCAAGGGTTCCTAGCTAGGGAAGCTTGTGTCTGTGTTGTGTTGGGTGGAGCTGGATTTCTTCTCTATGGAGTACGATGAAGTGTCCAGTAGTGAGTTTTGAGGTGTCTATGGGTTTGGTGTGACCTTTGGCCGCCTGTGTATTAATGCTCAGGGTTATGTTCCTGCATTGCTGGAGAATTAGCTTGATATGTATCTCTCTGAATCTTGTTGGCTCTTGGGTGGAGCTGGGTTTCAGTGTAGATATGTAGGCTTTTGGATGAGCTCTTGTTGATTAATGTTCCCTGGAGTCAGGAGTTTTCTGGTGTTCTCAAGTTTTGGATTTCAGCCTCCTGCCTCTAGCTTTCAGTCTTATTCTTACAGTAGCCTCAAGACTTCTCCATCCATACAGAACAGATGATAAAACATCTAGTTTAATGGTGAAAAGTTTCTCCACAGTGAGGGACACCCAGAGAGGTTCACAAAGCTACATGAAGAAGAGTAGAGAGAGGAGGGAGACAGAGGTGACAAAGAGGACAAGAGGGGGAATCAAAGGGGAGTGCCAAATCTAGCCAGGAATTAAATCCCTATGTGCTCTCCACAGTCTGGAACACCCAGAGAGCTTCACAGAGTTACATAGAAAAGAGAAGAGAAGAGGGAGGAAGCAGATAGAGGTGACCAGAAGGAGAGGAGGGGGAGTCAAGAGGAGAGAGACCAATCTAGCCAGCAATAAGTTCCTTAAGTGTTCTCCAAGCCGGAACACCCGAGAGATTCACAGAGTTAAGTCGAGAAGAGAAGGGGGAGGGAGGAGATAGAGGTGACCTGGGGAGAAAAAGGAGAGTTAAAAGGGGAGAGGGAAATTAAGGCAGTAATCACACCCCCTTGTGTGGATCACAATAAACTGTGGAAAATTCTTAAAGAGATGGGAATACCAGACAACCTGACCTGTCTTTTGAGAAACCTGTATGCAGGTCAGGAAGCAACAGTTAGAATTGGACATGGAACAACAGACTGGTTCCAAATAGGAAAAGGAGTACGTCAAGGCTGTATATTGCCACCCTGCTTATTTAACTTATATGCAGAGTACATCATGAGAAACACTGGGCCAGAAGAAGCACAAGCTGGAATCAAGATTGCCTGGAGAAATATCAATAACCTCAGATATGCAGAGGACACCACCCTTATGGCAGAAAGTGAAGAAGAACTAAAAAGCAAAGATTAAAAATATAAAGTAGAGGTAAGACTCTCAAAAATACAATATTAAAAATACAAAGCAAAATCACAAAAATCATAAAAAATATATATTAAAATTGCTTTAAAAATAGTCTTTTTTTTGCAAGGTAGTAGGTTATAAAAATGAAAATTAAAGGATTAATAAAGAATTTGAAAATTAAAAAAAGATAATAGGAAATATATATCTAAGAATTTCTCTGGAGCTGTTGAGGGCAGTATGGGGTCAGTTCAGTTTCAGATACTAGCTAGTTCTAGCTTATATATCTTTTCAATGTCTATAGGTTGCTTCCAATGTTTAGTCAATGCTAACTACAGGGTTTTAGTCTGTTGCACCTGTCACTTCCAGAGCAGTTCCCTCTGTTTATTTTGGCTTTCTCTGTTTTCAAGTCTCTTCAGTTTCTAATTTCTGCCCTGACACACGAGGGCGAAAGTGGTCATTTATTTAGGCTTACTTGTTCAGTTGTGCTGTGGGGAAGGCACAACACTGCAAACAAATATCACTGGTGTGTGGGGGGAGTGCTTGCAGTGTATGGACCACACTGGGTTTGCCCCAGCTCACAGAAGCATGTACTTTCCCGGTCTACACTGCTCAGTCTCCAGGTTGCTCTGCAGGGGATCTCTCCAAAGCAGGCCCTGGGTTTCATGCACTTCCCAGGTCTAAGCTGCTCAGGTTCAGGTTCTTGGGTACTCCACAAAGGCACAGAGTTGGTTGAGCATGCGTTCTGTGCTCTTCCCAGGTCTGAGCAGCTCAGGTGACCAGGTGATTGGTGAGCACACTGTCCCAGGTGGTCTGTCCATCTTATCTCCTCCACAGTCCCAGCCACTTGGTTTTCTGGGTGCGTCAGGAGAGCGCTGTCTCAGGTGTGCTGTGTTTCTCCTCTGGGGAGCTGATGTCTGGCTGTGACCTTCCTGCCAGATGTCAACCATATAGGATCCCAGGAAGACTTGGTTAGCAAGTGGGAGCCTGCTCATAATTTGGTAGAGGATGCTATCTCTGGGGCAGAGATTGCCCCTTGCCTTTCAGCTCTGGCTGTCGCCTCCAGCAGGTGGATCGGCCTCCAGAGGGGATATAGGCCAGGCCACAGCTGGCTAGCTCTCCTCTGGTGTTCACTCAATCCTTTGTTCTGTGAGCAGGTCTGGCTGTGGCTTACGTTAGAGCTTTTGGAGGAAAGTTCTCTCTCTCTCTCTTTTTTTTTTTTTCTCTCTCTCTGGCTACAGTTTGGGTTGCTATCATAAGTTAGCTCCTTCAGATTGTCCTCAGGGCACTCAGGCCTGGTCCTTAACCTAAGCATGCAACCCCCGCCTCCCTGTTCAGTCCCACTCGCTGGTGGCTGACGCGAGCATCCGGGTTACTTCTCCACTCGGAGTTGCAGTTAGGTGCATATTCTGTTTTTTGTTGTTGTTGTTCGTTTCCTCCCGGTTATGTTGCCCTCTGAGATTCCAAAACTCCCCACAGTCCTGACAGTGAAAGGGTTTCCTGGTGTTTGGAAACTTCTCCTCCTTCATGACTCCATCCCTGGGAGGGGTCTCCATCCCTAACTCTTCTGTCTCTCTTTTTTCTTTTATATTTTGTTCTACCTCCTTTTGAAGAGAATGGGCTGCCTTTTGCGTGCCTGGTGTCCTCCACCAGTGTTCAGAAGTTGTTTTTTGGAAATTTCTCAGCATTCAAATGATCTTTTGATAAATTTGTGGGGGAGAAAGTGGTTTCTCCATCCTATTCCTTTGCCTTCTTAGGACCACCTCCTCTTGATATTTTTTCAAACAGATTGGAGAAAATACTGGAGAGGTAGGTTTGAGTGGGAAGTGAGTAGTCCCTATATAAACATTTTTAAGCATCCAAGTGAGAACAGGAAGGAAAAGAAATGTACATGCTGACTAGAGGACAGAAAAGAAAGAGAATGCAAAGAAAACACAACTGTACTGAAAATACAGTCCACTTGTGTCAACATGACTTAACTGTTTATTACAGAAAGTTCTTTACCAAAAAAGTAGTTCTGTAGAACAATAGTTACTTTCACTCTTTCCCAGTTTGTATCAAGAAGTTCTTGTAACAAATTTATTTGAACATTTGCTCATCTGGATAAACAAATCTCCCTTTATGATAACATCTTGCTCACCTGGACAAACATCCTGTTTCTCAGATGCTGTCAAAGACTCCTCAAAATTCTTTCCATGTTGAGTCCATCAATTGTAAAGTATTATAACATGAGTTTTGCTCACTCCCAACAAATTTCCCATCTTGAAGAATCCCCCTAACGCCACTTGAACCTAGACTCTAACTCTCTTAATGCTTTTCCGTAACTTAATTCTTCTGAGACAATTGAGACTCAATGTGGCATTCTCCCTTCTTGAAGTATTAATAAGTTTAATAAATTCAAAGTTATTTGATGAAAATATTTTTCTGGAAATCTTTGTGTGAGAGTTTACAACCAAAGGAACTTACTTATTTCGTGTGTATTATGGATGAAGAAGAAGGAAGGAGGCAATGGGGTTGTATGCATAAAGGGAAGAGGAGAAGAAGATGATCAATTTTTTACCTTCAGAAATGAATGAATATTTAAAGAACATTTTTGGATTGACCTATTGTGATGGTTTATTCCTGTGTTAATTTGAGTACCTCATAGTACCCAGGTATTTTGTTTGTGTACTTCTGTAAGGATTTTTTTAAGATGAGGTTAAAATTTAAATCAGTAGACTTTGTGGAAAGTTAATAGTACTCCATTATATGAGGGTGCCTCATCCAATCAGTTGCAGGGCTTAATAGAAAACATAGTAAGTTTTCTAAGGAAGAGGGAAGACTACTCAATGATTGTCTTTTGACTTGAGCTATAACATCAACTCATCCCTGAATCTTCAACCCGATGGCCTGCCCTGAACATTTGGGACCTGATGGCATACCCTGAACATTTGGGACTAGCCCAGACAATTGAATGAGCTAATTCCTTAAAATCACTCTATTTTTCCTTTTCTCCCCAACCCTTTCACACACACATACCTACACACACACATTGTATTGATTTTGTTTTTCTGGAAAACCTTAATATACCTATCAATTAGTTCATTATAGATGAATGGATAAGGAAGCTGTGGTACATATGCACAATGGAATATTACTCAGCCATTAAAAAGAATACATTCGAATCAGTTCTAATGAGGTGTATGAAACTGGAGTCTATTATAAGACTGAAGTAAGCCAGAAAGAAAAATACCAATACAGTATACTAACACATATATATGGTATTTAGTCAATCGGTAAAGATAACCCTGTATGCGAGACATCAAAAGAGACACAGATAAATAGAACAGTATTATGAATTCTATGGGGGAGGGCGAGGGTGGGATGATATGGGAGCATGGCATGGAAGCATGTAAGTTATCATATGTGAAACGAATCGCCAGTCCAGTTTCAATGCATGATACAGGTTGCTCGGGGCTGGTGCACTGGGATGACCTGGAGGGTGGGATGAGGAGGGAGGTGGAAAGGAGGTTCTGGAAGGGGAAAACATGTGCACCCATGATGTATTCATGTCAATGTATGGCAAAACAAATACAATATTTTAAAGTTAAAAAATAAAAAATAAACTAATTAAGAAAAAATTGATTATGTGCTGACTGACAGTAAAGCTTTGCTTCTTACACTGAGTGAGGTTACATATACTTTGCCTAGAAAATGATATGCTAGCAACATGTCAACTTTGCTACTATTATTGAGAAAGTTTATGTGATTCTGATAATTTAATTTATTTCCCATTATTTATAGCCCATTTAAATTTTCCTCTAGATCAATGTAAAGATTTATTTGCTAAAAAAAAAATTCTTGGTGGCTTTATTTTCATTTACATAATTTTACCCTCTGTATTACTTGTAGTATGTTTAAATTATTTTATGAAACATGCTAAGAACATTACACATACTTTATAAGTTAATCACCAAAAATGAACAGTGAGATGAATACCAAGGTCATGCCCATTTTTCAAGTGAGAAAATTAGGAAAATGTAGGTTAGTTAATTAAGAACACGTAGCTAAATTGGAATAAACTGAACTGACTGAACTCGTCTGTATACCGCAGAGCCCATGTACTTAACATGCATGCCATAGTTCAAACTAATAATAGAAATAATCTATGTGCATATTTCTCTATGTTTCAAGGAAAGCACTTAA
Organism: Giraffa tippelskirchi; assembly: GCF_054371585.1. Taxonomy (NCBI): domain Eukaryota; kingdom Metazoa; phylum Chordata; class Mammalia; order Artiodactyla; family Giraffidae; genus Giraffa; species Giraffa tippelskirchi. The sequence continues at coordinate 116,198,159 of NC_137278.1, forward strand.
AGCATGACATACTTGAAAGACATGACAGTTATAGTTAAGATGGAGTTCTAATCTTGTTTCTGTTATTTCTTGTAAACTTGTGTTTTCATTAACCCTTCTGCTCTTAATTGAAGTAACTGCAATTGGATTAAATAGTCTTTATTTTATGAAAAGTTAGTCACTCAGTTGTTTCCAACTCTTTGTGATCCTATGGACTGTAACCAACCAGGCTCCTCTGTCCATGGGATTGTCCAGGCAAGAATACTGGAGTAGGTTACCATTTCCTTCTCCAAATAAACTCAAGAATAGTTTTATGAAAATGTAGTCACCTAAAGTATAGTAATTTTCATACATTGCATTGTTTGTTTTTATATCTGGGAATTGTTATCATTATCTTAATTCTTAAACATAATATTTCTTCATTAAACATAGATAAATAGACCATAATAATTCACTCAAGACACTGTAGGTTGGTAAGAAGAGCTTAATTGTTGTGTCATTTTCTGATTTATCTTATTAATATTCTCTACTTTTATTCTTATATTTTAAGAAATGGCTTTTAAGTATTCATAATCCTTTAATTTTGGGGGCAGAGAGTCCAGAAATCCTTTCAAAGATTGCACATATACACACACAAACTTTAATTTTGATTTTAAGGAATTTTTAGAATAGTTTAAACATTTTTTTTTAAATCATCTAGCAGTTCACAATAAGTTAGTATCTTCTCTGCTATAACAACTCAGTTTAAACTGATTAATCCACCACAATATATCATTGACTCTTAGTTGACATTTACTTTGCAAAACTGAATAGTAACACATGTGGTTGTATATATTCTACTATTTTCGTTAATTTACAGTCTGTCATTTCATGTTAAATATAAAAAAGAATACAAATGATTTACAAGTTGCATTCATAAAATAGTATTGAAATATATTTCCCATTTTGATAAAAATATCACCTTATAAAATACAGATTAAATAATTTTAGATTATACTTTTTGAATAAGAGAAGGTATATTTTAAGCATGGTTTCATCAGTGAACATGTTCTGTGGAAAAACGAATTAAAAAATAAAAACCGTATAACTATTGTGAACATATTGTCTTTATGAGTAAACCCACAGATTAAAGCTGTTTGTAACAGGAACCCAGTTACTTAGTATTTTGTGGGAGGACAGGAGTAAATAGGCTTTGGGGGATATCCTTTATTTGTTTTGATCTTTCCTGGCTTCTTATTCTCTGTTTCAGTATTCAGTACAGCTTCTTTGCTTTTATATGTGTTCAAAGCTACATACAATAAAAACACCAGACACAATAATACTATAAAAATACATAAATCCTAGGCTAATCAAAGCTACTGAAATTGAGTACAAGTAATGGAAAGGCAAAAAAGATTGAGAAAAGATGGTTTATATAGTAAAAACAGTCAAAATAAAGAAGCATGGCATCCTGTCAAAATGTGTGAGTTTTAAATTTAAATCTTAGCTCTCACCCTGAGAAATATTTAGTTTATTTTTATGTACAAATATGAAAAATGAGCTAGTTACAAATATGTCAAAATCCCCAGTTACAATTAGTGTAAGTAAAATATACTGTGAGCCCCTTATTTCAAAATTCAGGCTGAAATTGAAAAAAATCGGAAAAAACAGGAGGACATTCAGATATGACCTAAATGAAATCTCTTATGATTATCTAGTGGAGATGATAAATACTTTCAAGGGATTAGATCTAGTAGACAGAATGCCTGAAGAACTATGGATGGAGGTTTGTTACATTGTACAGGAAGTGGTGACCAAAACTATTCCTCAAAGTAAAAGAAATGCAAAAGGCACAGTGGTTGTCTGAGGAGGCCTTACAAATTGCTGAGAAAAGATAAGAAGAGAACAGCAAAGCAAAGGAGAAACGGAAAGATATACCCAACTGAATCCAGAGTTCCAGAGAATAGCAAAGAGAGATAAGAAGGTCTTAATTGGCCAATGCAAAGAAATAGACAAAAACAATAGAATGGGCAAGACTAGAGATCTCGTCAGGAAAATTAAATCAAGTTAACATTTAATGCAAGGATGGGCATGATAAAGGACAGAAACAGTGAGGACAAAACAGAGACAGAAGAGATTAATAAAAGGTGGCAAGAATACACAGAATTATACAAAAAAAAAATGTATATATACATTAAAGTGACCTGATTAACCACAACCGTGTGATCACTCACCTAGAGCCAGACCTCCTGCAGTGTGAAGTCAAATGAGCCTTAGGAAGCATTTCTAGGAACAAAGCTAGTGGAGTGATGGAATTCTAGCTGAGCTATTTCAAATCCTAAAAGACAATGCTGTGAAAATGCTGCATTCAGTAGGCCAGCAAATTCGGGAAACTCAGCAGTGGCACAGGACTGGGAAAGGTCAGTTTTCATTGCAATCCCAAAGAAGAGCAATGTCAAGAAATGTTCAAACTACCGTACATTTGTGCTCATTTCACATGCTCGCAAGGTAGTAGACTACAAAAGCAGATGAAATTATATTTGCTTTCTATATGGCTGTGATGACTGGGTGAAATTAAGGAAATCTAAAAATATTAACTCAATTGGACTCCATTAGTGGTGTATCCAGGTGCCTAGGAAATGGAAAACACTAGTTAATGATGAAGAAATAGAGAAGGGAACAAAGAAAAAGCATTTAATATTGCTGGCAAAAAGGAGAGAGCTTACGCAGAAGCCTGAAATTAAAAAACTTCTATTAGAGTAAGAAATGTTAGATTAGAAGTTAGAGGAAGCATGGGTCACTGACTGTACTTCCTTTTTTTACGAGAGTCACTGTGATGAATTAAATCATTGGAACAAACCCCAAAAAAGTTCAAAGGATAAGGAAAATGGCATGGATTAAATAATCAAAATAAGAAAAAAATATAGCAGTGATTATATTTCCAGGAATCTTTGTGTAAGAATTCCATAGAACCTGCACATGTTAACTACCTGATAAATAAAAGGTGCTAGGCTATGTTACTGTAGGTAGCCTCTAAGTTTTAGGAAACTATCTCAAATTGTAATCTATTTAGTATGAAAGGCAACCTGAAAAAAAAGTTATGTCATTACTTCACACCTTATGTTAGCAAGATAAATTTCAGATAACTTAAAATGTTAAATATAGGTATTAATAAAAGCATAAGAGAATAAAATTTAGATCACAAATGCATGATTATAGATTGAGATATACTTTTTGAGTTAAAAATTACTGAATGTTACTATGAGTGAAAATATTAACAGAAACCTGAAGTATGATATCATGCATATCTATATCTACACAATTTAACTTTATATGTACAAAAATTTCAAAAATACCCTAAAAATTAGTAACATATTTTATAACCAAAGTGTAAATATCTCTATTGTATAAAGAATTTCTGTAGATGAAAATGTAGAATTAAACACTACAACAACAACAACAAAAGGGCTGTACTGTGATTCAATGGGTTTGTAAACATGAAAATAAATCCTTCTCTCTCCTTCACACACACACTAGCAATCAAATTATTGTACATGCTGGAAGGGAAATCATGATTAATTGAGCACTTGCAAAGCTGAGAATATTTCCTATATGTTTCAGGTCACTGTCACTCTTTGGCTCCTGGAGTTGGTGATGGACAGGGAAGCCTGGCCTGCTGCTGTCCACGGGGTCACAGAGTTGGATATGACTGAGTAACTGAACTGAACTGAGCATTCTTTGCTGAGCATCCTTTGCTAGCAATGTCACCGTTAGAATAAACTAATTAATTTTAAATGCCTTAGATTGTTTTTGTGCTATATTCTTGCTCCATTAATATTTCTATTTAAGTGCCTCCAACATGCTTTTTAAAACTTAAGTGTGTAGACTATTTTGGGCTTTCTAGGTGGTGCTAGTGGTAAAGAACCCACCTACCAATGAGGGAGACATAAGAGACACAGTTTCAATCCCTGGGAGTAGGGCATGGCAATACTGGAGGTCTGCAATGCATGAGGTTGCAGCGAGTCGGACATGACTTAGTGACTAAATAGCATCAGCAGAAAATAGGTTCACCTGTACCATTTTTCTGGATGCTAAGTCACTTCAGTCATGTCTGACTCTTTGTGACCTTATGGACTGTAGCCCTCCAGTCTCCTCTATCCATGGGATTCTCCAGCCTAGAATATTGAGGAGGGGTGTCATGCTCTCTTTACCACTAGTGCCGCTTTAGTTGCCATATATATTAATATACATTCATTTATTTATTTTTTTTACATACTTCACTCTGTATGGGGCTTCCCTTGTGGCTCAGCTGGTAAAGAATTCGCCTGCAATGTGGGAGATCTCAGTTCAGTCCCTGGGTTGGGAAGATCCCCTGGAGAAAGGAAAGACTACCCATTCCAGTATTCTGGCCTAGAGAATTCCATGGATTGTGTAGTCCATGGGGTCTCAAAGAGTCAGATACGACTGAGCAACTTTCACTTCCACTCTGTATGACAAACTCTTGGTCAATCATTTTCTCTCCAAATGACCAAATTTTGTTCCTTTTATATTGCTGAGTAATATCCCATTGTATATATGTCCTAACTCTCCCATCTTTTGATTCTAATTTTCTTATTCCCCTCACTTTTTTCTCTAAAATTGCACAACAGCTCTCAACAACATTGTTCTTGAGGTTTTCGCCTTAGGTTCTGTGTTCTAAATGAACTGAACTAAGAAAGGAAATTTTGAGTGTTTTTCCTACCCCCCCCACCATGTGTGTGTTATGAAAATATGATTATAAAATGTCACCTTGTGTCTGCTCCTGTCTGAGATCTGAGAAGCTTCCATGTGTTGATCACCTTTACTTTTGTTATGTCAATGTGAATAGCAAATTATGTAGTTACATGTCTTTATTGTTTGGTTACTTCTTGTTCAGCAGAGCTATTTGGTAAAAAATGCACAAATCAGGAACTTTGAATAGGAAAAGCACTTCCCTTTGTTGTGAAGTTAGCAGGGGTTCAGAGAAATCTGGGCAGCTTGGTACATAGATTGTTCTCCTTGTCTTTATCAGGCTAGAAATTGTAACATCTTAGTTTGGGAGTCCCCATTCTATATGCTGTGCCTGGACTTCCCTTTAGAAACTGGCCCCACTTACCCAATACACCGTAATAGGTCTTATTCAGATAATATTTTATACCATTTCTGGTTTTCTTTTCACTTTGTCATCTCTTTGTCTTATGACCGCTCATATCTTTTGGTTAAAATCACGAACTTAAGCTTGAACACCAGAGAACAGCATACTTATTGAATTTGTATCTAATGGTGCTTCCTGGAATATTCTAAAACTAGGGCTATGCATATAAAACTAGGCATTAAAATGAGTTATTTCTGTAAAAGAGAGAAAGTTGACTCATATTGCTTTTTAAAGCACAGACATAATTTTACTTCTATGATCACCTTTAAGACACATAGCCCGATGTTAATATAACCTGTCACATAATAACTTTGTCATTTTTATCAAAACACTTACAATCAATAAAGAATTGAATTTCATTTTCTGAGCCATACCTTGGACTCATTCTGCCTTAAAAGAATCTTGAGTTTTGGGGAGCATGACTGTATCATAGCTCTAGAAAATTTTGTGTTAGAGTTTATGACACAATGTAATGAGAAAAACATAAAGACTATTTCAGGTATATTAAAACCATTCCAGCGTGGTTGATGATACCATTTCAATCTGTTTGATTTATTTAACGCTTGTAGTTTAACCTTTTTCAAGAAAATATACCACTGCAGTGTTCATATATAGAATGTTAGCATTTAGTAGCAGTGTAGTAGATTTATAGCATAGAAAATGTGCAACTGATAGCAAATAATAGAAAAAGGAGTTTAGATAAAGATGTTTAAATTTTATGAAGTTTTTCATTTGGAAACTTGGATTAATTTTAGAAAATAATAAAAAGATTACCAAGGGCTTTCTATAGCTTTCAGACTTTGGTTTAAAAATAAAGCCATTTTTTTTGTTTGTTTTTAAATGAAATCTAGTAGCAGCAGCTTAATTTTATTAATACTTGGCTCCCTAAAATTCAAATAAAATATATTTTCCCTTTTGTAAGTATTTATTCAATCACTTTAGCTTAGTATAAATTAGTTTAATTAAAAAAAATTTTTTTATTGTTTTAATGCCATAAAGAAGTTTGAATGTAATCAACTCTGAGTAAACTTGATATGTAAGGAGCATAATGTAACAAGAGAGGTCAGCAGTAGGAAACAGGAAAATATGATTAACTCAGCACAACTCCCTTCCTTCAATTCAGTTCAGTTAAGTTCAGTCACTCAGTCGTGTCCAACTCTTTGTGACCCCATGAACTGTAGCACGCCAGGCTTCCCTGTACATTACCAACTCCCTGAGTCCACCCAAACCCATCTACATTGAGTTGGTGATACCATCCAACCATCTCATCCTCTGTCGTCCCCTTGTCCTTCTGCCCCCAAACCATCCCAAGTCTTTTCCAATGAGTCAAATCTTCGCATGAGGTGGCCAAAGTATTGGAGTTTCAGCTTCAACATCAGTCCTTCCAATGAACACCCAGGACTGATCTCCTTTAGGATGGACTGGTTGGATCTCCTTGCAGTTTAAGGGACTCTTGAGAGTCTTCTCTAACACCACAGTTCAAAAGCATGAATTCATTGGCGCTCACCTTTCTTCACAGTCCAACTCTCACATCCATACATGACCACTGGGAAAACCCATAGCCTTGACTAGATGGACCTTTGTTGGCAAAGTAATGTCTCTGCTTTTTAATATGCTGTCTAGGTTGGTCTTAACTTTCCTTTCAAGGAGTAAGCGTCTTTTAATTTCATGGCTGCAGTCACCATCTGCAGTGATTTTGGAGCCCAGAAAAATAAAGTCAGCCACTCTTTCCACTGTTTGCCCATATATCTGCCATGAAGTGATGGGATCGGATGCCATGATCTTAGTTTTCTGAATGTTGAGATTTAAGCCAACTTTTTCACTCTCCACTTTCACTTTCATCAAGAGGCTCTTTAGTTCTTCTTCACTTTCTGCCATAAGGGTGGTGTCATCTGCATATCTAAGGTTATTGATATTTCTCCTGGCAATCTTATGTCACATACTTTTTTTTTTGTGGTAATGACAATTAGAATCTAGTCTTTCAGTTGCTCTAGGTTTATAATACGGCACTATTGACTATAATCTCTATTTTGTTTTTGAAGTATTTTCTTAATTTCAAAGTTATTTTAATGCAAATATTAATCTTTTAACCATTTTAAGTGAAATTAGAAATTTGGGCTAAGATTCTCTTTTTAATCAAGTGTAATTTTTTCTTTTTGTATTGAATGTTATTTGTGTGTTTCATGAGTAATGGAATGGCTGTGAAATAAATCTAAATTCCTGTATCTTTACTGTATAATAGAGACTGGATTATTAGGATAGTTATGTGGTAATACTTTTAGGGAATAACAGTTCTTTATGCTACTAAATTTAATTTTCCTACATTTAATAAGTAAAACTATGTGTGTAAAGAGATGGAGCTCTCTCATACAATGCAACTCAAACAGGAAGAATAGACAATAAATGGAGAGTAGTATAGCACTCAAATTTGAACTTTAGCAGATTGCAATTCCAACTATTTGGATGATTCTTCTGGCAATCTATTTCTGTTTAATAAATTAACCCAACATTGTGGCTTTAAACAACATTCGTTTATTATTCTGTGTCACAGGAATTCAGGAATGGTTTGGATGGGCAATTCTACTTCATATGATGTCAACTGGGGTCACTTGATGGTAATATGCTGACAGCTGACCTGAAGTGGAGGATTCTAGATGGTTAAAATCAAATACTTACTTAGGGCTTTGGCAGTAGTGACTGGAAACTGGGGTCAGCTGGGTTCCTCCATGTATACATGGAGTATATTGAAAATCACTGCATATTTTCAAGGTCTCCTAAGTTTTCCCTATATTAGAGAAGTTGAACTTCTTAAAAGGAAGCTGAGAGTGTCCAGCAAACAATACAGTGCTGCTATTACTTTTAAAATGTAGGTCTGGAACTGGTACAGTGTCTTATCCATCCTAAGTTATTAATCAAGGAAGTAACAGTAAAAGCTCTGGTATTTAAAGTAGAGTGCTGCATCAGTGTGTTTTGATATATTGCAAACAAGTTGCTTAAACAAATTTTTTCACAATCACTCATCTTTGGGGTACCTGAATGTCTGCTGATATGAGCTAGGCTAAGTACAGGCAACTCAGCTTGTACATCTTTGCTCCAGCTCTCATCTTCCTTCTTGGGTTGTGGGTTAGCCTGTCATGGTTCAGAGACAGAGTTGAAGCAGTGTCAGAGTAGAGAGTAAACTCCCTTCTCTTGAATTATACAGAAGTGTTTATTGTGGCTAGAATTCAGTATATTAGCTTTTTATAGTTTAAAGTTAAAATTTTGAGTTTCAATTTAACATTGGGTTGACTTTTTAAAACACTTTATTTTTAGAGCAGTTTGGATTGACATTTAATTATGAAAACTATGCATATTTATATAACAAAAATCTCAAACTCTTGAAAATATTGAAAAGGAAATTTTAAAAATACACATAATTAAGCCACTTTGTTTCTTTTTAAATGAACCAAACATTTCATATAAGTTAAAATGTCTCATTAGTCAAAGAAAGTTCAGCACAGGGAGATTCATTTGTTTATCAGGAGACTAGTGGCTTAAAACTTCTAAAGAAGAAAACATAAAAATAAAGTTTCATTGTTCTCAAGTATAGGCTTAAGCTTCAACCAGCTTATGGGGCAGGTGGAAGGTATTAAGATGAAATTAGAAGCAAAGGATTATAAAGTAAAGACGACTTTAAACTTGTTTTATTGTTTTTGATTCCTCATTTACAGAAGATTACATTTCATAAAAGACTGAACTGCCTTTTATGGTGGGAATGTTTTAACACATTTATTTGTAAGGCTTGTGAGGATTTATAAACATTATGCTTTAATTGTTGTTGTAAGACTGGTGTATTATGGCTGCCACTTTCCTCTGTTTTAGTTCAATAAATCTCCATGTTCATATCCCCCAGACTGCCATTTTGAATTACAGGTGAGAATTTTCTTCCTGACCTTGTGGAGGAAGGAGAAACAAAGGCGTGGGACATATTCAATAATTAATGTTTTCTGGTATTCAATATATATATTGCTGCTGCTACTGCTGCTGTTTAGTTGCTAAGTCATGTCCAACTCTTTGTGACCTCTTTGTAGCCCACCAGGCTCTTCTGTCCATGGTATTTCCCAGGCAAGAATACTGGAGTGGGTTGTCATTTTCTTCTCCAGGGCATCTTCCTCATCCGGGTGTTGAACCCGCCTCTACTGCATTGGCAGGGGTATTCTTTATCACTGAGCCACCTGGGAAGCCCAAATATATATTATAGGTAGCAAAAAAATCTTTAAATTGTGAACATTGATCAACTGTGGAAAGTGAAGATCTACCATTTTAAGCTTTTATTCTTAGGGATTTGTAACTTTTTTAGCATTCTTTTAATATTTAATAGTGATTTGTTTGCATTATTATCTCATATATACTAATTTATTCATTAATATACTGACAATAAATGTAAAAAATTTTTTAATGAATTAAAATGTTAACATATTACTGTGTAAAGCAAAGCTAAATTTGTAATATATTGATAATTTTAAGTTAGAACATGTGATATAATCCACATGTTGACTGTATGCAGTTTATTAATGAATAGTTCTTCTATGACTCTCCCTCAAAACCATCTAAACTATTCTACTATTTTTGTGAAAGATATTTAACCCAGTTCAATAGAAGCAAATAAGAAGCAGTTTGAATATAGTACTTGAAGTATAATACTATGTTAAAAAAGATTTAAAAAGATAGTTTAGATGATACCAATGAAAACACATTGGGAAATGGACAGTAGTATCCTTTAGGAGAACTGCAAAACAAGATGGGAGGTAGTAAGATCTTATAAGAGTAAAGAACAGGGTAGAGAAAAATAGAAAATGTTTAATTGGCTGTTGCCACATAGTCAACTTTGTTTTGGGGAAAGAAAGCCCTGAGTTGGCCTGGCATTTGGGAATTCATTAACTGGATATACTGTGTTTCTGAAATGAAGTGAAAGTTGCTCAGTCGTGTCCAACTCTTTGTGACCCCATGGACTATACAGCCCATGGATTTCTCCAGGCCAGAATACTGGAGTGAGTATTCTCCAGGGAATCTTCCCAACCCAGGGACCAAACCCAGGTCCCAAACCCAGGTCCCCCTCATTGCAGGCAGTTTCTTTACCAACTGAGCCACAAGGGAAGCCCACTGTGTTTCTGGTCAAGCAGAACATTTACAGGGACACACAAATTATCTAAGTTTTGGTTTGCTGACATAGGACTCAGGCAACAGTGGCTCCATCTTAGGCACAGAAAATTTTTCCAGCTGCTATCATGGGGTATATCATAAGTTGATAACAACTGAACATGCACTGGATTTTGTTCAATCTAAACATATTTATTAATCACCTACTAAATGCCTCATGCATAATGAAAAATGTACAATCATAAGGCAATACAGTATTTTGGTACTAAAGAACTTAGCTAGCCATATAAAAGAAAAATTAAGCTAAAATTGAAAGCTGATGATTTAGCTGAAGACAAAAGCTATTCTCTGGCTATGTGCATGTGGACAGAATCTCTTGGGTAGCATTGTGGGGCTTGGCCAGAAAGGCACTTTTACAAAGCTAGCATTGGTAAGTATGGGTAGACTATCTTGGTTCATAGAAATATTTTTTAAGCAAAGTCCATCACAATAGTAAAATGAATGATTTTACCTCCTGAATTCATCAGAGATTACTGAGAGGGTGTCTGTTGTATATGCGCAGGCCCTCAGTTGTTTCTGACTGTGACTCAATGGACTATAGCCCACCAGGCTTCTCTGTCCATAGAATTGACACTGATGAATTCTGTAAGATAGGAGCCTTTGGAAATTGAGGATTTTGTCTAGATGGTTCCTTGTCTCCCTTTTAGCTTCAAAGTAGCTTTTCTCATTCTAGAAAGTCTGTTGTCTTTGCTTCTAAAAGTTTTTACTTGTAATTTTTTTGTAACTGTCTCTAAGAAGAAAAGAAAACTGACTTACATAGGAAGTTAATTTATTTTTAACATGAAAATAGCTTTGAAGTCATGTATTTCATTAAACCCTGTCCCAAAAATCCATGTTGCTAAGAGAAGTTTTACACTTTCTCACAATTATTTTATTGTTTTGCCAGACTAGAGATTAGATGTGTTCATGCCTACAGCTTTTCCTTCATTTATTTGAATCTCTTGAAACTTCTTTTGTAAATGATAATCCAACTGCAGTTAACAAAACCATCTTAGATGATCTAAAAGCATGTGGCATAAAGTAGTGAGAAAAAAGTCTTCTGGTACATTACTGCACATGATATTCAGGTTTGAGCTACTACAAAGGCCTTCAAACAGAATGAAGCATAAATCAGTGCAAGCTGTGGAAACAATAGCTTTCCAAATATTGTACTCTAGTGTCGACATAGCGCCATGACACGAAAACATAACTGAGTCTGAATCAGACCACACTCAGGATTTCAAAGGAAAATATACAGTGTTGCACAATAAAGATGCCATCTCCCTCCTCCTGGTGTACACACATCTGTTGTAGCTTGAAACAGGTCTGTTTGGCTCAGAGGGGAGGCAGGGATGGCACTTCCATTAACTGTTTTATTTCAGTGAAGCTGGAGCTAGAAATTTTAGGAGGATTTCTAGAGTACCATTTGCTGAGACTCCTTTCTTATTGAAGGCTTGCCACTCTTTTTTGATGTTTACATGGGCCAGTGTAAAAGATATAGCAGCTCAGACTTCCTTTTCATAATCATCAGTTGCAGCAATACCTACAATACATAGACAAAAATGCTTTTTTTTTTCTTTTCAAGACATTCTATAGTAGTCAACATATTTGTAACTCAAGAGAACTGAAGAATGATCTGAATGCAGTAAATTCACTGCTGCCCCCTAAGCCCCAACCATAAAAAGACAAAGAGTCAAACATATCCCTATTCTCCTCCTTTTCCTCCAATATGCTGATGGTGAGGAATAATTATTGTCTAGGATATAAAGGTTGGGGCTTTCCTGGTGGCTCAGTCGGTAAAGAACCTTCCTGCAATGCAAGAGACCCAGGTTCCATTCCTGGGTTGGGAAGATCCTCTGGAGAAAGGAATGGCATCCCCTCCAGTATTTTTGCCTGGAGAATTCCATGGACAGAGGAGCCTGACAGGCTACAGTCCATGGGGTCACAACGAGTGGGACACGACTGAGTGACTAACACACACACACACACGCACACACACGCGTGCACACACACAGAGGATATAAGGGTTAGGGAATTTTACAGATTTTCTTCATGGCATTTTATGCATTTTTACAAGCTAGCTGAAGTATTTTTTACCAAAAGTAATACTGAGACTTTCAAAGTTTATAATGTAATCAGATGATCTATGAAGCCCACAGTCTTTGAAGAAGCAGTGTAGTCGTGGGGCAGGACGGGGGATGAAGGTGTGAGCAACCTAAATTTTGGTGCTAAGAGAGCGTCATGAACCTGTATATAAATTGTTAGCTTTCAACAGTTGATTTTAATTGCATGTGCATTTCAGGAATTTTATTTTATTTTTTATTTTTTTTCTTAGTTTATTTATCTATTTTTTAACTTTACAATATTGTATTTGTTTTGCCATACATTGACATGAATCTACCATGGGTGTACATGTTTTCATTTTTAAATATACCTCTTGTAATTCCTGCTTGTTTAATTTCCTTTGCGTGCAAGGTACTGTGTGTCTGTTTATGTTGAGAGGCAAAAAGACCAAGAAAAATGTGGCTCAGACTCAGTGGCCCCCTAAAGATTACTCTAGTGATGAGTGGTCCAACAGAATGAAGGATAGGAGTTCTAAAAGTTCTGAAATTTTTCTCAAGTGTGTGTCTGTGTACATATAAGACTATATAAACATATATATATATATTTAGAAATTACTAATAACTGACACCTATAGTACACTTACCATGTGCCAGGTACCATGCTAAGACTGATATACATATATCTCAATTAAGCTTTGATCAAGCTCTAGGAAGTAGATATCACAAAAATCCCAGGTAAGAGATGAATAAATCAAGGCACAGGTAGTTGGCCCAAAATTACACATGCCTTGGAATTGTAATTAGGCATTAGACAATAGTAAACTATCATTTTTATCTTTAAAAAAATCATTGCTTTTTAAACTTACAGTCATGTGGTAAGCCATGTAGAAGCACTCATAATTTGCTTAAACTATTTTTAACTTTAATGCTGTTAAAAGATAATATCTTTTGATAACTTACACTTTCAGAGTATCTAGTACTCTAGGCTGCAGGTGATAAAAATCTCTAGGAAATACATACGGTTTTAATCTTACTATATTTGTTTATTAATAGATTGATAAATAGTATTCATTATATTAATTATTCCTTATGCAAATAAGTATAATAAATAAATAGTATTACTGTATTATAGTGACCCAGAGTTTCATCTCACGAAATTCAGTTCCGTTCGGTTCAGTCTCTCAGTCATGTCGGACTTTTTGTGACCCCATGAACCGCAGCACACCAGGCCTCTGTCCATCACCAACTCCTGGAATGCACACAAACACATGTACATCGAGTCGATGATGCCATCCAGCCATCTCATCCTCTGACGTCTCATTTTCCTCCTACCTCTATCATTCCCAGCATCAGGGTCTATTCCAATGAGTCAGCTCTTCGCATCAGGTGGCCAAAAAATTGGAGTTTCAACTTCAACATCAGTCCCTCCAATGAACACCCAGGACTGATCTCCTTTAGGATGGACTGGTTGGAACTCCTTGCAGTCCAAGGGACTCTCAAGAGTCTTCTCCAACATCACAGTTCAAAAGCATCAATTCTGCTGCACTCAGCTTTCTTTATGGTCCAACTCTTACATCCATACATGACTACTGGAAAAACCATAGCTTTGAATATACGGACTTTTGTTTGCAAAGTAATGTCTCTGCTTTTTAATATGCTGTCTAGCTTGGTCATAACTTTCCTTCCAAGGAGTAAGTGTCTTTTAATTTCATGGCTGCAATCACCATATGCAGTGATTTAGAGCCCAGAAAAGTAGTCAGCCACTGTTTCCACTGTTTGCCCATCTATCTTCCATGAAGTGATGGGACCAGATGCCATGATCTTAGTTTTCTGAATGTTGAACGTTAAGCCAACTTTTTCACTCTCCTCTTTCACTTTTATCAAGAGGCTTTTTAGTTCTTCTTTACTTTCTGCCATAAGGGTGGTGTCATCTGCATATCTGAGGTTATTGATATTTCTCCCAGCAATCTTGATTCCAGCTTGTGCTTCTCCCAGCCCAGCATTTCTCATGATGTACTCTGCATTTAAGTTAAATAAGCAGGGTGACAATATACAGCCTTGATGTACTCCTTTTCCTATTTGGAACCAGTCTGTTGTTCCATGTCCAGTTCTAACTGTTGCTTCCTGACCTACACATAGATTTTTCAAGAGGCAGGTCAGGTGGTCTGGTATTCCCACCTCTTTCAGAAGTTCCCACAGTTGATTGTGATCCACACAGTCAAAGGCTTTGGCAATGTCGATAAAGCAGAAATAGATGTTTATCTGGAACTCTCTTGCTTTTTCAATAATCCAGCAGATGTTGGCAATTTGATCTCTGGTTCCTCTGCCTTTTCTAAAACCAGCTTGAACATCTGGAAGTTCATGGTTCACATATTGCTGAAGCCTAGCTTGGAGAATTTTGAGCATTATTTTGCTAGCATGTACCCACGTTGGACTGAAAGAAGCACAAGCTGGAATCAAGATTGCTGGGAGAAATATCAATAACCTCAGATATGCAGATGACAACACCCTTATGGCAGAAAGTGAAGAAGAACTAAAGAGCCTCTTGATGAAAGTGAAAGAGGAGAGTAAAAAAGTTGGCTTGAAGCTCAACATTCAGAAAAGTAAGATCGTGCATACGGTCCCATCACTTCATGACAAATAAATGAGGAAATAGTGGAAACAGTGGCTGACTTTATTTTTCTGGGCTCCAAAATCACTACAGATGGTGCCTGCAGCCATGAAATTAAAAGACGTTTATTCCTTTGATGGAATGGCATGACCAACCTAGACAGCATATTTAAAAGCAGAGACATTACTTGGCCATCAAATGTCCATCTAGTCAAGGCTATGGTTTTTTCAGTGGTCACATATGGATGTGAGAGTTGGACTATAAAGAAAGCTAAACGCCACAGAATTGATGCTTTTGAATTGTGGTGTTGGAGAAGACTCTTGAGAGTCCCTTGGACTGCAAAGAGTTCCAGCCAGTCCATCCTAAAGATCATTCCTGGGGTGTTCATTGGAAGGACAGATGTTGAAGCTGAAATTCCAATACTTTGGCCACCTGATAGGAAGAGCTGACTCACTGGAAAAGACCCAGATGCTGGGAAAGATTGAGGGCAGAAGAAGGGGACAGAAGAGGATGAGATGGCTGGATGGCATCATCGGTTCAATGGACATGGGTTTGGGTGGACTCCAGGAGTTGGTGATGGACAGGGAGGCCTGGCGTGCTGCGATTCATGGGGTCACAGAGTCGGACACGACTGAGCGAATGAACTTACTAGCCTGTGAGATGAGTGCAATTGTGCGGTAGTTTGAGCATTTTTTGGCATTTCCTTTCTTTGGGATTGGGATGAAAACTGGCCTTTTCCAGTCCTGTGGCCACTGCTGAGTTTTCCATATTTGCTGGCATATTGAGTGCAGCACTTTCCCAGCACCATGTTTCAGGATTTGAAATAGCTTAACTGGAATTCCATCACCTCCACTAGCTTTGTTCGTAGTGATGCTTTTTAAGGCCCACTTGACTTCAATTCCAGGATGTCTGGCTCTAGGTGAGTGATCACACCATTGTGATTATCTGGGTCGTGAACATTTATTTTTGTACAGTTCTTCTGTGTATTCTTGCCACCTCTTAATATCTTCTGTTTCTGTTAGGTCCCTACCATTTCTGTCCTTTATCAAGCCCATCTTTGCATGAAATGTTCGTTTGGTATCTCTAATTTTCTTGAAGGGATCTCCAGTCTTTCCCATTCTATTGTTTTCCTCTATTTCTTTGCACTGATCACTGAGGAAGGCTTTCTTATCTCTCCTTGCTATTCTTTGAAACTCTGCATTCAAATGAGTACATCTTTCCTTTTCTCCTTTGCTTTTCACTTCTCTTCTTTTCACAGCTATTTGTAAAGTCTCCTCAGCCAGCCCTTTTGCTTTTTTGCATTTCTTTTTCTTGGGGATAGTCTTGATTCCTGTCTCCTGTACAATGTCATGAACCTCCACCTACACTTCATCAGGCATTTTGTCTATCAGAGCTAGTTCCTTAAATCTATTTGTCACTTCCACTGTATAATCATAAAGGATTTGATTTAGGTCATACCTGAATGGTCTAGTGGTTTTCTCCACTTTCTTCAAGTTCAGTCTGAATTTGGCAATAAGGACTTCATGATCTGAGCCACAGTCAGCTCCTCTTGTTTTTGCTGACTGTATAGAGCTTCTCCATCTTTGGCTGCAAAAAATATAATCAATCTGATTTCGGGGTTGACCATCTGTGTAGAGTCTTCTCTTGTGTTTTTGGAAGAGGGTGTTTGCTATGACCAGTGTATTCTCTTGGCAAAACTCTATTAGCCTTTGCCCTGCTTCATTCTGTACTCCAAGCCCAAATTTGCACGTTACTCCAGGTGTTTCTTGACTTCCTACTTTTGCTTTCGAGTCCCCTATAATGAAAAGGACATCTTTTTTAGGTGTTTGTTCTAGAAGATCTTGTAGGTCTTCATAGAACAGTTCAACTTCAGCTTCTTTGGCGTTACTGGTTGGGGCATAGACTTGAATTACCGTGGTATTGAATGGTTTGCCTTGGAAACGAACAGAAATCATTCTGTCGTTTTTGAGTTTGCATCCAAGTAATGCATTTAGGACTCTTTTGTTGACTGTGATGGCTACTCCATTTCTTCTAAGGGATTCCTGCCCACAGTAGTAGATATAATAGTCATCTGAGTTAAATTCGCCCATTCCAGTCCATCTTAGTTTACTGATTCCTAGAATGTCTATGTTCACTCTTGTCATCTCCTGTTTGGCCACTTCCAATTTGCCTTAATTCATGTACCTAACATTCCAGGTTCCTATGCAATATTGCTCTTTACAGCATTGAATCTTGCTTCTGTCACCAGTCCCATTCACAACTGGGTGTTGTTTTAACTTTGGCTCCATCCCTTCATTCTTTCTGGAGTTATTTCTCCACTGATCTCCAGTAGCATATTGGGCACCTACTGACCTGGGGATTGGGGATTGGGGGCAGGAGGAGAAGGGGATGACAGAGGATGTGATGGCTGGATGGCATCACTGACTTGATGGACATGGGTTTGGGTAGACTCTGGGAGTTGGTGATGGACAGGGAGGCCATGGGGTCGCAAAGGGTCAAACACGACTGAACTGAACTGAACTCACCTGGGGAGTTCATCTTCTAGTGTTCTATCTTTTTGCCTTTTCATACTGTTCATCGTTTTCTCAAGGCAAGAATATTGAAGTGGTTTGCCATTCCCTTCTCCAGTGCATGAAACTCAAGGTCACAGACAGAAACAGGCTTGGAGCAAGATCTGAAGCATGGAGCTTTGTATAGAGGGTGAAAGATAAAAAATAATTCATAGAAAGTATTGGAAAAAAATATTTGCTGACAATTTATGTTTTCTTACTATGAAGAGATGAGATATGAATTCTTTCTCACCTTGAGTTTTAAAAATAATGACAAAAGTTAAGAGAATCTAGATGATGATGTACAGAGGGATTATATGTGAGAGTTTTGTGTGTTAAACAGCCATTTCTTCAAGGAAGACTTCAGAGAAGAGAAAATCTCCCATGATTTATCCTGAAAAGAG
Source organism: Giraffa tippelskirchi (assembly GCF_054371585.1). Lineage (NCBI taxonomy): Eukaryota > Metazoa > Chordata > Mammalia > Artiodactyla > Giraffidae > Giraffa > Giraffa tippelskirchi. The sequence continues at coordinate 116,216,095 of NC_137278.1, forward strand.
AGCAAGACTCTTACAGAAGTCCTGATGCAGCATGGACCTGGAAATTGGCACTGCAAAATTTTTGTCTCCCTAGAGGACACACACATATGATTCAATCCAGAACAACTGAAAGAGACAGAAGCCTAGAGGAGAGCAAGTGTGATGGAAGAGGAAAGAAAGAGGCAATGTCTGGATATAAGCAGCAGATGAATTGGAAACAAAAGTCACATCAAATCCTTTTCATTTTTAATTTCTTCCTTCATCACTCATTTTTTTTAACAAGTGTTTATTGAGTATATATACTATGTGCCAGACCCTATTCTAGGTGCTAAGCATACAGCAAAGAACAGACTTAAATTTTTCTGCCTTAATGGAGCTTAACTTCTTGGGGTAGGGCTGACCATCAACAGTTAAGTAAATAGATGAAATACTGGATATTGATAAGTGGTATGGAACAAAAGAAATTGTGATATAAGGATGCTGGGGGAGGAATCATTTGCTTTTCTAGCCTATAACCTGTTCAAGGAAAGACTCACTAACAAACTGACAATTGAGGAGAAACCTACGGGCAGTGGGAGAGTAAGTCACTTGTTACCTGGGTGATGAAGCATGAAATCAGCAAATGTAAAGACCCTTAAACGAGAAGTTGGCTTGGAGGACACAAAGAAGACCACGGAGGCCAATGTGGTTAATGTTGAAAGAGGAGGAGATGAGTAGAAAAAGGTGAGATTAATAGGGTCAGTGAAAGCCAGTGAAAAAAGTAACATTACATATCCCTAAATCTTTGGTATTATTTAGGCCACCTCTAAGTCCAGATATCACCTGGGAGGAAGGTAAAATTTATAGAAAGGCAGGAGAATATTGATTGACCAGTTACTGACAAGGATTGAATTTCCAAAAAGAAGTGTCTCTGAACAATCTTGAATTGCATATATTATCATTATCCAGTAAAAACTGAACCATACCATAAAATGACTAAATAAATATTGAAAACATTTGCCGCTATATTTTTTTTTCATTAATCTATCAGATGACACAGTGGTAAAGATTCCTCCGGACAGTGAGGGAGATGCAAGAGATGCAAGTTTGATCCCTGGGATAGGAAGTTCCCCCAGAGTGGAAAATGGCAAACCACTCCACTATCCATGCCTGAAAAATTCAATGAACAGAGGGGCCTGGCCCAGCCACAGTCCATGGGGTCCCTAAAAGTTGGAGGCAACTGAACGACCAAGCATGAACATGCACACACACACAAGCTGTATATTGAGAAATCAATGTGAGTCACCAAACAAAGAAAAATAAATATTAATGTATAGCTTTATGACAAAATTCTTAAATAGCATTTGAGAATCTAACTTTTTAGTTATTGTGAATTACCATGAGTATAGAGAAAAAGTTAAATATCTACATCAGTGTATGGGGTAGCTCAATAACACAAACAAACAAACAAAAAGCTTAGAATAAGACAAACTGCAAAGCAATATAAACAATGTATTCATTCAGGTTATTATCTGAATATAAACTGATATATAAACTGAATGAAGAAGGGAAAAGGCTAATAGAGTTTTGCCAAGAGAACGCACTGGTCATAGCAAACACCCTCTTCCAATAACACAAGAGAAGACTCTATACATGGACATCACCAGATGGTCAACACCAAGATCAGATTGATTATATTCTTTGCAGCCAAAGATGGAGGAGCTATATACAGTCAGCAAAAACAAGACCAGAAGTGGACTGTGGCTCAGATCATGAACTCCTGATTGCCAAATTCAGACTTAAATTGAAGAAAGTAGGGAAAACCACTAGACCATTCAGATAAGACCTAAATCAAATCCCTTATGATTATACAGTGGAAGTGACAAATAGATTTAAGGGACTAGATCTGATAGAAAGAGTGCCTAATGAACTATGGACGGAGGTTCGTGACATTGTAGAGGAGACGGGGATCAAGACCATCCCCATGGAAAAGAAATGAAAAAAAGCAAAATGGCTGTCTGAGGAGGCCTTACAAATAGCTGTGAAAAGAAGAGAAGTGAAAAGCAAAGGAGAAAAGGAAAGATATTCCCATCTGAATGCAGAATTCCAAAGAACAGCAAGGAGAGATAAGAAAGACTTCCTCAGTGATAAATGCAAAGAAATAGAGGAAAACAACAGAATGGGAAAGACTAGAGAGCTCTTCAAGAAAATTAGAGATACCAACGGACATTTCATGCAAAGATGTGCTCGATAAAGGACAGAAATGGTATGGACCTAACAGAAGCAGAAGATATTAAGAAGAGGTGGCAAGAATACACAGAAGAACTGTACAAAAAAGATCTTCACGACCCAAATAATCACGATGGTGTGAACACTCACCTAGAGCCAGACATCCTGGAATGTGAAGTCAAATGGGCCTTAGAAAGCATCACTATGAACAAAGCTAGTGGAGGTAATGGAAATCCAGCTGAGCTATTTCAAATCCTGAAAGATGATGCTGTGAAAGTGCTACACTCAATATGCCAGAAAATTTGGAAAACTCAGCAGTGGCCACAGGACTGGAAAAAGTCAGTTTTCATTCCAATCCCAAAGAAAGGCAATGCCAAAGAATGCTCAAACTACCGCACAAATGCACTCATTTCACACGCTAGTGAAGTAATGCTCAAAATTCTCCAAGCCAGGCTTTAGTACGTGAAACGTGAACTTCCAGATGTTCAAGCTGGTTTTAGAAAAGGCAGAGGAACCAGAGATCAAATTGCCAGCATCAGCTGGATCATCGAAAAAGCAAGACTTCCAGAAAAACTTCTATTTCTGCTTTATCAACATTGCCAAACTTTTGACTGTGTGGATCACAATAAACGGTGGAAAATTTTGAAAGAGATGGGAACACCAGACCATCTGACCTGCTCTTGAGAAACCTGTATGCAGGTCAGGAAGCAACAGTTAGAACTAGACATGGAACAACAGACTGGTTCCAAATAGGGAAAGGAGTACGTCAAGGCTGTATATTGTCACCCTGCTTAGTTAACTTCTATGCAGAGTATATCATGAGAAACGCTGGGCTGGAAGAAACACAAGCTGGAATCAAGATTGCCAGGAAAAATATCAATAACCTCAGATATGCAGATGACACCACGCTTATGGCAGAAAATGAAGAGGAGCTAAACAGCCTCTTGATGAAAGTGAGAGAGGAGAGTGAAAAAGTCGGCTTAAAGCTCAACATTCAGAAAACTAAGATCATGGCATCTGATCCTATCACTTCATCGGAAATGGATGGGGAAACAGTGAAAACAGTGTCAGACTTTATTTTTGGGCTCCAAAATCACTGCAGATGGTGACTGCAGCCATGCAATTAAAAGACGCTTACTCCTTGGAAGGAAAGTTATGAACAACCTAGACAGCATATTAAAAGACAGAGACATTACTGTTCCAACAAAGATCCACCTATTCAAGGCTATGGTTTTTACAATAGTCATGTTTGGATGTGAGCGTTGGACTGTGAATAAAGCTGAACGCCAAAGAATTGATGCTTTTGAACTGTAGTGTTGGAGAAGACTCTTGAGAGTCCCTTGGACTGCAAGGAGATCCAACCAGTCCATCCTAAGGGAGATCAGTACTGGGTGTTCATTGGAAGGACTGATGTTGAAACTGAAACTCCAATACTTTGGCCACCTAATGCGAAGAGCTGACTCATTGGCAAAGACCCTGATGCTGGGAAGGATTGGGGACAGGAGGAGAAGGGGAAGACAGAGGATGAGGTGGCTGAATGGCATCACTGTCTTGATGGACATGAGTTTGGGTAAACTCCAGGAGTTGGTGCTGGACAGGGAGGCATGGCGTGCTCCGGTTCATGGGGTTGCAAGGAATCGGACACAACTGAGTGACTGATCTGAACTGAACTGATAAACTGTTCAATGAGGGAGACCAGTAACACGTTTTTTGTGGTTTTTTTTGAAGTCACTATAAAGCTTTGGTTGAAAATTGTGTGATGGAAATATTTTGTGACTTAAAAGCATATTTTTAATGATAATATTTCCTCAAGGCAAGAATATTTAAATCACAGGATTTTATGAGAATATTCCAAACAAATAATTTCGCCTGGTTAACCAGTTAAATTACTACAAGTGCCAATTTGCATCCTGTGAATAGTAACATGGTTCTCTTCAATTTCACAATTATTTTAAATGGTTTTATTTTCTAGAAATGTCTAAGCCTGATTTTGTTAGATTTTGCTTAGTGATAGAAAGTATAGTTTTAATGTATGCTAGGGTATGCCCAGTTCCTCACTGAACAAATAGAAGAGAAGACTATTAAATACGAGTTAATGATTTTTCAGCAACAAACCAGTAGAATTTTTATTTGTCACTGTGGCTTGGATCTTAAAATGCTCATTTATGCATACTGGTTGTTTTCCTTATTTGTTTAGAGAATGTTATTTAGGGTGAAATCCTGTCATTAATTTTCCATAAAATTTCCTTTCCCATGCTCAGTTTTTTAAATCACCTAATAATGTAAGTTTTATCTGGTTATGAGTAGGCAGGGCTTATCCATCTTTGTAATAAAATAATAAGTTTATGTTGGGTAGCAGAAGTATTTCACATACGGCTAATTGATGAGGTTAATAGTTTTTCCCCTATGTCCCCCCCACCACAAACTAAGACAGTATTGGCTACTAAAAAAGTAAGATTTACTAGGCTATTTGGGAATTAAATTTGTTGATAGACAAAAGACCATGGAGATAGATGGATAAAGGATGGATTGGTGGATACATGGATGGATGATATATGTATGCATGAATGCATCGATGAGAAATGCAATCTACTCAAGGAAGTTCGGGATGTCCCTATCCCAAAAGGCTGTGTTTTCTCTGTTGTTGATACTTAACATTTTTAAAAAAGGAAAATCTGTGAGTATTTGGTAAGATGCTGCACCTGGAGTCTGTGGCACTGAAACACAGCAGGTCATAAAGGTCAAAAAAAGAAGGAATTAGGTTCAAGATAGATTCTTGTAACTTTGGCTTTAATGCAAGCCTTCTTCTGGAATCAATCCACCATGGACTGCAACATGCCAGGCTTCCCTATCCTTCACTATCTCCTGACGTTTGCTCAAACTCATGTCCATTGAGTTGATGATGACATCCAACCATCTCATCCTCTGTCTCTCCCCTTCTCCTCCTGTCCTCAATCTTTCCCAGCATCAGGGTCTTTTCCATTGAGTCACATCTTCACATCAGGTGGCCAAAGTATTAGAGCTTCAGCTTCAGCATCAATCCTTCCAATGAATATTCAGAGGACTGGTTTGATCTCTTTGTTGTCCAAGGGATTCTCAAGAGTCTTCTCCAGCACCACAGTTCAAAAGCATCAATTCTTTGGTGCTCAGTTTTCTGTATGGTCCAACTCTTGCATATATACATGATTACTGGAAAATTCATAGCTTTGGCTATACAGAACTTTATTGGCAAACTGATGTCTCTGCTTTTTAACTTGCTATCTCGGTTTGTCATAGCTTTTATTCCAAGGGGTAAGCATCTTTTAATTACATGGCTACAGTCCCATCTACAGATTTTGGACCCCAAGAAAATAAAGTTTGTCACTATTTTCACTTCTTCCTCATCTATTTGCCATGAAGCAATGAAAACTTTGAATAATATATTGTACAAAAAGCTTTCCTTTTCTTTTTTTTTCTTTTGGCACAGAGAAAAACTGGAATAGGAATGAGATTTATTTTTATGTACATAGTCATGAGAGGTATTGTTAGCATTCTTTTAGTAGTTAGTATTTGATATAAAATAATTTAAAAATTTAATATGCATACTATTATATCCCAAGACTATACGATCATGAAGTAATCATGATATATGTGGCAATGCACAGCTTTATTTCATTTTTCACATTTCATGTGGATCAACAGTGTATGTGATTTTCTGATCACAAGTTAGAGTTTATGCAGTATCTTTACTGCCTGTCAACTAATTAGATTGATTTTTCAGTAATTTATTATATTTTTTGTTACTTTACAATTTGGCCTCTGTCTATTTCTCAATTCCATAAAAATATGTACATTTAACCTTTGAATATGTATGTTTTCCATTGCTCTTTAGCTACAGGAAATTGGGTACATCTTAATAGAGAATTGAAAAGAAGGCAAACCATTGGGTCTGTAAATATCTTTGGACTTTTACTATTTCATATTATCTGTAGAGTGCTATATTTATTGAATGCAATCATTCAGAAAATTTTCTCCATTAACATATATTTAGATTTTACCTTTCTATGATTTTTTGTTTGTGTGTTGTATTAGTCGCTCAGTCATGTCTGACTCTCTGTGACCCCATGGACCACGTAGCCCACCAGGCTCCTCTGTCCATAGAATTCTCCAGGCAACAATACTGGAATGGGTAGCTATTCCTTTCTTCAGGGTATCTTCTGAACCCAGGGATTGAACCCAGGTCTCCTGCATTGCAGGCAGATTCTTTACTGTCTGAGCCACCAGGGATACAAAATTAACAATGCATTCATATATGCCTAAAAAATTATGGCATTTGAGAACTTTTGGTAAATCTTGCATTCACTCCATTCTCAGATTCCATTAATAAGATGGTCAGGATATTTTTCATTTTTAAATTTAATAATTATTTTCTTATCTATCTAGTTTTAACAATTTTAGTTCAATTTTTAGTTCATCTACATACAATTTGCTTGTTGAACCTTCTACCTCATCAGAGTACCTTATAGTTCTTTTTCCTTTTCTCAGTCAGCCCTGCTAAGTTTATTACTGTCATCTTAATGATTTTTATGCTCAGCTCTGATTATATCTACCCTAAACCAAACCAAAAATATTAATCTTTACACATGTACATAAAATTCTGTACCTTAGGATTCAAGGCCTTCTAACACTTTTCAAGGCTTCTTTTCCCAATGTTTTACTAGTTACTCTTGGTTTGGCCAACACAGTTTCCCTGTAATACCCACAATTTCCTGTCTCTGCTGTGCTGTGCTGAGCTTAGTTGCTCAGTCGTGTCTGACTCTTTGGGACACCATGTACCCCATCAGGTTCCTCTGTCCAGGGGATTCTCCAGGAAGGATACTGGAGTGGGTTGCCATGGCCTCCTGCAGGGGATCTTCCTAACCCAGGGATCAAACCCAGGTCTACCTCATTGCAGGTGAATTCTTTACTGTCTAAGCCACCAGGGAAGCCCAATTTCCTGTCTACCTCTGCTCTTTTCCCAGATACCATGATAACAGCACTAATGTGATTTAATATCAGCTTGACATTATACAGTTTACAAACTGCTTCCACAAACATTTGTCATTTAATCCTGAAAACACAACACAACAAACGAACAAAAAAGAAAAGACAAAAACACTTTTGGGGTCTATCTTCATCTTATTGGTAAGGTATAAGGGACTCTATAAATGTAACCCATATATCGACGAGTAGAGACAAGTTTAACATCCACTTCTTCACTGTTTACTTCAGCTTTTCCCAACTTCTTGGATATAAAAGAATCTTATATTAGGGGAACAGTTTAACGATTACCTAATGTAATCATTTTGTTTTATAGACAAGAAAATAAATAGTTTTCCTGGACTTACAAAGTCTTGCCTTCCCCACCTGGGTTTGAAACATTTGTGTTTTGTATTCAACTCTTCAGTGAATCAAAGTTGACTAAGATATGGTTGTGCGTTGCTAAGTCACTTCAGTTGTGTCTGACTCTTTTTGACCCTATGGACTGTAGCCTGCCAGGCCCCTTTGTCTGTGGAATTCTCCAGGCAAGAGTACTGGAGTGGGTATAGGTTCTTTACCTCTGAGCCACCAAGGAAGCCTAAGACATGGTGTGTGAGTGACCAAATAAAATATATTCTAGGACAGAGGCACTTTAGCAAAAGAATGAGGAAGGGTAGGTACTACATCCTGTTTAATTTATAGATATTTATGAAAATATATTAAGGACTTAGCTTTCTATTACTCCAAAATTTTCCAACAGAATATTGAGTTAATATCTGGATGTAATGGTTATTAACTAATATTTGTTTAAATGAATCAAATGATCATATAGTTTAGAATTAACCATAAAAATAGTAACTTTACTTTGATTAGTCTTCATTTTATATTCCAAACACTAGGCTAAACTTTGAATGCTTATTGCATTTCATATCACATTATAGAATAAGTGTTTGACTTAAATATTATCCCTATCACATTAAATTATTTTTAATCCAAATTCAGTGTATATAGAAATTTTCATAGATATTTGATTATTTGAAAGCATTGAGAGTAAGGTCCTTCATCTCTGATTGGACCATGGACATAATTTATCTGAAATTGAGGAAAGGAGCAACATAATTAATTAGGCCTACAGAAGCAACAAAATTTGATGCATATGATTTAATCTTCCATTCAAATTCAAGGAATTTAAATTTAAGATAAAGCTATTTTACTAGGAGAGACAGAAGGAAGTTAAATGTGTCATTTTATTCACTCCTAGTTGTTGTCATTTCATGATAAGCCATTTGGATTTTAGCCCAGATGAAGCCAACTTGTGAGTATGTTCCAGTCTGAAAATATAGAAACTAGCCTGTGTCCAGAATTTATTAGCAGTGAAGATCATTTTCAATAGAAAGAAAGGGGAATGGAATATTAAATATTTTTATTGAGAAAAATTCAAACACAGTAAAAGTATATAAATAGTACAATGCTGCATAACATCCAAATTTAACAATTATAATTTTTCTATATTTGCTTTATTTACATTTTTAGATAATTTTTGAAAGTAAGTACAAATATCTTAATGATTTAATAGCTCTAAGAAAATTGCCTGCATAACCAGAATAGTATCCATACTCCTAATAATTGCATTTTTTTTTCAGGATGCCAATAGTGTCATTCTTAGTGGTAATTACAGACCAATTTGCAGTCAAAGATTACACGATATACTTGCTTAGACCAGATTTATTAAAAAACAATTTTGATTCAGAAACTTACAGCAGTTGGAACAGATTAATAATTTGAAATGTTTTAATATGTGCTGAATTAATATTAATATGTGTTGTATCATTTATCTGTTGTTGCCTGATAAACCAGCCCAAGTAGGGGGTTTAAAAATTGCCATTAATTTAACTCACAATATGGTTTGGTAATTTGTGCTGGATACAGCAAAGAATTTGTTTTATTCTTGGCTGAATTCTTTCATGCATCTGTGGTTAGCTACCAGTCAGTTGCAGGATGGCTGAGAGAGGCAGGCCTAATGTACTCTCATTTATGTGTGTTGGTTGGCATCATATCAGAGCAATAAGAGCAACCAGCCATGTCTCATCCTGTTGGGATAGTCTGAACTTGTTCAAATGCTGTCTCAGCTGGGTTCTAAAGAAAGAGTAAACATGTGCAGTCTGTTGAGGGCTAGACACAGAACCTGGGTACTTTTGATTCTACCACATTCCCCTGGCAAAGCAGACTGCAAGGCCACAAGATTCAATAGATGGAGAGACAGATTTTATTTTAGGTGGGTAGTGCTGCCAAGTCTCATTGCAAAGGGATTTTCCTAAGAGAGCCATGGAGAATTGTGGCCATTCTTGCAATTTACCACTTGTGTATTGTCGTAAGATGTCATCATACAAAGAACATGGTAGAACTCTGCTTTTGAATAACTAGATAAAACTGTTGATTCAAACTTCTTGAGACTCACTCTCAACCCCAGACTTACTAGCTGGGCAGTTTTAGATTGGATATTAATACCCTGTGATCTCAATGTCATGGCTTAAACTCATGGCTGATGACATATTGAGTTCATTTCAAGGTGGACCAAGGAGCAATGTATCATATTGTTCACAGATGTAATGTTTGTATTAGTTAAAATTATCGTATAAATGCTCATCATTATAGGAAAATAAATGAAAAACGTGTTTTTCAAATAGTACAATCCTATTTATGTAAACAAGAGTAAGAGAATTTTACTTATGAATAAATAGTTATCTACTTATTTATGCCAAAAGTATTTATGCAAAACTATACTCCCAAGAGGAAGTTATGGAATTCAGATATCTATAATCAAATTCACAATACCCCAAACTATAATACAATTATATATATATGTGTGTGTGTGTATATATATATATATATATATATATATATATATATATATATATATATAGTGTGTGTGTGTGTGTGTGTGTGTAAAATGTAAAAACTAAAGAGGATAAATGCACAACAAATTTAAGACTATGGTTACTTTAGTATTAACAGAGTAGTTTTGAATGGGTCAGTGTGTATGTGGCTCAAAGTATACTTCAGATTTAGTTGTAAAGTTTTATTACTTTCATATTCAAAATGACCTAATGGATGCTCTAATGTTAGTCTCTTTAGACTCCTTTATGTTCTATAAAAATATCAATAGATGAAAATGTTTATATGTGGAAAAGGTGAAGACAGCATAGTCAGAGGTCTGTACTGAATCATGGTTGTGAATGAGAGTAAATAGTAGTGACTAGAAGGACTGGAGGGCCAATGAGGGGCATGTACTTATATTTCTCCTTTCAATTTTATCTTTAATTCAGTTTGTTTATTCTGAAAAATCTAAGCAGAAAGTGAAAGTGTGAGTTGCTCAGTTGTTTTGGACTCTTTGTGATCCCAAGGACTATAGCCTGCCAGGCTCCTCTGTACATGGAATTCTCCAGGCAAAAATACTGGGGTGGGTTGCCATTCCCTTCTACAGGGGATCTTCCAGACCCAGGGATCAAATCTAGGTCTCCCGTATTGCAGGCAGCTTCTTTACCATCTGTTTCTAATTAAAATCTATACTGAACATATCCATCTAATGGAAATTTTACTTTCTTTTCTAAACACCGTGTTTAATCCATTTTAGGTCATATACAACATAGTATTAATTTTACATGTGTTTAACATTTAACAGGATGTTATAGAATTTCAGAAATATAAAATATATAATATTGAAATATAAAATATTTACTAAAATTCCAAAGCTGATCACAAAAATCACTAACTACCTCCATATCCAAAAGACAGCCATCAATATATCTTGGCACTCCTGTGTAGAGTTGAGGAGTAGTAGAACAAGCCCTGACATAATCATTTACTTTCCAGTGATTTAAGTTCAGTCCTGAAAAATAGAGACAAGCTAATGGAGAAGAAAAGTGTTGGGCAACCTGAGTTCTTGGTAACTTTCTTCTTTCTTTGTTGAAACCAAGAGAAGGGGCCTCAGAGAATTTCCCATAGGATTTGGAATAGTCTGTCTTATTTTCCATATGCTTTTGAAGCCTATTGCTTGCTCTGTCCCCAGCGGTACTTAAGGGGAAAAAAGAATTCAAGAAAAAAAAATCTGAATTGAGGGGTAGTGTGTGATGAAAGCTGCCAGAATATGCCATTCCAAAATATGCCACTTTAGTACAAGGATCATTTTGTGCTAGAGGCACTTGAAAAGCAGCAGATGCAAGAAGAATATTCTGATCTGCTTTTTCCTCTCTGAAAACAGGAGATAAAAATTCTATATGAAATATGCCCTCCTTATACTATGAGAAAAGGAACATTCTTATCAGTGAAGGAAAGTTAAGACTAAGAGAATTCTATAAAACAGAGCTTGTGAAAATAATTCTTACTTTCCTCTAGCCTCCCCATACATTTTACTTACTTTTCCACAATTGTCTCATTTTGTTAAATCTATTATAAAAGGATTTAAAATTTGCCATTTCAATGGGTCTTCATTTCCTTAAAAGGGCTTCCTTGCAACTTAAAACTGAAATATGTGTTTTTCATTAATCTGTCTTTTGTTACAGAGCCAGAATTGAAACCTAAGATGGGGAGAGGAAATAATTTTCCATCCCAACAGTGATATATTCAGAATATGAGAGTATTCATCTATCAAATGGTACTATGGATAGCTGATCTTGAGCTAGTTTACAAAGATTTCCCCTTAGTTTGGGCTTCTCAGGTGGCACTAGTGGTGAAGAGCCCACCTGTCAATGCAGGTGACTTAAGAGACATGGGTGAGATCCCTCAATCAGGAAAATCCCCTGGAGGAGGGCAGGGCTACCCACTCAGTATTCTTGCCTGGAGAATCCCATGGACAGAGGAGCCTGGTGGGTTACAGTACATAGAGTCGCAAAGAGTTGGGTACAACTAAAGTGACCTAGCACAAAATCACCTTAGTTTATCTGCCACTAAGCTGTCAGGAACAGGAACTTAGGGCTAATGTAAGAGATGGACATTTTAGCTGATCTTCTATTTAGTAAATGTGGCAGGGCTCCTGTTGGCCCTGCTGAAGAGCTCACACACCTGACTCCAGAGGGCACTGTCAGGGCACAGCCATAAAAGGACTTCAAGAGGGCCTCTTAATTAAGACTGCTTGACCCTCCCCTTCCTTCCCTCCTCCAGACTCCAAAATACGAGGAGAGAAAGGGATCTAGAAGAGGGGGAAAAGAGAAAAAAGTACAGACCTTATCAGCTCTCCACTCCAAGGACCCCAGACAAAGGCTCGGCCAATACTGAGGGTGGGAAAAGGGAGAAAGGGAAAATAAATAGATCATCAAAATCTTCAGTTGGATTGTGCTGACATGGATTTTTAAAATCAGTAACCATGACTGATAAGCAATGAGATTTTCCAAAGATATCATTAAGGAACAGAATATAGCTTAGTTAAAGCCAGTGATTAAAGATGAAGAAAACTGTTATTTTGTTTGTAGGCTACCAAAGGTGAACTTACTAAAATCACTTGCTTTTTTATAAATTTGTTTGTTTTGTTCATATTTATAGCTACCCGTGGTTGTTGTTCAGTTGCTCAGTTCAGTTTAGTCACTCAGTCATGTCCGACTCTTTGTGACCCTATTAACTGCAGCACACCAGGCCTCCCCGTCCATCACCAAATCCCGGAGTCTACACAAACCCATGTCCGTTGACTGGGTGATGCCATCCAGTCATCTCATCTTTTGTCGTTCCTCTCTCCTGCTGCTCCCAATCCTTCCCAGCATCAGAGTTTTTTCCAAAGAGTCAACTCTTCACATGAGGTGGCCAAAGTATTGGAGTTTCAGCTTCAACATCAGTCCTTCCAATGAACACCTGGTAAGGTGTCACCAATATCTGTTCTCCCCTATTCCATAGACATGGAGTTTATCTGCTCATATATATATATCAGTCAGTTCAGTTCAGTCGCTCAGTCAAGTTCGACTATTTGTGGCCCCATGAATCACAGCACACCATGCCTCCCTATCTATCACCAACTCCTGGAGTTTATCCTTGTCGTTAGCCACACGACATTATATCTCAACTACAATTTCCTAACACAACTTCCAGCTGATAGAGTTATAGATCTTACTTTTGTAACATTTTTAGCTATAAGCCTAAAATATGATTAGAAGTTTTATTAGGAAGAGTTTTATTAACAATTTCATCCCTAGAACACACCAAATATTTTATATTTCATCATTTATTTCCAACTTAATAAAGTGTTTCATAATCTCCAATGTTTTTGACATTCTAAATATGTATGAAAATTAATAAGTTGTGTTCACTTTTTCATTGTAGTTATTCATCATTTTAATGTATATATTAGAGTCCATCTATTATGTATAAATATATGGGACTACAAATGTCTTGGGCTTCCCTGGTTAATCAGGGGTAGAGAATCCACCTGCAATGTAAAGATCCCCTAGAGAAGGAAATGGCAACACACTCTAGTATTTTTGTCTGGGAAATCCCATGGACAGAGGAGCCAGACTGCTGTAATCCATGGGTTCTCAAAAGAGTTGGACACAACTTAGTGACCAAACAACAACAAATGTCTTAGAAAGTCAACACATTTGTTGAGAAGTTTGGCACTTGATCCATAGTCATATTTACCCATGAACTCCTGCAACAATTCTAGTTGAATACAACATCCATCCATCACCTTTTCTTTACTAGTCTTTGAAAAGAGAACTGAATTTTTAAATCATGTGGCCCATTGTATGTTTATCCAGAAATCTGTAGCTGTGTGAGGAAAAGGCATAGCTCAATGGGGCTTGTAAGATATTCTTCAGTACATCATGCCTCTCATAAAATTCAGAGCCTGGAACCTGGGCTTCCAGACTCACACCTGAAGAAAAATAATTTTTCAAGAAAGGAAAGTGAAAATGAAAGTCACTCAGTCGTGCTCAACTCTTTGCAACCCCATGGATTATATAGTCCATGGAATTCTCCAGGCCAGAATACTGGAGTGCATAGCCTTTCCCTTCTCCAGGGGATCTTCCTAACCCAGGGATCAAACCCAGGTCTCCTGCATTGCAGGTGAATTCTTTACCAGCTGAACCACAAGGAAAGCCCAAGAATACTGGAGTGGGTAACCTGTCCCTTCTCCAGTGGACAAAATTCATATTAGTCAATTCAACAAGTCTAAAAATGCTTATATATTCAAGATACAAAATGTGTCACCTAAAATAGCTACTTTATACAACAGTTAAATAAAAAAAACTATTTTACAAATATTTATTGAGTGTTAATATTCTGCACAAAATGTAGTACTAATAGGGTATAGACAGACAAATCAACCTTCTAGAAAGTAATGTTCAAATGAAAGAGGTGGGCTTCTCTAAAAAACTAACAGAGGGCAATGAACTAAGAGAACTAAACTACTACTGTTTTTGAACTTAGAGTTCTCCAAGTTAGAAATTCTTCATATCTTCAAGATGTTCAGTAAATAATTTGACACTCTTCCATCTGCTATGTGTCCCAGTTTCTGACTACATAGATAACACTTTTAAAATAGAGTATGGTGATACTGGAATTGCGATTTTCCTAACCTATTCATTGAATACACATCTGTTCCTTATTAATATGCAATGTGACTGCTCAAGTATACACACTTTCCATTTCTTTTATTGTAAATCTACTTAAAGAACCTATTGGTTAGACATTAGCAAATTAATTTATTCCTGCTTTAGTACATAACTATCTTCATTATGATGGTTTTATAACAGCTATTTGTTATGTCACATATAGAAAATAATTTATCTCTGAATAAAATAAAATTTCAAAATTAATGTGAACCTAGATAGCATATTTAAAAGCAGAGACATTATTTTGCCGACAAAGGTCCGTCTAGTCAAGGCTATGGTTTTTCCAGTAGTCATGTATGGATGTGAGAGTTGGACGGTGAAGAAAGTTGAGCGCCGAAGAATTCATGCTTTTGAACTGTGGTTTTGGAAAAGACTCTTGAGAGTCCCTTGGACTGCAAGAAGATCAAACCAGTCCATCCTAAAGGAGATCAGTCCTGGGTGTTCATTGGAAGGACTGATGTTGAAGCTGAAACTCCAATACTTTGGCCACCTCATGGGAAGAGTTGACTCATTGGATGCTGATGCTGGGAAGGATTGGGGGCAGGAGGAGAAGGGGATGACAGAGGATGAGATGGCTGGATGGCATCACTGACTCGATGGACATGAGTTTGGATGGACTCCAGGAGTTGATGATGGACAGGAAGGCCTGGCATGCTGCGATTCATGGGGTCGCAAGGAGTTGGACACGACTGAGCGACTGAACTGAATTGAACTGAAACACAGTATAGATTTAGCTTTCTCACACATAAAAGTAGAATGAATGAGCCAGGAGTTATAGGTCAGCTTCACAAGTGTCAGGACCCATCCTATTCTAGCATCCTGCATGCCCAGTTTCTGCTCCATGGTTCAGTTCCAGCTATTGAATCCAAACTCCAGCCATAAAGAAGAGGAAAGAAAAAGGAAAGAAACAAAACACTCTGGCTTTGAGTACAGTTATTGCAGGTGGAAAACACCGCTATCACTTATCTCCCATTTGAACAGGTTTTATCACCTTTATAGTTGACACCAGAACAAAACAAAGGTTAGCAGTGCCCACCCTCCAAGCAGCTGAAAGTCAGCCAATAATTTAAAGCCAGTCATCCATACCCAGGATTCCTTCCTGTCCAGAAATTCAACCATGGATTGTGTGATAACACTAGGATTTACAATCAAAAACAATCCAAGTGTAAGTGGACGCATGCAGTTCAAACCCATGTTTTTCAGGGATCAACTGTATTTACAAGAGAGCCCAGAAAATATTTCCTTATTTTCAGAAATATTCCTGCTTGGCTGAGAAAAAAATAATGAGATAGAGTCGCATACAATTTTCTGGAATGTCTCTCAATTTAATGTTCTTCAGTAATGTGCAGTATCTTCTTGACAAACTCAAGTACAGTTGAGAATAATCTCAAGGTTTTTTTCAAAGAAAACCTATAGAAAATCTGAATAGGTTATTTGGGGTTGAATTATATCTTTTTATTTTTCTATGATTAAGTTTTTCAAGCATTTTTCAAATTATCTATATCATTAATGATTTTGTTTTATCAATTATTGAAAGATGATAAGTCTCCCATTATCATGTGTTTTAAACTTAGTGTATATTAAATTGGGCTTCCTAGGTGGTGCTAGTGGTAAAGAACCCTTCTGCCAACGCAGGAAATATAAAAGATGGGGGTTCACTCCTTGGGTCTGGAAGATCTCCCGGAGTATACTAAGTTAATCTGTGTTAGGAATATGTAATTTTCTGAATATTCTTGAATACTCTTTCTCTTTTCCCTCAACCAAGATCCTTCTATTCCCCAAAGTCTATACGTTGTTGTTGTTGTTCAGTTCCTCAGTCGTGTCCAACTCTTAGCAACCCCACGGACTGCAGCTCGGGAGGCTTCGCAGTCCTTCTTTATCTCCGAGAGTTTGCTCAAGCTCATGTCCATTGAGTCGATGATATCATCCAGCCATCTCATCCTCTGTCGTTACATTCTTTTAATTCAATCTTGATAATGCCATTCTTATTTAGTTATGTCTGTATGGCCATATGTATGTATGGCTCAGATGGTAAAGAATCCACCTGCAATGCTGGAGACCTGGGTTCAATCCCTTGGAAGATCCCCTGGAGGAGGGCATGGCAACCCACTCCATTATTCTTGCCTAGAGTAACCCCATGGACAGAGGAGCCTGGTGGGCTGTAGTCCATGGGGTCTCAAAGAGTGGGACACAAGTAAGCACACACACACACCTGTGCAAATGAAGAGTTCCAAAGGCTTTTTGTTTCTTCCCAATTAGTCTTTTTCCAGTGCTTATCTCATCCAATTGCATGGCTAATTATCACTTCTCAAAATCAGTCAATCCTAAAGGAAATCAATCCTGAATATTCATTAGAAAGGCTGATGCTGAAACTGAAGCTCTAATACTTATTGTTCATAAAAATATAAACACAGGTTTACATGTTTTTAAAATTTTACACATTATGTTTTTGAGATTTATCCAAGTTGATATCTATAGCCCTAATAATTTTGATATTTAACTGTATGAATATAACATCATTTATCAGTTTGCATTTTAGAGGACACTTAGATTAACCCTTTTTAAATATTACAATAAATGCAATAAATATTCTTTAAAATGTCACATTGTGCAAATGTATGAGGTGCATACAAATTTTCTAGTAATAATAGAATTACTAGTTTGTGGAATATATTTATTTTCAACTAGATTTTGCTAGCCTGCTTTTGAAAATAGGTGAAGCAATTGTTTACTCAGGTAGTAATTGATAAAACTTTCATCATTTCTAATTGCTGCTGGCATTTGTTATCAAGAATGGTTTTAATTTTTCCTAGTCTAAGGAAGTCAATGACAGCTCATCTATTTTTCTGATTACTAATTGAGATTAGTACAAATTTATTGACAATTCTATTTCTGTTCCTTCCAATTGCTATTCACATTTTTGCCTACTTTTCTATTCAGATGCTGCTTTTTAGTTAATGCTTCTTATGGTTTTTAAGAATCTCTTCATATGTTAATAAAAATAATGACCATTGTATCATTTATACTGTGCTCACTATTTGTCATTTACTTTTCAAAATGCTTTATACTTATTAGCACATTTCATGGACATGAAATTCTGTTATACATGATAAAATATTTTCTGTCTGTAGACTTACACAAAATATTTTCATTTTGGTGTATTTAAATTTATTAGTATATTTAATTTTATGATTTTTCCTTTGACTTTCCTAGGGAATTTTTCTTACTATTAGGGCATATGGATATTTCTGCAAATATCCTTTAAAATAGACTTTTTTTTTTAAATTTCACATTTAGGTATTTAATACCTCTGGAGTTTACTCTTACTGGCATTGGGATTTATTATTTTTTATACAGAAACTATATAAAAGTTTTAAAATTGTTATTCCTGTACAATTTCTGTTTAGTCTGTCATTTTCCAGCTGAATTCTAAAGCTTTGTATGTCATATATCGACTTGCCATAATTGTATGAGTCTTTTGCTGGGCACTCTGTTTATCAGATCTAGTCCCTTAAATCTATTTGTCACTTCCACTGTATAATCATAAGGGATTAGATTTAGGTCATACCTGAATGGTCTAGTGGTTTTCCCTACTTTCTTTAATTTCAGTCTGAATTTGGCAATAAGGAGTTCATGATCTAAGCCACAGTCCGATCCCGGTCTTTTTTTTGCTGACCGTATAGAGCTTCTCCATCTTTGGCTGCAAAGAATATAATCAATCTGATTTCGGGGTTGACCATCTGGTGATGTCCATGTGTAGAGTCTTCTCTTGTGTTTTTGGAAGAGGGTGTTTGCTATGACCAGTGCGTTCTCTTGGAAAATCTCTATTAGCCTTTGCCTTGCTTCATTCTGTACTCCAAGGCCAAATTTGCGTGTTGCTCCAGGTGTTTCCTGACTTCCTACTTTTGCATTCCAGTCCCCTATAATGAAACGGACATCTTTTTTGGGTGTTAATTCTAAAAGATCCTGTAGGTCTTCATAGAACTGTTCAAGTTCAGGTTCTTCAGCGTTACTGGTCGGGGCATAGACTTGGATTACCGTGATACTGAATGGTTTGCTTTGGAAACGAACAGAAATCATTCTGTCGTTTTTGAGATTGCATCCAAGCACTGCATTTCAGACTATTATTGACCATGATGGCTACTCCATTTCTTCTAAGGGATTCCTGCCCACAGTAGTAGATATAATGGTCATCTGAGTTAAATTCACCCATTCCAGTCCATCTTAGTTCGCTGATTCCTAGAATGTCGATGTTCACTCTTGCCATCTCCTGTTTGACCACTTCCAATTTGCCTTGATTCATGTACCTAACATTCCAGGTTCCCATGCAATATTGCTCTTTACAGCATCGGACTTTGCTTCTATCAACAGTCACATCCACAGCTGTGCATCGTTTTTGCTTAAAGCAAAATGGCTGTCTGAGGAGGCCTTACAAATAACTGGGAAAAGAAGAGAAGCAAAAAGCAAAGGAGAAAAGGAAAGATATTCCCATCTGAATGCAGAGTTCCAAAGAATAGCAAAGAGAGCTAAGAAAGCCTTCCTCAGCGATCAATGCAAAGAAATAGAGGAAAACAACAGAATGGGAAAGACTAGAGACCTCTTCAAGAAAATTAGAGATACCAAGGGAACATTTCATGCAAAGATGGGCTCGATAAAGGACAGAAATTGTATGCACCTAACAGAAGCAGAAGATATTAAGAAGAGGTGGCAAGAATACACAGAAGAACTGTACAAAAAAGCTCTTCACGACCCAGGTAATCACGATGGTGTGATCACTCACCTAGAGCCAGACATCCTGGAATGTGAAGTCAAGTGGGCCTTAGAAAGCATCACTACGAACAAAGCTAGTGGAGGTGATGGCATTCCAGTTGAGCTATTTCAAATCCTCAAAGATGATGCTGTGAAAGTGCTGCACTCAATATGCCAGAAAATTTGGAAAACTCAGAAGTGGCTACAAGACTGGAAAAGGTCAGTTTTCATCCCAAACCCAAAGAAAGGCAATGCCAAAGAATGCTCAAACTACCGCACAATTGCACTCATCTCACATACTAGTAAAGTAATGCTCAAAATTCTCCAAGCCAGGCTTCAACAGCATGTGAACCATGAACTTCCAGATGTTCAAGCTGGTTTTAGAAAAGGCAGAGGAACCAGAGATCAAATGGCCAACATCCACTGGATCATCAAAAAAGCATGAGAGTTCCAGAAAAACATCTATTTCTGCTTTATTGACTATGCCAAAGCCTTTGACCGTGTGCATCACAATAAAGTGTGGAAAATTCTGAAAGAGATGGGCATACCAGACCACCTGACCTGTCTCTTGAGAAACCTCTATGCATGTCAGGAAGCAACAGTTAGAACTGGACATGGAACAACAGACTGCTTCCAAATAGGAAAAGGAGTATGTCAAGGCAGTAGATTGTCTCCCTGCTTTTTTAACTTATATGCAGAGTGCATCATGAGAAATGCTGGGCTGGAAGAAACGCAAGCTGGAATCAAGATTGCCGGGAGAAATATCAATAACCTCAGATATGCAGATGACACCACCCTTATGGCAGAAAGTGAAGAAGAACTAAAGAGCCTCTTGATAAAAGTGAAAGAGGAGAGTGAAAAAGTTGGCTTAAAGCTCAACATTCAGAAAACTAAGATCATGGCATCTGGTCCCATCACTTCATGGGAAATAGATGGGGTAACAGTGGAAACAATGCCAGACTTTATTTTTTGGGCTCCAAAATCACTGCTGATGGTGACTGCAGCCATGAAATTAAAAGACACTTACTCCTTGGAAGGAAGGTTATGACCAACGTAGATAGCATATTAAAAAACAGAGACATTACTTTGCCAACAAAGTTCCCTCTAGTCAAGGCTATGGTTTTTCCAGTAGTCATGTATGGATGTGAGAGTTGGCCGGTGAAGAAAGCTGAGGGCCACACAATTGATGCTTTTGAACTGTGGTGTTGGAGAAGACTCTTGAGAGTCCCTTGGACTGCAAGGAGATCCAATCAATCCATCCTAAAAGAGATCAATCCTGGGTGTTCATTGGAAGGTCTGATGTTGAAGCTGAAACTCCAATACTTTGGCTATCTCATGCGAGGAGTTGACTCATTGGAAAAGACCCTAATGCTAGGAAGGATTTGGGGCGGGAGGAGAAGGGGACGACAGAGGATGAGATGGTTGGATGGCATCACCGACTCGTTGGACATGGGTTTGGGTAGACTCTGGGAGTTGGTGATGGACAGAGAGGCCTGGCGTGCTGCAATTCATGGGGTTTGAACGAGTTGGACACGACTGAGCGACTGAACTGAACTGAAAAAGTACATTACAGTGAATACAGAAAAAATCTTATTTGTGTTAATTTTCTATCTCTCTCTCCACTTTGGATTTTTTAATTCAACACCGTGAAAAAGTGAATGGGAAATTTCTTTGTATTAGATGTTAAATCAAGGAACAGATTTGCTATATATTATGTCTTAAAATACCCTCAATATAAATGGTGTGCTCATGGTCAATATAAACAGTCATCTTCATCCTTGACTTTTGTTTGGACATTTTAGTGAGATGATGCAGTTTTACCAAATGCCGCTAGCCACACACACACACACAAAAGCACAAAGTGATACAAATGTTACATTTTTAGGTTGAGTTTCAGTTTAAAAGCTATTTTTAAGTAGAAGGATTGCTTTTAACTGGAAACCAGAAAACCTGCCAAGCATATGTCATAAGTGGATATTTCTAAAAAATGTTAGTAAATTCAGTCACTGATTGATATGCTTTGAAAGACTGTTCACTTAGGAGAAATCCCTGTTTGCAATGCTAGAGCATACGATGGAAAAGGAGAGGAAATAAACTTGCTTAAATCATTTACAGAAGATTTGCAGAGGCAGTAATAATTTTACCTTAAAAAAATTATCAGTGAATGAAATTAGTGCTGGTGAAACCAAGAGATGGAAGCCAAGTACATGTTGGCTGGTGTTCAGTCTATTGCCTCACATGTCTGCCAACAAAACTTAGCTCTGACCTTGAAACACCTGTTTGTTAGAAAGGCCTGCCTGTCAAACTGAGCTATGTAAAAATTGCTCTGTGCTTTGAGAATGAATAATAGAATGAAGTCCTAAACTCTCTTTTCTTCTATAATCTGAGCAGTTAAACAAAAGTTTTTAATGATTAAGCTAATCGGTTAGTTCATTAGCTGTCTTTTCAGTTACCAAATCTTGTATTTATAGGAAAAATATTATTTTAAAATATGAAAGAAACCAAATAAAAACTTCCTAAGTGAGGATTAGAAATTGTACAGTATTTATTTATTTAATGTATTTAATTAATTTATATATATAAATTGTATATATGTATATATATAATTGAATCACTTTTATATGTGCTTAACACATTATAAATCAACCGTACTATATATATATATATATATTCATTTTAATATTATTTTCCATTATAGGATATTATAAGATATTGAATATAGTTCACTATGCTCTGCAGTAGATTCTTCCATTATCCCTCCCAGTTTGGTAAACATAAGAATACTTTCTATTCTGTGAGTCTCTTTCTATTTTGTAAATAAGTTCATTTATATATATATATATTTTAGATTCCACACATAAGTGATACAATATGATAATTGTCTGTCTCTCTATGACGTCCTTTACATAGTATGATAATCTCTAGGTCCATCCCTTTTGCTGTAAGTGTTATTATTTCTTTTTATGCCTGAGTAGTATTCCATTATATATATAGAACAGTCTTTGCTACAAATCACATATCTTTTTTGGGGGGGTCCATCACGTAGACTAAAGGAAACAAAAGGTAAAATAAACAAATGGGACCTAATTGAACTTAAAATCTTTTATGCAGCAAAAGAAACCATAAACAATGCAAAAAGTTAACCTATGGAAGGGTGAAAATAATTACAAACAATGCAACTGACAAGGGATTAATCTCAACATAAACAGTTCATGCACCTCAATATTTTAAAACAACCCAGTCAAGAAATGGGCAGAAGACATAATAGACATTTCTCCAAATAAGAAATACAGATGGCCAACAGATACATGAAATGATGCTCAGTATTGCTCATTATTAGAGAAATGGAAATCAAAAGTATAATGAGATACCACCTCAGACTAGTCAGGATGGCCATCATTAAAAAGTCTACTATAGCACAGGGAACTCTACTCAATATTCTCTAATAACCTATATAGGAAAAGATCCTGAAAAAGAATATATGTATATCTTTTTTATATTACATATATATATATATAATATAAGTATTTTCTATAAACCTGAAACTAACACAACATTGTAAATTAACTATATGCCAATTAAGTAAAAATTAAAAAAAATATTTAAGTCTGTAAGTAATAAATGCCTAATGGGGTGTGAAGAAAGGAAAACCCGCCTGAACAGTTGCTGGGAATGTAAATTTGTGTATATATTTTTCACTTTTCCAATTAACTTTAAACTCAATTTGTTAACATCCACAAAATTGCTTAACGAGATTTTCTTTGGAACTGTATTGAATATACAGATCAAGATGAGAAAAATTGACATCTTAATAATATTGAGGGAACAAAGAGTTATTTCACTCAGTAGTGAAATCTTTTTAAAGATTTCTTTTATCAGAGTTTTGTGATTTCCATATACAGATGCTGTGCATGTTTTGTTAGATCAATACTCAAGTATCATTTTTTGGTGTTAATATACATGATATTATGTTGTTAATTGCAAATTCTCATTATTCATTGTGGGCATATAGAACAGCAATTGACTTTTGTATAAAAAGTCTATGTCCTATGATTTTGATAGTTTCAGGCTTTTTTGTCATATCATCTGCTTTAAAAAAGACCATTGTATCTTTTCTTTCCCAATCTGTACACATTCTATTTTATTATCTTGTTATACTCATTTGGACTTCCATATAACGTTGTCAAGGAACAGAGAGGGGGCATCCTGCCCTGTTTTTAGTCTCAGGGAAAAGTCTTCCAATTTTTTGCAACTATTGTAGGATTGATGTGAATTTTTTGTATTTGTTCTTTTTCAAGTTAATAAATCTTCTAGTTCTAGTTATGAGAGTTTTTATTGCAAAAAAATGAAAATGAAATTAGCTTTTATTAAAACTGAGAATTAAGCTTTATGAGATTTTTATCTGTGTATTAGTTGATATAGTCTTTTTTTTTTAATAAATTTATTTATTTTAGTTGGGGGCTAATTACTTTACAATATTGTAGTGGTTTTTGCCATACATTGACATGAATCAGCCATGGGTTAGTCTTATAATGATTTTTCTTTAGCTTCTTGAATATGATGGATTGTATTTGTTTGTTTTTCAATGTTGAATCAACCTTGCATGCCTGGAATAAATATCATTTGGTTGTGGTATTGAATTATTTTTATACCTTTTGGCATTCAATTTGCTAGTATTTTGTTGAATTTTTTCATCTATATTTATGGGAAATATTGGACTGTGTTTTTCTTTTCCTCTATTATCTGAATTATGCTTTATTGTTAGGGTAATGCTGACATTACAAAATGAGTTAAAAAGTGCCCTTTTTGCTTCTAATTTCTGGAGGAGGCTGTAGAATATTGTATCGTTTCCTTCTTAAATATTTGTTATAATTTTGCAGTGACAGCATTTAGCCTCATGCTTTCTTTTTGATAAGTCATAAGTTACTAATTACATGTCTGATTAATATAGACTTATTCAGATGACATATTTTTCTGTGAGTTTGGTATCTATGTATTTCAAGGAATATAAGCCTTTTATTTAACTTATATGCTTATTTAACTTATATGCAGAGTATATCATGAGAAATACTGGGCTGGAGGAAGCACAAGCTGGAATCAAGATTGCCGGGAGAAATATCAATAACCTCAGATATGCAGATGACACCACCCTTATGGCAGAAAGTGAAAGAGGAGAGTGAAAAAGGTGACTTAAAGCTCAACATTCAGAAAACTAAGATCATGGCATCCGGTCCAATCACTTCATGGCAAATAGATGGGGAAACAGTGGAAACAGTGGCTGACTTTATTTTTCTGGGCTCCAAAAATCACTGCAGATGGTGATTGCAGCCATGAAATTAAGACTCTTACTCCTTGGAAGGAAAGTTATGACCAACCTAGACAGCATATTGAAAAGCAGAGACATTACTTTGCCAACAAAGGTGCATCTAGTCAAGGCTATGGTTTTTCCAGTAGTCATGTATGGATGTGAGAGTTGGATGGTGAAGAAAGCTGAGCACCGCAGAATTGATGCTTTTGAACTGTGGTGTTGGAGAAGACTCTTGAGAGTCCCATGGACTGGAGATCCAACCAGTCCATCCTAAAGGAAATCAGTCCTGAATATTAATTGGAAAGACTGATGCTGAAGCTGAAGCTCCAATACTTTGGCCACCTGATGGGAAGAGCTGACTCATTTGAAAAGACCCTGATGCTGGGAAAGATTGAGGGCAGGAGGAGAAGGGAACCACAGAGGATGAGATGGTTGGATGGCATCACCAACTCAGTGGACATGGGTTTGGGTGGACTCTGGGAGTTGGTGATGGACATGGAGGCCTGACCTGCTGCGGTTAATGGGGTCACAAAGGGTCGGACACGGCTGAGTGACTGAACTGAATTGATGCCTTTTATTTAAGTTGTCAAATTTATGGGCAGAAAATTCTTCATAGGATACTTTTATCGTCCGTTTAATGTCTAGAATCAGTAGTAATGGCTTCTCTTTCATTTCTGATATTTACATTTATTTCTTCTCTCCATTTTTCTTGGTTAGCTTGGCTAGAGTTTTATTAATTTTGTTGTTCTTTTCAAATAACTGGCTGTTATTTCATTGATTTTCTTCCCACTGTATTCCTATTTTCAGTTTTATTGATTTCTGCTCTAATTATTATCATTTTTGCTTGCTTTAGTCCAAAATTGCTCTCCTTTTTTCTAATACCCTAAATTGGAATCTTGCTTATTGATTTTAGGTCTACATTTTCTTATATATTTAGTACTTTAATATTTATTCTAAGATTCACTCATTGCTTTATACTACACCTCAAAAATTTTGAAAAATTTTATAAATTATTCTGTCAAAAAGTTTACTACTAGTTCAAAATGTTTTAAAATTTCCCTTGTGATTTTTTCTGTGACCCAAATTTTGTTTAATCACCTAATATTTTGCTGTTTTTCTGCTACATTTCTTTTACTAATTTCCATTTTAAGTCCATTGTGATCTGAAGATATACCTTATATGATTTCTATTATCTTAATATATTAATGTGTATTTTATAGCCCAGAATGTGCCTGTATTCTGAATGTTCCCTGCAAACTTGAAAACAAGGTGCATTTTGCTTTTATTTATTAGCGTATTCTATAAATTACATCAATTTGTTTGATAGTAGTTTTCAGGCTAACTATATCCTTAACTGACTTTTTGTCTACTTGATCTAGCAATTACTTAGAGGTTGAAGTATCTAATTATATAGTGGATTTGCCTGCTTCTCCCTGCAGTTCTATCAGTTTGCCTTATGCAGTGTGACAGTCTGTTGACAGGTGCATACACAATAAGGATTCTTACATATCCCTAGAAAACTCTTCCCTTTATGTTATGCCCCCTATTTATCCCTCATTGTTTTTCTTGTACTGAAGTCCACTGTTTCTAAAATTAATGTAGCTCCCCAGTTTCCTTTTAACTATTGTTACGATGATATATCTTTTTCCTTCCTTTTAGTTTTCTCTATCAAGAAGTTTTATTGTGTCATTACTTTGCTTTTGCGTGTGAGTGAGTGTTTGTGTGGTATAATACACACAGTTTGCATCTTCACCTTTTTACGTGTAAGTTCAGTGGCATTAAATACATTCACATTACTGTGCAGCCATCACTGCCACCCATCCCCATAACCCTTTTCATATTGTAAAGCTAAAACTGTTTACCTATTAAACAGTAACTCTCCCTTTTCCTCTTCCCCAAATCCCTAGAAGCCACCATTACACTTTTTGTCTTCATGATTTTGACTATTCTAAGACTCTCATTTAAGTGAATTCATACTATATATATATATATTATTTGCTTATTTTACTTACAGAAACTCCTTCAAACTTCAACTGTGCTGTGACATATGTCACAATGTCCTTCCTTTTTAAAGGTCAATGACATTCTGTTGTATATATATATATACACCACATTATGCTTATACATTAATTTCCCGGTGGATACTTGAATTGCTCCCATGCTTTACCATTGTGAATAATGCCATTGTAAACATGCAAATACAAATCTTTTCTTCAGGATTTATTTTCAATTCTTTTCAGTGTATACCAGAAGTGAAAGAGCTGATTTATATAATAATTATATGTTAATTTTTTGAAGAATCACATACTGTTTTTCACAAAGACTCTACCATTTTACATTCTCACAAAAAGTACACAAAGGTTCTAATTTGTTTCCACATTCTCACCAACATGTTTTCTTTTTTCTCTTTCTTTATAAAATTGTAACCATTCTAATGCATGTAAAGTGATTCTTGTAGTTGTGACTTTCATTCCGCTGATGATTGCAATGTTGACACTTTTTGAATGTGCTTATTGACCATTCGTGTATCTTCTTTGGAGAAATATCTGTTTGAGTCCTCTGCCCATTTTAGAATTGGATTTTTTTTTATTGTTGTGTTTTAAAAGTTCTTTATATGTTCTGTATATTAATCCTTATCAGATGTATGATTTCCAAATAATTTTTCCCATTGTATAGTTTGCCACTTTACTCTGTGGACAATGTCTCTGGATGCACAATATTTTTAAAAATTTTCATGAAGTCCAATTTGTCTGCTTGTTTTCTTTTGTTATTATGCCTTTGGTCATGCTTCCTTGGTGGCTCTGGCAGTAGAGAATCTGCCTGCAATGTGGGAGACCAGAGTTCGATCCCCGGATCAGGAAGATTTCCTGGAGAAGATGGGATGGCAACCCACTCAAGTATTCTTGCCTGGAAAATTCCATGGACAAAGGAGCCTGGCATACTACAGTCCATGGGATCGCAAAGAGTCGAACCTGACTAAGTGACTTCCACTTTCACTTCATCATGTCCAAAAACTCATTGTCAAATCCAGTGTAAAGAAACTCATGTCTTATACTGTCTTTTAAGCTGTATCGTTTTAGGTCTTAAATTTAGGTACTTGATAGATTTTGAATGAATTTTGTATATGGTGTTCAAGGGCCCAGCTTCATTATTTCTCATGTGGAGACATAGTTTTCCTAGAACTATTTGTTGAAAAGACAGTCTTTTCCTTATTCAATGGTATTGGCACTGTTTTCAAAAATTACTTGCTCATGTATGCAAGTGTTTACTTCTGGACTCTCTATTCATCTTCCAATTCCTGAATGTGGGGTACATTTCCACTTATTTTTTCTCCTTTTCTAATTTAATTCCTAAATATTTTATCCTTCCCGATATTATTATAAATGGAATTGTTTTTGAAATTTTCCTTTTCAAATTGTTCATTGTTTACGTATAAAAATGCAACTTATTTTTGCGCATTGTCTTTGTATCTTATTACTTTACTGAATTAATTTATTGATTCTAATAACTTCTTGGTGGAAAAAAAAATTTTTGGTGGAAAATTTTCTACTCATAAGACCATATCATCTACAAAGATATATAATTTTACTTCTTCTTTTCCAACTTGAATGCTTTATTTTACTCCAATAACACGTATAACACACCTTTGAAATCCAGGAATATCATTTTTTTTTTGCATGTTTGATCTCTTTTGCTTTTAATTCTTTATTCTTTGCATTTATTTTGGGGAAGTTTAATTAAACTGTCTTAATGTTCACTTATTATTTCTTTAACAATATCCAAACCACTATCACTTCTATAAAAAATAATTTTTATTTCTTTTACAGTGTTTATTTTTGCATTTTATTTATTGTTAATTTCTCTGCTTTTATTACTCATTCATCCTTACCTGTTGGCTACTTTGTCCACTATCATTCTTTAGATGCTAATCATATAGTTATTTTGAATTCCATATTTTATAATTGCAACATCTAAGCCATACATGTTTCTGATGCTTTATTTATGTTTAGACTGTTTTAAATGATATTGTAATATAACTTACCAAAACATAAAACAAAATATACTTATTTTAATGCATAATCATTGACCATGTAAATGATTTTTATAAACAAATATAAGCAAGCAATACATGCATTTGTGCTTGTTGAAATATTTTTAAAATATGGAACTAATTACTACTTTATTGGATAAATGTAATTGTAATTTCAGTACACTGGTGTACTTGTGGACAATTATCTGTGTATATACGAATGTACATTTCATTTGTGCACAACTTTGATGGATTTAGAGGAGAGAGAACATCGAGAGACAGAATGAATTAGAGAAACTGTCATTTTATATTCACTTTATTTTACTATCTCTATTATTCTAACAAAACTTTTGCTGGAGAAAAAGTGAAAGTTTGCTCAACTAATCCCCACACAGGTAGGCATAAATGTGTGTGGGTGCAAAGTCACTTTAGTCATATCTATGGACTATAGCCCGCCAGACTCCTCTGTCTATGAGGATTCTCCAGGCAAGAATACTGGAGTGGATTGCCATGCTCTCCCCCAGAGGATCTTCCCTTATGACTCCTGCATTCACAGGTGGATTCTTTACCAGTAGTGCTACCTGGGAGGCCCATAGACATTAGCATTACTGTGCAAAATTCTTAATTATGGAGTTTAATATAAAAGTTCTATACATGCAGGTGTATACATCAGGAATATTTCTTTAACACAGTATATTTATTTTTTATGCACATACATAAAACTAGTATAAATATAAATTGAATTAAAAAAAGATGTTGTGGAAAAAATTAGAAGACAGTTTGTTCTCTAAAAGAAATATTTCTCTAGAAATTTTGTATTTAGTGTCATTAATTATTGTATCTTAACTTGTTTGAGTCAGTTTATAAGGATTAGGAAAAGAAGTTTGAGTGCCACAGCATACAAAAACAACTTGTGCCTTACAAAATGAAAAGGATCATTTATTTCTTGGATCCTGGATCACCTGGTTTTCTTGGTACATGCTTCTGTGTTGTGTAAAAAACATGCATTTGTTTCTCAATTTTTTCGTGGACTCTAAATAAATTTTATGATGTGCCTAAAATGAAACACATTGCAAATATTTTAAATTTTTCATCTTATGGGAAAAATGTAGAGTAAATGCACTTTTCTCTAAATTAAGGTGTTATTTTAAATGGTTGGCATAGTATACATTCATATTCAGTCTGAATTTTTTCTTTCCTTTTTTTAACTTAAATATACACATGCAAGTTGAGTTATTTACAAGAGGAAGATATGATTCATTAATGGCGATTTTAAAATGGTCTCAAGTCTCCTTGATGTCAAAAACATCCTTCCTAAGAAAATTTTTAATTAACCAATTGTAAATACATCTGTAATGTGAAGAGATTTAAATTTCTAGCAAATTATACATGGACCTGAAAATTAAGAAATTATATTTTGCATTACCCATTTTTAGTTAAATTGATCCTAAAGCCTTAGGAATATAGGTGAAAAATGTGGTTCCAATTCTGTAGTCATTGAAAAAAATGAAACCTGCAGTAATTTACATTGTGTGTTTAATGCCTCTAAAAGCTATAACATTAGCATTTCCTATAACTTATTTTTAAACTTAAAAACCTATTTTCTCCTTCAGAATTTGAAGCAAACTCTAGCAGGCAATTTTTAACTTTCCTTTGAAAAGTGAAGGTGGGTTTCCCTGGTGGCTCAAATGGTAAAGAAGCTACCTGCAATGCAGGAGAAACGGGTTTGATCCTTGAGTCAGGAAGATCCCCTGGAGAAGGCAATAGCAACCCACTACATATTCTTGCCTAGAAAATTCCATGGACAGAGGAGCCCTTGCTAAGTCATGTCTGACTCTTTGCGACCCTATGGACTGTGGCTCGGCAGGCTCCTTTGTCCATGGAAGTCTCCAGGCAAGAATATTGGAGCAGGTAGCCATTCCTTTCTCTAGGGCTTCTTCCCAACCCAGGGATCAAACCTGCATCTCCTGCAGCTCCTGCACTGCAAGTGGATTCTTTACCATCTGAGCCAGCAGTTGTAATACTTTGTCTATCTGATGCCAAGAGGCAACTCACTGGAAAAGACCCTCGTGATGGGAAAGTTCAGTTCAGTCGCTCAGTCATGTCCGACTCTGCGAACCCATGGACTGCATCACACCAGGCTTCCCTGTCCATCACCAGCTCCTGGAGCTTGCTCAAACTCATGTCCATCAGGTTAGTGATGCCATCCAGCCATCTCATCTTCTGTCATCCCCTTCTCTTTCTACCTTGAATTTTTCCCAGCATCAGAGTCTTTTCCAAAGAGTCAGTTCTTTGTATCAGATGGCCAAAGTTTTGGAGCTTCAGCTTCAGCATCAGTCCTTTCAATGAATATTCAGGACTGATTTCCTTTAGGATTGACTGGTTGGATCTCCTTGAAGTCCAAGGGACTCTCAAGAGTCTTCCCCAACACCACAGTTCAAAAGCATCACTTCCTTGGCGCTCAGTTTTCTTTATAGTCCAACTTGCACATCCATACATGACTACTGGAAAATCCTTAGCTTTGACTAGAGGGACCTTTGTCAGCAAAGTATTCTCTCTGCTTTTTAATATGCTGTTTGGGTTGATCATAGCTTTTCTTCCAAGGAGCAAGTGTCTTTTAATGTTGGGGAAGAGTTAAGAAGAGAGAATAAAGGAGTACCAGGGGATGAGTTGGTTAGGTTGCATCAATGACTCTATGGACATGAATTTGAGCAAACTCTGGAAGCTACTGGGTGATAGAGGAGCCTGCTATGCTGCAGTCCATAGGGTTGTAACGAGTTGAACACAACTTAGCAACTGAACCACAACAACAACAGCATTGAATAATAATAATGCTACACACCTGGAAGAAATGAATACGCTTTTCACAACAAGACAGCATCTTTAAACAGTTGTTGTTCAGTTGCTGTCATTTCCAATATTTCTGAACATATCCTTTTGATATTTTTCTCTTGCTCACAGACTTGCTGCTACAAAACTACTAAGATAAAAATTCTCGTATGTTCTTTTGGTATACAAATTAAGATCCTCTCCTCCCCAGGTTATATTAATATCTCTAAAAAAAGAAGTAGCTGAAAAATAAGGTATTGTCAAATTATTTTTCATCAGTGTTTCTCTGTTGCACCTGCTTACCAACTATTGCAATATTCAGACTTCTTTGCTTTTTTAAAAATTTTACTGACCTATTACATTTAAGTAGAAGCATTGCTTTATTCTATTTCTGATTATAAATTAACTAAAAAAAATTCACTTCATTCTTGATTATTTGTATGCCTTCTCCTCAAATAACTTTTAAAAAATTCATCTATTTCCCTTTGGGTTGTTTATCTTTGTCTTAAAATGTGTGGACTATATTTCACACTTATATAAAATACATACTATAATGTACAACATATGACACATACATATATTCTTTAGTGTGTGTATGTATATATATATATATATACATTCATAATGTGACTCTTTTAGATATGTATGGCATTATATTTTTCCCAGTTTGAGTCTTGTCTTTACACTCTTCTTATGACATCCTTAATATTTAGATATTTGTAATTTTAGAAATGTAGAACTTAACAATATAATTTCTGTTGGTTTGTGTCCTTTCTTAATTTTATTTTTTTTCTTTTTTCATGTGGTACATTTTTAAAGTCTTTACTGAATTCTTTGCAGTACTGTTTCTGTTTTATGTTGTGTTTTTTTGCCCTTGAGGCAAGTGAGATCTTAGCACCCCAACCAGGTGTTGAACCCGCATCCCCTGCATTGAAAGGCAACGTCTTCCAATTGGAAGGCAAAGTCTTCCACTGACCATCAGGGAAGTCCCTCCTTTCCTAATTTAAAAATCACAGATTTATGTGCACATACTTTATATATGGAGCAGAAATTCCAGTACTTCGGTCACCTAATTGGAAGAGCTGAGTCATTAGAAAAGAACTTGATGCTGGGAAAGACTGAGGGCAGGAGAAGAGAGTGACAGAGGAAGAGATGGTTGAATGTCATGACCGACTCAAAGGACACAAGTTTGAACAAACTCCAGGCGACAGTGAAGCTGTAGTACATGGGGTTGCAGAGTTGGACATGACTTAGCGACTGAAAAACAACAACTCTATATATGTAGAATATATATATTTAAAGTTGTATAGATTTCCCTTTAACATTTAAGTAATTAAAATGTTATAATTTTATTTTTCAATATGGCTTATTGTCTATTTAATAGGACTTCATTTCATTATTGATCTTTTATGCCAACTGCTGTTTATGATATTTCCAGAAGATATTAACCTGTTCCTAATCTCTTTAAAGTAATCTATCATCTATTCCTGTTCCAGTAATATGCTGTTCCTGTGTTACTTAATATAGCTTTATATTCTCAGGATATACATCTTTGAATATATTGGGGATTTTATTCATTTTTAACTTTCACTGGAACTCTAAGTTTTCCTGTTAAATGACCCTCTGTATAAACTTCATTCCTCTTTACTTGTATGTTATGTTTTCTTTTTCTTTATTACAAGTGAAGTCGCTCAGTCGTGTCCGACTCTTTGCGACCCCGTGGACTGTAGCCTACCAGGCTCCTCCGTCCATGGGATTTTCCAGGCAAAAGTACTGGAGTGGGTTGCCATTATACCTTATACTAAATTTTTATGCTTTTTCTTCTCAGTAATTATCTATTCATTTGAATCTAACCTGATGTTAAATCCTTCTATATTCCACTTCTAATATTTTTAATTTCTAGAAACTGTATGTGTTCTTTTCCAAAACAAAATGATGGATATTTTCATGATTCCTTTATCCTTTTTTTTCTTTTTCATTTTTTTTTTCATGGAAAGACATTCATTTTAATTTAAATATAGCACTGTGTACATGTTAATCCCAAACTCCCAATCTGTCCTTCCCCCCAGCTCTTCCCTCCTGGTAACCATAGCTTTGTTCTCTAAGCCTGTGAGACAGTTTTGTAAATGAGTTCATTTACATTGTTTTTCTTTAGATTCTGCATACAAGGCATGTCATATGATATCTGTTTTTCTCTGTCTGACTTATTTCACTTAGTATGATGATCTTCAGTCCCATCCATATTGCTGCAAATGGAAGTATTTCACTCTCTTTAATGGCTGAATAATATTCTATTATATATATTATATGTACCGTATCTTCTTTATCCATTCATCTGCTGTTGGACATTTAGGTTTCTTCCATGATTTGGCTCTTGTAAACAGTGTTGCTGTGAACAATGGGGTGCATGTATCTTTTCAAACCATATTTTTCTCTGGTAAATATTCTCAAGAGTGGAATTGCTGGATCATATGATAGATCTATTTTAGTATTTTAAGGAAACTTCAGCATTCTCCATAGTGGCTCACCAGCTTACATTTCCACTAACATTTTAGGAGAGTTCCATTTTCTCCACACCCTGTCCAACATTTATTGTTTGCAAATTTTCATATAGTGGCCATTCTGACTGGTATGAGATGAAGTCCCTCTGTAGTTTTGATTTGTGTTTCTCCAATAATTGATGATGTTGAGTGTCTTTTCATGTGCCTCTTGGCTATCTGTATCTCTTTGGAGAAATGTCTCATTAGGTCTTCTGCCCATTTTTTGATTGGCTTGTTTGTTTATTTTTTTGATGTGGAGCTACATGAGCTGTTTGCAAATTTTGGAGATTAATCCCTTGTCAGTAGCATTGTTTGCAAATATTTTCTCTCATTCTGTGTGATGTCTTCTCATTTTGTTTATGGTTTCCTTTGCTAGGCAAGTTTTTGAGTTTAACTAAATCCTATTTGTTTATATTTCCATTACTCTGGGAGATGGATTGTAAAATATATTGCTGCAATTTGCATCAGAGTATGTTCTGCTTGTTTTCCTCTAAGAGTTTTACAGTGCCAATCTTATGCATAGATCTTTAATATATTTTGAGTTTGTTTTTCTACCTGGTGTTAAAAATGTTCAAATTTCACATTTTTGCTGGGAAGCTGTCCAGTTTCCCCAGCATAATTTTTTGAAGAGGTTGTCTCTCCTGCCTTTTATAGTCCTGGCTCATTGGTCATATATTAATTGGCCATACATTTGTGGGTTTCTTTCTGGGCTTCCTATCCTCTTCTTTATTTCACTGTTGTTGTTTAGTCACTAAGTTGTGTCTGATTCTTTTGTGACCTCACTGATTGTAGCCTGCCAGACTCTTCTATCCATGGGATTTTCCAGGCAAAAATGCTAGAGTGGGTTGTCATTTCTTTCTCCAGGGGACCTTTTTGACCCAAGAATCAAACCTGTGTCTCCTGCACTGGCAGGTGGATTCTTTACCACTGAGCATGTATGCTCAGTCGCTTCAGTCATGTCCAATTTCTTGTGATCCCACGGACTGTAGCCCACCAGGCTTCTCTGACCATGGGATTCTCCAGGCAAGAATACTGGAGTGGGTTGCCATTTCCTTCTTGAGGGGAATCTTCCTGACCTGGGGATAGAACCCACGTCTTTTACATCTCCTGCATTGGCAGGCGGGTTCTTTACCACTAGCGCTACCTGGGAGCCAACAGCGAAGCTCTCTTTATTCCATGCTTTCTTCTTAAGCCTCTGTTGTCTCTGTTTTGTTTTGTTTAAGTAAATATATTTATTTAATAATTGTTATATAGTAATTCTTACATCTCTGTAAGTCTGAATTTGCTTTTTGATATTTTCTGGCTTTGTGTACCTTGGTTTTGTGTATGTGTTGTGACTTGATGTTTTCACTTTGTTCTACATATGAGAAGCTTTGACACATGCAGAAAAGTTAACTTTTGCTTCTGCCAGGCATATGGGTTACACAAACCTAAGAACAGTTTAAAAGTGGAATATTTGTTAGAGACTTGGGAAAACAACATAGATTTTGTGAAATTTGTTACCATGGTTAGATGAGGTCTGTTTCGTGATTATAATCTTTAGGGTGGATTTATTTCACCCTTTAAAAAACCTCGATTCATGTGAGACTGTCAAAATCCATTGCTGTCTCTCCTATGGAATGAAACTATTTCCTGGCCTTTGTGGTCCAATTTATATATCAGGGGATTCTCTTAGTTATTGAACCCTAGGAAAACTCTAGGCGTTATTTCTTGTCATTTATCTCCCCAACTTCTTCTCACTCCTCATAAACCTCTCAGATTGAAATTTCAGGTGACTATGTTTTAGCAGAAAACCTCTGGATGAGAAGTCAACTTCTGAGTTTTGAATTTGCTTCCTCCAAAATACCCCCTTTTTCACTTTGTTTGGCTTTTGCTATTCCCCTGTATTCTTGGTAACTTGAGAATGCATTTAAAATGAAAATTTCATAGAATATAAGATATAAAAAATTATAAGAATTTTTAGTTGCTTAATGTGAATATAATCCAGGGTATTTATCCAATATTCTGTATTTTACAAAATAGAAAAATTATCTTCATTTTTGTTCCTATGTTTATGCCAAGTATTATTAGAGTAACTTATTAGAGGACAGATATTAAAATAAAAAGAAAATATGCATACGTGTAACCAAATCTTCTTCCCTGCTGGCTCATACAGTAAAGAATCTGCCTGCAATGCAGGAGACAAGTTTCAATCCCTGGGTTGGGAGGATCCCTTGGAGAAGGGAACGGCTACCCACTCCAGTATTCTTGCCTGGAGAATTTCATGGACAGAGGAGCCTGAGAGGCTACAGTCCATGGCGTTTCAAAGAGTCAAACACGACTGAGTGACTAACTGAAACAAATAGCGAGAAGAACGAAATTCAAAGAAAAATATATAAACAAAATTTAATTATACTTTCTGGGCTACTGAAAACTGTGGGAAAAAAAGTGTGATATAAAATTATTTTCAACAGCATGAATTAAAAAATAAATCTCATTTTTAAAAAACGTTTCAAAGAAGAAATACTTGACTCAATCTTCATCTTTGTAACTGCTGGCATTTTTTCCCCTCCTTATTATACATCTACAGGTTATTTCTTCAACATAAGTGTAATTAGGACTTGACAGAGCACTTGAAAGATCTTCTCATGTTTTCCTTTCTTATCTGCTTGATATAATATGTATTATATGAATAATTAAATATAAA
Organism: Giraffa tippelskirchi; assembly: GCF_054371585.1. NCBI lineage: Eukaryota > Metazoa > Chordata > Mammalia > Artiodactyla > Giraffidae > Giraffa > Giraffa tippelskirchi. The sequence goes on from NC_137278.1 coordinate 116,253,017, forward strand.
AACTTGAGCATAATTTAGTCTCCTTTCAGGGTTTTCTTTTTCATTTCTTCCCTTCTTCTTCTTAAATACTTTGAATTTAAATAAAAGACACTTCTTTTAGAAATTCCACCACAATATATACATGACTTTCCAGGGAAGAAGCATATCCTAAGATGCATAAATAGATGATTTTACTACAAATAATTCTGCAGATACATATACAGTTTCAGCAATCAATATCTATTTGGACAAAATATGTCCTGTGAGCTTAAGATGATACTATCCATTCCAGTAAAAGGATAGTCCTACTATAGAAAGTATATCTATTATTGTGTTGTCTTTGGAAACAGAAAATGCTGGAAAAGAAAATAATTCTGCAGTTCTTTGATAGGTAAAATTATTATTTTTTTCTACTGAGAGCATGGCTACCATGATATGTTGAATATTTTACAATAGATCTGTGTGCTGATTATGACTCATCTTGATGTATTTCTTAAATATTTAATTTGAAATGCAAACTGATTTGACAGAAATCAATTACTTTGTGTATCTTTCCAAGTGGTATGCACATGTGGTTATGTATTTTTCCCTTTCTCGTAAACTTCTTTTGACCATTATTGAACTGCTATTTATATAGAGAAGATCCTCTATTGGTGAATAAATTTTTCCCCTAAGGTTTTCCAGTGCCTTTAATATTGATATACTGGGGAGAAAGAAAGATTATGAAAATTAATAATACAGATCAACAAGCTTTGTCTTTTCCCTTTTTCCCATGAGTATATTGAGTTAGCACTTAAATACACACAGTTGCACCAGAGGAAATTTTACTGGCAATTATTTTGTAAAAGACTGACAACCCTTTATAATCAATAAAAAGTAGTAACTGTGTCCATGGTAACTTTATTAAAAATTGGTTGCTACAGTGAGACCAAAACCTGAAATAATTTTATGAAAATGTGAAGAAGTAGAATATCTCATTTTGACTATTAAAATTCCCACTATCTGGTGCCTAAATTTATAACTTTTATACTATTTACTCAAAGTGGATGTATTTTACAAAGAAAAAATTCAAGACGTTTCACAATAAGTAAACATGTCAAAACATGTTTATAGCTGTCTAAATGAATAATCTTAATGTGATAGGGAAGAAACTTTTCTGTGGACTAATGATGCCATTCTAAGGCAGACAAGAAATTCTTTCGTGTGATAGATGTATTTTTAAAAACATTTGCTAAAAATAGGCATTTTTTTTTTCCAGATGTTCAAGCTGGTTTTATTTTTTTTTAATTTTTTTAATTTTATAAATTTATTTATTTTAGTTGGGGGCTAATTACTTTACAATATTGTAAAAACAATATGATATAAATTTATTTTAAAGAGACTGTAGTATAAATCTCATTTAAAAGAAAATAATCAAATAATCAGTACTCTTGTACATTACATTGTTTTACCAGTGAATCTCTCTTTACAGAGATTTAGAATTCAACATAAAGCAATTAATGGAGAACTTTAGCAATTTCTAAACTTATACTTGGGCTTTGATTTTATGGTATTATGAAATTTGTCTTATAAAGTAAATAGAACTAGTGTGTTTTAATTTGAAATCTGGTTCTCTTTCGTGTTTGCTGCTGAGTAACTTGATCATTTGTTTAAGGTCAACACATAATGAAAGATCTGAAAGACTCTGATTTCTTCCCCACCCTCCCTAAGGCACAAAGAACAGAAATAGTACTTATCTCAGCCTAAATTTTTCTCAAAGAAAATCTTGAGAAAATATGATCTCAAGGAGCAGGAGTGTAAGCCATGGGGAGTGGAAATGAGAAAGGTGAAAAAGCCAACATAAGGATGTTATATGGATTTGACAAGTAGCTTTCCTGGTAACTCAGACAGTAAGAAGTCTACCTGCAATATGGGAAACCCAAGTTTGATCCCTGGGTTGGGAAGATCGCCTGGAGGAGGGCATGGCAACCCACTCTAGTATTCTTGTCTGGAGAATCCATGAATTGTAGCTGGAGTCTGGCTGGCTATAGTCCATGGGGTTCGAAAGAGTCAGACACGACTGAGTGACTAACAGTTTCACTTCAGTGCTACAGGCAACTCTGTTTTATCTCCTAAGGTTGTTCTAACAGCCAAAACATCTCAGAACTGTGCACCTGAGGGTCCAAAATGAGAATATATTCATCTATTCATTCTCATACCTAAGGGCTGAAGATGACCCCACGGGCTTTGATTATTGCATATTTCTGATTTGAACATATGTGCGTGATGAGCAATTTCTCATGTGTTCCCCTTCTACAGTTTTTTGAAGTTCTCACTAAAGTTACACGTAAGGAGCCTATAATATTTTTTTATATTTCAATTTTATTTTGCTATGCAAAATACAACCAAGATAGCCTCTTCAAAGTCAGGCATAAACATAAATCTTTTCAATTAAGCTTGAATGTCCCTAAATTATACTCCCACTAGTTCCATAATTTTTTCCATTGTTGACATTTTTGCTATAATATAACTAAATTTACTTGCTGTTGTTACTACAAATACATCTTTATATTTTGCAAATGCTTTTCAAACTAGACCTCTACAAAATTCCACATTAAAAAGAGGCAATACAATATTGCCATTTAAGACACTTTCAAAATATTGGCTGCCTATGAAATTTTCCTGCTATAGTTTTAGATATGATAGTTTTAATTATTTGCTACTGAAATGTTTGAAAAATCATATGATGTTTCTTTCATTAATCTTGAGATTCTCTTTGAGATTTTTATTGATCTTGGCCTATCATTGAGTCTTAAATTCCTTCTTGAATGTTTTGAGCATCATCACCTCAGAATTTCCAAGTATGGAATCAGGAAGCTTCTATATCCAAAATAAGATTCCTATAGCCTAGGCCTAAAATGTTGATATGAGGATAATTCTTTTTTTTTTTTTAATTAGTTTATTTATCTATTTTTTAACTTTACAATATTGTATTTGTTTTGACATATATTAACATGAATCCACCATGGATGTACATGTGTTCCCCTTCCAGAACACCCCTCTCACCTCCCTCCCTGTCCCATCCCTCTGGGTCATACTGGTGCACAAGCCCCAGGCATCCTGTATCATGCATCGAACCTGGAGTTTTCCTATTTCGCTTTTTGGAAGTCCTGTATGTATTTTTAAACAGTAGAATCCATTGGCAAATTGTGAGGTTGGGTCTATGGAAACTCCTTGCTTGGGTGGCTTTGGGACAGTTTGTTGAACCAAAAGTTCTGATCATTCAAAGGTTGGCTACAGTTACTCCTGCCTTTCTAAGTAAATTTCAGTTAAAAGTTCTTAAAATATATCTTTCTTTGGCATTATTCAGAGGAGTTTTAAGGCCAACATTTTTTAAAAATAGATTCTGAGTCTCATTTTCTGCTGTGTTATGAATTTGTGGCTGATATGAAAAATGACAGCTTTAATGACTTTCTGTTTCAATTCTGTAAAACATACCTGAACCAGTGGAGCAGATGTGATTGTCCTTTTTTTTTTTTCTTTTTTTGTACTTTTCCCAAGACTAAGTACTTATTCCAAGTGAATAATTTATGCTTCTTTCAAAAGCATATTCTGAAATTCCAATGCAATATAAAGGTTCTGAGGAGAATTGTGAGCCAAATATTAAGCTTGTAAACAGTAAATTATGGCATTGGTAGAAGCATATACTTTTTACCTGATTAATCTGAAGTAAGTGTCACATACGGCAGTAATAACATCATGTGCAATTCCCACATGATGATATTATCATTAGAATTACAATAATGCTTTATAATTACAAGTTACTTTCACTTTCTCAATTGCCTTTAAGAATCATAAAAATGTATTATTATTATCCACTTTTTATAGAGGAAACAATATGTTCGGACATAAAATGTATTTTCAGTCATATAACTAGCAGGTCTTACATAGGAATATTCTTTCTTAGATGGATAAAATGAATAATCATGAAAATATAATTAATAAGTACCACCATCTTAATTTATTCGTTAATAATGATTCACTGAATTATTAACAAAGAACTAGACTTCATGGAAGAGCTGATCATAGGGTTGGCAAAGGGAGAGTAAAAGATCATATTGGAGCATCTTATGCTGTAAAAATATATCGAAATACACAAACTTTAAGAATTAGGGCATGCCAAATGGTATAGAAGTCAACATGAAAGAGCTGGAACAATTTGAATAACAACATAAATTGATGAAGTAATAAAAAAATACATGTATCTGTACTGATATAAATAAATAATTGAATAAAGAGATTCTTCTTTACAGAAATATTCCAATAATAATCTAGAATAAATGAAAAAAAATTCAGAAAAATCACAATTAGAATAACATAGTGACCATTATACCAGGTAAGATCGACTGAGAAGTAATAAAATTAGTAAATTTTTTGAGGAAAACGGTACATTTGAATGTCTCGAAGAATCTCTCCTAAGATATGTATTAATTATAAAGAAAAATAGAGTAACTTTAAAGTAGAGAAACAGGGAAGATACCACCTTAACCAAGAAGCTGATGTTAACAGCACCACTAGTAAAACACATAAATATCACATATCAGAGATTCCCTGAGATGCTACCCTGAAAAGGGAATACCGTTTGGATGGTATTCTTTTCCCTCTCAATATATATCATAAATCTTATCATGAGAAAATAACAGAGGAAAACACATTGAAGTATATTTTACAGAAATACTTGACAAATACTCACAGAATTGTCATGATTATAGAACACAAAGAAAGACTGAGAAACTGTCACAATTTGTAGGAGACTAGGGAACAGGAAAAATATTAAAACAAAAAAATAAGATCATAATATTTGGTCCAGTCACTTCATGGCATATCAGTTCAGTTCAGTCACTCAGTCATGTCCAACTCTTTGTAACCCCATGAACCGCAGTACGCCAGGCCCCTTTGTCCATCACCAACTCCTGGAGTTCACCCAGACTCATGTCCATTGAGTCAGTGATGCCATCCAACCATTTCATCCTCTGTCATCCCCTTGTCCTCCTGCCCTCAATCTTTCCCAGCATCAGGGTCTTTTCAAATAGGTCAGCCCTTCGCATCAGGTGGCCAAAGTATTGGAGTTACAGCTACAACATCAGTCCTTCCAATGAACGCCCAGGACTGATCTCCTTTAGGATGGACTAGTTGGATCTCCTTGCAGTCCAAGGGATTCTGAAGAGTCTTCTCCAACAACACAACTCAAAAGCATCAATTCTTCACTCAGCTTTCTTTGTAGTCCAACTCTCACATCTGTGCATGACTACTGGAAAAACCATAACCTTGACTAGATGGACCTTTGCTGGAAAAGTAATGTCTCTGCTTTTTAATACGCTGTCTAGGTTGGTCATAACTTCCAAGGAGTAAGTGTCTTAATTTCATGGCTGCAATCAACATCTGCAGTGATTTTGGAGCTCAGGAAAATAAAGTCAGCCACTGTTTCCCCATCTATTCCCCATGAAGTGATGGGACCAGATGCCATGATCTTTGTTTTCTGAACGTTGAGCTTTAAGCCAACATTTTCACTCTCCTCTTTCACTTTCATCAAGAAGCTCTTTAGTTCTTCTTCACTTTCTGCCATAAGGGTGGTGTCATCTGTATATCTGAGGTTATTGATATTTCTCCCGGCAATTTGATTCCATCTTGTGATTCTTCCAGCCCAGCATTTCTCATGATGTACTCTGCATATAAGTTAAATAAGCAGGGTAACAATATACAGCCTTGACGTACTCCTTTTCCTATTTGGAACCAGTCTTTTGTTCCATGTCCAGTTCAAACTGTTGCTTCCTGACCCACATACAGGTTTCTCAAGAGGCAGGTCTGGTGGTCTGGTATTCCCATCTCTTTCAGGATTTTCCACAGTTTATTGTGATCGACACAGTCAAAGGCTTTGGCATAATCAATAAAGTGGAAAGAGCTGTTTTTTCTGGAACTCTTTTGCTTTTTCGATGATCCAGTGGATGTTGGCAATTTGATTGCTGGTTCCTCTGCCTTTTCTATAACCAGCTTGAACATCTGGAAGTTCATGGTTCACATATTGCTGAAGCCTGGTTTGGAGAATTTTGAGCATTACTTTACTAGCGTGTGAGATGAGTGCAATTGTGTGGTAGTTTGAACATTCTTTGGCATTGCCTTACTTTGGGATTAGAATGAAAACTGACCTTTTCCAGTCCTGTGGCCACTGCTATGTTTTCCAAATTTGCTGGCATATTGAGTGCAGCACTTTCACAGCATCATCTTTTAGGATTTGAATAAATAAATTTTTCATTGCTACCCCTTTTCACCTTCTATCGTGGCACAAAAAAAGGGGAAAAAATGGAAGCATTGAAAAATATATTTGGAGGGACTAGAAAATCACTATGTATGGTGACTGCAGCCGTGATATTAAAAGATGCTTGCTTCTTGGAAGGAAAGCTATTAGAAATCTAGACAGGATATTAAAAAGCAGAGATATCACTTTGCTTACAAAGGTCTACACAGTCAAAGCTGTGGTTTTTCCAGTAGTCATGCACAGACATGAGAGTTGGATCATAAAGAAGGTTGAGAGCCAAAGAATTGATGTTTACAAATTGTGCTGCTGGAGAAGACTTGAGAGAACTGAGGAGCCTGAGGTAATGCAGTCCATGAGGTTGCAGAGTCGGACACGACTTAGTTACTGAACAACAACAGGGGAACAGCAAAACTAAGTACAAGTGAAAACCCAAGATTGAGTCCTGGAACAGAAAAAGAACTTGGAAAACCTGGAGAAATCAGAATAAAGTCAGTAGTACAGTTAATTTGAAAGTGAAAGTAAAAGTCGCTCAGTTGTGTCCGACTCTTTGCGACCCCATGGACTATACTGTCCATGGAATTCTCCAGGCCAGAATACTGGAGTGGGTAGCCTTTCCCTTTTCCAGGGGATCTTCCCAACAGAGGGATCGAACCCTCCTGAATTGCAGGCAGATTCTTTACTAGCTGAGCCACACGGAAAGCCCAGGGTTAATTTATCACCAGTGATAAATTCTTAGTTTTGTTGATTTATTATGTTTTTAAGGTAGATAATTATATATATTTATATATATGCATCCATATTCTCTAACAGAGTAGTTTATTTTTAGCATGGTATAAGACATTTTTAAATTGCACATTATGCTGAATACAGAGAAAGAAAATCACCAAAGAATGATCATAGAGTGCTATCCATGAACTTTAAAGATCAACATGATTTATAAGAACCTATTTGACCTATTTGTAGAGTTTGCTTTTTGCATCTACAAATTTGCCTTAGGAAAAAAATCTCATCAGAGAATGAATTTAATTGTTTAAACCTTTAAATATTTTATTCATATATCTACATCTAAGTAGTAAACTATTCTAGTAAACAGATTATATTACTCAAATAGGCACATTCACTCAAAAAGTCATTTTACATATACTCTTTTGATCTTCATGGTACCAATTTTATTTTCCTCTGACTGGCTTTCTGTATGTTATTTTCAAAATTATTTATCATTAAATAGGTATTACACAAATGTATTTGTATGTGGGAATATAAGAGTGTAACTGGGAAATCCCATGGACAGATTAGTCTTCCTGGGGCCACAAAGAGTTCGACACGACTGAAGGGACTGAGCATGCACACACACATAGAAGACTATGAAAGTGATAACAATTTTCATATCTATAACTCAGTTCAGATTCAGCTTAAAAATCAAATTAAAATTTAGGTGGTTACAGAGGGACTCCCCAAGACCTTTATGCTCTTTATATTATTGGCTATTATAACATGAATTCTTTGATCAATTTTGTTAGGAAAAATGTGGATTATTATGGCTGAATTATTTTTCTTTTCTTCCAACAGGTATATATGAACTTAAAACCATAAAGCTTACTTCTGTAGAAAACCAAAAAAGGAAAGAAAAGGATCCCATTGTAAGTAAATTTAAATGTAAAATGTTTAAAAGATTTTAGTATTATTATTTTAATGAAATAAATTACATGTCATATCTCTAAGAAGTAGGGTTATATTTTAAACCTAAAATTAATGTTGGATAAAAAAAATTGCATTTGAAATTGCAGTAATGCTGTTAGCCAATTATAATTTTTGTGACTTGAGTACAAATATATATTTGTCTTCCCACAATTCTGTATTCTTCAGTGTTTTCAGAAAATTTTTCAAACTCCTCACATTTGTTTGTAAGGTTTAGTTATATCAGTATGTTATATACATAGCAAAGTGAATTTGCTAATAAGTCTCAGTCTCTCATATAGTTTTTGTCTAAATTAGAACAATGCTCAGTACTATGACTACTGTACAGAGTTAGTTTGAGAATCAACTGTGATAAATACAAGGAAAACACTTTGAAACAAAAGTACTACACAAATGTTGGTAATTAAACAATTTTATAAACTTCTTTTTCCTAAGTTAGACCCACTAGCTTTTCACTGGACTAGTCTTCTCAGGGCCCTTGAGACTCATCAGAACTGTTTCTCATAGCACGTTATTCCATTTTCCACAATACAGAGTTCCCCCATCAATCCACGTTCCATTGTAATTTTTAGGATTAAGAGTTTCTGTTATTATTTTTCAGCAGGTAGTTCAATCTACATTTATACTTCACTCTATCTCTGTTCTCCTATAAAACAGTGCATTCTATGTAACAATTTTGATCCTGAAAAAAGACCAAAATATAGTTTAGTCATTTCACAAAACTCCTTTGTGTGATTATATTATGTGAAAGTGATCTTGTTCATATCTGAGGATCTTGCTACATACCACAGACATCTTTTAATTAAAAAATACTGTATAATGGATAGGCTACATTTTAAATGTTTTAACAAAAAAGGGACAATTACAGCTTAAGTAAGGACATTCTGTTCTGCCAATGAATATAGATTGTTTTATATTCCCTAGTAATTTAATTTTTATGTTGCTTGCTGAATGTGCATTTAATGTATAAAGTATACTCACATAGGAGAAATGATTTTGTTATTGATTAAGTTATTAATTCCAGTGACAGATTATCTTCTTCACAAACTAGAATATAATTCTATTCTTAATTAAAATATCAGAATTAGCATTTCTTTTCAACTTAATACAATCCAGATTGAATACATTTCGATTCTAAGAAGTTTGTCTTTTATGTTTGTTTGCCAGTTGACTTTTTTTTCTGAAGCTTCTATTACCCTTGGAAGAAAATCATCCTCTCAAAGCTCTCAGCATAAAAACAAAAGTAAAACAAAAAGCAACCAACAAATCAAAAGAGCTCAAAAAGTTTTAGAAACACTAAAATTGAAGAAGTTGTCTATATCCTCAAAAGTTTAGAAATAAGTAAAGCAAATCTATTCAGATCAGATGATGTATGTAGATATTACATTCTTTTTTGCTTAATTACATCAGGAGGAGGATTATTTGAAGATAAAAATTTTCAGTTTTGAGGCATTGAATTTCACATCCCTGAAATTAAAGCAGTCATGCAGTTAAGGAAATCTGAACTGATTCTCAATAAGAGTTGTTGTGGGACGAATACTTATGTGCTCATACTCAATAATGACAAAATTTTCTTTTCCCTTTGTTATGTGTGGGTATTTGTGTTTGTGTGTGAAGATAGTGTTGCACTGACATCCGGGGAGCTAGACTGTAAGATGTGAGAGCTAATAGAAGAAAAGTGATAGAATGTGAATTGGGGATGATTAAAGACAAGTATATGGCTTGCTAAATTAAATGAGTCCACGTAAATTGAGTGACTGCATGTTCTTAAAAATTATCAATACCCTTTGGTGTCCTTTTCAGAACGTTTAGTAATCCAGATTCTTGGAACCAAGGAAAACAGTTGTGAGATGAGTTAAAAGATAAGGGATAGTAGAGTAAATAGTAGTAAGGGGAGGGGAATAAGGCAAAGCAGTTGGGGGTCCCATCAAGGGATTGGTGAAAATGATGTACCATGAACCTGTAGGTCTGTAACTTGGGCTGTGTTGGCTCAAGTAGGTTGAAAAAGAGTGTAGGAGGAACACAAAAGGGAGGAATGAGATCGAGTGAGAAACCCACGTACTAAAATGTGGATGTATAAGAAGTGATTTAAATATCCTATCAAAGGGAAGAACTTATATACAATGCATCGGATAAAGGAATAATAGCTGTGCTGAGAAAGATTAATAACCTACCCAGTTCCCCAGATGTTCTGGATCCCAAAAGATGCACAGTATCAAAATCTGTGTAGTATGGTCAAATGTTTATTTTTCAAGAAGTTAAAATTTAACATCTGTCAGGGAGCCAATTAAATGTGCATTTTGCACCAAAACATAGAAGATATTTTTATTTTCATTGAAAACTCAAGGGAATCATTTAATGTAATTGAAGAACAGAGGCAAGCCACTATTATGTGTTTTCTCATTAAAGGACCAGACCCTTCACTAGGTCAAGTTTTAGAGTCAAGGACAAGTGTTAATGTTTATTTCAGAACACTTAATAATGTTTTTTCCATAGCTAGTAAGATATAAACCAACTGTCTCTTACTATTTAAAACCACCATAAACATACCGAATATGAAACTAATGAGAAATCCCTTGTGCCAAAATCTCAAACAATAACTGCATAATAATTCCCAAGAAAGGCATATAAAATAAATAAGTAGAATATTATGTCACTCTGGCAATCTCCCTTTCCATAATTAGATACCTTGAAGTGTGGGAAAAACCTATCATTACATAAAAGGTGACTGTACCTCAATGTCTATTGCAAATAAGTAATAATATATTGTAAACACACATACATACACACACACACACATAAAAAATTAAATCCAGAAAGATAACTGAAAATCATATATATAAATATTCTCATTTTGCAAATCAGGAAATGAGGCTCAGAGATTAGATGTTATCAAAGTACAAACAACTATTTATTAGCTGAATATTTGACTCACAAACTCTGATTCTTGTTCCAGGGCTACATATGTTATTTATCTGTTTTACATGCTTTATTATATCAGTATATCTTAAAGTACATAAATATATTATGTACAGGCATTTGAAATCCCTCCAATTTAATTAATTTTCCACTTTAAATTATACAAAATATTTATTAAAAGTATTCATCTGTGTTATTATAGTTCATGCTGATATTTCATTAGTACTTATTGTAAAAGAGACTAAAACCAGAAACAGCAAATTTAATGTAAATCGTTTTACATTAATTAAAATCAGATGAATACCAGAACATGTAGATTAGCAAACACAACCATAAGGTTTGTGAAACATCTTTGTCTCCAACTTATCCAGTGGTCTGCAAATCAAACCAAAATCAATACAAAGTAATTTTAATTTATTTTGGTTCATTTAAGATTCAATGGATTTGATCTCTGGGTGGGGAAGATCCCCTGGAGAAGGGCATGGCAACATACTCCAGTATTCTTGCCTAGAGAATCCAGTGAACCGAGGAGCCTGACAGACTACGGTCCATGGGGTCACAAAGAGTCAGACATAACTGAGAGACTAACAAACACAAGTCATAGAAGATTCATTTATAAGTCTAGTTCTCTTAACAGACTTTATTTTTTAGAGAAATTTCAGGTTTACAGAAAAATTGCATATATAGTAATTAGAGTTTCCGTATTTGCCTCTCCAGGAAACAATATCTCATGTTAATGCAGTTACAATTGATGAACCAATATTGATACAAAATTATTAATTAAACTGCATAGTTATAATAATTTACTGTTTGTTTATTATAGTCCCATGGCTTCTTACTAATGTTTAGTATCATGTATCCATCATTACAAAGTTATGCAGAATAATTTCACTGCCCTAGAGATGCCCTTTGCTCCATCAATTCTACTCTTCCTCCCCTTGAACCCTGTCCTCCATTGACTGTTTCACTGTGTCTATGGTTTTGCCTTTCAAGAATGTCATAGAGTCTAAATCATATAATAGGAATCTTTTCAGACTGGCTTCTTTTACTTAGCAATATGCATTTAAGGATTTACCATGTATATTTGCAACTTAATAGCTTATTTACTTTTTTAATCACAGAATATACTCTATTGTATATATCAAACTGTTTTTGTCCATTTACCTATTGAAGAGCGTCTTGGTTGCTTTCAAGTTCAGGAAATAATGAATAAAACAAATCTAAATATGTACATGGATATGCATGAATGTGAATATGATTTTTCGACTCATTTGGACAAATATCTAGTAGTGTGATTGCTGGATTGCATAGTGAAATTATATTTAGCCTTATAGGAAACTGCCAAACTGACTTTCAAAGTGACTGTAGCATTTTGCATTCTCATCTTAAATGGACAAGAATTCCTCTTGTTTCACAGCTGCACTACTATTTTGGTGTTGTCAATACTTTGAATTTTAGCCATTCTAATAGATATGTGGTGATATGTCATTGTTGTTTTAACTTGCAATTTGTTAATGGCATGTTGTGCTAAGCATCTTTTTGTATGCTTATTTGACATCTGTATATCTTCTTTGATGAGGTGTCTTTCAAATCTTTTGTTCATCGTTTAAACTTCTGTTGCTGTTGTTATTGTTAAATTTTAAGAGTCCTTTGTACATTTTTGGTTATAAGTCCTAGATCAGATATGTGCTTTACAGTTTTTCCACCAGTCTGTGACTTGACTTTTCATTCTCTTAACAGTATCACACAGAGCAGAAATTTAAATTTAACAGAGTCCCACTTACTAGTTTTTTTCTCTCATGGAGCATGCCTTTGGTATTGTATCTGAAAAGTCATTGCCAAATTCAAGATAATCTAGGTTCTGTTCATTGTCTTCTGGCAGTTTTTTTTTTAATTAAATTTTCTTTTGTTGAACAATTTGAGAGTATGTTTCCTCCAGGTACTCTGACTGATATGGGGCAGAACAATGAAGGATATTTTCCAAATGACAGCTATCTCAGCATCTGAAGATTTAAATTCAAAGAATACAAAGTGTAAAAGTATAACACCGATTGTAAATCAGATCCTATACCAATTTATATGACTTATTTTACTTAACTAGTACAACATCATCATGTGAATATACGGCAGTGAAAAAATGAATCTCAGATATCTCAGATAAGTTTTCCAAGACTGAAAAACAAGTAAGCAACATCCAGAGAGCCTTAGATTTAATTGATCACAAAAGCTTTCACCCTAATCAAGAACATACTGCTTCTTTCTAAATGCCTTGAGGGTAGAAACTATGCCATTTAGTTTCAATAGCAAGACAGGCAAATTATTAATTCCCTTTTGATAATTTTACAATACCATATGTAAAATAGATAGCCAATGGGAATTTGCTGTATGACTCAGGGAATTCAAACAGGGGCTCTGTGACAATCTAGAAGGGTGGCATGGGGAGGGAGATGGGAGGGAGTTTCAGGAGGGAGGGGACATGGGTGTACCTATGGCTGATTCTTGTAGATGTTTGACAGAAAACCACAAAATTCTGTAAAGCAATTATCCTTCAGTTAAAAAATAAAATGTTAAAAAAAGGACTGATGCATAAGGATATGCTAAATGATAAGAATCAAGATAATATAAACACTAGAAAATGACACCAGGGCTGGGAATGTCAGTTCAGTTGCACAGTCATGTCCAAATCTTTGCAACCCCATGGACTACAGCACACCAGGCTTCCCTGTCCATCACAAAATCCTAGAGCTTGTGCAAACTCATGTCCATTGAGTCAGTGATAACATCTAACCATCTCATCCTCTGTCGTCCCCTTCTCCTGCCTTCAGTCTTTCCCAGCCTCAGGACCTTTTCCAGTGAGTCAGTTCTTTCGCATCAGGTGGCCCAAGTATTGGAGCTTCAGCTTCAGCTTCAGTCCTTCCAATTAATATTCAGGACTGATTTCCTTTAGGATTGACTTGTTGGATCTCCTTGCAGTCCATGGGACTCTCAAGAGTCTTCTCCAACACCACAGTTCAAAAGCATCAATTCTGCGGCACCTAGCTTTCTTCCATCCAACTCTCACATCCATACATGACTACTGGAAAAACCATAGCTTTGACTAGATGGACTTTTGTTGGCAATGTCGCTGCAGTCACCATCTGCAGTGATTTTGGAGCCCAAGAAAATTAAGTCTCTCACTGTTTCCATTGTTTCCTCATCTATTTGCCATGAAGTGATGGGATCTGATGCCATGATCTTAGTTTTTTCAATGTTGAGTGTTCAGCTAGCTTTTTCACCTTCCTCTTTCACCTTCATCAAGAGGCTCTTTAGTTCTTTTTTGCTTTCTTCCATAAGAGTGGTTTCATCTGCATATCTGAGGTTATTGATATTTCTCCCAGCAATCTTGATTCCACTTGTGTTTCATCCAGCCTGGCATTTCACATGATGAAATCTGCATAAAAGTTAAATAAGCAGGGTGACAATATACACCCTTGACATACTCCTTTCCGTATTTGGAACCAGACTGTTGTTCTATGTCCAGTTTTAACTGTTGCTTCTTGACTTGCATACAGATTTCTCAGGAGGCAGGTAAGGTGGTCTGCTACTCCCATCTCTTTAAGAATTTCCCACAGTTTGTTGTGATCCACACAGTCAAATGCTTTAGCATAGTCGATAAAGCAGAAATAGATGTTTTTCTGGAACTCTCCTGCTTTTTCGATGATTCAACGGATGTTGGCAATTTGATCTCTGGTTCCTCTGCCTTTTCTAAATCTAGCTTGAATATCTGGAAGTTCTCAGTTCACGCACTGTTGAAACCTCGCTTAGAGAATTTTCAGCGTTACTCTGCTAGCATGTGAGATGAGTGCAATATGTGGTAGTCTGAGCATTCTTTGGCATTGTCTTTCTTTGGAATCGGAATGAAAACTGACCTTTTCCAGGCCTGTGGCCACTGCTGAGTTTTCCAAATTTGCTGACATACTGAGTGCAGCACTTTCACAACATCATCTTTTAGGATTTGAAATAGCTCAGCTGAAATTCCATCACCTCTACTAGCTTTGTTCATAGTGATGCTTCCTAAGGCCCATTTGACTTTGCATTCCAGGATGTCTGGCTCTAGATGAGTGAGCACACAATCGGGATTATCTGGGTCATTAAAATCTATTTGTATAGTTCTGCGTGTTCTTGCCACCTCTTCTTAATATCTTCTGTTTCTGTTAGGTCCATACCATTACTGTCCTTTACTGGGCCCATCTTTGCATGAAATAGTCCCTTGGTATCTCTAGTTTTCTTGAAGAGATCTCTAGTCTTTTCCATTCTATTGTTTTCCTCTATTTCTTTGCATTGATCACTTAGGATGGCTTTCTTATTTCTCCTTGCTTTTCTTTGGAACTCTGCAGTCAGATGGGTATATCTTTCCTTTTCTCCTTTGCCTTTAGCTTCTCTTTTCTCAGCTGTTTGTAAAACCTCCTCAGAATGTTAAAGATCAAGTAATATGACAGGATTAAAAGGGGCGAAATCCTCCAAGTATTTCTACAAAGTTCAGAAAGGACATAAAGGGCCAAGACCAAAGCAAAAAATAAATCCCTAGTATCTGACAAAAAAGAGGAATGGAAGAAAACAGAATTCATTCAGAATATGGATCCAGGAGCTGGATAGCCCAGATGTCCCATATTGGTCTTTACGAATCATATTGTTGTTCTTGGATATTATATATTTTAAGGAAAACTTGCCTAAATGCTCATAGATTAAGAAGAAAGAAAGAAAAAGAAAAGAACTGATAGTAAGCACGTGAGGTGAACCACACACTTAAAGCAGAATTCCTCACATAGATCATGTTGCGTTATTAAAATTGCCATTAAGAATGCTAATTCTTTGTTTTTTCAGGTGGTGATTTGATACTTTCATTCTAAAAGTTCCATTTTTTGAGATAGTATTTTCAAGATTTATTTAATTCAATGATTCAAGCTGTTGACAAAAATTAATTAGTCAATCTGGGAAGAAAATGGAAAATTTTATTCCAAATTTGAGGATTATAACCTGTGAAGAGCATCACAAAGGCTCTGAGAACTATTCTGCCCCTTAGAAATCAAGGTCCAGTTATATAAGTTTTTTGAGACAGAAAGCTTTACATCAAATGATATATTATTGGCAGTTTATATAATCTAGATGTAAGCATTATTGTGATGAGTCATGTGACCCTTACAAGATCAAGTAGAAATGGTATCTTTTAAGCAGTTGTCTTTTTGATTCTGGGAGAATGTTGTTCTTTATGGTGCAGCACGTATTCCTGCTGATGGGAGAGGCTTTGTTGATGTGTAATGCTCATACACAATGCAGTGTGGGGAAAGAGGAGGCCAAAGGGCAGAGCAGAACTTTTTATGTTTAGATTTTTCTTATCTTGCCATTAAATGTGAATTTTATTTCACAAATTATACCCGAGACCTACTCATAAAGAAGGTTTGTCCCCTACACATTAAAAAATCTTGAGGATGCCATATTAAAAAACAACAAAGATTTTGAAAATAACTGACATGAAACCAATACATGAACTTTTAGTCTGAAGTCACTGTGTTACTAGTAAATTTGTATGGTACTTTTTTCTGAATTAATTGATTTTGAGACCCTTTGAAATTGTGTGGCGGCATGATATTTTAAGATATTTTTTAGGCATTTAAAAAAATCTAAACATGTTCTCAAATCTAGATTAATAAATAGTATCATATAAATTTATTTATTAGCTTTTATTGTGCACCAACTGTATAGTAGCTACTATAGAAAGAAATAAAAATATTGTTGTATTCATTAAGGAGGTTAAAGTATATGAAGTTATAGATAAGAAAATAAATAATTGCAATATTGGGTAATATTAAATTTGATCTATAATACATTAAATATTTGTATTTGAACAAATCATCTATGAAGCTTCTTCCAGTTCTAAAGAAACACCATCTGGAGACTATTTCTTGAACCACAATATTTTGTCCATACCTGGAGTCCTTTTAAGTCACATAACTTGGGTTAGATTTTTATTCAAACTGCTCACTATCTGAATAACTACTTGACAACAGCTGGCAATCAAGGATGATTTAGGTAGGTTTTGTTCTGATAACTAGTTTGAATAATGATAGTGCAGCATGGCAAAACTGTCAGGTTGTTAGTAGGAAATCAAAGTCAAAATTTCTCCATTTTACAGTGGAATAAGCAGTAAAATTTGTCACAAATGTTTGATCAAACATTATACCTTGAATACACAGATCTCCTATGATGATTTTCTTATCCTTAAACAAAATGGAATAAATAAATTATATAACAAAATTCTAGATGTTAAGAGAATGATTTCAATAGAGATACTCCAAACATTCAAAAAGGGTGATAGACACTGTTATGCATTCTATTGGAAATATTTCATAGGCTTACCTTGTGTTATTGAATTTGTTAAGTAAAGGAAACTAAATGTTGTTTGTCATGCAGTGGTTTATAGGTGAATGCAAAAAGTTATTAACAGTTTTTATGTCTTGTGTATAAAGTAAATATCTAAGCACTTAAAATAATTGTAAATAATCTTAGAGAAAAACAAAGTTTTTACAATGAAATTGTGCTTGAGTAATTGTTGCACTTTGGCTTAATCCACAGATTGTAAAAAAGAAAAAAAAAAAAGATATTCCCTGGTGGCTCAGACAGTATAGATTCTGCCTGCAATATAGGAGACCCTTATTCAAACTCTGGGTCAGAAAGATCCCCTGGAGAAGAAAATGGCAACCCACTCCAGGATTCTTTTTTTTTTTTTTTAATAAATTTATTTATTTTAGTTGGGGGCTAATTATTTTACAATATTGTAGTAGTTTTTGCCATACATTGACATGAATCAGCCATGGGTTTACATGTGTTCCCCATCCTGCACCCCCCTCCCACCTCCCTCCCCATCCCATCCCTCTGGGTCATAACATTGCCCCAGCCCTGAGCATTTGTCTCATGCATCGAACATAGAATGGTGTTCTGTTTCACATATGATACTATACATGTTTCAATGCTATTGTCCCAGAACGTCCCACCCTCACCTTCTCCCTCAGAGTCCATAAGACTGTTCCATGCATCTGTGTCTCTTATTCTGTCTCACATATAGGGTTATCGTTACCATCTTTCAAATTCCATATATATGCATTAGTATACTGTATTGGTGTTTTTCTTTCTGGCTTACTTCACTCTGTATAATGGGCTCCAGTTTCATCCATCTCAATAGAACCAATTCAAATGTATTTTTTTCAATGGCTGAGTAATATTCCATTGTGTATATGTACCACAGCTTCCTTATCCATTCGTCTGCTGATGGACATCTAGGTTGCTTCCATGTCCTGGCTATTGTAAACAGTGCTGCAGTGAACATTGGGGTACACGCGTCTCTTTCCACTCCAGGATTCTTGTCTGGAGAATTTCATGGACAGAGCATCCTGGTGGGCCACAGTCCATGGGGTCACAGAGTTGGACTCAACTGAATAACAAACACTTTTACTTTCAAAGGTTGCAAAACATGAAAAAAAATGTTCAGTAGGAAGTAAAATAAAGAAAACCAGTGAAAGGAAAATCATTGTATATGCCTATTTTCTTTTGCAGTAGAATCATATGTTGCTTTTCTAAAATTCATGAAAAATAGTTTTCTTTCAGGTTGATATAATTAGAATTAATCATAAATGTATTAGCCATAACAAGGATAGATTCTTTAATCAGTAAAAATGATTAACTATAATAGAATGTTAGGTACTGTGCTCTGATGTATATGTTCCACAGGGGATACGCAGTGTACAATAATATAAATTCAAGTACCTGGGGAGCAAAAGTCTCAATGTAGGGAAAAGTTGATGGTATTGACACTTAATTTCACATTCCACAGAAGATTTCCTTCCTTCCTCACTTCCCTTCCCCTACTTCTCTCCCTTTCTTTTATTCTGTCTCCCTCCCTCCTTTTCTCCATCCCTTCCCTTCTTTCCTTTCTTCCTTTTTTATGTATCTTTCCTTCAGAAAATACTTATTGAACACCTCCTATATTCCAAGCATATTTGCCTTTTTAGATTTTTGTGAATGGGTCAAAGAGAAAACAAGCAATGACTTTCAACCAGTTGAGTAAAAGAGTTCATAACTGGTCTAAAAATTTCTGCATTGTCTTTCTCAGCACAACACTGATGTTACAGCAAAAAGAAAAATGCTACCTTCAGGTACCCTTGGCAATATTCTTGTTACTTAAAGGGATTTGGTTCATATCTACCTTAGTTTAGTATCAATAAAACATGAAACATATCATCAGAACTGTCAAACACAGAATTTTGCTGAATAGAACATCTTAATATTAATACTTTATAGAAAATAAAAAAGACATAAACTATCCATATTTTCTTATTTGAATCATATTTTATAGACTATTCATATGGTTTTCAATTATGGATTACAAAAAGGAAAGTAGAATAATCCAAAACATATACTTCATGCAACAATTTTTGAAGGAAGATGCATCCAATGTCCTTATATTCAGAATTAACTGTGTTTACCTGCATAGCCTATAAATATCTAGTTGGCAATAACAGATTAATATATATAAATTGTGGATAAATGCCAAGTATTCTCTGAATTTCCACTACAATGTAAACCATAGTTACTTTTTCATATTTTCAGATGTGATATACTGTTTGACTTATAATTATTTTAATTATTCTATTTCAATTTTACATATGAAGTAAAATAAATTAATAAGTCAACAAACATAAAGAGGTTATCAGTAATGTAATTCAGTGGTTCAATGCTTTGCCATGTCCAAATATAATAATGCTAGTTATTCTTAGATGAAATAATGGGAAAGAGGAGGGGATTTTAACTGTTGTTCATTTCAATTCAATTGCTCAGTCATGTCCGACTTTTTGCGACCCCATGGACTGTAGCACACCAGGCTTCCCTGTCCATCACCATCTCCCGGAGCTTGCTCAAACTCATGTCCATCAAGTCAGTGATGCCATCCAACCATCTCATCCTCCATCATCCTCTTCTCCTCCTGCCTTCAATCTTTCTCAGCATCAGAGTATTTAGCTATTTAGTATTTAGTATTTAGCATCAGAGTATTTAGTATTTAGTATTTTCCAAAGAGTCAGTTCTTCATATCAGGTGGCCAAACTATTGGAGTTTCAGTTTCAACATCAGTCCTTCCAATGAATATTGAAGGCTAATTTCCTTTAGGATTGACTGGTTTGATCTCCTTGCATTCCAAGGGACTCTCAAGACTCTTCTCCAACACCACAGTTCAAAAGCATCAATTCTTAGCTCCTCCTATATCCTTGTTCTATTCTGTAACACTTAGTTCACTCAAAAAATATTTATAGAGTAGTTACCATATGTCAGGCTCTGTTTTAAGTATTGATATAGTAGATATGGACTTCTCAGGTGATAGAGTGATAACGAATCCACCTGTCAATGCAGGTGGTGCCAGTTCAGCCCCTGGGTCAGGAAGATCCCCTGAAGAAGGGTATGGCAAGCCACTCTCGTATTCTTGCCTGGAGAATCCTATGGACAGTGGAGCCTGGCGTGCTCCAGTCCATAGGGTCACAAAAAGTTGGACATGACTGAGCAGCTGAATACTCATGCACATTAGGTAGAGCATTAAAACAACATAGAAAACCTCTCCCCTCAATAAACATACAACCTCGTTGATAGAGGATGAGAATCAGTTTTGGGGAGAAATAAAGTGGAATAAATAAATAGGAAGTACCAGGGAATGGTCTGGATTTCATCTAAATGTACTTGTGTCTAGATTTGGAGTGAGGCTGATATTTAAGGAAAAGTTTTCATAATAATAGCCTGGGGGAATGATTGATGGAAGCTGTATTTACTGGATATCACAGCAGAACTCCCTATTTCTGCCACTCTGAGCAAAGTATTCACTTCTATTCTCCTTCTGGAAATTTGTACTTCTTTATCCGTGAATATTTTAAGCATTAACAGTCTCCTTCTATATATGAATTGAAAGCATCTCCTATCTTTGTTCACTCTCATAAAATTTGGGCTGGAGTGCAAACTCATTTCCTATCTTATCCTAGACCATCTAGTTTGAAAGGGATATATAGTTAGCTAAATACATCCCTAAAAAGTTAATAATGCTAGTTAAAGTTTATTTGACACATCATGCCAAGCTTACTTCCCTGTGCAGTGCATGCATTATCTCTAAATTCTTTGGGGTTGATAAAGTCATTCTCTTCATAACAAAGATTAAGATGCAGAGTAAGGAACTTGCAAAAAATTCATATCCTATGCACTCATTCCAGAGTTTGCATACATCTAGAAACCTGGATTTTGGTTTATGGATAGTTAAGCAAACAACACCCCAACTATTGTGGTTTATTTACTTCACCTGGTCAAAAAAATCTCTTCTTTCATCTTAGTTATTACATCTAATGTAAAACACCTATCACTTACTGTCTAGGTCAGGGGCTGCAATTATTTATTTTCATAGATCTATGGATTTGCCTCATCACATTTTATTTTAATTGCTTACTTAATTGGTTTTGACACTAGTCTCTCAGCAGGAATCAGGCACACTGTCATTTTTATTATATCTCAAGAATATGAAATAGTCTTGGAACATAACCAGTATGCCCTAAATATGTTTAGAGTGAACAGATTTTTAAAAAAATGAGTTAATTGACAGTAATGTATATGAGAGAGGGAGAGACAGAGAAAAACTGAATTCATAGAAATTTGAGCTTAGCTTTATTATTTTTTATTTAAGGCAATTCAAGAATATGAAATAAGCTATTTTCTAACTTCAAGTACTTCAAGTAACTCGAAGAATAAGAACTGCACTACAATTGTGGCAGATTCCTCTAGCTTATGAAACTTTATCAGAATTAGCCTTTGAAAATATTGAAGATTCTTAATACATTAAATATTCATGTTAGATCTAATGATGACTTTTGAACTCATGTTTGTTTTGCCTACATGCCATTCTTTCAATCACAGCATGTTCCAAACCCTTAAGGATATATGGCATTATTATAGAGAAGACAGACAAGAATTGAGCAGAGAAATGGAATAGGATAGATTAGAATTTGGAGAGAGAAAGAGGAAGTGTGTTTGTGTGGGTGTATGTGTTGGGATGAGTGCTGTCAAGATGATAGCAGAGCTGAACTTTGGGAATGACATTATTTTTGGAGAAACTAGAATCTCAGGATATTCAGTTCCACAAGTCATTTAAAAACTTCTATTAATTATTCCATTATCTTTTAGTTTTGCCATCAATCATATCTTCCTCAAGCTTTATCAAATTGGTATTGTTAAGAAAAACTAAATCAATTTCTTCCCTACTTTTTATACTATTAGAGTCCAATTAATATGCTCTCTATAATTTATATAAAACTATTTTAGAAATACAAATTCATATATTTCAACTTGAAATGTGCATTATGAATATATATATAATTGTGTAAAATGCATTAAATAAATTAAAACTATGATTCAGTTATTTTAATAACTGTAGTATAAAGCAGTGAAAGATTATGGCGTCTTCTGAAATAAAACTTCAGTAACTCTTTCAATTTTAGTCATCCCTTATTTAATTTGAGATTTTAAATAAATCTATATGAACTGATATTATCTATTTTTCTTTCATTATGTCAATGAAAAATTTATCAGTTGATCTAAGAAAGAAATAAAAAATTTTATTCTAGACAAATTTGAGTATTATAACCCAAGAAGAGCATCTCATAAAGCTCTGACTGTTCTGCCCATTAGAAGTCAAATCACAGTTATATAAGTTGTTTTTTTTTTTAAGATAGAAGGCTATATACAAAATGACATATTATTAACAGTTTACACTATACGTATCTAAGTGTCATCTGGCCCCTTACAAAATCAAGAAGGGATACTATCTTTTAAGGTGTTGTCTTGATGCTGTTCTTCATGGTTGAGCAGCTGTTTCTGCCAATGGGAAACTTGGTCCATGCATAATGCCGATACACAATGCACAGTGTGGGAGAGAGGTCAAAGGGCAGATAAAATTTTTATGTTTAAATGTTTCTTGTCTTGCCATAAAATAGGAATTTTATTTCAACAATAACTATTCTATTTTTGCAAAGAGGTCTTAGATTGATGATTCTTATTGTGGGAGTAGAATTCTCCAGAAGCCTTCACACCTGTAGTTTAATATTTACATTCTATAGTTTATTTAGTTCAGTCCTTCAAAGTCATTCACTTGTATGTACACATTTTATCTCTGATGTTCCCTAAATATATTTCACATTGGCTTCAATCTGTTTAATTTCCCCATGATTATCATTTAAAAAATAGTGGCACAAATGATACATTTTTACTTTCCAAATACAGTTAAAAATTTGTGGGTACTCTCAGTCATGTCTGACTCTTTGAGATCCCAGAGACTGTAGCCCACTAGCTTCCTCTGTTCATGGAATTCTCAGGCAAGAATATTGAAGTGGGTTGCCGTGCTCTCCTCCAGGGGATCTTCCACACTCAGGAACTGAACCTGTGGCTCTTATATCTCCTGCATTGGCAAGAAGGTCTTTTAAACTGAGCCACTGGGAAGCCTCAAAAATGACAGAATGATCTCAGTTTTTTTTTCCAAGGCAAGCCATTCAGTATTACAATAATCCAAGTCTATACACCAACCACTGATGCCAAAGAAGGTGAAGCTAATTGGTTCTCTGAAGAACTACAAGACATAGAACTAACACACACACACACACACACACACACACACACACACAAATGTCATTTTCATCACAGGGGATTGGAATGAAAAAGTTGGAAGTCAAGAGATACGTGGAATATCAAGCAAGTTTGACCTTGGAGTACAATTTGAAGCAGGGCAAAGGCTAACAATCCATGCATTCCATATAGTCCATGCATTCCATGCAGTCCATGGGATCACAGAATTGGACACAACCGAGTGACTGAGCTGAATGAACTGAAAGGCTAATTTGTTAAGAGAACTTGATGGTCATCGCAAACACCCTTTTCCAACAACATGGAAATGGCGTGTAGAATATAAAATATCAAGTATTTTCTAGTTGATTTCTCAGCAGCTCTACCTGCTGATATAAGAGTGGTCTCATCTGCATATCTGAGGTTATTAATATTTCTCACAGAAACCTTGATTCCAGCTTGAAACTTGAAGAGAAATAATTGACACAAAATAAGAGTATCCTAAAAAATAAGGAGGTAGAGCTGCTCAGAACCAATGAATATAGTAGATTACTGGGCATGATAGAGTACATGAACAAGGAAATCCTCTTGAAAGACAAGGAGAAGTAATCTCCCCTGAAAGTGAAAGTTTCTCATTCATGTCTGACTCTTTGCAACCCCACGGACTATACAGTCCATGGAATTCTCCAGGCCAGAATACTGGAGTGGGTAACCTTTCCCTTCTCCAAGGGATCTTCCTAACCCAAGGAGTTCGCTTTGCCAGCACTTTGATCTCTGTGATACAGGTCCTTCTTTTAACCTAAGAATTATGAGACAATAAATCTATGTTGATATGCTCCTTAATTTGTGGGAGTTTGTTTTAGCAGCAGTAGGAACATTAACTGATATAGGGCAGTGACTGGCTCCTCCCACCTCCCACCTCACTCGCCATCCCATCCCTCAGACAGGCCCTGAGCACCCTGTTTCAGGCCTAGCTTTCCTATTCATTCATCTGACAACAGACATCTAGGTTGTTTCCATATCTTAGCTATTGTAAATAGTGCTGCAATGAACACTGGGGTACACATGTCTCTTTAAATTCTGGTTTCCACGGTGTGTATGCCCAGCAGTGGGATTGCTGGGTCATATGGCAGTTCTATATCCAGTTTTTTAGGGAATTTTCACATTGTTCTCCACATGGCTCTACTAGTTTGCATTCCCACCAACAGTGTAAGAGGGTTCCCTTTTCTCCATGCCGTTTCCAGCATTTATTGTTTGTAGACATTTTGATAGTAGCCATTCTGACTGGTGTGAGATGGTACCTCATTGTGGTTTTGATTTGCATTTCTCTGATAATGAGTGTTGTTGAGCATCTTTTCATGTGTTTGTTAGCCATCTGTATGTCTTCTTTGGAGAAATGTCTGTTTAGTTCCTTGGCCCATATTAGATTGGGCGGCTTAATTTTCTGGTATTGAGCTGCATGATCTGCTTGTATATTTTTGAGAATAATTCTTTGTCAGTTGCTTCATTTGGTATTATTTTCTCCCATTCTGAAGGCTGTCTTTTCTCCTGGCTTATAGTTTCCTTCTTTGTGCAAAAGCTTTTAAGTTTAATTAGATCCCATTTGTTTATTTTTGCTTTTATTTCCATTACTCTGGGAGGATTCTGCTGTGATTTATGTCAGAGAGTGTTTTGCCTATGTTTTCCTCTAGGAGTTTTATAGTTTCTGGTCTTACCTTTAGATCTTTAATCCATTTTGAGTTTATTTTTGTGTATGGTGATAAAAAGTGTTCCAGTTTCATTCTCTTACAAGTGGTTGGCCAGTTTTCCCAGCACCACCTATTAAAGAGATTGCCTATTCTCCATTGTATATTCTTGCCTCCTTTGTCAAAGATAAGGTGTCCATAAGTGAGTGGATTTATCTCTGAGCTTTCTATTTTGTTACATTGACCTATATTTCTGTCTTTGTGCCAGAACAATACTGTCTTGATGACTGTAAATTTGTAGCATAGTCTGAAATCAGACAGGTTGATTCCTCCAGTTCCATTCTTCTTTCTCAAGATTGCTTTGGCTATTCGAGGATTTTTTTTATTTCCATACGATTTGTGAAATCATTTGTTCTAGTTCTGTGAAAAATATCATTGGTAGCTTGTTAGGGATTGCTTTGGGTAGTATACCCATTTTCACAATATCAATTCTTCCAATCCATGAACATGGTATATTTCTCCATCTATTTGTGTCATCTTTGATTTCTTTCACCACTGTTTTATAGTTTTCTATATATAGGTCTTTTGTTTCTTTAGGTAGATATATTCCTAAGTACTTTATTCTTTTTGTTGCAATGGAGAGTGGAATTGTTTCTGTATTTTCTCTTTCGGTTTTCTCATTGTTAGTGTATAGGAATGAAAGGGATTTCTGTGTATTAATTTTATATCTTGCAACTTGACTATATTCATAGATTAGCTCTAGTAATTTTCTGGTGGTGTCTTTAGGGTTTTCTATGTAGAGGATCATGTCATCTGCAAACAGTGAGCATTTACTTCTTCTTTTCCAATCTGGATAACTTTTATTTCTTTTTCTGCTCTGATTGCTGTGGCTAAAACTTCCAAAAAATTGGAAGTTTTATGCTGTGGCTTAAAACTTTATGCTGTGGCTAAAACTTCCAAAAAACTATGTTGAATAGTAATGGTGAGAGTGGGCACCCTTGTCTTATTCTTGACTTTAGGGGAAATGCTTTCAATTTTTCATCACTGAGGATAATGTTTGCTGTGGTTTTATCATATATGGCTTTTATTATGCTTAGGTATGTTCCATCTATGTCTGTTTTCTGGAAGGTTTTTATCATAAATGGATGTTGAATTTTGTCAAAGGCTTTCTTTGCATCTATTGAGATAATAATATGGTTTTTATCTTTCAATTTGTTGATGTGGTGTATCACATTGATTGATTTGCAAATATTGAAGAATCCTTGCATCCTTGGGATAAAGCCCACTTGGTCATGATGTATGATCTTTTTAATATGTTGTTGGATTCTCTTTGCTAAATTTTGTTGAAGATGTTTGCATCTATGTTCATCAGTGATATTGGCCTGTAGTTTTCTTTGTTTCTTGCATCTTTATCTGGTTTTAGTATCAGGGTGATGGTGACCTCATAGAATGAGTTTGGCAGTCTACCTTCCTCTGCAATTTTCTGGAAGAGGTTGAGTAGGATAGGTGTTAGCTCTTCTCTAAATATTTGGTAAAATTCACCTGTGAAACCATCTGTTCCTGGGCTTACATTTGTTGGAAGACTTTTGATTACAGTTTTGATTTCTGTGTTTGTGATGGTTCTGTTAAAATTTTCTGTTTCTTCTTGGTTCAGTTTCTGAAGGTTATACTTTTCTAAGAATTCATCCATTTCTTCCAAGTTGTCCATTTTATTGTCATATAGTTGCTGATAATAGTCTCTTATGAACCTTTGTATTTCTGTGTTGTCTGTTGTGAATTATCCATTTTCATTTCTAATTTTGTTGATATGATTCTTCTCCCTTTTTTCCTTGATGAGTCTGGCTAATGGTTTATCTATTTTATTTATCTTCTCAAAGAACCAGCTTTTAGTTTTGTTGATTTTTGCTATAGTCTCCTTTGTTTATTTTTCATTTATTTCTGCTCTAATTTTTATGATTTCTTTCCTTCTACTAACTCTGGGTTTCTTCATTTCTTCTTTTTCTAGTTGCTTTACATGTAAGGTTATTTGTTTGATTTTTCTCTTGTTTCTTGAGTTTAACTTATATTTCCATGAACCTTCCCCTTTGCACTGCTTTTATTGAATCCCTTAGGTTTTGGGTTGTCATGTTTTCATTTTCATTTGTTTCTAAGCATATTTTGATTTATTATGTGATTTGTTGGTTATTCAGAAGTGTGTTGTTTAGCCTCCATATGTTTGCAATTTTACTAGTTTTTTTTTTCCCCACTGTAGTTGACATTGAATCTTACTACATTGTGATCAGAGAAGATGCTTGAAATGGTTTGAATGTTTTTGAATTACCCAAGGCTAGATTTATGGCCCAGGATGTGATCTATCCTGGAGAACATTCCGTGTGCACTTGAGAAAAAGGTGAAATTCGTTGTTTTGGGGTGAAATGTCCTATAGATATCAATTAGGTCTAACTTCTCCATTGTATCATTTAAAGTTTGTGTTTCCTTGCTAATTTTCTGTTTGGATGATCTATCCATAGGTGTGAATGGGGTATTAAAGTCTCCCACTACTATTGTATTGCTGTTCATTTCTCCTTTCATACTTGTTAGCATTTGCTTTACACATTGTGGTGCTCCAGAGTTGGGTGCATATATATTTCTAATTGTTATACTTTATTCTTGGACTTATCCTTTGATCGTTGTGTAGTGTCCTTCTTTGTCTCTTTTCACGGCCTTTATTTCAAAGTCTATTTTATCTGATATGAATCTTGCTAGTCGTGCTTTCTTTTGGTCTCCATTTTCATGAAATATCTTTTTCCAGCCCTGCACTTTCAGTCTGTATGTGTCCCTTGGTTTGAGGTGGCTCTCTTGTAGACAACATATATAGGGGTGTTGTTTTGTATCCATTCAGCCAGTCATTGTCTTTTGGTTGGGGCCTTCAACCCATTTACATTTAAGATAATTATTCATAAGTATGATCCTGTTGCCATTTGCTTTGTCATTTTGGGTTCGAGTTTATAAACCTTTTCTGTGTTTCCTGTCTAGAGAAGCTCCTTTAGCATTTTTTGAAGAGCTGGTTTGGTGGTGCTGAATTCTCTCATCTTTTGCATGTCTGTAAAGCTTTTTATTTCTTCTTTTTTGAATGAGATTCTTGCTGTGTATAGTAATATGGGTTGTAGGCTTTTCTCTCTCATCACTTTACATATGTCCTGCCATTCCCTTCTGACCTGAAGAGTTTCTATTGAAAGATCACCTGTTATCCTAATGGGAATCCTCTTGTGCATTATTTGTTGCTTTTCCTATACTTTATTTAATAATTTCATCTTTGTTAATTTAATTAATATGTGTCTGTGCTGTTTCACCTTGGGTCTATCGTGTTTGGGACTCTCTGGGTTTCTTGGACTTGGGTGGCTATTTCCTTCCCCATTTTAGTGAAGTTTTCAACTATTATCTCCTCAAGTATTTTCTCATGCCCTTTCTTTTTTGTCTTCTTCTTCTGGGACTCCTATTGTTTGAATGTTGGGGCGTTTGACATTGTCCCTGAGGTCTCTGTGGTTGTTTTTATTTCTTTTCATTCTTTTTCCTTTTTTCCTCTTTGCTTCATTTATTTCCACCATTGTATCTTCCACATCACTTATCCTATTTTCTTCCTCAATTATTCCACTGTTGGTTCCCTCCAGACTGCTTTTGATTTCAGTTATTGCAGTATTCATTATTTATTGACTCTTTTTTATTTCTTCTAAGTCCTTGTTAAACATTTCTTGCATCTTCTCAACCCTTGGCTCTAATCTATTTATCTGAAACTCCATTCTGTTTTCAAGATTTTGGATTCATCTTTACTATGATTATTCTGAATTCTTTTTCAGGTAGACTCCCTACCTCCTCCTCTTTTGTTTGGTTTGATGGGCATTTATCATGCTCCTTTACCTGCTGAATATTTCTCCACTTTTTCATTTTGTTTAGATTGCTGTTTGATGTGGTCTTTCTCTAGACTGGAAGTTTGTCATTCCTCTTTATTGTGGAGGTTGCTCCCTCTGGGTGGGGTTGGATGAGGGGCTTGTCAAGGGTTCCTGGTTAAGGAAGTTTGCATCTGTATTCTGCTGGGTGGAGCTGGATCTCTTTTCTCTGGATTGCAATGAAGTGTCCAGCAGTGAGTTTTGGGGTGTCTATGGGTTTAATATGGCTTTGGGAAGCCTGTCTTTTAATGCTCAGGGCTGTGTTCCTGCATTGCTGGAGAATTAGCATGGTATATCTTGCTCTAGAACTTGTTGACTCTTGGGTGGAGCTTGGTTTCAGTGTAGGTATGGAGGCTTTTGGATGAGCTCTTGTTGTTTTATGTTCCCTGGAGTCAGGAGTTTTCTGATGTTCTCAAGTTTTGGATTTCAGCCTCCTGCCTCTGGCTTTCAGTCTTATTCTTATAGTAGCCTCAAGACTTCTCCATCCATACACCACTGACGATAAAACATCTAGGTTAATGGTGAAAAGATTCTCCCCAGTAAGAGACACCCAGAGAGGTTCACAAAGTTACATGGAGCAGAGAAGAGGGAGGAAGGAGATAGCAGTGACCAGGAGGAGAGAGCAATCTAGCCAGTTATCAATTCCCTATGTATTTTCCACAGTCTGGAACACCTAGAGAGGTTCATGGAATTACAAAGAGAAGAGAACAGGGAGGAGGGAGATAGAGGTGACCAAAAAGAGAAGATTGGGTGTCAGAAGGGGAGAGATCAACCTAGCCAGTAATCAGTTCCCTAAGTGCTCTCCACAGCCCAGAAGACCCAGAAAGATTCCCAGTGTTAAGTAGAGAAGAGAAGGGAGAGTGGGGGGATAGAGGTGACCTGGGGGAGAAAAGGGAGAGTCAAAAGGGGAGAAAGCAATCAAGCCAGTAATCACAACCCTAAGTGGAAATGGATACTGAAGATTAGATTCTTAAAGATACAAAATTGATAACAAATACCAAGAAGCAAAAGTTAAAAATCTAGAGTAGAGGGTAGATTCTCAAAAATACAATATTAAAACTACAAAACAAAATCAATCACAAAATTATAAATATATATATATGAAATTTGCTTTAAAAATAGGGTCTCTTTTTTGCAAGGTAATAGTAGGTTATGAAAATTAAAATTAAAGGATTAATAAAGAACTTACAAATAAAAAAATGAAGAAATGATAATAGCAAAAATATATTTAGGAATTTGTCTGGAGCTGTTGAGGGCAGTGTGGGGTCAGTTTCAAATAGTTCCTTGTTCCAGCTTATACTTCTTCTCAAGGTCTATAGGCCCCTTCCAATGCTTAGTCAATGTTAACTGCAGGGTTTTAATCTGTTGCACCTGTCATTTCCAGAGTGGTTCCCTCTTCTTTGTTTATTTTGGCTTCCTCTGTTTTCAAGTCTCTCCAGGGTCTAATTTCCACCCTGACACAAGGGGGCAAAGGTGGTCACTTATTTAGGCTTACTTGTTCAGTTGTGTTGTGGGGAGGGAGGAACTCTGCAAACAAATATCACTGGCGTGTGTGGAGAGTGGTCACCGCGTATGGACCACACTGGGTTTGCCCCAGCTCACTATGGCATGTGCTTTCCCAGTCTACACTGCTCAGACTCCAGGTTGCTTTGCAGGGGTGCTGTCCAAAGTGGGCTCTGTGTTTCCTTCACGTCCCAGGTCTAAGCTGCTCAGGTTTGGGTTCTCGGCTACTCCACAAAGGCACAGACTTGGTTGGGCATGTGTTTTGTGCCCTTCCCAGGTCCAAGCAGCTCAGGCGACCAGGTGTTGGTGAGCTCACTATCCCAGTTGGGCCGTGAGTCTTAATACCCTACTCTGCCCTAGCCACTCAGTTTCCTAGGTATGCCATGAGAGTGCTGTCTCAGGTGTGTCATCAATCTCCTCTGGGGAGCTGATCTCAGGCTGCAACCCTCCTGGCAGATGTCAAACATCCAGGATCATGGGAAGATGGTTAGGAACTTGGAGCCTGTTCACAGTTTGGTGGAGGATGCTGTCTCTGGGGCCCAGATTGCCCCTTGGCTTCCAGCTCTGGCTGCTGCTTGCCTGCCTCTCTGCCTCCAGCGGGGGAGTGGGGTGGGGTGGGGTGGGAGGCTGGCCAGTCCACACTCGGCTAGCTCTCCTTTGGTATTTGCTCAATCCTTTGTTCTGTGAGTGGTCCAAGCTTCTCCTTAGGTTAGAGCTTTTCATGGGAAAGTTCTCTCTCTTTTTTTCTCTCTCTGGCTATCCCACAGTTTGGGTTGCGATCTCGCATCTCAAGTTAGCTTCCTCAGATTATCCTCAGGGTATTCAGGACAGGTCCTTACCCTAAACATACAAGACTTGCTCACTGGTGGTGGACCCGAGCCTCTGGGCTACTTCCCCCCTGGGAATTGTGGTTAGGCGTGTATTCTGTGTTTTTTTTTTTTTTTCCTCCCATTTATGTTGCCCTCTGAAATTCCAAAATTCCCCACAGACCCACCGGTTAGAGGGTTTCCTGCCGTTTGGAAACTTCTCCTTCACAACTCTCTTCCCAGGATGGGTCTCAGTCCCTAACTCTTTTGTCTCTCTTTTTGTCTTTTATATTTTGTCTTACCTCCTTTTGAAGAAAATGGGCTGCCTTTCTGGGTGCCTGGTGTCCTGCACCAGAGTTCACAAGTTGTTCTGTGGAAGTTGCTCAGCATTCAAATGATCTTTTCATGAATTTGTGGGGAAGAAAGTGGTCTCACCATCCTATTCCTCCAACATCTTAAGACCCCCCCCCCCCGACTGGTTTCTTTTATCTTCTATGTTCTAGATATTCTGTGCTGTGAAGCCTTACTGGTCCCTAAACACAGAAGCTCGATATCCTTTTTACATTCTCCATTTTTTTTTTAATAGTTAAAGCAAAGAGAAAATTGATGATCAAAAGAGGGAGCACCTCAAAACACCCAACATTTCCATAATGTTATTAACACTTTCTATGTTTGCTTCTCAGTTCAAACTGAGATTGAGTAAAAAGCTATTAAAGAAAATGGCTTCTAAAAAGAAATATACACTTAAAAACTTTACATTTATGTGCATATATTAAGTTATTCATAAATTGCCTCACTTCAATGTAAATGTAATGAAGTAACAGTTGAAGAAATACTTTTTCTACTGTACTTTTATTCAGATGAAACAAGTTTTGCATTTGCATATTTGGGTCATTATAAAGACTCTTTTCTATAAAATTTTGGTAATTAGTGTAATGAAGCTGGAAAGATCTTGCTTTTAGTGTTCTGGCTCACTTGTGACCTGTTTGTACTAAAAGCTTTTAATGAGAATGTTTAATTATTTCATTTTATATGTAATTTTGGCAGTATTTTGACATTTACTGTTTTGTCATATTATCTTCCTGCTTTTTCTCTATTTGAGCAGAAATCATATGATAATTTGAAAAACTGAAAAAAAAAATCCTTACAAGAAATGAAAGATTTAAAATAATACTCTAAGTGCAGTCTCTAATTTAATGATTGACTATTTCCACAGATCATAAGCATGTTCTAATTTTACTTCTCAGGTGACACAATTTACAGTAATAATTGTGAAAACTGAAAGAACTCCCAAGACAACTAAAAGCATTTTTAAAAGCCCTGAATTTCATGTAGAGAAACTTTTCTTTTTATTTTTTTATTTTTTATTATTTTTTATTTTTTTATTTATTTATTTTTTATAAATTTATTTATTTTAGTTGGGGGCTAATTACTTTACAATATTGTAATAGCTTTTGCCATACATTGACATGAATCAGCCATGGGTTTACATGTGTTCCCCTTCCTGGACCCCCCACCCACCTCCCTCCCCATCCCATCCCTCTGGGTCATCCCATTGCCCCGGCCCTGAGCCCTTGTCTCATGCATCGAACATGGAATGGTGTTCTGTTTCACATATGATAATATACATATTTCAATGCTATTCTCCCAAAACGTCCCACCCTCACCTTCTCCCTCAGAGTCCATAAAATTGTTCTATGCATCTGTGTCTCTTATTCTGTCTCGCATTTAGGGTTATCATTACCATCTTTCAAATTCCATATATATGCATTAGTATACTGTATTGTTGTTTTTCTTTCTGGCTTACTTCACTCTGTATAATGGGCTCCAGTTTCATCCATCTCAGTAGAACCGATTCAAATGTATTTTTTTTAATGGCTGAGTAATATTCCATTGTGTATATGTACCACAGCTTCCTTATCCATTCATTGAATTATTTACCTTAGTATCTCTGAATAAAACAGTATTAAAATAAAGAACTTATTTTAACTCCTAAATTTTTAAAATCAGCAAAGGGTGTACTGATGCGTTTTGTATGATAAATAAACTTGGACTATAAATACCAGGCGAACAGATCTTAGGCTAGAGAAGAGGAGATGGGTGGACTTTGGAGGCTGGGGCTGGACAGGAAAATGGACAGATAAGAGTTGGAGAGGAGAGAGCCCTCATTTCTAGGTAGCATGTGAAAGGAGTATAAAGATAATCGTGAAAGGTTAACTTTTCTGAATATTTGTAGCCATTTTCTTTGCTTTTCTCCATTTCACTCTGTCTTATTATAATTAAAGATTTAGAGAATTAAAGAATCTATATAACACTTTTCCTTTGAAAATTTGATGCTAAAGATTGTATAATTTTAAGATTGTCTTCTCAGAATAAAACTATGCAAAGTTCAACTATTTTATTTACATATTTGGAAAAAAATGAGTGAACTATTGAAATGCAATTTTTCATGCTTATATGCTAACAATGATCAGGAATTTGAGAGAAGTATACCAGAAATGTTGGCACTGTTTCAGGGAACTGTAAAAATTTCCTACTGAAGGAGAGAAACAAGAGTGTCCTACTATCTCTTGAAAATTCTTCCATCTGGCCTGAATACATACTCTTGTCCATTTTATTTTATACCTTTAATTAAATTTGTGAATGTGAGTTCATCTCAGGTTTGGGGTAAATGACCCCCTCATCACCCTATATGAAATGTTAAGTGAAAAAATAGAATTTGTACAAAAGCTTATGCATCTAGATAATCTTTCTCTAAATGTGTATTGATATGTACATAAACAGCTCCAGTCAGACCTAATGAGAAGAAAAGGCAGCAGCCTAAGATTGAGTGGAAATACAGTAACACTTACACTGGTCTTGTGTTATTTAGGGAATATAAAGAAATTGATTTTGTTATCAATTCAACAATTTTGTGAATAAATGAAATTTTTCTAGATAATTCTTCAAATTTAAACTTACTTTAAAAAAGAAATGTGAATCTAAATCAAAGAAAGGTAAGAACTGTTTATTTAAAATATTAGGTAAGCTTGAGATTTCATTGAACTTCAATTTGGGATTATACTTCTTTCAGTGTACTTAAATTATTATTATGAAACTACTGGGAAATACTGGATATTTACCAAACACGTGAAAATAATTATTCATCCTATTGTAGCACCAAAGAACAGATGTCAACACTCAACCATGTAGGGAAAGATAGCTATTACCAGAAAGGAAATGAAAAACACAGCCAATACCAATGGATTTTTTGTATCTAAATTATCTGCATTTTGATCCAATGCAAGAAAGAATACATTCCAATTAAAACAGAAATTTAGAAGAAAGCTGGAAAAGACAGTACAGTAGTTAGGATACCAGCTAATACGAAGGAACAGGTGTTAAATTTTCCATAGATTATAATTGTCTTTAAATAAGTTAAAATAGCCTATTCTATTGTAGAAACAATTTTAAATTGGGAAAACAGCTTTATCTATGTAGATTTATCTTTGTTATGGAAAGAAACACTCTGCAATGGCAGGCAGAATTCTCTTCCTTTATACTTTGAGATCAATTATACTTTCCCACAAATTTCTGTCTTTTGGCAGTCTTTTTGGATATAAATGCAAATCAAGGAAAAGGTTGATCCAGAAAACAGTTAAATATCTGCAGTTTTCTGCAGCCCTTCTCAGTCTCCCAGCAACCATTTTGAGTAGAAATGCCAGCTCTGGTTAAAAGGTAGAGAGTTTCAGAGAGCAATTTCAGGCATAGTATTAAAAAAAAAAAACAAGGTACTTTAAGAAAAAATTTAAGAAGTGATAGTTTGGTATTATGATTTCAGGTAATGATATATTTACCAATTTATAAGAGAGAAAGTCAGAAAATTTAATTGTCCTTGGTGTTTGGATAAATACAAAGCACTTTTTTTGCAAACACATACCCAATAAGACGGATAAAGGTGCAGCATCTCATATGACTTTTCAGTCTATTGTGTATATGTGATGTGCTGCTGTGTTGTGCTAAGTCACTTCAGTCCTGTCTGACTCTTTGTGATCCTATGCATTGTGTAACCTGCCAGGCTACTCTTTCCATGGGGTACTCTAGGCAAGAATACTGAAGTGGGTTGCCATGCCCTCCTCCAGGGAATCTTCTGGACACAGAGATGGAACCCACATCTATTCTCTTCTCCAGGCAAGAATACTGGAGAGGGTAGCAGTTCCCTTCTCCAGGAGATTTTCCCAACCCACGTCTTCAGCATTGCAGGTGGAGTCTTTACTGTCTGAGCCACCAGGGAAGCCCTTACATTATATTGATATACAGACTGATTTTGTTAGTTTTGATAGTTTTTAATATCCATGTTATATACACCTTCAGCAATATGTGAACGGTGAAATTCCAGATGTTCAAGCTGGTTTTAGAAAAGGCAGAGGAACCAGAGATCAAACTGTCAACATCTAATGGATCATCGAAAAAGCAAGAGAGTACCAAAAAAACATCTATTTCTGCTTCATTGACTACGCCAAAGCCTTTGTGTGGATCACAATAAACTGTGGAAAATTCTGAAAGAGATGGGAATACCAGACCACCTGACCTGCCTCTTGAGAAACATATATGCAGGTCAGGAAGCAACAGTTAGAACTGGACACGGAACAACAGACTGGTTTCAAATAGGAAAAGTACATCAAGGCTGTATATTGTCACCCTGCTTATTAACTTACATGCATCATGAGTAACGCTGGGCTGAAAGAAACACAAGCTGGAATCAAGATTGCTGGGAGAAATATCAATAACCTCAGATATGCAGACGACACCACCCTTATGGCAGAAAGTGAAGAAGACCTAAAGAGCCTCTTGATGAAAGTGAAAGAGGAGAGTGAAAAAGTTGGCTTAAAGCTCAACATTCGGAAAACTAAGATCATGGCATCCGGTCCCATCACTTCATGGCAGATAGATGGGGAAACAGTGGAAACAGTGGCTGACTTTATTTTTCTGGGCTCCAAAATCACTGCAGATGGTGACTGCAGCCATGAAATTAAAAGACACTTACTTCTTGGAAGGAAAGTTATGACCAGCCTAGACAACATATTAAAAAGAAGAGACATTACTTTGCCAACAAAGGTCCGTCTAGTCAAGGCTATGGTTTTTCCAGTGGTCATGTATAGATGTGAGAGTTGGACTATAAAGAAAGCTGAGCACCGAAGAATTGATGCTTTTGAATTGTGTTATTGGAGAAGATTCTTGAGAGTCCCGTGGACTGCAAGGAGATCCAACTAGTCCATCCTAAAGGAGATCAGTCCTGGTTGTTCATTGGAAGGACTGATGCTGAAGCTGAAACTCCAATACTTTGGCCACCTGATGCGAAGAGCTGACTCATTGGAAAAGACCCTGATGTTGGGAAAGATTGAGAGCAGGGGGAGAAGGGGACGACAGAGGATGAGATGCCTGGATGGCATCACCAACTCAATGGACATAGGTTTGGGTGGACTTAGGGAGTTAGTGATGGACAGGGAGGCCTGGCATGCTGCGGTTCATGGGGTCGCAAAGAGTCAGACACGATTGAGCGACTGAACTGAACTGAACTGAATTCTAATGTATAATGTTTCAATTGATCAAATTGGCTTGGAAACATCTTTAAAAATTGGTTAGTATCTTGGATTCGAATAGAACATATAATTTTTCCCTTTAAAAATAATAGAAATTTCTTTTTTGTGTAATCTTTTTTGCCGAATAGCAGATTTTTAGGAACATAACCAGTGGTTAGGTGAGAAATAAGTGGTAATAGTAGTAATAAAGATGAGTATTTAGTAATTGCCTGAAGCATTTGAACCATCTCTTTATTGATGCTTAATCTTTACTGATGTTTTTAAGTGAAGATGAGAGTAGAAGGTATCCTAATAATGGCTAATTATGGATGGTGTTAATTTCAATGTTAACCAAAATTTTTAATGTCTTTTTTCAATCTGTGAATTAAAGACATCCATGGTTTCTACTTCTTGATATAAATTTAAGACTAACTCAAGTAATTAAGTGAAATATTTTGATAGAGTGCATGCAATAAATTTTGTTGAGGTTGTGTTGTTATTCAAATGATATAAGAAACTACTTATACAAGGCAGGCAACCTGAAATTCCTCTCATATGTGATCATCACTGGAATGTTATTGAGATATTCACAGATAAATGCATCATGTGTTGGAAAAATTCATCTGTTTGGCTTTTTCAGAAAAATTGAGTCACTACTAGAATAAAAGAGTAAGGTGTTGTATATGTAAATTATGACTTATAAGAATGTGAAAGGAGCTTACATCAGTGAGGGTCTGTAAAGTTATCCCCACTCAATCACTAAGAACCCATCCTGAAGAACAGGACACAGTAGAAGCTAGAACTCACGGAAAAACCATCATGAAAGAAAGTTCTTAAATGTATTTGAGTTCTGCAAATTCCTCCCACCTGTATGCCACGACCTTTTGAGCAGAAGGACTTCTTTGCCACTTCTGCATCCCGAATATTATAGGACTTGTCCCTCATTATCAAATTCTAGCCCATGACAAGGTATGAAAGGAAATTCTATAAAGCATTGTCCCCACTTTATAAGGGGCTGGTCAGTGGCTTTTAGTTATTGGACAATCAAGCACATTACCAAAAATGTTGTATCTATAGATATAAGCATATAGTCACTTTGCAATGGCTTAATGAAATAACCAATTAATTATTGTTAGAGTTAGAATAAAGTCCTTCTATTTTCACTCTTAGATAGTTGGATACTTACAAAAGTAATATTAGTTGACTGGATTTTTGGATATTGTCTACTGTTTTTTGTTTTTTTTTTTTCCTACTGGGGCTTGGCAACAATTTTCACCTTTTTTACGTCCATGCTGTAAAGATCAGTACAATTTCTAACAATAAATGTAATTGGCTTCTCAATCAAGTAGTGGTTATAATCAAATAACACATTAGCTTGCTATGTTATACACATCATGAAATTCAGTTTCCAAATAGATTTGGAAACTATCAATTTATACTTTAAATATTCTGTTTCCCAGATGTATTTTTTAAGCTGAAATTAGCTGTGGATGGAAAAAAAACACAATAGTAATAAAATATTTAGTATTTTTATTTCTTGACAATTTGCTATGTATGAAGAAGAAACTAAGGCTTTTATATAGCCAGCTATTAAATTATCACCTTTAATTATCAATCTTATTTAAGGTAGGCTTTATGAATCCCTCTTTAAAGTTAAATAAAATGAAAAAATTTAAGTAACATATAAAGACAAGGATCTACTGAATACTGTATGCTAGAATTTGGATATAAATTAAAATTTGTGCTGTTATGAGTTAGCCTGAACTCATAATCTTCCATAATAATTCCTGTAATTTATAGCATAGCTGTATATCTGATATGATCAAAATTAGGCATGTAATGGGCATATGGTTGGGGAGAGGTATATGAGAAGACTGGGAAATGAGAGAATCATGTGAGAAATTTTGCTTCCTTGAGGTAGCACACTTTTCTAGATCCCTTCCCTCTGATTATCCTTTTCTGATATTTTTGAAACCTAGAGGAAACAATTAATGACTAAACCAAAACCTCAATAATCTAAGCAATCATTTTTACTAGAGTCTGAGTGCCAATATAACACAGTTTGCAGCAGTTTGCTAAAATACAATTCTCCTCTGCCATTTATTTTTAAAATTCAGGGAAAGACTTAAATAAGATTTACAAATTCATTACTTAAGAAATAGGAAGGTAATGATTTCCAAATGACTTAATAATTTTGCATATTTAATATTACAGAACTTGGAATTTTTTGTAATACAGTATTAATTTACCTGAGAAGTTACTCCAAAAGGAATAAAAAACATATGTTTCTAACTAAACTTATTACCTTAAAAGCTGGATGAATGACAACTATGAAAAAAATCCCCTTAAAACCATAGACTAATTGGTTGAATATAAATTCTCTTGGGTCAGAAACAACAGCTGTGCATATACATTAAGGGAAAATATGAGGCAAGAGGAACAGATAACAGCAAATAAGTCTGTCATTTTATGCTGAATGATACAAGAATTCAAATGTTTCCTTTCTCTTCTGCATTAGGTTCATAGGCCCACATGTTCTATGTCAATGAGTAATGACTTGCTGTTCCTTCCCCCACCCCCATTTATGTTGCCTTTCCTCGTTACAGTTCTCAGTGTCTGCTCACAACCTTGGCTGAGTTCAGCCTGCCATATGAAGGCAAATCTAGGGAGTAGATATGATTTTCTCCCTATATGCCCTTGTACTTTTCTGAGCCTCCATTAAGCCAGATATAGCTTTAACATCTTTTCTACATTTTTTTTGTATCAACAAGATTTAAAAAATATTGCATCTTATTTTTGCCCAACTTTTACTGTCCCCATGCCATCTTTTTTACCAGAATGCAAGAAGACTTATATTTTGATGTGAAATGAATGATGCAGGTCACAAATTAAAAGAGCTTCCCCTGTCTCTGGGATAGTTCAGCAAAGTCTTTAAAAAGACTCACAGAGCCATTCCAGCCTGGTCTCCACATACTTCTGTGGTTTCAGTGCTCATCTTTCTTGCTTTTGCACTCCATTCTTGGGTTGTTTGATTCTTCTCACATCTCTCAGTCTTAGTACTGATTGTAATATCTCATTTGATCATTTCCTCCCTGTTTTTCTGAATACATCTTAGTCATTTTTTCCAGGTATCACCTTAAAAGTCATGCTCTTTATGTATTTTAGGAGTGTTTATCATCTCACCATGCTCCTGATCTTGTTTAGCTTCAGCTACTACAGTATCACATTTTTTTCTTCTGTTTTAATTGCTTGTTTTCTGATTTATGTTGTAAACACTCAGAGGAAAGACCACATCTGTCCTGCTCTCCATTTCAAATTTCACTCCTCACACAGAGTCTAAAATATTGTTGGTTAAATAGTTATTTCTTCTTTGTAAATCCTTTGCCTAACATGTTAATATGATTGTATTGTCAACATTTAAGTCAAAGATGTGGGGGTGGGAATTTTCAGAGGGAATGTTACAGTATCAAGCAGTATATATTAAAATAAGTCTTAACCCTTACATTAATAATTATATGAATATTTTTTCTAACTGAATTTCAATTGTGTGAATGAAAATTAGCTTGTTCAGTTTGATATTGTATTACTAGTGTTCAAACTATGAAGACAAAAATGTACTAGGTGTGTGTGTGTGTGTCTGCTTTGGCAGACACCACATTTACTATTTATACAATGCCTCAAAGCATGTAGTAAAGATGAAAACAAAGAAGGAATAAGTTGGTTAATATATCCTAACAAATACATAGAACTTGAATATTCCCTTTTCTATTATATATTTCAAAATTAAGAAACAAAGCAGATGAAAAAACAAACTTTGGATAAATAAAACAAGAGAAAATAAATGTGTCTCAATAATGTATACATTTATTTTGGCCACATTAAATTTCCCTGAAGCACTATTTTGACATATTACTTATTGAATAACAAATAGCAAATAAATATTGACTTGGAAAACAGTTATAGCACCTAATTCTGGACAGTTATATGGATTTCCAAATTGAGTTGAGAATGAATTATGAGTTAATTTGGCTGAATAACCAACATATCTTCTGATATCCTGTACTGGATAGCATGAGAGAAAAGATTTCTTTCAGAGACATATAAACCTAAACATTTGAAAATTTACAAAGCCCTTCTGCATAATCACAGGTTTCCTAGTGTTTTAGAAATATGTTTTCCCACATTAAACCAATTGTGTGTATATAAGAATTGATTCAATGTGTGAAAAGCATATATATTTGTGTGTGTATTTATATACACACATAATGATTTGAAGGAAGAAAGAAGTAGAATCATACAGTAGTTAATAGCTCATACTGTCTCTGCCTTAGATGTTAAATAAAATATATCTTTTGCCACTTGTATTAAGAATTTAGGTGAAATATTGAATTTTTCTCTATAATCTCCATTCTAGGATCATTTTAAACATTCAGTGAAACAAGGAATGTAATTAGTCCAGTACTTGGCTCAGTACTTATATTAGTAGTAGTTGTTGTATTGGTGTGATCATTTTTTTAAAAAAAGATCAATTTTGTTTTATTATGTTTTAAATTTCAAATTTGACTTACTAATAGTTCTTAGTCCTTTGAAAATAAAGACATATTTTCCACCACATACTTTGTTATTCAGGAATAGCAAATGGAAAAAGCTTATTTTTATAACATACACTTTTCCAGTGAGAAAATAAATTAACACGGAATTAAATGTGGATGTATCAAAAATACATATTTCAAAAAAGATATTTCTAAAACAAACAGAAACACAACAGCAAAATCCTTTATGAGCAATGTTAAGGAACTGTTTCTTTTAACTAACATTTTTATTTTATACTTTTTAAAGAAGCACTACCCTTAAAGATTTCAGAATAGTTTAACCTAGAGGATACATTTCAAATAGTCTGATCATTTGCTCAATACTTAAATTTATTCTGCAGAAGACATTTGCCATACAAACTTACAAGAAAATGGAACAGCTATAAAAATCTTCTGCATTGTAAATGGAACATTAAGCAATGAGTGCTTTGTCACATTTCATTGGGACAGGTTAGAGATGTGACATCAGGTAATACATTTCAGAGGGATGAGATAAGAAAATTAGATACTGAATGCTTTGTAGTTCTCAATTTATAAAACTTTCAAATATCATTTAAGAAATGACACATCCTAGAAGAGCAACCAACCAAAGCTACTTCTAAATTCTTGAATTAACAAGTTAATTCTTCAATTAACATTTTTTAAAGATAAAAAATTATTTTGTTCACTGAGATCTGAATCCCTACATAAAACCTTTGTTAGAGTCACTGCCAAGCATAATCTGTGTACCTATTCAAGATTGCATGATGCATCAACTACCTTTAGAATTTTAGTTAAAATAAGAAATTGTATTGAGTATTTGTAATAGATTCTTTCAAAATGTTCAGTATCAAACTGAATGAATGGGTATATGTGAATGTGGCATTTCAGTTTTTTGAAATAAAAGTACACTTTTATTTTACTAATAAGAACTAAATTTTATAGAACCCAAGATAAGAAATAAGGGTACGATTCCTAGGACAACATATGTTGGATTATTGATGGGTTGGTAGGGTTTTTGGCAGCTTCCATCTCATAAGCAGCAGGGTATTCAGGGCTAGTAATGACAGAAATATTTGAATCAAAATAAAAATCTTAAAGAAGACAAAAAATTCAGTTTAAAACTAAAGTAAACATAAAGCAAAAATATAAGAATAGACAGGAAATAAAATCCATATACATAATAGTGACATAGTAATTCTCTTTGATTTTCAGAAGTTTAAAGGCATATGTAATTTTAAATAGTTGCTTTCTACTTGGAAATTTTGAATGTATACTTTATGAAATAATTCTTGATACTAATAAACTGAAATGTCAGACTATACTAGTATTATGAAATTGTAAACATCCAAATAACCATTCAATACTTATTTACTGGGCCTTTCTGTGCAAGACACATGTTAGATAAAATGAGAACTTAAAAATGTGTACTAAGAGCTTATTCCTGCCTGAGCCAAGTTAGCTGCCTTGTGTAGAAACAGGTGAATGGGCAACTGATGTAAGATATTCACTCTGTAGGCTTCCAAGGTGTCTCAGTGGGTCAAAATTTCACCTGCAATACTGGAAATACAGGAGACACTGGTTTGATCCCTGGGTATGGAAGATCCCCTGGAGCAGAGAATGGCAGCCCACTCCAGTATTCTTGCCTGGAGAATCTGATAGACAGAGGAGCCTGGTGGGCTACAGTCCACAGGGTCACAAAGAGTTGAACACAATTGAAGTGACTGAGAATGCATGCATGCATTCACTCTGTACTTTTGATAAAGTGCTTCTTATATTATTCACAAAGGAGAGACATTAATTCTCCTCAAAAGATGAGGTTTGAACTGAGACTTACAGGCAAATGTATGACTCTAGCTGATAAGATTTTGTAATCAGTCTGAGTTTAGGAAATGAAATATAAAAATCATAGTTGACAAATGTACAGGTATCTTCAACAGAGAGATAAATCCAGTTTATCAAGATGACTGAATGCAATAGCTTGGTTTCAGTAAAGAGGGGTTTCAGGAAAGGGGAGGATGGGGGAATTATAAGTGACACTGCACGGAACAAGCAAGCCTGGGTTGGATAATAGAAAATCATGAGTGGAACCTCATTCCTTGAAATGTGGAAAACTAATGTAGATTGTTGGAAATGGAAACAACAAGATCACAGAGGGTAAATCTGAAAGAATTCCATCAAGGTGGTTAGTATTATAAGGAAAAAGGCAACAATACTCTGAACTATGATGTGTTGGAAAAAAGGGACGAAAAGATATTTCTGGATTAGAAGTAATGTTTATTCATTGTTGAAAAATGTTTAATGGCACATGTCACATGCTGTTCTAGGACCTAGTAATATAATAGAAAGATTTTCAAAACAAAGATGTTTCCTACTCCCCACTCTTGGGGAACTTATGTTCTAAATCAGACTGGTCAGGGAAGGCTTCTCCAGGAAGGCGATGTAAAAGATGGAATGTGATGGTAAAGAAGCAATCAGTCACAGGACAATAGAAGGAAAGAGTACTTCAGATGAAGTGTGCAGTTGGTGCAGGGCTCCCCTGGTGGCTCAGATGTT
Source organism: Giraffa tippelskirchi (assembly GCF_054371585.1). Taxonomy (NCBI): domain Eukaryota; kingdom Metazoa; phylum Chordata; class Mammalia; order Artiodactyla; family Giraffidae; genus Giraffa; species Giraffa tippelskirchi. The sequence continues at coordinate 116,297,188 of NC_137278.1, forward strand.
AAAGAATCCACCTGCAATGTGGGAGACCTGGGTTCAATCCCTGGGTTCAATCCCTGGGTTGGAAAAAATCCCTGGAGGAGGGCATGGCAACACACTCCAGTATTCTTGCTTGGATAAACCCCATGGACAGAGGAGCCTGGTGGGCTACAGTCCACGGGATCTCAGACAGGACTAAGCAACTAAACACAGCACAACAATCGGTGCCAAGGGCTACTGAGAAGGAAACATAGAAACTTGGTGTTTTCAAATGACAGGAAGAAGGTCTCTATGCTTGGAGCTTGAGTGACAGAGGATGGCATGGTGAGAGGAAGAAGTAGATAGAACTTTATAAGCCACCATAGAGTATTTTGATCTTTTTTGTTTGTTTAGTCAGTTTGAACTGGAAGACTGTAAGTAGAAAAGCGACAGATTTTAGTTAGTGGTTTTCTAATCTTACTCAAGCTGTCTTATAAAAAAAATGGGTATTACAAAGTCAGATGAATAATAGATGATGTCTGATGTCTCCAGTGCTTTGGCTCTGTCTGACCTGAAGTGTGGTTCCATTATGAAAAAAAGAAAAAGGAAGGAGAGGCTTAGGAATTAAAATAATGAGTTTGTTTTTTCTCTTACTTTTGAGTGTAAAGAATGTAAAAGTGTAACATCAGAGATGCCTAGGAGAAAAATGTCACAGAGGACAAGGGCTGTAGTGATACATGCTATAGAGAAATCAAGAGTGATGAAGACAGAGAAGATGTAGATTCATTTATCAATTACAAGGTCGCTGTAAATCATCCCAACAGCACCTTGCTAAAGCAGTGCTAATAGAAGCCAACTTATTAAGGTTAAAATGGAGATGAGAAGAGAAGCTATCAAATGAACGCTATTACTTAGAAAAATTTAGTCCTGTAAAACAGGAAAAGATTCACGTCTTTCAGATATTTTATAATGCTAAAAGACAATTTTTAAAATTGAAGCAAACATATAAAAATCTTATCTCTAGTTTTTTTGACCAGCTTTCTGCATTTTCAATTTTGGAAGTAATGTGTCACTTGTTTAATGTTTACAGATATCTTAAATTTAGAAATAAATTGGTTTTACATAATGCTCTGTTTTTCTTTGACTGCTTGATATAATGAAAATGAATGAAAGTATTTAAAATATGGAAAGTAATTTAATACATATAAATTTAATTTATATGTTTTTTTTTAATTTTTTATTTTTTTTTATAAATTTATTTATTTTAGTTGGGGGCTAATTACTTTACAATATTGTAATAGTTTTTGCCATACATTGACATGAATCAGCCATGGGTTTACATGTGTTCCCCTTCCTGGACCCCCCACCTACCTCCCTCCCCATCCCATCCCCCTGGGTCATCCCATTGCCCCGGCCCTGAGCCCTTGTCTCATGCATCGAACATGGAATGGTGTTCTGTTTCACATATGATAATATACATGTTTCAATGCTATTCTCCCAGAACGTCCCACCCTCACCTTCTCCCTCAGAGTCCTGGTTTTATTATTGTCCTATTAAGAATTTCATTTAAGGATGCTATTATAATTTAGTAGGGTCATTAAGTAAATGCAAATGACCCAAAAATGAAGCTTTAACTAACGTTTCCAAGGTTTTGCCTCCCCCCATATCAAAGGTAGTTAAACTCAGTTTGAAAGCAAACTTCTGGTTTAAAATGGTATGACTAAATATTTCCAAGAAAATTTTAGAGCTCAAATGACAGAAGGAATTGTCTGTGAATCCAAAGCTCCTTTTGGTGTATTGCCTCACTTGATCCCCATGACAGCTTAATAAGTATGCAAAGTTGAGGAGATTGAATCTTAATGAGGATGAATCAAATTTTATAGCTTAGCAATAATAGAATCAACATTTTTGCCCCTAGTTTTATGATACTTAAATTGGAACTTTTGCCAAAAAACCATGTCTAAATATATTTTAAGAAAGCCAATAATGAATCCAATAAATCTTACAATTTATTATTTTTTTCTGGCATGGTTTCTAGAAAGTTCAGAAATCAATTTTATAATTATAGGGGTAATATATTGTTTTAATACCTTATCATTATTTTACATTGCTTTATCATTATGTGTGTAACCATTTTTGGTTGTCATTTGATAAGAAAGTTTGTGTTGTATTTGAAACTAGACACAATGATTATAAAGGATGAATAAATGAATGAATGAAAGTACCAAATTTTTCCTTGAATTTTGGTATATATTGAAGAGCTCTTTATTCAGCCACTTCCATTTTAGTAGCATATTCAAGTACTATTTATTTAGTAAATATTCACCAACTGGCTATTAAACATATTAATTAAAAGAACAATATAATACACATTATGAGCAGAGGGTTCTTTTCAAGGGAGAGCTGTCTGGTTATTCACGAAGAGATTCGACAAAATGGTCTTTAAATATGGTGAGTAAGTATCTAAGTTCTAGATTTAAAACCATGACTTTTCTGGCAAATAGTAGATCCTTCTATTAAGGGCGTATATATGTGATAGCCAGGTTAAAAAAATACTTTGATATAAACCAGCACTACAATGTAATCATTTGAAGTGAAAATATATCTGCTGAAGGAAATGCACTTGTATCATCTGCTAAATGCTTCTTTCTTGTTACTAAACAACATGGGAAAGTCAAATTATCATCATAAATCATACATTTGTTTGGGGATAAGACCTCCAGGAGTAAAAAGAAAAAGTTATTATTAGCTGCATTACCTGGTGAAATAGAGAACTAAAAGTTTTATTTATTTATTTATTTTTACAACTCTGTTACTATTACTGTTAAGGCTTCCCAGTAGCACTATTGGCAAAGAACCCCCCAGCCAATACAGGAGACATAAGAGATTTGGGTTCCATTCCTGGATTGGGAAGATCCCCTGGAAGAGGAAACGGCAATCCAACCTGGCATTCTTGCCTGGAAAATCCCATGGACAGAGGAGCCTGACAGGCTACAGTCCATGGGTCTGCAAACACTCAAACAAGAGCAAGCGACTCAGCACACACAGACGGAATTAAGATATCTTCTTATTCTTACTAAAAATTAATTGTCTTAATTTTGATTAAGTTACATATTAAGAAATTAGTTTATTCTCCAAGAGATGTACTAAAAGGAAGTGGGGCATACTTTTCATTGGTTTCTTCATGTTATTGATTTTCCATTTGTGAAGAGCCCTTGTGAATTGTGACTCAATAATAAACCAGTCCATCCTAAAGGAAATCAGTCCTGGGTGTTCATTGGAAGGACTGATGTTGAAGCTGAAACTTCAATACTTTGGCCACCTGATGTGAAGAGCTGACTCATTTGAAAAGACCCTGATGCTGGGAAAGTTTGAGGGCAGGAGGAGAAGGGGACGACAGAGGATGAGATGGCTGGACGGCATCATCGACTCGATGGACATGGGTTTGGGTAAACTCCGGGAGTTGGTGATGGACAGGGAGGCCTGGCATGCTGCGGTTCATGGGGTCTCAAAGACTCGGACACGACTGAGCGACTGAACTGAACTTTGCCACCATAGGGTGGCAAAGAGTCGGAAATGTCTCAAGTGACTTAGCATGCAGCATGCACAACCCTATTACTAGTATAAAGTACTTATAATTTATTTTTGGTATGACAGCTTTGTAAACCATTTGGACAAGCCAGTCATATTCTTAGCCTTAGAACTGTTTGTCCTGGACCCCAGACTAGATTTGGAAATCCTTCTCAGTGAATGTCCTTCTCATATATTCCAGCAGAAATAACACCTGCAATGGATTGAAAAATTTTTAATTATTCCTACTATTTCTTTTGATCTTTCTAATATCTATCAGTGTCCTATGCATCATTCTATTTGTTTAAGGTGATTTTACATATATCTGGTATAATCAATTATGAAATGGCTAGAATATTAGTCACAGACCAACTTTATTTTCTCATTTGCAAGTTCTTAGAGACATATTTGTTTCCTACTTATGAAAATAAATGAATAATTAAATGTAATATTACCATCAAATATATATAGCAATATATCTAAAGTTTATTTTAAATATACTTCCTTCAGGCTCAGTCAGTAAATCATCTACGTGCAATGCAGGAGACCTGGGTTTGATTCCTGGGTTGAGAAGATCCCCTGCAGAAGGAAATGGCAATCCACTCCAGTATTCTTGTCTGGAGATTCCCATGGACAGAGGAGCCTGGCAGGCAACAGTCCATGGGGTCCCAAGAGTCAGACACGACTTAGCGACTAAAATCAAACAAACAGACAAAAAATAAATAAATAAATAAAGTATATTTTAGTTAGTTAGTTCAGTCGCTCAGTCATGTCCGAATCTGCGACCCCATGAATTGCAGCACGCCAGGCCTCCCTGTCCATCACCAACTCCCGGAGTTTACCTAAACCCATGTCCATCGAGTCGGTGATGCCATCCAACCATCTCATCCTCTGTCATCCCCTTCGCCTCCTGCCCCCAATCCTTCCCATACTTTAAAAATGTATACTTTTGAAAGTCCTATGCTTTTTTAAAAAATAAAATTGATAATAATATTTATACACTGGCAAAATATACAAGCAGACAAACTCCACATCCAGGAACATTGAATCTGATTCCACAGTTATTTAGAAATCATTTATCCATTTTTATTAATGATTAAGGTATAGTTTTATTACATGATCTTCCCTGATATGTTTCCTTCTTTAATTTGGCATTAATTATTAGTTTACTTTTAAGTAAATTTTAACTTTTAAAGTGAAAAAATATTTCTAATCAGATTAGATAAATGATAATGCATCTGCATGGTAAATACTGTGTTGAATATTGCTTGAATTGCATCAATATGTCTGTTTCACTAATATAGTGCTATAAATTTAGATGTTTTCAAAATAAAGGTATACGTGTATCACTAAATTGATTATTATTCAACATTTCATCAGGATTTCTCAATCTCTCCACACCTCTTATCTCAGTGAATAACTGAACATATGGCTTTGTAGGATTCTCTGGAGACAGAAGAAAGGAGTGATTTTTTTTTTTCTTTTAAGAAATTGATTCCAGTGTATGTGGTGAGCTTCTATGTCTGTGTCTCTGTGAGTACTTGAATATGCTGCACAATATGAAGCTGGGGGTTTTTGCTAAGCGAAAGCATGTAGCCATCCATCATGGGGTGGGGAATGGGGGTAGTCATTTACAAAGTGCTTCCTCCGCTTTCTGGAATTAAGTCGCTAAATGTGGAAAGTTACTGAGTAAAGGTAATGAGGTCATTCATATGGTATGATAACTGTATGACTGCAGCTATGTGCAAAGGATATATAGACATGCATGCATCAGTTCATTCAGTTCAGTCGCTCAGTCATGTCCAACATTTTGCAACTCCACAAATTGCAGCACGCTAGACTTCCCTGACCATCACTAAATGCTGGAATTAACGCAAACTCATGTCCATCGAGTTGGTGATGCCATCCAGCCATCTCATCCTCTGTCATCCCCTTCCCCTCCTGCCCCCAATCCTTCCCAGCATCAGAGTCTTTTCCAATGAGTCAACTCTTCGCATAAGGTGGCCAAAGTATTGGAGTTTCAGCTTCAACATCAGTCCTTCCAGTGAACACCCAGGACTGATCTCCTTTAGGAAGGACTGGTTTGATCTCCTTGCAGTCCAAGGAACTCTCAAGAGTCTTCTCCAACACCACAGTTCAAAAGCATCAATTCTTTGGCGCTCAGCTTTCTTTATAGTCCAACTCACATCCATACATGACTACTGGAAAAACCACAGCCTTGACTAGATGGGCCTGTGTTGGCAAAGTAATGTCTCTGCTTTTTAATATGTTATCTAGATTGGTCATACTTTCCTTTCAAGGAGTAAATGTCTTTTAATTTCATGGCGCAATCACCATTTGCAGTGATTTTGCAGCCCAGAAAAATAAAGTCAGCCACTGTTTCCCCATCTATTTCCCATGAAGTGATGGGACCAGATGGCATGATCTTAGTTTTCTGAATGTTGAGCTTTAAACCAACATTTTCACTCTCCTCTTTCACTTTCATCAAGAGGTTTTTTAGTTCCTCTTCACTTTCTGCCATAAGTGTGGTGTCATCTGCATATCTGAGGTTATTGATATTTCTGCCGGCAATCTTGATTCCATCTTGTGCTTCCTCCAGCCCAGCGTTTCTCATGATGTACTCTGCATAGAAGTTAAATAAGCAAGGTGACAATATACAGCCTTGACGTACTCCTTTTCCTATTTAGAACCAGTCTGTTGTTCCATGTCCACTTCTAACTCTTGCTTCCTGGCCTGCATACAGGTTTCTCAAGAGACAGGTCAGATGGTCTGGTATTCCCATCTCTTTCAGAATTTTCCACCGTTTATTGTGATCCACACAGTCAAAGGCTTTGGCATAGTCAATAAAGCAGAAATAGATGTTTTTCTGGAACTCTCTTGCTTTTTCGATGATCCAGCGGATGTTAGCAATTTGATCTCTGGTTCCTTTGCCTTTTCTAAAACCAGCTTGAACATCTGGAAGTTTATGGTTCACGTATTGCTGAAGCCTGGCTTGGAGAATTTTGAGCATTACTTTACTAGCGTGTGAGATGAGTGCAATTGTGCAGTAGTTTGAGCATTCTTTGGCATTGCCTTTCTTTGTGATTGGAATGAAAACTGACCTTTTCCAGTCCTGTGGCCACTGCTCAGTTTTCCAAATTTGCTGGCATATTGAGGGTAGCACTTTCACAGCATCATCTTTCAGTATTGAAATAGCTCACAGCTTTGTCTATGTCACAAGACACAACCTTGTCTAACTCAATGAAACTAAGCCATGCCGTGTGGGGCCACCCAAGACAGACGGGTCATGGTGGAGAAGTCTGACAGAATGTGGTCCACTGGAAAAAAGAATGGAAAACCACTTCAGTATTCTTGCCTTGAGAACCCTATGAACAGTATGAAAAGGCAAAATGATAGGCTATTGAAGGGGAACTCCCCAGGTCGGTAGGTGCCCAATATGCTACTGTAGATCAATGGAGAAGTAACTCCAGAAAGAATGAAGGGATGGAGCCAAAGCAAAAACAATACCCAGTTGTGAATGTGACTTGTGTTAGAAGTAAGGTCCGATGCTGTAAAGAGCAATATTGCATAGGAACCTGGAATGTTAGGTCCATGAATCAAGGCAAATTGGAAGTGGTCAAACAGGAGATGGCAAGAGTGAACATCGACATGCTAGAAATCAGCAAACTGAGATGGACTGAAATGGGTGAATTTAACTCAGATGACCATTATATCTACTACTGTGGGCAGGAATCCCTTAGAAGAAATGGAGTAGCCATCATGGTCAACAAAAGAGTTCGAAATGCAGTTCTTGGATACAATCTCAAAAATGACAGAATGATCTCTTTCGTTTCCAAGGCAAACCATTCACTATCACATACATGCATACACAGAAACATATGAAGAATTTACTTTCTCCAGAAATAGTCTGTATGTAAATATATACATACACACACACATATACATATATATATATATATATAGTAAAAGATACATATAAATATATGATAAAGTTTAGGTGCTTAAAATATGTTAGGGTAAAGTTTTGTAGAAAAGTCATATTCAAATTCAATGCATGCAACTATTTCAAGCAGTAATGGAGAATTTCTGCTGGTCTAAAAAGTTATTTACGTAAATATTTAAATACATGGTGGTGGGTGTTAAGTCCTTATGGTATTAGGAGTTTATTGCTTAAACCTTTAAGTGGCATCACAACAGTTTGTTTTAAAAGTCAATATATAGAATTCCTTTATAATTATTGAAACAAGATGAACAATTTTATATTTCATCTTAAAAATATGAGTATATATGTTGCTTTTAAAATTCTTTTAGGAAGTAATTGAATAAGGAAATTGAAAAATACTGTTGAAATGCATAAGTTGAGAAGGAATAAAATAGGTCATAGCATGATAAGAAAAGAGTGGACTGATGTATTTCATATTTAGAGAGAGGATTCAATAAGACACAATAATTGACTGCCTGAAGCAAGTTGATGTGGGGCAAAGAAAGAAGATGTTAAATATGGTAGCTTTAAAGTCTGAATATCAACAATACTGGAATATCTGAAGTGTCAGAAGATAGTTTTAAACTTTCCTTGGTTTCCATTTGGCAGAATTCACCTAAAAATATTTGGGGACATAAGTCAGTTAGGTCTTCCAAACTATTTAACCATTTATCTAGTAAGGTTAATTGAAGTACTAAGATATCTCAGCAGTTAAAATTTGTTATTGTAATTAAGGAAAATAAACACGTTACCTTTATCAACTGAAGTTGTAGTCTGAATCATCTAAACCTTTAATCCACAAGAGTCTACTATCTCAATATTTTCCTTAATCTTTTGTTACTGTTTTATTTGGTTTAAATTGAAAATTTTGTAAGATCATAAAAGCTCTTTACCATAACTCCTTCTAGCGCCTCAACTTTTATATTCAAATTTCCCATTTTAATATTTTGCATGTGGCTATTAATACAATTCTAACAAAAACTATACACAGTTGTGTACACATACACACACACTCATACACACACCTATTTAAAGTCAGCTTTAGCAAATAACTTGACATATGCCTAAGTCTTCTAAATATATTAAGTGTAAAAGTAAAAATTATAAATTAAACTTGATTCTGCACATAAGCTGTTCACTGAGAAGTAGAAAGGATAGATCCAAAATATAATTCAATAGAAGGGTAATATGAAAAAAATATTGAATAAGTTTCAACATACGGCGGCAAAATGATCCTGCAGTACTAGAAATATGTGAAGGAGCCTTCAAAAGCAAGGTGAACACCGAAGGAGACTTTGAGGAAATATAAAGTCAATCCAATCAAATCAACTAAATCAAATCATATAAAGTAAAATGAAATGAAATAACAGATACATGTGAAGATTTTAATGACTTTGAGGGGTTCAAGACTGCAGTGGAGGAAGTAACTGCAGATGTGGTAGAAATAAGCAAGATACTAGAATTAGCAGTGGAGCCTGAAGATGTGACTGAATTGCTGCAATCTCAAGGCAAAACTTTCATGGATGAAGAGCTGCTTCTTATGGATAAACAAAGAAAGTAGTTTCTTGAGAAGGAATCTACTCCTCATAAAGATGCTGTGAAGATTGTTCAAATGACATTTAGAAGATTTTGTTGTTCAGTCACTCAGTTGTGTCTGACTCTTTATGACCCCATGGACTGCAGCACACCAGGCTTCCCTGTCCTTCACCATCTAACGAAGCTCACTCAAACTCATGTTCATTGAGTCGATGATGCCATCCAAAAATCTCATCCTCTGTCCCCTTCTCTTTCTACCTTCAATCTTTCCCAGCATCAAGGTCTTTTCCAGTGAGTTGGCTCTTCACATCAGGTGGCCAAAATATTGGAGCTTCAGCTTTAGCATCAGTCCTTCCAATGACTATTCAGGATTGATTTCCTTTAGGATTAACCGGTCTGATCTCCTTGCAGTCCAAGGGACTCTCAAGAGTCTTCTCCAACACCACAGTTCAAAAGCAGCAATTCTTTGGTGTTCAGCCTTCTTTATGGTCCAACTCACATCCATACATGACTACTGGAAATACTGTAGCTTTGACTAGACAGACTTTGTCGGCAAAGTGATGTCTCTGCTTTTTAATACACTGTCTAGGTTTGCCATAGCTTTTCTTCTGATTTAGAATATGACAGAAACTTAGTTGTTAAAGCAGCATAGTTTGAGAGGATTGACTCCAGTTGTGAAAGAAGTTCTTCTCTGGGTCAGATGCTATTAAACTGCATTGCATGCCACAGAGAAACCTTTGCTAAAAGGAAGTGTCAATCAATGCAGCACATATGTTTGTTGTCTTATTTGAAGAAATTTCCATAGTCACCTTAACCTTCAGCAACCACCACCCAGATCAGTCAGTGGCCAACCAACATCAAAGTGAGACCTTCCACTTTAAATTAAGCACTTTGTTCTTTTAGACATAATATTATGACACAATTAATATAATACAATATTTTGTCAATATTACTTTTATATACACTGAGAAGCCAAACAAAATTCATGTGACTTTTTTATTAAAATGCTCTATTCCAGTGATTGGAACCAAACCCACATTGTCTCGAAGGTATTTCTGTTTCCAACCCCCATCTAATCTAGCCATCCTGTCTCACCTAAGGAGGGAGAAAAATACTCAGAAATACTTGTGAGTTTACAGTCCAGAGGAATAAAATCACTAAAGTTGAGACCTAATCATAGGAGCACAGAATGCTTGCCTTTCTTCACAGCTGAAGACTATAGCACTAAAGGCTTATTTCCAACAATTCCTTGTATCTAATCTAGCCAATTACCAATCCAATGAAAATGAAATCAAATCACATCAGTCCCATCAAATGATTTTATGATTTTGTGATGGGAATTCAGCATTTATAATTACAAATGAAAGAGGAGACTGCTGTTTCTGAAACACCACTCAACGAGCAGTATGAAGAATGCATTGGCAGGGCACTAAGGGCAAAAATGAAAGCATGTATTTTAGGTATTCATACTAACATAATTTCAATCCCTTTAGTTGTCAGCAGTTAATAGTTTGTTCAATTTTATTACCATGAGGAACATCAAGTTACATATTAGAAGAGAATAAATATACTCTATCATTTACTTCTGATAAGCCTGATGTTAATGTCGCATATTTAAGTTTGGATTTTATAAATTAGGGAAAAAAGCCAATTGATTGAGGGAAGTACAAGATTTTGAGATGGTTTTCTGAAAATGTTCAAACTCACTTGGGAATTTTACTTATCGTTCTTTTAAAAGCTACTACTTTACTGGAGCCTGCATTATGCTCAAGGATACCACTAATAAACAGCAATGATAGTGACATGGTAAATTGTTTCTAGTGGATTCTTATACATTTTAATAATGACTTGTAGAACAAGATTAAGCTACATAGTTAAGAATAATCAGAAAGCCTGTATACATGTGACATCATTTATTGTCTTATTTCATATTATTAGATGTTGATACATTGTGGGTGTAATAAAAAACCTATTCAAGACAATGGTATTAAAAATAAACCTATAATTACAGCAGGGAGAACAAGTCCTGAAAGCAGAAGCAATAGGTGAATTTAAAGTATTCATAAAGAAAAAAATCATTTGGGGAATTTTTGAACACTTGAGATTCTGTGCCATGCACCTAAAATATTAGGGCATACAAAACTCTGGCATAATTTCACTATGGCTTGACTTTTTGCACAGCTGGATTTAGTTTATAGCTTTAGCAACATGGATTCGCATCAATACAGTCTACATTTGATTTCAAGATTTTGTGTTAAAAGCCCTGGAGAAAATTTGAACCACTGGGGAATAATTCCTTGAAATTTTGGCAGGAAGGATTACCATAGATAGTCTTTGATATTTTCATTTAGGAAAACTGTCAGTATATAAATATCCAAATATTCAGAAAGCCAGGAATATAAAAGTCATGATGCTGATTTGATCTGTCAGGCTGCCTTTTAAGGGAAAGTGTTATGCAGTATCCTTAAAGTTTAACACTATAATTAGTCTACAAATGTGTTAACAGTAGAGTTTGGATTCATGGACCTTATCTTAATGTGCACAATGCTGAGAAACATTTCCAGAGCATTCCCAGTGGTATATATATTGAAAGCTAAGTTAAACTGAATAATTAGCTGTAAAATGTATATACTATTTACAGTTTGAAACAGATCCCATATTGCATTATCACTCCCATTTTACAAGTGGGAAGAGTGAGGTACAGTGAATGTTAATTGTTTGGCTCAGAAAGTGTCATTCAGAAACATTTTTTAAAAATAGATATGCTCTTTTGGTCCCCCTTTGTAGAATCCATTTTCCATGTGAATAGGAATTATCAAAGCCAAAATTGCACTGGACATAGTTACAGAGGTAAGAAATATTTTATTCAAGACTATTCTAATAACAGGGATGGAGGGAGAGACCAGAAAACAGTCCAAACTCAAGTCTACTGAAAAAATAATGCAGGAGTTTTTAAGAGGGTGACTAGGGGATGTTCATGGACCACCCATGTTTGCTAATAGAAGGGCTCTGGAATTCTGTATAAATTTGAACTTGATAACTTAATTTCTGATACTTTATTCTTGGAAAAACAATCCAAGAATCACAGAAATATATATTTTACATATGATATTTAATATAGCATTATTTATGATAGTACAAATATGGAAAAATTCCTGCTGTGCAGCACAAGGAAATTGGTAAACAAACCATTGTATCCAAATGAGAGCACACTATATAACCATTTAATGGTATTTGAGGGGTGTATTATTAACATAGAATAATATTCAAGGTAGTAATTAAATAAAATCTATACAGATTATATATATATTTATGTTGAGTATATATCTACTTTTGAAAAAATATTGCACTTATTAGAAAACATAGACTCAGATGGGATAAATATTTAGCAGTTTTTAGTTTTGAATCATGAAACTAGGGTGATATTTTTCATAATTATTGCATTTCCTAATATTCAAAAAATAAACCGTTTTTGCATAATTAAGGAAATGAAGAAGACAGAAGAATATTAAAGGGAGGGAAAGAAAGAAATGTGAGGGGTATTTGAAAATGTAAAAAGCATGAAACTACAAAATGAGGTTAAAATGATTATTGATTTCATAGAAAATTAGTATTCTATTAGTAATGGGTTGTTTATTTGGGGTCATTTTACTTGTGACAAATAGAAAAAGTCATTTATCACTATGTAAATCTTAACAGTAAAAGAATTGAATATATATATATGATGTATAATTATATACTAACTATAAATGTACTTAGAAAAATATAAAATGATACATATTAGATGAACACATGCTTGTGGCCAGATCAGTGACATGTTAGTGCAAATAGCTGGCTTTAGTCACAACTGAAATTGGGTGGTCGGGCCTGTCTCTGTTGTTTGTGCTTTTGTGCTGTGTATTTCCTGGTAGGCCCAAACTCTGGTGCCACTGTGTTGTATGTATTTTTGTTTGTTAACAAATTAATATCCAAGTAGCTGGAAGTATATCCTATCTCAATGTGTATATTCAAGGTGATCAAACAGCTTGGCCAGGACATATGATATTCTAATTGGACAAGTTTAGGTTGAAGTCCTCAGGACTTCCGTTACATGGAGTGAGGAGAGGAAAGAAGAATCTCCAGATGAAAATCAGGATTCTCTTTAATATATGTGAAAGAATTCAGCATATGAGAGGAATCAGCTGGTCACTAAAAATATGAATTTTACAGGTGTAAGTTAGAGGTTGTAACTAGCTAGGTAGAAAACTACCATGAATATTATAATTACTGTACTAGTTAATATATAAATGACATGAATTAATGCAGAAACATTAATGCTTATATCACAATATAATATAAAATATGTTAACTATGTATAAAAGTATTAATTGAAGGATATCATGAAAATGGTATAGTAATTCTGTAAATGAAAATACAAAGAATGTTTCCAATATTATCTTACAAGATTTATGTGGTTTTATGTAAGTTTTTTGAAGAATACATTATTCAACTAAAATTAAACTTCATCTCCTTAGAAAAGACAGTTTTAGAAATTAATGCATAAGTGCAAATGTACAGAGCTAAAGAAGAAACATTTTCAGAGAACTGAAGTTTATGGTTTGCAATTTTCTAAGTCAAAAAAAAAAATGTGAGTCAAAAGTCATTTCTAAAATCCATTTGATTCTTTGCACATCATATACTTACAGCACTCTGTCCATAGAGGTAACTATGAAGAAAGTCCTGCTTAAGAGAATCCAAGCTCAGAGCAAAACTTCTTGAGCTTGAATTTCACCTTTATCGTTTACCATCATGGCTTAATCTCATTGTGTCTCAGTTTCTTTATCTGAAAGTGGAAATTAATTCAGAACTTATTTTAGGAATTAAATCGGTTAATCACATACACTCACACAAACATACATAAGTTCAGTTCAGTTCAGTCGCTCAGTCATGTCCGACTCTTTAGACCCCATAAATCGCACAATGCCAGGCCTCCCTGTCCATCACCACCTCCCGTAGTTTACACAAACGCATGTCCATCGAGTTGGTGATGCCATCCAAACATCTCATCCTCGGTCGTCCCCGTCTCCTCCTGCCCCCAATCCTTCCCAGCATTAGGGCCTTTTCCACTGAATCAACTCTCACATGAGGTGGCCAAAATATTGGAGTTTCAGCTTCAACATCAGTCCTTCCAATGAACACCCAGGACTGATCTCCTTTAGGATGGACTGCTTGGATCTCCATGCGGTCCTAGGGACTCTCAAGAGTCTTCTCCAACACCACAGTTCAAAAGCATCAATTCTTCAGTGCTCAGCTTTTTTCACCTTTCAACTCTCACAACCATACATGACCACTGGAAAAACCATAGCTTTGACTAGACGGACCTTTGTTGGCAAAGTAATGTCTCTGCTTTTAAATATGCTGTCTAGGTTGGTGATAAACTTCCTTCCAAGGAGTAAGTGTCTTTCAATTCCATGGCTGCAATCACCATCAGCAGTGATTTTGGAGCCCAAAAATATAAAGTCTGACACTGTTTCCACTGTTTTCCCATCTATTTCCCATAAAGTGATGGGACCAGATGCCATGATCTTAGTTTTCTGAATGTTGAGCTTTAAGCCAACTTTTTCACTCTCCTCTTTCACTTTCATCAAGAGGCTCTTTAGTTCTTCTTCACTTTCTGCCATAAGGGTAGTGTCATCTGCATATCTGAGGTTATTGATATTTCTCCTGGCAATCTTGATTCCAGCTTGTGTTTCTTCCAGCCCAGCATTTCTCATGATGTACTCTGCATAGAAGTTAAATAAGTAGGGTGACAATATACAGCCTTGACGTACTACTTTTTCTGTTTGGAACCAGTCTGTTGTTCCATGTCCACTTCTAACTCTTGCTTCCTGACCTACATACAGATTTCTCAAGAGACAGGTCAGATGGTCTGGTATTCCCATCTCTTTCAGAGTTTTCCACCGTTTATTGTGATCCACACAGTCAAAGGCTTTGGCATAGTCAATAAAGCAGAAATAGATGTTTTTCTGGAACTCTCTTGCTTTTTCGATGATCCAGCGGATGTTAGCAATTTGATCTCTGGTTCCTCTGCCTTTTCTAAAACCAGCTTGAACATCTGGAAGTTCACGGTTCACATATTGCTGAAGCCTGGCTTGGAGAATTTTGAGCATTACTTTACTAGCGTGTGAGATGAGTGCAATTGTGTGGTAGTTTGAGCATTCATTGGCATTGCCTTTCTTTGGGATTGGAATAAAAACTGACCTTTTCCAGTCCTGTGGCCACTGCTGAGTATTCCAGATTTGCTGGCATATCTAGTGCAGTACTTTCACAGCATCATGTTTCAGGATTTGAAATAGCTCAACTGGAATTCCATCACCTCTGCTAGCTTTGTTCATAGTGATGCTTTCTAACGCCCATTTGACTTCACATTCCAGGATGTCTGGCTCTAGGTGAGTGATCACACCATCGTGATCATCTGGGTCATGAAGACCTTTTTTATACAGTTCTTCTGTGTATTCTTGCCACCTCTTCTTAATATCTTCTGCTTCTGTTAGGTTCATACCATTTCTGTCAAGCCCATCTTTGCATGAAATGTTCCCTTGGTATCTCTAAGTTTCTTGAAGAGATCTCTAGTCTTTCCCATTCTCTTGTTTTCCTCTATTTCTATGCATTGATCACTGAGGAAGGCTTTCTTATCTCTCCTTGTTATTCTTTGGAACTCTACATTCAGATTGGAATATCTCTCCTTTTCTCCTTTGCTTTTCATTTCTCTTCTTTTCCCAGCTATTTGTAAGGCCTCCTCAGACAGCCATTTTGCTTTCTTCATTTTTTTCCCATGCGGATGGTATTGATCCCTCTCTCCTGTACAATGTCACGAACCTCTGTCCATAGTTCATCAGGCACTCTGTCTATCAGATCTAGTCCCTTAAATCTATTTGTCACTTCCACTGTATAATCATAAGGGATTTGATTTAGGTCATACCTGAATGGTCTAGTGGTTTTCCCTACTCTCTTCAATTTAAGTCTGAATTTGGCAATAAGAAGTCCATGATCTGAGCCACAGTCTGCTCCCGGTCTTGTTTTTGCTGACTGTATAGATCTTCTCCATCTTTGGCTGCAAAGAATATAATCAAGCTTATTTCGGTGTTGACCATCTGGTGATGTCCACGTGTAGAGTCTTCTCTTGTGTTGTTGGAAGAGGGTGTTTGCTATGGCCAGTGCATTTTCTTGGCAAAACTCTATTAGCCTTCGCCCTGCTTCATTTTGTACTCCAAGGCCAAATTTGCCTGTTACGCCAGGTGTTTCCTGACTTCCTACTTTTGCATTCCAGTCCCCTATAATGAAAAGGACATCTTTTTTGGGTGTTAGTTCTAAAAGGTCTTGTAGGTCTTCATAGAACCGTTCAACTTCAGTTTTTTCAGCATTATTGGTCGGAGCGTATACTTGGATTACTGCGATATTGAATGGTTTGCCTTGGAAACGAACAGAGATCATTCTGTCTTTTTGAGATTGCATCCAAGTACTGCCTTTCGGAATCTTTTGTTGACCATGATGGCTACTCCATTTCTTCTAAGGGATTCCTGTCCACAGTAGTAGGTATAATGGTCATCTGAATTAAATTCACCCATTCCAGTCCATCTTAGTTCGCTGATTCCTAGAATGTTGACGTTCACTCTTGCCATCTCCTGTTTGACCACTTCCAATCTGCCTTGATTCATGACCTAACATTCCAGGTTCCTATGCAATATTGCTCTTTACAGCATCGGACCTTGCTTCTATCACCAGTCACATCCACAGCTGGGTATTGTTTTTCTTTGGCTCCATCCCATCATTCTTCCTGGAGTTATTTCTCCACTGATCTCCAGTAGCGTATTGGGCACCTACCGATCTGGGGAGTTCATGTTTCAGTGTCCTATCTTTTTTGCCTTTTCATACTGTTCATGGAGTTCTCAAGGCAAGCATACTGAAGTGGTTTGCCATGCCCCTCTCCAGTGGACCACATTCTGTCAGACCTCTCCACCATGACCCATCTGTCTTGGGTGGCCCCACACGGCATGGCTTAGTTTCTTTGAGATAGACAAGGCTGTGGTCCGTGTGATCAGATTAGCTAGTTTTCTGTGATTATAGTTTCAGTGTGTTTGCCCTCTGATGCCCTCTCGCAACACCTACCGTGTTACTTGGGTTTCTCTTACCTTGGATGTGGGTATCTCTTCACGGCTGCTCCAGCAAAGTGCAGCCATTACTCCTTACCTTGGACAAGGGGTATCTACTCACGATGGCCCCTCCTGACCTTGATTGTGGAGTAACTCCTCTCGGCCCTCCTGTGCCCATACAGCTGCCACTCCTTGGACCTGGGGTAACTTATCTCGCCGCCCCCGGCCTCGGGGCATGGGGTAGCTCCTCTCGCTGCCACCCCTGGACTCAGGCGTGGGGTAGCCCCTGTAGGCCACCCCCCCCCCCCGGCCTCTGGCTCGGGATAGCTCTTCTCGGCCACCGCCCCAGGCCTCCGGCCCGGGGTAACTCCTCTCAGCCCTGCTTCTGCATGGTTCGTCACAGTCGCCACGCTTCTGTGCGGTCCGTTGCAGCTTCCACGCTTCTACGTACATACATATATACATATGTACAAATTAAGACAGCAGTGTCTGACATATGGAAAGCATTTCAAAATGTTAGATATTGTTGATAAAAATCAGTCATATTTAGATATTAGCATCTTGAAACACAACTATTTCCTGACAAAACTGATTGTTTTACCAAAAAAATAAAGATAATACATGGTCCAAGTTTAACTTATTTCAACTTAAAATTGTTTGCTTGCTTGGTTACAAGAAAATTGTAAACATTAAAATTATCTTTCTGTGAAAAAATTTTGTAACATTTTCTTTAAAATAAATTGGCAGACCACTGTTGTGCACTATAATTGAGTAATCACAACAAAACTCCAATAATCACAGAACAATTGAAAGCAGTTTGTCCTATAACCACTATTATTTAAAACAGAAAGTGTCTTCATCAGTATATCGATTTTTGTATCTATACTTGTCTACCTCATAATATTTTAAGAATTTTATGTCATTGTTCAGAAATTATACCCTCTGGCAACCATCAAGTTCTCCCTGGGGTGGGGTGGGGGGAACTAATAATGAATCAGACAAAAACTTCAAGCACTAGAGTTTTGTGTTTTCACATTCACTTAGGAGAGCTAACTGGATTTCCCCAACCAATTTCAGAGACAGTAAGAATGCTATTTCTCAGTGAAGCAAATTATGCTGAAAATAAGAACAATTTGGTTAGGTAGCTTAAGAAAGAGCAGAGACAATGTCAGAACACATCCGGGACCTGTTTAAAGAGTGTTAAACTTCATATGGGTCACATCTTTGTCTAAATCTGTCTATAGTCTTGAAAACGTCATTGTGAGTATTTATTCCCTACACAATAAAATATTGAGTTTCAGTATCTCAGGTGAAAGCATTGTGGCACATAGAAAAAAGTGAGCTGTTTCAAGCAGTGTTTAGATGAGACTCTAGCAAGACTCTGGTTGAAGGTATCTTTCACTCATGTCATAAGAAAAATATCAGAAAGATAAGTTTATTTTTAAGTGAAAAATATCACTTGAAACAGCAGAATTGGTGAGTGGGATATCTATTTCCTTTTGTAGACCAAGTCACTTGATATTTTGCATCTGGTATCAACAGTTAATAGATGATTCCATAGAACATGGAAAATGATAGAGGGGAAATTTATGGAGTATTTAGTCATTAATCTATTTCTAAATGATTGGCTCAACCAGAAACTTAACACTAGTGGGGACTTTTTGTCATGACTATGACACTGTCATATTCAGTCTTGTCCTTCCATAACTAAGGAAATTATTACTAGAGAACAGAATGTAAATATTTTAAATCATAAAATACATATAATTATATGTATTATGGTAGAATTATATTATATTTGTGCTTATCATTTCTGGCAAAACTGCTTCAGTTGAGGTTCCCTGGTGGCTCAGATGGTAAGGAATCTGACTGCAATGTGGGAAACCTGAGTTCGATCCCTGGATTGGGAAGATACCCTGGAGAAGGGAGTGGCTACTCACTCAAGTATTCTTGCCTGGAGAATTCCATGGATTGAGGAGCCTGGTGGGCTACAGTCCAAGGAGTTGCAAAGAGTCAGACACGACTGAGTGGCTAATACACCACACACATATTTGTAACCACATCTCCTTCTTTTTCATGCCATGGGAATGTTAATCCCTTTCTCAACTTCAGGAGTAACCACTGATAGTTTGTATCTATAAGAATATCCCTTCCTCTCTCTTTGTACTTATTGGCTAGGTATAAACACATTATCCATTTCTTAACCTTGATACTCTGTAAATTTTGAGTCCAGTAATTCTTTGGTGTGGAATGTTGTTCTGCACACTGTAGGGATGTTGAGCTGCATCCCTTGTCTCTGTTTGCTGAACTCCAGTAGTATCTACCAGTCCAGTTGTGACTGCCAGAGTGGTGCCCAATTATTGTCAAATAACCTCATGTGTGCACAACTGTCCCTGGTTGAAGAAAAAAGAAATACAAATATTAAATATATATATATATACACACACACATAATTTAGAATTTAACAACTAATATTAAATATATATATACATATATATATACACATACATACTTAGGATATAAATGTATAAAATTTAGAATTTAACAAGTAATCCTTATCTTGAAGCAAATGAAAGATAAAATCAGAATACTGCCACGCTCTCCAATATTATATTCCGCTACAGAACATGGATTTTTCTTAAAAATAAATAAAATGGGAAGTACCTGATACATTTGAATATGACAGTTCATGCCAATAGAAAATTCAGCACTGACAAAAAACAACTGTCTAGATTTTGTTAAGTGAATAATTAATATCTTTGGTGTTGCAGTGAAGTATGTTTTAGAGGACATTATATAATGATAAAACACTTAAGCTTAAGGGTCTTTAGATGAATGTTGATAAGCAAGCTGTTGCTTTATAATATAAGTAAGCTGTTTTCTTCAAGTGAGAAAAATTTTATCCTAAAAAGAAGTCTGCTTGCTCAGATGAGAAAATGGGTTGCCCAGTTAAACTCATTTATATTAATATTCTGAAGCAAGTGGTGAAAAGATGTGTTAGTTTGAAGTTTTATGTTTCCTAGAACAAACAAGTTATATTTGCTTAGATGGCCTCAGTTCTAATAAAAAGTAGGGGAGCAAGGGTCTGATACCTACCTCCCCTCATAGTTTTGAAGTGTAGCTTTTCCACACACGTACCAAGTTGTTTCTTATCAGTTTAAATTTCTGATATCTTTCAGAAGGCAATAGGTTTATTTTTAACTTAGTCTACTTTATTATAATTTTTTATTTATGGAATTTATATGTACAGGTATGCTTTGAAACTTCCTGTTTTACCTGAAACCCTATCCTTTTTACTCTGTTACGAATCTTTATCACCCTGCTTTTTCCTGACATCTTATCTTCCACTCCTAAGATTATTATAGTTAGAGTGGACATACTTAAAATTGACCAAAGACAAATTATACTCTCTTCACTGGAAATTTATCTCTGGAAAGCAAATTATTTCTTGGTGATTGATATAAAAACTCGAGCACACAGGAATTTGCTGAATGGCTCAGGAAACTCAAGCAGGTGCTCTGTATCAACCTTGAGGGTTGAGATGGGAAGGGAGATGGGAGGGAGTTTCAAAAGAGAAGAGATATATGTATACCTATGGCTGATTCCTGTTGAGGTTTGACATAAAACAGCAAAATTCTGTAAAGCAATTATCCTTCAATAAAAAATAAATTAATTAAAAAAAACCTCAAACACTTTGAGTTTCCAGTACTTCTTTCCAGTAGCTGTATTTGTGTGTGCACATGTGTGTATGTCTTATGGGTCATCATATCCAAGGAAGAATTGAGCTACAGAAAGAAATGGAAGAATAAAGCAGACATTTAGAAAGAAACAAAGATGAGATAAAGGATAAAAGTATTGCTGGCATCAGGTCTGGCTACATAATTTGCAGGGCCCAGTGCTGATGAAAACATGAGACTTCTTATTCAAAAAGGCAAAAACAAGTGCAGCCGTTAAAGGTCAGTCAGTCAGTAGGTCAATCGCTCATCATGTCTTACTCTTTGGGCCTGCCAGGCTCCTCTATCCATGGGATTCTCCAGGCAAGAATACTGGAGTGGATTGCCATCCCCTCCTCCAGAGGATCTTTCCAACTCAGGGATCAAACCCGCATCTCTTACTTATCCTGCATTGGCAAGCGGATTCTTTACCACTGTACCACCTGGGAAACCCAGCTGTTAAATGTACTAAAACATAAAACTTTTCCCCCATCTTTTGCAGTCTCTTTCTTTACCCATCAAGATGTTTTTAGTATCCCATGAAATGTTGTGCCTCCTTGAGAATGAGGATACTCACAGGGCAAGTGCACACCCTCAGAAGTACCCATGATGTATACACACTCTGCTCCCCTATGTGCCTCCTTTCCCAGTTCAGATACTGGTCCAAGATGTGATCCAGCCAAGGAAAGTCAATCTTTCAATAAGCCAGTCACCCCCAACCAACAGTGACAAAATTCCAAAGGGATTATGATCCCTGTGCGGAATGCATCAGTACTTGAATTATGAATACACGACAGCCCTAACCTGCCAAGTTGTTCAATGACAGAGCCATGGCTTTGCCAGCTTGGGGTGAGGATGGCTGCTGCCCATGCCACATTCCTGATTCTGACTTGTGCCCAAGTCTCCACAGTCACTGGGTAGGTTGAGATTTGTAGGCTGGCAGTGCAAGGGCCAAGGCCTTGGGGAGCAGTGCAGCAGGGACCAGTGGGCAACTGAGAGCAGATATGAGCTGGCAGGCCGTGGTGCCAGAGGGCAGGGGAACAGGCAGCCTGGGAAAATGAGAGAGGCAGGAGGCAAGACCACTTTGGTGCCTTGGCTCCCTGTGACGTATTCTATTATCCTGTGGAACTCCACCTACAAATATAATTTCAGAGATAAATGGTAATTTCAAGATTAACCACAGAATATTAACTTTTAAGGCCTACCCTTTCTAAGTGAGCAACTCTGAGTGACTGTTGTAAGCTCATGCATCTGACTCTGGTGGGTATTACAACTTCTGTTGTTGTTGTTCAGTTGCTCAGTCATTGATTCTTTGCGACCCCATGGACTGCAGCATGCAGTACTGTCCGTCACTGTTTCCCGGAGCTTGTTCAAACTCATGTCCATTGAGGCGGTGATGCCATCCAACCATCTCATCCTCTGTTGTCCCCTTCTCCTGCCTTAAATCTTTCCTGTCATCTTTTACAGCCTCTAATTTAAGTTTATTCCTGAGACCTATCTGTATCGATGTCCTTGGATATTTGCATACAGTCATGAACACCTTATTGCAAAATTCAGACTTAAATTAAAGAAAGTGGAAAAAACCACCAGACCATTCAGGTATGACCTAAATCAAATCCCTTATGCCTATACAGTGGAAGTGAGAAATAGATTTAAGGGACTAGATATGATAGACAAGAGTGCCTGATGAACTATGGACGGAGGTTCATGACATTGTACAGGAGACAGGAATCCAGACCATCCCCAAGAGAAAGAACTGCAAAAAAGCAAAATGGCTATCTGAGGAAGCCTGATTAAGAAAGCCTTCCTCAGTGATCAATGCAAAGAAATAGAGGAAAACAATAGAATGGGAAAGACTTGAGATCTCTTAAAGAAAATTAGAGATATCAGGGAATATTTCATGCAAAGATGGGCTCAGTAAAGGGCAGAAATGGTAGAGACTTAACAGAAGCAGAAGATATTAAGAAGAGGTGGCAAGAATACACAGAAGAACTGTACAAAAAAGATCTTCATGACCCAGATAATCACGATGGTGTGATCACTCATCTAGAGCCAGACATCCTGGAATGCAAAGATAAGCGGGCCTTAGGAAGCATCACTATGAACAAAGCTAGTGGAGGTGATGGAATTCCAGTTGAGCTATTTCAAATCCTGAAAGATGACGCTGTGAAACTTCTGCAGTCAATATGCCATCCAATCTGGAAAACTCATCAGTGGCCACAGGACTGGAAAAGGTCAGTTTTCATTCCAACCCCTAAGAAAGGCAATGCCAAAGAATGCTCAAAATACCGCACAATTGCACTCATCTCACATGCTAGTAAAGTAATGCTTAAAATTCTCCAAGCCAGCCTTCAGCAATACGTGAACCGTGAACTTCCAGATGTTCAAGCTGGTTTTAGAAAAGGCAGAGGAACCAGAGATCAAATTGCCAATATCCGCTGGATCATTGAAAAAGCCAGAGAGTTCAAGGAAAACATCTATTTCTGCTTTATTGACTATGCCAAAGCCTTTGACTGTGTGGATCACAATAAACAGTGGAAGATTCTGAAAGAGATGGGAATACCAGACCACCTGACCTGTCTCTTGAGAAACCTGTATTCAGGTCAGGAAGCAACAGTTAGAACGGGACATGGAACAACAGACTGGTTCCAAATAGGAAAAGGAGTACATCAAGGCTGTATATTGTCACCCTGCTTATTAACTTATATGCAGAGTACATAATGAGAAACGCTGGGCTGGAAGAAACACAAGCTGGAATCAAGATTGCTGGGAGAAATATCAATCACCTCAGATATGCAGATGACACCATCCTTATGGCAGAAAGTGAAGAAGAACTAAAGAGCCTCTTGATGGAAGTGAAAGAGGAGAGTGAAATAGTTGGCTTAAAGCTCTACATTCAGAAGACTAAGATCATGGCATCTGGTCCCATCACTTCATGGCAAACAGTTGAGGAAACAGTGGAAACAGTGGCTGACTTTATTTTTGGGGGGCTCCAAAATCACTGCAGATGGTGATTGCAGCCATGAAATTAAAAGACGCTACTCCTTGGAAGGAACGTTCTGCCTAACCTAGACAGCATATTGAAAGCAGAGATATTACTTTGTCAACAAAGGTCTGTCTAGTCAAGGCTATGGTTTTTCCAGTGGTCATGTATGGATGTGAGAGTTGGACAGTGAAGAAAGCTGAGCACCGAAGAATTGATGCTTTTGAACTGTGGTGTTGGAGAAGACTCTTGAGAGTCCCTTGGACTGCAAGGAGATCCAAGCAGTCCATCCTAAAGGAGATCAGTCCTGGGTGTTCATTGGAAGGACTGATGTTGAAGCTGAAACTCCAATACTTTGGCCACCTGATGTGAAGAACTGACTCATTTGAAAAGACCCTGAATCTGGGAAAGATTGAGGGCGGGAGAAGAAGGGGACCACAGAGGATGAGATGGTTGGATGGCATCACCGACTCAATGGACATGGTTTTGGGTGGACTCTGGGAGTTTGTGATGGATAGGGAGGCCTGGCGTGCTGCGGTTCATGAGGTCACAAAGAGATGGACATGACTGAGCGACTGAACCTAACTGAACTGATGCATACTTACAAATTGCTCTCATTTTTTGCTTAATGTAGCTGTAGTTAGAATCATTAATTTTCCTTTCTTTATATTGGCTTATTTTTCTCTCCTTTGAGGTTTTCTGCCTTTCTGCTGTACCACCTCTCCATATTACTCCATTGCTGTAACTCTCTCATTTACATCTTTTGATCCTAGAATTTTTTGTGGAATATAAAGTCATGAAACACCTAGTATGACCTCGATTTCATGACTTTGATATGGAAGAAATGAAATTTTCTCCGAGAGGCTTCCCCCCCTGAATCTCATGATGCTGTATTATCTCTTCATGTTGAAAAATGAACACAAAATCCTTAAAAATTAATTAAGCCTAGTCTTTTATTTCAGAATTCAGTAAGACAAGTTTTAGATTATTTTCAATTAATTAAACCTTTAATTAGCTAAAATAACTGAGAGACACTAATATTTACAGCCTTCTAATTTTTAAGAAATAATAACATAATACATTTGTTTACCTTTGAGTAAATGAAAGTAAAAAAGATAAAAATTCTTGTAAATAATAGAAAAAGGACACTCATGTTCTTAACAAAGTGAAGCATCTCAGTTCTTGAAAAATGTGTAAGTAGAACATTTTCTCCTTAAGCAGGTTTCTGTTTTTTAAATCAAATTTGTATTTGAACTTTCTCAAGCAAAGAGGTTTAATGTTCAGAGTGCTAGGGAATTCAAAATTTGTTTAGAATTTTGCCTTAAACAAATATCCTATCTAGTCAATTGAATATACTTGGGCCACATAGTATATTATCCATTCTTAAATAACTCCCCAAATATTCACATGTTAATTTCAGTTGAAACTCTTCCAGTAAAGGGCAGCTGCTGTTAGCATGTTAGCATTCAGAAAGAAAATTATGACTTTTAGATACACATCTTAGAATAAAATGGAAGGCTATTATTTGTAGGACCAAAGAATGTTATTAATGTAATTTCTATCATAATTCTAAGATACTTTTATTAGTACTGATGTGCTCTGTGACCTAGAAAAAGACTACAGAAATAAATAGGACAAACCAGAAAACCAAGAAACATTGCCTCTAGTAAACAATGGATCTATTCCAAGCTGTTGTTTTCTGTTACATTCCATTCTTGTTAATTTGAAGTTTACAAAGTACGCAGAAACTTTTGTCTATCCAGTGATTTATCTATATAGTTTTCCACTCTATTTTAAGTTGTTTTAAAACATAACTCTCTAGATACAACGCTGAAAGGATACAAGTATAGTCATTTTTAGTTCATATTTTTAGACAAAGAACTTTAAGTCTTCACTGAAAGACTATTATAACCTCAATGTTTGCTCCCTTGGCACCCTTCTTCTTTCATGATAATGTTTTTTAAATAGTCCCTTCTCTCTCTCTCTCTCTCTCTCTCTCTCTATATATATATATATATATATATATATATTATATAGAGAGAGAGGCTTATATATATATATATATATATATATATAAGATCTTTCCCTTCTGACATTTGCCTACTGTTATTATATTTAGTAACAGTTTCAAATGGGTCAGAGATTTGAGAGTCGAGACAAGATATGAATTTGTTCCATACATTTTGAAGCTATAAGCATATGGAAGTGAAAGTGAAAGTGAAAGTTGCTCAGTATGTCCGACTCTTTGCGACCCCATGGACTGTATAGTCCATGGAATTCTCCAGAGGATCTTCCCAACCTGGGGATCAAACCCAGGTCTCCCACATTGAAGGCGGATTATTTACCAGCTGAGCCACAAGGGAAGCTCAAGAATACTGGAGTGGGTAACCTATCCCTTCTCAAATGGATCTTCCTTACCCAGGAATTGAACTGGGTCTCCTACATTGCAGACGTATCCCTTACGAACTGAGCTATCTGGGAAGCTCCATATGTATGCATATATATTTTTTTGAGAATAAGGTAAGATATATACAAGTATATATGTATGTATGTATATATCTTACCTTATCTTCAAAAATAACATTGACCTTGTTCTCCTTTAGTGAATTTGACCACTATGCAATTATTTTTCACAATTTCCCTCACTTTGCCTGATTTAAAATTTGATGAAAGATTTGCCCCTACACCTTCTCTTCACATTTTATATAGTAACTTTGGGCAGCCTACTCTATTCCCATTATTTCATGTGGCCAACATTGAAACCAAACCTTTTTATATGTGTCCTTTAAAAGATTGAGACATTTCAATTCTAGTGTGAATTTTAGGGGCTTTCTTTTTGTAATGTACATTGTTGTTTGACTTTTGAAAAATGCTTTTTCTGCATCTATTGAGATAGTCTTTTTAAAATTTTTCTTTTTTTATTCTGTTAATATTAATGTCAGTTCCATATGCCATTACATCTACCTCATATGTATATCTTGCTCCTTTATTTTTCAAAATTTAAATTTACGTTTCCAAGATAAACTCAGCTTGGTAATGATGTATTATCCTTTCTACACACTGTTGGATTAAATTTACTAATACTGAATTATGAATTTTTGTGACTATATCTTTGAAGATATGGCTCTATATTTTTCTAATTTCTTTGTCTTTAGGATTGGGATAATGCTAGCCTCATAGAATGTGTTTTGCAGTATTTTCTTCTATTGTCATTTAACTTGTCTCTACTATTCTTGACAATTTCTGGCCTTTTGCTTGTACGGCATCCAAAGAGATTCAGTTAAAAATATAGGAGAGATCATATCTCATCCTTTAATACTAGATGAGTGCTCACTAAACTTTCATCTGAAATAGTGTTGGACTGCCACTCCCAAAGACTCATTTCTTTGTGAGAATGATGTCTACAACTGTTCCTGACAACTGTATAAGCGTTATGGTTCAGTTGCAGACAAGAGAAGGTATTCTTGTAGGAATGACTGTAACCAGATCTTGGGTGGCTTACAAATCATCTGGAGACCCAGAAAGGTGCAATATAAACCAAACTTTCTGCAACAGTTCTCAGCCTCTGAGGTTACGTTGTTACTACCATGGTTGACCCAACTGCCACTGAAACCTCAGGAAGCTGCCACTTCAGGAAATTTACTTCAATTTGTGTCGATATGTGATTGCCTTCTACCATGCTTCTTTCTTCTACTCAATTCAGTTCTGAATTGAAAATCAGAGGCATGCATCAATTTATAGAATCTCAGTCATTCAGAAACAAGTGAGTTGCAGAGGAGTTTAGAAATCTGCATATTTAAATGTTTTGATATAGTTACTTTTTTGTTGTTGTTGTTTGGTTTGGTTGTTTTATTCTTTTTGGTTTCTTACCTTTTTAGGTCAGAAGGTTCACTATAAAGAGAATAGAATGGGCAATGCATAAACCAATCTCCAGATTACACCTCCTTCAAGTGATAGCCTTGGGTATGTGCATTGCAGCAGTACTGCTTCATTAAAAATAATGATTTCTGCAATTAAAAAGTATACATAAGTAATGACTATACCTTCAGGTTTTATTCATACTTAAAAGAGCAATAGAAATTGAAAAAGAATCATTCATATTTTCTTTAAACAGCGATTTTTGTGTGATTCAAATGCTTTAATTAAATGCATCAAAATTTTAAATTGCATTTTTCATGATGTCTACATATAGAATGTAGATACTTAGAAAATACAATGCTGGTCTTCTTTTATTTCTTATAAATTTGTATATTTTTGGCTGTGCTGGGTCTTTACTGCTGCGCAGGCTTTTCTCTAGTTGCGGCAAGTGGGGAATACTCAGTAGGCTTCTCCTTGCAGTGGCTTCTCTTGTTGTGGAGCATGGACCTCTAGGACACGTGGACTTCAGTAGCTGTGCTACAAGGGCTCAAGTAGTTGTAGTCCCCATCCTCTGGAACACAGGCTCAATCGTTGTGGCACGCGGAGTTAGTTGCTCCCAGGCATGTGAGATCTTCTGGGACATGGGATCAAACCCCTGTCTCCTGCATCAGCAGGTGCATTTTTAGCACTGAGTCATCAGGGAAGCCCAATGATGGTTTTAAGATGTAACTTCTCTGTATAAAGCACTAATTCAATTGCTTAAACTTTTTAGCTTCTAAGAATAATACAAAAGTTAAGATTAATTGATTCTATTTCAATATTTTATATATATTATGTACTATATCATGTATAATTATATATCATATAGACACATATATAAATATATATACACTTTGTAAATACAAAGTACTTGAAGCTATTTCCAAAAAGTCCTCAGAGAAATTTGTGCACTATTTATTACTGTACCAGTTCAGTTCAGTTCAGTCGCTCAGTCATGTCTGAATCTTTGCGACCCCATGAATTGCAGCGCTCCACTCCTTCCTATCCATCACCAACTCCCGGAGCTTACCCAAACTCATGTCCATCGAGTCAGTGATGCCATCCAACCACCTCATCCTCTGTCGTCCCCTTCTCCTCCTGCCCCCAATCCTACTTAGCATTAAGGTCTTTTCCAATGAGTCAACTCTTCGCATGAGGTGGCCAAAGTATTAGAGTTTCAACTTCAACATCAGTCCTTCCAATGAACACCCAGGACTGATCTCCTTTAGGATGGATTGATTGGATCTCCTTGCAGTCCAAGGGACTCTCAAGAGTCTTCTCCAACACCACAGTTCAGAAGCATTAATTCTGCGGTGCTCAGCTTTCTTCACCGTCCAACTCTCACATCCATACATGACTACTGGAAAAACCATAGCCTTGACTAAACGGACTTTTGTTGGCAAAGTAATGTCTCTGCTTCTAAATATGCTATCTAGGTTGGTCATAACCTTCCTTCCAAGGAGTAAGCATCTTTTAATTTCATGGCTGCAATCACCATCAGCAATGATTTTTGAGCCCCCCAAAATAAAGTCTGACACTGTTTCCACTGTTTCCCCATCTATTTCCCATGAAGTGATGGGACCAAATGCCATGATCTTAGTTTTCTGAACGTTGAGCTTTAACCCAACTTTTTCACTCTCATCCTTCACTTTCATCAAGAGGCTCTTTAGTTCTTCTTCACTTTCTGCCATAAGGATGGTGTCATCTGCATATCTGAGGTTATTGATATTTCTCCCGGCAATCTTGATTACAGCTTGTGTTTCTTCCAGCCCAGTAGTTCTCATTATGTGCTCTGCATAGAAGTTAACTAAGCAGGATAACAATATACAGCCTTGATTTACTCCTTTTCCTATTTGGAACCAGTCGTTTTTCCATGTCCATTTCTAACTGTTGCTTCCTGACCTGCATACAGGTTTCTCAAGAGACAGGTCAGATGGTCTGGTATTCCCATCTCTTTCAGAATTTTCCACAGTTTATTGTGATCCACACAAAGGTTTTGGCATAGTCAATAAAGCAGAAATAGATGTTTTCCTTGAACTCTCTGGCTTTTTCGATGATCCAGCGGATATTGGCAATTTGATCTCTGGTTCCTCTGCCTTTTCTAAAACCAGCTTGAACATCTGGAAGTTCACAGTTCACGTATTGCTGAAGGCTGGCTTGGAGAATTTTGAGCATTAATTTACTAGTACGTGAGATGAGTGCAATTGTGTGGTATTTTGAGCATTCTTTGGCATTGTCATTCTTTGGAATTGGAATGAAAACTGACCTTTTCCAGTCCTGTGGCCACTGCTGAGTTTTCCAAATTTGCTGGCATATCGAGTGCAGCACTTTCACACCATCACCTTTCAGGATTTGAAATAGCTCAACTGGAATTCCATCACCTCCTCTAGCTTTGTTCGTAGTGATGCTTTCTAAGGCCCACTTGACTTCACATTCCAGGATGTCTGGCTCTAGGTGAGTGATCACACCATCGTGATTATCTGGGTCATGAAGATCTTTTTTTGTACAGTTCTTCTGTGTATTCTTGCCACCTGTTCTTAATATCTTCTGCTTCTGTTAGGTCCATACCATTTCTGTCCTTTATCATACCTATCTTTGCATGAAATGTTCCTTTGGTACCTCTAATTTTCTTGAAGAGATCTCTAGTCTTTCCCATTCAGTTGTTTTCCTCTATTTCTTTGCACTGATCGCTGAGGAAGGCTTTCTTATCTCTCCTTGTTATTCTTTGGAACTCTTCATTCAGATGGGAATATCTTTCCTTTTCTCCTTTGCTTTTCGCTTCTCTTCTCTTCCCAGCTATCTGTAAGGCCTCCTCAGACAGCCATTTTGCTTTTTTGCATTTCTTTTCCATGGGTATGGTCTTGATCCCTCTCTCCTGTACAATGTCACGAACCTCTGTCCATAGTTCATCAGGCATTCTGTCTATCAGATCTAGTCCCTTAAATCTATTTGTCACTTCTACTGTATACTCATAAGGGATTTGATCTAGGTCATATCTGAATGGACTAGTGGTTTTCCCTACTCTCTTCAATTTAAGTCTGAATTTGGCAATAAAGAGTTCATGATCTGAGCCACAGTCTGCTCCCGGTCTTGTGTTTGCTGACTGTATAGATCTTCTCCATCTTTGGCTGCAAAGAATATAATCAAGCTGATTTTGGTGTTGACCATCTCGTGATGTTCACATGTAGAGTCTTTTCTTGTCTTGTTGGAAGAGGGTGTTTGCTATGACCAGTGCATTCTCTTGGCAAAACTCTATTAGCCTTTGCCCTGCTTCATTCTGTACTCCAAGGCCAAATTTGCCTGTTACGCCATGTGTTTCCTGACTTCCTACTTTTGCATTCCAGTCCCCTATAATGAAAAGGACATCTTTTTTGGGTGTTAGTTCTAGAAGGACTTGTAGGTCTTCTTAGAACCGTTCAACTTCAGCTTATTCAGCTGAAGAATTATGTAACATAATACAAGAATCTTCAACTGAAGATTATGTAACAGAAATTACATAGTCAAATGGAATAATTTTAGTGCTTACTTCAAGAAGAAAAAAAAAGACACTTTGCAAAATTGTGAAGTATTACATATCTTATTACTTAAAGTAATGTTTATGTTACGTTTTTGACCTCTTGACATTGGCTTACATGTCTCTGTTTTTTATGTTCAAAATATTTGGGAACAGTATTCTTCATCATTTTACTTCACTCTGGCAAGTTAATATGCACACTAATACGTGTATGCACACGTGCCTGTGTACACAGGCAACTATTGTGACTCAGCAAACTAATTTTTTCTAGTTCTGCTCAAAAGGCAAGATTAAAAAAAGATTTGACTAGGAGAAAACCTTCGTCAAAACTATTATCTATTTAGATTCCATCTGTGCTTTCATTGTTACATTTATATATGTAATTCCTTTCAGTGGTAGTATCTTAACATGACTCAGTTGACAGTTTAACCCATTGTTTTCATTTCTTTTGATTTCATTTATCTTTATTTTTTATTTTATTTTAATAGATTCTGTTTCCTAAAGAGAGAAAATGTGTTAACCTTTATTCACACACTTTTCTAAATATACCTGGCTTATTTTAACTTGTATGTGACATTTTGATGCACAGATATATTTTAGTTAAGTTAAATTCAGTAAGTAAATTATATTACATACTTGTTCAACAAGACAAAAATAAAGAGTGTTAAAGCTTATGAGACAAAGCAGTACTTTTAAACGTTTTTTGAGTTATAATTAATTTAAAATGGAGAAGGAAATGGCAACCCACTCCAGTCTTCTTGCCTGATAAATTCCATGGACAGAGGAGCCTGGCGGGCTCCAGTCCAAGGGGTCGCAAAGAGTCGGACATGACTGAGCGACTATCACTCACTCACTAATTTAAAATATTATATTAGTTTCAGGAGTATAACAGTGACTCAATATCTTTATAGATGATGCTCCATTTAAAGTTATTATAAAACATTAGCTATATTCTTTATGTTGTACAGTATATCCTTGTAGCTTTTTTTCTTTACACATAATCATGTGTACCTGTTAACCCCTTAACTCTGTGCCTATCATTTTTCCTTTTCCTACTGGTAACCACTAGTTTGTTTCCTATATCTGTGAGTCTGTTTTTATTCATTAGTTTTATTTTTTAAGTTCTACATCTAAGTGATGTATGTATATTATTTGCCTTTCTCTGCCTGACATTTTACTAAGCATGATACATTCCAGGTTCATTCATGGTGTTACAAATGGAAAAATTTCATTTTGTTTTATGGATAAATAATTTACCATTGTGTGTGGTTTCTCTCTTTGTGTATATATGTATACTGTTTCAATATCTTGGCTACTATAAATGATGCTGCTATGAAATTGAGGTGAACATATATTTGTGATTTAGTGTTCTCATTTTCTTTGACCTTTCTTTCTGCCTTTAAATTGCTTCTTCCTTATCTCAAATATTTCCTAACAGTTGATGGAACATTTAAAATTTTATCTACAGTTGAGTTATTAAAAAACAATAGCAAAATTTTTGAATAATAGTTTTAGCCAGTGTTTAAAAATTCTAAGTGTATGAATTTGATACTTTGACCTATAACAACTTTTGTGACTCTTTGAAAAACAAAGACTTCTTCATGATAAAAATATCTACTTAAGGGATATTAGCTTTATATTCTGTTTTGAAGTTGGGATTAGCCCCAGACAGATTTTCACAGCATGTTAAATTATGATGAAATAAATCAAATTATGCAATTGCTGAATTCCCTGAGAAAAGTGAGATAAAAAAGTATTAAGTCAACATTTGCTGTTAGTATTTAAAACTGCTCAGCTACTTTAGTCAATTCTTCATCTGTCAACACAAACAGACTTACTTCTCAGGAAGAAAATTCTATTTATTTAAATGTATATGTGAAAGATGTTCTCATAAATTGTTAGAGCTCTCGTCTGAATGTGTATAAGTTATGCAAAACATTTTGTATGTATGCTTAGAAATTAAGAGAAAGTACATTATGCTATTTTTTAGTTACTATAGGCATTATTTTATAACAATAGCCACTTCGACTTCTTGGCTGCATATAGATATTGACAAGACCTTTCCTATTTTAAAAATCAAATTGGCTCAATATATGCAAACTTATCTGCAATGAGTAAATCTTTAAGGCCCAGTGGGGAGTTGCTCAACTATTCCAAACCTATACATATCTATTAACCTATGTATTATTCAGTTTAGGGATTGTAACATCAAAAGTATCCAATAAATATGTATCATAAAGATCAGCAGGAAAGATTTATACAGATGCATCAACAACAACTTAGTTATGTGCAAACCTGTGTCAAAATAAATGTGTGTGTGTGTGTGTGTGTGTGTGTGTGTGTCTGTAGGAGGGGACTGAGACTGCCAGTTGATTTTAAAGATGACAAAGTCCTTCCCTCAAGAGATATATTGCTTCTTACTTGGGAAATAGAAAGATACAACAATTCCTCAATTCTAAGATTTATATTTTTCACATTGTATGATCTCTATAATTAGGATAAGTCTTATAGTCAATAGTATATTACAGTTTTTGTCAAGTTGTTGCTGTTATATAGTTGTCATTGTTTCCACATGGATGAAACATTGTTGAATGATCAAGTAAGCACTGGCATCAAAAATTTCAGAATGAGGGTGTATGAAGGAAAACTCAGAGACAGTACTGAGGCCCTCTCTTAAATACATTGTGAATGCTCTTGATAATAGAGAATGCTACTGTATAACAACTATTTGCAAGCCTATTGAAAAGTAACTTAGCAAAAATTGAAGTCAGAATTTAGAGTAGTTTTAGAAACTATTTTCCCTCTTTATTTCACTTATATTTTCCTTCTTATGTCTGCATAAAAATATCATATAATAAATTATTTTAAATAAGTCTAAAAGACATTTCTACTAGTATAATTTTATCTAGAATGATACATTAATATTAATAGCATTAATATTATTAATTTTGGTTTCTTAAAGGCTTAAAAATTTTGGTACATGGGCTTCCCTGGTGGCTCAGATGGTATAGAATCTGCCTGCAAGGCAGGAAACCTAGGTTCAATCCCTGGGTTGGGAAGATCCCCTGGAGAATGGCATGGCAACCCACTCCAGTATTCTTGCCTGGAGGATTCCATGGAACGAGGAGCCTGGTGGACTTCAGTCCATGCGATCACAAAGAATCAGACACAGTTGAGCAACTAATGCTTTCATACCCATTGATGCCTTAGATTTGATGAAATATGGCAATGGTATTAGCATATGAAAACTACTACAGTAGAGGAAAAAAGCTATACAGTGTGGAGTGAGAGTAATGAGTTAGCATAGTCTGCAAGCGTCAAGGGAATATGTAACAAGGAGTTGACATCAAACTGAACTTTGAAGGATAC
Source organism: Giraffa tippelskirchi (assembly GCF_054371585.1). Classification (NCBI taxonomy): domain Eukaryota; kingdom Metazoa; phylum Chordata; class Mammalia; order Artiodactyla; family Giraffidae; genus Giraffa; species Giraffa tippelskirchi. The sequence continues at coordinate 116,331,839 of NC_137278.1, forward strand.
ACGAGACTTTACCAGGAGGAGAAAAGACAAGAAGGTTTTCCATACAGAATCGAGTTGCAGAATATATTCCTTAAAGTATTAGTCTAGAGGAATGGTCCACAATAAAAGGCATCTGTGGTCAAATAAACTTAAGAAAAACTGTATATCTTCTCCTCCTTGGGAATTTCACAAAAATGCAGTGTGTATTAGGGGTTTGGCTTAATTTTTTTAACTAAATATATTTTAACGCAGAACAGACTCTTGGGAAATGCTAGAATTGATAATGAATTAAAAGGGGAAAAGTGCAATAAGATGGGGCTGCAGACCAATAGGCCTTTTGCATATTAAGCAGGATTCTTCGAAGGGTTTTGAGCTTTATTCTTGAAGATGTTAATAGTCATTAGGAAGTAGACAGATAGTACCTATTTGAGAGTAAAACTTTTTTAAAAGACAATAACTTTATTTAATAAATAAATTTATTTAAATAAATGCATTTTAACAAAATTTTATTTAACAAAGTTAGATGCTAACTTCCTGCCCCAAAAAAGAATAATCCTCATGCTCTTTTTTTTCCCTACATGGTAGACATTCACTATAAATGTTAGTAGCATAGACTTAGCAAGTGTGAAAGTGAAAATGTTAGTTGCTCAGTCATGTCCGACTCTTTGAGACTCCATGGACTGTAGCCCTCCAGGCTTCTCTGTCTATGGGATTCTCCAGGCAAGAATACTGGCTGCTGCTGCTAAGTAGCTTCAGTCATGTCCGACTCTGTGCGACCCCATAGATGGCCAGGCTCCTCTGTCCCTGGAATTCTCCAGGCAAGAAAACTGGAGTGAGTTGCCATTCCCTTCTCCAATGCCTGCATGCATGCTAAGTCACTTTAGTCGTGTCCGACTCTGTGTGGCCCCATGGACAAGCAGCCCACCAGACTTCTCTGCCCACAGAATTCTCTAGGTAAGAATACTGGAGTGGGTTGCCATTCCCTTCTCCAGGGTATCTTCTCAACCCAGGATTCGAATACGGGTCTCCTGCATTGCAGGCACATTCTTTAACATCGGAGTCACCAAGGAAGCCTGATAATATAGACTCACCAAGTGTAGTTCTGAAATAACTTAAAATAAATAAATATTGGATATCCCATTGATTGTCTGTGAGAAATTTTCAGATAATCCCTTTCCAAAATATATAAAAAACTATTGAAATATAAGCATAATAATGCAATATGATTTCAATAATTGAGGAATAATTCTCATAATAGAAACCACTCAAGGAACATTAAAATGAAATTGGTTTCTGTAGGTTAACAATGTCTGTAGGATTACATGTAAATTTCATAGGACTATACATACACATTTTCCAGTATTCTTGCCTGGAGAATTCCATGAAGATAGAAGTCTGGTGGGCTTATAGTCCATGAGATCACAGAGAGTTGGACATGACTGAGCGACTAACACTTCCACTTTCGTAAATATACATTTATACATAAAATTTAAAATTCTTTAATTTGCACCTGTTTCTCTGAAAAGAGGATAAATTAACCATCCTTACTAAAACATATGCTGATATCAGCTCATAGCTTATTTTCCTGATTTTAATTTTGCAAAATAGTATTATGGAGTAATTCTCCAGTTAAGATTTACTGTAGATTTAGTATTAATTATTTGAAAACTTATTGCCAAAGTTGTTAAGCAGCTCACAATTGGAAGAGTATATTCTACTACACTCTTACAGTAAATCGATATCTTCAGTCTTTCGGATGGAGATTGAACCTTGAGTGTGTTAACATCATGTCCAGCAGATTATTTATTATTTTAAAGTGCCCAGGTGTATTAGACATAGGTTTGCATATTATTATGTAAGAAATTAGGATGGATAATGCTTTTAAGGACATAGGTGAAGAAAAATGCCTTCCACTAAGATAGGAGAGTATCAAGAACACTGGTCTAATGTACTGAACACTAGCAAGGGCTCAGCATATTGTTTTAATCCAAGATATGTAAACTGGTAGTTAATATACTTTTGAATTCCAAATATTTTCCACCTTGAACTTATGGTGTATAACCTTGAACTTATTTAATTTCTAATAAAATAAAATGAAAAGTACAGTGAATGTAAAGGGACTACTACAGCTGCAGGTCCTGGTTATCTGGTTGAGAATTTTTTTTTTCAGTAATAGTAACTGTAGCAGTTTACTGTCCAAGATGGTGTAGTAGAAGGACCTGGGCTCATCTTCTCCTGAGAGAAGTCCAAAATTACTACTTGCTGTTGAACAACCATCAACAGGAGAATGTTGGATCACACCAAAAAAAAAGATACATCCAAGGGCAAAGTAGAAGCCCCAGAAAGACAGTAGGAGGGGCACAATCACGTTTAGAATCAAACCCCACACCCTCCAGAGACACTCAGAGGGCTCAAACAAAATCTTGTGCACACCTGAAGACCCCACAGAGACTGAGCCAGACCTGCCTTTGAGTGTCTCCTGTGGAGGTATGGGTCAGCAGTGGCCTGCCACAGGGGAAGGGGCTCTGGGTGCAGCAGACCTGGGTGTGATATTAGCCCTTTTGGAGGAGGTCACCGTTAACCCCACCATAGAACCGCCAGAACTTACACAGGCCTAGGGAAACATGCTCTTGGAGGACACAAACAAAATCATGTGGGTACCAGGACCCAGGAGAAGCAGCAGTGACCCCAGAAGAGACTGATCCAGACTTGCCTGTGTGTGTGTCCAGGAGTCTCCAGCAGAGGCATGGATTGGCGATGGCCTGATGCAGGGTAGGGGTCACTGAGTTCAACAGTGCATCCATGGGACCTTTTGAAGGAGGTCACTATTATCTTCATAACTTCCAGCATAGTTTGGCCTCAGGTCAAACAACAGGGAGGGAACCCAGCCTTGCCCATCAACAGAAAATTGGATTAAAGATTTACTAAGCATGGCCCCGCCCATCAAAACAAGACCCAGTTTCCCCACAGTCAGTCTCTCCCATCAGGAAACTTCCATGAGCCTCTTATCCTTATCCATCAGAGGGAAGAAAGAATGAAAACCACAATGACAGACAACTAATCAAACTGATCACATGGACCACAGCCTTGTTTAACTCAGTAAAACTATGAGCCATGCCATGTAGGGCCACCCAAGATGGATGGGTCATGGTGGAAAGTTTTGACAAAACATGGTTCACAGGACAAAGGAATGGCAAACCACTTCAGTATTCTTGCCTTGAGAAACCCATGAACTGTATGAAAACACAAAAAGATATGACACTGAAAGATGAACTCCCCATGTTCACATCCACAACACATCCAGTTGTAGATGTGACTGGTGATGTAAGTAAAGTCTGGTGCTGTAGAGAACAATATCACATAGGAATGTGGAATTTTAGGTCCATGAATAATAAACAGGAAGAGGTCAAACAGGAGATAGCAAGATTGAACAATGACATTTTAGGAAACAGTGAACTAAAATGGACTGGAAAGGGTGAATTTAATTCAGATGACCATTATATCTACTACATGGGCAAGACCATTATATCCGCTACATGGGCAAGAATCCCTTAGAAGAAATGGCGTAGCCATCATAGTCAACAAAAGAGTCCTCAGTGCAGTATTGGGTGCAATCTGAAAAACAACAGAATGATCTCTGTTCATTTCCAAGGCAGACTATCCAATATTCCAGTAATCCAAGTCTATGTCCCAACCAGTAATGCTGAAGATGCTGGCATTGAACGGTTCTACGAAGACTTACAAGACCTTCTAGAACCAACCCCTAAAAAAAAGATATCCTTTTCATTATAAGGGACCGGAATGCAAAAGTAGGAAGTCAAGAGATACCTGGAATAACAGGCGAACTTGGCTTTGGAGTGCAAAATAAAGCAGGGACAAGGCTAACAGAGTTTTACCAAGAGGTCATAGGTTGCACTTGTCATCGGAAACATCCTCTTCCAACAACACAAGAGACGACTCTACACAGGGACATCACCAGATGGTCAATACTGAAATCAGATTGATTATATTCTTGGCAGCCAAAGATGGAGAAGCTCTATACAGTCTGCAAAAACAAGACGGGGAGCTGACTATGGCTCAGATCATGAACTCCTTATTGCCAAATTCAGACTTAAATTGAAGAAAGTAGGGAAAATCACTAGACTATTCTGGTATGACCGAAATCAAATCCGTTATGATTATACAGTGGAAGTGACAAATAGATTCATGAGATTAGACCTGATAGACAGAGCACCTGAAGAACTATGGACAATGGTTTGTGACATTGTACAGGAGGCAGTGATCAAGACCACCCTCAAGAAAAAGAAATTCAAAAAGGCAAAATGGTTGCCTGAGGGGGCCTTACAAATAACTGAAAAAAGAAGACAAGCTAAAGGTAAAGGAGAAAAGGAAAGATATACTCATTTGAATGCAGGGTTCCAAAGAATAGCAAGGAGCAATAAGAAGGCCTTGTTCAAGGATCACTGCAAAGAAATAGAAGAAAACAATAGAATGGAAAGACTAGAGATTCCTCAAGAAAATTAGAGATACCAAGGGAATATTTCATGCAAAGATGGACATAATTTTGGACAGAAATGGAACGGACCTAACAGAAACAGAAGATATCAAGAAGAGGTGACAAGAATACACAGAAGAACTATACAAAAAAGATCTTCATGATCCAGATAACCACGATGGTGTGCTCACTCACCTAGAGCCAGACATCCTGGAATGAGAGCTGAAGTGGGCCTTAGGAAGCATCACTATGAACAAAGTTAATGGAGGTGATGGAATTCCAGTTGAGCTATTTCAAATCCTAAAAGGTGAAGCTATTAAAGTACTACACTCAATATGCCAGTAATTTGTGAAACACAGCAGTGCCCACAGGACTAGAAAAGGTTAGTTTTCATTCCAATCCCAAAGAAAGGAGTTCCCAAAGAATGCTCAAACTACCACATAATTGCACTCATCTCACACACTAGTTAAGTAATGCTCAAAATTCTCCAAGTCAGGCTTCAACAGTACATGAATCGTGAACTTCCAGATGTCTAAACTCAATTCAGAAAAGACAGAGGAACAAGATCAAATTGCCAGCATCCTTGGATGACAGAAAAAGCAAGAGAATTCCAGAAAAACATCTACTTCTGCTTTATTGACTACACTAAAGCCTTTGACTGGGTAGATCACAACAAATTGTGGAAAAACTTAAAGAGATGAGAGTAGCAGACCACCTGACCTGCCGCCTGAGAAATCTGTATGCAAATCAAGAAGCAACAGTTAGAACTGGACATGGAACAACAGACTGGTTCCAAATAGGAAAAGGAGTATGTCAAGGCTGTATATTGTCACCCTGCTTACTTAACTTATATGCACAGTACTTCACGCGAAATGCCAGGCTGGATGAAGCACAAACTGGAATCAACATTGCCAGGAGAACTATCAATAACGGCAGATATGCTGAGGACACCAGCCTTATGGCAGAAAGTGAAGAGGAACTAAACAGCCTCTTGATGAAGGTGAAAGAGGAGGATGAAAGAGCTGACTGAAAATGCAACATTCAGAAAACTAAGATCATGGGATCCTGTCCCATCACTTCATGGCAAATAGATGTGAAAACAATGGAAACAGTGACAGACGGTTTTTTCTTTTGTTGTTGTTGTTGATGTTGTTGTTTTCAACTACAAAATCACTGCAGATAGTGACTGCAGCCATGAAATTAAAAGATGCTTGCTCCTTGGAAGAAAAGTTATGACTAACCTAGACAGCATATTAAAAAGCAGAGACATTAGTTTGCCATCAAAGATCCATCTAGTCAAAGCCATAGTGTTTACAGTAGTCATGTATGGATGTTAGTGTTGGACTATAAAGAAAGATGAGCACTGAGGAATTGATGCTTTTGAACTGTGGTGTTGGAGAAGACTCTTGAGAGTTCCTTGGACTGCAAGGAGATCAAACCAGTCAATCCTAAAGGAAATCAGTTCTGAATATTCATTGGAAGGACTGATGCTGAAGCTGAAACTCCAATACTTTGGCCACCTAATAGGAAATAAGTGACTCATTGGAAAAGACTCAGATGCTAGGAAAGATTGAAGGCAGGAGGAGAGGGGATTACAGAGGATGCGATGGTTGTATGGCATCACCAACTTGATAGGCATGAGTTTGACAAGCGCTGGGAGCTGGTGATGGAGAGGGAAGCCTGGCATGCTGCAGTCCATGGGGTTGCAAATAGTCAGACATGATTGAGAGACTGAACTGACTGAGCAGCAGCAGGAACATCTGTATTCTTGGCTCACTTCACTGTGGAAGATGGCTGGCTGGATAATGCTTAGTTACATTGGCTTCCACTAACTTGCCTGAAGTTCATTCAGATGGGGGTCTCTCCAGGAGAATTTGCTCAAATGGGTGCCATAGTCCTTTGATAGTCCTGTCACTGGCAAGAATTTGTTCAAGTTTATGTGTCTAAGAATAAAACCTTGTTCAGGTTTCATATGATTTCTTCCACATGTTGAATCTCTTTTTTGATACAGACCAAAGGCCAGAGCATTCAAGTGGAGGCAAAGTGGAGGTTTCAAAAGGCTCACGTTTCATGAATTATTAAATGACCGATTTCACAGTGTGATAGAGAATTCAGTTTCCAATGCTCTAGATGAAATACAAATTCTACCAAAATGAAAGATCCCTTCTGAGATGACAGACTTACAGCAAAGCTAAAAAGATTAACAACTTCAACCTGAAGAAATTTTATTTATAAGTAATGCAAAGAAAGAAACAAGCTGACTTCATAATTTGACATCAGTGAATGAGCAGAACATTTATACAGTGAGAGTCTAACTTTTTCTAGATGTCTAGATCTTATTTGCAGAGGTTAACCACAAATTTAGTGTGATAGTATGTTAGGGTTAGATGAGATCCTAAAACAAAATGTTAATGTAATGTTTAATTCCTCCACAAATGCCTGTTTTTGTCAGGCTATGCCTTGACACTACCAATGATTGCAGACTTTATGCCTCACTACTTTCTGAGCCAGACAGTTGGAAAGTGCATCCTAGGATTTCAGGGAAGTCATTAAACAACTACTTTATATGAGATATGATTTTATCTGTGAGAAACTTTGATTCCACCCATATTAGTCTGATTTTCAAATATTTGAAAGCCACTATTACATTCCACCATTCCTCTCATCTTGAGTCTTTTTATCTCCAGGCTAGCAAACTCAGTTTTCACTTATTTTTTTTAAATGTATGTATTTCAGAACCAATTTCAAATAAATTGTATGTATCTATTTCAAAATAAATTGTATGTATTTATTAAAAAATAGATGTATGTATTTATTTTCCTTGTACACATTTTAATTTAAATCTACCTATCTTAAAATGTGATTTTCATAATTAAATAAGATTAAATGTGATCTCACCATTGTGGAAAATAACTCTTAAGGACAAGCTATGTTTTTATTAAATAATTCAAATGTTGCACATTATAGATTTAAGGAGGCAGACCCCACAGGACATCCCAGAAATGTCAAAATTCAAATTGTTACTATTTATTTATTAATATTTGCCTTGCTTCTGTCTTGCTCTTTTCTATCTTCCTGAGTAGTGATAGAATTCTCTAAACTCGTTATTACACATGTTGGCTAACATAGAAAGCCCTTGAACCCATTCTTGACCCTCAGAAACCTCAGTCTAATGAGATAAATCAGTTATGGTGTGATAGTGACCTTGAAAATATTGTTCAATATTTTTACAAGTGCTTTCTCAAAATGTTGAATTGAATGGTGAAACAATTTTCTCAGGATTTCAGCAGGAATTCTCAGATCTTACATAATATAGTTCAAGAGCATTGTAATTCTCTAAGGGATGATATAATAGGCAGCATTTCTGGGAGGAAATGTGTTCACACAAGCGGCCATGCGTGCATATTATCTATCCATATCTCCACACCTATACATGTCTTTTTGAAGAATGTATCATGGAACTAATGTTCTAAAGAGCACGTCATAAGAAATGCTGATATAGGTGAACTATTCATCTCACACAAATGTTAAAAAGGAATAAGAGATAATATGTTTGAAAAAGGAATAAGAGATAATATGTTTGGTGTTTCGGTCAGAGTCTCAGTTCAGTTCAGTTGCCCAGTCATGTCCGACTCTCTGTGACCCCATTGACTGCAGCACGCCAGGCCTCCCTGTCCATCACCAACTCCTGGAGTTTACTCAAACTCATGTCCATTGAGTTGGTGATGCCATCCAACCATATCATTCTCTGCCGTCCCCTTTTCCTCCTGCCTTCAATCTTTCCTGCATCAGGGTCTTTTCAAATAAATTGGTTCTTCACATCAGGTGGCCAAATTATTGGAGCTTCAGCTTCAGCATCAGTCCTTCCAAAGAATTTTCAGGACTGATTTCCTTTAGGATGGACTGTCGGAGTCTAACAGATGATGAATGACAAGACTTTATTTAATATAAGGCTATAGTAGCAACAGTGACACGAACAGCTCAACGGCATCAGTAGCAGCATACAAGCAGCCAGTCCAAAAGTAAAATGAAGAAAAACATATCAATTACTCCAAAATTCTAAGTCTTGTGCTATTTTTTCTCTTTTAAAAAAACATAGAGCTTTGAGTCAAAAAGATTGAGTTTGATCTTTGTTTTTGTTTTTTAAATGTGCCAGTATTTTACACTGTTGAACGTACAGACTTTATACAGAAGCACAATCCTATGATTTTTACATAAAAATAGAATAACATTTTAATGAACCATCAGGGTTGGTTTGCCTAAGTCACTGCTTTTTAAAAATGGTTTCACTGTATGTAATATATATGAAATTGACTGAAGAAATGGTAGGAACATTTTTCAGAAGAATGTAGTTTTATATTTATTTAGTATTAAAAATTTGTGTATAGTGTAACAAGTACAGTTTTCTTCAAATATGTTTAGAAATAATATATGTATAATCTGTCTTCTTAGCTATTCAATACCCTTTCTCCTTGCCCCTTACTTCCATAATTTTCAGAGGCAAGCTGTTGAGTTGTTCCATTCAGTTTAGTTCAGTTCAGTCACTCAGTCATGTCCGACTCTTTGCGACCCCATGGACTGCAGTACGCCAGGACTCCCTGTCCATCACCAACTCGAGGAGTTTACTCAAACTCATGTCCGTTGAGTAGGCAATGACATCCAACCATCTCATTCTTTGTCGTCCCCTTTTCCCCCTGTCTTCACTCTTCACAGCATCAAGGTCTTTTTAAATGAGCCAGTTTTTTGCATCAGGTGGCCAGAGTTGAGTTGTGAACTCTTCATTTTTTTTAAAGAGATAATAGCACTAATAATTTAATAGAAAATTAAAATTTTGCAAAGTAGTTACTTCCAAACAATATCCACTAAAGTGCTCTTCTATACATCTTTTTTCCCTTGGTGAATCTTGCAAGCTATTAATTTTTTTTTTTTTACTGTATTCTTACTTTTCATTCCTTTATCTCAAATACATCTGGATATTTTTCTGTATATGTGTGTGCTCTTTCTCCACATTTATATATTCTATCTCCATTGCTGTTCTATTTGAATTGATGAATCAATCATTAATTGTTCATCTTATACCACAGTATGTGAAAAATGGAAGAGATTCAAAGTAATCTAAGGCGAGATTCTTTCCTTCAAACAGTTTATAATAAACAGGTAAAGGCAAAAACTATTACAATATTGTAAAGTAATTAGCTCCCAACTAAAATAAATGAATTTATATATAAAAAAATAATGTGGCTTGAGTTAAATAGTTACATGCTGTAATGACTGTAAAGACAACATAAATTAAGGAATCTTGCATTGGTAGAGGTTCTTAGGCTCTGAGAAGAAATTTTAGAATTGAAGTGAGGTTATATTGTCTTCTAAGATTTAGAGGAGAAAACAATAAATTCCATGCAGCTGCAGAAACTCTGAAGAATAAATGAGAATAAAATAGTTAGCCACACATGAAGAAAGTACATATACATTGGATAACCAAGGAGGCAGGAATGAAGTCAATATTTAACACTAGGATATTTAATCTACTAGTGTATTTTACCTTATTATTAAAATGTAATATTTTGATAATGATTTCAACACATACAGGAAATTATTTGATATATATTGAATACTTACTACTAATATTCAACATTTTTGCAAAAAAATGGAATAGAAGCAAATATCCCTAAGCAAATTAACAAAATAAAATATACATATTTAGTAAACTGAGGGCTATTAGAAATATTTCTTTAGATACCAATAAAAATAAGACATCATTATTTTACTGCTTTCTGTATTGCTTGAGTAGTCCAAGGTTAAACCATAATAATGATACACATTTTACTTTTCTTCATTTGCAGATAATGTTATTTCCAATAGAAAAGCTAGCAAAAATTATGATTACTTATTAAATATTGCCTGAGAATAGCAAGTTCATGGATATATACTCATATAAAAAATGTATATGCTAGCAAGAACTAACTAGAAAGCATAATTTAAAAATATTTCACTGGGAAAGAGGCTTAAAAGGGAGGGAATTATGCAAATATACATATATATATAGTTATGACTGATTTGTGTTATACAGCAGAAACCAACACAACATTATAGAGCAATTATCCTCCAATCAAAAATAAACAAGTAAATTTAAGAAAAATCTCACCATAGTAATAGCATTTTCTAGTACCTGGGAATAAGCCAAAAAAGCAAGATATTTATAGGGATAATTATAGTTTTTAATGAATGTCTTAGAATAAGACAATTATGTGCAAAGATGTATAGTATTCATGAATGAGAATGCTCAATAGTCAAAAGATATCAATTCAGTTCAATTCAGTTCAGTTGCTCAGTCGTGTCCGACTCTTTGTGACCCCATGAATCGCAGAACGCCAGGCCTCCCTGTCCATCACCAACTCCCGGAGTCTATCCAAAACCATGTCCATCTAGTCGGTGATGCCATCCAGCCATCTCATCCTCTATTGTCCCCTTCTCCTCCTGCCCCCAATCCTTCCCAGCATTAGGGTCTTTTCCAATGAGTCAACTCTTCGCATGAGGTGGCCAAAGTATTGGAGTTTCAGCTTCAACATCAGTCTTTCCAATGAACAATCAGGACTGATCTCCTTTAGGATGGACTGGTTGGATCTTCTTGCAGGCCAAGGAACTCTCAGGAGTCTTCTCCAACACCACAGTTCAAAAGCATCAATTCCTCGGCCCTCAGCTTTCTTCACTGTCAAACTCTCATACCATACATGACTACTGGAAAAACCATAGCCTTGACTAGATGGACTTTTGTTGGCAGAGTAATGTCTCTGCTTTTCAATATGCTATCTAGGTTGTTCATAACCTTCCTTCCAAGGAGTAAGCGTCTTTTAATTTCATGGCTGCAATCACCATCAGCAGTGATTTTGGAGCCCAAAGAAATAAAGTCTGACACTGTTTCCCCATCTACTTCTCATGAAGTGATGGGACCAGATGCCATGATCTTAGTTTTCTGAATGTTGAGCTTTAAGCTAACTTTTTCACTCTCCTCTTTCACTTTCATCAAGAGGCTCTTTAGTTCTTCTTCACTTTCTGCCATAAGGGTGCTGTCACCTGCATATCCGAGGTTATTGATATTTCTCCCAGCAATCTTGATTCCAGCTTGTGTTTCTTCCAGCCCAGCATTATTCATGATGCATATAAATTAATAAGCAGGGTGACAATATACAGCCTTGATGTACTCCTTTTCCTATTTGGAACCAGTCTGTTGTTCCGTGTCCAGTTCTAACTGTTGCTTCCTGACCTGCATACAGGTTTCTCAAGAGGCAGGTCAGGTGGTCTGGTATTCCCATCTCTTGAAGAATTTTCCACATTTTATTGTGATCCACACAGTCAAAGGCTTTGGCATAGTCAATAAAGCAGAGATAGATGTTTTTCTGGAACTCTCTTGCTTTTTTTGATGATCCAGCGGATGCTGGCAATTTGATCTCTGGTTCCTCTGCCTTTTCTAAAACCAGCTTGAACATCTGGAAGTTCATGGTTCACGTATTGCTGAAGCCTGGCTTGGAGTATTTTGACCATTACTTTACCAGCGTGTGAGATGAGTGCATTTGTGTGGTAGTTCAAGCATTCTTTGGCATTGCCTTTCTTTGTGATGGGAATGAAAACTGACCTTTTCCAGTCCTGTGGCCACTGCTGAGTTTTCCAGATTTGCTGGCATATTGAGTGCAGCACTTTCACAGCATCATCTTTCAGGATTTGAAATAGCTCAACTGGAATTCCATCACCTCCACTAGCTTTGTTCGTAGTGATGCTTTCTAAGGCCCACTTGACTTCACATTCCAGGATGTCGGCTCTAGGTGAGTGATCACACCATCGTGATTATCTGGGTTGTGAAGATCGTTTTTTGTACAGTTCTTCTGTGTATTCTTGCCACCTCTTCTTAATATCTTCTGTTTCTGTTAGGTCCATACCATTTCTGTCCTTTATTGAGCCCTTCTTTGCATGAAAAGTTTTCAGTTCTCTATAAATGAATACATAAATTCAAAGCTATGAAATCAAACCCACAAAGTTTTTTGTTTTCATTAACTTTGAAAAACTCTTCACTAAATTCTTACGGAATTTTAAAAGCCAAGAATAGTCCAGACAATATAACATAAACCTAAGGAGGGAATATATGACATACAAAGGTTTAAGGCATAAATCTTTAAAATTCAAGGATTTGGATGTTTAAACATGGATAGGCATATAGCTTATTGAAAAACAGAACTTAAATATTTTGGGTATTATTTTTAAATGAAACAACGTTTTATATTCTAAGACTCTGGTACTTGTATGATGACATAAATACATTGTTACTCATTTCAACATTATTTGTGATAGAAAACAACCCAAATGAAGTAGATTTCAAAATTATAAATGCATAAAGAAATAGATGAATTATAAATACAGTGGATAATCAAACAGGAACAACTTGAATACACTTGTACTTGAGTAGTTGAATTATATTTACCACAGTGGATAAATTGTAGAAATAATTTTATGTTTACAAAAAATGTTGTAAACATATATTATGACAGCAAGTTTTGTTGATTATATACACCAAAGTGTTTTCTCACTGTTTATACATGTATATGTGTTATATGTGTACATATATGTATATATGGTGGTGATTTAAGTGCTAAATCACGTTCAATTCTTTGTGACTCCATGAACTATAGCCCTCCAGGCTCCTCTATCCATGGGATTTCCCAGGCAAGAATACTGGAGTGAGTTGCCATTTCCTTCTCCAGTGGAATCTTCCCAACCTAGGGATTGAACCCAGGTCTCCTCCTGCTTCGCAGGTGGATTCTTTACCAGCTGAGCCATGAGGGAATAGATAACAGGCAAATATAGGCATGTACATAAGCACTAAATGATAAAAACATAGATGCAGTAGTACTTAGCTTTGAAGATAAAAGACAAATGTGAGATTGTAGAAGAATTGTGAGCATAGTTTCAACCAAATCTATAAAGCTTTATTTAAAATATTTCCAAATTTTTCTCTTTTTATCTTTTGCCTTGGACTAGAGTTGACAGAACTCAAACATGAATTATGTAATACAGTAACAGTTTTCCTATGAAAAAAAGATTCACTCTCTAGTTCCATCAAAAGCTCAATAAATTATTTGTCTTTCTTATATTGCCTAGGTATCCCAGGTGGCTCAGTGGGGAAAGAATTTGCCTGTAATGCAGGATGCAGGTGATGCAAGTTCAATCCCTGGGTCAGAATGATTCCCTGCAGTAGGAAATGGCAACTCACTCCAGTATTCTTGCCTGGGAAATCCCAAGGCAACCCCTGGAGGGCTATAATCTAGGGGGTTGCAAAGAGCTGGACACGTCTGAGCACACACACACCATTTCTTATATTGCTGGTGGAGGCCATATGAAAGACTAAGGCTAGTAGAACAACTATGATAATCTCTTAGCACATCTTGCACAGGTGGCTTGGCAACAGGATTTAGATTGTAAGGGTATTTGAATTTGTATTTTATTCTTGACCTCTTTAACCTCAAGTACCTCTGAGATAGAATCGTATTTTAACATGTTTCACTAACGGTGTCCCCACTTGTGTATTTGCCCCTTGACATATGCATGCAGATCCCTTGCATAATTATCCTGTGAAATTATAAATCACTTTGCTTATTTTGCTTAAAAAAATCATTGCTGTTTTCTATTGGTATCCAAATAGGTAACAGTTCTTCAAATTGCATTCAAAATCTCTTGAGATATTTAACTAAACTCTATTTCTGATTTCCCTCCATCCTTACACCCACAATGAAGGAAAGCAAAATGAACTTTTTATCTATTGTTTCTTTCTTCTGTAGTGGAATGAGGACATAGGAGGAGGGGGGCCCATAATTATCAGCTTCTAATGAACCTAAAGTTTTCTCACTTTGCATATGATCATTGAAATGTTATCATTTTTTTTCAAATTTCAAATCCTCTTTAAAGCTTTTTATTTCTGGTCTAAGGGAAGCCATTTATTTGAAAAATAGTGTCAACTATATCCTAAGTATCCTTCTAAACATTGAGATAAATAAATGAATTTGAAAACTACAAAAAGAACAATTATCAAAATAGAAAAAAATCTCATTTTCTCCTGATTTTATACTGTGGAATAGAAACTATCATTTCAATTTTTCCTATCACCATCCTCTTCACTACTCTATGTCCAACTTTGCCCAGGCTAGTGCTAATCTCCTTAAAATATCTATATATGTTAATTTCTTGATATGCCTCATTCAGCTAGCCCTTTTTCAGTTGCAACACACATGAATGCAGAGAACATAATACAGGCTCAAAATGTATCTTGATTTGACTTTGTTCATTTAATAAACATTTTTGGTGTCATAAATATGACAGCTGATTCTAGAGTAGAAATTGAATCTGAGTACAGGTAAAATGAATAGTGACTGAAAAGAAGCAGATGCTATGCGTGAATTAAAGATCCTTTGTTGAAGTTTGATATATCATATTAATTTCTAATGTGCAAGAAAGACAGAGTTTGAATAGGCATAAGTGACTATATGGTCCAAGACCCTAAGTGGTTAAAATAATGTGTTGTCAGGTTGTTGACACAATAGCAGGGAATTGACAGGGGAAAATGTGAAACAGCTATTGATAACATTTTAGGAAGTCTTAAATAATGCTAAACAGTGATTTTTTTTAAGATGATTTAAATATTTAGGGAAGGAATCAGGTTTTAATTACACCAAGATGTAGGAATAGGAAGTGCATGTAGACAAGCATGACCACAGTGAGTTAGTGGAAGAAGGTGCAGAACAGTGATATGAATACAAATGATATTTATATTCAAAAGTGTATAGAGTACAAAATACATTTAGCTTATCATAGCCTATCTTTACAGCAATGCTTTGTAACAGGAACACAATTAGTGCTTATGCTGAATTCTTCATATTTTCAATGTAGTTCCTATTGCTTCAAGTTAAAACTCTTTGGAGTTTTGAGAAGTTGCTAGGGTGAGATAAATGTTCTTCTAGGATAAAGTGGATGTTTTATTTCTATGTGTTTTCTAGATTTTTTTTTGAATTATTACTGATCCATCAATAAAAAACTATGAAAAGGAATGTTATAATCATTTTCATAAAAGGGATATTCTGAAATCAATGTGGAGAATAGAGAAAAATGGAGAAAAGACAACTATAGAAAAAGAAAGGACAGAAAGCTGTGGAATTAATCTGATGAAAGATGTGAAATAAGAAGTGCAGTCTTGTGAAGTAAAAATGTTCAGTGGAGACAAGGAGAATGGAGAGGACTGTAGTCAGTGTTGGGATGCGGTGGAAAAAGGAAATATTGACAACTAAAAACTAGATTTCTAGCGTAGACACTGACTATTATACTATTTCCTTCTCTGTAAATATCAGAAAAGAGAGAGATTTTGTGGCAAATGGGAGGCAAATTGATTTGAGAACACATTTAGTGAAGTGTTGGTTCTAGGATGTCCGAATTAGAATTTGTGTTACAGAATTAAATAAGTAAATATAATCTTAGAAAAGAACTCTGGAAAGATTTTTTTTAAATTGACACAGATATGAGTATCTAGGTGATGAGAGAAGTCATGGAAGTGAGTGTTTTCACTAAGTAGAAGTACCAATGGAAGAGACGGTGGAAACTGGTGAATACCAACAGATAAAAATTGAGCATAGGAAAATTATACTGATGAACATATTTGTAGGGCAGAAATAGAGTTGCAGACATGGAGAACAGACTTGTGGACATGGGGAGGGGAGGAGAGAGAAGGACAAGTTGGAGAGTGGCATTGACATATATACACTACTTCATGTAAAACAAAGAGCTAATGGGAAGCTGCTGTTATAGCACAGGGAGTTCAGGTTGATGCTCTCTAGAGGGATGGGTTAAGGGGTGTGGGAGGGAGGGTCCAAAAGGAGGGAATATATGTGTGCTCATAGCTGATTCACACTGTCATAAAGCAAAATGAACACAACATGGTAAATCAATTATGCTCAAATTAAAAATTGAGCATAAAGAAAAAGACCATGAAAGAGATAAAGTGTTGCTATATTTGTGGGGGAAAATATGTGAAGGTGTTTTATCACAGATTTCAAGTTAAAAAATCATAGGAAGAAAAAGAGAAATTGATCAAATCCAAGAGAAACCAAGAAAAATAATAGCTAAAAGTCAATTTTCCTACAAAGTTACCATTCACAACTTTAACCAGACCTGTTTCAATAAAGTCGTGAGGATAGACCCCAGGCTGCAAAAGATTGAGATGTAAATAAAGAAAAGCTTGACTCAAAGCTTTGTGGAAATGAAGGAGACACTTGGTCTGGGTATTAATAAGAGAGACATTTAGTCAAGGCATGGAGAGGAAGTGATAGAATACAGCATAGAAGATGATGAGATCAGCCTTGCTGTTGGAGGAATATTTCCAATCTCAGCAGAGCAAAAGAGGCAAAGATGTTGAGTCAATGTAATTTACTTTCAACACTTCAAAAACCAACAGGAAAATAATGTTTTAAATAATGACAGCCTCATTTTGTGTAAACTAGAACCAATTTAGATTTTAAGGTCTGTCTTTAGTGAAACACAAGGGAAAAAAAATGAGCTTAAGTGTTCAGATGGTTTAAAACAAACATCAGGAGCAACAATTTAAAAGAGCATGATGTAGATGAAGAGAATCGAGTCAACCTCTCATAGCTAGTAGGTTTTCACGTGTTTAATCACAGATGGTATGTACAAGTTTATGCCAAAACATGCTGTCTCTAACAGGAAACACCTCAAGTCAACTCCAGACCTCCTCTTCAGAAGCCAAATGCTCTTTTTTCCCAATGACCCCATTAAAATTACAGGTTTCTAAAAGATATTATTCCAGAAACTCATCGCCATAGAATATATATTCATTTTATTATCTCCTTTCCCTATGTCATTACTTGGAGTATAGGTTTGTCACCTAAATAAATGTATTTCAAACACATTGATTATAATACATTTGTTTACTTTCTCTCATATGAAATGTATTTGTTTTCTCCACTCATTTCTATATTCAGGGGCTTCCCTTGTGACTCAGACGGTAAAGCGTCTGTCTGTAATGCGGGAGACCTGGGTTCGATCCCTGGGTCAGGAAGATCCCCTGGAGAAGGAAATGACAACCCACTCCAGTACTCCCGCCTGGAAAATTCCATGGATGAAGGAGCCTGGTAGGTTACAGTCCATGGGGTTGCAAAGAGTCGGACATGACTGAGCAACTTCACTGATTCACCGGTTCTATATTCATAGAAATATGTTTGAACAGTTACTCAGACAACAACAAAACCTTATTCTTCCTAATTCTGTATTTATTTTCTTCCCGTAGACAATATCTTTTCACACTAACAAATAGTGTTTACATCCTTCATATTTTCTGTTGGCTCGTCAGTGACTGGTTATATTTCATTAGCTGATCCATATGGTTATTGATAACTAGTTCATTGTTGGTCATATTTTTAAGTGTCCTCGAATACTTCAAACTTCTTTTTCCTGATACCTCTCTGTAATCCTTCAAATTTTCTTTCTTTCTTTACATTTTAGAGTACTAAAATACCTTTTGATAGCCCATACTGTGTTATCAAATAGTCTTTTCTGTGCTTTCAGTTTTACTTTATAAAATTAAATAAATAAATGAACATGTAGATAAAGGAGAGCCCCATGTAGAATTTGAGTGGGATTATTTTAATATATTAGCAACTGTATTTGTGCATCTACAAAAAGTAAGTGCAAATAAGTGTGGGGTTAGAATAGTTAGGGAACAGGAGAGTAATGAAAGGGATGTAGAACAAGAGTACTAGCAATATTTAATAACTATGAATAATATTTATATTATGTATTTATTGGGAATACTATCCTCTTTAATTTATATTCATAATCTACTAAATTGGTACAATCTAATGACCACATCATAGAAGAGTAACTCCAGGTTTAGAGAAATTAAATGACTTGTCAAAGATCACACAACTAGTAATGGTGAAGTCAGAATAAATTCCAGTTGTCTTCATCTAGGAAAGATCTTAAGCAATGATCATATTTCTAGTTTGGCAATTGGATTTTGAGCACTACTTCTGTTGATTACTAATTATGGAAACTTGAGGAATAAATTTCTGAACTTTGGTTCCCTTTGCCCTTATATTGGGGTAATGTTTGTTTGCATAAGATAGGTTTGATTGCTACTAAAAAGAGACTCTAGCATCTTTGACCCAAATAAGTTAGAAGATTGATTATCTCTCAACCAACAGTCTAGAGATGGGCAGTTACTTTAGAAATGGTCAGCTAAACTAGCATGGCAAGCAGCCCACCTGAGAGTCATGTAAAATTTATCATTTAAAGGATATATCATTACCTGAGGCCTTTTCTTACTTCACCTGATATCCAAATTTTAACTTTTGTAATGAGGGAAAGAGAAAATAGAAAGCAAGAAATTGGCTCACAAAATGCTGTAAGTTGCAAAAATTATTCTTTTATTCCATCAGCCAAGTCAGTCATGGATATGCATAAATTCAAGAGAGACCGATAAAAGTATGTCTAGTTGAGTAATTTGTCAGTCATGAAAACATATGGCTCAGATCACCCTTTAAAATAAAATGTAGGAGAAATATAATTGAAGGACATCATTCCTGTGGCTGAACTTTTGATACACTGTAGCTTTCTAGTCAATGCTGTTTGCTCAACTGTTTCTGTTTGGAACCCCTTTGATAGGTAGTCATTTTCTTCTAGAATTCCATAGTGATCTGACATATACTTCTCAAAGCTGTGTTAAACTAAGGTCTTATTGCCCAGTTATTTTACCTTCCATTCTTCCTTCACACATGCTATACTGCATCATAGACTGAAAGTGCTCCTTAAAAGTTCCAA
Organism: Giraffa tippelskirchi; assembly: GCF_054371585.1. Classification (NCBI taxonomy): domain Eukaryota; kingdom Metazoa; phylum Chordata; class Mammalia; order Artiodactyla; family Giraffidae; genus Giraffa; species Giraffa tippelskirchi. Next base: position 116,351,181 of record NC_137278.1, read on the forward strand.
TTCCTTGAAACTATTTATCATTTTCACTGTATAATCATAAGGGACTTGATTTAGATCATACTTGAATGGTTTGGTGGTTTTCTATACTTTCTTCAATGAGGGTCTGCATTTGTCAATAAAGAGTTTGTGATCTGAGCCAAAGTCAGCTTCCGGTCTTGTTTTTGCTGACTGTATAGAGCTTCTCCATCTTTGGCTGTAAATAATATAATCAATTTGATCTTGGTATTAACCATCCAGTAATTTTCCATTTAGCCAGGAGGTTAAATCTCCTTCATCTTTAATCATAATTTGTCATATGCTTCTTAGAGGACCCAGAAAGAGACAGTAATTATGTGCTTAACTAAAATCTTAGGGATTCAATCAAAGAGAGGAAACTTATAATGGATCATAGGAACATGTAGCTATCTCTGTATGATCCTCAATTCTTTTCCACCAAATACCAGTTTATATCATTTCGCCCATATATCAGTGCAATCCAGTTCAGTTCAGTCGCTCAGTCGTGTCCGACAATTTGCGACCCCATGAATCGCAGAACGCCAGGCCTCCCTGTCCATCACCAACTCCCGGAGTTTACCCAAACCCTTGTCCATCGATTCGGTGATGCCATCCAACCATCTCATCCTCTGTCGTCCCCTTCTCCTCTTGACCCCAATCCTTTTCAGCATTAGGGCCTTTTTCAATGAGTCAGCTCTTCGCATGAGGTGTCCAAAGTATTGGAGTTTCAGCTTCAACATCAGTCCTTCCAATGAACACCCTGGACTGATCTCATTTAGGAGGGACTGGTTGGATCTCCTTGCAGTTCAAGGAACTTTCAGGTGTCTTCTCCAACACCATAGTTCAAAAGCATCAATTCTTCGGTGCTCAGCTTTCTTCACTGTTCAATTCTCACATCCATACATGACTACTAGAAAAACCATAGCCTTGACTAGACGGACCTTTGTTGGCAGAGTAATGTCTCTGCTTTTAAATAAGCTATCTAGGTTGGTCATAACCTTCCTTCCAAGGAATAAACATCTTTTAATTTCATGGCTGCAGTCACTATCTGCAGTGATTTTGGAGCCCAAAACATAAAGCCAGCCACTGTTTCCACTGTTTCCGCATCTATTTGCCATGAAGTGATGGGACCAGATGCCATGATCTTAGTTTTCTGAATGTTGAGCTTTAAGCCAACTTTTTCACTCTCCTCTTTCACTTTCATCAAGAGGCTCTTTAGTTCTTCTTCACTTTCTGCCATAAGGGTGCTGTCATCTGCATATCTGAGGTGATTGATATTTCTCCTGGCAATCTTGATTCCAGCTTGTGTTTCTTCCAGCCCAGCGTTTCTCATGATGTACTCTGCATGTAAGTTAAATAAGCCGGGTGACAATATACAGCTTTGATGTACTCTTTTTCCTATTTGGAACCAGTCTGTTGTTCCATGTCCAGTTCTAACTCTTGCTTTCTGACCTGCATATAGGTTTCTCAAGAGGCAGGTCAGGTGGTCTGGTATTCCAATCTCCTTCAGAATTTTCCACATTTTATTGTGATCCACACAGTCAAAGGCTTTGGCATAGTCAATAAAGCAAAAATAGATGTTTTTCTGGAACTCTCTGCTTTTTCGATGATCCAGCAGATGTTGGTAATTTGATCTCTGGTTCCTCTGCCTTTTCTAAAACCAGCTTGAACATCTGGAAGTTCATGGTTCACGTATTGCTGAAGCCTGGCTTGGAGAATTTTGAGCACTACTTTACTAGCGTGTGAGATGAGTGCAATTGTGTGGTAGTTTGAGCATTCGTTGGCGTTGCCTTTCTTTGAGATGGGAATGAAAACTGACCTTTTCCAGTCCTGTGGCCACTGCTGAGTTTTCCAGATTTGCTGGCATATTGAGTGCAGCACTTTCACAACATCATCTTTCAGGATTTGAAATAACTCAACTGGAATTCCATCACCTCCACCTCCACTAGCTTTGTTCGTAGTGTTGCTTTCTAAGGTCCACTTGACTTCACATTCCAGGATGTCTGGCTCTAGGTGAGTGATCACACCATCGTGATTATCTGGGTCGTGAAGATCTTTTTTGTACAGTTCTTCTGTGTATTCTTGCCACCTCTTCTTAATATCTTCTGCTTCTGTTAGGTCCATACCATTTCCGTCCTTTATCTAGCCCATCTTTGCATGAAATGTTCCCTTGGTATCTCTAATTTTCTTGAAGAGATCTCTAGTCTTTCCCATTCTATTGTTTTCCCCTATTTCTTTGCATTGATCACCAAGAGAGGCTTTTTTTATCCTTCCTTGCTATTGTTTGGAACTCTGCATTCAAATGGGAATATCTTTCCTTTTCTCCTTTGCTTTTCACTTCTCTTCTTTTCCCAGATATTTGTAAGTCCTCCTCAGACAACCATTTTGCTCTTTTGCATTTCTTTTCCATGGGGATTTTCTTGATCCCTGTCTCCTGTACAATGTCATGAATCTCTGTCCATAGTTCTTCAGGCACTCTGTCTATGAGATCTAGTCCCTTAAATCTACTTGTCACTTCCACTGTATAATCATAAGGGATTTGATTTAGGTCATACCTGAATGGTCTAGTGGTTTTCCCTACTTTCTTCATTTTACGTCTGAATTTGGCAATAAGGAGTCCATGATCTGAGCCACAGTCTGCTCCCGGTCTTGTTTTTGCTGACTGTATAGAGCTTCTCCATCTTTGGCTGCAAAGAATATGATCAATATGATTTCGGTGTTGGGCATCTGGCGATGTCCATGTGTAGAGTCTTCTCTTGTGTTGTTGGAAGAGGGTGTTTGCTATGACCAGTGCGTTCTCTTGGCAAACTCTATTAGCCTTTTCCCTGCCTCATTCTGTACTCCTAGGCCAAATTATATATCACCCATATATAGAACACATTTGTTGTCTCTTCAAAGAAGAAAATCCAGAGTCCACATAGTTATTTCATCTTGTTTAAAATTCAGGATCTCTGAATGTTATGTCCTTCTATCCAATTCACTTATGAAATTCATTGTTTTTGTTCATTTCTTAAAATTGATTCATTTATTTTTATTGGAGGCTAATTACTTTATAATATTGTAGTTGTTTTTGCCATACATTGACATGAATCAGCCATGGGTGCACATGTGTTCCCCATCCTGAACTCCCCTCTGACCTACCCTGTCATCCCATCTCTCAGGGTCATTCCAGTGCACCGGCCCTGAGCGCCCTGTCTCATACATTGAACCTGGGATGATGATCTATTTCACATATGGTAATATACATGTTTCAATGCTATTCTCTCAAATCATCCCACCCTCGCCTTCTCCCACAGAGTCCAAAAGTCTGTTCTTTATCTCTGTCTCTTTCACTGTCTTGCATATAGGTTCATTGTTACCATATTTCTAATTTCCGTATTCATGTGTTAATATACTATATTTGTGTTTTTCTTTCTGGCTTACTTCACTCTGTATAATAGGCTCAAGTTTCATCCACCTCATTAGAACTGATTCAATGAATTCTTTTTAATAACTGAGTAATATTCCATTATGCATATGTACAACAGCTTTCCTATCCATTCATATTCTGATGGACATGTAGGTTGTTTCCATATCCCAGCTATTGTAAACAGTGCTGTCATGAATATTTGGGTACCTGTATCTCTTTCAATTCTGATTTCCTCGGTGTGTATGTCCAGCAGTGGGATTGCTGGGTCATATGGCAGTTCTAGTTCCAGTGTTTTAAGGAATCTCCACGCTGTTCTAATAGTGTCTGTACTAGTTTGCATTCCAAACAGCAGTGTAAGAGAGTTCCCTTTTTCCACACCCTTTGGAGCATTGAATGTTTGTAGACGTTTTGATAGCAGCCATTTTGACCAGCGTGAGGTGGTACCACATTGTGGTTTTGATTTGCATTTCTCTGATAATGTGTGATGTTGAGCATCTGTTCATGTGTTTGTTAGCCATCTGTATGTCTTCTTTGGAGAAATATCTGTTTAGTTCTTTGACCCATTTTTTGATTGTATCACTTATTTTTCTGATATTGAGCTGCATGAGCTGCTTGTATATATTTGAGATTAATTCTTTGTCATTTGCTTTGTTTGCTATTATTTTCTCTCATTCTTAAGGCTGTATTTTCACCTTGTTTATAGTTTGCTTCGTTGTGCAAAAGCTTTTAAATTTAATTAGGTCCCATTTGTTTGTTTGTTTGTTTGTTTGTTTGCTTTTACTTCCCTCTCTCTGGGAGGTGGTCATAGAGGATCCTGCTGTGATTTATGTCAGAGAGTGTTTTGCCTATCATTTCCTCTAGGAGTTTTATAGTTTCTGGTCTTACATTTAGATCTAAAATCCATTTTGAGTTTGTTTTTGTGTATGGTGTTAGAAAGTATTCGAGTTTCATTCTTTTACAAGTGATTGACCTGTTTTCCCAACAGCACTTGTTAAAGAGATTACCTTTTGTCCAGTGTATATTATTCCCCCCTTTGTCAAAGATAAGGTGTCCATAAGTGTGTGGATTTATCCCTGAGCTTTCTATTTTGTTCCATCGATCTATATTTCTGTCTTTGTGCCAGTACCATACTGTCTTGATGACTGTAGCTTTGTAGAATAGTCTCAACTCAGGCAGGTTGATCCTCCAGTTCCATTCTTTTTCTCAAGAATGCTTTGGCCATTTAAGGTTCTTTTGTATTTCCATATAAATTGTGAAATTATTTGCTCTAGTTCGCTGAAAAATACCATTGGTATCATGAACAGGGATTGTATTGAATCTATAGATTGCTTTGGGTGGTATACTCATTTTCACAATATCAATTCTTCCAATCCATGAACATGGTATATTTCTCCATCTATCTGTGTCATCTTTGATTTCTTTCACCAGTGTTTTATAGTTTTCTATATATAGGTCTTTTGTTTCTTTAGGTAGATTTATTCCTAAGTATTTTTATTCTTTTTATTGCAATGGTGAAGGGAATTGTTTCCTTAATTTCTCTTTGTGTTTTCTCAGTGTATAGGAATGCAAGGGATTTCTGTGTGTAAATTTTATATCCTGGAACTTTACTATATTCATTGATTAGCTGTAGTGATTCTCTGGTGGTGTCTTTAGGGTTTTCTATGTAGAGGATCATGTCATCTGCCAACAGTGAGAGTTTTACTTCTTCTTTCCCAATCTGGATACTTTATTTCTTTTTCTTCTCTTATTGCTGTGGCTAAAACTTCCAAAACTATGTTGAATATTAGTGGTGAGAGAGGACACCCTTGTCTTGTTCCTGACTTTATGGGAAATGCTTTCAATTTTTCACCATTGAGGATAATGTTTGCTGTCGGTTTATTATACATGGCTCTTATTATGTTGAGGTATGTTCCCTCTAAGCCTGCTTTCTGGAGGGTTTTTATCATAAATTGATGTTGAATTTTGTCAAAGGCTTTCTCTGCATCTATTGAGATAATCATATGATTTTTGTCTTTCAATTTGTTGATGTGATGTATCACATTGATTGATTTGTGAATATTGAGGAATCCTTGCATCCTTGGGATAAAGCCCACTTGGTCATGATGTATGATCTTTTTAATATGTTGTTGGATTCTGTTTGCTAGAATTATGTTGAGGATTTTTGCATCTATGTTCATCAGTGATATTGGCCTGTGGTTTTCTATTTTTCTGGCATCTCTTTCTGGTTTTGGTATTTGGGTGATGGTGGCCTCATAGAATGAGTTTGGCAGTTTACCTTCCTCTGCAATTTTCTAGAAGAGGTTGAGTAGGATAGGTGTTAGCTCTTCTCTAAATTTTTGGTAAAATTCACCTGTGAAGCCATCTGTTCCTGGGCTTTCGTTTGTTGGAAGATTTTTGATTACAGTTTTGATTTCTGTGTTTATGATGGGTCTGTCAAGATTTTCTATTTCTTCCTGGTTCAGTTTTGGAAAGTTATATTTTTCTAAGAATTTATCCATGTCTTCCAAGTTGTCTATTTTGTTTTCATATAGTTGCTGATAGTTGTCTCCTATGATCCTTTGTATTTCAATTATGTGATTTCAATTGTGATTTCTCCATTTTCATATTTAATTTTGTTGACTTGATTCTTCTCCCTTTGTTTTCTTGATGAGTCTGGCTAATGGTTTGTCTATTACATTTATCTTCTCAAGGAACCAGCTTTTGGTTTTGTTGATTTTTGCTATACTCTCCTTTGTTTCTTTTTCCTTTATTTCTGCCCTAATTTTTATGATTTTTTTTTCCCTTCTGCTAACCCAGGGCCTCTTCATTTCTTGTTTTTTACAGTTGCTTTAGATGTAAAGTTAGGTTATTTATTTGATTTTGCTCTTGTTTCTTGAGGTTAGTTTGTATTGCTATGAACCTTCCCCTTAGCACTGCTTTTACTGAATCCCTTAGGTTTTTTGTTGTCGTATTTTCATTTTCATTTGTTTCCAAGCATATTTTGTTTTGATTTCTCCTGTAATTTGTTGGTTATTCAGAAGTATGTTGTTTAGCCTCCACATGTTTGTATTTTTAATGGCTTTTTTTCCCCCTGTAATTGACATCAAATATTACTGCATTGTGATACAAAATGATGCTTGGAATAATTTCAATATTTTTGAATTTACCAAGGCTAGATTTATGGTCCAGGATGTGATCTATCCTGGAGAATGTTCTGTGTGCAATTGAGAAAAAGATAAAATTCATTGTTTTGGGGTGAAATGTCATATAGATATCAATTAGGTTTAACTGGCCCGTTGTATCATTTAAAGTTTGTGTTTTCTTGCTAATTTTCTGTTTGGTTGATCTATCCATAGGTGTGAGTGGGGTTAAAGTCTCCCACTATTATTGTGTCACTCTTCATTTCCCCTTTCATACTTGTTAGCATTTACTTTACATATTGTGGTGCTCCTATGTTGGGTGCATATATATTTATAATTGTTTCATCTTCTTCTTGGATTAATCCTTTGATCATTATGTGGTGTCCTTCTTTGTCTCTTTCCACAGCCTTTATTTCAAAGTCTATTTTATCTGATATGAGTATAGTTATTCTTGCTTTCTTTTGGTCTCCATTTTCATGAAATATCCTTTCCAGCCCTTCACTTTCAGTCTGTTTGTGTCCCTTGGTTTGAGATGTGTCTCTTGCAGACAGCATATATAGGGGTCTTGTTTTTGTATCCATTCAGTGAGTCTTTGTCTTTTGGTTGAGGCATTCAACCCATTTACATTAAAGGTAATTATTGGTAAGTATGATCCCATTGCCATTTACTTAGTTCTTTTGGGTTCGAGTTTATAAACCTTTCCTGTGTTTTCTGTCTAAAGAAGATCCTTTAGTATTTGTTGAGGAGCTGGTTTAGTCGTGCTCAATTCTCTCAGCATTCGCTTGTCTGTAAAGCTTTTGATTTCTCCTTCATACGTGAATAAGATCCTTGCTGGTATAATAGTCTAGATTGTAGCTTTTCTTCTTTCATCACTTTAAGTATGTCCTGCCTTTTCCTTCTGGCCCGAAGAGTTTCTATGGAAAATCAGCTGTTATTCTTATGGGAATCCCCTTGTGTGTTATTTGTTGCTTTTCTTGTGCTGCTCTTAATATTTGCTCTTTGTATTTGATCTTCATTAATTTGATTAATATGTGTCTTGGGGTATTTCACCTTTGGTTTTTCCTATCTTGGACTCTCTGGGTTTCTTGGACTTGGGTGGCTATTTCCTTCCCCATTTTAGGGAAGTTTTCAACTATTATCTCCTCAAGTATTCTCTCATGCCCTTTCTTTTTGTCTTCTTCTGAGACTCCTATGGTTTGAATGTTGAGGTATTTAACATTGTTCCAGAGGTCTCTCTTTTCCTCATTTCTTTTAATTCTTTAATTCTTTTTTCCTCTCTGCTTCATTTTTTTCCACCATTGTATCTTCCACGTCACTTATCCTATCTTCTGTGTCAGTTATTCTACTGTTAATACCCTCCAGAGTCCTTTTCATCTCAGTTATTGCATTATTTATTATTGATTGACTCTTTTTTTATTTCTTCTATGTCCTTGTTAAACATTTCTTGCATCTTCTCAATCCTTGGCTCAAGTCTATTTATCTGTAACTCCATTTTGTTTTCAAGATTTTGGATCATCTTTACCATCATTATTCTGAACTGTTTTTCAGGTAGACATCCTTATCTTCTCCTCTTTTGTTTGGTTTGGTGGGCATTTATCACGCTCCTTTATCTGCTGAACATTTCTCTGCCTTTTCATTTTGTTTAGATTGCTGTGTTTGATGTGGTCTTTCTCTAGACTGGAAGTTTGTCATTCCTCTTTATTGTGGAGGTTGCTCCCTGTGAGTGGGGTTGGACGAGTGGCTTGTCAAGGTTTTCTGGTTGGGGGATCTTGCATCTGTATTCTGTTGAGTGGAGCTGAGTCTCTTTTCTCTGGAGTGCAATGAAGTGTCCAGTAGTGAGTTTTGGGGTGTCTGTGGTTTTGGTGTGACTTTAGGCAGCCTGTATATTAATGTTCAGGGCTGTGTTCCTGTGTTGCTGGAGAATTAGCGTGGTATGTCTTGCTCTGGAAATTGTTGGCTCTTGGGTGGAGCTTGGCTTCTTGGTTCTATGGTAGGTATGGAGGCTTTTGGATGAGCACTTGTTTTATGTTCCCTGGAGTCAGGAGTTTTCTGATGTTCTCAAGTTTTAGATTTCAGCCTCCTGCCTCTGGCTTTCAGTCTTACACTTACAGTAGCCTCAAGACTTCTCCATCCATACAGCACTGATAATAAAACATCTAGGTTAATGGTGAAAAGGCTCTCCACAGTGAGGGACACCCAGAGAGGTTCACAGAGTTACATGGAGAAGAGAAGAAGGAGGAGGGAGCTAGAGGAGAGCAGGAGGAGAAGAAGGGGAGTCAAATGGGGAAAGAGAAATCTAGCCAATAATCAATTCCTTATGTTCTCTCCACAGTCTGGGACACCCAGAGAAGTTCATGGAGTTACTTAGAAAAGAGGAGACAGAAGAGGAAGATAGAGATGACTAGGAGGAGAAGAGGGGGAGTCAAAAGGAGAGAGACCAATCTAGCCAGTCATCAGTTCCTTAAGTGCTCTCCACAGCCCAGAAGACCCAGAGAGATTCACAGAGTTAAGTAAAGAAGAGAAGGAAGATGGACGAGATAAAGGTGACCTGGGGGAGAAAAGGGAAAGTCAAAAGGGGAGAGAACAATCAAGCCAGTAATCACACCCCTAAGTGGAAATGGATACTGAAGGTTAGATTCTTCAGTTACAAAATTGATAGCAAATACCAAAAAGCAAAGATTAAAAATCTAGAGTAGGGGTTAGACTTCAAAAATACAACATTAAAACTGCAAAACAAAATCAATCACAAAAATTACAAAAATATACATATGAAATTTGCTTTAAAAATTGGGTCTTTTTTTTTTTGCAACGTAATAGTAGGTTATAAAAATTAAAATTAAAGGAGGAATAAAGAACCTAAGATAAAGAAATTAAAAAAAATTAAAATGATAAGATTAAAAAAAAATTAGGAATTTCTCTGGAGTTGTTGAGTGCAGTGTGGGGTCAGTTCAGTTTCAAATAGTTCCTTGTTCCAGCTTATACTTCTTCTCAAGATCTATAGGCACCTTCCAATGCTTAGTCAATGCTAACTACAGGGTTTTAATCTGTTGAACTTGTCACTTCCAATGCTAACTCTGTAGTTAGCATTCCGTCTTCTTTGTTTATTTTGGCTTCCTCTGTTTGCAAGTCTCTTTAGTGTCTAATTTCTGCCCTGACACAAGAGGGAGAAAGTGGTCACTTATTTAGGCTTATTTGTTCAGGTGTGTTGTGAGGAGGGAGGAAGACTGCAAGCAAATATCATTGGCATGTGTTGGGAGTGCTCACAGTTTATGGACCACACTGGGTTTGCCCCCGCTCATGGAGGGATGTGCTTTCCTGGTCTACATTGGTCAGGATCCAAGTTTCTCTGCAGGGGTACTGTGCAAAGCAGGCCCTGTATTTTTGCACTTGTCAGGTCTAAGCTGCTCAGGTTCAGATTCTCGGATACTCCACAAAAGCTCAGACTAGGTTGAATGTGCATTTTGTGCCCTTCCCAGGTCCGAGCAGCTCAGGCAACCAGGTGCTTTGCAAGCACACGGTCCCAGGAGGACCATGTGTCTTAATCACCTTCCCAGTCCTGGCTGCTCGATTTCCCGGGTGTGCCGTGAGAGCACCAACTCAGGTGTGCTGTGTGTCTCCTCTGGGGGGATGATCTCAGGCTTCCACCCTGCTGGCAGATGTCAACCATCCAGGATCCCAGGAAGATTTGGTTAGAAACTGGGAGCCTGCTCACAGTTTGGTGGAGGATGCTGTCTCTGGGGCCGAGATCGCCTCTTGCCTTCTGGCTCTGGCTGTTGCACGCCTGCCTCTCTGCCTCCCACGGGCGTAGGGGCTGGTCTGCAGCCCGCTAGCTCTCCTTTGATATTTGCTCAATCCTTTGTTCTGTGAGCTGGCCAGGCTGCACCTTAGATCAGAGCTTTTCGTGGAAAAGTTCTCTCTCTCTTTTTTTTTTCTTTTCTCTCTGGCTTTCTCTCAGTTTTGGTTGCTATCTCAGGTTAGCTCCCTCACATTGTCCTCAGGGCATTCAGGCCCGGTCCTTAACCTAAGCATTCAACCTCCGCCTCCCTGTCCAGCCCCTGCTCGCTGGTGGTGGACGTGAGTGTCTGGGCTACTTCTCTGATGGGAGTTTCAGTTAGGCATGTATTCTGTAGTTTTTGTTTTGTTTTGTTTCCTCCCAGTTATGTTGTCCTCTGAGATTTCAAAACTCTCCACAGACCCACCAGTGAGAGGGTTTCCTGCTGTTTGAAAACTTCTCTTCTTTCATGACTCCCTCCCCAGGACTGGTCTCAGTCCCTAACTCTTTTATCTTTCTTTTTATCTTTTATATTTGATCATACCTCCTTTTAAAGAGAATGGGCTGCCTTTCTGGGTGTCTGGTGTCCTCCACCAGTTTTCATAAGTTGTTTTGTGGAAGTTGCTTAGCATTCAAATGATCTTTTGATGAATTTGTGGGAGCAAAAGTGGTCTCCCTGTCCTATTCCTCCACCATCTTAGGACAGCCCCTGAAAAATTGATTTTTTTTTTTAAAAATGTGTGCTATTTATCTTCTCACATAAAATGTTGCAATGACAAAATTGAAGCTGATTGAATACGATAAAAACTCCCATTTGGAAAAAGGAAGATTGCAAACACATTCAGTTATCAATTCCTAATAGGCAGCAATCAAGGTGTTCTGTCAATGGAGTAAGTTCTTTTGTCAGCCCAGCAGGCTGCACTTCGTTCTTTTCTCTGAAAGTAACTCTTGTGTCCCTTGTTTTCTGTGGTTCCTGGTTTTGTTCTTGGAGAGATATTCCTTAAATCGATTTAGGCTAAATATTGTTAATATTCAATAGTAATGAAATCCTCTCTACTTAATAGGCATAGGAAAAATTGTTCTTCCATTCTCATTTGAAGTTACATATGGCCATGTGCCTTTTTTTGACCAGTGAAATAAGGGGCGCCTCTTTATGATGGTGGAAACATACAGTTACATGGGAGCCATCTGCCTCAGAGAGATGTCTGATTTCACATTAAATATTGTAGGTTTAAAAAAAACTTTTTTTTTTTTTGGTCTTGTCCTATAAGATTTTGATCTTGTAGTGAAACTGTCTACAATGACTGATGCATCATTTTTTTTTTTTTTACATAGTCACATTTAATGAGTGTTAGAATGTGTGTCTTCTCTAGACATGGGGAGCTTTTGGAATCTACTTTCTGCCAGTGAAATCTCAGGGCTGTTATAGGAATAAAAGAACCTGAGATAATTTTGCAATTCAAAGTCATTTCTCTGGCAGTAAATTTATGTAGTAGATTTCTAGTTTATTCAGTTCCAGAAAATTCTGCTGTCGAGTAACCATTCCTTAAGCTCTGTTCTTGACATCACATTTAAGCCCACTGATTATCTTTTTTTGGTTATTGTCATCTGTTCTTGAATCACCTGTCTCCTCTTGCTTTTAATAAAGACATCTGAAGCAGTAAGCCATCTGAAAAACCTTCCTTAGACTAGATTTACCAGAGTTATGACTCATAAGATCTAGCTGAAATTCACAAGGAGACACCTCAAAGAAAACCTCTGAACAAAAATGCTGTTCTCTTCTAATTACATTTGAATAGCTTCTCTAAACATGATATACCAAAATTATTCAATGTAGCTATAGACTTATGGGTATGTGGTCTGCCTTCTAGGTTAACAAATAACAGCAGTTTTACCAAATATTTGCCATAATATAATAAAGATCACCAGCTTTTTAGCTGACAGTACTGATAAAATTTAAAAACCTTTAGCAAGACTCATCAAAAATAAAAGAGTACCCAAATAAATAAATCAGAAGTGAAAGAGGAGAAGTGACAAACAACACCATAGAAATACAAACAATTATAGCAGATTACTGTGAACAGTTATACTGCAAGAAAGTGGATGGCCTGAAAGAAACGTATACATTACTAGAAACGTACAAATTCTTAAAACTGAATCAGGAAGAAATAGAAAAATGAACAGAATGATTACCCGTAATGAAATTGAATCAGTAATCAAACAAGCTGTCAACAAACAAAAGTTCAGGACCAGATGACATCACAGCTGAATTCTACTACACATTTAAAGAATAATTAACACCCATTTTTTCTAAATTATGCCCCAGAATTGTAGTGGACAGAGTACTTCCAAACTCTTTCTATGAGGCCAGCATCTTCCTGGTACCAAAACCAAGCAAAGACACCACAAAAAAAAGACAGAAATTTATAGGCCAGTATCATCAGCTAATACATAAGCAAACATCCACAACAAAATATTAGCAAACCAAATTCAACAATACATTAAAGAGATCTTACACAATGTTCAAGTGGGGTTTACCCCAGGGATGCAAAAATGGTTTAATGTCTGCAAATCAGCCAATATGATATACCACATTAATAAATATGTTTGGATATTTAAACTGATAGGTTTCTTGATCAATTAATAATCCATTTGGTAACATTTGAATATTCAGTAACATTAAACAAACTTTCGTTTTGGTGTTTATAAATTACTTCCCTTCCAAAGTCCATGATGTTATATACGTTTTACTGAAATTGGGGTGAGTTAGAGGAAGTTCAGTGACATTCTCTTAGCTGCCCTTTGTGAGAATCATGAAGAGCAAGAATGCATACATATATGTATAGAAAGAGAACCTCTTTCACACTCTTGAGAATAGAAAAGAGTTTTGAAAAAGGAACATATTGCAGATGAACATTAATTACTCAAATGGTCATCATTGAGTGCTAGCTCTGACCTGGATACTATGCCAAATACTAACAAAGGAAAGGTTAGTGAGATGTAGTGTCTCTCACCAAGGATTTAGACTAATCAAAACAGCAAACGTTAATAGGTATTTTGTGATTCTTATTCAAGATTTTGAACTAAATTGATCTTCTAGCCCTCTTGGAAGCTTATTACAATTACTTGTTTGTTATTGTTGAGTCATTGAGCCATGTCTGACTCTTTGTGACCCTTGGACTGTGGCCTGCCAGGCTCTTCTGTCCATGAGATTTCCCAGACAAGAATACTGGAGTGGGTTGCCATTTCCTTCTTCAGGGGATCTTTCTGACTCAAGGATCAAACCCAAGTGTCCTCCACTGCAGAAGGATGCTTTACCACTGAGCCAAGACATGTGAACACACATCAATAGAACAATGGTGGTGGGGCAATTGTAACAAATAACTGGAATAAGACCAGTGTAGTGTGTCTGTTTGCTGGATAAAGTAGGCAGTGGAAGTCATAGTTCAGGACATCCTCAGAGAAGGCTGAATAAAAAGGAGAAATGATTTGCCAATACCAAATCACCCACTTCTGCACACAGGATGATTAAAAGGCAAGCATCCACCTCCTAGGTAAATACATATAAACAAATGTAATTGTACGACTTGGAGGACTAGAATAGTTGCAGCTGTAGCCCAGAATAAATCATCTACATTTTGGCATTTGGGACTGCTCAGGAAAATGTCAGACTCTTCACCAAGTCATTTTAAAATGAATTTTATCAGTTGGAAGGTTTCATTTATGAGTGTAAACCACATAGTAGCCTATCCTTTTACTTTATTTTTAATATAATTATATGATTAATTTCTCACAAAAATTAAAACTGTCCCTAGAGGAAAAATCTATTCAGGGAATTGAAGTAAGCATAAATAGGAAAAGAAAATCACATCTGAAAAATTAGAGAAGATAAGTTAACATATTTAAGCAATCTAGGAGAGCCAATTCCACCTAAAAGGACCACATAGAAAGTAGAGGAAATTGAACAGCAGAGAATATAAAAAAAATTCAGGAAATTATTTTTAAAGTGAAACCCAAATCCTTAAATAAAATGATACATAGATGTGTATGTGTATGTAAGTAAAGTGAAAAAAAGTGGAGTATTGATGTATTAATATTGCATTTAAAAACAACTATTAATAGACAATTCTGAATGCTTTTTAATTATTTTTCACTTCAGCATTCATTCCCTTGAAATGAACTTTTTTTTCTTTTCATTTGAGATGATGATTGTGGAAGTATCAAGATAATAAAGTCAATTGTGGTAAAATCTAACTGAAATAAAGATTTAATTTTGAATTTTTTTGAAATATTTTAGATTCCTTCCATTGTTTATACATCACCAAATTAACTCCAGATTTACAAAGGGCAAAATAATCATATAATAATTGCACTTTGAAAACTTCAGATTAGTCTGGAATCCAGTGTACACATTGGTACAATAGATGTAGAAGTCTGTTTAATATCAGAAGAAACTGAAAAACAAAAAGTTTAAACAAATTATGTGGCACTCCTGAACTTTTGTACCTGGACTACACTGTGAGTTTCTTTTTATAAAATTCAAATGAGAAAAGTTGTTTCTTATGCATTTTTAGTTTAAAATTATATGCATGCATATGATCCTCAAGCCAAACTTTTTTATTGTAAATTGTAGATTGTTCAAAATGTAGAACTATTTTTCATAAAGCATAAAAGCTTAAATAACCATATATCTAATGCCTGATTTTGGCTAGATACTGAATTAGATCTGATGGATATAGATAAAAATAAACCATTATAAGACATACCATGGGAAACTTACATCATTTGGAAATTGGTTTTGCCTCTGTTGAAATTTAATTAAAAATAATTACAATGCAACTCCATTTATTTGGACCCATCATATTACATATTACCCATCATTATTAAAATGGTAAAAGTTTCTGGACTGGAAGTTATAGATATCTCAAAATGAAATAGATTACTTTGAAAGATAACAGTCTGTACAAAAAAAACTGAGAGAAAGTGAATGCTATATTCATATTATAAAGGGTTTCTGATATAATAACCTCCCATACCTACAAAGACTCATGTTATACTGATGTAATTTTCATTGAATCTACCATGAAAATGATTAAAAATACCAGTTTTCTATTTAGTCAATTTTTGTGGTTTTGTGTATTTGTGTGTGTGAATGCCAGCACAGAGTAATGATACATTATCTACCAAAGAATGTATGATTTTAGTTGAACATCTACCTAGTGATGGGCTTCCCAGGTGGTGCTAGTAGTTGAGAACCCACCTTCCAATGCAAAAGATATAAGAGACTTGGGTTTGATCCCTGGATCAGGAAGCTCCCCTGAAGAAAGTCATGGCAATCCACTCCAGTATTCTTGCTGGAAGATCCCATGGACAGAGGAGACTGTTGGGCTACAGTTCATAGGATCACAGAGAGTCAGACACGACTGAAGTGACTGAGCACCCACGCACTACTTAGTAATACCTAAGTTGATATTAAATCAAGAAAATTAAAATTGTAGATTACAGGATGGTTTATGAGTTTTTTTGGAAAACTATATTTTATGCTCATTTGTATATCCTTCCCTTTCCCACCCAGCCCAAATTAAATATATCACTTTTTTTGTGTCTGTGCTCACTGAATATTTTATACACATATATTTTCTGTATAAGCATTGTGTTTTATTTATTGCCTTTGTTTTTTCCCCATAAGAGTGTAATCTCTCTAAGGCCAGCATATATACTGCTTGTTTACTTATCTTCTGCTCTTACCACATCCATGGGAGGTTTGCAGATGCTTAAAAAGCAGTTACTTGATCTCTAGATTAAAGCAAATATAGGATGATATGTAGGTTCTCACTGTGTGTTTGTTGTAGAAATGAGTATTTGTTTCTTCATAAACTACTCAAGAATTAGATATGAATTAAAAAAATGAAATGTTAAAATATTTTATTAAAAATAAAAAACTAACAAGCAACCAAAGCCATAGTAAGAATCATAAAGTATATTTATATATTTTTGATAAGTTTAGAACATATTCTATTCTAATTAGAAGAAAAGCCATGGTCAATGTTCAAATGACATCAATGTTGCTATTACAATGAAACAGTAAACATGTCAAAAAATTAGTAAAATACACTCTGAAAAAATATAGAATATAGAGTTTAAAAAAAATCATAACAGATTACATATCTTCATTTTTTTAACTAAGGATTACTCAGATTTCAGTGAGAGAAATGGGAAAATGGCTTGTTGTTAAGCATGGATTGTGTTGACAGATAATACATGGCAGAGGGTATTGTCCTCTGGCATTAGTACCAAGATGCTGTTGATAATGCTAAAACAGGGGAGCTTAAGCTTCTCCAGCCTCAACAGTGTAAAGGTACAAGTTTGTGTGCATGGTCAGTTGCTTCAGTCATGTCCGACTCTTTGCTACACTACGGACTATAGCCCACCAGGCTCCTCTGTCCATGGGAACTCTCCAGGCAAGAATACTGTAATGGGTTGCCATGCTCTCCTCCAGAAATCTTCACGACCCAGGGATCAAACCCATGTCTCTTAAGTCTCCTGCAAGTTTAAACTGAGCAAATTCAGGAGCTATAATTCTGCCCTCACGCCCTCTCTAAGACAATTGCTATTACTTCCTCATCCAGAGTGCCTTTCTTTCTTGTGGTTAGTCCACCATATTTTTCCTAGAAGCACATTACAGTTTTTGTGTTTGCTGCCATATAGCCTCCATCTCAGTTGCTTTTCATTCTCACTTTTGTTGCCAAAAGAAAAAAATCTTCCTGGACATGACTGTTGCTGAATTGAAACAGGAGAAGAATTTAGAGGGGAAGTTGGGGAGGTAAAAGTGAGGAGAACGCAGACTAGCTGGAAATACCTAAAAAGTTACATCTGTCTCCAAAAGTAAATTTTTATTAAAGAATAAAAATAGTTTATAAGAAATTGAAGTCAATAGTTTAACAACTATGTAAAATTTTTAATTGAGGGATTATTTATAATGTATGGAAATATCAAATCATATGTTGAGTACCAGGAACTAACATAGTATTCTAGGTCAATTATACCTCAAAGGGCAAACAAACAAACAAATCGTAGAAAAGGAGATCAGATTTGTGGTTATCAGAGGTAGAGTGGCAATTGGATACAGGTAGTCAAAGGTACGAATTTATAGTTATAAGATAAACAAGTACTAGGGGTGATGTACAACATGATTAATATAATTAACACTATTGTATGTTATATATGAAAGTAAAGAGAGTAAATCCAAAGAATTCTCATGAGGTAAAACTTTATATATATATATATATATATATATATATATATATATATATATATGACAGATATTCACTAAATTTATTGTGATAATTATTTCATGATGTATTTTAAATCATTGTGTGATATCCCTTAAACTTGTATGATGCTGTATGTCAATTATATCAATAACACCGGAAGAAAAGATATAAACAAATTTAAGTGAACTTTTTAGTCTCTATGAAGAAATGTTCTATATTGAAGAATAAAAAATATATGTTTACAATGGAAATTTTAAACTTTAGCAAATGAGTGTGCAGGCAGAACATAAACATGGTAAAGAAAATATGATTAAAGAGTCACTATGAGTTGACTATACCAAGGTCCTCATGATTATTTCTCTGTTAAAAAAAAAAAATCTACTTTTCACACCACTGCTGCAAACCAAAGTAGAGTGGTAGCTTATGTTTCACAATTTGTGTTTCTGATTTTAATTTCTCTCATATCTTTTACCTAAAGAGATTTCCATGACCTCTACAAATTGAGACTAACATGTGATCCACTTTTGCCTCCAATATTTCTTTCTTCTCATAGATACCATCAGTGATACTAAACTGAGCCTTGCTATTCTACTCCAATATTACTTTGCCGAGTTATATTAAAAAAAAAGTTTCTTCACTTACTAAAAAAAAAAAAAATTCAAGAGTAATGAGTAGAAATTGATCATAGACCTCTAGAAGTATGCACTACTCCTTGTGCATATTTATAGCAAATTATCTGTAAAGTGCATATAGAAGAATTGTACATCAGTACTTAAGACAAGGAATGAGCATTTGCTAGACACAGAGTTAAGTGAACTACAGAAGACTTACAGTTTCCACTCCTCTCTCCTCCCACCCAACAGAAAGGAACAATATGCAAGTTAAATAACTGGCAGATATCCCATGGAGTGGAGAAGTAAGATAATAATGAACCCTTTTTGGCAATATTATTACAACTGAAAGAACACCTAGGCATATACTCATATAGTTAGAGAGGTAAAATCATGCTAAAAGGCTTTCAAAATTTTTCTGGTTTTGGTTACCTGTCTTAGAACCAATTAATAACAAGAAGGGACACGAATTACCTCTGAAATTAATGATACCTTTGCCATGAGAAGCAAGCATTATCTTAATGTATTGATAAAGCATTGCTTATGAATCCAGGAAAATCTGGATTCAACTGATTTACTTTCTAGCTCTGTGATACTGCTCAAGTCACTTGCCTGTTTCTAAATATACTCTCATCAATGTAAAAAACAATATGGGAAGCAAAGGCAAAAATAAACAAATGGGCGTACATTAAACTAAGGGTTTTCATCGTGAAGGAAACTATCAACAAAGTTAAAAAGCGACCTATGGAATGGAGAAGACTTTTACAGATCATGCATCCAATGATGTGTTAATATTCAAAAGATGCAGAGAACTTATACAACTTAACAACCAAAAATAAATCGCGATTCAAAGATGGACAGAGGACTCAAATATACATTTTTCCAGAGAAGATATGCAGATGGTCAACAGACAACTGAAAAGAAGCTCAGTATCACTAATCATTAGAGAAATACATGACAAAACCACAATGAGATACCACTTCACACTGGTCAGAATGGCTATCATAAATATGACAACAAATACCAAGTGTTGTCAAGGATGTAGAGAAAACCCCTCATGCACTATTGGTGGGATTGAAAACTGCCTCTATAGAAACAGTATGGATGTTCCTCCAAAAATTAAAAGTAGAACTCCTATACAATCCAGCAAATTCACTTCTGGGTATTTACCTGAAAAAAACAAAAAACACGAATTTGAAAAGATAAATATACATCAGTGTTATCAATGTTCATTGTGGCATTATTTACAATAGACAGTATATGAAAGCAACTTAAGTACTCACTGATAGATGAATGGCTACAGAAGATGGCGTGTGCGCGTGCGTGCGCACACACACACACACACACACACACACACACACACAGGAATATTAGTCACCCTTGAAAAATGAAGCCCTGCCATTTGTGACACCATGGATGGATCTAAGTGGTATTATGCTAAGTTAAAGAAGACAGATATAGAAAGACAAATACCTTTTGATCTCACAATGTGGCATTTTAAAAAAGAAAACAAACAAACAAAACAAAATTAAAACATCCATAGTTATAGAGAATGAACAAATAGATGGTTGCCAGAAGGGAAGGGTATTAGAATGTTGAGGTAGATATAGTGGATTAATAGGTACAAGCTTCCAGTTATACAATAAATAAGCCATTAGGATGTAATATACAGCATGATGAATATGGTCAATAATATTGTTATTTTCATAGCTTTGAATTGAAACAGAAGATTTTCAGATTCGCTGTGGTGATCATTCCATAATGTATAAAATGTCAAGTCACAATAGCAGTATACTTGAATCTAATGTAATATTGTATCTCAATTATATATCAATAAAAAAGAAAGTAATACGACTTTAAAATCATATATGTTAAATATTTGGGTTAATTACACATCTCTGTTTCTCGAACTTGGAACAATTGACAATTTCAGTCAAATAACTCTCTTTTGATCCGCAGTATTTATTGTAGGCTTCCCAGGTAGCTCAGTTGTAAAGAATTCGCCTGAGATCCAGGAAATGCAAGAGACGTGGAATCGTTGTTTAGTAGAATCCATGGCTGCTGTCCACTACATGCCCACAGTACCCATTCTCCCCAGTTGTGGAAATCAAAAATATCTCTAGACATTGCCAAATGTCCCTGGAGCAGCAAAATTACCCGCCTTTGAGAGTTATTGTTTTAGAGTAAAGAACTCAGATCAGTTATTGGGAAATGCAAAAGACAGATATCAAGTGAAAAGATTAGAAATTTCTTTTTCCAGACACCAACATGCATGGCACTTTATTTATTTATTTATATATATATATATATATATTTTTTTTTAATAAATTTATTTATTTTAGTTGGGAGCTAATTACTTTACAATATTGTAATAGTTTTTGCCATACATTGACATGAATCAGCCATGGGTTTACATGTGTTCCCCTTCCTGGACCCCCCACCCACCTCCCTCCCCATCCCATCCCTTTGGGTCATCCCATTGCCCCGGCCCTGAGCCCTTGTCTCATGCATCGAACATGGAATGGTGTTCTGTTTCAGATATGATAATATATGTTTCTGCATGGCACTTTAGACTGACAGGGTTACACTTGAAAATTGTTATGAGTTTACTCAGTACAACTTCTAATTTGATAATGGAATCACCTGTACCTATAGCCTACAGATGTTACATCTCAACTTCTTGAGAAATTTGGCAGCTAGGCTAGTTTTATTCCTCACCCCCACCACTTTTCTTCCAAATCTAGAACTTAAGAAATAGCCAGGCATTGCCATTGGGATAATTCAACAATGGAAGTGTTATATTGTCTTGTATTAGAAACATACAGAGAATCTGAGGGGACATCTCAGTAGAAGGTTGGATGGAAGGCCTTCCCACACTTTATCAAATTCCTCCGTTAGATAAAAAGACAGAACTCCAAGTATAATTTTGTTCATATAATAATAGTGATTTTATTGCTTACATATGCAGTTATTAATATGAAGTAGCCAAGTTGTTGCCTACCAGCCACTTATATATAAAGATGTTGAGTCCTTGTGCTTACTTCAGCCAGGCTGGATGGTACCTTTCACTTGACAGGCAGCTTGCCATGACTCACTCAACACTTTCATAAGTTCAATAAATACAACCAAGTGAAAATTAGTAAGAAAGTGTGCGTATGGTCTCCAGATGCAATTTTGCTACTATAGAACCACTAATATAATCCAGGCTCAGTCAGTTTAACCTGGAAGACACCCAGACAATATGGAAACACTGACTTTGTTAACAGGTAGAATCAGCCCAGAGTCTCTGAAACCATACCACACACAGAAGGTTTCTACTAAACAGAAATCATTGATTTTACTATTATGTTCTTAGAGATTCGAGGATCACATGAGCATTAGTTTTCTTGCCATTATTAGTTTCAGCAAGTTCCATGATCCATCACAGTTAGACAATAGGAAACTTATCAACTAGCTGCAATAAACCTGTGAAAAGCTAATTCATCACTAGTCAAATGTCACTCATTCAATCAAGTACACACTTACTGTCCACAGGATTTTACTCTCCAAATTCATATATAAATTTTCCTGTAGATAATTTTCACTATTATAGTACATGTAGATATAGATACAAATATATAGATATAGATACGTAAACACAGATATATATATATACGTTCCTGTAGATTTCTATATTAGTATAGATGATAGATATAGAAAGAAGATAAATAGATTTAGAAAGAAATGTCAGGGAAATACATTTTGTAAAAATTGATTTATTTTGTTGTGTTATGAATAAAATCTATTCAGCAATGAAGGAGCATCATGAAAATTAATGAGCTTAGTAAGAAAGACTCAAGCAGGATTAATTATTCCCGGATATGATAAAAGAGATGATTTGAATAACGTTTTCTCCAGTTGAAACCAACTAATAAAAATCCAGATATTGAGGATTACTTTGGCAAATAATTTGGTAAACTATTGGCACTTGCTATCTTTGACCCAGGTAATTAGGAAGAAAGTTTCTCTAGATATATGATGAAACGGTAGAAAAGAAACATGTAATTTTTCATTTTTTAACATTTTATGTAGTGTAAATAGAACAATGAAATAAAAAACACAGGTATTGTCATATCTGGTTTTGTAAACCAGGATATATTAATTATTCTTTAGGTTAATTTAAAAAATTGATTTCTACTTTTCCATCAAACTATCTTATAAACAACCTTATATGTTGCCTAATTACAGGGACCTTTCCATAGTGCTTTGTGGAGGGACACATGTGCACCCCTGACTGATTCATGTCGATATATGGCAAAAAAAAACCCCACAATATTGTAATTAGCATCCAATTAAAAATAAATTAATTAAAAAAATTCTACTTCCTCTCCGTTTTCCTCAGTTCTAATACACTAAAAAACAAAAGAATCTAACAAATGTATTCATGGGTAGTGCATTCTGTTTTAGTAAATCATGTGCATACACTATAAACTGAATTAATGAAGGAAACTTATTTTTAAAAATAAGAAAAGGGAAGCTTTCAAATAGTTTGAAGCATAGGGAAAATTGCAAGATTTTCCTTTATTTTATATTCTGTGCTCACTCATGAAAGTTTATTCCCAGATATGAGTATTCCTGGGTACAAGAAGCATCAAGTGTGTGGATGGAATAGAATAAATACATAACTATTTTAAGGAGGCAGTTAAAAATGCTTCTAGTAACTATGGATATTGTATTTTCTTAAATGAAATTGCATAATTTTCTTAGTAAGATAGGAGGACTCACCATATGAATCCACTTCATGGAGTAGCATAAAGCTGCCTACTGGTTAATCTATATGAAAACTCTGTGTGATATTTAAGTATTTTCAGAGTTGCCATGGTGAAGCTGAGAGGCAGACAGAAAATCAATCCCAGAGTAAAAATTGTACCTTTAATGTTTTTATTCTTGAATGTGCTCTGAACACTCTTCTGATTTTTCTAATACAACTATTTATATTAATTAGGATAATCAATACGCCAGGCACAGTCCATTTACATCTCATATAGTCTTCCTAAGAATACTGAAAATTTGTTTATTATCCATATTTTAGATGGATAGAACTTGTCACCAGCTAATGTAGAGCTAATTTCAAATTCAACTACCTTAAACTACAAATTTCAGGTTCTTTTGAAAATATTAGAGGCTTTTCATTATGTATTGGAAAAATATGGTTTTGTGCATACAGGTGACATAAAAAATATCAATAATATTAATGTCTGATGAAATTTCTAAGAATTACCTCAGTATTTTACACATACTGTAATAGTTTGTCTATGTCTCTCAGTCTCTCTCTCTCTCTCTTTCTCTCTCTCTCTATATATATAGAGAGATGTATATTTATACATATTTGTCATAATTTAAATAGTAGAAATGGGAAGAACTAGAACTATAAAGACTTAGTAATTAGTATTATTTCTGTCGTTAACTGAGGTGATAAATATCATTTCTATATTATCATAATCAGATTAATTTAACAACAGCTTTCTAACAGAGTTCTCCTCATGACATCAATATTAACCTCATGACATGACATTGTTAGTTTTTCCAATAAGTTTTCTCTTTAGTTTCTCTTTACTTTTTCCCTAAACAGAATTTTAGGTTTTATGTATCTTTAAGGTTCATTATTTTTTTTTTTTAATAAATTTATTTATTTTACTTGGGGGCTAATTACTTTACAATATTGTAATAGTTTTTGCCATACATTGACAAGAATCAGCCATGGGTTTACATAAGGTTCATTATTTTATGTGAGGAAACTAGTTGTCAAGGATTGGGGGGGTATTACAAACTTACTGACAGAAATAAAAAACCTTGAAAGAACTGAAGTTTAGATAAAAAATTTAACTTATAAGATCTTACAAAAAGAAAAATAAAATATAAAGTTTTGACAGAGTTTTTTCCCTTATCATTGAAAATAGGAATTATTATTTTCCAGAAAGAATTTAAAGGGTTACTGTGGTTTATAAAACCAAGAACCTTTATTATAACACAATTTTGGGAGGTCACAAAGGATAGGACATGACTGAGCAACTAAGCTACACACACATATAATTGAGGAATATTTATCTGTAATTTATAGTCATCTAAAAACTCTATAATTTCAATTGCACGGTATTACTTTACCTTGGTAACTATTGTGAAAGTGAAGTCGCTCAGTCGTGTCCTACTCTTTGTGACCCCATGGACTGTAGCCTAGGAGGCTCCTCCATGCATGGAATTTTCCAGTACAGAGTACTGGAGTGGGTTGCCATTTCCTTCTCCAGGGGATCTTTCCCACCCAGGGATCGAACCCAGGTCTCCTGCATTGCAAGCAGATGCCTTTACCGTCTGAGCCACCAGAGAAGCTCATTGTAACTACTACTGTTAACCACAAATACTTTTTTATGTAGAGATGTTGTTGCAGTTAGGAATAATTTTGATTTTTAATAATTGTTTTAGGAATTTTTGCCTGCAAAATCTTTATGCAGTCTCTTTTCTACTGTTCCAGTTTTTTATTATTAGATCAGTGAAGTTTAGAATGAAAGTCAAAGCAATATAGTGTTTGTGTACTATATTTGTAGTTTCTGAAACTAGAAGCTATGCTAGTAATGAATCTAAAGGCAAGTAACAATCTGATCCCAGGAGTCAACCTTGATAAGATCCAATATACTAGCTGTAGCATCTATAGCAATTATCAAAACCTGTGGCCTACCACAAATCAATTTGCACTTAGTAATATGTGAATGGTTATCTCCTCACTTTTGCCAGCAGGCATAAGAAAGAATGTACTTTTCAGGAAAAAGCAAAATGAATAAAGCAAAATAATAGCAGATATTAATTTCCACCATAATCTATTCATAAATTCCAGTAAATGTTACAAATAAAATTTAAAAAAATGAACTCATAATCAAAACATATGCATAGGGACCTGGAATGTTAGGTCCATGAATCAAGAAAAATTACACGTGGTCAAACAGCAGATGGTAAGAGAGAACATTGACATTTTAGTAATCAGAGAACCAAAATGGACTGGAATGGGTGGATTTAACTCAGATGACCATTATATCTTCTACTGTGGGCAAGAACCCATTAGATGAAATGGAGTAACCATCATAGTCAACAAAGACTCCAAAATGAAGTACTTGGATGAAGTCTCAAAAATGACAGAATGATCTCTGTTCGTTTCCAAGGCAAACCATTCAATATCACAGTAATCCAAGTCTATGTCTCAGCCAGAAATGCTGAAGAAGCTGAAGTTGAATGGTTCTATGAAGACCTAAAGAACTTCTAGAACTTATACCCAAAAGAGATGTCTTTTTCATTATAGGGAACTAGACTGCAAAAGTAGGAAGTCAAGAAACACCAGGAGTAACAGGCAAATTTGGCCTTGGAGTACAGAATGAAGCAGGGCAAAGGCCAATAGAGTTCTGCCAAGAGAACATACTGGCCATAGAAAACACCCACTTGCAACAACACAAGAAAAGATTCTACACATGTACATCAACAGATGGTCAATACTGAACTCTGATTATATTCTTGGCAGCCAAAGATGCAGAAGTTCTATACAGTCAGCAAAAACAAGACCAGGAGCTGACTGTGGCTCAGACCATGAACTTCTTCTTCCCAAATTCAGACTTAAATTGAGGAAAGTAAGGAAAACCACTAGACCATTCAGGTATGACCTAAATCAAATCCCTTACGATTACACAGTGGAAGTGGCAAATAGATTCAAGGGATTAGATCAGATAGACAGAGTGCCTGAAGAACAATGGACAGAGGTTCATAACATTGTACAGGAGGCAGGGATCAAGACCATATTCAAGGAAAAGAAACACAAAAAGGCAAAATGGTTCTCTGAGGAGGCCTTACAAATATCTGAATAGCAGGAAGAGAAAGGCAAAGGAGTAAAGGAAAGATATATCTATTTGAATACAGAGTTCCAAGAATAGCAAGGAGAGATAAGAAAGTCTTCCACAGCGATCAATGCAAAGAAATAAAGGAAAACAATAGAATGGGAAAGACTAGAGATCTCTTCAAGAAAATTAGAGATACCAAGGGAACAGTTCATACAAAGATGGGCACAATAAAGGAAAGAAATTGTATGGACCTAAGAGAAGCAGAAGATATAAAGAAGAGTTGGCAAGACTACACAGAAGAACTATACAAAAAAAGATCTCATGACCCAGATAATCATGATGGTGTGACCACTCATCTACAGCCAGACATCCTGGAATGTGAAGTCGAGTTGACCTTAGCAAGCATCACTACAAACAAAGCTAGTGGAAGTGATGAAATTTCAGTTGAGCTATTTCAAATCCTAAAAGATGATGTTTTTAAAGTGCTGCACTCAATATGCCAGCAAATTTGGAAAACTCAGCAGTGACCACAGGACTGGAAAAGGTCAATTTTCATTCCAAACCCAAATAAAGGCAATGCCAAAGAATGCTCAAGCTACTGCACAATTGCACTCATCTTACACACTAGAATTAATGCTCAAAATTCTCCAAGCTAGGCTTCAACATTACGTGAACCATAAAATTCCAGATGTTCAAGCTGGATTTAGAAAACACAGAGGAACCAGAGATCAAATTGTCAATATCTGCTGGATCATCAAAAAAGGAAGAGAGTTCCAGAAAAACATCTCCTTCTGTTTTATTGACTATGCCAAAGCCTTTGTCTGTGTAGATCACAACAAACTGTGGAAAATTCTTCAAGAGATGGGAACACCAGACCACCTGGCTTGCCTCTTGAGTAATTGTATGCAGGTCAAGAAGCAACAGTTAGAACTGGACATTGAACAACAGACTGGTTCCAAATAGGGAAAGGAATACAACAAGTCTGTATATTGTCACCTTGCTTATTTAACTTATATGAAGAGTACATCATGTGAAACACTGGGCTGGATGAAACACAAACCAGAATCAAGATTTCTAGGAGAAATATAAATAACCTCAGATATGCAGATGGCACCACCCTTATGGCAGAAAACATAGAAAAACTAAAGAGCCTCTTGATGAAAGTGAATGAAGAGAGTCAAAAAGTTCCCTTAAAACTCAACATTCAGAAAACTAAGATCATGGCATCTGGTCCCATCACTCCATGGCAAATAGATAGGGAAACAGTGACAGACTTTATTTTGGGGGGCTCCAAAATCACTGCAGATGGTGACTGCAGCCATGAAATTGAAAGAGGCTTGCTCCTTGGAAGAAAAGTTATGACCAACTTAGATAGCATATTAAAAAGCAGAGACATCACTTTGTCAACAGGTATCTGTCTAGTCAAAGCTTTGGTTTTTCCAGTAGTCATGATTGGATGTGAGAGTTGGACTCTAAAGAAAGTTGACCGCCGAAAAATTGATGCTTTTGAACTGTGGTGTTGGAGAGGACTCTTGAGAGTCCCTTGGACTGCAGGGAGATCCAACTAGTCCACCCTAAAGGAGATCAGTCCTGGGTGTTCATTGGAAGGACTGATGCTAAGCTGAAACTCCAATACTTTGGCCACCTGTTGTGAAGAACTGACTCATTGGAAAAGCCCCTGATGCTGGGAAAGTTTGAATGTGGGAGGAGAAGGGGAAGACAGAAGATGAGATGTTTGGATGCATCACCAACTCAATGGACATGAGTTTGGGTAAACTCTGGCAGTTTGTGATGGACAGAGAGTCCTGGCGTGTTGCAGTCCACAGAGTCACAAAGAGTCGGACATAACTGAGCGACTGAACAGAACTGAACTGATAAGACTACTAAATCTGACTAGTGAACAGACCCTTTTATCATTATTCAGTGTCCCTGTAGCTCTAGTAATTTTCTTTTCATTGCAGTCTGTTTTTTTCTTCAGATATTACTATAGCCAGTTTTAAAGAAAATTAATGTTTTCATGGTATGTCTTATTCCATCACTTCATGGGAAATAGATGCGGAAACAGTGGAAACAGTATCAGATTTTATTTTGGGGGGCTCCAGAATCACTGCTGATGGTGACTGCAGCCATGAAATTAAAAGACGCTTACTCCTTGGAAGGAAGGTTATGGCCAACCTAGATAGCATATTTAAAAGCAGAGATATTACTTTGCCAACAAAAGTCCGTCTGGTCAAGGCTATGGTTTTTCCAGTGGTCATGTATGGATGTGAGAGTTGGACGGTGAAGAAAGCTGAACGGCGAAGAATTGATGCTTTTGAACTGTGGTGTTGGAGAAGACTCTTGAGAGTCCCTTGGACTGCAAGGAGATCCAATCAATCCATCCTAAAAGAGATCAATCCTGGTTGGTCATTGGAAGGTCTGATGTTGAAGCTGAAACTCCAATACTTTGGCCACCTCGTGCGAAGGGTTGACTCATTGGAAAAGACCCTAATGCTGGGAAGGATTGGGGGCAGGAGGAGAAGGGGACGACAGAGGATGAGATGGCTGGATGGCATCACCGACTCAATGGACATGGGTTTGTGTAGACTCCGGGAGTTGGTGATGGACAGAGAGGCCCGGCGTGCTGCAATTCATGGGGTCACAAAGAGTCGGACACGACTGAACAACTGAACTGAACTGAACTTATTCCATGTTTTACTTTCAATCGTCCTATATTATTGAATATGAGGTGTGTTTTCAATTGCCTAGTCATGTACTATTCTTTGTGACCCCATGGACTGCAGCACACCAAGCTTCCCTGCCCTTCACTAAATCCCAGAATTTGCTTATAGAGAGGGTGATGCTATCTTTTCTCATATTCATATAATTTGGTCATTTTTTTAAATCTACTTTATCAATCTGTCTTTTAAAAATGATGTTTAAATTTAATGGGACAGTTTAATAGCAAAACACATATATCAGTTATTTCTGAGATTTGACAGTTAAAATAAATTATATTCAAAAATTCAGTGACTTGCCCAAAATCATACAGACAGGATCAAATTTTAACATGACCAATAACCTGATGGGAAAGATTGAGGGCAGGAGAAGAGGGGGACGACAGAGGATGAGATGGTTCGATGGCACCGACTCAGTGGACATGGGTTTGGGTGGACTTCAGGAGTTGGTGATGGACAGGGAGGCCTGGCATGCTGCGGTTCATGGGGTCGCAAAGAGTCAGACACGACTGAGCAACTGAACTGAACTGAAGTGTATAACTTCTGACTTGAGTCCAAATAAAATAATTTCTAGTTTCTTCTTATACATTATACTTAACACTAGTATGAATATAAGTTAATACAAATCTTAGGATTCTACAAAAACATATAGTTGATATACAATTATTCTCACACTAGTAGTATAAGCACAGTCGTTAAATCAAGACCAATTATTTCTGAGTCATTTTTAGTCTGTAAATTTTAATTCTTTTGTATAATACTAGTCATAACTTTCACATTGGTCTTACATAGGATGGCATATGTTTTGAGTTCAAATGCTTTCTAAGGATTGCTTAAATTAGTATTTCTGAAAACTAATATGTATAGGATGTAGGTGATTTCTTTTCCATCTTGCAGAAGCAGGTTCCTATAATTTTAATACCTTTTTTCAAAGATGTACTTTTATCATTATTTTAATTGAGGTTTGAGTCCCATGATAATTGTACTATGACTTTTACAACCAACCATAATATTTTACCTTAGCTTTCATAGTTTACTACCACAAGGTGACAGCAGATATCAGGTGTTTAAGAGCAAAAATTCTTAGTTACAAAACCCCAGGAAAATGTAGTTCAGACTTTAGAAAAAATTGTACAAATCAAATCTCCTGTATAGTACATAAAATAAAGCCACTAGAGACATAATGATAAATATAAATGGCGATGTGTTATGCTGGAGATAAAATACTTTGAAATGGGCCTGCAGTCCTATGTTATTTTCTAAGTATAAACCAAATTAGTAAAATTGATATAGATGTTTTGGCTCTCTAAGTTAAATGTATTCTTCATTGGGAAAAATATCTTCCCTCTACCCATTATAGCAGCACATTTTAGAAAATGAATCATAACATTACATTTTGAGAATTGGATAAGCTCTGTTAATTGGAAAATAAGTTGGTTTGACTTTATAAATCCAGTAGGTACAAACATTTTAACTGAAGAGTTTAGATACTTAAATTATTAAAAGCATTGTTTTCAGTTTAAAAATAAGCAATAATTTTCCTTAGTAGGAATGCATAATGAAAATAATTATACATATGTAGCTTGGCTGTACATCTCCTCTCTAGAAAGTATATGGAATGGTTTAGAAAATAAATCGAATATCTGTGAGTTACCAAAAATTCAGATTAGAATCATGACATTTATGATCTTTCTTAAAATATATAAAATATTGTGTTAACAAACTGCTTATTGGATTAGAAATAGGAGGCTACATAATATAGTGGCTAAATGTTCAATTTTTAGAATAGACTGCCTGAGTTCAAGTTACTGTTTTATTCACTCTGTCTGTGACCTTTAATTACTTACTTAATTTTTCTGTGTCTGTTTCCCCTTCCATGATATACATTTAAAATTGTAGAATAACTTCTGAATTATTATTTCTATATTCTATTTCATGTTCTATATTCTAAGTTTAGTACAATAATTTCTATCTCACAAGGCTACTGAAGTATTTAAGTAGAATACACACATTCAGTTAGCATGCTCCTCACAGTTTGTAAACTCTATATAATTAAATGCTGAGCCATTTTTAAAGCAAGTTCAAATGCCTTTCTCTGTATTTTGCCAAAATGCTATATGGTTTATTGCTTTTCATGTTGACGATTCAGAAGTTCACACTATGTTACTTTGGGTGTGTATATGAGTATGTGTGGACACTTTTAAACTTTTGGACACTGTTAAACACTTCAAAGTTTTGGGAAATCTTTGAGATCTTATTGAAACCAGAACATATGAAATCTGAGTGGTCTGATGACCCAAAACACCACTGTTTTTTCCATATATTAACCCACCTTTTGGTGAGTTTTAGAGATTCAAACAGTCAGGCAATTCTAAATGCACCATGAGTTTTGTCAGTATTCTTGCTGTTAGAATTCTGGATAATGGCCAAGCTATAAAAATAGTTTAGACATGAGTAAAGTGATGGAGTCACTCATGGGGAATAACCCTGTTATCCTCCATTCTTAAGTGGGAGGTTGCAAAACCCGTCAAATAACTCAGAGGGGGATGTTGGCCCCCTCTTCATTAAAAGGGAAAAAACCCCCAAAAAACAGAAACAAAAAGTAACATGACTTCTGAGGACGTTAGCCATTTGTCTGTGCAGTTAGCCATAAATAATAGAACTTTTCATTTCCTAATATTTGGGTGTTTTGAGCTAAGGAAAGTCAAGAATCATTAAAAAATATAACAGCATAAAAATTGTTTTTAAAAATTAACAAAATAAATATTTGTTAAATTCCACTTTTGGATTCTTGACTATGAGTGGACTATTGCATTCATTTTGTTTCTCTTTAAACTTTTTTGTATCTCCATTTAATTTTTTAGATGATTTTTATCTCCACTTAATTTTTGCGATTTTTTTATCTCCATTTAATTTTTGTGATAATTTTTAAATTACCTAGATTTTAACTTTTGAAGAGAAACATTTTTAAGGAGATCACTTTAATATGAAAATTAAATACTTTTTTGTATAGCTGATATTACAAATACTGCATTGAAGTGTATTTAATAAGAGAGTTATTTTACTTTAGATACATGACAGCAGTGCCCTTCTATCTCTATAAGCAATAAAATTTGAAGATATTTTCCAAATCCACAGTTTCAGTGCATTACTTATAGAAAGCTACAATAATTCTCATGTGAAAGATCACATTAAGAGAATTTAATTATATATTGTGAGAGTCAGTGTCACTTGAGCCTAGATCAGAATATTACAGCCTCAAATTAAATTGACCCTTACTCCCTTGTGCCAGAAGATCTTTCCAGGTCAGCCAAATTGCTGAATGCAGTATACTTATTCATGTCAGTTGGTAAGAAAATCCAACTATTGTCCTAGTAATTAGGCTTATATTTTGTTTGCATTTATCTGAATCACACAGTTTTAAAAAGGTAAGAAGCCTAGCCACATATACAAAAATTTCCCCAAATGTTAGTTAATAACAGCATTCAGTAATTATAAAGCAATTTTCTCCATAGACTTAACAAAAAACTTCATAAATTGTTTTATTCAAATAAATCAATTCACGTTTTTTGTTTTCCAAATGAAAAGTACCATTTTCTATTCATTCAGTATTTAGTCAACAAATACAATTACATCCAATACCTTGAATGGCTAATCCCCTAGAAACCACTGAGAATTCCCATTTGTCTATTTTCATGCCCCTGATTTTATTTTTCCTGCCTCAGATTTCAAAAGGTCATAATGGACTTTTACTTTACAACCCCCGAAGGAGTACTGCACAGCTCTGTCTGCCTTCTGTTCAAATTGCTTAAAGAATTTGGGGCTGAAAAACCATATTCTTTTATTAGGACTGAAACATACTTCTCTACACAACCTGGAGTTGCTCAGAACAACTGGTAGAATTGAAATGAAAAGGCTTATCAAAATGCATTCTGGATGTCTAGAAAACAATTAGCAAAACATGATAATTGTCAAGTTTAATTGTATCCCTTCATAAGAATAACTTCATTAGAATGTTTGTGAATAATTTCCATACAGTGTTGGCAATAAGCCACTTTTATTAATTGTACAGTTATCTAGAAGGAATAAAAGCCAGTGAGTCCCTATAGAATCCCACGATTTCACTGATAGCTGTCATGTTTAATTATGATTATTATTACAAACAGCATTTTGAAGGATCTTTTTACATAATGTTTGTCCCATTATACTGAAAGGGATTTTTAAAAAAAAATTAACAAGTATATTGCATTGTTTAGAATATAGTTAATACACATTTTAGGAGATATTTATGTGTCATTATTTTAGACCTTGAGAGGAGTTGAAAGAATGTACCACAGAGCAAGTCAAGGGTAAGAAGGTAATTGTAAAAAAAAAAAAAAAAGACAGAGAGATACACACAGAGAGATAATATAAAAAATGACCATGCTATATCAGAGACCTGGCTTTTTTCTTAATGAAGTCTTATAAACAAAGATGAGGCCACTCAAAACATAAACTGCTCATCAAATTCTTTCTTCCTCCTCACTCCCTCCTGCTTTTCTTTTCTATGGCTTCGTCTATGATTGCGTATCATATTATGTGTGTGTATAAATTGCAATATATTCTTTGTTGAACATTACTAAATGCTGGTTTTTCTACAAACAGCTTGCTGAACAATTAAGTTTTTCATTGATTATGTAGATACTTTATTTGGTTTCCAAACACTTAAATCATAAATTTTAACATAATGATAAATACATAATAGAAATAAACCAATACTTAAAATAGTGTTCCAATTTGTTTTTCACCTATTATGAAGATAATAAGCTGATGTATATTCAGAATATTTCAAACTGATAACTGTTTCTTGCAAATCAAAGTAGAGTAGAAAATGGCAACCCACTCCAGTATTCTTGCCTGGAAAATCCCATGGATAGAGGAGCCTGATGGGCTACAGTCCGTGTAGTGCAAAGAGTTGGACACGACTGAGCATGCATGACTGCTACAAACAGCACTTCATGGTATCCTTAGAAATAGCAGGGTCTAGTGAGACCTTTTAGGCTATAGCTTCCTAAGGTTATAAGATGTAGAATTGTGAATAAGAATGTTTTTAGAGTATATATGCCAAATGCCCATATTTCTTAAAACAAAATATTTGCATTCTCATTCTGATATCGCATGCTCACCCTAGAAAGAGCTGAAAAGCAAAAGACAGAATTTCCAAGAAGATCCTTCTAGAAGTAGTTTGATAAAATCTATGTGCTGCGTAATAGGATGAACCCAGTGATATCACTTCCCAATGAGTTACATCAACACAAATACTTTAGTTACACCCATGTGCGTCTTTTTCAATAACCCCACTAAACTTTCAGAAGTATGTTAGCAGTTAATGTTCATAGCAAGTTGCCATAGCATCTCAAAACCATGTCCTGAGAACATTCTTTGCAGTTAACACTGAAATGGTCTAACAGAGAATCTCCAGGGGGATTTCTTCTTTGGCCAAGGTATCTCAGTGCCCCGGAGTTTTGAGATTCGTTTTAAATGCCAAGAACATAATGAAATCTAATAAGACATAATAACTAGTTAAATATTTTTAGCACCTTTGCTAACAGACCCAAACTGGAAGTATATAAATTCAGCAAATTTTTATGTAGATTTACTATCAGAAGCTGAATATTAGATAAAGTCAAAATCTCATAGTCCTTGTAAACATTTGTCACAACACAGAATCTGTTTTTCTATCCTTACACAACAAAGTAATATCTTTTTAACTGTAGTTATTTATCTTCATAAACTGTAACACTTCTTGTCTCAGTGCTTAAATCAACAATTCATAGCTTGCCTGTTAAAATCCCTCCACAAATCTATTCCAAAGTAGCAATCATTTTTCCTCGTCACTGAATTTTAATTTTAATAAAACTAAACAAATCCCTTACATACAGCTTTCATCTTCCTGATTTATTGTTTTGGGCCTATACAATCCCTTTTCTAGAATATTGATCCTCCTTAAATACATGTTTTTTTTAATACTGCAATCCAAATTCAAATCCCTCTGCCACCATGAAAATTTCCCCCCAGCCAGAATTAATCTAGTCCTCTTCTAAATTCCCATACACAGGAGCAATATTTGTATCCTGTCATATGTTATTTTGTATCCTTTGTTACAGTATTGGCTTATGTCTGCTCTTATTTTCAGTTTGCATAGTCTTCAAGAACAGAGGATGTATGTTTGCTTATATATTTACATGTCCTTGCCCAGAATAGTGCTTTGCACATATTATGTATATGTTTCATAAAGGAATTGGTACTTGAGTTACTAACCCTGAATGTGAGACATCAAAAGAGACACAGATAAACAGAACAGTATTATGGACTCTATGGGAGAGGGAAAGGGAGGGATGATATGGGAGAATGGCACTGAAGCATGTAAATTATCATATGTGAAACGAATCGCCAGTCCAGGTTCAATGCATGATACAGGGTGCTCGGGACTGGTGCACCAGGATGACCCAGAGGAATGGGATGGGGAGGGAGGTGGAAGGGGGGTTCTGGAAGGGGAACACATGTACACCCATGGCAGATTCATGTCAGTGTATGGCAAAACAAATACAATATTGTGAAGTTAAAAAATAGAAAATAAACTAATTAAAAAAATGAGATATCTGTCTAAAGTTTATATGAGCTCTATTTAAGCAAGATTTCCATTTTTCAGAAAGATGGCATTAACTTCCAGTGAAAGAAGTGCTAATTTATCTCAGGATAACAATCGTTGAAAACTCTTAATTATAAATGTATGAGACAGTTTCCCCATTTTTCAAACAATGCCTGTGAGCTTTGCATCACTGTTCTTGGTATGTTTGCCCTACGACTATTCAAATCCTAAAATACTAAACAATCCACCTTCAATTTTCACTCATGTTAATGACACATTCCTCTGTTTCTCTCTGGATACTGTGATCTTTAGAAGGCCTTATACTTTAGAGAACTTCTATATCTTTAAACTCTCAGAAGACAAATCTATGGTAGGTTGTGTTTTCCTGTCCACAGGATATGTATGAAAAATTAATACAATATTTTCTCCAATTTATGTACATTTTATATATCATGGGGTTTAGAAAAAATGTTGTGTTATTTTGTGTGTGTGTGTGTGTGTGTGAATATTCATGTGTAATGAACACTGCAACTATTCTTGGGAGAAAGAATTTCCAAAATAAATAAGTAATCACAGTTGAGAAAGAGAATCCTGGCAGGATGAGAGCTATCTTTAGCAATGAAGATAAATGTTAAAAGTTTTTATAATTAATTTTATAATTAAATGTTTTTTCCTATACTAATTACTTTCCCATCACAGTTGGTTTAATGTTTTCTCATACAGGCAAAGGAGAAGGTAGCAGTCTGCTATCCTCCTGCTTCATATGTAGGTGCTATGGACTCAATGATTCTGTCCCACTAAAATGTATATGTTCAAGTCCCAACCCAAAATGTGATTAGTGCGATCTTTGGTAGGAAATTAGGTCGTGAGGGTGGAACCTTCATGAACAGGATTTCAGTTCAGTTCAGTTCAGTCGCTCAGTCATGTCCGACTCTTTGTGACCCTGTGGACTGCAACATGCCAGGCTTCCCTTGTCACCAACTCCTGGAGCTTGCTCAAACTCAAGTCCATTGAATTGGTGATATCATCCAACCATCTCATCCTCTGTCGTCCCCTTCTCCTCTTGCCGTCAGTCTTTCCCAGCATCAGGGTCTTTTCCAATGAGTTGGCACTTCACATTAGGCGGCCAAAGTATTGGAGTTTAAGCTTTAGCATCAGTCCTTTCAATGAATATTCAGGACTGATATCCTTTAGGATGGACTGGTTGGATCTCCTTGCAGTCCAAGGGAGTATCAAGAGTCTTCTCCAACACCACAGTTCAAAAGCATCAATTCTTCAGCGCTCAGCTTTCTTTATAGTCCAAATCTCACGTCCATACATGACTAGTGGAAAAACCATAGCTTTGACTAGATGGACCTTTGTTGGGAGTATTAATTAATGAACAGGATTAATATCTTACTAAAAAACAACAACAACAAAAAAAACCCACAAGGATCTCTTGCTTTTCCTTCATGTATACATGCATGCTTAGTTGCTCAGTCGCATCCAACTCTTTTCAACACCCTGGTCTGCAGCATACCAGACTCTTCTGTCCATGGGATTGTCCAGGCAACAATACTGGAGTGGGTTGCCATGCCCTCATCCAGGGGATCTTCCCAACCAAGGGATTGAACCCAAGTCTTCTGCATTGCAGACAGATTCTTTACCATGTGAGCCACCAGCAAAGCCCCTCCCTTCATGAGAACACAACACAAAAAGATTGAAATCTGTGAACCAGGAAGGAGGCTCTCACCAAACACTGGATCTGCCAGCAACTTGATCTTGCACTTCCCAGCCTCCAGAACTGTGAAAATAAATTTCTATTGTTTTATAAGCCACCTCATCTATGGGGTTGTCTTACAGTCACACAAACAAACTAAGATGCTAAGTGAAAGAAGCACAAATTTTACCTAGTGCTGTAAATTATGCTACAGGCAACTTTTATTTCTATTACCCCTTCACATGTCACAGACATTTTTATTCTTTTCTGATGTGCTATTGCAGCGATCAATGCAAAGAAATAGAGGAAAACTACAGAATGGGAAAGACTAGAGATCTCTTCAAGAAAATTAGAGATACCAAGGGAATATTTCATGCAAAGATGGGTTAGAAAAAGGACAGAAATGGTATGGACATAACAGAAGCAGAAGATATTAAGAAGAGGTGGCAAGAATACACAGAAGAACTGTACAAAAAAGATCTTCACGACCCAGACAATCACGATGGTGTGATCCCTCACTTAGAGCCAGACATCCTGGAATGTGAAGTCAAGTAGGCCTTAGAAAGCATCACTATGAACAAAGCTAGAGGAGGTGATGGAATTCCAGTTGAGCTATTTCAATCCTCAAAGATGATGCTGTGAAAGTGTTGCACTCGACATGCCAGCAAATTTGGAAAACTCAGCAGTGGCCACAGGACTGGAAAAGGTCAGTTTTCATTCCAATCCCAAAGAAAGACAATGCCAAAGAATGCTCAAACTACCGCACAATTGCACTCATCTCACACGCTAGTAAAGTAATGCTCAAAATTCTTCAAGACAGGCTTCAGCAATACGTGAACTGTGAACTTCCAGATGTTCAAGCTGGTTTTAGAAAAGGCAGAGGAACCAGAGATCAAATTGCCAACATCCACTGGATCATTGAAAAAACAAGAGAGTTCCAGAAAAACATCTATTTCTGCTTTATTAACTATGCCAAAGGCTTTGACTGTGTGGATCACAATAAACTGTGGACAATTCTGAAAGAGATGGGAATACCATACCATCTGACCTGTCCCTTGAGAAAGCTGTATGCAGGTCAGGAAGCAACAGTTAGAACGGGACATGGAACAACAGACTGGTTTCAAATAGGAAAAGGAGTACGTCAAGGCTGTATATTGTCACCCTGCTTATTAACTTATATGCAGAGAATATCATGAGAAACGCTGGGCTGGAAGAAACACAAGCTGGAATCAAGATTGCCAGGAGAAATTTCAATCACCTCAGATATGCAGATGACACCACCCTTATGGCAGAAAGTGAAGAAGAACTAAAGAGCCTCCTGATGAAAGTGAAAGAGGAGAGTGAAAAAGTTGGCTTAAAGCTCAACATTCAGAAAACTAAGATCATGGCATCTGGTCCCATCACTTCATGGGAAATAGATGGGGAAACAGTGGAAACAGTGTCATACTTTATTTTTTTGGGCTGCAAAATCACTGCTGATGGTGACTGCAGCCATGAAATCAAAAGACGCTTACTCCTTGGAAGGAAGGTTATGACCAACCTAGACAGCATATTTAAAAGCAGAGACATTACTCTGCCAACAAAAGTCCGTCTAGTCAAGGCTATGGTTTTTCCAGTGGTCATGTATGGGTGTGAGAGTTGGACGGTGAAGAAAGCTGAGTGCCGAAGAATTGATGCTTTTGAACTGTGGTGTTGGAGAAGACTCTTGAGAGTCCTTTGGACTGAAAGTAGATCCAACCAGTCCATCCTAAAGGAGATCAGTCCTGGGTGTTCATTGGAAGGACTGATGTTGAAGCTGAAACTCCAATACTTTGGCCACCTCATGCGAAGAGTTGACTCATTGGAGAAGACCCTGATGCTGGGAAGGATTGGGGGCAGGAGGAGAAGGGGACGACAGAGGATGAGATGGTTGGATGGCATCACCGCCTCGATGGACATCGGTTTGGGTAAACTCTGAGAGTAGGTGATGGACAGGGAGGCCTGGCGTGCTGCAATTCATGGAGTCGCAAAGAGTCGGACACGACCGAGCAACTCAACTGAACTGATTGCTTCACTGAGTACCTGGTTCGAATATGACTTCACTGCTAAAATAAAAATGCATTCTTTTTGTATATTCCTGTTGAATTCCAGAACAATTTACAAGCCACTTTTAGAAACTAATCTGCGGTCTGGGAAAGTCACCAGGAAGATTAGATAGTATAATCAGCACACATTTGAGCAGGAGATAGTGAATTTTGCTTTTTAATACTTTAGGTTATACTTGTATAAAGTAATATCTCACTGAAGATAGGCTTATTTGTATTTCATACTTCCTAATATTTTCTATAATAAAAGTTGTTATTTTTCTCTTTTATAATCATCATTAAGATTACATTATCTGGGTATTAAAGGAATTTCTCTATGTTATGTATTGAACCTTGCTGTTAGGTAATTATAAAAGACTACCTTGCAAAAGGAAAGAAAACCAAAAGCAAATCAATAACAATAATGAGCACCGAAGAAAGATAATGGATTAAGGCAATTATAACTTATTTATAACTTATTATAAGTCACACCTACAAATCAAGAAAAGTTTTAAAGAGTTTTCAAACCTGAGTTTACAGTCCCATGGTGTCCTATTTTTTAGGAGATGACAATAATACAAGAAAAATAATTTTTTAAGTAAAATAAATAAAAGCTTTTTTATAAGAAAAATGGTCAGCAGAAAAAAAGTGGGAGAAAAAAATCAGAAGCAGATTTAAAAATGCAGAAACAGATAAAAAAGCAAATTAATTTTAATAAAAATTATTTTAGACCTGTTCTGTGCTAGATGCTGTATCAGTTGCTAAAAATAAATACTTAAAAAGATGTTTTAAGGTCCTAATCATCAATACATTCATAATGTAATAGAGGAGATTGGTATTAATGATGATAATAATAGTAATGAAAATAAAACATTTTATGTAGTAACTAGAGTAACATGTTATATGAATGTCTTTATGAAGATTATGAAAAAAGCATGTAATTTCTTATTTCAATTCACTTTTGAGCATAGCATCACATTTACAAGGATATATTTTGAGGTTAAAGTAATCATAAATTACTAGAGTAGACATAGAAGTTAATACAATTTTAATGGCTGGAGAGAGTCTCTTCACTTGTAAGAAGCCATAGCTCTTTTTTTTCAGAGATGATGAAGTAGCACAGTATTAATTTTTAATGAGAAAAAATCTAAACTTTCAGTACTAGGAAAACTTGAAATTCTTGAGATATTTGTGTTGTAGTTTTATATGCTCACATGACAGAAATTTTGGATGTGGTTTATAAAGTAGATTAAGAAAATGAGCCTTATCTTTTACATTAGTTTTATCAATATTTTTGTAAGCAAAATATAGAAAATAGACTTTCAGAAACAGATCCTTTTCAAATACTTTTAATTAGGGAATGTTTCAAGCATGAACCAAGATAGAGGAACTTTCACAATACATTGGCATAAATCCATTTCATATCTTAAATATTATTTTATTTATGTAACTATTTCTTTTTTCTCCACCCAAATGCTATATTATTGAGAGTCATAGCCATCATTTCATTTCATCTGTGATTGTTTAAACACATTTAGGGCATTTTAGATTCTGTAGAATCGTTATTTACATCCCTTAATTTTACAGATGACAAAATTCAGTCCAAAAGACATAAAGTAGTATTTCTAGTAAGTGGTAGAGTAGGGAATATTATCTGACCCCAGTGCCTCATATTGTCCTTGTACAGCTGAGTTTTAGGAATTTATAAGAAGAATGGAACATTCTCATTAAGGAGTCACAGAGGAAAAGATGATATATCAATGAAAACATGAAGACCTCATGCTCTGTTTTCAGCCCTCAACTCTGAAGAGCCATTACAGCTGCAGTGTTGCAACCCTGCAGAGTTATAGTTCTTAAGAGCATTCCCCAGGATAAATTTTGCCTGCAAATCGCAGCCTCAGAATCTACTTTCTGGAGAAATTAACCCGTTACAAAGTTGAATCTTAGAGTTAAGAATTGTCATTGTTCTAAGTCTGTATATTTTGAAGGGTTTGATTCATCCTAGAAACAATTTACATGGTTGTATGACTTTTCCTCATCAGTGGGTGGAAAGCCAAGTATAAAATAAGATGGAAAATTACTTAGTTAAGCCAAAATTGGGATGTAAACTTGGTTATAGGATCTTAAGTAAATAATGCAGGGCTTATACTGCAGATTTGATAGGAAACAAGTGGTTGTTGCAAGTACCTATACTCCTGTCATAGTAAGAAATTTATCCCTATATAACTGGCTTAGCAACATCCATGTGTCAATTAGTAGGCTTGGATAGTAGGCTGCCAGCTTCCCTAATAGCTCAGTTGGTAAAAAATCTGTCTGCAATGCAGGAGACTCCGGTTCAATTCCTGGGTCAGGAAGATACCCTTCCCCCAACTCCAGTATTTTGGGGCTTCCTTTGTGGCTTAGCTGATAAAGAATCTGCCTGCCATTCAGGATACTTGGGTTTGATCCCTGGGTTGGGAAGATCCCCTGGAGAAGGGAAAGGCTACCCACTCCAGTATCTTGGCCTGGAGAATGTCATGGACTGCATTGTCCATGGGATCACAAAGAGTCAGACATGACTGAGCGACTTTCACTTTCAACTTTTCAGTAAGCTTCCATCTCCACTGATAAGTGGTAGTACTTGCCAGGATATTATACAAACTGACAAAAGGAATACATGAAAGTCATAGACTACAATTTTTTTCCCCTCAGATATATGGGAAGAGAGGTCAGGGGGTAGTAATCTATAGCTGCGTATAATAGCAGTCACGAAGCAGCAGTAAACATTTGACCATTTTCTACTTGGCTGGGTTACCACGATTGCTAGAGTTGAAATGTGTGGGTGTGTGTGTGCACGCGCGTGTGTGTCCACGCTCAGTCGCTTGTCATGTCCGACTCTTTGCGACCCTATGGAGTGTAGCCCACCAGGCTCCTCTGTCCATGGAATTCTCCAAGCAAGATTACTGGAGTGGGTTGTCATGCCCTCCTGGAGGGGGTCTTCCTGATCCAGGGATCAAACCCACGTCTCCTTCACATTCTGCATAGCAGACAGATTTCTTTACTGCTGAGCCACCAGGGAAGCTCAGAGTTGAAATGATAAGTTCCAATTAGGAGATCTGTTTATGCTTTACCAGGTCATTCATATTTTTCTCACTCAGAGGTGGCACAGTCCAAGATACCATAAAGAAGCTAGGGGGATACAATTGTGGAAGAATACTCAGTATCAGGAACCAGGGAATACTACAGAAGATATTTTGTTGGATAGTGGGAGGGATGCACCTATATGCAGTCCTTCTTCTCTTGGTTGTTTGTATTGACTTGCTTGTACACAGGGTAGTTCTAGTTTCATTGTCTTTAAACTTCATTCTGACATACAAAAATAAATCACCAAATAACCATAACCAATAAGCAATTAGAGCAGAATCACAAAATACAAGTTTAATATGTAGATGTCAACCTCTTTCCTTTATTCCCAGCGTGGAAAATTGAAATTTAAAATATAATAACATCTATATTAGCACCACAATGTGACATACTTAGGCATAAATATAGTAACATTCGGAGTTATCGTTCTTAAGAGCATTCCCCAGTATAATTTCTGCATGCAAATCTCAGTCTCAGATTCTACTTTCTGGAGAAATCAACCAGTTACAAAGTTGAACCTATAACATTCCCAAAGAAAGGCAATGCCAAAGAATGTTCAAACTACTGCACAATTGTACTCATCTCAAACACTGGCAAAGTAAAGCTCAAAATTCTCCAAGCGAGGCTTCAACAGTATGTGAACTGAGAACTTCCAAATGTTCAAGATGGCTTTAGAAAAGGCAGAGGAAGACTGACAATACTTGAATTTAAGACTTACTACAAAGATAGAGTAATCATGAAAGTGTGGTATTGAGAAAGAATAGGCAGGTATAACAAGGGAACACAGAAGAGAGCCCAGAACAGTTAACTGATCTTTGACAAAGGAGTGAAAATAGTCTTTCAAAGAATACTGGAAAAACTTGACATTGAAATGCAAAAAATAGATTTTATGTAGATATTTAATGCATATAAGACATAAAAATATATCTTACATATATTATATATATAATATGTATATAGACAAGAGCATTACATCCTTCACAAATATTGTCAAAATGGTTCATAAATCTAAATGCAAAACACAAAGCTGTA
Organism: Giraffa tippelskirchi; assembly: GCF_054371585.1. Taxonomy (NCBI): domain Eukaryota; kingdom Metazoa; phylum Chordata; class Mammalia; order Artiodactyla; family Giraffidae; genus Giraffa; species Giraffa tippelskirchi. The sequence goes on from NC_137278.1 coordinate 116,394,481, forward strand.
CAACTTCTAGGAGGTATAAAAAATCTAGGTTGTTTTGTGTTTGGTAATGATTAAATATACACTAAAGACATGATACTTGAAGGTAATAATTGGTATTCTGGACATCATTAAAAACTTCTGCTCTATGAAAGATACTGTCAAGAAAATGAGAAGATTAACCACAAATTGAAAGAAATTATTTGCAAAAGATGTACATAGTAAATATTATATTCCAAAATATGTTATACCAATAAAGCCTAAAAGTCAACAATAAAAAAAATAACTCAAACATGTTCAAAGATCTAAAATAGATACCTTACAAAAGAATATATACTTATAGAAAATAGTTATATGAAAAGATGGCATTATATAACTATTAGAATAGCTAAAATCTAAAATATTGATGATATGAAATGCTGGTGAGGGTGTAGAGCAATAGGAATTCTAATTCATTGCTGGAGAAAATGCAGAAGAGTACAACTACATTGGAAAACAGAGCGACAGTTTCCTAGAAACTACACATGCTCTTATGACATGATCCAGTAATTGTGGTCCCAAGTGATATGAGGCCTTATGTCCACACAAAAATGTGCACATGGATGTTATAGCAGCCTTATTCGTAACTGCCAAAGGTTGGCAGCAATCCGATGTTCTTCAGTAGGTGAATGGATAAATAAACTGTAGTACATCTAGACAATGTAATATTGTTCAGCACTAAAATTAAATATGCTATAAATCATGAAAAAACAGTGAAATAAGTGAATGAAGCCAACTCGAAAAGGCTACAAACTGTGTGATTCCCATTACATGACATTCTGGAAAAGGGAAAACTATGGAGACAGTAAATAGATCAGTGATTGCAAAAGGATGGCAGAAGAAAGGATGAATCAATAGACCCTATAGGATTTTTAGGGCAGTGTAAATGGCTCATGTGATAATATAATGATGACTACATATCATTATATGTTTGTCGAACTAATTGAATTTACATCACCAGGAATCAAACCTAAGGTAAACTGTGGACCATGGATGATAATGATATGTCATTATTTGTGTAGGTTTATTGATTTTACAAAATGTACTTCTATGTGGCAAGGATTGACAGTTGGGGAGGCTGAGCATGAGAGACAGGAGGCCAGTGGGGATTCTATGAACTTTCTGTTCAATTTTGTTGTGAACTTGAAACTTCTAAATACTACTAAGTCTGTTAAAATATGAAAATTGAAAACTGAAAAAGATAAATTGCCTAAATAACATGTATTCTGGTCTAGCATCATCCATACCCTCAGAGCCAAATATTATCAATATAATTGACAATTTAAAAGTGAAAACACCAATTAACATTCAGTTACAAACCTCTGCATTATACTCAAGATCATTAGCCAGTACAAAACTAATGTCAATGGATTAGAAGCATTTGAGAACTAATTGGTGGATGTGCATAGAATTTAGAGTCTTGCAATAGGTGATATGTTGTCAGGAATATCTAGTTTTACTGATGGTGAATATTAGTTTACTTTCAAGTTGGCGTATTTGTGAAGAGGCAGCATGATGTGTTGGATCAGCAGGTATGGTGTGGAGTTTAACCAGTGGCTGTGTGAATACCTGATCTGTAGCTTCCTGTGTAAAGACAGTTCACTTCTCTGTAAAATGAAGATGAACTAATTTTCTTTAAATTAATAAATATAAAATTCTTTGAAGATGCCTTGCATGTAGATGATATTGGATGACTATCGTAAAGGAGAGCTATTCATGTCCTTTCTCTTTGCAAGGGCAGAAGAGATAATCTACACAGGTGTAATCATGCCATGAGCACATCATTTTTCACTTTTTTCAAGTAGCCTACAAAGCATTCTCACATACTGAAATTTATGGTTAACATCACTAATAATTCAGTTCACTTCAGTTGCTCAGTCGTGTCCAACTCTTTGTGACCCCATAAATCACAGCACGCCAGGCCTCCCTGTTCATCACCAACTCCCAGAGTTTACGCAAACTCATGTCCATCGAGTCGGTGATGCCATCCAACCATCTCATCCTCTGTCGTCCCCTTCTCCTCCTGCCCCCAATCCTTCCCAGCATCAGGGTCTTTTCCAATGAGTCAACTCTTAGCATGAGGTGGCCAAAGTATTGGAGTTTCAGCTTCAAAATCAGTCCTTCCAATGAACACCCAGGACTGATCTCCTTTAGGATGGACTGGTTGGATCTCCTTGCAGTCCAAAGGACTCTCAAGAGTCTTCTCCAACACCACAGTTCAAAAGCATCAATTCTGTGGTGCTCAGTTTTCTTCACAGTCCAACTCTCACATCCATACGTGACTCCTGGAAAAACCGTAGCCTTGACTAGACGGACCTTTGTTGGCAAAGTAATGTCTCTGCTTCATAATATGCTGTCTAGGTTGGTCACAACTTTCCTTCCAAGGAGTAAGTGTCTTTTAATTTCATAGCTGCAATCACCATCTGCAGTGATTTTGGAGCCCCCCAAAATAAATTCTGAAACTTTTCCCACTGTTCCCCATCTATCTGCCATGAAGTGATGGGATCAGATGCCATGATCTTAGTTTTCTGAATATTGAGCTTTAAGTCAACTTTTTCACTCTCCTCATTCACTTTCATCAAGATGCTCTTTAGTTCTTCACTTTCTGCCATAAGGGTGGTGTCATCTGCCTATCTGAGGTTATTGACATTTCCCCGGCAATCTTGATTCCAGCTTGTGCTTCTTCCAGCCCAGCGTTTCTCATAATGTACTCTGCATAAAAGTTAAATAAGCAGAGTGACAATATACAGCCTTGATGTACTCCTTTTCCTATTTGGAACCAGTCTGTTCTTCCATGTCCAGTCCTAACTGTTGCTTTCTAACCTACATACAGGTTTCTCAAGAGGCAGATCAGGTGGTCTGGTATTCCCATCTCTTTCAGAATTTTCGACAGTTTATCGTGATCCACGCAGTCAAAGGCTTTGGCATAGTCAATATTCTTAACATCACTAATAATTAGAGAAATGCCAATCAGAACTACAATGAGGTATCACTTCACATTGGTCAGAAGGGCCATCATCAAAAATTCTACAAATAAGAAATGCTACACAGGGTGTGGAGTAAAAGGAAGTCTTCTATACTTTTTGTGGAAATCTAAACTTTTATAGCCATGGTATAGAAGTTCCTTAAAAAACTAAAAGTATAGTTTCCATGTGACCCAGTAACCCAACTCTTGGGCATATATCCAGAGAAAACCATAATTTGAAAGGATATATAAACCCCAATGTTCATTGTAACACTATTTACAATAGACAGGACATGGAAGTAACCTAAATGTTCATCAACAGAGTCTTTGATAAAGATGTAGTAAATATATGCAATGGAAGATTGATTAGATAGTTAATATACTGTATACAGTCCCAGTGCAATTCATGGAGAAGGAATGTGGAGCTAAAGCATAAGAAAGGAACAACAGGGATGCATTAGGCTTATTGACATGTTGAGTGTTACTAACAGTGTGACAGCACTTCTTGGGGCTAGAGCAAAGGTGCTTCCTATACCTTGTCCTTACAATGACATCACCATAACCCTTACTAGAGACTCAAAATCTTCAACAGCATATCATATACAGCTACTGTGAATTTACATTTGGGGTTGAGAAAGTTTTGAGGAGAGTCTGAGCCATAGATTTGAATAAATGCAAAATCAGCAGGAAAGAAGATATTGTAAGACCACAGCAAAAACATGAACTTGTGCCTGAGGTAACCATGAGATATCAGATGCCTAGGAAATATGCAGCTTTATGATATGTGTTTTCCTCAGACAGAAGTTTGAATTGGTCTTAGAGTAGAGAGAGAATATTCAACTTGTAGAAAAGACAATTGAGAAAAGATAAAAGAGAATGTATCATCAAGGTTTGAAAGTGTTTCTTAGCATAGAGAATTTGATTTATGAAGCTAAAGACTACAGAACTCAGATAACTAGGGAAAAGTTTGTGGTGTATATGTGAGTGCCTAGTTGCTCAGTTGTGTCCAACTGCAACCTCATAGACTGCGACCTGCCAGGCTCCTCTGTCCATATGATTCTCCAGACAAGGATATTGGAGTGGGTTGCCATTCTCTTCTCCAGGGTATCTTCCCAAGCCAGGGATTGAACCCAGGTCTCCCACATTGCAGGCATATTCTTTACTGTCTGAGCCACCAGGGAAGCCTCTTTAGTCAATGAAGGAGAATTTCATAAATACAAACACATCTGTCTCTAAAATGTGCTATCTACCTAAGGGAGTAATGAATCCCTTACTGTCCACTTATCTAAGAGAAGAGTAAGCTGAAGCCTTCTTATCATTACTTGAAAGAATTGTGCTAGATTTGGTACGGTATTTTAGACTAGAAGATAACCAATGACTGTGTTTTTTAATTTTGACAAAATTCAAACAAATAAAATACTTTCTAATTATTTTTGGTCTATATATAATGAAGTGAGTATAAACTGGCATTCAAATTTTGATTTCCTTTTTTTTCTCTAGAGACATGCAATTTTATGGCTGCAAAATAATCTGATACAATAGAAACCCAGGATATGGCAATAAGAACCAGATAACATGAATGTATTTTTTAGTCACCTAGATATTTAACTGTAGCTTTTTTGCTATATTAAGAAGTTATACCAACTCTACCTAGGTGTTTCATATCTTGAGTTGGAGCACAAATCCTAAAGAATTTTTAGCAAGGTGCTATTTTAACCCAATTCCATGTACAGAGGAGACTGCCAGGCTACAGTCCATGGGGTCACAAAGAGTCAGATATGACTGAATAACTGGTGCACTCTACCCCCATTTTAATACAAGCACAAGTAGATAGCTTTCATGATGTTTGTGGTACAATTCATCATAAAAGAAAAAGTGAAAGGAATATGCACCTCCAAATATATATTCAGATTCTAATTACACTTTTTATAATGCAGAGAGCAGTAAATCTACCTGACAACATAGAGTAGGTTAAATCACAGTTGTCAACATTCTTGGTGCAAAAGAATAGTGCCATTTGTATGCTTAGAAGATGGTGAAAAAGTGAGGATTTAATTAATTAGAAGGCAAATACAAAGCAAATTATACCAAATTATAAGTAATATTCATATTAAGTTGGAAATTTGATAACCAAGAAAATAATTATTAGTATTTGAGTAGTAAAGTTAGGGGATTCACTAAATAATCTACCTGCAGTGCAGGACACCTCAGTTCAATCCCTGTGTTGGAAAGATCCCCTGGAGAAGGGTATGGGTACCCAACCCAGTATTCTTGCCTGGAGAATTCCATGGACAACGTAGCCTGGTGGGCTACAGTTGATGGGGTTGAAAATAGTCGGACATGACTGAGCGACTAACACTTTCACTTCACGGTGAAGTCAAATCTCAGATATTTTGGAAACTTCTATGGTTCAGTTCAGTTCAGTTCAGTCGCTCAGTCGTGTCCGACTCTTTGCAACCCCATGAACCACAGCACTCCAGGCCTCCCTGTCCATCATCAACTCCCAGAGTCCACCCAAACCCATGTGCATCGAGTTGGTGATGCCATCCAGCCATCTCAACCTCTGTCTTCCCCTTCTCCTCCTGCCCTCAATCTTTCCCAGCATCAGGGTCTTTTCCAATGAGTCAGCTCTTCGCATCAGTTGGCCAAAGTATTGGAGTTTCAGCTTCAACATCAGTCCTTCCAATGAACTCCCAGGACTGATCTCCTTTAGGATGGACTGGTTGGATCTCCTTGCAGTCCAAGGGACTCTCAAGAGTCTTCTCCAACACCACAGTTCAAAAGCATCAATTCTTGGGTGCTCAGCTATCTTTATAGTCCAACTCTCATATCCATACATGACCACTGGAAAAATCATAGCCTTGACTAGATGGACCTTTGCTGGCAAAGTAATGTCTCTGCTTTATAATATGTTATCTAGGTTGGTCATAACATTCCTTCCAAGGAGTAAGCGTCTTTTAATTTCATGGCTGCAATCACCATCTGCAGTGATTTTGGAGCCCAAAAAAATAAAGTCTGACACTGTTTCCACTGTTTCCCCATCTATCTGCCATGAAGTGATGGGACCAGATGCCATGATCTTAGTTTTCTGAATGTTGAGCTTTAAGCCAACTTTTTCACTCTCCTCTTTCACTTTCATCAAGAGGCTCTTTAGTTCTTCTTCACTTTCTGCCATAAGGGTGGTGTCATCTGCATATCTGAGGTGACTGATATTTCTCCCACCAATCTTGATTCCAGCTTGTGTTTCTTCCAGCCCAGCGATTCTCATGATGTACTCTGCATATAAGTTAAATAAGCAAGGTGACAATATACAGCCTTGACATGCTCCTTTTCCTATTTGGAACCAGTCTCTTGTTCTATGTCCAGTTCTAACTGTTGCTTCCTGACCTGCATACAGGTTTCTCAAGAGGCAGGTCAGGTGGTCTGGCATGCCCATCTCTTTCAGGATTTTCCACCATTTATTGTGATCCACACAAAGGCTTTGGCATAGTCAATAAAGCAGAAATAGATGTTTTTCTGGAACTCTCTTGCTTTTTCAATGATCCGTCGGATGTTGGCAATTTGATCTTGGTTCCTCTGCCTTTTCTAAAACCAGCTTGAACATCGGAAGTTCCTGGTTCACGTATTGCTGAAACCTGGCTTGGAGAATTGTAAGCATTACTTCTGTGGTAGAAGCAATGAGTTCAATGTTCCACTTATCATACTATATTTTTTCTTCTCTTGTATTGATTCCAGAGATGTACGACCTCCTCTCCAGAGAGAAAGATGAGAATGCATTAGTAATAAAGAGACAACAAAATAACAAAAATTGCAGCTGACATTAACTGAAAAAAAACAAAATCTGCATTGAAAATTTTGCAAATGTAGGCAGAGTGTAGGCAAACATTCCTAAAACACAAGTATTCTGTGTACACACACACTTACAAGTCTTACACTCCATGAGAATAAAACTTCTCTTCTTTTACTGATCCTTCACTTGCCCATTCACTCATTTTTAGAAAAACATACTTGACTATTGATGTTGCTTAACAACCCTGGAACTTAGCCACCTTTGTTTGCCTCCTTTAATGTAAATACTTCTACCCACGACCCAAGCTCCAGTGTACCCAAGGTTCTCTTTCTTATTTTACACATACATTTGTTCAAACTTCACCTTTAAAAAAATAAATATTTTATTTTGGGGTAGTTTTAGTTTTACAGAAAACTTACAAAGTTAATATATTGAACTCCTGTGTATACCTCATCTAGTTTTAGTTTTCCCCTATGTTATCTTTACAAATGTGTGGTATGTTTGTCAAAAACTAAGAAAACAACTTCATTACATTAACCAAACTCCAGACTTTATTTAGGTTTCCATTAGAATCCTTTTTTTTTTTTTTAAGAATCTGATTCAGAATATCTCATTGCATACAATTGTCATTTACCCTGATTTTCCTCTTTGTGTCTTTCTTTGTTTCTTATGATCTGCACAGTTTCTGAGGAGAACTAGTTAGTTATTACATAAAATGTCTCTTTCAGTTAGATTGGGACTGTGGGTTTTGGACAGTATACCACAAAGGGGCAGTTGGACTCTAAAGAAAGTTGAGCACCGAAGAAATGATGCTGTTGAACTATAGTGTTGGAGAAGAGAAGACTCTTGAGAGTCTCTTGGACAGCAAGGAGATCCAACCAGTCCATCCTAAAGATCAGTCCTGAATATTCATTGGAAGGACTGATGCTGAAACTGAAACTCCAATGCTTTGGCCACTTGATGTGAAGAACTGACTCATTTGCAAAGACCATGATGCTAGGAAAGATTGAAGGTGGGAGGAGACAGGTATGACAGAGGATGAGATAGTTGTATGGCATCAACGACTCAATGGACATGAGTTTGAATAAGCTTGCGAGTTGGTGATGGACAGAGAGGCCTGGCTTGCTGCAGTCCAGAGGGTTCAGTTGTATACAACTGAGTGACTGAACTGAACTGAACTGAGATTTATTGTTAAATAAGCTTTAGCAAATTAATAGTAATGGTTAAAGATATATCTGATTTTAATAGAGTTTGAATGTAAAAATAGATATGAATATTAAATCAAATTCAAGTAAATATAATCTTTAACTTGAAAACATTGCTTGCAATAGAAGTAATTGTGAAAAGTATTACATGAATTTGACAGTGCATGGAATTAATTGTTTTAAGCATGAGCTTATACAAAATTCTGCAATTACATTCTAAAAATAAACAGTTTTATAAAATTTGAACAGGAATCTGTATCACTGCCCCAAAACACTGATTCCTACTTTCTCACCTACAACTACTTCAAATGCCTAAAACATACTATGATGAATCAAACTCTATTATATATATTCAACAAAAGAAGGAAGAAAAAAAGTCCTATTTTGGAATCTTAATTCCAGTGTAAAAAGAAAATGTCTAGAAAAGAAAAAAAAAAAAACAGAATGTAAATTTAACAAAAACAAAAAAAGCCCTCTCAATGCTTTTAATATGTTTTGAAAATTTTTGACTGAAAAGATCCTCAGTTGTTTTAATATTTCATATATATTTTCATGGTTTTTTGTTGTTGTTCATTTGCAAAGTCATGTCCTGCTCTTCGCCACCCGGGGAGTGCAATATCCCAGGCTCCTCAGTCCTTTGCTACCACCGGGAGTTTGCTCAAATTCATGTCCATTGAGTGGGTGATGCTATCCAACCATCTCATCCTCCGCCGCCCACTTCTCCTTTTGCCTTCAATCTTTCCCAACATCGGGGTCTTTTCCCAAGAGTCAGCCCTTTCCATCAGGTGGCCGAAGTATTAGAGCTTCATCTTCAGCATCAGTCCTTCCAATGAATATTTAGGGTGATTTCCTTTAGGACTGACTGCTTTGATCTTGCATTTGAGGGACTCTCAAGTCTTCTCTAGTACCAAAATTTGAAAGCATGAATTCTGTGGCACTCAACTTTCTTTATGGTCCAACCCGCACATCTATACATGGCTACCGGAAAAAACATAGCTTTGACTATACAGAACATGTGCATATAGATGGCCAACACAGACCACTTTGGCTATACAGACCACTTGTATACAGACTATACAGATCACTTGTTAGCAAAGTGATATCTCTGCTTTGTAATATGCTACCTAGGTTTGTTACAGTTTTCCTCCTAAGGAGTAAGCATCTTTTAATTTCATGGCAGCAGTCACCATATGCAGTGACTTTAGAGACCAAAAATATAAAGTCTCTCACTGTTTCAATAGTTTCCCCATCTATTTGCCATGAAATGATGGGACCAGATGCCATGATCTAAGTTTTTTGTATGCTGAGTTTCAAGCAAATTTTTACTCTCTTTTTTCACCTTCATCAAAAGGATCCTTAGTTCCTCTTCTTTTTCTGCCATTAGAGAGGTACTATCTTTTCTGCCATTAGAGAGGTACTATCTGCATATCTGAGGTTGTTAATACATTGTCACAAATCATTTCCTATTCACCCAGTAAGTTTTATGCTTTCTTAATGATTAATCTTGTTGGGAATATCCTAACAGTACTTAGGATAAGTAATTCTCTCTCTCTCCTCCTGCTTTTTTTCTTTCTTTTTCACCATCACATGCATCTTCATATTCAATTTAAACCTACACACACCTGTAAACATATATGGCCATGCACTGCCCTTTCAGGCATTAAGAAGGATACCAGAAGAAAGATAAGATTGATTTTCAGCTTGACCATTACAATATAAAATTTTGATGGATAAATATATGCTTATACATACTAATTATTTATACATGATAAATAAAGTATTTGTACATGATAATTTGTATCTTTGAAGATAAATGCTAATGGAAATATTTCAATAATAAGTAAAACTTTAGAAAAAATTAGGAAGCACAATTAAATTTCAAATATTGGTACTTTTTGCCCTAATACTACATATAATGCAAGATAAGCTATATTCCTTAAGAATATACTTTTTTCAAGTGGTGAATAACTCATATTAATGTAAAGAATCATTTAGAGATATAGCCAGTGGTGTGTTGGGGTCAGCTTTCATGATCTTGTCAAGAAAACTGAATGTTTCTGTTGCTTCTCATCTCTTTGTTTCATCTTTAGTGACATATTGCTAATTTAAAATCAGCTATGGTGGGAGTATTTCTTTATGCAGTGAAAATCAACAAGCAATACAAAATAAAGGGTTGTTATGTGTGTCTTTGTGTGTGTGTGTGTGTGTGCTTGGGGAGTGGATTGCTAAAAATTAGACAACACATCACTGGACATAACCAAAACCTTGCAAATTTAGCAACATGGTATTCTGTTTTCCTCCATGTTTCAAATGAATTTTTTTATTATTATAATTTATTCATTTTAGTTGGGGGCTAATTACTTTACAATATTGTAGTGGTTTTTGCTATACATTGACATGAATCAGCCATGGGTTTACATGTGTTCCCCATCTTGAACCCCCCTCCCACATCCCTCCCCATCCCATCCCTCTGGGTCATAACATTACCCCATCCCTGAGCATTCGTCTCATGCATTGAACCTGCAATGGTGTTCTGTTTCACATATGATAATATACATGTTTCAATGCTATTCTTTCAGAACGTCCCACCCTCACCTTCTGCCTCAGAATGCATAAGACTGTTCTATGCACCTGTGTCTCTTATTCTGTCTCGTATATAGGGTTATCGTTACCATTTTTAAAATTTCATATATATGCATTAATATACTGTATTTGTGTTTTTTCTTTCTGGCTTACTTCACTCTGTATAATGGGCTCCAGTTTCATCCGTCTCAATAGAACTGATTCAAATGTACTCTTTTTAATGGCTGAGTAATATTCCATTGTGTATATGTACCACAGCTTCCTTATCCATTCGTCTGATGATGGACATTTAGGTTGCTTCCATGTCCTGGCTATTATAAACAGTGCTGTGATGAACATTGGGGTACATGTGTCTCAATTCTGGTTTCCTCAGTGTGCATGCCCAGCAGTGGGATTTCTGGGTCATATAAAGATAGTTACTGAAGAGTCAGGGAAGCCTGGCCTGCTTCAGTTCATAGGGTTGCAGAGTCAGACACAACTGAGTGACTGAACTGATAAAAGAGTCAGTAAAATTGAAAAATGTGATTACCAATAAAGTTTTTTGTTACGCATTGTAGCTTGAAAGTAGTGTTGAGAATTCTCCAAGCTAGGATTCAACAGTACATGAACCAAGAACTTCCAAACATTCAAACAGGATTTAGAGAAGGCAGAGGAACCAGAGATCAAATGCCAACATCTGTTGAATCATAGAAAAAGCAAGAGAGTTCCAGAAAAACATTGATTTCTGCTTTATTGAGTAACCAAAAAGTTTGACTGTGTGTATCACAACAAACTGTGGAAAATTTTTAAAGAGATGGGAATACTAGAACACCTTTCCTGCCTCCTGAGAAATCTGTATGCAGGTCAAGAAGCAACAGTAAGAACTGGACATGGACAACCAGCTGGTTTCAAATTGGGAAAGGAGTATGACAAGGCTGTATATATGTGACCCTCCTTAATTAACTCATGTGTAGAGTACATCTTGTGAAATGCCAGGCTGGATGAAGCACAACCTGGAATCAAGATTGCTGGGAGAAATATAAATAACCTCAGATATGCAGATGACACCACCCTTATGGCAGAAAGTGAAGAGAAACTAAAGAGCCTCTTGATGAAAGTGAAAGAGGAGAGTGAAAAAGCTGGCTTAAAACTCAAGATTCAAAAAACAAAGATCATGGCATCTGGTCCCATCACTTCATGGCAAATAGATGGGGAAACAATGGAAATAGTGAGAGACTTTATTTTCTTGGGTTCCAAAATGACTGCAGATGGTGACTGTAGCCATGAAATAAAAGACACTTGCTCGTTGGAAGAAAAGCTATGACGAACCTACACAGCATATTAAAAAGCAGGGACATCACTTTGCCAACAAAGGTCCATCTAGTCAAACCTATGGTTTTTCCAGAAGTCATGCATGGATGTCAGAGTTGGGCTACAAAGAAAACTGTGTACCAAAGAATTGATGCTTTTGAACTGTGGTGGTGAAGAAGACTCTTGACATTTTCTTGGACTGCAAGGAGATCAAACCAGTCAATCCTAAAGGAAAGCAATACTGAATATTCATTGGAAAGACTGAGGCTGGAGCTGAAAGTCCAATACTCTGGCCACCTTATCCGACGAACTGACTCATTGCAAAAGACCCTGATGCAGGGAAAGATGGAAGACAACAGGAAAAGGGGACAGCAGGATGAGATGGTTGGATGGCATCACCGACTCGATGGACATAAGTTTGAGCAAGTTCTGGTCTTTGGTTATGGACAGGGAAGCCTGGCACGCTTCAGTCCTTGGGGGTCACAAAAATTCAGACACGACAGAGCGACTGAACTGAACTGCAGCTTGAAAGAGATTAGGAAGCATATCTTCAAAATATATTTTAATATATTTAAGTATTCAAGTTTGAATGAATATTTTTTAGGAATCATGATTTGTAATAAACTAAAATTCTCTTTAGAAATGTTCTAGTCATTGTCTATCCTCTTCCACTGAATTTAGAAAATGTCAAAATCTATCTGCTTGATCAGCTTATCCATTTCAAATAGCTTTTAGAAAGCAGAAAAAATATGATAAAACTCATGGATGCATTGAATTATGACTATGATGCGCTTTTAGGTTAATAAAGGTTTGAACTGATAAGGAAACAAAAGGTCTTCTTCAAGTCAGTGTTTTCTCTCTGGTCAGAAAACGTCCTGTCTTTATTTTTGAGTTTAGTAACATCCATGTTTTCTTCCATGACTGAGAAAGCTACAGATTGTGGTGTCATATGCACCACTGTTGCCTGGAGTAAAGCTGGAGACTGCATAATGAGAGTATATCTAATTGTGTTTACTTCTAAGATGTATATAGCCTTTGGGAGTAGTAGTTTTGCATTTCTGTACCATGAAAAAAACATAAAGCTTTTCTTCTGTTGCTCTTGTTTTTGTCATTGTTGTTCAGAAATGTTGGAAATTGTGTTATAAGGACAAGCTTTTTTATAGTGAAGAAACAGGTTTTCTAAATTAGCTATCGCCTAGGTGCATCACAGTTGGTCTGTGTTCATTATTACACCAAATTTAGCCAACTCTCATAGTGAAGACATAAAAGGTGACAGTTTCTTTTTATGGATTTGGCTAGTTCACATTCTCTCTAGGATATTAAATTTATGGTTAACATGTGTCAACTTGAAAAATAGGTTCCAGTTCCATTAGACACCCATTGGCAACAGAATTTCACTGAAAATGATCAGTCAATTCTCTTTATCATAAATTCCATACTTGAAAATATGCTTACTAGAGAAAATTTATTTATATCTCTTTTTAAAAGTTAATTAATTTATTTTATTTGGAGGCTAATTAATTTACAATATTGTAGTGGTTTTTGCTATACATTGACATCAATACACGTAACAGTTTCATAGTCACTTGCAGATTTTTGTGGAGAAGCAAAAAATTTGAGTTGCCTGACGCATTCCCAACTAAGGCCAAAGTGACATTGTTAATCTTGCTTTAGCTTTTATATTGTAAGTTTGAGTTCTTTATGTGATCTATTTAGTGCCAATTTTTGTGGCTTTTTGTTGGTGGTTTTATTGTTTTAAATGATACCCAAGTATAGTGTTGAAGTGGGTCTCCTGTTCATCAGCACCAATAGGCACTGATGTGTCTTAAGGAAATACTACATGTTAGATAAACTTGTTCAGGCAGGAGTTACAATGCAGTTGACTTCTATTGCGTTCATTGAGTTCAATGTTAATAAATCAATAATGTATATTAAATAAAGTTGCCTTTAGATAAAACAAGTTTCCTACTAATCAGTCGCTAAAAGTGTTATGACCAGAGGCTCACAAGGATTTAACCCTGTATTTCTCCTAGGGGCAATGATTTAGTATTCATTAATTCAGTGTTTGTAGGTACTTTATAGATTATAGCTACTGTAAATTATGAGAATGGATTGTATCTTGAAATAATGTAGTGAGATAGAATGTTATACCTTAAAAAGTTTTGTGGAGAACTATTAGTTTTCACAAACATTAATTAAGTGATACTCTTTAACTAAACAAAATATAGATATTCATAATCAAAATTTAATAAGTGATAATAATGATATAAATTTTAAAGTCACCTGAAAGTAAATTCTATAACTATCAGTTGGCCAAGGCATTCCTAAAACTTTGGCTCATTTTGAGGCTACTTGATTTTGATAATCAATATTAGCTCCCTATGGGCTTCTCTGGTAGCTTAGACAGTAAAGAATCTGTCTGCAATGCAGGAGACCAAGATTTGATCCCTGGGTCGGGGAGATCCCCTGTAGAAGGAAATGGCAACCTATTCCAGTATTCTTACCTGGAGAATCCCATGAACAGAGGAGTCCGCGTAGTTACAGTCCATGGAGTCAGACACGACTGAGCAACTAAATACACACACATAACTCTTCTGTATACTCTAGATGATGTAGACATTCAATTTTTATAATTATTCAACTCATCTAAAAACTATAATACATATAATAGAAAAATGAGGGGAAAAAACATTAACAGGGCCTACATTTTCAGGTCATCTTCCTTTGAAATACAATAAACTTCTACAGTTTACATATATCACAAAATATATTGCCTTTATAATATCAACCCATATCATTTAATAAGAAGAAAAATAGATACCATATACTGAATATATATTATGAAGCTGATGTTTTCCTTTGCTCTTTACATATTATTCTGTTTTGTCCAATAACTCATCAAGTAAACTATATTGGCATCCCAGTTATACATATAAGGATGCCGAGGGCCAAGTCTACTAATTAACAGGCTCAGAGTCAATGCTGAGCTGCTGAGGCAGAGCCCAAATCCAAAAGTGAGTAGGCCTGACTCCACAGGCCAAGAAATAAATATATAGGTAGATAACACTTTTAGCTACTAATATTTTATCATTTGAAGTAGGAAATGGCAGCCCACTCTAGTATCATCAACTCAATGGCCATGAATTTGAGCAAACACCAGGAGATAGTGAAGGACAGGGAAGCCTGGCATGCTGCAGTCCATAGGGTCTCAAAGAGTTGGACACAACAGAGCAACTGAACAACAACATATTATCAGTACATGAAAGTTCCATTTTCAAATCTACTCTCCATCTGTAATACCTAAAATACTGGCAATCTATCTATCTATCTTAATATATATGTGTAGACTATTTGCAACTTGGGATATTTCTTTAATATTCAAAGCTTTTAATTAAGAAACAGAGTAGTCATGAATATAATTAGGTATAAACTAGGATAAAGGTACTTAGGGAAATAAGTAATTCTCTAAGTTGTTGGAATGGCTAAATACTTAACAAATGATTTAAATAAACAGAGAATATTAGCAACCCAAGAAAAGAAAATCTAATGGATTTTGTACAATTATAGACACCTTTTATTAAGCAAAACTGATGACAAAACAAGTGAATATAATAAGAGTACACCTGTCTCAGAATTTAAATACAGCAGTCAGATCTCTAGTTCATTTTTTGTAAAATTCTCAGATAAATTTGGTTATGGTATTATTTTTTGTTTAATGTGTGCTATACATCATTTTAATAAAATAATTATTATTCCACCTTTACTTACTCCTAGCAAGTTTGAGCATCATCTTTCTTTTTATTTGTGACTGGATTTCTACATATTCTCCACCCCACTGAGGATCTTTCCAATTTTTCAAAGAAATATGTTTTTGACACTGTATTTTATAAATCCAGTGGAATCTTTAGTTCAGATATTACTATAGTTCTTTTATTTCAGCAAAGTCTTTTGGAGAGGACCAAGGCATGTGATCAAATGCAATTCTTCCAAAGGGCATTACAGTACAACAAATGTATTTGTTTTCTGGATTTGTGACAAGTAGCAAATTCTGTTTATAAATACAGACTGCACCATAGGTATTAGTGACACTCTGTCACATCGAATCACATAGTTTCACTGAATAATTTTAGGGTGCTTGATTTTTATTCTTTCTGTGCCTGTTTTTATAAGCTGAAGATGATCGGCTTCGTCTCACTGGAATAAAACTCACAACAAAACATGAAATCTACGCACCCTGTCGACTTATCCATCCTTGTTTAGTCATGGGTATCTGAAATGGCATTAAAAGCAGATTTTCTTTCATCTTCAAAGACAAAATAGTGCTTCTGCTACCTTCCTTTTTGTTTGTCCTTTATAGTAGGAGAATCTATCTCAAAACACTAACCAATTTACTACCTTCTCTAAAGTTTTATGGTAAATTAGGTACAGCTGAAATCAATGCAAAGTTCCTCCTGCAGGGTTTCTCAGGGGTTGATTCTTCACACATGGAATTTGCCAGGAAATCTCAATTATGGTTTGGGCTCTGCTGGAGGGTGTGCCTCCCTCTGGGGAGAATCTCTTGCAAGAGGGATGAAGACCATGCCTGCTGGACTGGCTCTGGAGTAACTCCGAGGATAAATAGACGACATGGTCTCAAAAGCATCCTCCCAGATACATAGAGGAGGGGTTTAGCAGCCACCATCACCTCCTAATTAGAAACAGGTGCACTGAATCTTTCATCAACAGCTGAAATTCTACCCTTCTCTACATTTCAGTAGTATGTCAGTGTTTGACAATTAGATGAAAAATGCCGATAAATGACTATAACAGAATGGAAGATGAAGTGAGGAAAAATACAATACCCAGGTTGAAAGTCCTAGATTCAAAAACAGAGACAATGGATTCCTCTTATGACTTTATGTAAGTCATTAATTTGTAAGAAGGAAATAAATTACCCATCATTATACTGAATAAGTAGATTCCACAGATGATGAACACATTCAGACCTGAAATAGTCATTGGCAAAATTCACAGAGTGAATATACAAATGTTTTGACTTGTCCTCAAAGACTGACAAAGAAATAGGTCTATGAATTGTGAAACACAGACCCAGGTGGCCTGGAGTCAAATGCTGACCTACTTTATAGTTGCATGATCTTGGACATGTCACTGCTTAACTCTTGTGGGTCTCAGCGTTCTCATTTTCCAAAACTGGAAGTGTTAGTAAGACTTGCCTTATAAAACTGTTGTGAGGATTAAGTGAGTTTGACTAGAACTAAAGTGCTTAGAACCCCTCTTGTCATAAGGTAATTATGGTCTGTGTTAGCCATTACTTTTGTTATTATTATTGTGTTTCTCTTTGGTATTAATGAGATTAGCCAATACGTGGCACGGCTGATCATTTCTTCTTAGAAAAATTACTTTCATTTGGCATCTGAACCACCATATTTCTTAGATTTTCTATTTCATTGTTCTTTTCCAGTATACTGACTTTTTCATCTTTGGCAGTTTGTCTAACATCACTGTCTCCAGGGTCTTTAAATTTGGGGTGTACCTCAGGGATCCTTCTTTGGACTTCTTTTCTATGTATATTTAGTCCCTTGGTGATACACTCATGACTTCAAATTCCCTCTGTATGCTGGAAATTCCCAGAAATATATATCCAGCCCATATATATTTCCTAAAGTCCAAGAAATTGTTTATTTCCACATCTCTGCAATAATCTGTACAATTCAGGAGCAAAAGCAGGTTTTCTGAGACATAAAATTTATGTAGTTTGGTGAAACTTTAAGAAAACTAATACAATAAGATAAATATAAAATTAGGCCTAAAAGTGTTTTTGTTTTTTTAAATTTTCTCCCACATGTGCCATAGAGCTTCACCATAATTTCTTCTGAGATAACTTTTAGCATTTTACCATAAATGCTCATACTATATATAATACAGTCTGTCTACACCCAACTTTTCCTTCTTCAATTAGACACTCTTCAACGCCCCTGATACCTCCCTAGTTATTGAAATCTGTATGAGAGGTGCCAGGGTTTATCCCTCACCAGCTAAACACTAAATCTGCCTCAGTAGGAGGGCATTTGAATTGATTCTAATATATTCGTCCTTCCTCTTGTTTAAAGACATTGGGGAAGAAAGTCTCTTTGAAGCCAGGGTTCTGGATACAATTTTTTTTTTTCTGATATTTTGATGCATTTGTGCAAGTCTAGGAAGAAAAAAGCTGCATGTAGATATGTTTCCTCCAAGTTTAGGCTGTTGCTTTAACAGTCAAGTTTGTGAGGACACATTAGTCTCTGAAAAGCTTTCCCGTTTCCACTCTCTGGGCTGGTGGGTGAAAGAAGCTGTGGACACAGCAGAGACTTTTTGACCTGATTTAATCTCTGGAGCACAGATTGATGTATCCATTCTCCCACCCCGCTGGAAAGGAGAGGGAGTTAATAACGTGGTAACAGGAGAAGAGCTATTGTAGATAACTGAGCTCTGGAGTCAGAACTTATCCCCACCAAAGGACTTGGTGTTGTGGGGCAAAAGAAGAACCTCAAACATTTATTGGATGTGTGTCTAGAGTGTTTATTTTTGTCTTTCCTTTTTGGATAAAACCAGTGGAGAGTATATCAGAAAAAAAAAAAAATGTAGGTACAAAGGGCTTAATGAGTCAAGTAAACATTCATGACTCAACATTCCAAAGGAGGAACAGAAATATTTCATTTCCTGGGTCTGTCATGAAGGAAGCTGAAAAGATAAAAAAAAAAAAAAAGTCTTTCTGCAGCTTAGCATGAGGCAGCCATAACAAAAGTGATTCCCATTCCTAAGAGAAAATTCTAAGTATGAAAAAGAGCACTAAATTTAGCAGAGACCACATAAGAATGAGGAGCACTTAGCAGAAATCAGTGAATGTTGAAAATTGATATCTCAGACAAATGAACCCCTGTAATTTTCTATGCATTACCTAGGAAAAATTAAAACATCCATAGAAAGATTTGTATACAGATGTCCCGGTTTTACTTATAACAGCCAAAAACCGGGAAAAAAAATAACTTTAAAGTCCAAAAATAATAGATAAAGAATGTTTTATGTTCCCATGATGGATTAGAAAGTTCTCCTCAGGGCAATGTTGTCCCCCTGGGGAAGCTCAGTAAAATGCAGACTAACTTTTGAGTGTCATGATTGAAGTGGACTGAGAGAGTGGTGAGTAGAGGCTAAAAATGCTCTGAAACGTCTTACAATGCAGAGGACACCCCCTTTATAACAAAAACTATAGGGCACAAAATATCGATAGTGCTGAAATCAAGAATCACTGTACCTGAAGTGCACCAGGAACCTGAATAGAAGAAGCTGGAAATGACGACCTCAGAAACAAATAGAAATATAACGTATTAATTCTTAAAGGGTACCGATTTAATTAGGTAGGTGATCAAGCTTTCTCTGTTTGCTTCAAGCTCTCAAGTTATTTTCTGCTTTGTTGGAACAGATTGATTCACCAAATTGCCTCTTGGGAAAATAAATTTTATTCCTAAATGAAAAAGTAAATTCTTTCTAACCCTCAAACATTTTACTTATTTTCTGATTATATAAGCTTCCCTAGTGACTCAGATGGCAAAGAATCTGCCTGCAATGTGGGAGACCTGGGTTTGATCCCTAGGTTGGGAAGATCCCCCAGAGAAGAGAATGGATATAACTAGTTCTATTATGCTTAACTGAACTTCCAAGTAGTCACTTCGGGGTTTCTATTTTAAATGAGCAAATATTTCTTGATAACAATGTATGCTGTATTAAACAATTGGGAAAAATTCAATGCATCATTTTTACTTGTCAGCTTAAACCTTAATTAGGTCATTTTCCCTCTTTATGTTTGTCTTTTCAATTCTAGATAACTTTCCATTAGCTGTTTTTTCTTTTCTGTTAAGATACTGGTTTTCTCATGCCAAGATTTCAAAGCTATATTATAGGTTTACATCACTGAGATCTACAGGTATTAAAATACAGGCACTAGTCAGACATTCAATTCAGCAATAGCTGGTATTTAATTGCTTTGCAGAAGAAAAATAAGGAAGTTATATGTAAAAATACCTACCCACTGAAATGTTTAAAATGGAAAAGTAATAGCCTAAATATCTATTTAAGTGCATGAAAAATATACAATGGAATTCAAACAAAACACTAGTTGTTAGTACCTGATGAACATTATTCATCTTTTTAAAATTTTGTCATGAACCGGTGAGCTTGTGATCTCTGGATCATTTTTTCTTAACTTGCAAGTATAGAATGTCACAACATTGGTTTTGTGGTGATCAAATACGAAAGCATTTCCGAAAGAGATTCTTATACACAGATCCTATGCAGGAGATAACATTTCAAACATAGCCAATGGCTTTTATTTGAACAGGTGTTAAAAGTTTATCTTGCAACTTTTGCCTTCAAATTTCTTCAAATACCTACATTATTTCCAGACCTTCATTGTAATTATAAACATATTTGTTTAAAATATGCATTATTCAAATAATTAAAAGCTATTTTTAAATTTTAAAGGGTCACAATTAACTGGTCTAGCCTACTATTACAATATTAAAATATTATAACTGATTTTAGTCCAGTGGAAAGGATTTCACTTTCTGAGTCAACATCTCTTAAAGGATTTATTTTGAAATAAAAATAGTGTATTAATTGCTACTCTACTCAAGGCTCAGTCCTATGTAACTTAACATAATCAGAGATTTCCATTTCATAAATTGATAACACATTTTCTTAAGAGAAAATTTAGACAAGGTTGCAGTAAACTAAGTTAAATATAAGTATTCTTCTATACTTTCAAATTTCCCTGTTCCAGCTATTAAAATGGATATTTAGGAAAGAAATTTTGAAAATAATTTTACAATATCAATGACATATTCAATGTTTCCTCCACTTCCTTCTCTTACTGTCTTAGATAGTTGGACCCTCAGCAGTTCCTGTTGTTTGTCAGTAAATGATGAACATAAATTATGGAACATATTGATTATTAACATATAGACTTTGAACAAAATTAAATTCCAATAATTGAATTGTATAGGAGAAACTGGGAGACGAGACCAGAACTAACAATTTACCGCTTGACTAACAATTTGTTTGGAGAAGGAAATGGCAACCCACTCCAATGTTCTTGCCTGGAGAATCCCAGGGACGGGGGAGCCTGGTGGGCTGCCGTCTATGGGGTCGCACAGAGTCGTTATGGTTCATGATATCACAAGTAAAGAGTATATAACAACACAGTAATTCCCTTCTGATTCAGAATGAGAGGAAAAATGGAATATAGGAAGTATCTACAATGAGCTAAATTGGGACGAAAATGACATTTACACTATAATCTTAACTATATTCAAAATCATTGCAAGAAAAAAGGGATGTAACAAGTGGTGTAACACAAACTGTTACTGATCATATTCCCTGCGTTGTTGAATTACTACTATTACTATTATTTGCTTTTCTTTGTGTATTTTCCAGAATTTTACAATTGCATGAATAGCTTTCATCTTTTCATTAGACAATAAACAATATTTTAATAGCTTTAAAAAACTGGAAACTGATAGAGAAAATATTTAGTTATTTCTCCATATCAATATTCATTTTAGAGTAAGAATAAAATCAAGATAACTATTGTGAAAGGATTATTACTTAAATGCTTAGAACAGGTAAACACAAAATATTGGTAGGAAAAGACTTTGGTAAACTTTAAAGAGTAACTTTCTATGAATGTTTAACAACTATATGAAATGTTTTGTTTTGTGTAGGCTGCAGCAAAACTATTAAAGATTTTTCCATCTTTAAGATTTAAGCTAAACATTACAGTTTAAAAGGATTCTGTAATTTGTCCTGTTGTGTATAAAAACTGTGGTTTTCCCACTGAAATTTGCAATCAGCATTTCCATAAAGTTCCTCTTATGTAAAGAAATAGCTGAAAGGAGGTGGCTATTCTATGCTTTGAAATGAAAGCTCAAACCCTTTAGAATAGGAATACTCACCAACATAGATGAACTAATAAAACATTGATTGGAGGCTTGCTAATGAACAAAAGGAATATAAGGTTTTTGCATCTATATTTTAGTTTCAATGATCATATAAACAATAAATGAAATATAGTAGTAGAGAAATGAAAAAAACGACTACCTTTAAGAAACACGATTGAAAAATAGCATAATTTCAGAGACAAGGTTTGTGGGCTATTAGACATTTGGTTCTGTCCAAAACATCCATAAGACATTGTTTCATAAGACATTATTTTCCCCAGAGTCATTTGGTCCCTTCCAAAAAGACCTTGCAATGTGGTCCTGTCCAAAATGTCCATGAGCATATTTGATCCAGGACAAATGGTTTTGGATAGGACCAAATATCAAGTATGTTTTAGTGTGGACTAGATGTCTTACGAGTGTTTTGGAAAGGAACAGATGTCTTACAAGGGGTTAGTGGAGAAGCAGTTTAATTTTAACCTCAGTTACACATGATGTCTACTCAGAATATGATCTTTCCAGGACTAAGAACATTTCTGAGTGGGCTATTTTTATGATACTACATTTTCACCATTGAAATCAAAAGAATTGTAAATAAAAATTAAAGAGAAAAAATTGATTTCTTCTTTGTTCCAAAATACGTAACATCTCAAAGACTCAAATCTTGAAACAGTTAATTTGGGGGGCATCTAATTTATGAAATAGGCTTCCCAGGTGGTGCTAGTGGTAAAGAACCCACCTGCCAATGCAGGAGACATAAGAGATGTGGGTTCAGTCTCTGGGTGGGGAAGATTCCCTGGAGGAGGGCATGGCAACCTATTCCAGTATTCTTGCCTGGAGAATCCCATGGACAGAGAAGCCTGGCAGGCTGCAGTCCATAGGGTCACACAGAGTTGGACACGACTGAAGCAACTTAGCACACATACAATTTATGAAGTAATTTATTTTGCTAATTTTTAGAAATGTTGAGATTTTGGATTATTCAGGGATACAAAATGAAAACTAAGATGGAAATAACATGCTGAGGGAAAAAATGGCATATTAAATAGATTGTTTAATCACTGTTGCCCTTTTTCCATGCCATTCATTTTATTTTACTTCCATTTGAGATTTAAATAAGGAAAATGTTTACTACATCAAAATATGATTTATCCATTTAATAATAACACGTATTACTATTTTCATTAAAGGTGATAACTCTTTTTTTTTTTTTTTTTTATAAATTTATTTATTTTACTTGGGGGCTAATTACTTTACAATATTGTAATAGTTTTTGCCATACATTGACAAGAATCAGCCATGGGTTTACATGTGTTCCCCTTCCCGAACCCCCCACCCACCTCCCTCCCCCTCCCATCCCTCTGGATCATCCCACTGCCCCGGCCCCGAGCCCTTGTCACATGCATCGAACATGGAATGGTGCTCTGTTTCACATATGACAATACACATGTCTCAATAACTCTTATTAATGATTTT
This sequence comes from Giraffa tippelskirchi, assembly GCF_054371585.1. Lineage (NCBI taxonomy): Eukaryota > Metazoa > Chordata > Mammalia > Artiodactyla > Giraffidae > Giraffa > Giraffa tippelskirchi. The sequence continues at coordinate 116,417,776 of NC_137278.1, forward strand.
ATCATAAAATAGTCATCTACAAGGAGCCATGTAAATAGCAGCTAACTGAGTTGAGTTGTCAAAAAAGATAAAAGAAAACATATTCAATAATGAAAGATTTGAGAATCCATTACATGCATGATGTATTTTCTAACCTCAAATTCAATATAACTTCATGGGGGAATATAAAAAAATTACAGTGCAATAAAACCATTATTTTATATTAAGGAATACTATCATTGTTTTTTGTTTATGAGGTGACTTCCCAGTAAGCTATTTGATTTGACTGATATTTTATGCAAGTCCATTTACTATTTTAAATCAATATTTTAACTTTGATCAAATGTTCTTCAGCAGATTTCTAAAGTAAGATTTTTCATGTAACCTAGAAACATTTTAAACTGATTATTTAGACACCAGAATGGGTAGAATGTTGAAGTAGAAAATATGAGGGAAAATGGCAACTGTTTTCAAAGAGACGGTGCAAGGAAAAAGATTTTAAAAATCTTAAAGAAATCTAAAATGTGCCTTTCACTAGCCTTCCAACTGCCCAAGATTTTCCCTTGAAGAGTAAAGTTAGTAACTGCAAAGCTCTCAGAGACTAAGATCCTTTGCCTACTTACCGGTTTCTAAACTTCATCTTGCCTATGTTTATTTTTCTCTTTTCCTTAGAAATTTGCCACTTGGAAAATCTAGATCTCACTAGTTAAAATTATTCAAGGCATTGTCTCATTTAATTTAAAGTCTTTGCTTTCTGGAAAGTAATCTAGTTAACTTTCTCTTTCTCTAGGATCAGTATTTTGGATACATTTCCAACTTCACTGCCTGCCTTGTTTCTAGGCCAGTTTTCTAACTGGATGAGTCAGTGCTCTGTCAATTTCTTTTGTTTTATATAAACATTATGAAATGTTAAATCTTGATCTCTTTAATAGGATCTTTGTCAATTCAAATTGTGGGCCCTTTGGCACTCAACAGTTTCCATCAGACATTGCCTTTAAAACTATTCTGCCACATTGCAAAACATGAATGCCAAAGAAAATACTGTAGGAATCCAGCTAAGAATGTGGAGTTTAGATCAATTTTTCATAAAAACAAAAGACAAGTCTCTATTGCCACGTCTTGATGAGTTTTACACTGGGGAAACTCCAAAGTTTTGATAGTTATAGTGTTGTATATTGTATTATTATTGATTTAAATGGTTTTTTAAGAGTAATAATAAACATCAAATTGAAACGAGGAATCTTGCTTAAACTTTTCTAAGAAAAAAACTCTAAGAAATAATTTTTTAAGATGAAGAAGGAAAGCAGAAATATTTTCAGGATTTGATTTAGATTGTGTTCATGAGTGAAAGCAATAACTTTTTTAGTATGTTTGAGATAGTGACATAACAAAAATGCAGCACTGAGAAAAGAATGCTGGAGGGAATAACTTACTAAGGTTTGTTATTATTTTATTCAGCTCATCTGATATATATTTGAGTTATATTTAATTTTTATTAATAATTTTATGATTTATGCAATTATTTTTAAATATCTTAAATAATTTTTACAAAGAAATGTAAATTTCTTACAGAATTACATAAGGAGGAGACTTTCTTTATTCTTTGAATATCACCAATTTTAGAAAGCAAAAAATTCTTTGGTAAGTATAATCTGACTGTGGATTGTATTCAGAGAAATATAAATATAGCTCGCAAGGCATTCCAAGCTATAATATTGATATATAAATATTCAAAATAATATTAAATCATTCAATAAGAGTATGAATATGATAGACTATAACTAAGTATTATTCAATAAGAAGTACACATTTTTTATTGGGAAAACTTATATTCTTCTGTATATGTACCCCCAAAATGCTTATCTGAGTTAATTTTATCCATAGTTGACTGATACTAGTGACAATCCTTTCACCCACTGCACTGTGTTGCTTCTTTGTATGATCCCCAGATCCAAGCATTTTATCAGCATTGTTCAGTTTTATTAAGCGTATTTATATGGCCAAATACTTACTTTTTTCATGTATGCGTGTATAATTATAATAACATCCAATCTCTTCAAGTAATATTAGGATATCGTTGTCCTTATCCAAGGATAAAATGACTCATAGAAAATATCAATAATGGAAAACAGAATAAAGAACAAAACTGAACAAATGAATATTCTAGAATTAGAGAACAGATTATAGTGAAATAGACAATAATGTAAAAAGAGACAGAGGATAATTCCCCCAATGTCTCACTGATTAAATAACAAGCAAACCTGCTAAAACAAATTTAACCACTCTCAAGAAATACCCTGGTAATTTAAATTAATTTTGAGAACAAGTAATGTGACTACACCACGTGAGGGGAATGACAAAAAAAATTCACTGTAGAATAATAGAGGGGCTTAACATTAGTTCTAAGCAATAAAATATTATTTAGTAATGCTAGCTTATGATGAACAGTGTCAGATTTGTGATCTCTGAAGAAGGGAATTTAGCTTCAGGACCAGAGCTGAGGATTGATCACTCAGAGCTTTTGGGTAGCAGAGTTATATTACAGTGAAAAAAAGAGACAGAAAGCTTCTGACATAGACATCAGAAGGGGGCAGAGAGTGTCCCACCTGCTAGTCTTATCAAGGCCTTATATAATTTTTCAGTTGGCTTCCCTGGTGGCACAGATTGTAAAAGAATTTGTCTGCAATGTGGGAGACCTGGGTTCGATCCCTGGGTTGGGAAGATCCCCTGGAGAAGGGAACGGCCAACCAATCCAGTATTCTAGCCTGGAGAATCCCATGGACAGAGGAGCCTGACAGGCTACAATCCATGGGGTCCCAAAGAGTCAGACATGACTGAATGACTTTCATTTTCACTAACAATAGAAAGGTCTTACCAGACCCACTCCCACAACATACATTTTAAGATAACAGGGTTTAGTTAGAAGGTTCCTGTTAGGAAGGAAAACATACGAAAACAGAAAGATTAGGGGAGTATATCAAAACTCAAATCCAAATAAGTGGCATTTTTAGTCAAATTTCTGAAACAAAGAGATTAAAAAAACTTAAAAATAACCGATAGGTGAGTGTGACACTACTACTAATAACAATTTAACAAGTCAGGGATTATGGAAGACTTAAAGAAGATAGTATTAAATCAGGTTAAATGTAAAAGAGTCGTGATTAATTGCTAAATAAGATAGGATTGCACATATAAATCTTTAAGCCATCTTGTCATCTCTTTTTTCTCTTTTCCCCTGTTAATTTTTGTTGAGCAGCACCATAGGGAAAAACTTAAATATTTGTCTCTTTACTAAACAACCCAGATTTTTTTTAGTGTATGATCTAGTTTTTATTATTAGTTTTGAGTTGGGCTTATTGTATCTTGAACATCATCAAAAGTAGATTAGGATTTTCTTAAATTTTCATTTCTTATTCCAAGCATTCCACTCATCTTGTGGAAAATTCTTCATTGCTTATTTAAAATAACTACTAGTGACTTCCAATTCGAGTGTGATAACTTAGGTAATAGAAAGTCAATACTGCTGCTGATAACAACCAGAAAAAAAAGCTGGAAAAACTACAAAAATAAATCGTTTGAAGGCACCAGAGACTGTTTCAGCACAACACAGCCATTTCTAATTTAGTCCTATTACCTAACAGAGGAAAGAAGATACCTTATCTTGGAAAACAGCATCTTGTGCCTCTATTATTTTTTTAAATAAATCATTGACATAAAGTAAAAATTTATTAGACATGCTACTGATAAAATATGACAATATAACAGATGATATAAGCCAACCAAAAGGTAATTCAGATAGTAGACTTAGTAGAAAAACACTTTAAGCAACAATTAATACGTCCAAGAAAATGCAAAAAACAGCAGAAAAAAGTAGATGAAATTATGGAGACATTCACTGGAGAACTGAAATCTTAAGAGAAACAATGGAAGTTCAAAAAGTGGAAAATCATGTATTAATATCGGCAATTTAAAGAATGTAACATATGGAATTAACAGACATTTGATAGAGTAGAAAAGTATATTGTGAAACAGAAGATAGGTGAATGATAATAGTCAAATTGAAACATAAAAAATGAAAAATGTTAATAGAAAATAGAGCATAAAATATATGCTCTATATGATTATATGCTCATATAAAATATATGCTCTAAGTGATATGCACTGGCAACATCTAATATATGTCTGCCTTAAGTCCCAGAGACAGAATAGAACAGAGTTGAAGCAATATTTGAAGAAATATTGGCCTCACACTGGTCAGAATAGCCATCATCAAAAAAGTTACAAACAAAATGCTGGCGAGCCTGTGGAGAACAGGACCCCTCCCTACATTGTTGGTGGGAATCTAAATTAGTACAATCACTATGAAGAACAGTATGCAGATTCCTTAAACAAAAGTGAAAATAGAGCTAATATATGATCCAACAGTGACACTCCTGAATATATATCCAGAACCATAATTTGAAAAGATACATGCACCCCGGTGTTTATTACAGTCAAGGCTCAATGTGACCATTTCTTTAGCTTTGCAATTCAGGGAGAAGAGCTATTGAAGATATCTACCCATGGTGGGAATCTGGATCCCTCCATTTCTACAGCAATGAAGCTTAGGTTTTGGTGGGTCTACCAGTTACTTAGTTTCTTAGTTAATTCAAGAGACAATATTGGTACAAAATAAAAATAACTGCACACTCTCGCTCTCTCTTTGAATTTTATAGAGGGGATGAATTTTCTAGTGGCAGTGGCCAAGAAATTGTATTCTGAGACACGGAATCTGCCATATACCTGACAGACTGACTTTATTACCACTTCCCCCTCCAGACTTTTACACTGATGTTGTCACAGAATCTGATTCCAAATTTATTGCAAATTGCAAAGTCTTAAAACATTGTTTTGCATGGACAATATTTGTTTGTATTTACTCATATTTTCTCCTTTCCACTGTTACTTTGTTCTTGGATTGCACGTTCACATCCTGAACTTTTCCCTTTTGATTACAGAAATCAATTTTTTTTTTTTTTAGTTTAGGGTTGCATAGTGAGAAACTTTCTCAATATTCTTTTTTTTTAAATAAATTTATTTGTTTTAGTTGGCAGCTAATTAGTTTACAACATTGTAGTGGTTTTTGCCATACATTGACATGAATCAGCCATGGGTTTACATGTGTTCCCCATCCTGAACCCCCCTCCCACATCCCTCCCCATCCCTCTGGGTCATCCCATTGCCCCAACCTGAGCATTTGTCTCATGCATCAAACCTGGAATGGTGTTCTGTTTCACATATGATAATATACATGTTTCAATGCTATTCTCTCAGAACGTCCTACCCTCACCTTCTCCCTTAGAGTCCAAAGACTGTTCTATGCATCTGTGTCTCTTATTCTGTCTCGCATATAGGATTATCGTTACCATCTTTCAAATTCCATATATATGCATTAGCATACTGTATTGGTGTCTTTCTTTCTGGCTTACTTCACTCTGTATAATGGGCTCCAGTTTCATCCATCTCAATAGAACTGATTCAAATGTATTCTTTTTAATGGCTGAGTAATATTCCATTGTGTAAATGTACCACAGCTTCCTTATCCATTCGTCTGCTGATGGACATCTAGGTTGCTTCCATGTCCTGGCTATTGTAAACAGTGCTGCGATGAACATTGGGGTACACGTGTCTCTTTCAATTCTGGTTTCCTCGGTGTGTACGCCCAGCAGTGGGATTGCTGAGTCATATGGCAATTCTATTCCCAGTTTTTTAAGGAATCTCCACACTGTTCTCCATAATGGCTGTACTAGTTTGCATTCCCATTAACAGTGTAAGAGGGTTCCCTTTTCTCCACACCCTCTCCAGCATTTATTGCTTGTAGACTTTTGGATAGCAGCCATTCTGACTGGTGTGAAATGTACCTGATTGTGGTTTTGATTTGCATTTCTCTAATAACGAGCGATGTTGAGCATCTTTTCATGTGTTTGTTAGCCATCTGTATGTCTTCTTTGGAGAAATGTCTGTTTAGCTCTTTGGCCCATTTTTTGATTGGGTCGTTTATTTTTCTGAAATTCAGCTTCAGGAGTTGCTTGTATATTTTTGAGATTAATTGTTTGTCTGTTGCTTCATTTGCTATTATTTTCTCCCATTCTGAAGGCTGTCTTTTCACCTTGCTTATAGTTTCCTTTGTTGTGCAAAAGCTTTTAATTTTAATTAGGTCCCATTTGTTTATTTTTGCTTTTATTTCCAATATTCTGGGAGGTGGGTCATGGAGGATCCTGCTGTGATTTATGTCGGAGAGGGTTTTGCTTAGGTTTTCCTCTAGGAGTTTTATAGTTTCTGGTCTTACATTTAGATCTTTAATCCATTTTGAGTTTATTTTTGTGTATGGTGTTAGAAAGTGTTCTAGTTTCATTCTTTTACAAGTGGTTGACCAGTTTTCCCAGCACCACTTGTTAAAGAGATTGTCTTTTCTTCATTGTATATTCTTGCCTCCTTTGTCGAAGATAAGGTGTCCATAGGTGCGTGGCTTTATCTCTGGGCTTTCTATTTTGTTCCATTGATCTATATTTCTATCTTTGTGCCAGTACCATACTGTCTTGATGACTGTGGCTTTGTAGTAGAGCCTGAAGTCAGGCAGGTTGATTCCTCCAGTTCCATTCTTCTTCCTCAAGATTGCTTTGGCTATTCGAGGTTTCTTATATTTCCATACAAATTGTGACATGATTTGTTCTAGTTCTGTGAAAAATACCGTTGGTAGCTTGATAGGGATTGCATTGAATCTATAGATTGCTTTGGGTAGTATACTCATTTTCACTATATCAATTCTTCCAATCCATGAACACAGTATATCAGTATATTTCTCCATCTGTTTGTGTCCTCTTTGATTTCTTTCATCAGTGTTTTATAGTTTTCTATACATAAGTCTTTTTTTTCCTTAGGTAGATATATTCCTAAGTATTTTATTCTTTTTGTTGCAATGGTGAATGGTATTGTTTCCTTAATTTCTCTTTCTGTTTTCTCATTATTGGTGTATAGGAATGCAAGGGATTCCTGTGTGTTAATTTTGTATCCTGCAACTTTGCTATATTCATTGATTAGCTCTAGTAATTTTCTGGTAGAATCTTTAGGGTTTTCTATGTAGAGGATCATGTCATCTGCAAACAGTGAGAGTTTTACTTCTTCTTTTCCTATCTGTATTCCTTTTATTTCTTTTTCCGCTCTGATTGCTGTGACCAAAACTTCCAAAACTATGTTGAATTGTAGTGGTGAAAGTGGGCACCCTTGCCTTGTTCCTGACTTTAGGGAAAATGCTTTCAATTTTTCACCATTGAGGATAATGTTTGCAGTGGGTTTGTCATATATAGCTTTTATTATGTTGAGGTATGTTCCTTCTATTCCTGCTTTCTGGAGAGTTTTTATCATAAATGGATGTTGAATTTTGTCAAAAGCTTTTTCTGCATCTATTGAGATAATCATATGGTTTTTATCTTTCAATTTGTTAATGTGGTGTATTACATCAATTGATTTGTGGATGTTAAAGAAAGCTTGCATTCCTGGGATAAAGCCCACTTGATCATGATGTATGATCTTTTTAATATGATGTTGGATTCTGTTTGCTAGAATTTTATTAAGGATTTTTGCATCTATGTTCATCAGTGATATTGGCTTGTAGTTTCCTTTTTTTGTGGCATCTTTGTCTGGTTTTGGAATTAGGGTGATGGTGGCCTCATAGAATGAGTTTGGAAGTTTACCATCTTCTGCAATTTTCTGGAAGAGTTTGAGTAGGATAGGTGTTAGCTCTTCTCTAAATTTTTGGTAGAATTCCGCTGTGAAGCCGTCTGGTCCTGGGCTTTTTTTTGCTGGAAGATTTCTGATTACAGTTCGATTTCCGTGCTTGTGGTGGGTCTGTTAAGATCTTCTATTTCTTCCTGGTTCAGTTTTGGAGAGTTATACTTTGCTAAGGTTTTGTCCATTTCTTCCAAGTTGTCCATTTTATTAGCATATAGCTGTTGGTAGTAGTCTCTTATGATCCTTTGTATTTCTGTGGAGTCTGTTGTGATCTCTCCATTTTCATATCTAATTTTGCTGATCTGATTCTTCTCCCTTTGTTTCTTGATGAGTCCTGCTAACGGCTTGTAAATTTTGTTTATCTTCTTGAAAAACCAGCTTTTAGTTTTGTTGATTTTTGCTATGGTCTGTTTTGTTTCTTTTGCATTTATTTCTGCCCTAATTTTTAAGATTTCTTTCCTTCTACTGACCCTGGGGTTCTTCATTTCTGCCTTCTCTAGTTGCTTTAGGTGTCAAGTTAAGTTATTTATTTGATTTTTTTCTTGTTTCTTGAGGTACGCCTATATTGCTATGAATCTTCCCCTTAGCATTGCTTTTCCAGTATCCCATAGGTTTTTGCTTGTTGTGTTTTCATTTTCATTCGTTTCTATGCATATTTTGATTTCTTTTTTGATTTCTTCTGTGATTTGCTGGTTATTCAGAAGCATGTTGTTTAGCCTCCATATGTTGGAATTTTTAATAGTTTTTTTTCCTGTAATTGAGGTCTAATCTTACTGCATTGTGGTCAGAGAAGATGACTGGGATGATTTCAATTTTTCAGAATTTACCAAGGCTAGATTTATTGCCCAGGATGTAATCTATCCTGGAGAAAGTTCCGTGTGCACTTGAGAAAAAGATGAAATTGATTGTTTTGGGGTGGAAAGTCCTGTAAATATCAATTAAATCTAACTTGTCTATTGTATCATTTAAAGTTTGTGTTTCCTTGTTAATTTTCTGTTTAGTTGATCTATCCATATGTGTGAGTGGAGTATTAAAGTCTCCCACTATTATTATGTTATTGTTAATTTCCCCTTTCATACTTGTTATTATTTGCCTTACATATTGTGGTGCTCCTATGTTGGGTGCATATATATTTATAATTGTTATATCTTCTTCTTGGATTGATCCTTTGATCATTATGTAGTGTCCTTCTTTGTCTCTTTTCACAGCCTTTATTTTAACGTCTATTTTATCTGAAATGAGTATTGCGACTCCTGCTTTCTTTTGGTCTCCGTTTGCATGAAATACGTTTTTCTGTCCTTTACCTTCAGTCTGTATGTGTCCCTTGTTTTGACGTGGGTCTCTTGTTGACAGCATATATAGGGGTCTTGTTTTTGTATCCATTCAGCCAGTCTTTGTCTTTTGGTTGGGGCATTCAACCCATTTACATTTAAGGTAATTATTGATATGTATGGTCCCGTTGCCATTTACTTTGTTGTTTAGAGTTCGTGTTTAAACAACCTTTCTGTGTTTCCTGTTTAGAGAAGATCCTTTAGCATTTGTTGGAGAGCTGGTTTGGTGGTGCTGAATTCCCTCAGCTTTTGCTTGTCTGTAAAGCTTTTGAATTCTCCTTCATATCTGAATGAGATCCTTGCTGGGTATAGTAATCTGAGTTGTAGATTATTCTCTTTCATTACTTTAAGTATGTCCTGCCATTCCCTTCTAGCCTGAAGGGTTTCTATTGAAAGATCAGCTGTTATCCTTATGGGGATCCCCTTGTGTGTTATTTGTTGTTTTTCCCTTGCTGCTTTTAATATTTGTTTTGTGTTTGATCTTTGTTAATTTGATTAATATGTGTCTTTGGGTGTTTCGCGTTGGGTTTATCCTGTTTAGGACTCTCTGGGTTTTTGGACTTCTGTGACTATTTCCTTCCCCATTATAGGGAAATTTTCAACTATTATCTCCTCGAGTATATTTTCATGACCTTTCCTTTTATCTTCTTCTGGGACTCCTATGATTTGAATATTGGGGCGTTTCATATTGTCTCAGAGGTCCCTGAGGTTTTCCTCATTTCTTTTGATTCTTTTTTCTTTTTTCCTCTCTACTTCGTTTATTTGCATCATTCTATATTCTACCTCACTTATCCTATCTTCTGCCTCCGTTATTCTACTGTTGGTTCCCTCCAGAGTGTCTTTTATCTCCTTTATTTCATTATTCATTATATATTGGCTCCTTTTTATTTTTTCTAGGTCCTTGATAAACATTTCTTGCATCTTCTCAATCCTTGTCTCCAGTCTATTTATCTGTAACTCCATTTTGTTTTCAAGATTTTGGATCATTTTTATTATCATTATTCTAAATTCTTTTTCAGATAGGTTCCCTATCTCCTCCTATTTTGTTTGGTTTGGTGGGCATTTATCATTTTCCTTTACTTGCTGAGTATTTCTCTGCCTTTTCATCTTGTTTAGATTGCTTTGTTTGGCGTGGCCTTTCTGTATTCTGGTAGTTTGAAGTTCCTCTTTATTGTGGAGCTTCCTCACTGTGGGTGGGTTTGGACAGGTGGCTTGTGAAGGTTTCCTGGTTGGGGGAGCTTGTGTCGGTGTTCTGGTGGGTGGAGCTGGATTTCTTCTCTCTAGAGTGCAATGGAGTGTCCAGTATTGAGTTTTGAAATGTCTATGGATTTGGTGTGCCTCTGGACAGCCTGTATATTGATGCTCAGGGCTATGTACCTGCGTTGCTGGAGAATTTGCGTGGTATGTCTTGCTCTGGAACTTATTGGCTCTTGGGTGGAGCTTGGTTTCAGTGTATATGTGGAGGCTTTTGGATGATCTCTTATTAATTAATGTTTCCTCTGGCTTTCAGTCTTATTCTTGCAGTAGCCTCAAGACTTCTCCATCCATACAGCATCAATAGTAAAACTTATAGGTTAATTATGAAAAGATTCTCCACAGTGAGGGATACCCAGAAAGGTTCACTGAGTTACATGGAGAGGTGGGGGGGGTGAATGTGTGTGAGGTGACCAGGAGGAGAAGAGGGGGACTCAAACGTGGAGAGAGCAGTCTAGCCAGTAAGCACTTCCCTCTGTGCTATCCACAGTCTGGAACTCTCAGAGAGGTTCACGGAGATACATAGAGAAGGGGGAGGAAGGTAATAGAGGTGAGCATGAGTAGAAAGGGAGGAATCAAGAGGGGAGAGAGAGATCTGGGCAGTATTCTGTTCCCAAAGTGTTCTCCGGTGCCCAGAACACCCTCAGAGATTCACAGAATTGGGTTGAGAAGAGAAGGAGGAGGGTGGAAGATACAGATTCCCTGGGGGAGAAGAAAGAGCGTTAATAGGGGGAGAGAGTAATCAAGCCTGTAATCACATTCCTGAGTAAAAATAGGTACTAAAGATTGGGTTCTTAAATGTACAAAATTGATATCAAATATGTAAAACAAAGATTAAAAATCTAGAGTAGAGGTTAGGCTCTTAAAGAAAATACAATATTAAAAAAAAAAGAAAACAAAATAACAAAAAGTATAAGACACATGTATGCAGTTTGCTTTAAAAATAGCTTTTGGGGTTTTTTTTGCAAGGTAAGAGTGGGTTATAAAAACGAAAATTAAAGGTATAATAGAGGACTTAAAGAAAAAAGAAAAAAATTTTTAAAAATTAAAAAAAAAAATGATAATAGTAAAAATATATCCAGGACTTTCTCTGGAGCTGTTGTGAGCAGTGTGGGGTCTGTTCAGTTTCAGATAGATCCTTGTTCCTGCTTATACTTTTCAAGATCTATAGGCCCCTTTCAATGTAGTCGGTGTTAACTACAGGGATTTTAATCTGTTGGCCTGTCACTTCCAAAGCGCTTCCCTCTGTTTATTTGGCTTCTGTTTGCAGGTCTCTTCAGTGTCTAATTTCCACCCTGCCACAAAGGGGCAGAGGTGGTCTCTTTAGGTTCACTTGTTCAGTCTTGCTGTGGGGAAGGAGGAACACTGCAAACCAATATCACTGGCGTGTATGTGGAGAGCTCGCAGTGTCTCGGCCGCACTGGGTTTGCCGCTGCTCACGGCGTGTGTGCTTTCCCAGTCTATCCTGCTCAGGCTTCAGGTTACTCTGCCGGGGAGTGGGCCCTGAGATGCGTGCACTTCCCAGGTCTAAGCTGCTCAGGTTCAGGTTCCTGGGTACTCCACAAAGGCTCAGACTCGGTTGGGCCCGCGGTTTGTGCCGATCCCCGGTCGGAGCAGCTCAGGCAGCCAGGATTTGGTGAGCACACTCTCCCCTGTTGGGGTGGTGCAGCTTATCACCTCCCTGGTCCCCGCCTCATTTTACAGGTGCGCCCAGCTCCGGTGTGCTTTGTGTCAGTTCTGGGGAACTGGTCTCTGGCTGCGACCCTCCTGGCGGCTGTTGACACTCCGGGATCTCAGGCCGTCTTTGCTTAGAAACTGGAAGCCTGTTTGCAGTTTGGTAGGGGGTGCCCTCTCTGGGGCCGAGTTTGCCCCTTTCCAGCTCTGCCTGGCCCCGCCTGCCCGCTGTGTCCAGCGGGGGATGGGGCTGTCCGCAGCCTGCTAGCTCTCCTCTGGTATTGCTCATTCCTTTGTTCTGTGAGCAGGCCGGCAGTGCCTTAGATTTGTGCTTTTCGCGGGTTAGTTCTCTCTCTCTGGCTGTCCCACAGTTTAGGTTACTATCTCACGTTAGCTCCCTCAGATTGCCCTCAGGGCATTCGGGCCCAGTCCTTACCCTAAGCACTGCCGCCCGCTCCTCTCTGTTTAGCCCCCACTTGCTGGTGGTGGATGCGAGCGTCTGGGATTCTTTGCTGGGAGTTGCCTTTAGGCATGTAATCTGTGGGTTTTATTTATTTTTTTCTCCCGGTTATGTTGCCCTCCGAGATGCGAAATCTTCCCCCAAACCCGCAGTGAGAGGGTTTCCTGGTGTTTGGAAACTTCTCCTCTTTTACGACTCCCTCCCCGGGACAGGTCTCCGTCCCTAACTCTTTTGTCTCTCTTTTTATTTTTTATATTTTGTCCTACCTTCTTTCGAAGATAATAGGCTGTTTTTCTGGATGCCTGATGTCCTCTGTCAGCGTTCAGAAGTTGCTTTGTGAAGTTTGCTCAGCGTTCAGATGTTCTTTTGATAAATTTGTGGGGGAGAGAGTGGTCTCCCCGTCCTATTCCTCCGCCATCTTAGCCCCGCCTCCCTCAAAAGTCTTTATTCTTGTTTTACAATACATCTTTCAAATTTATTTAAAGTTTTTTTTTCTAGGTATAGAATTATACGTTAGAGATTTGCATTTCTCTAATTATTAGTGATGTTGAGCATAAGTTTAAGCATATAAAATGCTTTGTAGGATTCTTGAAAAAGTGAAAAAAGAGTCCTCATTGCAAGATTGCACCTGTGTAGAATATCTCTTCTGCCCTATCAAGGAGAAAAGACATGAATTACTTCCCTTTACAAAATGTTATATGCATTGCTTTTATACTAAGATTAATCAAAAAGATAATACATTAAAATGTCAAAATATATACATGGAATATCTTTTTTAGATCATGATAAATATTTCCCTAACATCTATCTAACAATTTGTTCAAACTGTTTTTGTTTGGAAATGGTATTTTCCCATGGTGATAAATTTTATATAGAAAGCCATTTTAAAAAAACAAATTTAGTTATATCACTATTAATATCTTCATGACTATATCTTCTAAAACATTTACAATTCAGAAAAGCTATTATCTTGAATTTTTCCATGATTACTTTAACAGCTACTTTCCCATATTTTTTTCTGCAAAGTAATGTCTTTACACCCTCTTATACTGCAGCCCTCTGTATAAGAAGTACATTATTTTTTAGGATAACTGCATTAGATTTAGCATTTTTGATTAGCACATCCCACCCTCTTCTTGATTTGCTCTCTTGGTATTATTTATGCTATTTTGGCTTATTGTCACAACGCACTGTCTAAAAGCTTTGTGTAATGTCTTTCAAGTGGTTAGACTTAGTAAACAGTACAGACTTTTTACTCAAGATGACTATATGGAATGGAAATAAATACATTGTCCATTTTTAACCCCATTTTGTAATTTAGTTACTAAAATCAAATGCATTTACTTGTGTGCACCAGCTTGGTTTTAACAGTTAAAAAAATAAAGTCCCTTAAGATGTTGTAGCTTCAAATCATACTTTAATAAATGTTCACTTGGGTAATATAGGAAACTCAACAAAAATTCAATTTTTCCAGGCACCTAAAAACCAAAGATACCAAAGAAAGAATGAATAATAGTTCATAACTTGGATAAAAATGAGTATACAATTAAAAATTTATGCCAAAAATTGTAAGCTTTTCATTTCATACAATCAACTAAACTACATATATTTCTTTAAAAATGGTTTCTTTTGTGGATGGATAACACAAACTTGATTATTAATGTTAAGGTGCTTTCCTTTTCTTTACTTAATCAGAAGTGAAGCTAGCATTATTAGTCAATAGTCACATGTTCAGCATCATACTTTTATAATATTCATGTATCATATAACATTTGTGGAAAGAAAGTTAAATATCATATTATAATAAGAGCTTCAATTGTGGTCTCATAACTCACATTGCAGTCCATCAGTCTCAGATAAAGCTTACAATAGCAGACACGATTACTTAAACAGTTCAGGAATATGTGATAAGATATTCAGTGATCTAGTATAAGTAATCATAGAGATATGCCATAATTTATTACAGTTAGATCAGCCAGTGGGTCCTGAAGCACCAGAAAAGTTATTTCACTTTGTATGTATACTCAACTAATCTTGTGATATAACAGACCAGGCAGTTGAGTCGGGGGAGGGGTGGAGATGACAAGGGTATCTGCTGCTTTTCATGTAAGCTATAATTTGAGGTCAGCAAAAACCAGAGTTTGACTTTATCTTTTCCCCTATGAAGAAGAAGTAAGATGCCAAAACATCTTAGAAGTTGGCTTTGATTCACCTGCAGGTGCAAAGAGTTGAATGTGAGTAGCCATGGTGATTGAATAATAAAAAAATAATGTGAAAATAAGTATACCTTTGAGATTTAAAATTTTACATTGGCCAAAATATGCTCTAATATTTTACAGGGATTTTTTTAAAAAGCAGAATGAAGGATACAAAAACTTACACATGAATTATTTGATTTTACAAGCTAATAGCTTATATATATATTTTTAGTAAATAGTCATGCAGAAACCTTTTTTTTTTTAATTTTTTTATTTTTCTAAAGCCATGAGCTCTCAAACGTGCTTTAAGGATTGCATTTTCTGGGAAGCACTTAAATCCTTGAGCTACATTTATTTTCTAAGTAATGGCTAAGGAATGATGATAGATATTTGAATATTTTCTCCAGAGTAAGCTTGCAGACAGTGATTAAAATGCAATGACTGATTTTACAGGGTATTATTTTTATATCCATTTAATCAAGTCAGATTTATAGAAATCTCTGTTTATTACCAAATATGAACAAATCTAGATTTAAAACAGTATTTCAGTGTTGTTTTGAGTATATTCAACCTCTGATTGCCAGAGAATATAATACCTGTAATACAGATTTTTCTAAGTATTTTATTTTAAAATGTGACTTTTCCTTGTTATCTAATTTACATCTAAAATTTCCTCTATCACTGAGGAATGTCTTATGGAATATAAGCTTATTTCTGTGTTATGTAAACTTAATAATTTAGATAATAAATCTGTCAATCATGAGTAGTCCAGATAAGAGAACCCTTCCCTAAACTGAGCAAATGTTTTCAAATACAAAGAAGGAGCTATAAGTAAACAGAACTTTATACAGAGGGGAATTTAGCTTTCCAGTTACTTCTTTTCATTAAAAAGCAGTGAAAAAATTGTCTTGATAGAAGTAGAATATAGATAATAACAGTATATAATATTTTCATTTAATTGTTATTCTTAACTTTATTAGAATTTTTATCTAAGTTGAAGTCCTAAGACTGATGTCTGACATCCTTTCAATTGATATTCCTTCTGTAGCAAGGCGTTTGAATGCTAAAGTTCTCATGCTGAAAACTATGGAGAGAGTTTCTGACATGTCAGCATAAAATTTGCTGTAGAGTAAGGCCCCACAAAATGCAGTAGACATTCCAGGCCAAATACCTATGGAGAATAAAATGTAAAGCTGCTTATTTATTTCTTAACCTTTGACATTTATAACATGTTATTCAATTGGAAATATCCAGACTGCAGAGTCCATATTTATTACAGTGTCATCAAATCTTAAAATCTCATTTTGTAGCCACCAAAGCTTACTCACTCCACATGTATTCCATTTCACAAGTTCTACTTTTTGCTTCTTTTTCCAAGTCTTGATACAATTCCCAAATACTTGGCACTTTTGAGGGGTCCTTTTGTCATGGACCAAGTTTCAAACCAATGGAGAATGACATCAACTCAATGAACACTCATGAAGGAGATTCATTTTAAATTACATCATAAACATTTTGAAATATTTTATTTTGTAATATAAATAAAAATCATGGTAATTAATGGCATGGTATATAATAAAGTTGGAATGAGGTAAACATTAATGTTTTGAGAAAAGATTAACAAAAATAGAAGTAGAATATAGGACCTCATATTTAACAGATGTACAGAGAAATAAAAGTTAACTATTAGTCTTTGTTAGGGTAGATATGGTCAATTCAGTTGAAAATGCATTAATTTAAGAGCTTTCTCTATCTTGGTCACTGACTCATGCACTATATTCATCAGATATTTATTCTTTGATGATCTGTTGTCATTCCACAAGATACATTGTGGAAAATTAAACCAGACAATTTTTTTTCCCCTTGGAGTAGTTTATAGTGTACTGAAAAAGAACTGTTAAGGCATTATTACAGTACAATAATAACTAATTTTATTAGTTAATTTAATTAGATAATTTATTAGTATATTAGATATCAGTATATTAGATAATATATATCTAATATCAGTATAATATCAGATAATATTGATATCTAATGTTGGTATATTAGATAATTTCTATGGAAACATACAATGACCCTTTGCAAGACTATAGATTGAGAAAAGACTGTTTGGGTGAGATTTTGCCTAAAATTATTCTTAAATGGAGAGTGCCCTCATATAAGAGAGAAACAGCTCATTTCTATGTATGATTTATTCTTCACATAATCTCCACTAAAAGCATTCTCTTGTTATCTTGTTTCCTCACCTCCCAGCTCCTTGTTTTTAATTATGAACAAACTGAAGCTTTATTGTTGTTGTATTATTATTGTTTGTTTGTTTCTCCTTAACAGTGAATATTTTGTTACTAGAGTTACTTAACTGTAAAGGTTATTAAGCTCATCATTATTATCTAATCACCAAGCTTTAATCGTCTCTTCAATATTAGACATAATTATTAGTTATTTTTTAAAAAGAACAAAAAATACTTTTTAACTCTTTATAGCCTCCAGAATATCTTGAAAAGTGAAAGTGAAAGTCACTCAGTTGTGTCCAACTTTTTGCAACCCCATTGACTGTAGCCTGCCATAGAAATATAGATTAGTGCTCTACACTTAATGACTTTCTTTTAACTGTTTGCTTTATACACACACACACACACACACACACACACACATATATATATACTCACTTACTTAAATGTTGTACATCCTTTATGTGTTGTGCTAAGTCGCTCAATCATGTCCGACTCTTTGCAACCCCATGGACTGCAGCCTGCCAGGCTCCTTTGTCCACAAGATCCTCCAGACAAAAATACTGGAGTGGGTAGCTGTGCCCTCTTCTATGTTCTTTATAGATTCTGTCAAATTATTTTCTATTTTTTATCCTTTTACCACTTTTTTTATGTGTTCAGTTCACCTTTTGTTTTTTACTATAAGTGATTATTTCTATTGTTATTCTTGTTATGTACTTTTCATTATCCAAACTTTACATGTAACAGTAACTATAAAATTATAATTATTAGTATCAAACTTTGATTATATTTCCATAATTTCTTACTTTTCTAAATGGTTTAATTATAACCCTCTTTGTATTCTTATTGTTTTATTTTCTTGCCCAGTTTGCCAATCTCTTTTTAAACACATTAAATAAAATACAGGTATTAAAGATTATGCATATATTTATGCATTAATCAAGGAAGAATTTTTATATTCCTAAATGGATTGGTCGAGTTGGGCTGTGAAGGAAGCTGAGCACCGAAGAATTGATGCCTTTGAACTGTGGTGTTGGAGAAGACTCTTGAGAGTCCCTTGGACTGCAAGGAGATCCAACCAGTCCATCTAAAGGAGATCAGTCCTGAGTGTTCATTGGAAGGACTGATGTTGAAGCTGAAGCTCCAATACTTTGGCCACCTGATGCAAAGAGCTGACTCAGTTGAAAAGACCCTGATGCTGGGAAGGATTGGGGGCAGGAGGAGAAGGGGACGACAGAGGATGAGATGGTTGGATGGCATCACTGACTCAGTGGACATGAGTTTGGGTAAACTCCAGGAGTTGGTGATGGACAGGGAGGCCTGGCGTGCTGCAATTCATGGGGTCGCAAAGAGTCGGACACGACTGAGCGACTGAACTGAACTGAACTGAAATAGATTGGTCATGAATTAGCCTTTTTAGCTTCATATTGTGTATAATCAACACTTCAAAATGCATAACATCATGAACTCAAAGATCACTCCATTGAAATATTTCTACTGAAAATCAATTGTTTTTTAAGCAAAAATTCTCTTGATAGCAGCTATTTTCAGGTGGCAATCAGATAAATAGCTAAGATGTTACCTCCTGGCAATTCTGATTATTTAGTCCCTATGTGAGGAGACCCATGAATAAAACCCCATGGTCTCTACCCTATAAAATCAGGGTTCTATAGATAAATTGTGAAATAAATGAGTTCACAATAACATTTGTGTGGAAGCAGAGATATTTTGGGGAGGGGATAATAGAGAAAAATACAATAAAACTTTCTAACTTTAATTTTAGCTTAAAACACAAAGTTTTGCAATGAAAACCAAAGGATTCCTGACCTGTCTATAAAAAACTATGGAAATTTTAACAAGACATCTGCTACCAACCTAATAAAATTCTTGTCATAGCCCGAATTCAATCCATCTTCCTAGTAGTTACTATTTCTTCATAATTTTCAGGATGAATTTCTCTCCCTTATTTATTTATTTATAATGAGATCTAAGAGGAAGTTGCTTAATTATAAGTTTATTCTCATTGTGTTTTAAGTTTTATTCTCTGGTGTGTCATAAAATGCTTTATTTCTAAACAGCTACCATCGCTACTTACAACACAGACAGGACTATGATTAATAAGCTTGTGTTGAAAAATTAAAATTCACGTAAGAAAAGAAACCCTTTGCTATTTCTCACCTCCCCATCTCTGTTAAGAGGAAATGTTTTCTATTGATGATGTGTTTGGGTGGAGACACAAAAGTTTAGAAGAAATCATCACGAAGATGCCAGACCCAACGGAGTAGTAAAATGTTGTAGTATTCACAATAATGAAGACATTTTTATATTCTGTTGTAGGATTTTTCCTATACCAGTATGATATAAGCACATAGTCAGACTTTATATTTACTCAGATTTTTTTTTTATTCCAGAATATGAAAAATAAAAAGGATGTGGTATGGTATTTAGAAATCTGAAAGATAACAGTTCAAAGAATAGGGCTTGCACTTGAAGAAAAGCAAGCTTTGACTGAAGACAGTACTGGTGAGGAAGAAAATAGAAGAATGTATAGATTAAATAGCTGGAGGAAATGTAGGAGTGAAAAGTAGTCAAGCTCAAAGGAATAGACCTCAGAGAAGCAGGGTTTTATTACAGGAAAAACCATTTTCTTGAAGCTGCCTCAGGGTTGAGGTGAGATAATGTGTGAGGTATAGGAAATGGGTATTCTCAAAGGAGACCTTATTGGAAGCTCAGGGCAGAAGGTAGAGAGATGATCAATCATGGAATGATTGGAGTTTCAGAGGACACAACGGGAAAATTCGAAAGAGAGAACAAAATGTCAATTTAAGTCACTGGAGGGGAAGCTTATATTATTATGTGTCTATAGATAATCAATCACAGTTGAGATAATATTATCATTTTAGGTATGAATTTAGGGGACTGGAATTACCCTCATGGTGAACATTAAGTCACATCGGTGCCCAGTGTCACACTGAATACTGAGAACTAAGTAAATGCATTTCCACAGGTCTAGTGGCCCTGGTGTGGTCAGAATAAATCATTGGACCAGGTGGCTGAGAGCAAATAATATAGTTTATCTGGCACTTGTTCCTCTCTCATAGAACCCTTGATATGGCCGCCGCGATAGACAGAGAAGCCTGGACTGGCAAGTATGGATTAGCAACTGTGTCACATCGTATGAAATTTTGCATGGACTTTCTCTCCTTTTCACTGCTGTAGGGAATAAAATTTCCAAGGATCAAATTTTTTTCTTCCAAAATGTGTTAGAATGGTGATAAATAATGTATTTCTAACAGCAATATTTTCTAGTTTTAAGAGTATGGATTTAGAAAAGTTAAAACCTTATTTCTGTGGTTCTTTATTTAGTCACATTATAAGGAAGTCCTGAACAAGGGAAAGAAAGTGAGTAGGGACAAAGTCAACCTCTGCATGAGTTAAGTGACCAAACTCATGCAGTAAAGACTTATTATGTTAATTTAGCTCAACTTTCATTAATACTATCATGCCCTGGTGTTTATATCTTTCTACAGATGCATGCAGATAGTTCATGTATCTGGACTAAATGTGACAGCATTATGACATCTGGTCTTCTAGGTACCCAGCGATTCACAGAACTATTTTCAAAAATTTAAATGACAGAACTACAGAAGATATTGTAAAATTTTCTGAGACTGAGAAGGAGATTAATACACCATTTGACAATATCTTAAGGACAGTTACATATGAGGATTTCTAGAGAATTTCTTTTGTAACCATAATTTAAAATGAATGTTCCCAAGGCACATTTCTGGGAAATTTTATTGATAGCAGCTATTTATGTGATCATTTAATTGATGACTTCTCATTGACTATTACCAATTCTAAAGTGATTCCTTCAGATTACATGGGAATTGCCTTACTTAATTTCCACACTTACCACCACACATGTTTCCTAAAACTGTTTTAAATTGAGGAGATTCTGAACTTATAAAAGCTAACATAAAAATAGCTTTTACTCTCTCAGGGCTATTTAGCTGTGCACATAACTTTGAATTATTATTCTTTTCCTACATGATTAACAGATTAAATCAGATTTCTCTCTCCTATGGTTAGGCTAAATGAGACTCAACCATGTCTCAAATTATTGATTTAAAAGGATTTATCATAAATTGCAATAGATGACAGCAAACAACAACAACAAAAAAGGGAGAAAACATACTTACAACGACTCCTTTTCTGACTTCTCACGTCACCCGCCACTCCATTTTAAACATAAGATTTGTTTACCTTCTCCTATAATTCTTATGTTTAGAATTGCTCCATTTTACCACCAATTACCAGGATTATCACTTCTTGTGTAGTGTTTTTGAAACTGAGGTAATGGATTAGAGGATCATGACCCATTAGCTGGGTTGTGAAATCAATTTAAGGTGTAGAATTTAATAAAATAGGATTGAAAATATGAGTGCATCAAACATAATAAGGATAAGCATTATTTCATGAAACTTAAGTTTCTGTAATTATTATTAGTGTGTGTCTGTGTACACACTGTTTTGTAATGTAAATTGTATTTATAACACTGGTGCGAGTTCAAAAACATTCAAAAGCAATATCCTGGAAAACAGTTTCTTTGAGGACTTGATATTTACAAAACCATGATGATGGAGCTCTGTGTGCTACAAATCGCGTTTGCTGGAGGAACTGATTGCACTGTTTTCAGCACATTGTAGCCTGTAACGCCATGTTGCCTTCATTTCTTTGATGAGCTGTATTGTGTTATTCAATAAAACAGACTGACTTGTTAATTCATCTTCATAACCACCAACTCGAGTTGTCTGGTATATAACAGACACTTAGTTCATGTTTTTGAATGACATAAAAATCAGTTTATAATTAATTAAAGCATGTTCAGTTTTGAATAACTTATTAATACTTATTTAATGATGTATAACTTAAAGTCAAAGAGAATTCTGTAATTATGCTCTAAGCATTATTTATTTTGGACATAGAAAGCACATTTCCTGCTACAACCCTGCTGAGTGATATTCTGGAAATGAATAGCTGCTATTGCTTGATTTAAAAAAAAAGAGTGAAGTGAAACAGTTTTAATTGTAATCATCTGGGAGCTTTCCAGACCCAATTAAACTACCAAATGAAGAAAGAACTCATTTGAAATGCAGATGTAACATATCTATATCACAGTGTCTGCAAACAAGATTTAACTGCCCTAAAGAAGCCTTTATAATATCATTGCTAATATTTGCTAATGTCAGAGATCTTCTGTGTTTTCTCAAGAGGTCAGATGCTAATACTCACAGAGTTGGTTGCCTGGGTACTGCCACACTCATTCAGTCCTTCTTAGGCCCATTAGCATTTAATTTTGTGAACAGAGAAATAATGACATTCCCAAACCTACTTTTGCTTGAGCCTCTCCGTTGAGGTTTTCTTGAATTTTTTACCACTAAATCATAGTTAGTATGTTCAGAAATAAGTGTAAAAACAGACGATGAAACAGAGTTGAAAATACCTGCAGTAAATTGGATTGATTTATTGGTATTATTGTCACCATCTCTAACATCCCCAAACCTACACAGTAAAACTACTCTCCAACAATTACTGATGGAATTCTGGTATTTTATGTATTATAAAAATGTTATGCAAAGTTTGCATATTATAACAGAAAATATGGTATTATAAACTAATACAATTATTTTATTGTGAACAAATGCATATTTAAAAATATATGCACTATCAAGAAACAGTTTTCCTCTCTAGTATTTTGTTAACATGAAAGATTATTTTTCAAAGAATTTCAAGATGAAAGTATATATTTTTTACAATTTCCTGTATGTAATTTATAGACATGCAACTAAAGAAAAAATTGAGAAAAAATAATTTTTTTTTCCAGGAAAAAAATTGCAAGTCATTATTTCATTCTATAAAGTTAATAAACTTTTGTGTTTATTGCTTATATAATGATAGCTCAACAGTCGTATTTGGTCACATTTTTATTACCAAAATGTTTTTAACAGCAAAAAGTGAAGACTCCTCCACTAAAATAACTTCACAGATATAAACAAAAAATCCATAATCAGGAAACACATAATCTTTTCAGAGTGTTGCTTGGCACAATTAAAAATTGTAGTCACTATATTGCCTGCATAATTTCAAGCAATCCTTTACCAAGAAAAGATAGTACTTTCATATGTAGATGAATGCTTCTTCTTAGAGATATCTTGTTCTATTTGTTTCTTTCTAAAACTAAGATGCAATTTTAGGGTTTTTTTTTTATCTCTAGCAAAATATATATTAATTTACAGTTTCTATTACTTAAATTCTAAAACGATCTGATAAACTACATTATATTGTGAAAGTGAAAGTTGCTCAGTTGTGTCTGCCTCTTTGTGACCCCATGGACTGTACAATCCACGGAATTCACCAGGCCAGAATACTGGAATGGGTAGCCTTTCCCTTCTCCAGGGGATCTTGGGAACCCAGGGATTGAAACCAGGTCTGTCACATTGCAGGCGGATTCTTTGCCAGTTGAGCCACCAGGGAAGCCCAAGAATACTGTAGTGGGTAGCCTATTCCTTCTCCAGCATATCTTTCTGACCCAGGAATCGAACCAGGGTCTCCTGCATTACATGTGGATTCTTCACCAGCTGAGCCACAAGTAAATTTAACTAGATAGGACAAAGAATGTCATCAGCAAAGCATAGCCAGATTGCTTTTTTATTTCAAATAAGATTAATCTTAGCAAGTTATACTATCGTTCTCTTTCATCTTTTTGTTGCAAATGTTGAATGCTAAATATCAATTCTGCCACTATGTTTGGCAAAATCGATAGATCATAAACTAAATCATAGCAAGTAACTTGATAAGTATGACCTAACTTTACTTCTGAGATTAGAAACAAGTCGTAAATTACACAAAGAAAGAAATGTCAACTTCTTACTGACAGTTTTATTAAAAGAAATTTAGTTGCACTATGTGTAAATATTAATTTTCTAATCCATCCTCCATACAAAGAAAGAAACTAGCTAAATTATAAAAGATTTTATTCTTGATAAATTTAATTTATTTAAATTTATAAAAAATATAATCCGTTCCCAATTAATAAAAACCTCAGAAATTGTCTTTTCTAGGAGAAATCTCTAAAACATCACAAAATCAAAACAGATGAAACTTTAATTATGTAAGTCCAGAATATGATGTCAATTGTGGGAACATAAGTGATTAGACATATTCCAGAACCTGTGGTTAAGCTATGGTCAAGCTGTATTTATTTTATTTTAATTTCTTGCTAATATTAACAAACATTAAAAATGGCCTATGAATTAGACATATTCCAGAGCCTGTGATTAAGCCATAGCCAAGCTGTATTTATTTATTTATATGTATATATATATATATTTATATTTTTAATTTCTTGCTAGTATTAGCTAGAAATTAAAAATAAAAATAAATAGTTGTTGTTGGCACTTAGTAAATGAATGAGATAATCATTAGTACTTTTGCAAAATATTTCCAGTATTCACCACTCTAGAAATAGGTAAGATCTATATCCTAGAATTCTACTTTTCCTCCAGTGATGTTTAAAATCTGATGATGATGCTTCATCAGCTTGAGCCCCTGTTCTGTGATTAGGAGAAGAAATCCTTTGCCTACTTGCAGTGAAGAGATGGCATGAGCAAGTAAGAAGTATTATTAAATACTATTTTGGTGTTTTTATAATCATAACTTTGCCTTTCCTTACTGATACATGTCAAATAATACCTATAAACTTAGCATTTTACTCCATGTCCAAAGTTTTTATTTTCTTCACAACTCCATTCTGTAATAGAATAGGTATAGTAATCCTTAGAAGGTCGTGAAATCAATAGAGTAAATCATATCCAGTATTTTTAAAAAATAAATTAAAATGAAAATAATGGAAAAGCAGCTTAAGTAAATAATAAATTCATCAGACACTATATTTATGTGTATATGTGTATATTTATATGCATATGACAAAAAAGACAGGAGTTTTCATTTATATATATGTACAATGTAAAATATAGGTCACAGCAAAACATAGGACATAAATCATATGATATTTGAGATAAAGGAAAATGAAAACATAATAATATAATTTCTGTATTCAGGTAAAGCAGTACTCAGGGAAGTTTATTATATTGAATTCATAATTAGAAAATAGGGAACATATAATAAGAAAAACTATACAATTGATTTATATGAAGGAAATTAATAAAATGCCTTTAACCATTTTAAAAGTGCAAATTAGAATTGCAGAGGTACCATTGCACATCCTCTAGAATATCTAAAATTAAAGTATATTTTCATATAAATATTTACATATGAAGGTTTATAGTAGCATAGTTTATAATACTAAAAAACTGAAAATACGCCATGTGTCCATTCAACTGGTGGGTGTATACCATGGAATACTATTCAGTACAAAAAGGGAAATTTAGTTAAAAATGCAGCAACTTGGATGATCTCAAAAACACTGTGCTGAAAGAAGCCAGATACAAAAGACTGCATATTGTATGGTGCATTTATGAGGAATTATAAATATGATTGAATTAATTTATAGTACAGAAAACAGATGACTGCTTGTAATTCAGAGTGGAGATGAACAGCTACAAAACATGAGGAAGGAGATTTGGAGAATAACAGAAATGCTTGAGATGGTGGTTACATAAATATGTATACATTTTCAAAACTCTTCATATTATACATTTAAAAATAAGTGCAGTTAATTGATTATGATATTCAGAAAATAGTGCTCATGATGTTATAAAACCTAAAATATTGAAGTGGCAGAAATGTCTACCATTCCATCTGTTTTTTTCTTCATTTGGCCACATAACTAAACTGTATTTCTCATCACTTAGTTAGGCATGGCCATGTGAATATGTTCTAGCTTTTGGACTTCTAGCACTGTGAAAGCACTGATGCTTACCAGTTTGGCCTGTTCCTGTAAAGGACCTCTATATGAGATCATCTAGTTCTTTCTTCTTTTGCCAACTGGATGAAAATACTCTAGCAATTTTGGAATGTATATATTGAAGATGGCATAGTCTTTGCAAGTTTGAGTCCCTGAATGACTCTATAGGAGATACCCTCTTATTACCACCTCATATATACACTTATAAACATCTTCAGTGGTTTATATGAATAATTTAAAAAAATCTATCTTTTAGAGTCTCTATGGTATGCCAGTCAGCCCACTCTAATAACATCTGGTATAAAATTCTGTGGAAAATAATTCTGCAATTTCTACATTGAATTTCCCAATAGACTTTCATCACCTTGGGATAAAAGCTAAAATATTTTTTTAGAAAGCCTTACATAATTTGGCCTTTGGCTGTTATTTTCTCTCTCTTTTTCTCTTTCAATGTATTTCAACTATAGTAAGTTATTTGCCATGACTCAAACACTAGCATGTTTTGTATCTGCGCTTTTGCAAATGCTGTTTCTTCAGCCTGGAAATACATTCCTCAAGATAATAGCATGGTTCATTTTCATTATCTCTTAGGATGACTTAGCCATTTAATCTATTAATAAAATAAGAGCCTATTTCCCAGCTACAATTTTCTCTGCTTTTATCCAGCTTCATTTTTCTTCAAGCACTTAGGATTACTTTCCAGTATATCATATAACACTCTTATTGTTAATCTGTTGATTTCTTGTCCCTAATACCAGAATATAAATTGCATGAGGGCATCATGAGCAGTTACAAGAGTACTTGGTACATACAAATTACTCAGTAAATGTTTGATGAAGAAATTAATTAATACATGAATATAATTATTAAGAATTTTGATCTTCTTAGAAATAAATGAGCAAAGCAGTCAGGCAAAGAAAGAATATGTTAACATGAGTAACTCATACTTTCATTGTAAGATGCTCACTTTCCCATTGGTCAAAACAAAGTTATTGTATGCATCTTGTTTGATTTTCATCTGCAACTGGAGAGAAAATCATCTAGGCAGCTGACATCAAAGAATTAGCATTTTCATAAATGTGAACAGCTAGAAAAATTGTCATTTGAAGGAACTTGTTCAGATGAACTGTTAGAGTAAAAAGTGTGCAATGCATTTTAGATGATTGAGTGCACTGCTCAATGAAAGCAATAAAGTATGTACAAGGGAAGTCACATATATTAGAACTGATATATGTAATTTCTTGGGAAAAGCCTTTACATTTTAATACGCTTTTAAGACTCTTTGATTACAAGGATATAGTATGTATAACAGTAAATAAAATGTAAAATATTGTATGTTATCATAAAAAGTTGTATACTAATTAAAAGCCAACAGTATTTATCTAAATATCGTGACAAAGAGTGTATGTTAGTTAAACTATGAGTCCAAATTAAGCAAAGGATATCACAAAGGATTTGTAATGATTTGCATGCCTATGTCTCCTGTTATTTCGTGTCTTAAAAGTAAGAATAGTACTCTGGTCATCATTATGTGGGCTTCTCAGGTGGCTCAGTGGTAAGGACTCTGCCCGCCAGCGCAGGAGACGTGGGTTTGATCCCTAGGTTGTGAGGTCCCCTGGAGGAGGAAATGGAAGTCCACTCCAATATTCTTGCCTGGAAAATCCCATGGAAAGAGGAGCCTGAGGGCTACAGTCCATGGGAGTGCAAAGAGTTGGGCACGACTGAGTGACTTAGAGCATCATTATCTATAACTGTAACTGTGCTTGGCTCATTACACAAGCAG
The DNA here is from genome assembly GCF_054371585.1 of Giraffa tippelskirchi. Taxonomy (NCBI): domain Eukaryota; kingdom Metazoa; phylum Chordata; class Mammalia; order Artiodactyla; family Giraffidae; genus Giraffa; species Giraffa tippelskirchi. The sequence goes on from NC_137278.1 coordinate 116,445,385, forward strand.
TGCCAAATGCAGATTCTCAGTCAGTACACAGTAAGTGCCGAATGGATATTTGATGGAGGATAGAAATATTAAATGAAAAAATTAATGTAGCTATGCCTTTTGATACTCTCAGATTTGGGGGACTCAATTCTAAATTGGAAAGTATGGTGAAAAAATTATCAAAACACAGGCACTATTGTATTTTGTAGATCAGGAGTTTTCAATTTTAATGTACGTAAGAATAATTTAAGGAGCTTAAATATTTTAAGCTTTACCTGACTCAGTAAATTTAAAGTAGGAACCAGAGTCTATATCTTTAATAAGAACTATATTGATATTCCACAAATTGATATAGAAAGCCCTAGAAAGAAATTTTGGCAAATCTTTGTGTGTTTTTTATTTTTATTTAGTTGAAGGATAATTACGTAACAATATTGTGACAGTTTCTGCCATACATCAACATGAATCATCCATAAGTATATATATGTCCTCTTTGTCTTAAACCTTCCTCCCACCTCCTTCCCCATCTCACCCCTGTAGGTTGTCACAGAGCATCTGCTTTGTGTTCCCTCCCTCATAAAGTAAATTCCCAATGGTTATGCACTTTACATATGGTGATGTATATAATTCAGTACTACTCTCTCAAGTCATCCCACCTTCTTCCTCCCCTACTGTGACCCTATGCCTGTTCTTTATGTCTGCATCTCCTTTGGTGCCCTGCAAATAGGACCATCAGTACCATCTTTCTAGATTTCATATATATTTGTTAATATATGGTATTTGTCTTCCTGACTTACTTTACTCTATGTAATAGGCTCTAGGTTCATCTACCTCCTTAGAACTGACTCAAATGTGTTCCTTTTTATAGCTGGGTAACATTCTTTTTTTTATCCATTCATCTGTCAATGGACACCTAGGTTGCTTCCACGTCCTAGCTATTGTAAATAATGCTGCAATGAACATTAGGTACTTGTGTCTTTTTTAGTTATAGTTTCCTGAGGGTTATGCCTAGTAGTGGGACTACTGGGTCATATGATAGTTTTATTCCAAGGTTTTAAGAAATCTGCATACTGTTCTCCATAGTGGCTGTATCAGTTTGCATTCCGACCAACAGAGCAAAAGGATTCCCTTTCTCCACTTCATCTCCAGCATTTATACTTTGCAGATTTTTTGATGATGGCCATCCAAACTGGTGTGAGATGTTATCTTATTGTAGTTTTGATTTGCATTTCTCTAATAATGAGTGATGTTGAGCATCTTTTCATATGTTTATTAACCATTTGTATATCTTCTTTGCAGAAATGTCTGTTTAAGTCTTCTACTTACTTTTTGATTGGGTTGTTTGTTTTACTGGTATTGAGCTGCAGGAGCTGCTTATATATTTTGGAGCTTAATCCTTCGTCAGTTGTTTCATTTGTGGTTATTTTCTCCCATTCTGAGGGTTGTCATTTCACCTTGCTTATAGATTGCTTCATTGTGCAAAATCTTTTAAGTTCAATTAGGGCCCATTTGTTTATTTGTATGTCAATTACTCTTGAAGGTGGGTCATAAAAATCTTTCTATGATTTATGTCAGTGTTTTGCCTATGTGTTTTCTTCTAAGAGTTTTGTAGTTTCTGATCTTACAGTTAGGTCTTTAATCAATTTTGAGTTTATTTTTGTGTATGGTGTTAAGAAGTGCTCAAATTTCATTCTTTTACATGTAGCTGCCCAACTTTCACAGAATCATTTGTTGAAGAGAGTATTTTTTCTCCACTGTATGTTTTTGCCTCTTTTGTCAAAGATAAGCTGCCTATAGGTCTGCTGATTTATCTTCAGGCTTTCTATCATGTTCTGTTGGTCTGTATTTCTGTTCTTGTGCCAGTACCATGCTGTATTGATTATTATACCTTTATATTATAGTCTGAAATCAGGAAGGTTGATTCTTCCAGCTCTATTCTTCTTTCTCAAGATTGCTTTGGCTATTCAGGGTCTTTTGTGTTTTCATACAAATTGTGAAAGCATTTGTTCCAGTTCTGTGAAAAATATCATTGGTAGTTTTATAGGAATTGCATTGAATTTATAGATTGATTTGGGTAAGTATGGTCATTTTCACAATATTGATGCTTCCAATACAGTTCAGTTCACTTCAGTTGCTCAGTCACGTCTGACTCTTTGCAACCCCATGGACTGCAGCACACAAGGCTTCCCTGTTCATTGCCAACACCTGGAGTTGGATCAAACTCATACCAACTAATTTGGTGATGCCATCGAACTATCTGATCCTTTGTCGTCCTGTTCTCTTGCTTTCAATCTTTCCCAGCATCAGGATCTTTTCAAATGAGTCAGTTCTTCGCATCAGTTGGCCAAAATACTAGAGCCTCAACTTCAGCATCTGTCCTTCCAATGAATATTCAGGGATGATTTTATTTAGGATGGACTGGTTAGATCTCCTTGCAGTCCAAGGGACTCCCAAGAATCTTCTCCAATACCACAGTTCAGAAGTATCAATTCTTCGACACTCAGCTTTCTTACATCCATACAAGACTACTGGAAAAATCATAGCTTTGACTAGATGGACCTTTGTTGGCAAAGTAATGTCTCAGCTTTATAATATATTGTCTAGATTGCTCATAGTTTTTCTTTCAAGGAGCAAGCGTCTTTTAATTTCGTGGTTGCAGTCACCATCTGCAGTGATTTTCGATCCTAAGAAGATCAAGTCTGTCACTGTTTTCACTTTTTCCCCATCTATTTGCCATGAAGTGATGGAACCGGATGCCATGATCTTAGTTTTTGGAATACTGAGTTTTAAGCCAAGTTTTCACTCACCTGTTTCACTTTCATCAAGAGGCTCTTTAGTTCTTCTTCACTTTCTGCCATAAGGGTGGTGTCATCTGCGTATGAGAGGTATTGATATTTCTCTTGGCATCTTGATTCCAGCTTGTGCTCCACCCAGCCCATCATTTCCCATGATGTACTCTGCAAATGAGTTAAATATGCAGGGTGACAATATACAGCCTTGACATACTCCTTTCCCAATTTCGAACCAGTCTATTCCATGTCTGGATCTAACTGTTGCTTCTTGACCTGCATACAAATTCCTCAGGAGACAGGTAAGGTGGTCTGGTATTTCCATCTCTTTAAGAATTTTCAACAGTTTGTGGTAATCCACATAGTCAAAGGCTTTGGTGTACTCAATAAAGCAGAAGTAAATGTTTTTCTGGAATTCTCTTGCTTTTTCTATGATCCACTGGATGTTGGCAATTTGATCTCTGGTTCCTCTGCCTTTTCTAAATCCATCTTGAACATCTAGAAATTCACAGTTCACATAGTGTTGAAGCCTGGCTTGGAGATTTTTGAGCATTACTTTGCTAGTGTGTGAAATGAATGGAATTGTGCAGTAGTTTGAACAATTTTTGGCATTGTCTTTCTTTGGGATTGGAATGAAAACTGACCTTTTTCCAGTCCTGTAGCCACTGCTATATTTTCCAAATTTGCTGGCATACTGAGTACAGAACTTTAACAACATCATCTTTTAGGATTTGAAATAGCTCAACTGGGATTCCATCACCTCCACTAGCTTTGTTCATAGTGATACTTCCTAAGGCCCACTTGATTTTGCATTCCAGGATGTCTGGCTCTAGGTGAGTGATCACACCATCGTGATTATCTGGGTCATGAAGATCTTTTTTATATAGTTCTCCTGTGTACTGTTGCCACCTCTTCTTAATGTCTTTTCCTTCTCTTAGGTCCATACCATTTCTGTCCTTTATTTAGCCCATCTTTGCATGAAATGTTCCCTGGTATTTCTAATTTTCTTGTAGAGATCTCTAGTCTTTCCCATTCTACTGTTTTTCCTCTATTTCTTTGCATTGACCGCTGAGGAAAACTTTCTTGTCTCTCCTTGCTATTCTTTGGAACTCTGCAGTCAAATGGGTATATCTTTCCTTTTCTACTTTTTCTTTAGCTTCTCTTCTTTTCGCAGCTATTTGTAAGGCCTCCTCAGACAACAATTTTGCCTTTTTGCATTTCTTTTTCTTGGGTATGGTTTTGATCACTGGCTTCTGTTCAATGTCATGAACCTCTGTGATAGTTCTTCAGGCACTCAGTCTATCAGATCTAATCCCTTGAATCTACTCAAGGGGTATTGAATCTATTCTTCCAATCCAAGAACATGGTATATCTCTGGCAAATCTTTTTTTAAAAGCGCTAATGGCTATGATTTCCTGAATAATACCTAACAATATCAGTTATATGACTTTCTAGCTCTAAGGAAATTGATAATGTCAATTCATAAAGATTCATAATGCACAGGATTTCCAAGACTCCATTAGTAACAGTTAGCTGAAAAATGTGTACCCCCAGAAATATACAATAAGATAATTTTATCACAGTATTTGAAAGAATGAAATAGAATTTTTGAAGAAAGTAGCCAAGGCCTGTTGATATCCTTCTCACCAATAACCACTTGTGTTTTTACTTTTGTTTTTTTGCTAAGTGTAGCTAACTCTTTTGTGACTCCATGGACTATAGCCTACCAAGCTCCTCTGTCCATGGGGTTCTCCAGTCAAGAACACTGGAGTGGGCTGCCATTTCCCTCTCCAGGACATCTTCCAGAGCCAGGGATTGAACCTGCATCCCCTGCATTGGCAAGGGTGTTCTTTACCACTGAACTCCCAGGGAAACCATGCCCATTTGTTTAATCTTGGCTAAATCTATAGTTATAACAAATTAAATCTTTCTACTTTTCACCTCTAGCATTTTGTTTTGATTCAACAGTTCTTTCTCAAATATTTTAGTCACTTGGGTGGTTCCACAGCTTGGCAAGTCTAGCATAATATCCATATACATTAACACTCTCTAACTATATAGACCCAGCTACAAATTAAAAATGTAAAAATTAATTTGTAAACACAATCCTCTTTTCTCTGAAACATGATGAAAAACCCATAAAGGAAGAAATTCAATGCAACTTACCTGGTCCCTTATCCTTGTTTCTTTGCAGCAAGTAACCAGTTATGGAGAAGCAGAAAGAAACTCTAATAGATCCTCCTTGCTTTTAGCTACAAGTGCTTCAACACCTAGTCTAACCTGTCTCATCTTTTTTTATAATCTGTACTTTAGCAGCAGGAAGTAAGACATATAATTTTTCTATTTTTTCAGCTATAACCATTATTTTTTATAATTATTCTCAAGTAGACTACAGGAATTTGTCACATTGTATCCTCAGATATTAGAAAAGGTAACTGATATTTAGTCATGCACTTAAAATTTATATAGCTTTGAACAAATTCTCTGGTCCTTTAGAAGTTTGTCTCCTCATCTAGAAAAAGAGGTGGCAACAATAGCCCTCTTGTGTGGTTTTGTGAAGATTGTATCAGATGATACACAGAAAATATTTACTACAGTGCCTGGGAAAAAATAATTATTCTATTGCTTGTGTACTCATTCATTTTGAAAGACTAAATCATATATGTCTATGGAAATGAGCAGAAGTCAGTGTCAGGATAGTATCTGTGCTAATCGAAGATAATGTAAAATTTTGTAGGAAAATTTGAGAGCATAAATAACAAAAGATAACATATTCTGTTAAAAAAATGGAATACCTAACTTGAATATATATTCCAGAATATCCTTCATTTCCAGTTCTTTGATTTAGTTTCAGTATATATCTTTAGACTCATTTTATTTTTACAGATATATTTTGTTTCATATAATTTATATATTTGTGTTTTTAAATATACATACACATTTGGTGATAAAATTTCTATTAAAAAGTTTCACAGTTAAATATGCATTATACATAATTAAGCTTAATGCTTGAATATAATGTTTTATATTTCTTTCATAATATGTTTTTTCTTTAGCATTAATTAATGAAATTTAATGATATATAGATAGCTATCACTCCTGTAAAAGTGACAGTAGAAAATGTTAGCTGTTTTATAATTTTAGCAAGTAAATGAAAGGAAGTAGTATTGCTTGATTTATGGAACAAATGTAAAATAATTATTAATTGAGCAGTGAAAATAGATCATTGGATGAAGGGTGATCCAAAGAAATACGAGATTTTTTTTCATAAGCATTCACAAAATGATGTTTTTGCATTTTCAAAAAACAAAGTATTGTTTCAGAGATATAAACTTAATGTCATAAACCATTAAATTATAAATTTTTCAAAAATCACTTAATATTATTCAAGAAGGATATTTTATATATCTGTTTTATGTAAGCAAACCATTATTTGGTTTAAGTTAAAATGTTAACTAAGTAAATATGGATTTCATTGGAATGTGTTTCAGGTAGGAAGCGGCTAATTATATTAGAGAATGATTTAACATCAATAAGTTGGTTACATTCCCTTGTGTTTATATTTATGAGTGAGTCTAATTATATTTGCATAAATATATAAAAAAAAACCCTCATACTTTCAGTATCACTAAAACTTCAGGGAAAATGCTGAGAATTACTTTTCTAAATATTAATCTCCACGATTTTTTCTGAAGGTGTTTTCAAGTTTTTGACCAGCAAATAATATGTAGAAGCTGTTTTTTCATTTGTTTTCAAGAAAAATTTTGTAATATCTTTATATTTGGCCTATTATATGTAATCATTTAAACACTCTTACCTGATCGCGAGTCCATATGATTAAAATGCACACTGACATCCAAAGGGGGATACATTGTCCCTAGTTTTCTGAGTTCCCTGAGGTTTCATTTGACTATGGCATTGCATTTTTCCAAGAAACGGTCAAATTCTACAGGTTTTGTACTACACTGATATTTGCATTTTTTGCCTGAAGGGGCTGGAAAATTAGGACCAGTCACCTCAATTTTGTCAGTATAAATTTCCATTATTTTATATTTCTCAAACCTTCCTTCACAAGTCACCACCTAAAAGATGCAGTGCTACAGGCAATGACACTATGTGGATAAGTCGTGAAGAGAACTGGACTCAGTGCAAAGGATGAAATGTAGCTGCCCGTTTTCACATTAAGTCATACTCGTAGAAATGACTTTTGGCTACTCACAAAAATCCATGATTGTAGTTCTGAAGAGATGAGGTTAGAATTCTTAAAAGAGCTCTTAACTGGGAGTCATTATATATAAATTCTAAACATAGTTTTGCCATTTTCCAACTTCACTAGTTGACATTCATTGTAGTATCTCTGTGCCCCAGCCCTAATTTATTTTATGTAAACCATTATCTTATTTTAAGGAGTAAGTAAGAAGATATAGTGTGTATTTAAACTGCCTTGTAAAGTATAATGTATTACAAAATTCTTGAGGAAAAGATTTGATGATTTATTCAAGTTAACAGATACTAATGAGAGGACATGAGAATTCAATGCCCTTAAAAAATCTTAAGCAGATTCCTCACTATTTTTGATTTAATAATTTTTAATCCTAAATGTATGGTGAATATTATCAAAAATATATTTTTTCATTGATTAACTCTATCATATAGTTGTTTTCCTGTTAATACAGTGTATTTCATTAATCACTTTTCTTATTAAATCAACATTTTATTCCTGGAGTCTCTGAGATAAAGTCAAAAGGACTATGATCAATTACTCTATTTAATATTTTCCTGGATTTCGTTTGTTAATATTTTGTTTAGGGTTTTGACAAGTATAATAATAAACATGATTAGACTGAAATTTACTTTCATGTGATATTATTATCAGCTTTTGATAATAGCCATCTTAATCTCATAAATGAGCTGGGAAATGATCACTATTGTTCTCTTCACTGAAAGTGTTTGTAAAATAATTTTAATATTCTGTTTCTTAAATGTTTGTGGAAATAACTTTTGGAGCAAGTAGTTTTTTGAGCAGGGTAAGATTTTCAGTTACAAGTTAATTTTATTAGATATTCACTGTTAAATTTCTTCTTAAAACTTAGATGAAGATGGTTTTTCTAAAGTTGCTCTTCTCTTCATTTTAAATATTTATTTGTAGAGCACTGTTAGATTCACAGAAAAATTGAGCAGAAAGTAGAGAATTCTCATGTACCCTCTACTTGCTACAAATACACTCTCCCCCAGGGTTGATTTCCCACACCAGAATGGTACATTTATTACAATCGATGAACCTACACTAAAACAACATTATCGAACAAAGTCCATTAAACTTCATTGTAGACATTACATTCTATGTGCTCTCAGAAATGGATAATGCAATCACCTACATTATAGATTCGTATTGTTTCACTGCCCTAAAAATCCTGTTCTCCTATTCATTTGTCTCTCCTTCTCCATAACAAGCACTGGTCTTTCTCTGTTTCCATAGTTTTGCCTTTTCTAAAATGTCATAGAGTTTTAATTGCATAGTATGTAGCCTTTTCAAGTTATCCTTTTTCACTTAGTAATGTGAATTTAAGATTTCTCTGCATCTTTTCATTGTTTCATAGTTCATTTCTTTTTGGATCTGAATAATATTCCATTGTCTGGATGTATCATGGTTATTTATTCATTTAACTACTGAAGAACATCTTGGTTGCTTCTAAGTTTTGGCAATTGTGAATAAAGCCTCTATAAGCATCATCTGTAGGATTTTTGTGGATTTGGTTTTCACCTCATTCTGATGAACACAAAGAACACCTCCTTCTGATGAACACCTCATTCTGATGAATCACAAAATGTGATCGCTGAAACATATATTCAGAGTATATTTTGTTGGTGGTGGTGTTGTTTAGTCACTAAGTCATGTCTGACTCTGGCAAGCTAACCATGCCAGCCTCATTAATAAATGTTTCCCAGGTTTTGCTATCTAAGCTGTTTTCATTGTTTTTATTCCCTTTTTCAGACAATATTCATTAAACATGTGGGATTTTGAAATATAAGACCTATGAGATTTAAAAGTGTCTCAGGAGAATAAAAATACAACATTATAATAATGTCCCTTAACTAGGTCCTTTATTATTATAAATACTTAAACAACTTTATAGATTTCAATAAAATTTTTGAATGAATATTAATTTTAATAAAATGGTTATATTATTAATATTGAAAATAAAGGTAGAAGACATAACTCAGGTTATTTGAAATAAATTATGAACAGGTGGCTTTATTACATGATTTTATTAAGTGTTTAATCAGTGAATTATTAAAATATTATAGTTTATAATGCCACCTAGTGGATTTCTGAGTGAAACAAGTCCCTTGAGTATGATGTATAATATGAAATATATGCAAAAACAATGTTAATACATTTTTCTAGTTAACACTGGACTCTCTCTCCCTCTGTGTATATGTATATGTATATATATATATATATATATATATATATAACCACTTTCCCAATACATAGCTGACTTGATTTTCTCAAAGTGACTTCTAAATATACACATATATATGTATATATTTCTGCACGTTACTTTGAGATAAAAGCACTAAACATTTAAAAGCATTAAATTGGAACAGAAAGAGAAGACAATGCATGTTTGAGAAGTTTCACTTAAGTTTTCTATAGGTGTAGGATATTTGAATTGAGTCTCAGAGACAATAGGTAAATACCTGGCACAATTACTTATCAATAATTTCACATGAAGATAATAAAAGTAGCAAACTGTATATATTTTATAGTAATAGATAACATATTTTAATAAATTAGCATAAATAGTCATTATCAGTTAACCCTTTAATTTTTAACTCTGTGTGAAATTACTTGGGTAAGTATAAAGCTGTGATTTGCAAATCTGGCAGTATATCAGAAATCCTCTCATTACAATTTTGAGGGATAAGGCCCAAGAATGTCTGTCTCTGAAACCTCTACAAGTTATTATGATGCACAATAATGACTGATAACAGCTGGTATAAATTACTATCTAGACTTGGAGTCTAGTGTCCAGATCACCAAAAAAATGAACAAATAAAACCAAATATAGAATATTGTATTAGGATGCCTTATTTTGTGCTTGGATAAATATGCAGCATGACAATATCCCACTAGTTCCACTTTTCTGTCAATTTTTAATAATGATATATGTTACAATTCTTTGTCTCATTTCCTTTCCCCTCTTTACAATCTCCCAGGATCACATGATTCATTTCCATGTTTTTAAATACCATATATATGCTTATGGTGTATATATGGGGCTTCCTTGATAGCTCAGTTGGTAAAGAATCCTCCTGCAATGCGAGAGACCTAGGTTGGATCCCTGGGTTGGGAAGATCCCCTGGAGAAGGGAAAAGCTACCTACCTTAGTATTCTAGCCTGGAGAATTCCATGGACTGTATAGTCCATGGGGTCGCACAGAGTCAGACATGACTGGAGCGACTTAGCAGCAGCAGCAGCAGCAGCACCCCTTAACAGTCTTCAGTGGTGGTGGTTTAGTGCTAAGTCGTGTCCACTTCTTGTGACCCCATGGACTGTAGCTTGCCAGGCTCCTCTATCCATGGGATTCTCCAGGCAAGATTACTGAAGTGGGTTGCCATGTTCTTCTCCAGGGGATCTTCTCGACCCAGGAATTGAATCCGGGTCTCGTGCATTGTAGCTAGATTCTTTACCGACTGAGCTATGAGGGAAGCTCTGCTGCTGCTGCTAAGTCGCTTCAGTCGTGTCCGACTCGGTGCGACCCCATAGACAGCAGCCCATCAGGCTCCGCCGTTCCTGGGATTCTCCAGGCAAGAATACTGGAGTGGGTTGCCATTTCCTTCTCCGGTGCATGAAAGGGAAAATTGAAAGTGAAGTCGCTCAGTCGTGTCCGACTCTTAGCGACCCCATGGGCTGTAGCCTACCAGGCTCCTCCGTCCATGGGATTTTCCAGGCAAGAGTACTGGAGTGGGGTGCCATTGCCTTCTCTAACAGTCCTTAAAACTCATCAGTTATAATTCTTAGTCTTAAAGCTACTAAATTCCATCTCCCTTTGTTCTGACTACCTAAGCTCAGTCCTTAAGTTCTTCCTCTGTTCTTGACTTCGTTTTGTTTCCTCCAGCTCATCTCTTCCTTTCACTCTGTAGAGTGATACCAAAGTGAGCATTCTGAAATATAATACTTTTCAGTTCAGTTCAGTCGCTCCATCATGCCCAACTCTTTGCGACCCTATGGACTGCAGCACGCCAGACTTCCTGGTTCATCACCAACTCCCGGAGCTAACTCAAACTCATGTCCATCGAGTCAGTGATGCCATCCAACCATCTCATCCTCTGTCATCCCCTTCCTTCTCCTCCAAGCATCAGGGTCTTTTCCAGTGAGACAGTTCTTCACATCAGGTGGCCAAAGCATTGGAGTTTCAGCTTCAGTATCAGTCCTTCCAATGAATAGTCAGAACTGATTTCCTTTAGGATTGACTGGGTATCTTCTTGCAGTCGAAGCTTTAGCCCATTATTGATATCCTGAAGACCGTTTACATGATTTTTGAAATAAATTTTGTACATATTAACAGCCATATTTCTCAGAGGCTCTTCATTGATTCAACTGCCACAGAATTACCAAGGGGTGAACTTGTGAAAATATACATTCTAGAATTTACTCCCAAACCATCGGATATGGGAACAAAACTTTAAAAGAATACTCACTGCAGAACCACTGATTGTTGAAAGACACATTTTTGCAGCATTGCTGGTATAGTAAAAATTAGGAAATTTCTTCAAGAGCACTGCTGTGTGTGCTGTCTGGTCTGACCTTTTTGTGACCCATGGACTGTAGCCTGCCAAACTCCTCTGTCCATGGGATTTTCCAGTCAAGATAACAGAGTGGATTGCCATTTTTTCCTCCAGGGGATCTTTCCAAGCCAGGGATCTAACCCAAATCTCCTGTGTCTCTTGCATTGTAGGTACATTCTTTCATGTTGAGCCACTGGTACTTATTTGTGAAAAATAATAATAATAATTATCTTCTAGGACATAAATTGGGCTTCCCAGGTGGCTCGGTGGTGAAGAATATGCTTGCCAATGCAGGAGACATGGGTTTGATCTCTGGGTCAGAAAGATCCCCTGGAGAAGAAAATGACAACCTCTTCCAGCATTCTTGCCTAGAAAATCCCATGGACAAGAAGAGCATGGTGGGCTACAGTCCATGGGGTTGCAAAGAGTTGAACATGACTGAGCACTTAATCATCAGCAGCAGGACATAAGTTATCTAAACTGCCAGAAACACAGTATTAGCAAGCCAAATTTCTGTGCAAGATTTTCAAGAAAATTTTAAAGAGTGTAGTTGTTTGAAAATATAAATGTCAGCAGATGGATGAAAGAGCAGGAAAAGATACAACTGAAGAAAGAAATAAAGAACTAGAAGATGTATCCAAAGAATGTTCAGTGTAGTTACAAAGACAGAAAAGACAAAAAGAAATGTGAAATGGGAAAAAAAATAATGTTTTAATATCTATTTAATAAGATTCTTTGAAAAATAAAATGAAAGGGAAAGTTTTAACTAACAATTGCAGAACAATTTAATTAAAGCAAAGACTGAATGTAGTAATTCAAGAATTAAAAGCTTATAAATAGTTAAACAAAATATTAAAAACTTATAAGAAGTTGAACAAAATAACATATCCATAATTAAGGAAGTTACAATTCTGTATATCAGGGTAACATAACCCTCTCTGTGTCTTTATTCTTAAAAGTGACTCCAAATTACTCCTTATAAGGTAAAAGTTATTCATTAATTTACTAAATACTGCATCATGAATTTGAAGTTACAAAGTAATAAAGATTTATAAAAGTAAATTACCCAGAGTAAGTATATCAGTTATGAATAAAGACATTTCCTATTAAATACTACAGGTAATTGTATGTTATCCAAATTTGGTTATATCTATCAGGAAACGAGCTTATTATAAAGTAGCAAACAAATCCCAAATATCGGTGGCAAGAATCATGTTTAATGTTTTGTTTATCCTCAATGACTATTTTGAGTTTGCTGTACAGTCTACCCGTTGTCATCATCATCTCACCATGAAAAGCAGCCTCTCATTGCCATTATCTGCTACTGTGAGTTGTTACAGTAAAGGGACAAGATTATGGGAAGGCACTGACTGCCTCTTCAAACGTCAACCTAGCAGCCAAAACACACCACAAGACCACCACTAAATTCAGCTGGAAGGACAAAGTGCAATATAAGCAAGAGTATCTGGAAGAAGTTCAGTTTAGTTCAGTTCAGTCGCTCAGTCGTGTCCTACTTTTTGTGACCCCATGAATTGTAGCACGCCAGACCTCTCTGTCCATCACCAACGCCCGGAGTCTATCCAAACCCATGTCCATTTAGTCGGTGATGCCATCCAACCATCTCATCCTCTGCCGTCCCCTTCTCCTGCCCCCAATCCTACGCAGCATTAGGGTCTTTTCCAATCAGTCAACTCTTCGCATGAGGTGGCCAAAGTATTGGAGGTTCAGCTTCAACATCAGTCCTTCCAATGAACACCCAGGATTGATCTCTTTTCGGATGGATTGATTGGATCTCCTTGCAGTCCAAGGGACTCTCAAAAGTCTTCTCCAACACCACAGTTCAAAAGCATCAATTCTGCTGCACTCAGCTATCTTCACCATCCAACTCTCACATCCATACATGACCACTGGAAAAACCATAGCCTTGACTAGACGGACCTTTGTTGGCAAAGTAATGTCTCTGCTTTTAAATATGCTATCTAGGTTGGCCATAACCTTCCTTCCAAGGAGTAAGCGTCTTTTAAATTCATGGCTGCAATTACCATCAGCTGTGATTTTGGAGCCCAAAAAAATAAAGGCTGACACTGTTTCCACTGTTCCCCCATCTATTTCCCATGAAGTGATGGGACCAGATGCCATTATCTTAGTTTTCTGAACATTGAGCTTTAAGCTAAATTTTTCACTCTCCTCTTTCACTTTCATCAAGAAGCTCTTTAGTTCTTCTTCAATTTCTGCCATAAGGGTGCTGTCATCTGCATATCTGAGGTTATTGGTAATTCTCCTGGCAATCTTGATTCCAGCTTGTGTTTCTTCCAGCCCAGCGTATCTCATGATGTACTCTGCATAGAAGTTAAATAAGCAGGGTGAGAATATACAGCCTTGACGTACTCCTTTTCCTATTTGGAACCAGTCTGTTGGTCCATGTCCAGTTCTAACTGTTGCTTCCTGACCTGCATACAGCTTTCTCAAGAGACAAGTCAGATGGTCTGGTATGCCCATCTGTTGAAGAATTTTCCACAGTTTATTGAGATCCGCACAGTCAAAGGCTTTGGCATAGTCAATAAAGCAGAAATAGATGTTTTTCTGGAACTCTCTTGCTTTTTCGATGATCCAGTGGATATTGACAATTTGATCTCTGGTTCCTCTGCCTTTTCTAAAACCAGCTTGAACATCTGGAATTTCACAGTTCACGTATTGCTGAAGCCTAGCCTGGAGAATTTTGAGCATTACTTTACTAGTGTGTGAGATGAGTGCAATTGTGCAGTAGTTTGAGCATTCTTTAGCATTGCCTTTCTTAGAGACTGGAATGAAAACTGACCTTTTCCAATCCTGTGGCCACTGCTGATTTTTCCAAATTTGCAGGCATATCAAATGCAGCACTTTCACAGCATCACCTTTGAGGATTTGAAATAGCTCAACTGGAATTCCATCACCTCCACTAGCTTTGTTCGTAGTGATGCTTTCTAAGGCCCACTTGACTTCATATTCCAGGATGTCTGTCTCTAGGTGAGTGATCACACCATTGTGATTATCTGGGTCGTGAAGATCTTTTTTGTACAGTTCTTCTGTGTATTCTTGCCACCTCTTCTTAATATCTTCTGCTTCTGTTAGGTCCATACAATTTCTGTCCTTTATCGAGCCTATCTTTGCATGAAATGTTCCTTTGGTATCTCTAATTTTCTTGAAGAGATCTCTAGTCTTTCCCATTCTGTTGTTTTCCTCTATTTCTTTGCACTGATCGCTGAGGAAGGCTTTCTTTATCCCCTTGCGATTCTTTGGAACTCTGAATTGAGATGGGAATATCTTTCCTTTTCTCCTTTGCTTTTCGCTTCTCTTCTCTTCCCAGCTATCTGTAAGGCCTCCTCAGACAGCCATTTTGGTTTTTTGCATTTCTTTTCCATGGGGATGGTCTTGATCCCTCTCTCCTGTACAATGTCATGAACCTCTGTCCATCATCAGGCACTCTGTCTATCAGATCTAGTCCCTTAAATCTATTTATCACTTCTACTGTTTACTCATATGGGATTTGATCTAGGTCATACCTGAATGGACTAGTGGTTTTCCCTAGTTTCTTCAATTTAAGTATGAATTTGGCAATAAGCAGTTCATGATCTGAGCCAAAGTCTGCTCCCGGTCTTGTTTTTGCTGACTGTATAGAGCTTCTCCATCTTTGGCTGCAAAGAATATAATCAATCTGATTTCGGGGTTGACCATCTGGTGATATCCATGTGCAGAGTCTTCTCTTGTGTTGTTGGAAGAGGGTATTTGCTATGACCAGTGTGTTCTCTTGGCAAAACTCTATTAGCCTTTGCCCTGCTTCATTCTGTACCCCAAGGCCAAATTTGCCTGTTACGCCAGGTGTTTCTTGACTTCCTACTTTTGCATTCCAATCCCCTATAATGAAAAGGACATCTTTTTTGGGTGTTAGTTCTAGAAGGTCTTGTAGGTCTTCA
The DNA here is from genome assembly GCF_054371585.1 of Giraffa tippelskirchi. NCBI lineage: Eukaryota > Metazoa > Chordata > Mammalia > Artiodactyla > Giraffidae > Giraffa > Giraffa tippelskirchi. Next base: position 116,460,902 of record NC_137278.1, read on the forward strand.
TAGAACCGTTCAACTTCAGCTTCTTCAGCATTACTGGTCGGGGCATAAACTTGGATTACTGTGATATTGAATGGTTTGCCTTGAAAATGAACAGAGATCATTCCATCGTTTTTGAGATTGCATCCAAGTACTGCCTTTCAAACTGTTTTGTTGACCATGATGGCTACTCCATTTCTTCTAAGGGATTCTTGCCCACTGTAGTAGATATAATGGTCATCTGAGTTAAATTCACCCGTTCCAGTCCATCTTAGTTCGCTGATTCCTAGAATGTCGACGTTCACTCTTGCCATCTCCTGTTTGACCACTTCCAATTTGCCTTGATTCATGGACCTAACATTCCAGGTTCCTATGCAATATTGCTCTTCACAGCATCGGACTTTGCATCTATCACCAGTCACATCCACAGCTGGGTATCGTTTTTGCTTTGGCTCCATCCTGTCATTCTTTCTGGAGTTATTTCTCCACTGATCTCCAGTAGCATATTGGGCACCTACTGCCCTGGGGAGTTCATCTTTCAGTGTCCTATCTTTTTGCCTTTTTATACTGTTCATGGGGTTCTCAAAGCAAGAATACTGAAGTGGTTTGCCACGCCCTTCTCCAGTGGACCATATTCTGTCAGACCTCTCCACCATGACCTATCCGTCTTGGGTGGCCCCACACATCATGGCTTAGTTTCACTGAGATAGACAAGGCTGTGGTCCGTGTGATCAGATTAGAAGAGGTGGCTGGAATATTTGTGATCTCTCTAACATCTACCATCCATCATACATGAATATAGTTTATGGGAAATAAAAGTTTGGAGCAATTTAATTATGATCATAATTACTCTCAAATTAAAAAAAAAAAAAACTTTGTATTTCTCTCTTTCTCGCTCTCTCTCTCTTACTCCTATGTAATATTTTAGTGTTTCAGGAATATATTCACCAGTCTATCTATCTCTTTCTGAAACTGGACATCAAGTACCTATTATATTGTGAGAGACGAAGAAATCACTTACATGGATACCACCCACTTTCTATGTCCCTAGAATAGTAAAATATTTAGGAAATCTCCAAGGAGAAAAAAAAAAAAAAAAAAGGTAGCTGTAGAACAGACAGACCTTGTAGGGAGTGAAGAAATTAGAAAAGGGAATTTGATCCATAGGTTATACTGGAACAAGACAATCCTTAAAATGTTGAGAGAGGTTTTAAAATCATTCCAATATAAATAAAGATTCAGGGGAATTGTCTGAAGAAGAGGAGAGTGATGTGTTCCTCTTTCCTTATCCTACTCAAGACAGAAATGCACAGCCAGGAAAAATATTGTCAATCCAAGCATTAAATGTCCCTACTAAATATAGCATGGACCGATTTAAAATGCAAAAATATAAAAACAATTGTCAGTGTTTTTGCACAGTAAACTTAACTCTATCCTACCAATGTGTATTGTTCTCAATTTATAACTTCCTGTATTTCTTTAACTAGTGTCAGTTCTTTTTTTTTTTTTTAAAGAATGTGTTAACAGTAAGTTTTCAATGCACTGTAATTCTCTAGGAAAAACAGGACAGATTTAAGTATAATTTTGGATTATTTTAATAATATTTTATTGTTAAATAATATATCCTCTCTAGAAAATAATGTAGCCAGAAGAGATAAAAGCAATCACTGAAATTTTCAAACTTGTGTAAAGCTCTTAAGATGTTTCTATTCCCTAATATAGATAGCTTAACTTTATGGGACAATACATAGTGTGTATAAATGCAAAAGCACCATTTAATTCATTGAATTATAAAGAATAATTCAATATTTTTTTGTATTTGACATTGGTAAAGATTATAAACATAAATTCTTATTTATCTGTAACTAAAGACAACAAGGAGGCATGATAATCCTCAGATCATCAAATCTCTCACAGTAAGATCTGGCACAACTAACTCAAATTTTAAATGAATATTTACTCTTTGCTTTCCCCCCTGGATTTAAAACAATTATAGTTTCACTTGGCATAGAATATATTCCAGGGTGAATAACCATTTAGTGTTAACTACACTTAGATATTCTGCAACTTTACCACAAATCAATTCTTCATCTCTTCCTTTCTATTCTTTGACTGTGAGCTCTGTACTCCCCACTCTTTTCTCCACATTAACTATGGTCACCAATAACTTCTAAAACTCTTCTGTCAAGGTTAGCACTTCAGGAGAAGGATTCACCTGCTCTTTGCTATAGGCTGGGGACTCTAGTAAAGATTTCTGAATGGCTTAATTCAAATCATGTGCACTGATCTGACTCCTACAGGAGTGGTCAGGAAAATATAACTGACATGTTTGGCTCAACTTGGGTCAGACAATGCGTCATGTTGGGCTTAGGATGTTTAGAATTGGAATGCTGTGAGCACAGAAAAAGCCTGGAGACTGATAACATGTATTGAGACCCATCTCAGAGAAGGAACAATCACGGAACCAGGTACTCTCTCAAGTGTCTCATCCTCTCAATAGGCAGTTCCACATTTTCTCTATCTCCAAACATTTCTTGATGCTAGGAATCAAAAGTAGAATGCTCATGTTCTGAGGAAAGTGAATACATTTCTCTGATATACATTAGAGAGTATAATTTTAAAACAAAAAATGTATTAACTAACCTGATTCTGATAGTCTCTTCACAATAGATACTTACACTGAATCATCACACTGTATACCTTTAACTTTTCTCTTGTTTAGTGTTCATGCACAGTCATGTCCGACTCTTTGCAACCCCATGGACTGTAGCCCACCAGGCTTCTCTGTAGAATTTTCCAGGCAGAATACTGGAGTGGGTTGTGATTTCTTCTTCCAGGGGATCTTTCCCATCCTGGGGTGGAACCCACACCCCCTCCTCTCCTGCAGTACAGGCAGATTCTTTACTGCTGAGCCATCAAGGAAGCTCATGCCTTAAACTAACACAGTGCTATATGACAATTATATTTTAACAAAACTGAAGGGCGGAGAACTCTTATAATTCGATAATCAGATAATGCTCTGTAAAAGTCTGGAAAAGATTTGAACAGAAATTTCACCAAATATGACATGAATGGCACATAAACATAGGAAATATGCTCAATAGCATTAGTTACCATAGAATTGCAAATTAAAACTATAAAACACACCCACTAGTACACAGACATTAAACAGACTACTGTCTGTTTTGGCAAAGATGTGTGCCAAATTGATATGTTGCTGGTGGTATTGTAAAATACTGCAACCATTCTGGAAGGTGTTTGCTAATTACCAAAAGACAAATGTACAATTGCCATATGACCCAACAATCCCATTTTTAAATATTTGCCTTAAAAAATGACATATTTCAGGAGATTCCCTGACGGTCCAATGGTTAGGATTCTGTGCTTTCACTGCCATGTGCTCTGGGTCGGGGAACAAAGATCTTGCAAGCCATGTGGCAACTCACTCCAGTGTTCTTGCCTGGAGAATTACATGGATAAAGGAGCCTGGTGGCCTACAGGCCATCAGGTCGCAAAGAGTCAGATATGACTGAGCAACTAACACACACACACACACACATTCCATGAAAAGGCTTGTATGCAAATACTCTTACCAACTAATAACTTTTACCTATAATAACATGGATGGATCTCACAAGGATTATGATGAGCCAAAAATAGCCAAGTGCAAAAGCATGCCTAATAAATACTTGTTCATTGTATCTTTTTGGATTTATATGAAGTTATAAAATTGTTTAAAAATAAAATAAAAATTAAAAACATCGTTATTTTACAAATCTGATGTGGGTTAGTTATGAAATCCCAGCAACAGTTTCACTAAATGTTTCATTCACAACTTGTACTGAAGCATTTTATTTATGTTAGGATAACATGTCATTTTATACAGTACGTATGTCACCAATTTCAAGCAGAAAGAAGCCAAGAGAAAAATATTCTCTTACTTTTTTCAGAACTATTTCTAATTTTCTCATTGATTCAAAACAAGAAAACAAATGAAGAATATTAGGGAAAAAAATGCCTGGAGAAAATGAAAGAATAATTGTGAGGCTTTCTTTTTAACAATTTATTCCTGGGAGGATGAATGTGAAATTCTGAAAAAATTCTAGTTTTCTTCCCGCTTCTGTCATAAAATTTTTCAGTGAATAAATACCAGGCTCCTAGTATATTCTCTTTTCAATGAATAAATACTAGACTTCTTTGTCTTTGAAATTCTCCAGGCAAGAATACTGGAGTGGGTTGCCAGTCCTTTCTCCAGGGGATCTTCCTGACTCAGGGATCGAACACTGGTCTCCTGCTTTGCAGGCAGATTCTTTACTGTCTGAGTCATTGGGAAAACTCTGAATAAAACACACAGAGTCTAAATATTTTAACTCAGTGAAATAATAAATAAGGAAAAATTTCCTATTTAAGTATATTCCCTGGACTCTTGTTAAAGAATATGCTTTTGTTTGTAGTGGTTATCACAAGTATGATAAAAGATGAAATTTGTCATTTAAGAAAAAAGTAAAGAAAAATGTTCTTTCAATAGAGAAGTAACTCAAAGTCTGCAAGTAATTGTTGTGAGTAAGAAATATGTCTGATGATGACATATTTGTTCCATATCATTCCTATTTTTCCATGAGGTATATTTAAAATTGCACAATTAGTTGTTGTTTTGAAAGTTGGGAACAAGATGTTTAATCCAGCTTTCCTAATCTCAACCACTCCAATTCTGATAGAAAATGCTAATCACGTATTTCCATGGCATGAGCACATCTAAATATTTTGAAAGATAAGTCCTCATTTAACAGAATGTTTCAAAGAATCAGAATACAATGAGGCTAATGTAAACTGATTTAAAAAAAAAATTGACTCATTCCTTGCCACTAATGATAAGTACAGATATAAGAGTATCTACTGATATGAAGTTCAGAATGTAAAATTAGACCTTTTTCATTTGTTAATTTTAGAATCAGTAGTCATCACTTTTTGGAGGTAATTATATTTCACAAAATTTTGTGATTTTTAACCTTATTTTATTTCATGCCCCAATAGCTGAGCTTAAATTGTCAAGCTTTAATCTCTAGAATTTATGCTGCAAAATATATATTCCTTAATTTCTTAAATATTATTCATTTTATAATACTTGGTGTAAGTTCTCAAAATCCAGTGTTCCACCTCCCTTTCCCAGAAAATGTTTATTTGTTCCCTTAGAAGAAGAGTTTCTCCAAGTTGTGGGAAAAATAGCATAGACTTTGGGCTTGAGCGAAAAAGAGTCTTTGTTTAGCTCTATAGTTTACTAGCATCGTGGTAATTTCTATGTCCTCATCCTGATAACTTATTTTCCTGTTACATGAGAATAGTACTTACCCTTCAGGTTTGCTGTGAGAATCATCTGATTACAGGACAGTAACCAGTATACGAGTCACAATCTAACAATTATTAAGTGTTTTTTAATCATTGTTGAAATTAAATCCTAGGATTATTCAATAAATATTTCTGTATACCTGTCAAAAATTATTTTGACAAGAAAAAATATAAATATTAAAACTAAATTATTTATTCAATGTTCATTATAGGGGACTGGAATGCAAAAGTAGGAAGTCAGGAAATACCTGGCATAACAAGCAAATTTGCCCTTGGAGTACAGAATGAAGCAGGGCAAAGGCTAATAGAGTTTTGCCAAGAGAATGCACTGGTCATAGCAAATACCCTCTTCCAACAACACAAGAGAACACTACACCTGGACATCACCAGATGGTCAACCCCGAAATCAGATTGATTATATTCTTTGCAGCCAAAGATGGAGAAGCTCTATACAGTCAGCAAAAACAAGACCAGGAGCAGACTGTGGCTCAGATCATGAACTGCTTATTGCCAAATTCAGACTGAAATTGAAGAAAGTAGGGAAAACCACAAGACCATTCAGGTATGACCTAAATCAAATCCCTTATGATTATACAGTGGAAGCAATAAATAGATTTAAAGGACTAGAACTGATAGACAGAGTGCCTGATGAACTATGGACAGAGGTTCGTGACATTGTACAGGAGAGAGGGATCAAGACCATCCCCAAGGAAAAGAAATGCAAAAAAGCAAAATGGCTGTCTGAGGAGGCCTTATAAATAGCCGGGAAAAGAAGAGAAGTGAAAAGCAAAGGAGAAAAGGAAAGATATTCCCATCTCAATTCAGAGTTCCAAAGAATCGCAAGGAGAGATAAGAAAGCCTTCCTCAGCAACCAATGCAAAGAAATAGAGGAAAACAACAAAATGGGAAAGACTAGAGATCTCTTCAAGAAAATTAGAGATACCAAGGGAACATTTCACACAAAGATGGCCTCGATAAAGGACAGAAATTGTATGGACCTAACAGAAGCAGAAGATACTAAGAAGAGGCGGCAAGAATACACAGAACTGTACAAAAAAATCTTCACAACCCAGATAATCACGATGGTGTGATAACTCACCTAGAGCCAGACATCCTGGAATGTGAAGTCAAGTGGGCCTTAGAAAGCATCACTACGAACAAAGCTAGTGGAGGTGATGGAATTCCAGTTGAGCTATTTCAAATCCTCAAAGGTTATGCTGTGAAAGTGCTGCACTCGATATGCCAGCAAATCTGGAAAACTCAGCAGTGGCCACAGGACTGGAAGAGATCATTCTTTGTTCCAATCCCAAAGAAAGGCAATGCCAAAGAATGCTCAAACTACCGCACAATTGCACTCATCTCACATGCTAGTAAAGCAATGCTCAAAATTCTCCAAGCCAGGCTTCAGCAATACTTGAATTGTGAACTTCCAGATGTTCAAGCTGGTTTTAGAAAGGCAGAGGAACCAGAGATCAAATTGCCAATATCCGCTGGATCATCGAAAAAGCCAGAGAGTTTCAGAAAAACATCTATTTCTGCTTTATTGACTATGCCAAAGCCTTTGACTGTGTGGATCACAATAAACTGTAGAAAATTCTGAAAGAGACGGGAATACCAGACCATCTGACCTGTCTCTTGAGAAAGCTGTATGCAGGTCAGGAAGCAACAGTTAGAACTGGACATGGACCAACAGACTGGTTCCAAATAGGAAAAGGAGTACGTCAAGGCTGTATATTCTCACCCTGCTTATTTAACTTCTATGCAGAGTACATCATGAGAAACGCTGGGCTGAAAGAAACACAAGCTGGAATCAAGATTGCCAGGAGAAATATCAATAACCTCAGATATGCGGATGACACCACCCTTATGGCAGAAAGTGAAGAAGAACTAAAGAGCCTCTTGATGAAGGTGAAAGAGGAGAGTGAAAAAGTTGGCTTAAAGCTCAACATTCAGAAAACTAAGATCATGGCATCCGGTCCCATTACTTCGTTGGAAATAGATGGGGAAACAGTGGAAACATTGTCAGACTTTATTTTTTTGGGCTCGAAAATCACTGCTGATGGTGATTGAAGCCATGAAATTAAAAGACGCTTACTCCTTGGAAGGAAGGTTATGGCCAACCTAGATAGCATATTTAAAAGCAGAGACATTACTTTGCCAACAAAAGTCCATCTAGTCAAGGCTATGGTTTTTCCAGTGGTCATGTATGGATGTGAGAGTTGGACAGTGAAGAAAGCTGAGCGCCGCAGAATTGATGCTTTTGAACTGTGGTGTTGGAGAAGACTCTTGAGAGTCCCTTGGACTGCAAGGAGATCCAATCAATCCATCCTAAAAGAGGTCAATCCTGGGTGTTCATTGGAAGGACTGATGTTGAAGCTGAAACTCCAATACTTTGGGCACCTCATGCGAGGGGTTGACTCATTGGAAAAGACCCTAATGCTGGGTAGGACTGGGGGCAGGTGGAGAAGGGGACGACAGAGGATGAGATGGTTGGGTGGCATCACTGACTCGATGAACATGGGTTTGGGTTGACTCCGGGAGTTGGTGATGGACAGAGAGCCCTGCTGTGCTGCAGTTCTTGGGGTCGCAAAGAGTCGGACACGACTGAGCGACTAAACTGAAGTGAACTGAACTGAACTGAAAATTACTGTAGATGGTGATTGCAGCCATGAAATTAAAAGACGCTTACGCCTTGTAAGGAAAGTTATGACCAACCTAAATAGCATATTAAAAAGCAGAGACATTACTTTGCCAACAAAGGTCCATCTAGTCAAGGCTATGATTTTTCCAGTGGTCGTGTATGGATGTGAGAGTTGGAGTATAAAAAAGTTGAGCGCCGAAGAATTGCTGCTTTTGAACTGTGGTGTTGGAGAAGACTCTTGAGAGTCCCTTGGAATGCAAGGAGATCCAACCAGTCCATCCTAAAGAGATCAGTCCTGGGTGTTCACTGGAAGGACTGATGTTGAAGCTGAAACTCCAATACTTTGGCCACCTCATGCGAAGGGTTGACTCATTGGAAAAGACCCTGATTCTGGGAAAGATTGAGGGAAGGATGAGAAGGGGACGACAGAGGATGAGATGGTTGGATGAAATCACCGACTCGATGGACGTGGGTTTGCGTAAACTCCGGGAGTTGGTGATGGACAGAAAGGCCTGGCGTGCTGCGATTCCTGGGGTCGCAAAGAGTAGATACGACTGAGCAACTGAACTGAACTGAACTGAAGCTATTTAAAGGAATAAGAGCCATCGACACTGGATCTGTTGATGTGACAATAGAAACCATCCAGAATGAAACAGATTCAAAAACTAAGTAAGAGCAGAGTACCAGAAAGTTTGAGATGAAATATTCTCCAAGAGTTTAATACATGTAGGATGTGTAAAATATGTAATTGTAATTCCCCCCAAAAGGTGAGCAGGACAAATATTGGATAAAATACTGGTCAAAGTTTATAAAATTTGAAGAAAATGTAAACTGACAGATTAAAAAATCTTAGTGAACCCTTGATTTAGTAATATGGTAGCAAAGCATAAGGGAGAATAATGGCAAGGCCAATTTGCTTATTTTAATTTGCTAATGAAGTTCATTTGATGCAGTATCTCATTTTAGGTTAACAGTTGTCAGCGTGTCAATTACTCAGGTTTGCATTTTAAGGGAAGTGCAGATAAACTTTGTTGCCGTTTGTTTAGTTTTGATATATACAAGCTTTAACATATAATCCATATTAAAAATTTTATATTTCTATAATAAGATATTGATTTTTATTTTATACTATGTTATCAGAAAATGAAATTTAAATTTTGTCTCTCTCTGGCAATCAACAGTTAAAAAGCAACAGAATATCTTCATCTTAATTTAAATATTCCAGGTGATTTTATTTTTTCAAGTCCCAGAACAATATCACTGTATCAAAGTAGAGATCCTATGATAGATGTGAAGGTACCTTCTAAACTAGGTCTTGGTTTCACTTAAAGTAGGTCTTAGTTTTGCTAGGTCATATTCTCAAACATGAAAACTTCCCCTTGGCTACAGAGAATTACCTCTCTTAGCTACTGGTGTCTTAGCCAAAAGATTTCTCTGAGATAGTACTAGAAACCATTATGGCCACATAAGTTTGATAAATTTAATATAGTTTTGTTAAGGTGCGCTCTAGAAGAGCAAGATATCTGTAGCATTAACTAAATTAAGAGAAGAAAAGATCATCTTTTCCATTTGCTTATCATTTTAAAGTAACATTTATGATGATCTCAACCAAAATTCTGTGTCTAAGTGGCATTTCTAAACAGGAAAAAGGAGGGAGTGGCTAAAAGAATAAATACTTTTCAGGCTCAAATATGTATTGTAAATCATAATGATGATATCATTAATTGGTTTGTTTATATATACAGTATATAAACAATGTTTATATATACAGTATATATTTAACAATATATATATATTGTTAAATCACTTTCTTTAAGAGTGTGAATGTTTTGGCACTTAAGAAAAAAGAGTGTGAGCGAACTGAAACAAATAGCAAACTATATAGGAAGAACAATTTTCCAATCCAATACTTTCATTCTTAAATTCAAATTACATAACCAACCCTTAATTATTATGACTTAAACTCTGTGACCAATAATATTTTAATACATGCCAAAATCCTGGAGAATTGCACATTATAATGATTATATATACTATTACATCCCATCCTGTGTTTGGGAAGTGATCTGGTGAGGGTGGGATATCAGGATTTGTGATCCCAAGACGTTTGCTTTGTTCCCAGAGTAAGGAGATTTGTGAAAGGGAGTTAGGAATCAGGTGACCCCAGGGAGGGCCTGCCTTATAGTAATTCAGTTCTTAGAGTCATATGTCTTGGTATGTTGCTGTTTATGTTACAGTTCATGTTTCCATGTGGAAGAACTCACTAAAATAATATTTCAAGCTCTTTCCTCACTGGTTATCCAGTTCTTTCTGGGGGAGAAGTGAGTTTTCTGATTAGCAATCTAACAAAACTAACCGGATATGCTTAGCTTAGCTCTTTCCTCTTTTAGAGTCAGGGGGCTCTTCATGCTGTAAATTTTTCAAGGTTAACCTCAATAGAAGAAGTTTGTGGTTTTTCAGCTATGACTGTACCTGGGTGAGTAAGTGTAATTCTTTAATGCACTGTTAGCAAGCCATGTCTTCCAACCTACCTTTTGTCATAAATAAAGATGATATAATATATTAATCTTCATCTGACTCCTTCATCTAAGCCACACTTTCCCCTATTGCACTGTTTATATGTAATTATGAAGGCTCCTATTTCTTTCTATTGCACTTTAAATTTATCCACCTCTTTCACAAGGCTGTCATTTTCATTATAGGCAGAGGATGTGAATAACTTTGTCTTATTTTAATTGCTTAAAAGGTTTAAACATAGGAAATAGGCGATGAATATTTGTGGTATAAATGGATGGAAAGAGCAGCAAGAATTTCATTTGATAAAGTATATCGTGGATTTTTTTTACATAACAAATTCTTCAGTAAAGTTCCAGTAACCTTATTCAGTAAGCTTGCTGCTGTTTACTAGAATACAAAATATAAAGGCGATAGATTTGTTCTCCAAAGGGGCCGTAACAGGGAGCCTACCATCATCCTTAGCTAGCTGACCTCTGAATATTCAAGGGAACTTTTCCAGGCAATTAAACATCCTCTGAAACATACACAGCTAAGTTTTCTGTTTCTTCTATTGGATAATTCATCTTTTACCTGTGGTTCTTTGTGTGATTCTTTCCACCTAGATCAAGTGAAAGAAACAGAAGTTTTATTAAGGGTGAAAGAGAGTCCATTGGCACAATGACAGGAGAAAGCCTTTGAAAGCGCATGTATTTCTCATTCTTTTCACAGAGCAGTCTTTCCGGTTCAAACCAGCTGTTTGATTCTCTAGGGTCCTCTTACTTAGAATATCTCAACTTTGGAAACCTTGTGGCATAAATTTTTAAAACGATATTCCAATACTGGTTTAGAACTATTCCTTTAGATCAAAATTCAGGATGCAGAAGTTTAGCATGATCAGTGTAGGTAAAGAAAAATGTATTACTGAAGTAGGTTAAAAAAAGTCATTAATATTTATTTGCTGAAATATTAGCTTATGGAATAAAGAATAACCAGGATTTAATAAGTATTAAATAAAAAGTAAAACTCTCCCAGGCCATATTATAATGCCTCAAAAATCGGGCAAGAATTTTTCCATTTCCTTTCTTTTCCAAGAGGAAAATAATAGTAATAACTATGATATTGAACCTCCTCTGGGATTTAGTAAAACATAAAAAGTCCAACCTGTGCATTTTTGGTTTTCATGACCTGAACTGAATATGACCTTCTCCCATATTTCCAACTTCCTTTCCAAAATTGAGAAATTAGTGATTTATAACATCATGTCATTTTTGGCTGAGGTAACATATAAATGATGCTGCACGTTGTTACAGCATGCAGAGTGTTGAACAAATATTTCTCTTTTCTTGCCTCTTTCGTGCTGTTTATTCACTTGTATTCCTAGGAGATGCCATCTCAACACAAAATTTTCTGGCATGGAAATCTTTAAATGAGTGAAAATACCCAATGACATATTTGGTGTAGGACTTTTGCTAGCTCTAGAGTCCCTCAAGCCTACAGGAAGAAGCTGTTAAAATGGATTCCCTACATGTTCATTTTAAATGGGTCAGAAGGTTACGTGATGATATAAAACAGCACACCAGAGCTTTAAAGATGATTTATGCTTTGTTACGCTTATTAATACTAATAATTCTGAATATTTGATATGGAGAAAATACTCTTGAAAAATATCATGTCTGTCTGTGGACATACGGTGTTTGTAAAATGCCTTTATTTACAGCTTTATATCCTTATGTTCACGTGAAGTTTGGTTTTGTCTCAAACTTAGACTTTTCTTTCTCCTAGAAGAAAGTGATTCTTGGCTTTAGTGAAAAATAAATAGAAAGGTATATTTTATACAAATGCATGATACAGATGCATGTCAAGAAAAGATGTACAATTAGGTTGAAGCACATAGGTAAAGCAAAAAAAGGATAGATGCGTTTTATAATTCCTATTTATTTCTATAAAGGGTTTTACTCATTTATTCTATTTAAATAAACTTTCATGTCATTTAACCCATGCCAGGACTTCCCTGGCAGTCCAATGGTTACGACTTGCCTTCCAATGCAGGGGGTGTAGGTTTGATTCCTCATCAGGGTACTAAGACCCTACATGCCTCACCGTACCCCCCCAAAAAAAAGAACACAAACAAAAGCAACAATATTTTACAAATTCAGTAAAACTTTAAAAATGGTTCACATGCAAAAAATCTTAAAAAAAAAATCCAGGCCATGCATTTCTATGAATTCTTTTCACGTATTAACTCAGGTAATTCCAATCATACCCCTATGAGATAGCTACTATTAGGATCCCTGTTTTATGGGTAAGTATATTGTGCTAGAGAAGTTGCTCAGGTGACCCAGCTAGTGTGAAAGAGCCAGATCCAGAGTCTGAGCTCCAGAATGTGGACTCCAGAGCCTGTGCTCTTACCCCATATGCAGGCACTGAAACTCTAAAATATTGAGAAAAACAAAACATCGAGATGCTGCAGAATAGTCTTACTAATTTACTTTTTCCTGTATGCTTATGCCTAGGAAGGGAATACAAAAATTTACTTAATGTTTAGCCTATAATTTTAGTCTGTTATTATATTGTGAATTTAACTGTCAATTTGAAAAATATATAACTACTTCAATATGTTTATATACTTCTCCTTTATTTGTGGAGGTTTAAGTGCACTATTTTTTCTCTTACAGATATGAAAATTAATACTACTAATTATGGTTAATATTTGGAGAATGTGTCTAAGCTTTTTCACACTACAGTGCAATACGAGCAGGTACAATTATCCCTCTTTTAACGAGGAGGAAACTAAACACAGGATGGTCAAACAGGTAAATGAACGTCACGGAACTTTACAGAATAATGTAGGATGTGAATAGGCAGTTTGACAAGAATCTCTGCTCTAACATATACTACATTCCCTCCCATTAAATAAAACCATTGTTCATAGAGAGTCATCCAGAATCAAAGTGAATTGTCAAGACTATAAATGCACTAATATAATTTGAAATATGAAAGGATTGTATTATTTCCTTATTAAACCTGACTAGAGGTATCCCTCTACCTCTGTCAGCATTGGGAGCCCTATCTCCCTCTGGATTAATCTATCTTTGTATCTCTATATTTATGTAGAAATACATTTGCCTACTTAGAAAGGAAAAAATATCAATTGTTTAGGTAAGTACATAGCATGTTTTATTTAGTAATCAATTATTGCTGAAAATTCCACATGTATGGGTCCAGATGTATAAGTTCGATTTCATTTTTTGCATATCTTTCAATACTTTGGGCATTTTTAGTTTAATTTTTAATGTATGAGATATTTTAGTGTCATAAAATATTAACCCTTTTTCTACCTTATTTGTTTGTTTTCTCCATTTTAAAGTGGTTCTTCAGCTACACTGACACAATGTCTGAATAATTTTCTATATCCTACATTCATTCACAATTTTAACCCAAGAATGATATTTACCCATTAATCTCAACCAAGTGCCAAAATTGAGACTAAATAGCTTTCATAAACTTCAAGTGAACGAGGAATTAGAGCTGTTCATGAAAGAAGCATGGATTTGGAGTTCATGAGATGTGGCTCCCCAAATGAGTATCAGGAACAGTTAATATAAGTAAGGAGAAAGGAATACTGACTAGACAAAATCAATAACTGTATCCTATATGAGTAAAAAAAAAAATATCATATTATCACTGCTCTCTTGCAGTTTATATTCTTGTGGATGAAGACAAGTAAATATATATATACACACAGAAGTAAATGAATATATATGTATGAAGCAGGTAAAGGTGAGAGTTGATATATTATAAATTTATATTATACTAATTACATTTGGCAAATGTGCTATCAGATTGTGCTTACTTTATAAACTTTACAACTTTTCTATGAGCTAGAGCATTTCATAAAATTTACAACTTCTTTTAGTCAATCAAAATCATTAACATTAAGAAATAAGTTACTCATACTGATCTTTATGACATATACAGTCAAATAGGAAAGACGGGATATGTAAATACATTCAGTTTTCAGTGTTTTTCTACTGAGCATCTTTTTAAAGTTGAAATGATAAATCATAATCACAATCAAGTACAAGAGGTTTAAAGCTTCAACAGTTCAGGAAAATTCCCTATAAGATTAAATAGATGAATAGTATAGATTTTTAATGAAAATATGATATACCAGCCCAACATAGACTAAACAACCCAAGTAAAGAATTTTGGTCAATTTGGCATAAACATAAGAGAATGATGACAACTTAATCCTGTGCTTATATAAGCAATGTGTATCTGGAGAAATTGTTTGACAATGTGCAGTGGAATAGTTGTAACATTTCAATAATTACTGCTGTGTATCTTATTTTAACCAATCTTCGTCAGATTCCCTGGTGATTCCCTAGTCATTTTAATTTATATTTATACTTGAACAAAAATCTTGGTTTTAAGATAATTGTTTCTTTGTAGAGTATCTCCATTTCATGTAATATATATATAAATAGATGTATAGAAGTGATGTGGAGCTTTTACTTTATATTTCTTTATAATAAAATTCTGCTTTATTTACAAAAGTAAAATGGTTATCATAATTCCAGTGGTTACAAATAGCATCACATTGAAGAGGAAAATTATTTTTATTGGCTATAAAAACCCAAATTTGATAGAAGTGGCACATTGTATCACTTCGGTGAACAATTTTTGGTTACCTCTTTGTTGATTTATAAAATTTGTGGCCAACCTACAGAGTTTACCTTGTTGTCAAGCTTTTTCCTTTTTGTATCCTTATCTCTTTTCAGAGCCATATGTTCTTTTAGAGGTACTTAAAAGCCCAAAGTTGTTCGTTTAATATACTGGCAGAACGTAGAGAAAACTTGGACTTCCTTTTCCATTAATATGCCAAGACAGATGCTCTGAGAAAATTCCTAATAAAAAAATGCCTATAAATGATGAAATATATAGAAAACATTTGTTAATATAAATTTGTTCTTGCAGGAGAGTAACAAAAATCCCCTAAGGCAAAGGGGAAAAAAGAAAAAAAAAATGAACTGAAAATTTATAAGCTAACCTTCAAGCTATAATCACACTTAGGGTATTTGCAAATTGATAATAAGAGTACTGGGTTTTAGTGCTGGACCCCAAGACATCTGCAGCTTCCATGAGAATGTTAACCAAAGTCCCCTTGGCTAGCAAAAATAGCTGAAAAGAAGAATTGTTTATTTGGGTATTTACAATATGTTCAAGGAAGTTCACACTGAAAACATGATGCTAAATAGTTCCAAAGTTTGATAGCATCCAGGAATAGCTACCAAAGGCAAGGACTACCACAGATAAA
This sequence comes from Giraffa tippelskirchi, assembly GCF_054371585.1. Classification (NCBI taxonomy): domain Eukaryota; kingdom Metazoa; phylum Chordata; class Mammalia; order Artiodactyla; family Giraffidae; genus Giraffa; species Giraffa tippelskirchi. Next base: position 116,476,678 of record NC_137278.1, read on the forward strand.
GGTAGAGAAATCTTCACTAGCTTAGAAACCCTGCTAAATCACAAAACACCCAAGAAAACAAAAACATGGTGGATATTCCCCAGAACTGAATATCATGGAGCTTCATATGATGTAAAGATTGGGTGAAATAAACAGTCAAGCTGAATAGTAAAATTATAATCATCCTTTTACATATCAAATTGGGAGAAATATATCTACAGCCTTGAATATTCTCTTATCCATTGAGCTTAGAGAACTTTCTATGCATAAGAATTTACTCAGTGAGAGGGAATGTAATATATATCTAAGAACATGTTTATAGTCACATGATTCACATCTTGCATTTGTACAGAGATGGGTGGCATTCAATTATTTATTTGATGTCCCAGTGCCTATTTCCTCTTCAATAAAATAAGAAAAATTGTACTTGCACATAAGGTAATTCTGAGTAGAAAGTGAAATTTAAAATGGGAAAGCCTGGCCACATTCTCTAAAATTTAACCATAATGAATTGTATCATTTCTGTCTATAAGGGAAATATTATTAGTTTTCTGGCAAAGTTTAAAATAGTAACCAACTGACTTTTACTCTTCTGAGTCAATATCAGAATGCTAAGGCAGAGATCAAATAGAGGAAAGTTATGTACTTCTAATCTTTGTGGCAGCTATGTGATTTCAATACAATTTTTGGCATGTCCGTGTTATAGATTGAATTGTGTCCTCCCTGCCAAGTTCATATGTTGAAGTCTTATATTCCAGTGTCTCAGAATGTGATCTGATTTGGAGGTAGGTCTTTAGGGAGATAAAATGAGGTCATTTGGGCAGGCTCCAATCCTATATCACTGGTATCCTTACAAAAAGGGGAACTTTTAACAAACAGAAATACCTATAGGAAAGATGGCGGGAGAAGAGACAGTAGAGAGATGAATGCCATCTGCCAATCAAGGAGAAATACCCTTCCCTCACAGCCCTCAAAAGGAACCCACCATGCTTGTGCATTGATTTTGGACTTACAGCGTCTGTAAATTTGAGAATTTTTTTTTTTAAGCCACCCAGTGAGTTACCTTGTTATAGCAAACTAATAGTAACTAGTGTGATTGTTATTCAGTCTATAAGTTGTGTCTGACTCTTTGCAACCCCATGAAATGCAGCATGCCAGGCTTCCCTGTCCCTCACTATCTCCCGAAGTTTGCTCAAACTCATGTCCAGTGACTTGGTGATGCCATCCAACCATTTCATCCTCTGTCTCCCCCTTCTCCTGCCCTCAATCTTTCCCAACATCAGGCTATTTTCAAATGAGACAGCTTCACATTAGGTGGCCAATATGATTTAAAAAGTGAGGGGTTAATTAATTATAAACCTAAAGTAAGCTTAATTTTTTTTTCAAATATACAAAAAATGATTTTTAACAGATTTTTCTTTCATGTTTCAAAATGATAACAATTTGTGTGTTATTCTACTTTATCCCATATGCTTGTATATAGCAGTGTAAGAAAACTCCTAGGGCACAAATATTGGTACTGATAGCATTTTCACTTTAATAAACAAGGCTTTGTCTTATTATTTTGATTTTTTGCAAATAAAGCTATCTATCAATTTGAACAATATAAGAATTTTATTCAAAGGAGTCATCTTGAAGAGAGTTTTTGCCAAAAAACTGTGACAGTTTATTTTTTATGAAGATTAAATTCAACTGAAATATTTTGTTTTAAGCCACAAATCCATGCAGATACTCGATTAAAATAAAGTTTATAGAAGTCTAGTCTTTCTTAGTCAACTGATTTGTATCTCATTTTCACATAAATGAGGGAAAATAATTCAATTGATAAAGGAAAGTACAATAAACAAATGAGTTTTATGAATGCAGTATAATCTGCCAATCAAATAGTTCAAATAATTGTTGGCATAATAGTGATAAGTCTATGTTTTGTTGTATTTCCCAGAAAAAAAAAATAGTAAAAAAAAAAAAAAAAGCTTTAGGAAACACAAACGGTTTAAAGCCAAATCTATTAATTTGGTAATGTGAGTCTTAGTTTAGGGGTGGATTTAAGAACTCCACCTCAGTCAGTACCTGGGTTTTCCCTACTAGGAAACACTCAGTCTCTGCTAACATATATCGTCCTAGGGACGGACAGTTTGACTGATGTGGATCAAGACTTGCTCAGGCCTCTGAGTCCTCAAAAGAGAGTGTTAATAAGACCCTGTCCCCAGATAGACTAGGATGAGGCCAACCCCATAACAGATAGAATTTTGCTAGTTAGATTAACCCAGTTGTTGAGAAACTGATGAATGTTTACTACTTATTGGAGGAATGTTGTGAAACCTTTTAATATGTCATTAGAAATATAACCTTTAAAATCTTCTAATCAATGAATTTAAGAGAACTAGAAATAGCATGGTTGACTGATTCATTTTGTTTCACGTCTTTACTCTTTGACTTTGTTCTTAGATACAGGTTGGGTGTTGGCCACTTTATTTGGTGCAAAAAGCTGATACAAATCAACTTCAAAATATTTTCAAGATTCCTGGATGTCTCATTGTTCCACAGATCAATTTTCTAAGCAGTTTACTCTTTTAGGTAATAGTACACAATCATAATGAAATCTGACACTTAAGAACTTTTTTCTTACTTGTCAATGATTTCCTACCTTTTTTCTTTCCTCTTCACAGGAAAATGAGATATGATGTTTTGTTAAATATGATGTTTTTAAAGTAAAAATTTCGGTAAAATATACATAACATAAAATTTACCATTTTAGGTATACAGTTCATAGCATTAAGGACATTCTTATTGTTTTGTGACCACCCAAATCCATCCTCATAATCATCTTCATCTTGAAATTGAAACCGTATCTGTTAAACAATAAGCTCCCATTCCCCCTCTGTTTGGAACTCATCTTTATATTCTCTGTTTTCATGGTTTTTACTACTCTATGATGTGTAAGTTAAATTATACAGTTTGTCTTTCTTTATGTGACTGGCTTATTGCACTTAGAATAATGTCCTCAAAATTCATCCATGTTGTCACCTATGTCAGAGTTCCCTTCATTTTTAGGTTGCATCATATTCTGTTGTGTGTATATACCACACTTTGCTTATCCATTCATCCCTCCATGGGTAGTTGGGTTGCTGCCACATTTTGGCACTTTGCAAGTGGTGTAGTGGTAAGGAATCTGCCTACCAATTCAGGAGACACAGGTGATGTGGTTTGATCTCTGGGTTGGGAAGATACCCTGGAGGAGGAAATGGCAACCCACAACTTATTCTATGAACATATGTGAACAAATTTCTCTTTGGGAACATACTTTCTATTCTTTTGGGTGTATACCCAGAAGAGGGATCTGTGGATCATATGGTAATTCTTTTTCTGAGAACCACCTTACTGTTTCCTATAGAAGGTATACCATTTTTCATTTCTGCAGCAGTTAACAGTGGTTTCAGTTTCCCCACACCTTTACCAATGCTTATTTTGTTCTAGCTTTTTTTTTTTTAGTATCTCTTTGTAGTTTTAATTTGTGCATCCCTAATTGGTGATGTTCACCATCTTTCCATGTGTATGTTATTTGCCATGTGTATATCATTTTTTGGAGAATAATTTATTCAGGTTTCTTGCATGTTTTTGAATTAGGTTTTTGTTGTTGCTGCTGCTAGTAAGTTTTAGGAGTTCTTTACAAGTCCTGGATTTAATCCTTATCAGATATATGATTTGAAAATAACGTCTCCATTCTACAAGTTGCCTTTGTACTCTGTTGATAGTGCCTTTTAATCCACATATTAAAAGAAAAAAAGCTTTATAAATTCCATTTTGTCTAATTTTTTGATGCCTGAGCCTTTGTTATAATATTTAAGAAATCATTGGCAATTTCAACATCATGAAGATTTTGTCCTATGTTGCCTTCTAAGACTTTTATTGCTTTAGCTCTTTCATTTATATCCTTGATGTTTTTTGAGTTAAGTTCTGTATATGGTGTCAAGTAAGGCTCCAAAGTCATTACTTTTGCATATGTGTATACAGTTTACATGCACTATTTATTGAAGACTACTTTTCCCATTGAATGGTCTTGTCAAAACTTGTTTAACCATATACATGAGGGCTTATTTTTGAACTGTCTGGTTTATCCCATTAGTCTATATATCTGTCTTTATGTCAATACCATACTATTTTAATTACCATAACTTTGTACTGTTTTGAAACCATGAAGTGTCAGTTTTCCCATTTTGTTCTTTATTTTCAAGATTGTTTTAGCTATTTTGGACTCGAGATCCCATATAAATTTTTGAATGGCTTTTTCTATTTCTGCATAAAATATCATTGTGATTTTGATAGGGATTGCATTGACTCTATAGACTGCTTTGGTATTTTAATAATTGACATTAAATATTGACATTTTAACAATATTCAGACTTTCAAGCCATGAATATGAGATATATTTCCTTTCATTTATATCTTTAATTTATTTCAGTGACTTTTGTAGTTTTGTATTTAATTCCTAAGTGTTTTCTTCTTTTTGTTGGTATTATGAATTTTTTTGGTAATTTTCTTTTCAGACTGTTCACACATAGAAATGCAACTCATTTTTGTGTTTTGACTTTATTATCCTCTTATTTTGATATTTTGAGTTACTAATTATTATTATTAGAGATATTAGAGTTACTAGTTCATTTAGTAACTTTAATAGGTGCGTGTATATGTGTGTGTGTGTATGTGTGTATGTGTGTGATCATCAGCGTTTTCTATGAAAAAGATCATATCATCTGCATAAAAGATAGTTTTATTTCTTCCTTTCCAAATTGAATGTATTTTATTTCTTTTTCTTACTTAATTGTTCTAGTTGGGACTTTCAGTGGTTGAATAGATGTGGTAAAAGTGGGCATTTGTTTCTTGTTATTTATCTTAGAGGAAATGCTTTCAGTGCTTCACCACTGACTATGATAGTCACTGTGTGTTTTTCACATATGATTTTTGTTATGCTGAGGTAGTTTTCTATTACTAGTTTGTTGAATGTTTTTTATCATGAAAAGGTATTGGATTTTGTCACATGATTTTTCTCCATCAGCTGAGATGATTCTGTTTTTTTTTTCCTTCATTCTTTTTACATAGTGTTTTGTGTTCATCAATTTTTATATGTTGGACGATCCTTGAACTCCTGGAATAAAACCCAATTGGACATAATGTAATTCTTTTAATATACTGTTGAATTCTATTTGCTAGTATTTTGTTGAGGATTTTTACATCAGTGTTCATAAGGGATATTGGTCTGTAGTAATATTGTATTGCGTTTTTCTTTACTGTGATTGTCTGGCTTTGGTATCAAGGCAAAGTTGGCCTTACAGAATAAATTAGGAAGAGTGCCTTCCTTTTCAATTATTTTTTGGAAATGATTGATAAGGATTGATATTAGTTCTTATTATAAAATTCACCAGTAAAATTATCTGGTCTTGTGCTTTCATTTTGTAGTAAGTTTTGATTACTCATTTGAACTCTATATATTTATAAATATTTTCTGTTTTGTGATTTTTCTTAATAAGGTTTTGTTTCTAAAAACATTTTCATTTCATCTATGTCATCTAATTTGTTGATGTATACCTTCATATTCATTTTTATTATTCTAGAATTGTTAGTAGGACCTCACTTTCATTCTTGATTTTAGTAATTGAATGTTTGCTCTTTAATTTTCTCTTTTTCTAGTTCCTTCTGTTGTAAAGTTGGGTTGTTGATTTGAAATCTATCTTGTTTCGTTTTCTTCACACATCACTTCCTTAACTTTCTCAATATCTTTCTTTGTTTCTCTGAGAATCTTTTTTTTTTAAATTGGAGGATAATTGCTGTACAATGTTGTATTAGTTTCTGCAGTTAGTTTCTGCTGTACAACGAAGTGAAACACATGATTGTGTATATATGTCAATACTAATCTTCCAATTCATCCCACATATCCATTCTCTCCATCCATGTCTCTATTCCTGCCCTGAAAACAGGTTCTCTTAAATTTCAAATGTAAAAATTAACTCCAACTTCCTGATGCACTTTGGATGTGAGAGACAGAAGTGCAACATTGACATGTTCCTTACACTAAGATGAGGTGACAGAGGAGGAGACTTGGAAGGAGATCAAGATTCCTTTTCAACACATGTTACATTTGAACTTCTTGGTAGTTTTTCAAGTGAAAACATGACTTCATGGAGTTTTGAAAAAATAATATTCCATAGAAGTCATTAACATATAGGTGGCATGTAAAGCCATGAGGCCATGGGTTATATAAAAAAAAAAAGAGAGAGAGAGAGAGAGAAATGAGTGGGAGACTAAACCCTAGGTAGCTAAATTTGGGGCCAAAAAGAAGAAGAGAAAGAGAGCGTATAAAGGAAACATAGACATGACCATATAAGTGACAGGAAACCAGGAGAGTAAGTAGTTGTATGAGTGTACTGGAGAGTTTTGTGTACAAGGTAAGATATTGTGATACAACATACTGAAACACACTCTGGGTTAAATACAATTGTTTTAATGTGTTAGTCTAGGAATTCAAGTCCAGGTTGTTAGGACAGTTTTGTTATTCTCAAAACAGCTTCCATCTCTGGATCCATGTATCTGCTTCTGTTCCAGTTATCTCCTAGCTGCAAGAAAAGGAAAAAAAAAAAGTGGCAAAAAGAGCTTACTCCTGTTTATTTAAGGTGCTAACTGTAAAGAGGCACACGTCACTTCTGCACACATCCAAATGGCAAGTAACTAATTTCATCGCACTAACTACCTACTGCAGAATTTGAAAATAGTGGTTTTTAAAAAGATGGCAATGTATCCAGCTAAAACTTTATTACTCTTGAAGAAGGAAAAAATAAATAAGTAATGATTAGGTGTTTCTTCCTTACAGCTGTAGTAAAGAAGACTGTGACTGACTTTTTAGAATATTGCACTGAGGTCAAGAAAATTTAAGACAAAGGAGTAATTATTGGTTTTGTTAAAATAGAGCTTGCTAGTGAAATTGACTTGTTTCCAGTGGAGTAGTGGGAACTTGAGTCTGATTGCTGTTGTTTCCAAAGAACTAGAGAATTTGGGAGTACAAACAAAAGGATGAAATAGCAATAGTCTTAGAGACTTTTAAGAGGATGGCAGTAGCACTGGTTTCCAGTCAAATTCATCCTTCTTGAAGTAGAGTAAGTAGAAAACAAAACAAAACATAACAGAGTCACATAAAGCAAAATTTTTATCTTGATGTTTATTTGAAAACATAAAACATTGTTTTAAGTTTTATGTGCCGACTTGTTGCAAAATGGTTTTATGGAAAGAAAAAAGTTTATGAAGAATCAGTGTGGCTAATGCAAAGACAAACAAAAACAGGCTTTTTTTTTTTTTGCAAAAAGAGAGGCAAATCTCAAGATTCTAAAGACTAAGTACTGAAAACTCTATGGTATCAATTTTAGAAATACCAACACAAACTGTTTACCTTGATTGAAGATTTTAACAACATAAACTTAGGGATAGACAGCATAAGGGTAGACCAGTTTGATAGCATTCATTTACAAATATGTGTCATATGTGATCAGATAACTTTAATATATCCCAGAAGAATTGGGAAGATTGTAAGTCTACCTAAAGGGGAAAGATACTCAGAGACTTCTTACATAACCTCAATATATTCATATCTCCAGGATTCAATGATGCATAAACATGCTCAAAGAACCACTCACCTTTATTATATCACTTCAGCCAGAATACCCAGGAAATTTAAACGACAAGTAGCAAGTTAAAAAGAGCCTTCTTGAATATTGAATGGCTAATAATAACAGAATACCTGCATGTGAGATTGAGAGTTGATATTTTTATAAAATAAAATTTTAAAAAGGAAAATTGTTTTACTTCAAAGTAACTTCTTGTTTCATTACATCCCATTGGCTTCAAAAGGTGAGTGTGTGATTTCCATGCTGTGAACATATAATTAGCAGTTACCGTAAAAGACAAAGCATAGAACATCAACAAAATATTTCCTTGGTAACAGACCAAACAAATTAAAATAAAGAAGGAACAATCGCTTTTGTAATCTGTTCATTAATAAATTCTTTTTAACTAACATAGTAGAATTCAATCTGAACATGTCAAAAAACGTTTCTTTTAAGAATAGAATACAGATATAGAGAACTGACTTGTGGACAAAGTGGGGGAAAGAGAGAGAGGGACAAATGGAGAAAGTAGCATAGACGTTTATACTCTACCATGTGTTGCTATATAACACAGGGAGCCCAGCCAGATACTCTGTGATGGTCTAGAAGGATGGGACGAGGGAAGGGGAGGGAGGTTAAGGAGGGATGTGATATATGCATAATTATATATGATTTGGTTTGTATGGCAAAAACCATTATAACATTGTAAAGCAAACTTCCTCCAATTAAAAAATAAATTAAAGCAAAAAAACAACAACAAAAGAATAGACTAACAGGTATAAAAACAGAAAATATCCAACTTACTCTTTCACATTTTTACACTCCCCCCCAAAAGTGGTTCCATTGAAAGATTTACCTTTGGCCAATAACTTTTTATTGTAGAATAAAATAATGTCAAATTAATAATGATATGCTTATAAATATCAGAATAGCAGTAACTAAACATGTAGGAAACATTTCATTTGGTCCAGAAGGAGTATGTGATGGCTCTTGCAATATATCTGCATTCACAAAATTTATCTTCTTTCTAATAACAACTGTAAATTCCTCCTGGTAACAATAAAAGCCTGCTCAATTCTGCCTTTCATCCAAAAAGGCCATTTTTATTTATAGATTATGGGAAATATTAAATAAGCTAACCTCTGCTCTCACCTGCATACTTGATGTTACTTGTGAAAGCTACATATACATCTAGGTGTTCCTGACAACTCCCAGCTTTCATGTGTCTGGATGAAGAGTCACAGGGCACTTGGAGTCTTGAGGTTGAGGCAAGTTCAGTCAAAACATATTGAGCAATCTTGAGTGTAAATGTGAAAAATAGCAGAACATGAACATTACAGCATGGGCAATTTTAACAAAGGGATTACTTTCTCCTTCCCTTTTTTGAATAAACAGATGTAAACTGTCAAAAAGAACTAATTCAAACTATAAGAAAGAACTAATGAATACCCATATACTCACACACACACGCGCGCGCAAATGCACACTGACACACATTTTTGGAAGACAAATTGAAAAAGTTAAGGTCTTTATTTTTAAGCTTGGCAGAAAATTCCTCTAACTAAACATACCTGCATATAGTGTTTATATTCTAAATACTTTCTGCTTAAGTCTATTGCATTATTCCACAAAGTTATACACACATATATGTTGCAATTCCAAAACAGTCCAACTAATACTTGTGAGTTTTTTTATAGTCTGAAAAATGATCTTTTCCCAGAATTTGTCATTCAGTGCCTAGATAATGGGCAAATCTATTACTATCTTCTTCTATGGTTAATGAAAGTTCAGAGGAATTAAGGTTACTTGAATGCAATGGCTGTTACCAAATTCTAGAATTAATAACATTAAATTCATTTCTAATTGCATAGTAATTTTGGAAAATAAGTCTTTCTGGAGATATTTTTCAATATTTCTTAAAATCACAGCTTATATTTTCTCTAAAACTATTATTTTCTGTAAATAAAGACTAGTTCTTTGTAAATAAGTCCATGATATTCCACATATTTTATAAATAACAGCATTACTGTAAAAATTGATTTTCAATATCACTGACAAAGAAAATAAATAAAAACAGCAAATGTATGTTCCAGGAAAGTCAGGGAGCATTAAATTTTTGACTTATAGCATAGAAATGTGTATTTCTTAAAGTAGAATTTACCAAATTACTAAAATTAAAATAATTATCTATGAGACTTATAAAATGATGGATTAAAATACATATACAATGAATCAAAATATTCTGAAAAAAGACCTGGGTTTTAATAAATAAGTTCAGTGGTTCCTATAATTTATGAAAGTTTGAGAGAAATAGTCAATATATCTTACAAACTGCTAAGGGTAAAAAGGAATAAAATTCAGCATATGAACTTTTGTTCTAAATAAATATAGTAAGTGTTTTTGTCAACTTTTGAGAAATACATACACCCATGTGACCCATAATATAAAGATATACAATCTAGCTATTATATATTTCCTAGAATTTTCTGAATGCTCTTTACCATCAACTCCTGCCCCATGTGTATGAAAATAATGACTTTCCAAATTTTTTGCCACCATAAATAAGATTTGCTTGATCTATTTAGGCTCCTAAAATTGCAAGCAAACGGTATTACTCTTGAAGTCTTCTTTCACTCAGCATAAGTTTTGGAGAATAACCTATGGTGTTGTATGTACCAGTGGTTTATTTCTATGTAGTGGTCTATTTTGGAGAAGGCAATGGCAACCCACTCCAGTACTCTTGCCTGGAAAATCCCATGGACGGAGGAGCCTGGTAGGCTGCAGTCCATGGGGTCGCTAAGAGTCGGACACGACTGAGCGACTTCACTTTCACTTTTCACTTGCATGCATTGGCGAAGGAAATGGCAACCCACTCCAGTGTTCTTGCCTGGAGAATCCCAGGGTCGCGGGAGCCTGGTGGGCTGCTGTCTATGGGGTCGCACAGAATCGACACGACTGAAGCGACTTAGCAGCAGCAGCAGCAGCAGTGGTCTATTTTATTGTTTGTCCATTCTCCTATTGATACACATATGGAATGTTTCCAGTATGGGGTCATTACGAAGAAAGCTGTTGTGAATATTTTCATACAATATTTTATGGACACATGTTTTCATTTTTCTTGGGTATATACTTAGAATTGGAAAGGCAAAGTCATGGGGTAGGTATAGTTTTAATTTTATAAGAAGTTTAAATACATTATTCCAAATGTCTATAGCACATATTGTTTTTTGGCTATAACATATTTTTAACACTGCCAACAGTAACATAAGCTCCAGGTATTGTGCAACCTTCTATCATTGGTTGTGTTTCTTTTATGGTGTTGGTTTTTATTTCCTTGATAACTAATGATGGTGAGAACATTTTCATGTGTTTATTGATTAATCAGAGATATTTCTAGTGAATTTTCTATTTAAAAGTGTGCGAATTGCCAGTTGACTTGTTTCCTTTTTGGTATACTCTGGCCTACTGCACTTGGGGCACATGTGCTTATGAAGACTATATCATTATGAATAATATGGATTTATATAGAAAAAACGCAGGTTATCTTTATTGTCTACTTCTTCAAACATTGAGTAAGTTTCCAAACACAGAGATGTACTTAGTGTAACAGTGTGTGCTCAGTGTGTGTGCTCAATCACTTAGTAGTGTCTGACTTTTTGCTACCCCATGGACTGCAGCTTGTCAGGTTCCTCTGTCCATGGAATTCTCCAGGCAAGAATACTGGAGTGGGTAGCTATATAACGGTAATCTCTCTAAAAGCAGAAAGTTTAGGAAGTAAGTACTGAAAATGGCTTTCTGTATGTGGCCTGCAATTCACGTTGACTGTGAGAAAATAACGTTCCTCTTGTCCATTTTAGAATAGATGAGGATTCAAACTAAAATTAAAATAAAGAAAGAAATCAAAGCAAGATATTGTTAGCACAAGATAGACCCTGGAGCTATAAGGGACAATAAATAAGGGAGGCCACTCCACTAATTGTATTTTCAAATATATTTCTATTAGCTTCTTAAGAGTTTCCAGTATAGTTCCACAAGTCTCTGAATCTCAGATTATTTTGCTTTTTGGTGTTTTATTTCTCCAAACTTTGGTTTTGATAGTTTATATTGCTATGTCATAAAGCTCCTTAATCTTTTGCATGCCCATTCTAAATTACTGTTCCTTTCATCCCAAGTTACAGTTGAATCTTCTACTTTTTTCATCTTTAGTTTATGTTAATGAATATATAATTTCCTGTGGCTGGTACATAAGTTACTTATGAATCAGCTTGACTTTCTTGAGGCTGGTGTCTGTTGGCAGCTGTTGTGTATTGCAGGGGTCCCCAAACTCCAGGATCTAATACCTGCTGATCTGAGGTGGAGCTAATGTAATAATACTAGACATTTATTTATTGTTAATTATTATTATTTTATTGTGCACAATAAATACTTGAATCATCCCAAACCACCTTCCGCCCTCCCCCTGGTCCCTGGAAAACATGTCTTCCATGAAAGCGGTCCCTTATGCCATAAAGGATGGGGACCACTGATCTGTTACTAGTTTATCCTTACTACCAAGGCTTGACTTTCCAGTAGTATTTAATGAATTACAGGTGGTCAGCAAGGTTTCTTTATGGAATATGACTGGAACTTGACATTATAAAATAAATTTTGAAATTCTATATTTTCTATAGCTTATTTTAATTTAAATAACATTGAACTTAACCTCATTTTTAAATGGGAAAATTTTGCCATTATCCAACTAGAACTAACTCATTTTTCAATATGTATTAATTGAACTTAATCTTTTTAAATACAATTAGATTACATAAACTTTTCACCTCTTCTTGGATCAATTTTGATGATTCACATGTCTCTAGACAAATATACATTTGTTTTATAAAGTTACATTTAATATTTTCTTTAAAATAGCTTAACCTGTTTTTCTAATATTACTTGCATATTTATTCCTTTTTCCTTATTTAATTTGCTGAGAGCTTATAAATTGTATTAGTTGTTAAAATACTGTTTAAAATATTTTTTTGTATTTTTGTTTTTGTTGGTTAGCTAACTTCAAAAGATAATTCCATATTCTTTGAAAATTTTCCTCTTTCTTCTTTAATGAATTATGGCTATAACTTTTCAATTTAAAGCATTTACTTTATTCCATATATATAAGTATAAAAGGGCTTCCCTGGTGGCTCAGATAGTAAAGAATCTGCCTGCAATACAGGAAACCTGGGTTCAATCCCTGGGTCGGGAAGATCCCATGGAGAAGGAAATGGCAACCCACTCCAGTATTCCTGCCTGGGAAATCCCATGGACAGAGGAACCTGGTGGGCTACAGTCCATAGGGGTCGCAGAGAGTCAGACATGACTGAGCGACTAACATAAGTATAAAATGCATTCCTTTTCATCACTTTCTAGATAGTTTGAAATTTCATAATTTTAAGTTTGATTCTAGAGGCAACTATATGTAGTTTTCCAAATTTCCAAGTAGTTAAGATGTTTGTTACGGAGAAGGCAATGGCACCCCACTCCAGTACTCTTGCCTGGAAAATCCCATGGACGGAGGAGCCTGGTAGGCTGCAGTCCATGGGGTCGCGAAGAGTCGGACACGACTGAACGACTTCACTTTCACTTTTCACTTTCATGCATTGGAGAAGGAAATGGCAACTCACTCCAGTGTTGTTGCCTGGAGAATCCCAGGGACGGCGGAGCCTGACGGGCTGCCATTTATGGGGTCGCACAGAGTCGGGCACGACTGAAGCGACTTAGCAGCAGCAGCAGCAAGATGTTTGTTAACACCCTTTTTATTACTTGTATCTAACTTCATTATATTATAATAAGAGCCTATAAAATCTTAATTGTCTAAGTTTTCCTTGTGGCAGCAACTTGAGTGGTTTTACTAACAGCTTATACTAGTGAATATTTATATAATATATGAATATTTTCTGTTTGAGAAAGCTATTTTTCTAATTTTCTTCTCTTCTTTCTAACCTTTCTTCCTCCTCTCCTAATTCCTTTTTCATTTCTTCTATTTCTCATCTATGATATATTATTTTATTTTATTATAAAATTAACTTAATTCATTATGGAATTTATTTTATTTTATATTTTATTTATATATAAATAAATCAATATCATTTACTCTTAATATTGTATTATTATCATAAATAATGTCACTATTATGTATTTATTCTCAAATTTTAGTGTATCTAATATGAATATGTCTGTATTTGTGTTTGTTTTGCTTTCAAGTAACTGTTTTTTATTACAAATTATTATTTTCAATCTTTATCACTTAATCTTATTATGTCATTGTTTAGGAAATAGCATTTAGTTCATTTGTTTCACATTAACCCAACCTGAGAACACATTATAGAAGTAGACAATCTATCCACATTCCATATGGGGCTTCCCTGTTAGCTCAGCTGGTAAAGAATCCGCCTGGAATGCAGGAGTCCTGGGTCAGTATGATCCCCTGGAGAAGAAATAGGCTACCCATTCCAGTACTCTTGGGCCTCCCTGGTGGCTCAGACGGTAAAGAATCCACCTGCAATGCAGGAGACCTGGGTTCAAACCCTGGGTTGGGAAGATCCCATAGAGGAGGAGATATGGGTTCGATTCCTGGGCTGGGAATACACCTTGGAGGAGGGCATAGCAGCCCACCCCAGCATTCTTGCCTGGAGAATCCCCATGGACAGAGAAGCCTGGCAGGCTACAGTCCATGGGGTCCCAAAGAGTTGGACACAACTAAACGACTAAGCACAGCACACTCTATATAATGTTACATATGAAATTTAATAGTGAAGATTTGCTAGAGCTGAAAAAATTTAGATATTTTTCTTTACTGTTATCCTTTAGTAATTTTACCAGGTTATTCTAAGGTTTATATTTTGTTTGGTTTTGCTTTTTATTTGTTTTTCTCATCCATTCATTGTGAATTGTCTGAGCTTTTTTCAATCTTTGAGTCTTTTCAACTCAGGAAAACATTCTTCAGTAATTTTTAACTATTGAACTTCTTTAATTTTTATCTTCTCCTGGAATTTTAAATACATTTGGTGTTCTAGATAAAAATTTCTTTTCTTTCCTATCAACACTTTCTATCAACATCTTTTCTATCAAATAAAAATTTCTTTTCTATCAACACTTTCTTCCCACTTGACAAAAGTGCCTAGCCTGGTTGGCACCTTTGTACCACTGCCTGTTTGGGGGCTGTCCTAAGAAACAAATTAAATTAGCTCAAAAACTAAGCTAGGCATTTACAGGTGGGAATTCTCAGCTAATTGCATTCCATATAATTTGGCAGCCAGTTCTTCTCTCAGAAGGGATCTGAGCAGTACACCTCTGTGCCTGTCACTAAATAGAGGAAAAAAACATCTCTATCTTTACCCTGTTTGTTTAAAGAAGCTTAAAAGAACATATCAATAATATAATGACATTGTTTAAATAGAGAAAGTAAAGAAAAATCAACAAGATTTTGAGATTAAAAAGAGCCAGAAATGTAACTGTAAGTGAAACTGCTCAGTCATGTCCGATTCTTTGCGATCTCATGGACTGTCGCCTACCAGGCTCCTCCGTCCATGGAATTTTCCATGCAAAAGTACTGGAGTGGATTTCCATTTCCTATATACATTGTATATAAAAGGTCAAATTTTTAAAAATATAAGCTTTGTAACACCTAAATGGTACTAAGAAATTGGAGCATTTTTTTAAAAATGCATTATATCCTTAGATTAAGACTTTGCAGTTTACATGAATCACAGCTCTCCCTGCTGCTATGATCGGACGAAATATCTTCCCCAGTATATTTGTCATGGCAGCAGACTGATTATGGAAGATATCCAGACTTTGTATTAATAGCATCACTTAACCAGTGGTAAGATTTTTTTTTTTTTTGCCTTTCCTATTACTCATCCTAGATTCAATGACAGCCACAGACCAGAAGTGTGCAGTAAGAAAAATCTCCAAAGAAAGTGCTCATATTCTTAACCAAAAAGTGGGAAAAGGAAACTTCGAATGGTCACAGTGGGGAGGGTTCTATTTTTCTTTCTTATATTTTTCTCTCTCACTTCAGCCACCAGTGACTGCTATGGTGGTGGTGGCAACAAAAACCACAGTGAGGGTCAGGCAGTTGCCTTAACTGAAAGGGAGGGAAAGTTTTATCTCTGACCACAGGAGTTGTAGTTCCAAAAGCATGAGCTGAAACTCCAAGGCTTAACTTCTCTCTCTATCTTGATGGCTATCCTTTGATTTGGAGGTAGTCACAGGAAGTGCACAGGACAGCAGGAAATATAAAGGCATAAGCCCCAGCAAAGCAGAAAGAGTTGGGGATTCACAGAGAAGAAAGAACTCAAGAAAAATATCTTTTAAAATAGTTTAAGATTTCCTCAGTTCTCTCCCAAGCTGCACTACATAGATCTGACTCTAAACAAAATATCAAACATTTTGAAAACTGAAATACAGAAAAAAACCACCATCCAATTCACAGACTGCCTACTGGGTGGCATATATGGAAGACAGTTACAGATACCACTAAAAAGACCTTCAGAAATTACCAAGTTAGAATTATACAAGATGATTAAATCCTAGAGATCAAATATACACCATTCTATAAAATCACTGCAGATGGTGATTGCAACCATGAAATTAAAAGACGCTTACTCCTTGGAAGGAAAGTTATGCCCAAACTAGATAGCATATTAAAAAGCAGAGACATTACTTTGCCAACAAAGTTTCGTCTAGTCAAGGCTATGGTTTTTCCAGTGGAGATGTATGGATGTGAGAGTTGGACTATAAAGAAAGCTGAGCGCCAAAGAATTGATGCTTTTGAACTGTGGTGTTGGAGAAGAGTCTTGAGAGTCCCTTGGACTGCAAGGAGATCCAACCAGTCCATCCTAAAGGAGATCAGTCCTGGGTGTTCATTGGAAGGACTGATGTTGAAGCTGAAACTCCAATACTTTGGCCACCTCATGTGAAGAGTTGACTCACTGGAAAAGACCCTAATGCTGGGAAGGATTGGGGGCAGGAGGAGAAGGGGACGACAGAGGATGAGATGGCTAGATGGCATCACCGACTCGATGGACATGAGTTTGAGTAAACTCTGGGAGTTGTTGATGGACAGGGAGGCCTGGTGTGCTGCGATTCATGGGGTCGCAAAGAGTGGGACACGACTGAGCGACTGAACTGAACTGAACTGAACTGAACCTATAATAAACAATACTACAATTGTTGTTGTTCTTCAATTGCTCAGTCGTTTCTGACTCTTTGCAACCCCATGGACTGCAACACGCCAGCCTTCTCTGCCCCTCACTATCTCCCGGAGCTTGCTCAAACTCATGTCCACTGAGTCAATGATGCCATCAAACCATCTCATCTTCTGTCATCCTCTTCTCCTCCTGCCTTCAATCTTTTCCAGCATCAGGGTCTTTTCCAAGGAGTCAGCTCTTCACATCAGTTGGTCAAAGTATTGGAGCTTCAGCTTAAGCATCAGTCCTTCCAATGAATAATCAGGATTGATTTCCTTTAGAATTGACTGGTTTGATTTCCTTGCTGTCAAAGACATTTTGCTAAGAGGGTAAAGCTTATGAAAAGGGTTTTAATCACATTAAATAAAAATAATAAAGAGAGTAGGAGAGAACTTTTGAAGGTGGTGAATACATTTATAGCATAAGTTGTGGCAATAGTTTCACAGGTTTATAATTATATCCAAATTCATGACTTCTATACATTAAATTTATATACCTATTTGTATGTCAGTCATATCTCTGGGCTTCTTGGGTGGCACTCGTGATAAAGAACCTGCCTGCCAATGCAGGTTAGATGTACGAGTCGCTGGTTAGATCCCTGGGTTGAGAAGGTTCCCTGGAGGAGGGTATGGCAACCCACTCAAGTATTCTTGCCTGGAGAATCCCATGGACAGAGGAGCCTGGTGGACTGCAGTCCATGGGGTCAAACAGAGTCTGATATGGCTGAAGCAACTTAGCACACACACATGTCTCAATAAAGTGGTATTAAAAAAAATAATGAAGCTTATGCTAGATTTCAACCCTCACAAAAGCTTAAACACAATAAAATGGAATGTCTACATTAAACATACAGATATCTTGCACACACAAATCTGTACATAAATATTCAGTACAGCTTTACTCATCCATAATAGCCCCAAATTGGAAACAACTCAAATGTTCTTTCCTGAGTAAATTAGTAAATAAAACTGTTAGTATATGCATACAAGGGATACTACTCAGCAATAAAAAGAAACAAGCTGTTAATTAATGCAATAACACAGATGAATTATAAATGCATATGCTTAATGAAAAAAGCCAATTTCAATGGCTATATATCTCAAGATTTGATTTATGTGACATGCTGCAAAAGACGGATTGACCGGGGTCAAGAATGATCAGTGGTTGCAGGGGTTAGAGGGAAACATGTAACTACAAATAAACTGATGACACCAGGGATATTTTTTTAATGGGGCACTAAAACTATTTCTCTAATTACGGTGGGGGTTGCACTGTTCTATACATGCATTAAATCTCAGAACTGCAGTCCAAAGAGAATCTTGATTTTATTTTATGTTAATTTTTAAAAATTAAAATAATTTTAGTGGGTTTCATAAACAGTCTGGAAGAAGACCCTCCTCAACTCAGTGCTACACTGAAGTATTTCTGCCTTTGTTCAATTTATTACAAATAATTTGTTCACAGCTATGGTCTCCACTTTCTAACCAAGATCAAAATATAGTACATGCGGCTGGGATTACCATCCCACATTATTCACCTCCTACCTTCCACTCAGATCCTCTTAGCCCCTCTGCAAAAGTCCCACTTTCTTCTTTCAATGTCTTCCTCTTCCTGTATCTTTAACTATAACACTGGTGCTTACTTGTGCATTCTAGAGGAGAATTTTTTTTAAGGAATGACAGGGAAATGGGTTAGTCTGAATTTTCATATTGTGCTCAGTCTCTCAGTCATGTCCATCTCTTTGCAACCCTTTGGACTTGTAGCCTGCCAGGCTCCTCTGATCACGGGATTTCTTCAGGCAAGAGTACTGGAGTGGGTTGCCATTGCCTCATCCAAGGGATCTTACTCATGTCTCCTGTATCTTCTGCATTGCAGGCAGTTTCTTTACCGCTGAGCCATCTGGAAATATCCAATTTGATGGATATCTTACTGACCAGAAGTAAAAACTGGGATTGGAAGTTAATAGGCTTTAGCACTAAAACTTTAACTCAGGTATTCTCTAACTATAAAAAAAAAATGATTTAGCTATACCAACACTGTGGAACTGATCCATTTTTTCAGTACATACTATGCTTTGTAGTATCTAATAAAAATTCAATAAACTATCATCTCATCTAAAATTAACAAATTCTTATCCATGTGTAATTAGCATTGTTTTCCTTATTGATGTTTAACTTATACAGAGTGAAGGAATAAAAGAAATATGGGTAATGCCTCTGGATTTTTTGTTCAAATTATTATATAAAATTAAATCTCAGTTTAGTTAAGCAGTAGTTTATAATTTTCACTCCGCCTCAGAGTGAGATCTTTTATAGAAACGTGAGTTCTTAAATATACTTTTGCAGTACAGGAATTCTTCCAACTGTTACTGTCACAATGTTCATAAAAATATAATTATGTTTAACTGTTAGCAGCAGTACATGGCTAATGAATCAGACACTGGTGTTTTTAATTTGATCAACATCTGGTTTTTCTCTAGTTTTACCACTGAGGAAGCCAAGGTTGATTGACTAAAGAATGATCAATTAATATATGATGGTTGACTTAAACATTATCATTCATATATAGTAATATATCTTCCTTATTCAAAGTATCCAATTATAACACAACTTTCTGTTTATGTTTGTTAATATCACTACTCTTAAATTTATGGTTGTAATTTTGTTTAAAATGCTTGCTATTTCAAAAATTCTGTTAATAGTGTTTCTATTTGCAGTTATGTTAAAGTGTTTGATTAAAAAAATAGTAAACAGTGGGTACGGAGATATCTTATGTTTGTTTGCTGTTTTATCTATTATTTATAGTAAAGCTGGTTGTTAAATCTGTTTCAATGTTTTTCTTTATGAAAACCTTTTGAAATTATGTTGTCTGACATCAATATGAACTCATTATTAACTTAATACATATATAGATAGATAGATACAAAAACAATTATAGATGTGGATTTCTACATTGGTTGGCACATACACCTATTCATATCCCTGTCCACTGAGTGGAGTTACAAGTATCCCAGTAGCAGTGAGCACATCAAGTCTTAAGACCTTGGTTTCTAAAATAAAATTCCCCAGTAAATGGGAACCAAAGTTTCTTGGGAAAATGTTTGATTCTAGTACTGGAATAGGGAAAACACAAGACAATCCAAGAGTGTTTTACAGTATCAAAAAATAAGAAATACTGGGAGACAAATGGAAGAATGAGAGTGTGTCAGAGGGAAAAGGAGCCAATTGAATAGCCTCCAATGACCAGAACTTAAACAATTTGAGCAACAAAATAAATAATGACAATATTGAGTTATAAACCAAAGAATAAAATAAATATCTAAACCCACATTGATACAAATAAATGATAAAATAAATTTAAAAGCAGAGGCTAAGTGATGTGTACTCACTATAGAATAATTCCAAATACCAAAGGTAGAAGGAATAAGAATATAATAGATGATCATTAGATCATTATCATGCAAAATATCCTAATGAATGATAAAATTTGTGGATGAAATTTTATAATATTTTATAGCCTCACTATTAATTACTATGATGGTTTTAACTTATGTGAAAATGCCTTAATAATACTACTTTCAGGAGGTAGATATTAATTCCTTTCCCCTTAAGTGTGGACTAGACTTAGTGATTTATGTTCAAAGAATAGAGCACGGAAAGTGAAAAATGTTAATTCAGCAATAATAAAAACCCACAACAACTTAACAGAATGATTTAAGCCAACATTACCCGACTCAAATCATATTAATATTATGTATTCTCTGATATGATTTAATTTAGAGGAGACTTCACCTCTGTGCTGTTCTCCCAAATCCATAACTCCAGGCTAATTTTGAGAAAATATTAGACAAACTTTAGTTAAAGGAATTCTACAAAATATCTTACTAGAATGCTTCATAAAAGTCATTGAAAAAAAAGGAAAGACTGAGAAATTGTCACAGATTAAAGTAAATATGATAAGTAAATATAGTGTGCTACCCTGGATTTCATCACGGGATATAACACTGATACTTGTAGAAAAATTGTTAAAATAAAGTCTAATTTGTTAGTATTGTATTAATATGATTCTTTTTGAATTTCATAAGTTTAGTATCATTATTTAAGAGAAACAGGGTAAAGTTTATATGAGAACTCTGTAACTATCTTTATAATTTCTCCTTAATTCTGAAAATTATTTCAAAATTAAAAAGTGGAGTGAAAGTGAAAGCCGCTCAGTGATGTCAACACTTTGCAATCCCATGGACTGTAGCCTGCCAGTCTCCTCTGTCCATGGAGTTCTCCAGGCAAGAATACTGGAGTGGGTTGCCATCCTCTTCTCCAGGGGATCTTCCAAACCCAAAAATAGACCCCAGGTCTCTCACATTGCAGGCAGATTCTTTACTGTCTGAGTCACAAATCCAAAGGATCAAGTAACAGCAAGTTGCAATCAGATTCAGTATTAAGTAGGAAAATTTATGAAATTGCAATGCTTCCACAACGGATTGCTATGAAGCTAAAGAGTCTGAAAATGATCATTATCAGCTAAAACATGGAGAAAGGAGTTCTCTGAAGCACTTTTGATAGAAGTGTATTTAATACATCTTCTTTGAAAAAACTGTTTGGCTTTATGTGGTAATGCTGAGGATAAGCTTATTCATGACCCAACAATTCTACTCTAGGTGGATATTCTTGGGAAACGCATATATTTGCACACCACAATAAAGGCCAAGGTTGTCCTCAGTAACATTGTTAGTATATATTAGCCCAAATCTCAAAAAATTGAAATGTTCATTGTTATTAGAGTGAACAAATTGTTATAGAGCTATAATGAATTAAAAAATAGACAACAATTAAAGTTACTGAACTCCAGCCACATGTAAATATTTATGTATATTATAAAAACAATATTGAAAGACACAAACACAAGGTAAAATGTTCAATATGATTACATTTATAAAAAGGTAAAAAATATAATATTATAGTGGATCTTTCATTTCAGCTAAGTCGTGTCCGACTCTTTGAGACCCCAGCAATCGCAGCACACCAGGCCTCCCTGTCAATCAACAACTCCTGGAGTTTACCCAAACCCATGTCCATCGAGTTGGTAATGCCGTCCAGCCATCTCATCCTTTGCCATCCCCTTCTCCTCCTGCCCCCAATTCTTCCCAGAATCAGGGTCTTTTCTAGTGAGTCAACTCTTCACATGAGGTGGCCAAAGTATTGGAGTTTCAGCTTCAACATCAGTCCTTCCAATGAACGAACACCCAGGACTGATCTCCTTTAGGATGGACCAAGTGGATCTTCTTGCAGTCCAAGGGACTCTCAAGAGTCTTCTCCAACCACCACAGCTCAAAAGCTTCAATTCTTCAAGGCTCAACTTTCTTTATAGTCCAACTCTCACATCCATACATGTCCACTGGAAAAACCATAGCCTTGACTAGACGAAACTTTGTTGGCAAAGTAATGTCTCTGCTTTTTAATATGCTATCTAGTTTGGGCATAACTTTCCTTCCAAGGAGTAAGCGTCTTTTAATTTCATGGCTGCAGTCACCATCTGCAGTAATTTTGGAGCCCCCAAAAATAAAGTCTGACACTGTTTCCCCATCTATTTCCCATGAAGTGATGGGACCAGATGACATGATCTTAGTTTTCTGAATGTTGAGCTTTAATGTTGAGCTCAACTTTTTCACTCTCCTCTTCCACTTTCATCAAGAAGCTTGATAGTTCCTCTTCACTTTCTGCCATAAGGGTATGTCATGTGCATATCAGAGGTTAATGATATTTTTTGCGGCAATCTTGATTCCAGATTGTGCTTCCCCCAGCCCAGCGTTTCTCATGATGTACTCTGCATATAAGTTAAATAAGCAGGGTGACAATATACAGCCTTGACGGACTCCTTTTCCTATTTTGAACCAGTCTGTTGTTCCATGTCCAGTTCTAACTGTTGCTTCCTGACCTGCATACAGGTTTCTCAAGGGACAGGTCAGGTGGTCTGGTATTCCCATCTCTTTCAGAATTTTCCACAGTTTATAGTGATCCACACAGTCAAAGGCTTCGGCATAGTCAATAAAGCAGAAATAGATGTTTTTCTGGAACTCCCTTGCTTTTTCGATGATCCAGCAGATGTTGGCAATTTGATCTCTGTTTCCTCTGCCTTTTCTAAAACCAGCTTGAAGTGTATCTTTAGGGGTACATGTGTATAGGTAATGTTTAAGTTTGTTTGGGATGCTGTAACAAAAATGCCACATACTGGTGACTTAAATAACAAACATTTATTTCTCAGTCTTAGAGGTTGAAAAGTCCACAATTAGGTGCTGGCAGATTTAGTGTCTGCTGGCAGCTTCCTTCCTGTTTGGTAGACTACATCTTCTTCCTGAGCTCTTGCCATGGAGTAAGGCATGATGGAGCTTTCTGGGATTTTTTTTAATAAGGGCATTAACCCCATTCATGAGAGTTCTGTCTTCATGAGTATAGCATAGCATGTGCAATCTCAGTTGTGTCTGAATCTTTGCAAGCTCACCACGATTCTCTGTCCATGGGATTTTCCAGGCAAGAATACTCGAGTGTGTTGTCATTTCCTTCTCCAAGGAATCTTCCCAACCCATTGATCAAATTTGCATCTCTTGCATCTTCTTCATTGGCAGGCAGATTCTTTACCACTTCCACAGTCTGGCTACTGAAAGTCCCACTTCTTAGTACCATCCTCTGGGAGTTAGAATTTCAACATATGAATTTGGGATG
This sequence comes from Giraffa tippelskirchi, assembly GCF_054371585.1. Taxonomy (NCBI): domain Eukaryota; kingdom Metazoa; phylum Chordata; class Mammalia; order Artiodactyla; family Giraffidae; genus Giraffa; species Giraffa tippelskirchi. Next base: position 116,500,255 of record NC_137278.1, read on the forward strand.
GAGGGGACAAGAACATTCTGGTGTAAAAACGTGAGTGAAACCAAAGAAGTAATGATCATCCGAGTCTTCATATGTTACTTATGGATCACTTGGGGATATATACCGGATGTTTTAAAATATTTTAACAATATGAAGCTATTACATGACCTTTGCTCTATGTTATGTGGCAGTCTGGATGGGAGGGGAGTTTGGGGGAGAATGGATCCATGTATATGTGTGGCTGAATCCTTTCACTGTTCACCTGAACCTATGACAACATTGTTAATCAGCTACACCCTAATACAAAATAAAATAAAAAATATATGAAGATATTTACCATAAAAATCAGCATTGTAGTTATTCCTAAGGGGTGGGGTATCATGGAACAAGGACTCATGAAGGGGTTCTGGGAAGACTGCAGGTTTCTTTCCAGCCTAGATTGTGGTCACCCAGGTATTGGTTTTCTAGTTATGTGATATGCTGCATGATACAATTTTATGCACTATAGTTATATATATTATTTTTCATATTTTTAAAAGGCAAATGTATAGGTGTATTTGTTTTAAGAAATCCAGAATCCAAACTAAGATTTTAAAATCTATAATACTCCAAAAATAACATTTGTACAATTAATGAATAGAAGAAAAGTTGATTACATGAAAGTTAACAAAGTGCTTACTGAAAGTGTCATTTGACTCTAAATTTGAAAATTAGGTATGGAATAGAGTGTCTGTGAATGTGAAACACATTTTCCTTTATATTTTGTAATATAGAATCTTAAATTTATATGAAACTTGGAATAGCGGTTTGGCTCACCATCCAGTCTAAATATTCAAAATTACTGCCAACCTGAGAGATTTGATATAATATATTTGGACTAAGCTGATACACTAAAAAAGTGAACACCAATTATGGGGACACAATAAAATCATAGGGGAGGTAGAAGTAACACAATATTATAAGTTTCACTTTTGCATCATTTCCAATAGTTTATTATTCAGTCAAATCATAATCCCAGAAAGATTATACCCTCTCTGTGGCTAACTACAACAGTCCAAGGAAAATATTTCGGTCCTTCATGGACTAGGTTATATAGCTGAAAAGAGGGCTAGTTACTAAATACATCTCTTTAAATCCCTAGGCAGACTTAACTCTTTCACTCATCCATTGTGGAGCTTTCATTTTTATTATTATTATTTTTTTTATTTTTTACAAGAGCTGCTGTCATTCCCATTTGCCCAGTTGTTCACTGATTCTAGGGTTTAAATAAACCAAGACCATGAGAAGTTATCCTAAATCCTTCTTTTGGTGCTGTAGTAAGATTTTCTCACAGCCTCTTTTGATACTGTTGCTTCCGTTTCATGGATTTTTTTTTTCTTTCCATTGAATTCTCTGTCATTACCAATACGTCTTCATAGTTGATACTTTTCCAATTATATAAGAAAAGGGTGTAAGGACTTCCCAATATACACACTTGGATCCTGACAGCTCTTTCCACATCATTTATAGTATCTAAAACAAAGACTGTTTGGGTCACAGACATTCCTTTCACTGCTCCTGGATTTTGATATCACTTTGATGGATTCAAACTAAGTAACTTCTCTCTCCATTGGACATTTGCCTGAATTTCAAGCCTGCTCTATAGGGACATATAGTCACTTCAATTTTACTTGGAGAAACTCGTTCATTAACTCTCTTGCAATACCAAGACCTTGCACATTTCCTCTGCTTCCTTTTTAGAACAACATTCAGCCGCAGGAGGATTTTATCCCTTAATGGATACGGAATCCCTAATGTGTAGGCAGATTACTAGAAGCCATTTTTCCTATGGTTTTCCATGTTTTGGGTGACTAAAATTCTAGACTAGAGATCATATCAGATTGATTTCACCCAAGGCCCAAAAGAAGAGTTTTCATGAAGTAAATGGCCTAGATGCTTGCCCAGTCAAGGGACACTCAGACATAGTTGAGAGGCAGTAACAGCCTGTAGATGTGTGACTGGTGTTAAGAAGTGTCAGAGACAGTGGCTTTCCTGAAAAATGCTATTTTTTTTCTTATGGTCATATGAGTAAACATTTGCTACTAAAAACAAAATCGAAAGTTTTTAACATCCTTCTAAAGATCTCTTCTATATAAATTTTAAATTGCCTTACTTTAAACATAAATTTTGAATAATATTATTCTTTCTAAACTCTTAATTGTAAATAGTATGAAAAACTAAATGAAATTTGTAACATGAATAGAAAAGTAATATATAGGGCACAAGGCATGAGAGTACATGAAAAAACATATTTTGGTTGGTAGTTTTCAGTTACCATAAAATTCAATTTTAGATTTGAAACCAGAGTTTTGCATTAAAGCATAAGTGCTTGATTTTTAGAGCAATCGTTTATTTCTAGATTTTCTATTTTGCTCTTTCTTCACTTAAAATAAAATTTTGTATGATATTCTGAGAGAGATGAGTCAACAATCCTGCAATATGTTGTAGTCTGTGGCTTCTGAGGAAAATTAATACCTTCTGTAATTGGAAATTTTATAGAAACCAAATCTCCAATGAATGGCACCACAAATGCTATTATTGACTCAGAAAATTACTATCTAAATAAAAATGAAAATCCATGTTGCAGGCCATTACTATTTCCTTGCCTCAAATTAATTTCCTCTACACCACCTTTCCCACAGATGACAGCCACTAGAGTTTTGACTAACCACAGTATATTACTGTTCAGATGCCACAAATAGCACAAAACATACCCACAACTGGAAAAACCCTGAGGAGAGCTCTGTTCTCATTCTGGGAGAAAATATATTTTCAGAATGATAAACAGGACAGCTAACCCCAGAGGCATTCTGATACTCACAAATATATAATGTGCTCAGTTGCTTCAGTCATGTCCAACTTTGTATGACCTCATGGACTATAGCCCACCAAGCTCTTCCATCCATGGGTTTCTCCAGGCAAGAACACTGAAGTGAGTTGCCATTTCCTTCTCCAGGACAAATAAATACTATTTTAGTGTAAATATATATAGCAAGTTTGTCCTCTTTAGCACTTAAATCTTATTTGCATATCCAATAAGTCATTTGAAGAGAAAAGCATATTTATAAAATGGTAGTTAAGTAAAAATATTTAACCCCGATGGCTAAGCAGGTAAAGAATCTGCTTGCAATGTAAGAGACACAGGTGATGCAGGTTTGATCCCTGGGTTGGGAAGATCTCCTGGAGAAGGAAATGGTAACCCACTCCAGTGTACTTGCCTGGAAAATCCCTTGAACAGAGGAGTCTGATGGTTTACAGTCTATGGGGTTGCAAAGAGTCAGATACAACTGAACACGATGCACAAAGACACAAAAATAACAATACTATCACTAATACTATTACTAATACTATTAGAAGGAGTCACTTTGAATTCATACTGAGTGTATGATTTCTCAATGTATGATAATGAAAAATCAAAATTTTTAGCTGTTAGATCAAGAGCCAGAATACACATTGGGCTTTGCAAATTCATGAAAAAACCTGTCATCTTGTTTCTTGGCCTCTTCCCTCGGTAGTTCTTGGATTCTATTTTAACTGCAAATATCCACATTCTTTTCAGATAAAGAAACTAAATCTTTTGGAAATTAAGCAACATTCCTAGAAGTAAGCAATTCATAAGAGAACCAAGATTCCAGCTCTGTTCTACTTGAATTCAAGGTCTGTAATATTTCCAATCACGTGTGCTACTCTTCTTTCCTACCCTCATCAATATCCTACAGACATAGATGTCACTCCTTAAAAAAGTGAAGTCTACAGTCATGGTTTCCTGGAGGATGTAGTGTGGCAATGAGAGGGAATAGGTATGGAAATCGGATGGAAGACATTGTAATAGTTGGGCTAGAGGCCATTAGCATCTAAAACAGAGAAATATCATAAATGGAACAAAAGAGGAGGAGAACTATGTAATGAGTACACAAAAATGTATAAGCCTTAACAGCTCTTTTAACAAAAGAGGCTGCTTTGCCCATATGTCTTTCAAAGTCCTGGGAAAAAAAATGAGTTAGGGAAATTAAATTTATCTTATAGAAAGTTTTTTTTTAATTAGTTTATTTTTCATTTTTTAACTTTACAATATTGTATTTGTTTTGCCATACATTGACATGAATCCACCATGGGTGTACATGTTTTGCCTTCCAGAACCCCCCTTCCACCTCCCTGCCCATCCCATCCCTCCGGGTCATCCTGGTGCACCAGCCCCGAGCACCCTGTATCATGCATTGAACCTGGACTGGCGATTCATTTCACAAATGATAATTTACATGCTTCCATGCCATTCTCCCATATCATCCCGCCCTCGCCCTCTCCCATAGAGTCCATAATACTGTTCTATTTATCTGTGTCTCTTTTGATGTCTCACATACAGGGTTATCTTTACTGATTGACTAAATACCATATATATGTGTTAGTATACTGTATTGGTGTTTTTCTTTCTGGCTTACTTCACTCTGTATAATAGGCTCCAGTTTCTTATAGAAACTTGTAATTAGAATTTGGGAGATGAGCTAGTTTATACTGAGCACTTGAGATAAAAAATATAAAGATTTCAGACACTGGGAGAAGAACAGAAAGATAGTGACTGAAAGAAATTATGGCCCATGGTAAATAGAAGTCTGAATTCTTGATGGCTTTCAAATTCCCAGTTGCACTCCACAAGAGGTCTGGATGTATTTTGGTGTATTTGTGGGTTTCTGTGAGATTACAGCATGTACCCATATGAAAACCACTTGTCTGAGCTGGTTCAAGTGAGTCTTTGTTTTTTGTCAAAGGAGAAAGAGAGGAAGAAAGGAAGAAAGAAAGGAAGGAAGAAGTACAAAACTTTAACTGAGAAAGAGCATAAATTGTTGAGAAAGGTTTATATTAATGGTGATAGAAGCAAAAAAAGGGTTAAAGATGTAAAAACCAAGAAACCAGCAAGAGAAATTGTGAACAAGAGAGTAATAAAGGCACAGATGCGTTGTTCCTTTTTAGAAATCCACTCAGATGATCCCAACTGAATAATGAAATAGGACATCATTTATTCATATGGCAGAAATCTTTACAAAATTTGTCTATAGGTCATGTTCAATATAAAGGGCTTTCCAGGTAAGGCAGTGGTAAAAAAAAAAAAAAAAATCCCCCTGCTAGTGCAGGAGACACAAGAGATGCAGGTTCAATCCCTGGGTGGGAAGATACCCTGGAGAAAGAAATGGCAACCCACTCCAGTATTCTTGCCTGGGAAATCCCATGGACACGGGAGCCTGGTGGGTTACAGTACAGGGGTTGCAAAGAGTCAGATATAACTGAGTGGCTAAGCAAACACACACACAAAATAAATTACAAAGAATGATAATGAAATTTAAATTTCAAATAGCTTTTAATAGTGTGCCTTGTCTTTACCCTACATTCATGAGGAAATATTCTAATCTGTCCACTAAGCCTGTGTACCTCTTTCCTAATATAAAACATTGCATGCCATAACACACATCCAGTTTATTAGATTTACTCTGCAGTTTACCCAAACTAGTATTCTTGGGCTTCCCTGGTGGCTCAGCTGGTAAAGATTCCACCTGCAATGCAGGAGACCTGGGTTCAATCCCTGGCTTGGGAAGATCCCGTGGAGAAGGGAAAGGCTACCCAGTCCAGAATTCTGAGTATTCCATGGACTGTATAGTCCATGGGGTCACAAAGAGTCAGACACCACTGAGTGACCTCACTTTCACTTTCCACATTCAACACTTTCTTCTTCTTTCAACTTTTTATTTCTTCCTAAATTACTCAATACTCCATCTTGCTTTCCCTTTAAGAAACCAAATAAGAATCTTACTTAGAGTAACAGACTTTCAGTAGATACTGATTTAGACAGTTTAATAAGTGAAACTAGTTCCTTCTTCAAAAAATTATTCCAACTTTTAGATTTATATCAAAACATTAGTAAAATTGAAAGAACTAAGGAAAATTGTAACTGAGTTGTTGCTGGATAATTTAATAAAGAATATTTAATTAGCAACAGGCATTTTCTGTAGAAACGGCAAAATTCAAACAAGTATGTAATTTTTTTTCACTTCTGACTAGAGGCTACAATGAGAAAATACTGACTTGTGGTGGGAATAAAAATATTTGAGGTTTTATCTTAGTGGGTCCAAGGAATGTTTTTCATTTTTCTTTTGAGAAGCGAGAGTAGGGAAAAATAAGAACTCTTCCTTTCCTATTATCTTTTTTGTAGTATAGATAAATGAAAAATTAGAAAAGAAAATTCTTGTACTATCCAACAGCTGGAGGGCTTTTGGCATCAAGGACTGGAAAGAATTGGAGGTAAAGGAAGAGCCTTTGATATAAAATAATTGGAAAGATGCAAAGTTTCCTTTGAAGCCAATCATACAAATTAAAGACAAAAGATTCAGGAACGGATAATCACTAATAATCAAGTTGCTAATGATAAAAATTAAACAAATATGATGAATCTTAACATTTATTGCATTTTCAGTTGAAAATGCCAAAAAAAAAAAAAGCAACAACTGAATCATATTCTGATGTGAAGAAAATGTGAATAAATACTTAATAAATCTAAATAACCTAAATATGCCTCTGGAAATGATTCAGTACCTGGAGCCAGACTAGTTCTCCTGCAGTAAACAATTTTAAAATGCACACTGTGTAAAATGAAATTATTTTCAGGTCAACAGGCAAAGTAACACTATGACTCTGAGAAAAGGGAAGTTTACAAAGTCAACTTTGGCACAAATGCCCACCTTGCTGACATGAGTCAATTTCCTGACCGCATTGCAGAAAACTAGGGTCTGAATAGAGCACTGTGGTTCTGTTGAATTGATGAGGTAATGATCAGACCTGTGAGATGGAACATCAGAGGAGGAATTACAAAAATAAAGGGTTTGAGAAGCACATGAAGGGGCTTGTTGCAAGGTCATGACTGAGAGGCACGCTGTACTTTCAGAGAGTAAGATGAGTTGAGGCTTCCCAGAAAGTGGCAACAGACTGTTTTAAACTATACTTTTAAACTAGACTTTGCATTGCCAAAAACACGTGTACCCCAATGTTCATCGCAGCACTGTTTACAATAGCTAGGACATGGAAGCAACCTAGATGTCCATGGGCAGACGGATGGATAAGAATGCTGTGGTACATATACACAGTGGAATATTACTCAGCTGTTAAAAAGAATGCATTTGAATCAGTTCCAATGAGGTGGATGAAACTGGAGCCTATTATACAAAGTGAAGTAAGTCAGAAAGAAAAACACTGGTATAGTATACTAACTCATATATATGGAATTTAGAAAAATGGTAATGATGACACTATATGCAAGAGAGCAAAAGAGAAACAGATGTAAAGAACAGACTTTTGGACTCTGTTGGAGAAGGCAAGGGTGGGATGATTTGAAAGAATAGCATTGAAACATGTATATTACCATATATGAAACAGATCACCAGTCCAGGTTCGATGCATGAGACAGAGTGCTCAGGGCTCATGCACTGGGATGACCCAGAGGGATAGGATGGGGAGGCAGGTGGGAGGGGGGTTCACGATGGGGAACACATGTACACCCATGGCTAATTGATGTCAGTTCAGTTCAGTTCAGTCACTCAGTCATGTCCGACTCTTTGCAACCCCATGAATCACAGCACGCCAGGCCTCCCTGTCCATCACCAACTCCCGGAGTCTACCCAAACCCATGTCCATTGAGTTAGTGATGCCATCCAGCCATCTCATCCTCTGTCGTCCCCTTCTCCTCCTGCTCCCAATCCTACCTAGCATTAGGGTATTTTCCAATGAGTCAACCCTTTGCATGAGGCAGCCAAAGTATTGGAGTTTCAGTTTCAACATCAGTCCTTCCAATGAACACCCAGGACTGATCTTCTTTAGGATGGCCTGGTTGGATCTTCTTGAGTCCAAGGGACTCAAGAGTCTTCTCCAACACCACAGTTCAAAAGCATCAATTCTTCAGCGCTCAGCTTTCTTCACCGTCCAACTCTCACATCCATACATGACCACTGGAAAAACCATAGCCTTGACTAGACGGACCTTTGTTGGCAGAGTAATGTCTCTGCTTTTAAATATGCTATCTAGGTTGGTCATAACCTTCCTTCCAAGGAGTAAGCGTCTTTTAATTTCATGGCTGCAATCACCATCAGCAGTGATTTTGGAGCCCCCAAAAATAAAGTATGACCCTGTTTCCACTGTTTCCCCATCGATTTCCCATGAAGTGATGGGACCAGATGCCATAATCTTAGTTTTCTGAATGTTGAGCTTCAAGCTAACTTTTTCACTCTCCTGTTTCACTTTCATCAAGAGGCTCTTTAGTTCTTCTTCACTTTCTGCCATAAGGGTGATGTCATCTGCATATCTGAGGTTATTGATATTTTTTTCAGCAATCTTGATTCCAGCTTGTGTTTCTTCCAGCCCAGCATTTCTGATGATGTACTCTGCATATAAGTTAAATAAGCAGGGTGACAATATACACCCTTGACGTACTCTTTTTCCTATTTGGAACCAGTCTGTTGTTCCATGTCCAGTTCTAACTGTTGCTTCCTGACCTGCATACAGCTTTCTCAAGAGACAGGTCAGATGGTCTGGTGTGCCCATCTCTTTCAGAATTTGCCACAGTTTATAGTGATCCACACAGTCAAAGGATTTGGCATAGTCAATAAAGCAGAAATAGATGTTTTTCTGGAACTCTCTTGCTTTTTCAATGATCCAGCGGATGTTGGCAATTTGATCTCTGATTCCTCTGCCTTTTCTAAAACCAGCTTGAACATCTGGAAGTTCACGGTTCACGTATTGCTGAAGCCTGGCTTGGAGAATTTTGAGCATTACTTTACTAGCGTGTGAGATGAGTGCTATTGGTGCAGTAGTTTGAGCATTCGTTGGCATTGCCTTTCTTTGGAATTGGAATGAAAACTGACCTTTTCCAGTCCTGTGGCCACTGCTGAGTTTTCCAGATTTACTGGCATATTGAATGTAGCACTTTCACAATGTACGGCAAAAAACACTACAACATTGTAAAGTAATAAGCCTCCAATTAAGACAAACAAATTAATTAAAAAAAAAAAAGAACAGAAAATGGAAAGATTTGAGCTGTGGCCCAACCAGAATTATTATAACTAATTAACATTTGCCCCACATCCCAAGACAGCAGAATTAAAGCCACCAAATCAATAAGTAATATTTAGTATGAGTTTATTTTTCATGTAAGAACAGTTTGTGAACTAGGAGCCTTCGCATTTAATACTGATAGGAAGTTCAGCACATGAAATTACAAGATGGTTTATAAAGTGAAAATGAGGAAGTTGTTTAACCTTCACAATGATTGATTATTATAATGGGGATTTCCAGGTTGATTATTACAATGGGGATTTTGGTTACAAATGATTATCTTATAGCAGTTCCAGGAAGATGACTTAAATTTGTTTTGTAATTATCAGAGGCATTTACAATAATAAAAATTAAGTTTTGTTTGTATGTGTGATAATTCACTTCGTTTGTGTCTGATTCTTTGTGACTCTATGGACTCTAACCCGCCAGGCTCCTCTATCCATGGGATTCCCCAGGCAAGGATGCTGAAGTGGGATGCTATTTTTTCCTCCTGGGGATCTTCCTAACCCAGGGATGGAACCAGCATCTCCTGCATTTCAGGCATGTTCTTTAACACTAACGCCACCTGGGAAGCCCAAGTTTTATGTATGTTCATGAGATATGTTTGGCTTGTTTGTGTGGCTTAAATGGTTTTGTCTGCTCGGGGAATTGTCAGGATGTTTCTTCATTTTGTACTTAATGTAACACTTTCATGGCATCCAGCTAAGATAGCAGAAGGACCACCACATATTTGTAATAAAGACCATATACTAGAGCACTAGTTCTTAATGGCAGAGAAAGTGAATGATGAAGGTTTGCCAACCAGTGGACATTTGGCAATGTCTGGGGGCATTTTTGATTGTCACAACTTGCTAAGTGATATTGGTCTCTTGTGGACCAAAGATGTTGTAAATCAACATTTTTTTCACACAACAGCCCCAACAACAAAAAATTATCTGATCCAAAATGTGAGTAATACCAAGGCTGAGAAACATTACCCTAGAATTAGATGTACTCTCTGCTCATACCCCAGACAAGCCTAAAAAATAAGCCTCAACAAGAGCCACAGGAGAAAAAAGACATATTATATACATGGTAACAGAGAATAAAGTTCTGTTGACTTTTCATCAGAAATAGTGGAGGCCAAAAATCAATTGAGTGACCTTTTTAAGTTCCGAAAATTAAAAGAAAAAAAGAGAGAGCAGAAGAAAAGAAAGAAATAAAACTGTCAACAAAAAATTCATATACAGTGAAAATATCCTTCAAAGGCAAGGTTTAAATGACATTTTTAGAAAAATGAAAGCTGAGAGTCTGTCACTTCAAGAAATGATAAAATGTCTTTCAATCTGAAAGGAAATGACAAGATAGAAACTCAAATGTACAGAAAATAAATACAGCCATTGGAAAGAAAAGCCTATGGAAAGGATGGTCTTCAGAGTTGATTCAGTGGCTCAGCATGTTCATGAAGATCCCAGATTATTTCTACCTTTCAATTTGACATCATTGGAAAATATCATAGGGTTTGTAGCAGTATGTCTCCTACTTTGTAAGCATAGTTTCTGATACAATAACAACCAGAATCAGTAAAGGGGATTATCTTTGAAGATTTAAGAAGTAAGGAAATTTTAAAGCATATCTCTTTTGCCAAAATTGAGTTGCCTGCTTATTATCAAGACACACAGAGGCATGAAGTTTTAATGACCATGATGGTTGTAGAACAGTCACTGCCATGGGATAAATTCCAAGGAGTCACCCTACAAGTCCTCTAGCACATGAAAATGGAGCCTCCAACAGTCATATCTGGACTAAATAGTTTTGTGGCCATCCACCTTCCACAAAATCACATCATCTATTCCCTTTACTGGCAATCTAAAACCTAGATGTTTCAAACGGAAATTAGTCCATTCTTCTGTCTAGCTCTGTGGTAAGTTACATGGTTTCTAGGAATGCATACTAATATACTCCATATTTTATCAAGAGCTATAACTCTTTGATGAAACCTATAAGCTCTAAGGACTTTAGTTCTCAGGATGAACGACATTCTGAGGGAGGATTGGAGATTAAAACATGTCCATCAGCAGACGAATGGATAAGGAAGCTGTGGTACATACACACAATGGAATATTACTCAGCCATTAAAAAAAATACGTTTGAATCGGTTCTACTGAGATGGATGAAACTGGAGCCCATTATACAGAGTGAAGTAAGCCAGAAAGAAAAACACCAATACAGTATACTAATGCATATATATGGAATTTGAAAGATGGTAATGATAACCCTATATGCGAGACAGAATAAGAGACACAGATGCATAGAACAATTTTATGGACTCTGAGGGAGAAGGTGAGGGTGGGATGTTCTGGGAGAATAGCATTGAAACATGTGTATTATCATATGTGAAACAGAACACCATTCCATGTTCGATGCATGAGACAAATGCTCAGGGCCGGGGCAATGGGATGACCCAGAGGGATGGGATGGGGAGGGAGGTGGGTGGGGGGGTCCAGGAGGGGGAACACATGTAAACCCATGGCTGATTCATGTCAATGTATGGCAAAAACTATTACAATATTGTAAAGTAATTAGCCCCCAACTAAAATAAATAAATTTATATATATAAAAAAAAAACATCTTGAGTTTCATTGCTTATATAACAAAACCAACTGTATGGAGCAAGATCAGGGAATGACTCCCAAGGGAATGTGAGTGTACTTCCCCTGACTGTGAAGCAGTAGGGACTGCATCTTTGGGCTCACCAACGTTAAATGATCCTCGGTTCTGAAACCGTTGACTGACAGGGTAACAGAGCACTGGATCTACTCAGTCTTCTTCCAGAGTTAGCTCCACCCACTGCATGTATTTCGGGGAGCTCCTGAGTTGGTTCTTGGATCATTCATGATTTTTTAAACTCTTTTCCACTTATTGTAGGAATTCTCTCATGGATCTTAAAGTTTCTGAGATCAGTTTGTTTTCTTTTTAATTCCTCTGCTTGCTACCTAGACACAATTAAAGCTATCTTTGCCAAGAGTCATCACTTTGAGCAAGAGCAGTCTCTCTCAACATGCATCTGCCTCTCTCTACACCTCTCAGCTCTCTGCAACACCTGTCACTGCACGTTCCTTGCAACCTCAAATGTCGTTCTGCTATCTCCAGTTACCCAAATTCTATCAGCCATGCAAATCCATTCATTGTCATCTCCCCCAGTGAGACATCTTTGGTCCAGCAGGCATCATTAATTGCTCCTTAAAGACCTTGAATTTTTTTATGGCTTATACTATAATTGCCTGAAAGAATTAAGCTCACTTTTCTCCACTCAATCATAATTTCACTTTCAAAAGACAAGTCAGGTTTTCCTCATTTATGACTCAGGGAAAGAGTAAGCCCTTTGCAGTCAGACATGTACACCTTGAACTCCACTCTTTATTAGCAGCTTGACTTTAGATAAATCACCAAGCCATCCTGAGACTTAGTTTTCTCTCTCTGTAAATAAGGAAATATAAGTGCACTTGACATTGGTGAACTTTAATGTATGTTAAACATCAGTAGAAAAATAATTATCAATATCTAAATGAGTCCATGGATGGAGCTGAAACAAATTTTCAGTGTGTCTCCAGTTTCCTTGGCTAGTTCAATTAGCAGCCTATTTAAATGTCAGTGACAAATTTTAGATAAGGAAAAAAAATAACCATGTGGGCATTCTATTTTTAGAATGTTACCAAAGTAACATCTCAACCCAAATAAAAATAGTGATATTTATTGTTCATACAATAAGATATTTATTCTACATATATACATATATATCCATATATATATATATATATATATATGGAACTTCATATATGCTGTTAAAAGTGTGGATGTTACAAAGTCTAACTGAACTATTCACTTTCAGAAAGAGAAGCAATCTTTCTAAGTGAATGCTATGGCTGAATTGTGTCCCTCCAAAGTGTATAAGTTGAAGTCCTAAATCCAAGTGCTTTAAAATGTGACATTATTCAGAGACAGAGTCATAGAAAATGGAATTAGGTTAGTTAAGGTACTTAACATTCAGGTCTAATTTCCTTTAGGATGGGTTGGTTGGATCTCCTTGCAGTCCAAGGGACTCTCAAGAGTCTTCTCCAACACCATAGTTCAAAAGCATCAATTCTTCAGTGCTCAGCCTTCTTCATAGTCCAACTCTCACATCCATACATGACCACTGGAAAAACCATAGCCTTGACTAGACGGACGTTTGTTGGTAAAGTAATGTCCCTGCTTTTTAATATGTTGTTTACGTTTATCATAACTTTTCTTCCATGGAGCAAGCGTTTTTTTTTTTCATGGCTGCAGTCACCATCTGCAGTGATTTTGGAGCCCCCCCCAAAATCTGCCACTGTTTCCACTGTTTCTCCATCTATTTTCCATGAAGTGATGGGACCAAATGCCATGATCTTTGTTTTCTGAATGTTGAGCTTTAAGCCAACTTTTTCACTCTCCTGAATGTTCTGAATGAACATTTAGGCCTGAATGTTCACTGGAGGAACTGATGTTGAATCTGAAACTCCAATACTTTGGCCACCTGATGCAAAGAACTGAATCATTTGAAAAGACACTGATGCTAGGAAAGATTGAAGGCGAGAGGAGAAGGGGATGACAGAGGATGAGATGGTTGGATGGCATCACTGATTCAATGGACATGAATTTGAGTAAACTCCAGAAGTTGGTGATGGACAGGGAGGCCTGGCGTGCTGCAGTCCAGGGTGTCACAAAGAGTTGGACATGACTGAGTGACTAAACTGAACTGTACTGAACTGAAGGTCCTTAAAGTGGGCCCTAATCCAATATGAAAGTGAAAATGAAAGTCACTCAGTTGTGTCCAACTCTTTGCAATCCCATGGACTGTATAGTCCATGGAATTCTCCAGGCCAGAGTACTGGAGTGGGTAGCCCTTCCCTTCTCCAGAGGATCTTCCCAACCCAGGGATAGAACCCAGGTCTCCCACATAGCAGACGGATTCTTTACCAGCTAAGCCACAAGAAACGCACAAGCATACTGGAGTGGGTAGCCTATCCCTTCTCCAGCGGATCTTCCCAACTCAGGAATCGAACTGGGGTCTCCTGTATTGCAGGCAGATTCTTTACCAACTGAATAGGGGAAATTTGGACAAAGAGACATAAGCATAGTAGGAAGATGATATGAAGAGATATAGAGAAGAAGGCCATCCCCAAACCAAGGGGGAAGGTTTGGGACATATCCTCCCCTCACACCCCTCGGAAGGAACCCACTCTGTCTACACTTTGATTTTGAACTTTAAGCCTTTAGAGATGTGAGACAATAGCAGTAAGCACAAGACAAGAGCAGGAAGAACAAACTAATACGGTGAACAAAGAACAATATACCAGATACTTTTATACCTAGAGGAATTGTCTGACTTGGCAAAGGAATGGACTTGCCATAAGGAGACATATTTGACAAGATGAGGAGGAACCAGACAAACTTTTTACATCTGCATAGGTTTGCATTATGATATAAAACCTAAGCGTCCCGATTGCAAAGATAATCTTTTTGACATTAGAAACCTCCCCCATGTAAGAGTAAGCAGTGGCTAGGGTGAAGCAGGGAAACAGAGGGAGACGATAGTTTCCAACTGTATCACAGGACCTTGCTGAAGGGAGGACCTGATGTAACTCTTCCAGTATTTGACATTAAAAGTGACCTGACTGGCCTGAAGTTTCAGCTATCAAAGTCATCAGTATGTAACCTAATGCAGTAATTTGGGGTGATTGCATGGTGCAAGCCACCATACAAACGATGAGCAATTAAATTTAGTTTTAATTCTTTAAAATATTTTATTTACATTTCAGTTTATCCAGACCCACCAAAATTCAAGCAGTGAAGCCCAAGAATTCTCAGCAAGTTTTAGAGTGCCTGGTTTCAAGTTTTCATGAAGAACACAGCTCTTTCTCTTGTGTCAGCGTTGATAAGTATATTTTCTTTGGTCTAATAAACTCATTTTTATGGATTTTTTCCACATTTCCTCACACAATTGGGTATAGGCAAAAGTTAATTTAAAGTTGAGACCTAATAACCAATGCCTTTTAATAATCCTACTTTATCAATGTGAAAGAGACCTATGACCTATTTAACTTTTCTGATAAATGGAGTCATAGCACACAAATCAGAGTGCATGTTCTATCCATGTTGTTACATATATCAGTAGTTTATTACTTTTAATTACTGTGCTACATTCCACTATATAGATACATACAGTGGAATTTCCATGTTCCTATTTGGCACCCCATTCCAGTACTCTTGCCTGGAAAATCCCATGGGCGGAGGAGCCTGGTAGGTTGCAGTCCATGGGGTTAAGGGTCGGACATGACTGAGTGACTTCACTTTCACTTTTCATTTTCATGCATTGGAGAAGGAAATGGCAACCCACTTCAGTGTTCTTGCCTGGAGAATCCCAGGGATGGCAGAGCCTGGTGGGCTGCCGTCTGTGGAATCGCACAGAGTCGGACATGACTGAAGTGACTTAGCAGCAGCAGCATTTATGGAAATCTAGTTTGTTTCCAAGTTTGGGAGAATATGAGTATGGCTATTATGACAATTCCAATATAAATTGTTTTCTGAATGTGTATTCTCATTAATATTTGTTAAATATGTAGAACAGACATCAAATTGCCAACATCCTTTGGATCATAGAGAAAGCAATAGAATTACAGATAAACATCTACATCTGCTTCACTGACTGTGCTAAAGCCTTTGACTATGTGGATCACAACAAACTGTGGAAAATTCTTAGATATGGGAATACCAG
Organism: Giraffa tippelskirchi; assembly: GCF_054371585.1. Lineage (NCBI taxonomy): Eukaryota > Metazoa > Chordata > Mammalia > Artiodactyla > Giraffidae > Giraffa > Giraffa tippelskirchi. The sequence continues at coordinate 116,516,141 of NC_137278.1, forward strand.
ACCACTTTACCTGCCTCCTGAGAAATCTGTACGCAGGTCAAGAACCAACAGTTAGAACCAGACATGGAACAACAGAATGGTTCAAAATTGGGAAAGGAGAATGTCAAGCCTCCTTTATTGTCAACCTGCTTACTTAAAAGGCCAGTTGGATAAAGCACCTGCTGGAATCAAGATTGACAGGAGAAACATCAATAACTTTAGATATGCAGATGATACCACCCTTATATCAGAAAGCAAAGAGGAACTAAAGAGACTCTTGATGAAGGTGAAATGAAAGTGAAAAGACTGGCTTTTAAAATGCAATATTAAAAAAATGAAGATCATGACATCCAGTCCCATAACTTCTTGGCAAATAGATGGATAAACAATGGAAACAGTGACAGACTTTATTTTCTTGGGCTCCAAAATCACTGCACATAGTGACTGTACCCATGAAATTAAAAGAAGCTTGCTCCTTTGAAGAAAAGTTATGACCAACCTAGATAGCATACTAAAAAGCAGGGACATTACTTTGCCAACAAAGGTCGGTCTAGTCAAGGCTATGGTTTTTCCAGTAGTCATGTATGGATGTGAGAGATGGACCATAAAGAAGGCTTAATGCCTAAGAATTGATGCTTTTGAACTGTGGTGTTGGAGAAGACTCTTCAGGGTCCCTTGGACAGCAAGGAGATCCAACCAGTCAATCCTAAAGGAAATCTATCCTGAATACTCATTAGAAGGACTAATGCTGAAACTGAAGCTCCAATACTTTGGTCAACTGATATGAAGAGCCAACTCATTGGAAAAGACTCTGATGCTGGGAAAGATTGAAGGCAGGAGGAGAAAGGGATGACAGAAGACCAGATAGATGGATAGCATCACTGATTCAATGGATATGAGTTTGATCAAGCCCTGGGAGATGGAGAAGGAAGGGGAAGTCTGGCATGCTGAAGTCCATGCGGTCTCAAAGAGTCAGACACGACTGAGCGACTGAACAAAAACAAATGTAGAACAAGAATTCCTAAATTGCTTAATTTATTTCAAGAAATTACTAAATTCTTTTCCAAATGGTTGTATTACTTTAGAGTACAGACAAAAATATCAGAGTTGCAGTTACTCCTGCAACCTTTTTGAAATTTGATGTTGTCAATCTGTTTTTTCATTTTAACTTGTGTAGTGATATCTTAGTATAGTTTTAATTTGTATATCCCTGATTATGTTCAGTAACTTTTTATGTTCCTTGGCCACTTGTATATACTATTTTGGAAAATGTTGGTTTGATTCTTCTTCAATTTTTGAATATTGGCAGAGTTGGGTTTTTATTTTTGAAATGCAGGTATTGCTTATATATTTTCAATAAAAATCTTTTTCAGATATTAGTGTTTCAAATATTCTCTCCCAAAATGTAAATAATTTATTATTTTTATTTATTATGTTTCTCTTCTTTTTGATGATCTGAACATTTTAACCTTCAGAAAATTTAACTTTCTTGACAGAAATGTATAGTTTATGCCTACTATTTCCGATAAGAATTCATTGCCTAACCCAAGGTCTCAAAGATTTTCTCCAGTGTTTCATTCCATAAATTGTGTTTTTCAACTCTTATGTTGAGCTTCATAATTCATCACACACTAATATTTCTCACCTGTGATATAAAAATGGGAGAGTGAGATTATCTCTGTAGTGACAGTCTATTGTTCCAACACCATTTTTGGAAGAGATTTCTCCTTTATGCATCAAATTGTTTTGACCCTTCTGTTATTGCTGTTATTGTTATTTTATGTACAGTTGAGGTTGATTTCCTATTATTGAGCTCCATCATCAAACTCTGGAAGCAAAAGTAAGGGATCAAGTGAAAAATATATATATTAATAATTTACTAAACTGTTAGTAATATCTTGGAATTTAGGAAGTCTTCATTGCTCCTATACACAAAATTTATCTTCTGCACTTGCTGGGAGAAAGAAAGACTCAAGCAGTAGTTGTTTTAGATATTGGTTTCAGGTATTAGAGTTTAAATATAAGGAGAATTTGTTATTCCAAAGTGAGTTTGTCACAGCTGCTTACCTCAATTCTTCCTTTATTCTTTAATTTCTTAATCAAGTGATATATTTACTTAACCCTATTGTGTACAAGTAACTATGTGATTCTGGCTTATAAAAGTTATGAAAGAGCATCTGCTACCCACATGGTAGTGTTTATTTTAACTAATCTCTTTGATTATTTTCCCCTAAATTTTTCTTAGGATGTAACTTTTTGTATGACCTTTTATCTTTAAAAATGAGTCCTAACTCTTAAGAAGACTCTGCCTCAATATGTAGACAGAGCTAATTCAGAGATAAAAAGGGATAAACAGAGTAAAAGTTAGTTCCTTAAAAGGAGAACAGTATTTCAGAAAACAAGGATACATCTTTCAAGAAGCAGTGATAATCAACAGAATAAAATATTGCACAGACTAATCAAAGCTATGACAAACCTAGACAGCATATTAAAAAACAGAAACATCACTTTACCAACAAAGGTCCATCTAGTCAAATCTATTTTATTTCCAGTAGTCACGTACAGATGTCAGAGTTGGACCATAAAGAAGGCTGAGCTCTGAAGAACTGATGGTTTCGAATTGCAGTGCTGGAAAAGACTCTTGAGAGGCCCTTGGACCTTAAGGAGATCAAACAAGTCAATCTTAAAGGAAATCAACCCTGAATATTCACTGGAAGTGTTAGGGGAAACACATTGACTGAAACCGCCCACCCTGGCCAGGCACCATAGTAACCATTTGCATGAGCTGTTTTACGACAGGAGGTCCTGGTAAGGAACACGGAACTAATAAGCTACCACCAACCAGAAGAGTTCAGGAAAGGTCAAAAGCAGACACCACATGTCCGACCACCTCCCACAGTCTTTCTCACTGGCACCCATCTTGGCTGAATAAGGTGTGCACCACCAGGAAGGACTCTGAGTCAGAATGATTGGCTAAAGACAACCCGGAAACTAATCCCATCACCATAAAAACAGAGACTGCAAGCCACTGGCACAGCAGTTCTCCTGGGAATTCCCTTCCTTACCCTACTGCTCTCCACCCAGGGGCCCTTTCCCAATAAAATCTCTTGCTTTGTCAGCGCATGTGTCTCCTCGGACAATTCATTTCTGAGTGTTAGACAAGAGCCCAGTTTTGGGCCCTGGAAGGGTCCCCCTTCCTGCAACAGAAGGACTGATGCTGAAGCTAAAGTTCCAATACTCTGGTCACCTGATGTGAAGAGGCAACTCATTGAAAAAGATCCTCATGCTGGGGAAAGATCAAAGGCGAAAGGAGAAGGAGGCAGCAGAGGATGAGATAGTTGGATGGCATCACTGATTCAGTAAACATGAATCTGAGCAAACTCTGGGAGATAGTGAAGGACAGAAAAGCCTAGCATGCTGCATCCCCTGAGGTCACAAAGAGTTGGATACAACTTAGTAATTGAACAAAGAACACCAATCAAATATAAAGAGAATGACTCAATTAAACATACACACACACTGTGAATACAACAGGATAGCACTGGGAAACTCAAATGTAATTTTATGAAGATTATGACAAATGATATCATATGTCACATGTAGGACAGGGGCAAGACACATGACAAGGACTGTTCACAAAATCTTTCTTCCAGCAGTGTTCCAGAGCCAGTTTGCAAGCTAGCTTCAGTTCAATTCAGGCGCTCAGTTGTGTCCAACTCTTTGTAACCCCATGGACTGCAGCACACAGGCCTCCCTGTCCATCATTGACTCTTGGAGTTTACTTAAACTCATGCTCATTGAGTCGGTGATGCCATCCAACCAACACATCCTCTGTCATCCCCTTCTCCTGCCTTCAATCTTTCCCAGCATCAGGGTCTTTTCCAGTGAGTCGGTTCTTCACATCAGGTGGCCAAACTATGGGAGTTTCAGCTTCAGCATCAGTGCTTCCAATGAATATTCAGGACTGATTTCCTTTAGGATGGACTGGTTGGATCTCCTTGCAGTCCAAGGGACTCTCAAGAGTCTCTTCCTACACCACAGTTCAAAAACATCAGTTCTTCGGCACACAGCTTTCTTTATAGTCCAACTCTCACATCCATACATGACTACTGGAAAAACCATAGGTTTGACTAGATGGACCTTTGTTGGCAAAGTAATGTCTCTGCTTTTTAACATGCTGTCTAGGTTGCTTAAAACTTATTTTCCAAGGAGCGAGCGTCTTTAATTTCATGGCTGCAGTCACCATCTGCAGTGATTTTGGAGCCCAAAAAAATAAAGTCTGTCACTGTTTCCACTGTTTCCCCATCTATTTGCAAGCTAGCTACTCATTTGCTATTTGGAAGACGCTAGTCTTTCTCCAGAAGAAAAAAACAAACAAATGAGCTTAAAAAGCTTTGCACCGTCTCCTATGAAAAGCCTGACTTTTTCCCTAAATACCTGGGAAAATCTTGTGCTTAAGGATATGTGGTGTCTTTCAGATTCCCTAAAAACTCTCTTTAAATCTGAGAATTAATAGCAATTTTCTTGACCTTTTCCCCTCTAGCCCTCCCAATCATTTGTAAGCAAATTATTATTTTAATCAGATCAATTCTTGCTTAAAATACTTATGGTATTTATTGCTTTTTGACATAACTATGAACCCAACTGGAAGTAAAATAAAGTTTATTTAATTGTAGAAAGCAAATGTAGGAAATACTTTTAACAAAAGTAAATGAATAGGTTTATCAACATAACATTTTAATATTAATGGAAGGCAATATAAAACAAGCAGACTGCAAGTTAACATGCATGAGGTCAAGCAGACACTAGACAAAAATGACTAGTTAAGCAGAGATGCAGGAAAATATGATAATCAGGATAAATTAATGAACATATACTGACACCTAAATGATTCAGATGTATAAATAGCTAAGTAAAACTTTGTCAACTGTTGAGAAAACATGTATAAATTTTGAGGGGCAAGATAGACATAATAAGAAAATATTTGGGGAATCTCAACAGAGAAAAGAAAACTAAAACAACCAAAAAATAATCATTAGTCATTCTGTTGCAGGAGGGGGGACCCCTTCCAGGGCCCAAAACTGGGCTCTTGTCTAACACTCAGAAATGAATTGTCCAAGGAGACACATGTGCTGAAAAAGCAAGAGATTTTACTGGGAAAGGGCCCCTGGGTGGAGAGCAGTAGGGTAAAGGAGAACAGCTTTGCCACGTGGCTCTAGGTCTTGGGTTTTATGGTGATGGGATTAGTTTCCGGGTTGTCTTTGGCCAATCATTCTAATTCAGAGTCTCCAAGGTGGATGCTAGCAAGAGGGATTCTGGGAAGTGGACAGACAGGCGGCGTCTCCTGTTGACCTTTCCCAAACTCTTCCAGTTGGTGGTGGCTTATTAGTTCCGCATTCCTTAACAAGATCTCCTGTCATAAAACAACTCATGCGAATGGTTACTGTGGTGCCTGGCCAGGATGGGTGGTTTCAATCAGTGTGCTTCCCCTAACAATTCCAGAATTGAAAGTACAAAAGATGATACCAAAAAAAAAAAGTTTGTTGTTGTTGTTGTTGTTGTTGTTGAGGGGTTTAACACAACAATGGAAATAAGAAAAAAAATGAATTTCATGAATTTGAAGGTAGATTATTTAAATTCATTTACTTTGAAGACCAGAAAAAAATAAAAATATTGAAGAACTTTACTGTGTCTCATTGATCTGGAGGACAAAAACTAGGAAGAGAGCCCTCACCAGAAACCAGATTTATGGGAACCATGACTATGAACTCACAACACATGAAAAAATCAATGGCTCTTGTTTAAGTCACCCAATGTGTGATATTTTGTTATGACAGCCAGAGAAGACTAATACTCCTTATGAAATACACATATTAGAAATATTTCACAAAAGTTAAAAAAAAAAAACTATGTGGTAATAATTATGTGAATGGAAATATGTGCAAAACTGCATTCTTTTTTGTTATTCTAATTTCTGGGTTAAAAAATATATGTAACATCAAATCTACTCCCTTGTCAAAACTTTAAGCATACAGTAAAGTGCTGTTAACTATATGCATATTGTTACACAATATATTACTAGAACTTTTCTGTCTTGCTTGACAGAAACCCTGTACCCATTGAACAGAAGCTCCTCATTCTTCTATTGACCCACATCTTTGGCAACAACAATTCTACTTTCTGCTTCTATGAACTTTGACTATTTTTGATACCCCTTATAAGTGGAATCATGCATTGTTTTAGCATATAACTGGATTCCTCCATTTTTAAGGCTAAATGATATTCCATCGCATGTATATATCATATTTTCTTTATTCATTCATTAATTGACGGATGTTTAGGTTGACATACAAATGACCAACAAGCATATTAAAACATGCTCAACATCACGAATCATCAGGGGAATGCAGAGCAAAACTAATGAAATATTACTTCATACATGTTCAGATAGCTGTTATTATAAAACCATTGGAAACAATGAATGGTTTGAGGATATGGAGAATTTATAACCCCTGTGCATTGTGGTAGAAATGTAGAATGGTGCAGCCACTATTTAAAATAGAATGGAGATTCCTCAAAAAAAAAAATAAAACTGACATATAATTCAGCAATCACACTTCTAGATATTTCTCCAAAAAGAATTAAAAACAGGATTTCAATGAGATATGCACACTTCCATTTTTACTGAAGCATTATTCATAATAGCCAAAAGATGAAAAAAGGCTATATATTTAACTGTACATTTTTGAAACTATTGTGTGTAAATCCTCTGCAGACATTATTTTATATAAAGTTTCTCTCCTTCCAAAGTAGATTTGTGCATCAGAAATGACTTCATTTTCTGTCAAAATTTTCTTAATATGAAAGATTTAGAAGATGAAATATATGATTGAAAGATGACTTTTAAATCCATGAAAGCAGAGGTTTAAATAGAAGCAAAATTTGTGGCTGTTCTAATGTACCACATGCCATAAGTTCTAAGCTTATTTCTATTTTTTCTCAAAATATACAAAGCTCCATATGTCTTAAAATTACCATTCTACATGGTTCAGTAATTTAATTATCATTTATGCAAAGAATAGAGCTTTAGATTTTATGTGTGTGTATATATATATATATATATATATAAAACAAACAACCAATGTACTGATATCTAACTTATACACTGATATAGATATATACTATAGAAATGATTGATTGTATTTGTGAACTGCACTAATATTTTCCATTATTTTACCTTAGTTTGCTGCATGTAAGTTCTGTCAGTCTTACTGTCATGGAAACATTGATTCCCCATTGTAATCACTGCTGGTGTAAAACACAGCTGCCTAGCAAATGTACACTGGAATAGTCTGCTTTTAGCATCTGTTAAATCTCAACACAGTGTTTAACTGCTCTTTTTAGAGAGCATCAATCATGGAAGAGTGAGACAGAATTAAAGAGTTTAGCCCTGCTTGGCTCCCTTTGTATGTAATTTAGGCATGTATGACCCATTGCATTCATTGTTGTGCTTACAACAGCTGTTTCTTATTATTAAGAAAAGCAGCTTTGCGTGCAGAACGTAAAACAATAAATGCTAGCCATGTGGATACAGTACATTTGCTTCTCAAGGTTATAAATATACACTTAATAAAAAAGTAAGGTGATGCTCACCATATTTCACAGAGAACAAATGGTACCACTTCAGGCAATAAAGTCTAACACCTCCTGATCAAAAAACCCCCAAAATACTGAATCTAACAATTCCTATCACTGCAAAAAAAATTGTAATGAATAAAACTATGAGCCAGAATGGATCAGGTGCTTCAGAATTATGCTTCAGAAAGATCATCTTTAATGATTTTCCTAGAATTCCACCTAATTTAACTTCTAGAGACTATTAAGTATAGAAATTATTAAAGTATTAAGTGAATACAAGGATTTATCCTTCAAACAATGCACTTAACTTTATGTATATGTGTGTATATTTACAGAAACATTTTGAAAACAATTTTTTTCAGTATTTTGCCCATTTTTCAATGTGAAACTTTAATGCTTTAATAATGGTAACAAATAACTACTAATAAATAGGTTGAAAATTAATCCTATACTTCTATAGTTGCTTTCAAGTTGAAAGTTTATATATTAAAATTCCTAGAGGTGCCTTAAGGACTTCCTTAATTGGTAAACTTATCAATAGTAGAGGTCAAAATAAAAACTATGTCATCAAAATCATGACAAATTTTTAAAAGACTGTTTTCTGCATTATATTTTATGTAATATCCTCTCAAACTAAAGGTCAGTATGTTTCTAAGTGGATTTTGCTGATTCTGATTGGTGAGGTGCCTATGGAAGAAAATGTTTCCTTTTATTTTTAGTGGAAATTTGCACAGCTACAAGGAGTTCAATAAGCTAATAATTCATTTTCTTTCTTTTTTGATGCAAATGATAATCTCTAGCAGTCTTTTATTTGAGTACTTTTTAAAATTTGCTTATCCAAATTACTTTTCTGTACCCTTTTATGGTGAGAGTTTATCTTTTAAAATTTCCAAAATACCTCATTTGTTACACTTTCTTTTTTCATTTACTTTCTCTATACACACCTATTATAGGAATATTTGAAATCTTCACATTTTGGCTTCAAAATCTCTATAATATACTACTGGTAGGTAGTCTGTGAACCCTTCAAAACCAAGGACTATGTGAGACCTTGGGTCATAGTGGACCGAAAGTAAAAATGAAGTCATGTGACAGCAAGTTTTATCTTTTTGCAACCATTATTACAAATAATAGTTCCTCTCCACATACTCTTTTCTTGTCTTTTGGAGCCTAAAGGGGTTGTTTAATGAGTGTCATAAGAAAAACCTCTTCCTCTGATCAGATGCCTATTATCCACACAGAACTTGGTTTTTGGCCCTCTGACTACCAAAGTCCTCTGTATCTGGACTTGCACTGGGCTGAAGCGAATAGTCTTCCTCCACCTTCCCCAACCTTCATATCATCCTCTCTTTTACTGTTGCCCCAATAATGCTACTTTTCCATTCCAACATCTCACAGAAGTTTGTCTGAAAACAGTGGCATCATTTGTAAGTTGTTGCACCTTTATTTTCCCCTAATTCAGGTTTGAGTTCATAATACTGGGATAATGACACGTTTAAATGAGAAACATGAAGCTTTATCCCTTTGGAAAAAAGGAAGCAGACCCCTGAGGGAGCTTTATTGAATTATTTCCCTTCTGACGACTAGGACTTTTATTTATTTATTTTTTTACTAGATATGATTTCTTACTTAATGTCACTTTCACTCTCCCATCCTCTCCCACAAGAATCATCTACATTCTTTATACAAAGCAAATCCTGGTGACTCACCAGAGTTTCTAGACTTGTACTGTGGATTCAAGTTGGCAGTGTCTGCTACACATTCAGTTCACCTCTGTTGTTTCCACAGCACCACGTGAATGTGTGTTTGTGTTCAGTTGTCAAGTTGTATCTAACTCTTTGTGACCTCATGGACTGTGACACACCAGGCCTCCCTGTTCCCTCACCATCTCCCGGAGTTTGTCCAAGTTCATGTCCATTGAATTGATGATACAATCCAACCATCTCATCCTCTGTCACGCTCTTCTCCTTCTGCCTTCAGTCTTTCCCAAAATCAGGATCTTTTCCAATGAGTTGGCTGTTCACATCAGGTAGCCTAAGCACTGGAGCTTCAGCTTTAGCATTAGTCCTTCCAATGAGTATTTAGGGGTGATTTCCGTTAGGATCAACTGGTTTGATCTCCTTATTTTTGAAGGGACTCTCAAGAGTCTTCTCCTGCATCACAGTTTGAAAGCATCAATTCTTTGGTGCTCTGCCTTACTTATGGTCCAACTCTGACATCCGTACATGACTACTGGAAAGATAACAGCTTTAACTATACAGACATTTGTCAGTAAAGTGATGTATTTATTTTTTAATACACTGTCTAGGTTGGTCATAGTTTTTCTGCCAAGGAGCAAGCATCTTCTAATTTCATGGCTGGAATCAACATTTGCAGTGATTTTAGAACCCAAGAAGAGGAAATTTGTCACTGCTTCTACCTCCCCCTCTTCTACTTGCCATTAAGTGATGGGACTGGATGCTGTGATCTTAGTTTTTTTTTTTAATATTGAGTTTTATGCCAACTATTTCACTCTCTTCTTTCACCCTCATCAAGAGGCTCTTAGTTCCTCCTCACTTTGTGCCTTAAGAGTGGTGTCATCTGCATATATGAGACTGTTGATATTTCTCCTGGAATTCTTGATTCCAGCTTGAGTTCATCCAGCCTGGCATTTTGCATGATGTGTTCTGCATATAAGTTAAATAAACAGGGTGATAATAAACAGCCTTGTCATACTTCTTTCTCAATTTTGAACCAGTCAGTTGTTCCTTATAATGTTGTAACTGTTGCTTCCTGACACTCATACAAGTTTCTTAGGAGACGGGTAAGGTGATCTGGTATTCCCGTCTCTTTAAGAGTTTTCCAAAGTTTGTTATGATCCACACAAAGGATTTTGCATAGTCAATGAAACAGAAGTAGATGATTTTCTGAAATTCCTTTGCTTTCTTTATGACCCAGTGAATTTGATCTCTGGTTCCCCTGCCTTTTCTAAACCCAGCTTGAACATCTGGAAGTTCTCAGTTCACATACTACTGAAGGCTAGCTTGAAGGATTTTGAGCATAATCTTACTAGCATGGGAGATGAGTGCAATTGTCCGGTAGTTTGAACATTGTTTAGTACAAGCGTTTTTGGGAATTGCGATGAATACTAACCTTTTCCAGTCCTGTGGCCACTACTGGATTTTTCAAACTTGCTGACATATTGAGTACAACACTTTAAAAGCATCATCTTTTAGGATTTTAAATACCTCTGCTGGAATATCATCATCTCCACTAGCTTTATTAGCAGTAGTGATTCCTAAGACCCACTTGACTTCACACTCCAGAATGTCTGGTTCTGGGTGGGTGACCACACCATTGTGGTTATCCAGCTCATTAAGATCTTTTTGTACAGTTCTTTGTATTCTTGTCATCCTTCTTGATTTCCTCTGCTTCTATTATGATTTTACCATTTCTGTCCTTTATTGGCCCATCTTTGTGTGTTCCTTTGATGTTTCCAATTTGATTGAAGAGGTCTCTAGTCTTTCCCTTTCTATTTTTTTCCTCTATTTCATTGCATTGTTCATTGAAGAAGGCCTTCTTTTCTCTCCTTGCTATTCTGTGGAACTCTACATTCAGCTGGGTGTACCCTTCCTTTTTCCCCTTGCTTTTCACTTCTTTTCTTTCCCTAGCTATTTATAAAGCCTCCTCAGACATCCACTTTGCCTTCTTGCATTTCTTTTTCTTTGAGATGATTTTGTTCACTGCCTCCTGTACAATATTATGAACCTTTGTCCATAGTTCTTCAGGCACTCTGTTTACTAGATCTAATCTCTTGAATCTATTTGTCGCCTCCACTGTAATATCATAGGGAATTTGATTTAGGTCATATCTGACTGGCCTACTGGTTTTACTCACTTTCTTCAGTTTAAGCCTGAATTTTGCAATAAGGAGCTGATGATTTGAGCCACAGGCAGCTCTGCGTCTTGTTTTTGCTGACTGCATACAGCTTTTTCAGCTACAAAGAATCTAATCAATGTGATTTCTATATTGAGCATTTGGTGATTTCCATATGTAGAGTCATCTTTTGTGTTGTTGAACAAGGGTGTTTGCTATGACCAGTGCATTCTTTCATCAGAATTCTGTTAGCCTTTGCACTGCTTCATTTTGTACCCCAAGGCCAAACTTGCCTGTTTCTCCAGTTATCTCTTGACTTCCTACTTTTGCATTCCAATCACCTGTGATGAATAGGACATCTTTTTTTGGTGTTAGCTCTAAGAGGTCTTGTAGGTCTTCATAGAACTGATAAATTTCAGCTTCTTCGGTGGGTGGGGAATAGACTTGGGTTAGTATGATGTTGTGGAGAAGGCAATGGCAACCCACTCCAGTACTCTTGCCTGGAAAATCCCATGGGCGGAGGAGGCTGGTAGGCTGCAGTCCATGGGGTCGCAGAGTCGGACACGACTGAGTGACTTCACTTTCACTTTTCACTTTCATGCATTGGAGAAGGAAATGGCAACCCACTCCAGTGTTCTTGCCTGGAGAATCCCAGGGATGGCAGAGCCTGGTGGGCTGCTGTCTATGGGGTCACACAGAGTCGGACACGACTGAGGTGACTTAGCAGCAGCAGCAGCAGTATGATGTTGAATGGTTTGCCTTGGAAATGAACTGAGATCATTCTGTCATTTTTGAGATTTCACACACGTACTGCATTTAAGGCTCTTTTGTTGATTATGAGGGCTACTACATTTCTTCTATGGGATTCTTGCACACAGTAGTAGATATAAGGGTCATCTGAATTAAATTCACCCGTTTCTGTCCATTTTAGTTAACTGATTCTGAAGATGTTGATGTTTATTCTTGTCATCTCTTACAACACCATGTTCAATTTACCTTGATTCATGGACCTAAAATTTCAGGTTCCTATGCAATACTATTCTTTACAACATCAGATTTTACTTTCTTCAACAGACACATCTACAACTGAGTGTCATTTCTGCTTTGTCTCAGCCGCTTCATTCTTTCTGGAGCTATGTTTTAGCTCCAGAATAGAAAGCTATTCTTTCTGGAGTAATTGTCCTCTGCTCTTCCCCAGTAGCATATTGGGCACCTTCCAACCAGGGGGACTCAACTATTTGTGTCATATCTTTTTGGTTTTTTATACAGTTCATGGGGATCTTGTGGCCAGAATACTGGAGTGAATATCTATGTTAAATACATTGGTAGCAAAATAAAATATTTTATATTAAAATAACTTTAAATAATAAGACAATTGTTTACACTAAAGCATGAGTTGTTTATAATAACGGCTAAGATAGATTCATTCCCATATTCACAAAACTTCTATTGGTACCCATAGTATATGCTATGTACCATATTAGGCCATAGAGAAATCATGGTTAATACACATTCTATAAGGAGTATGGAATTCAAAGTCTAGTGGAAGAAACAAACACTAAACGTGAACAAAGGCTAAAGTAAATATTGACAATTTTTAAAGTTCTCTGAAGAAATAATGATAGCCTAATGAGAAGAATAAAGCAATTGAGAGTATGAGGTGGTCAGCTAAAATATTTTGCCTGATAAAAATAATAACAAATGAAGTTATGAAAAGAATGGGAGGGAAACCATTGAAAAGTACAGTGAAAGTGTCAGTCACACAGTTGTGTCTGACTCTTTGCAACCCTGTGGACTATAGACCACCAGGCTCCTCTGTCCACGGGATTTTCCAGGCAAGAATATTGGAGTGGGTTGCCATTTCCTTCTCCAGGGGATCTTCCCAAACCCAGGATCGAACCCAGGTCTAGTGTCTGAGTCAGGAAAGAGCTTGGTAGGTTTAACCATGAGACAATGAATGGTGTGCATACAAGCGGAGAACATGGAAGAAGGAAGGGAAGGGCCAGTCCAGGCAGAGCCTTATAGGAGCTGAGAAGAAGTTTGGATTTTTTTGACTTCACAATAGGACTACAGGATATATTTTAAGCAAAAAGATGTATATGATATATATATTTTTTTGCATTTGTTATATAACCAGATATATTTGACAGTGTGTCATATATGATAATGGGCTTCCCTGGTGACTCGGACAGTAAAGAATCAGCCTGCAATGCAGGAAACCCAGGTTTGATCCTTGGGTTGGGAAGATCCCCTGGAGAAAGAAATGGAAACCCACTCCAGTATTCTTGCCTGAAAAATTCCACGGACAGAGAAGCCTGGTGGGCTACAGTCCATGGGATTACAAAGAATCAGACACAGCTGAGCAACTAACACTTTTCTTCATATATGACAATATCCATACTTAAAGAGCAATACCCATCTTTACCCATAGAACTTAAAATATATACCCGTAATTTGGAAAAAGGATTGTGACTTACATTTTTACCAATTTCTAAGTGAGCTTATGTCACTTTACTTTAATATTTTAAACTAGAGTCATTATGAATGCTCATAAATACATAGGGAATTTCAAATAAAACATTCCAGAATATTCATTTTTAAGTTCATTTCTGTAAAGTGCTTTATGTGAATGGATGTCTGCTACAAAGTATACCCTGAATTTTCAGTGAAATGAAGTCCCGTGTTTACTTAGTATCATTATTTTATAAAGAAAAGTTTTTCCTTTGCCCCTCTGTTACTTTTTAAGTATTATTTTGTTTTAGGGTAAGTACAGACTTGTATATTCTTTTTTGGACATCAGTATGTTGGAATTTATTTTTGTCATTATTCATTTTGAAGCTCATTTTCTGCCAGTGGGATCTGTTTAATCTGGCTCCTGTGTGTTTTTGCCAGGTCTCTGTTAGTCTGGGAGCATTTTATTCACTTTATTGGACAATTAGATATTTTACCTTACTTTGAAATGCTCCTGACCCAGAACAATAACCAATTATTTCTACAAGAAGCACTTGGGTTTTTTGTTCATTTGGTTTGTTGGTTGGTTGCTTTTTTTTCTTTTTTTGTCAGTAGAGAATAGTATTTAGAATGGGCATAGAATATGCCCATTGCTAATGAGGAGTCAGCTTTCTTGTCTTTTAACAATGACTTAGCCTTCATGCCTTTAATTACAGTTCAAAATAATTCTCCTCTCATCTCCTTTCCCCGAGTCTGTATCTCTCTTCATACAGAGTAAGAACAGTTGCTCCTGAAAATATAAATATCTTTACTTACTACTCTCATAAAGAAATTTAACTTGAGTTTTAGATGTATGATAATAACATGATTTTAAATTCAAAGCTGTGGGAAAAGATATATTCACAAAAGTCGAATCCACATTTTTATCACTTTCAAACTTACTCCTGTGAACACCTAATTTCATTAGTTTTGGAAGTCTTTTGTTCCTGTATAAATTCTTCAAAACTAGCTTTATTTGTATTTCTTGCATAAAAAGTAACATATTATATATATACTGATAGACCTTGTTTTTAAAGTCTGTAGACTAGAAAACATACCATATAAGTTCACAGAGGTTTTAAAAAATTTTTTTATACCTGCATAGTATTCTCATTAGACTACAACAAAAATACATACACACGTGTTCATAAATGAAATTTTAATAGTATTATGTTTCATTATAGATTTATGTATTTTTTCCAGTCAATGTATGTATGCTATGGATTATGTATGCTATTGGATTATGTCTAACATATTGCTTGAAAATTATACTTGTGAATGTATTTGTGCATGTATTTTGCTTTTGATATTATGTCATTGTTTATTTATTTTCCAATTAGTAAATATGTGTCTTTAGGGAAAATTCCTAGAAATGAGATTGCTGAGCAAAGAAACAAAATAAATGTGTTTTATAAGATTTTATTCAAATCTCCATAGGGATTTTATCATTGTTCACTTGCTGTGTATGAAAGAGTTTTTACCCTCATAGTCTTGTCAATCTTGCCTTCTTTAATCATCATGAAGAATAAGCTTCATACAACACGAAATATATATTCTTTTACTTTTTAACAGTCTTTTTGAAGTATAATTAATATGCAAAAATACCAGCACAGGGATTTTTAGCCTCTAGCTTTGTATGTAAGTCATCATCCTGTCCTAACAATAAGTAAAAAGCTGAACAAATGACAAATCAATAGCTCTGTCATGATATTTCAGAGAGGTGAGGACACAAGCCAAAGCACTATCTCCAAGGCTGGCAAGACAGCAAGGAGACCACAGTGAAGCCATAGGCTTCCCAGAGCAAAGACGCATGAAAGAAAATCACCCTGGGGGCCAACACCAGAGTGGGAAAATCTATAGTTTAGTTTATTGGCAAATTGCTGAGCTTCACTGTAAACCATTCTGAAAGTTAACAACTCCCAAGAGGATTCATTCATAGTTCCCCCACCCCCTGTCACCCAGTTTTGTGAGATTTACCTCTAAGAGTTTGACCAGGTTCTCACAGTAGATGTTGGAGAAAAGTCACCTCGTACTTCCACAAGGGAAGAACAGAAATTTTAAAATATGTCAGAGCTCTCTTTCATTCATAACAAGGCCTGCCATCAAGAGAAACCAGTTAATCAGAGCCTAAGTTGCTGGAGTGTTGTCAGAGCCCAACTACTCTGAGGGAAAGCAAACCTTCGACTCCACCCTACTGTGGACACTCTCTCCCATCTAAGTGGAGAGAAAAATTTCAAAAACAAAACAAAAAAAAACTTACAAATACTGGTGAAGTTCACAGTCCAGAGGTGTAGACTCACTAAATAACTGAGACCAGTCTAAGGTCTACAGGAAGCTTCCCCTCTCTTCAGCTCTCTGAACCTCATTGCTGCTGTTGCTGCTGCTGCTAAGTCGCTTCAGTCGTGTCCGACTCTGTGCGACCCCATAGACTGCAGCCCACCAGGCTCCCCCGTCCCTGAAATTCTCCAGGCAAGAATACTGGAGTGGGTTGCCATTTCCTTCTCCAATGCATGAAAGGGAAAAGTGAAAGTGAAGTCGCTCAGTCGTGTCTGACTCTTCGGGACCCCAGAGACTGCAATCTACCAGGCTCCTCCGTCCATGGGATTTTCCAAGCAAGAATACTGGAGTGGGGTGCCATTGCCTTCTCCGCTGAACCTCATTACTGAAAGTTTATTTATAGCAGTTCCTTTATATGGTACATCCTGTCCAGCTATCAAGAAAAAAAAATTGCATGATATTCTAAAAGGCAAACGATTCAATTTGAAGAAACATAGTAAATATCAAAACTAGACATGGCAGGGATGTTAGAATTATCGGGGTGGGGATTTAAGACAACTATGGTCGACTCTAATGGATAAAGTAGACAACCTGCAAAACAAATGGACATTGTAAGCAGAGAAATGGTAATTCTAAAAAAGGACTGAAAATACTGATAAACTTAGAGATCAAAAACACTAACAAAATGAAGAATAACTTTATTAGTATACAGGATACAGCTGAAGGAAGAATCTCTGAGCTTGAAGATATCTCAATAGAAACCTCCAGCTTCTCCTCAGAAATCATGCAAGTGAGAAAAGAGTAAAATAATGTAAAATATTGGGAGAGAAAACAAAAACAAAAAACCCACCAACCTAGAAATTTGTACCCTGCAAACAAAAATTTAAAGCTCTTAGAAAATAACACAAGGGGAAATCTACATGACCTTGGGTATGGCAATGACTTTTTAGGTATAACCAAAAAAGATGTTACAGATAAAAGAAATATTTGATAAGCTCAATTTCATTAAAATTAAAAATTCTACTCTGTGAAAGACAATGTCAAGAGAATGAGAAGACAAATCACAGACTAGAATAATTTATTTGCAGAAGACACATCCAATAAAGGATCATTATTCAAAATACAGAAAGATTTTAAAACTCACCAATGAGCAAACACATAACCCAATTTTAAAGGTGGACCAAAATTTTTAATAGACACTTCATCAAAAAAGATATACACGCTGTAAATAAGCATATGATAAGATGCTCCACATCAAATGTCATAGAGTAATGCAAATTAAAATAACAATGAGATACCACTACACAACTATTAGAAGAGCCAGTATCCAGAACACTGACAACAATAAATGCTGGTAAGAATATTAAGCATAGGAACTCACATTCTTTGATGGTGGGAATGCAAAATGATACACGCATTGTGGAAGATAGACTGTTTTTGTTTTTGATGAAACTAAACACACTCTTACTATACAATCCAGGAACCATGTTCTGTGTTATTTTCCCAAAGGAATTAAAGATTTATGTTCATATAGAAACCTGCCTATTATTTTTATAACAGTTTTATTTATAATTTCTAAAACTTGGAAGCAATCAATATTTCCTTTAGAATGTGAATGGCTAATAAAAAGGTATATCCAAACAATGGAGTATTATTCAGTAGTGCTAATAAAAAAGTTATTGTTAGGCCATGAAAAGACATAGAAGAACCTTAAATGCATATTACTAAATAAAAGAAGCCAGTCTAAAAAGCCTACATGTTTGACTTCAACAATATGACATAATAGACAATGGGAAACTGTGAGGACGGCAAAAATATCAGTGGTTTCCACGGACTAGAGAGTGGGGAGAAATGAACAGGCAGAGTAGAGGAAACTTTTAGAGCAGTGAAAATATTCTGTATGGTACTTTAATGATGGGTACATGTCATTATATGTTTTTACAAATCCACAGAATGTATAACATCAAGGGTATTCCCTAATATAAGCTAAGGACTTTAAGTCTCCTGCACTTCTAGGCAGTTTCTTTACTACTAGCACCATATGGGAAGCCCTATGTTATATTACTGTAGGTTTATCAGCTGTAACAAATGTAGTGCTCTTATGTAGGGTGTTGTTACATTCACCTTGCAAGTCTGAAATAAGTCTTATGGTAATTATACGTTTTTCATATTATTTCCTTTTAATAAGATCTAGTTATTTGTGCAATGCAGTTATTCATTTTTATATTTTGAGCACCTATGCTAGCCAGTGAGATTGGCCAGATCTGTTTGTTTATTAGTACTCTTTTTGTTTTGAGGAAACTTGTATCAGGACTCTGTAATCCTTGTAAAAATGTATTGGAAAGCTCTCCACTTTAAAAAAAAAAAAATCCTCCAGAATATTTTATATAACACGAGAATGATCTCTTTCTTGAATGCTTGCTCTCTAAAACTACCTTGGCACTGTCTCTCTTTATATGTAGAAAATTTACTACCTTTTTTACATCTACTGCAGTTATTGATCTCTTGAGGAACTATACTTTTTTTCTGAGCCAATTTTGAAAATGTATATTTTTCCCAGAAAATTGACCATTTGTCTATGTTGTCAGATTTATTACCATAAAATTGAACACAGCATTCACCCTTTATACTTATTTATCACTCTTCCTTAAATCTTAAGCTTTGTGTTCTTTTTGCCCCCAATCTTGCTTGTAAATGCTTTCTCCCTTTCTTCCCTAATCACAATTAGCATAGATTTGCTGATTCAATAGTGTCTGTAAAAAGCAGGAATTTTAATTAATGAATTATACAGTTGTTTTCCAATCCATTAATTCCAACTTTATCTATAGCAATCACCCTTTTAATTTCTTTTTGTCTTTGTTACTTAAAATAAAAACATTTAATACTCTATATTTTCCTATGAGTACTGTCTTGGCTCTATCCTCCTGTTTGGGTATGTATTTGGTTCTTCTCTAATACTGATTACCATGAGATATTTAGTTTTTGGATCTGTGCTTGCCCTGTATTGTTAATTTCTTATTATTTTAACTGAATTATGTATCTATTTATAACAACCTTTTTGTATGAAGGGATGTGAGTCTGCCAAGTCTTACTTGAATGACTTGCTGGCAGGTGAAATACAACTGCTGCTGTTTGAAATGAGCCACCATCACATCTTCTGGACCAGGAATCTCATTGTTCCTCCCTGGTGTCACTAGCCATCCTGAACATTGCTCTTTCTCTCTGGTGTGTCACCCCACCTTACTCATTGCTTCCAACTTCTATTTTGTCCCTTAATATTCCCTCAAATGAAGGATCTAGTTCTTATTTTACGTTGTAATTCTATATTGTAAATAGATTGGTAGTAGACAGATGTAGAGAGTATTATGAGTGTTCATGTATACGTGATAAATTTTGAAGATAGTGGGGATCAGTATATATAACACATTTAATGTCTTTCCTATAGTCTGAACCAATGAGAGAGAAAATGGGGAAGGTGTCTCCCATCCAAATTCAAATCATGCCTGATCCTGCTTAGCTTCGGAGATTAGAGAAGATAGGGCACATTCAGGTGGTATGCTATAGACATGGAGATGTCAAAATTTCAAATTTAGAACTTGCAGATTATATACTTCAGGTGCACAGTCACCATGATTGTATCACTGAATTAAATAGGCGTATTCAACCACTCCAATACAGGCAGCATCAAAAAACCATCTTTTGAGGACTTCCCTGATGGTCCAGTGGTTAAGACTTTGCCTTCCAGTGAAGGTGATGTAGGTTCATTCCTCTTTGGGGAGCTAAGGTCACATATGCCTTGCAGGCAAAAAAACAAAACATAAAAAAACATGAGCAATATTGTAACAAACTCAAAACAAAGACTTAAAAAAATGGTCTGCGTTAAAAAAAAAACAAAAAAAAACACTGTTCCTCATAGGAAAGAGAATATCTAGGGAATCAAAACAGCTAATGTGTTATATCATTTGTAAACTTATCCTCAACTCTGGAGTCTGCTTCTGGGGAAACTGTCCTAAGAAAATGCTTCATGAGATGTCTGGGCACTTGATGCAAAGCATATAAAACATGCTATGGTTACTTATTCCATTATCTATTACAACTGGAATATCATGAAAAGATATAATCATTAATTAGCATAAAAATATTCACTTATTTAAAAATATTTATGGAGCCCACTTCTATGTAGGAGGTATTGCTTATGGAATCACCAAAACAAACATCATAGTCTAAAGTAAGAAACAAGACAGCAGAAGTTTTTCAAAGGATGAGCAAAAAAGTTCTAATTTTTTTTAATGTTTTTCCACATTCACTCACATAATAGAGTCTAAAAGTATCTGGAGTTAGAGGTGAGAATAAAATTTACTGACAAAGCTAGGGTCTGTTTTAAGTTCCGCTTCCTCCACCGGGGCGGGAGATGAGTGGAAAGTGAAGCTTTAAGAAAACTCAGTGAACTTGATTAATGCCCTCATGAAAAGTGCAATGGCATGTGAGTCCTATGTGCATGCATGCGTTCTAAGTCACTTTGGGCATGTCCAACTTTTTGCGACCTCATGGACTGTAGCCCACCAGGCTCCTCTGTCCATGGGATTATCCAAACAAGAATACTGAAGTGGGCTGCCATTTCCTCCTGCAGGGGTCTTCCCCACCCAGTAATCAAACCCACGTCTCCTGAGTTGGCAGGCAGGTTCTTTATCCCTGATCCATCTGGGAAGCCCATGAGTCCTACAGAGATATCTGAAGAAAAAGCATCTATATATCTAGCAGGTAGAAAAGTATCAGCTTTAGGTGGCTCACCCTCCCAGAGCTTGTTGGGATAAAGCACCTGTTTTTACCGAGAACCAGATGTGTGCCATGCCACAAGAGAGTTAGGATGGAACACAATTGAAGAAAACTACCTTGAGGTATAATAAGACTTAGCAGAAAGGCAATAGAAGTACCACTACAAACTTCATAGTTGAACAAAGACAAAATGACTAAAAGGTACAGAAATATGTTTGCCCTGATCAAGACATCTATAGATAACTAACTGCCAGCCCTGAGTGACTGGCAGCATCCATACAATTTTTTAAAAGAGAAAATCCAACTAAAAATCTTTGAAGTCCTGAAAGTTGAGTTATAACTTTACTCCTATATTTGTTCTTTCTTTATACCTCAACCCCGAAAAGATCATAAACTTAGTTTAGCATGATAAGAAAGGGCAGACCACCCACTTTTTTTAAAGTCATTACAGAGGGCAAAATTTTTATTAAACAAAATGTGGCTGTTTTCTCAGTACATATGCAGCGTCCAGTTCTGGATCAGAGACTTGGAACTGTTGGCTGGGAAAAGAGAAAAGCAAACCAATCATCTTTCCCAACAGACTTTAACTGGGAAAGGATCAGGGAATAATTTTTAACTTAAGACCGAAAATTTGGCAAACACACTTGACTAAATTTTCAAATGACTTAACCAAGACTGTGTTTTGTGATTTGAAGTCATCAGACACATTTTATTTACCTAAGAGTTGCCTTAACATTCATGGGTTTTAGTAGGCAACTTCCAAAATGGCCCACAATAATCTTGCCTACTGATATTCATGCCTTTGTATAATTCTGTCCCTTTATTGCAAAACTTATGTGACACTGATGTGACAGTAGTGACTGATCACTACTGAGGTTAAGTTCCCCAAAACTCTGAATTCTGTTTTTCTGGTCCTTTTTTTCTGACCTCATGCATACTCACTCTGATGAAGCCTTGTTAAGAACTTAACCTTGTTAAGAACTGTTTCATGGAAAGACCCAAGTAACAAGGAAAGCGAGGGAAGCCTACTGTCAATAGCTTTTTAGAAACTGAGGCCTATTCAACAGCCTGTACCAAAAAAACACACAAAAAACTGCTAATGATAAGTAGAATGAACTTGCAAATGGATCCATTCTATTTAAGTTTACAGATGAGACCACAGCCCTGCCCAACACCATAACTGCACCTTTGTGAAAGACCCAGAGTCTGAAGGCCCAGCTGAGCCATGTCTGTATTCCTATTGCACAGAAATGGTGATGTGATAAATATTGTTCTTTTAAACTACTAGGTTTGGGACAACCTGTTACAAAACAGTAGACAACTAAACATTAACCCAGCCTTAGTTTTCAGCTGCAGAGGTGGAAAGATGTAATCTAAGAAACTACATGTAAGAAAACAAAACAAAGCAAGCAAACAAACAAACAAACAAAAAAACAGTGAGGGGCAAAGATTTCAAATTAAAAAAAAAAATGCCTTCTGTTTATACTCTAGAGAACTTGTTTCAATAAATGCAAACCCTACAATGTCTGAATAAAATATATTATCTGATTTCAGCAGATAATACTTTTACAATTTAAAAAGGGAGATATGCACCAAGGAAGGAAGGATGTCCTGAGAAATAACTAAACATGTATGTATAGTGGAATTCCAAGGTCCTATTTTTTAGCATTCATAAACTAGAAGGCTTTGAGTTTGCTTTCTCATCTAGAGCTGACTCCATCTAACAGTGAATTGCCTCCATTTAACAATTATTTCAATATCATACAGTTGTTATCTTTGTTTCATTGTGCTTTCACATATAAAAAATTCACACTCACAGACACACACCTACACACAAACACACACATCCCCTCAGGAGAGATTTAAATGTGGAAAACTATATTGAATGGAATGGTGGTAAGAATTGAAGACATATTTATATCCAAACAACATACATTGATTTAAACAGAACTTTAAAGAGCAACAATTATAATCATTACTTCCCTCCAGTAAGAGATTTCTATAACATGCTTTACTGTATATGGTTCTCAATTTCACATCATCTCACTATTTACCTAATCAGGCAATTCACCCTGCCATTGCAATTATTTGTCCCTTTTTTCCTTAAGGACAAAAAATAAGTTTCCCTAATTTTCCACATGGGACATTTCATCTCTTCACTTTCTGAGGACTTAACTAACACTTATATCCTAAAGTCTATTTTTCTAAACCTGTGTATGCTGTGCTTAATTGCTCAGTTGTTTCCTACTCTTGCAACCCCATGGACTGTAGCCCACCAGTCTCCTCTGTCCATGGGGATTCTCCAAGCAGGAAAACTTGAGTGGGTTGCCATTCCTTCCCCAAGGGGGTCTTCCTCCCAGGTATTGAACCCAAGTTTCAAGCATTGCAGGAGGATTCTTTCCATCTGAGCCACCAGGGAAGCCCATGGTTACTTATTAAAACATTTTCTTATAAAAGCATGAAATATCTTAATAAAATACATTCTGTTTCAAGCTATTACTTTTCAGCTGATATTGGAATGTGACAGTGATCTTATTTAGTTGTGAGGATACTGAGGTTTCTTCCTGTATATCTACTTGTTTTGGGAGGAGAAACTTTCGTTCACCTTAGCTGCTTAGGGCATAACATCTGAACCAAATTTGGACACTCTTCAGCAGCATACATTCAACAGAACTTGTGTGTTGACTGCTGTCAATAAATCTCTTTTTTAGAGTTTTATTCCCAGGGAAACTAACCTGCAACTATTGGCAGAATACAATAGCAGATTTCAGGAGGATGCTAATGAAATGTATTTTAGATAAGTTGGAGTCTGGGTACTCTTAGACATACAGTGTAAACTGTTCACTAGGTAGCAGAGGAAATAAACAGTAGAGAAAACTAAGCTGAACATATAGATGTTGGAGTAATCAATACACTGGATATATTTTAAATCATAGGAGTTAATACTTTTTATTGAAAAACACTTGCTTTTGTTTTTCACGTCCACCAAATTGGTTTTCATCAGGAAGTTTTCTTAAGTTCACCACTTCCTCTTCACCTGCTTATTAAGCAGTCTAATTAAACCATATATTAAGAATTAAGTTATTCTAATAACTGAATGCTTATAATATACCAAAGTGGGTCTAAGATATGTTGTTCTGAATAACATAGAAAAGTTTCCAGCTAATTATTGAAAGGAGACAGACATCAAAGATGTGACAATAATAATCCAGACAAAGATTCTGATTTGTGAATTTGTTTGGTATATTTAGCATCACAAATAAGATCAGTGTAGTTGGAAAGCAGTAAATGAGACAAGAGGATATTATGGAGAGAAGTTGAAGAGTTTGGCAAGAGTTATAAACAGGCTTTAAACCGTGTTTCAAATTTGTTCTTTAATTTTAATAAGTTGAATGAAATTTGAGAGCTAATACAAAAGGTAAATTTATTTATTTGCTTGTTAAAACTTACTGAGCATTTTTTCTGTATTTTCTAGTATTTTTTAGTGCTGGTATTACAGGGGTGAACGAAACAGATTCCCTACTTGTCATTATCTACATTCTGATTATACAAGAAATTGACTCAGAGAAATAAATAATAGTGAAGATTAATACAGAAAATAAATATCTAATTCTGTAATAAAATATCAAGTAGTGGTAAAACTCCTGCAAAAATTAATAAGACAGCATAATAGAATAAAGAATGACAGTGGATGTTAGTTTAGGGTGACTGATCAAGGAAAACATTTTTAGTACATACTTGAATAAAGCTTAAACACAAGATACAATTGTGTTTATTACAGTTATATTTACAGTTACTGTATGAAGTGTAAAAATTTCTTGAAGACATAGATTTGAGAGTCACAAGCAAACAGATGACTTTTAAAACATGGCTTAAAACTCAACATTCAAAAAACTAAGATCATGGCATCTGGTCCCATCATTTCATGGTAAATAGATGGGCAAGCAATGGAAACAGTGAGAGATTTAATTTTCTTGGGCTCCAAAATCACTGTAAATGATGACTGCAGTCATGAAATTAAGATGCTTGCTCCTTGAAAGAAAAGCTATGACCAACCTAGACAGTATATTAAAAAGCAGAGATATTACTTTGCCAACAAAGGTCCATCTTCAAACCTATGGTTTTTCCAATAGTCATGTATGGATGTGAGAGTTGGACTATAAAGAAAGCTGTGCACCGAAGAATTGATGCTTTTGAACTGTGGTGTTGGAGAAGACTCTTGCGAGTCCCTTGGACTGCAAGATCAAACCAGTCCACTCCTAAAGGAAATCAGTCCTGAATATTCATGGGAAGGACTGATGCTGAAGCTGAAACTCCAATACTTTGGACACCTGATACAAAGAAGTGACTCATTGGAAAAGACTCATGCTGGGAAAGTTTGAAGGCAGGAGGAAAAGGGGATGACAGAGGATGAGATGGTTGAATAGCATCACCAACTCGATGGACTTGAGTTTGAGCAAGCTCTGGGAGCTGGTGATAGACAGGGAAGTCTAGTGTGCTCCAGTCTATGGGGTAGCAAAGAGTCGGACACGACTGAGCGACTGAACTGAACTGAAAACATTGATATAGGTTCACTTTAGCAGAGAGTGTAGAAAGAAAAGAGATAAAAGGAGAAGCATGAGGACTTCAACAGGCGATTTTCAGTTGAGAGGAAAGAAGTCCAATTGAAATAGTTTAAAAACAGTATAAAGTGGTGAAAAGTGTGAGTCTATGAGCATAGATGACAGTTTTGAGAAATTCTCCTAGAAGTGGAAAAAGATGTGAGAAAATCATGGATTGGACAAGAAAGTGGGATCAAAGAAGTTTGACAATGTTTCTATTATTCATTTCACTTGCTGGTGAAATATGTTCTTAATGATGCAGTATTTGGTGATGTGGTAAAGAGCAGCAATAATTTTAGCAGCAAAATTCTTAATTATGGAGAAGAGAGTGTGAGCCAAGGCTGAGGAAATGGATATAGTGTTTTGTGTTCTTAGGATTATAAACACTCATATGCAAAATTCATTTTCTATAGCCTGACTAGTATTATTTTTTTCTTCATATTCTACTTACACCTACTTAGTTTACATATACATAATACTAGCAGAAATAAAAACCAAATGAAGATGGAATTTTATGTTACCATTTTACTGGGACTTTTAAAATCTTATATTACAGAATATAAAAAGAGATTTGACCCCTTTTCTTTAAAGAGAATGAGCATAGAGTACATATAAGACTAGAAAAAATAGAATGTTTTCTATTCATTAAAGCAATATTCAGATGTATGATTTCACACCAAGTCACTATTTCATAAGTTCTACCTCTGGCAGATGAAAATTCCTGATGGGTTAATATCTCCTATGGCCACTTCTGTCTCTTCTCATTTCCTTTTTGAAGATTATTAAAACCGAGGAATTTTTTTCTGCTCAGAACTGAAAACAATTCAAAATGTATTTTCAAAAAGTTTATTATTTTTATAGAATTTATTAAAAAAAAACCAAAAAAACCCACCTTTTCCTCTTTATATCGCTCACATGAAGCATTGTAATTTTTTTAGGTGAAAATAACTTACTACTTTATTTTTTGATTCAATACATCAGTCTTGATTTTTCTGTGTGCAAGTGAGATATTCCTCATCCAAATACCAAATACTTCAGTTAAAACTTACTATTCTTTGATGAAATAGAAATTAGAAAACTATAGAACACACATATTAAATATTAAGCATTGCTTTAAAGATAGTTGTTGATATGTTTACTTAATGATCAACACCTCTGCCATTTTATATTTAAACTGTAAATATAGCAGAAGTGTTGTTGTGTTTCTAATCATAGTTTCCTGATGTTTTTAGAGTCACAGGAGAACATGCAAACACGGAGATAAGAGTCTATTGCAGAAGAAATAACAGATTAAAATCTAGAAACGCCTTGCTTCTTGAAGAACATCAAAACTGTACATTAATTTCTATTACATTTTTCACGATTTCAAGAAAGAACTAAAAGATTTTCAAACTTAGAAGGGATTCTTGTATTTGCACCACAAAATTAATTCTGAAAAATATATACTTTAAAAAAAATAATGTTTCCCTTATTAATTAGCTTTTTTTAAACCAAGACAAATAGTTATAAAATATTTACTCATTTGAAGAGAATATAAATTGCAATAGGTTAAGAAAACTCAGATTTATAGTGATAATTTAATTGTTAATGTATAAGTTCTGACAAAGCTGTATGTATATTTAAATATTTTTAATATATAAATTTAGCTTTCTTGGTGGCTCAGATGGTAAAGAATCCATCCGCCTGCGATGGAGACCCAACGTTTGATTCTGGGGTTGGGAACATACTCAGGAGAAGGGAATTGTTAACCACTCCATCATGCTGTTCAAGCTCATTGTGAAATGTTAGACTTAAATGGTGCTATTATAAAAGCAATGCTTTTTAGCAGAAATACTCACTTTCTAAACAAACAAAAATGTATTTGTTAGATGGCATTTCAAACATGCAGGATGTTTAAGGACTCAGTACACATTAGAGAAAATGCATGGGTATTTCAATTTCATCAGAGAGTATTAAGTTTTTTACTCTTAGTTAAAGTTACCTATATGCCAAGAAAAAAAAGTGTTTCTGTCTTCATTTATTTTGTGTGAGTGTGTGTCAGGGACTCTCCAAGTCATTGAGAAAATAATGGCACTCAGTTCTACCCTATTCTGTCCTCAAACTATACTACGAGCCATTAATAACTTCTTCACAACAGATCAAAACTGGGAATGATAAAACAAGTTGCAAAGTCACCATTGCAACTCATGCCTCTCTGAAGCAATGAATAATTTAACGACAACACCAGTTGGCTATAGTTATTAACAGAAAAAGGATAATAAATTCAGCCTTGCAAACTTAGTTCCCTGTTTTCTGTTTAGGATAGAGTAAGTTAATAAAAATAGTATTGTAAGAGTTTTACATATATTTACTCAGTGCATTGTCTGTGATGAGCGTTAATTTACATTTCATGTAGACAATATTCTTTTTCACTATGAATGACTCACAGTTTTAAATATTTATTTTCTCTGAGTAAGGAAGGTATTGAGTTGTTAAAATTAAAATCAATAAGAGCATGATTTTAACAGGTGATATTCTATAGAGTTACTTCAAGCTAGAACCATTATAAAAATATTCACTTGTGATTGGATGGATGAGATGAGTGATATAATTTAAAATACATGATTACAATGTGTAAATCATAATTAAAATCAAAGAACATGAAAGTCCTACATTTTGGCTACTAATTTATGTATGGTGTTATTTTATATTTCATTTGAATGATGATTTACATTCAGTTTTGCCTTTCCATATGTGAGTTTGGAATAGGAAATGGAAACCCACTCCAGTGTTCTTGCTGGGGAATTCCATGGACAGAGGAAACTGGCGGCCACAGTCCATGAGGTTGCAGAGTCAGACAGGGCTGAGCATCTGAGCATACGTGCGTGCATGTGACAATTAAGAGATGCTTATGGTCAGTCAGGCTCCAGGTCAGCTGCCATTATTATATTTCAAGTTCTCCAGTCTTAAACTTGTCTTATTGACATCACTCTTTTACTTTATTATGAAATTTACTCATTTCTCTGAGAGGGTAACTTCTTATCTCATATAGTAAAGGCTAAACTATTATCTAGACTATTTTTCTTGTTCCTATTATAAGATATTATCAAACTACATGAAACAAAACTATCCCCCAAACTTAAATGCTCCCTTTTGTTAGATAATAATAGAATTTTTTGTTTTTGTTGCTTTAGTCACCAAGTTGTGTCATATTCTTTTGCAATCCCATGGACTGTAGCCCACCAGGCTCCTCTGTCCATGGGATTTCCCAGGCAAGAATACTGTATTGGATTGTCATTTCCTTTTCCAGGGGATCTTCCCAACCCAGGGATCAAACTCATGTCTCCTGCATTGGCAAGTGGATTCTTTACCATAGAGACACCTCACATTTAACCATGGTAATAGTGTTTACTATTAAATATTTTTATTATAAAATTTGTTTTCTAATCACACATTTTCTCTCCAGTAGCCATGTTGCATTTTTGGTAGCATTATTCTCCCTGTCATCTAGGATTGAATCACTTTATCTACAATTTTCCTTTTTCTTATTTTCCATATTCACTAAAACTTACATTCAACATTCATCTCCTTTCTATCCCCACAATCATTGTTTATCCTTACATGTCACACAGACATTCACTTAGTGCATCCTGGGGACCCAGTCCTGCGGTAGGTGCTGAGGATGCCACTATGCACACACCTGGCCCCATGGACCTAGAACCTTGTAAAGAAGTCTCGCTTGTGTCTTTCAGAAGTTTTGCTGCTTGTATGCTATCATGTTCTATCAGAAATTTGTTGACTTCCCTTTACCTTTTATTTTTTTATCCAGAAGAAATATAGTCAAGTCACATGCTTATGGAATGGCAAAGTTCATAGGAGTTATTTATTTTGGGATTTTTTTTTTTTTGGCTTCACTCACCATGCTCTTTAGTAAGGCTGAAGCCTTTTTCCGATATACCCACGAAAAGCTGGCTAATATGCAACACAATTTCTAAAGTGTCTGTTGTACCAAATATGATTATCTCCTTTCCTGACTGCCTGAGTCTCCAGCACTGAAAGGTAGACAGAGTGAAGTTGTGCAATCCTGACCACACCTTTCAATCCAGATTTTTCCCACCTCTTATATTTTTATAGAAATTTATTGTTAAATTTTACCTATTGCAGGATGCAATCTCTAAACTTGATATTTTCTGTCATATTAATTTGTAGGAATTGCATTCTCTGAAAACTGTAAAAGTTATGTTGGAATCAAGACTAGAAAAGTCACCTTGAACTGTCTTTATTAAGATTAGCAACAAGAAAGAGGAGAGAGAGTGCAAGTTTTCTGTTTGGCATAACTGTATTTCTCTGAATCAGGGCAAATGGTAGAAAACAATCATGAGCCCACCTTATCTTGCAGTCATGCAGGGCTGCAGTTGTGTCATAAATTTCCTGATGGCTTTTATAAATGCAATTTATATTTAGTTGATATTTATCACAATCGCTGGCATTTGTTTTTTTATAGGTCTTAGATTTAGTACTTTTAATGAGTTTTCATGTGTCTCCTGCTTTTGGAATAGTATAAAGGAAAGTAGGAAGAAATTGACTCCATTTTAACCCAGAAGTTGCCCCCACCTCGTTTTCTTCTTTTTTCTTGTAATGTCACTATTGAATGGGTTTGTTTTCCTTTACTTTTAAAGATTCTGTTAAGTAGTTTGATTTATTTATAGTGCCATCTTTTTTTCTTTTTTCTCTTTTAGGAGGAACAGGTTTTGAAAATTTAGTTTAATTAAGAGAGAAACAAGAATAGAAAAAACAAGTGATCTAATCTTTGAATGTGTAGAGCAGTGTTTTCATTCTTTTGTATCTTTAAGCATCAGTTTAATATTATTTTTTTTTACATGAAAGTTGCCATAGGTTTTAAATAAAGCATTTTCAAACCACTTTTTAAGCATGATAAGGAAATATGCGCAGACTGGCCCATAAGTTTCTTTCCTTTTCATCCTAGTTATTTTAAACAAGTTATTTCATATGCACTACAATAAAACTACATACTTCAAAAAAAATATGATCTATGCTTTTATATAAGCATGATCACAACTAGTTTTCCCCTGCAATATGAAAAAAATACCTAATTTATGTATAATGATATTTTAAAATTTAGGAATAATTATTTTAATACTGTATAATACTATTATTATTATTAGAAGTACATTACTTTAGTATCATAAATCATTTCTATATTTTAGGGATACTTTATTGTAAAAGTAAAAACAAGTATGTCTACCTGTTGAAGGTCTAATAAAAAAATAAAATACATTTAAAAGTACAAAAGCGAGGATACATCTCATAATGGCTTGCCAGAGTAATTCTGATGAGATATGTGATAAGTAGTATGTCCTTAAGGAACAGAGTGAAGAAGGCACATCGCTAACAGCTATGTTTTCTGAATTTTAAATGAATAAGACATCCAAATAGGCTATGATTAAGTTAAACAAGAAGCTCTTTTTAAAAGGGAAGGCTATTGTCACTTTAGTTTTTAAAGCTTAAGATTTATCTCTATTATTTGCTTGAACTTTTGAGTGAACAATTTTCTTCCTTCCTTCCCTACTGATCCTTGTATTTCCATCCTCCTGGCTATCTGCTTAGCTCCCGAGTTCCCCTTTATTTTATCCTAATTAATATGACTACAATAATTGGGTAGAGAAAATAACTACAATGGTTAAGATCAGATGCCTTCTGTTTCTCTTTTGTTTAAGAGATTATTTTATATAATATATAAAAAATTATACAATTATATAAATATATATGATCATTCATATAATAAATATAAATCATATAAATATATAAAAGTATATAATTTTTATTTAATATAATATAGTTCATATAATTTTATTATAATTATAGACAACTTTTACATCAAAATTAGGATGAAAACCTTAAAAAGTGGTTATATAACTGAATTATATACAACTTGTTTTCCTCCAGCTTCCCTGATAGATCAGACAGTAAAGACTCTGTCTGCAATTCAGGAGACATGGGTTCAATCCCTGGGTGGGGAAGATCCCCTGGAGAAGGAAATGGCAGCGCACTCCAGTATTCTTGCCAGGAAAATCTCATGGACAGAGGAACCTGGCAGGCTACAGTCCATGGGGTTGCAAAGAGTCAGACTGAACTGAGTAACACTTTCACTTTTGTTTTCCTGTGTGTCTAAATATAAAAAACATTTTCCAAGAGAAGTAATCCTTATTATAATGTAAAACTTGGTTGTATTGATATTTAAAGATCTCTGAATTTATTAATAATGCATGACCTTTATTTTTCATTGTTTTAATTACTGTAAGATTATGTCATGGCACATACCAAAAGAAAGAGTTAGTGTTAATTTCTTATACGCTTTTACACTGAAAAAAGGAACTGTGTAACTCCTTTTCTATGAAATATATTTTATCCAATTTGAAAATGTGGCTGAAGTGTAATTTACTTACAGCTGGGTGATTTGCAATTATTTATCAGTTGGGAACTTCTTCACATTTATTAAAGTAATATATTTAATAAATTCTCAACAAATTCTGCATTGGGAAGGATATGGATAATTTTCTATCCAGTGAAAATTAGATATCTTCATCTTAGGTGACATTTTACCCAAAGCTAAAATAAAATTTTGATTTTATACTTGTCTTAATTTTTCTTTATTATTTTAAGCGTCTTAGATGAATCCTCATTATAATTTTGTTACAAGTTTGTCTGCTTTTAAACCCATTCAATCAGCAGTAATCAACTGTAATTTTTTTTTGTATTTTTATATGTATTAGTTGTTTTGATATGTGATCTAACTTCAAATCTGTTTTCCCTTTTATATATAGTCACGTTCAAACTTTAGCATAATAAAGTTCCAATTTCCTTTACAATGAACAATGAGTATAATCCGACTATTAAGATGTAGGGAAAGAAATGTGTATAAAATTCAGGATGATTCCTTTAAAGTGCAACTTGTGTGTTTTTCTTTTCGATTGGCTAAAACATAAATGTGAGGCTAGAACATCCAACTTGACCTTGAGGGAATATGAAGTTTGCCCAGTGGAGCAAGGAGAAGGCAATGGCACCCCACTCCAGTACTCTTGTGGAAAATCCCATGGACGGAGGAGCCTGGTGGGCTACCGTCCATGGGGTCGCTAAGAGTCGGACACGACTGAGCGACTTCACTTTCATTTTCACTTTCATGCGTTGGAGAAGGAAATGGCAACCCACTCCAGTGTTCTTGCCTGGATATCCCAGGGACGGGGGAGCCTGGTGGGCTGCCGTCTATGGGGTCGCACAGAGTCAGACACGACTGAAGCGACTCAGCAGCAGCAGCAGCAGCAGCAGTGGAGCAAATAAAGTTATATCTTTGAGGACTTTGTGGAACATAGTCTTTAATATCAGCTCTGAAATTATCTTTTCTCTCAACAAATAGTAATGAATTAGAAGCAAATATATTTTATTCTATCTTCATTTTCATTTTGTATACCTATCTTAAATATCTGTATCAGAATAAATATTGATTAAAAGTACAGACTTTGAGCCAGACTTCTAAAACTAATTTCTGCTTCTAACATGTAATAGCTATAAAAACTTGGGCAAGATATTATACCTACTGTGTCTCAGTTTCCTTATTGAAAAAATAAAGTTAACACTAATATCCAGCTCATTGAATCGGTGTAAATATTTAAAATATTGCTTTGCACATAATAATTTCTTCTTCTTTTTCTTCCTCCCCCCTCCTCCTTTCTCTTCATTCCTGTTCAGCAGTTCTTTTCAAAATATTTTGGTATACACAATGATTAAATTTATAATATGACATAAATTTTGATACCTTCTATTAACTATTAACTATTTTGGGTATTTCTAGTTATTCATTTATTTAGTTATTCAAGGAATACTTATTGAAAACTTAATATGTAATACATTTATTAACAGAAAATTAAATTTGAAAAATAATTGTCTTGTACTATTTACTTTCTTAGACTTTTACAAAGAAAATAAGAGCTTTTTCTTATTAATATATTTTACATTTTCTGCTATGAATAAATATATATATGCATATATATGTAACACAACATTAAAAGACTGTGAATGCATTTTAAATTGAATTTTTATTCAATTACATTAAAATTCACATGCAAAAATTGTTCTTAAATTGGTTGTTTTTTACTACTACACTCTTATGCCAGAAATAGCCTAATTGGAATTCTTCCATGGCATTCTAGTAGTTTGATACTTTATAATGAAAAAAAATGTCAACTTGTGATATAAAGAAGCAACAAACACTATTCAAGTTCTTCACCAAAGAAAAGGAAGTTAAACTATCATTTCAGAGGAATCAGAGAGATCTTCCTCTCCAGGAAAGAAAATCCCCCTATGTAATAATACATGGTGAGGAATAGCCGTGGAAATGAGCCACTCAGATCTCCTGCTTTGGGAAGCACGTAGTAGACCAGCAGTCCCAGCTACTGCTGCTCCACATCTATGACAAGGCCATCCTTGTACAGAGCTGCTCCCAGCTAATTACCAAGTAGACCCGGATCCTGGCACTGAACATTTCCTGTGAGAAACCAGATTGCTCTGGCAGGTGAATTGGACTCAGGCACTCACCATTACCCTGGGAAAAATTTTCTCAGAACTGTACTATCATGTGAGAGTTTTCCTACTCATCCTCCTTCCTCCTCATTCTCCTTCATAGGGCAGATCTGCACTGTGGTCTGAAGTTTATCCAACTTCCTCTCTATTCTCCACAGTCGTTTTCCATGATAAATCTTTACATGTCTCATTCCATCTGGCTATCTACTTCTTTAGGAAACAGAACTAATGCATTTTGTGTAGGAATTTACATCAGGGAGTACATACTGGCAGCCAAGCTATAGGAAACTTTATATTGTATATAAATTCTAAAGATAATATCATTAATGTTTGTAAATCTCACCATCAAATAATAGTTGATTTTTTCCAAAGTTTTTTTTTTTTTCAGTATAGTTGCTTTACACTGTTGTATCAGTTTCAGCTAATACATATATCCCCTCTTTTTTAGATTTCCTTCTCATTTAGGTTACCATAGAGAACCAAGTAGAGCTCCCTATGCTATACAGTAGGTTTTCCTTAGTTATCTGCTTTATACATAGTAGTGTATATATGCCAATGCCAGTCTCCCAATTCATCCCACCACCCCCTTCCTTTTCTCCCTTGGCATCCATATGTTCTTTCTACATCTGTATCTCTGTTTTACTTTGCAAATAAGATTATCTATACAATTTTTCTAAAGTCCACCTATATGTGTTAACATGAAATATTTATCTTTCTCTTTCTGACATGTTCACTCTGTATGAGATTCTCTAGGCCCATCTATGTCTCTGCAAATGGCACAATTTCATTCCTTTTCATGGATGAGTAATATTCCATCATATATATGTGATACATCTTCTTTATCCATTCCTCTGTTGATGGACATTTAAATTGCTTCCATATCCTAGCTATTGTAAATAGTGCTTCAATGAATATTAGAGTGCATGTGCCTTTTTGAATTATGGTTTTCTCTTAGTATATGTCCAGGCATGGGGCCAGAAGGTCATGCCATAGTTCTATTTTCAGTTTTTTAAGAAACCTCAATACTGTTCTCCATACTGCTGCTGCTAAGTCGCTTCAGTCGTGTCCGACTCTGTGCGACCCCATAGACAGAAGCCCACCAGGCTCCCTCGTCCCTGGGATTCTCCAGGCAAGAATACTGGAGTGGGTTGCCATTTCCTTCTCCAATGCATGAAAGTGAAAAGTAAAAGTGAAGTCGCTCAGTCATGTCCGACTCCTAGCGCCCCATGGACTGCAGCCTACCCCATGGACTGCAGGCTCCTCCGTCCATGGGATTTTCCAGGCAAGAGTACTGGAGTGGGGTGCCATTGCCTTCTCTGGTTCTCCATACTGGCTGTATCAATTTACATTCCCACCAACAATGTAAGAAGGTTCCCATTTCTCCACACCATCACCAGCATGTATTCTTTGTAGATTTTTGGTGATGGCCATTCTGACTGATTGGAGAAGGAAATGGCAACTCACTCCAGTATTCTTGCTGGATACTGCAAGGATTCTTGCTGGAAAATTCCAAGGACAGAAGAGCCTGCTAGGCTCCAGTCTATGGGGTTTCAAAACATTTGAACACAACTTAGAAACTAAAAAATAAAATTCTGACTGGTATGAGGTGATACCTCATTGGTGTTTTGATTTGCATTTTGCTAATAATTAGTGATGTTGAGTGCCTTTTCATGTGTTTGTTGGGTATGTGCATATCTTCTTTGGAGAAATGTCTGTTTATATTTTAAACCTATTATTATTTTGAATCTATTATTATTTGGGTTGTTTATTTTTTTGATATTGAGCTACATGAACTGTGTATTTAGGAGATTAATCCCTTATCAGTTGCTTTGTTGCAAATATTTTCTCCCATTCTTTTGTTGTTATTGCTGTCACTCAGTCGTATCCTACTCTTTGTGACCCCATGAACTACAGCACGCCAGGCTTCCCAGGTCTTCACTATCTCCCAGAGCTTGCTCAAACTCATGTCCATCAAGTCGGTGATGCCATCCAACCATCTCATCCTCTGTCATCCCCTTTTCCTCCTGCCTTCAATCTTTCTCAGCATCAAAGTCTTTTCTAATGAGTTGGCTCTTCGCATCAGGTGGCCAAAGTATTGGAGCTTCACCTTCAGTATCAGTCCTTCCAATGAATATTCAGGACTGATTTCCTTTAGGATTGACTGCTTGGATCTCCTTGCATCCAAGGCATTCTCAAAAGTCTTCTCTAACACCATAGTTCAAATCACCAATTCTTTGGCACTCAGCTTTCTTTATGGTCCAACTCTCACATTCACACATGACTACTGGAAAAACCACAGCTTTGACTAGACAGACCTTTGCCAGCAAAGTAATGACTCTGCTTTTTTTTAAAATATATTTTTTATTGAAGAATAATTGCTTTACAGAATTTTGCTGTTTTCTGTCAAACCTCAACATGAATGCAGTGACAGACTTTATTTTCTTGGGCTCCAAAGTCACTGCGGATGGTGACTGCAGTCAAGAAATTAAAGACACTTGCTCCTTGGAAGAAAAGCTATGACCAACCTAGAAAGCCAGGCTTTCTCAGGAGCCAGGTAAGGTGGTCTGGTGTTCCCATCTCTTTAAGAGTTTTCCAGTTTGTTGTGGTCCACATAGTCAAAGGCCTTAGGGTAGTATATGATGCAGAAATAAATATTTCCTGGAACTCTCTAGGCTTTTCTATCATCCAATGGATGTTGGCAATTTGATTTCTGGTTCCTCTGCTTTTTCTAAATCCAGCCTGAACATATGGAAGTTCTCGGTTCATGTACTGTTGTAGCCTAGCTTGGAGAATTGAGAGCATTACTTTGCTAGCACGTGAAATGAGTGCAGTTGTGAGGTAGTTGGAATATTCTCTGGCATTGCTCTTCTTTGGGATTGGAATGAAAGCTGACCTTTTCCAGTCCTGTGGCCACTGTTGAGTTTTCCAAATTTGTTGGGTATACTGAGCACAGCACTTTCACAGCATCATCTTTTAGGACTGGAAATACCCCAACTGGAATTCCATCACCTTCACTAGCTTTGTTTATAATGATGCTTCCTATGGCCCACTTGACTTCCATTCTAAGGGTTGTCTTTTCATCTTATGATTTCCTTTGCTGTGCAAAATTTTGCAATTTAAATAGGTTCCATTTATTCATTTTTATTTTCATTATTCTAAGAGATGGATCAAAAAAGATCTTGCTGAGATTTATGGCAAAGAGTGTCCTGACTATGTTTTCCTCTAAGAGTTTTATAGAGTATGGCTTTTACATTCAGATCTTTAAGACATTTTGAGTTATTTTTGTGTGTGTGTGGTGTTAGGCAGTGTTTTAGTTTCATTCTTTTGCATGTAATTGTCCAGTTTTTCCAGCACCACTTATTGAAGACAGTGTCTTTTCTCCATTGTATATTCTTGCCTCCTTTGCCATATGTTAACTGACCATTGGTGCAGCCCAAAAGGGCTTCCCTAAAGGCTTTAGAGATAAAGTTTAAAGGTAGAAATAACATAAATATAGCATTATTTCAATTTTTATTTGAGGTGATTTTGATGAATTTAAACCAGAAATTTTGTTTAATGTGGTACAAAACCACTTATCTAGGGATATATACCCTTACATAATATAAATCTTTAGAGGTATTACTTTTCTACTTATAATTTCTCTGGCAACTGTAAATCTAAGTTTTTGAAAGAAGCCAGTAAAATACAATAAGCAGTATTGTTCAACAAAATTACAAGAGATCAATGAGATCCTTTATATATTTATGCAATGTACACTTATTCTCTATAAGAACATTCTGTGTTTTTTCATCATATACTTTAATAAATTAAATAAATCTTTATGGAAATCTTAGCCGATTTTATATATCATTGCATATTTATTCTTTTTCACTTAAAATGATACTTTTATTAGTGTAACACACAAATAGGTGATTGTTTTTAAGTCCCCTAGTACAGACTAAAAGTTAACTTACACTAAAATACCCACATTTAAGTTGAACTGAGAGTAAGCGGTTTAAGAAATTTGGGATTAATTATAAGCAAAACAAAGCTTTTAATCTAAAATAGTCTTTTCCATGCTGTTCAATCGTCACAACATAGATAAAATAAAGGTCTTTTTTATTAATTAATAAAGAAAGCAAATAGCTTTTTGTGTCATGGAATAAGACAAATCAAGAGCCAATTAAAAGTTACCCTTTCAAAACTGTTCAGATTATTGCCCATCCTGTACAATATTGATTTGAATAAATGATAAAGCAGACACTAGATGCTTGTGTGCTCAGTCATGTCTGAGTCTTTGAAGCCCCATGGACTGTCTCCTGCCAGATTCCTCTGTACATGAGATTTTTTCAGGCAAGAATATTGAACTCAGTTATGTCTCCTGCACGGCAGGTGAATTCTTTACCACTGAGCTACCCGGGAAACCCCAAAGCAGACATTCGAAAACATGATGCAATCAGTTGAAAAGGTATATTATCTAAACCAGTGAGAATAAAATGTTAAATAAGCAAGTTCAATTCATTCATCTCACCATCTCTACTCCAAAATCTCTGTAGCTGCTGATATTTCCAGTAATCTCTAAAATTTTGATATTTTCAGAATGGTCATATAGTTAGAATCCTTCAATAGATGGTCTTTTTAAACTGGCTCATTTCATTAAGCCATATGCATTTAGATATTTTCCTGTCTTTTTGTGGCCTTGATAGGAATGTAGAGGAGTTTGCTAATCTGCTTGTCTATTGAAGGATATCTTGGTTTCTTTCAATTTGAGACAATTATGAATAAAGCTGCTGTAAACATCCCTGTGCAGGTTTTTGTGTAGACATAAGTTTTCAATTCATTTGTATAAATATATTGGAGTATAATTGCTGGATCATATGCTAAGCCAATGTTTGGTTTTCTAAGAATCTGCTAAAATGTCTTCCAAAGTGGCTATATTATTTGCATTTCCACTAGCAAGGAATAAAAGTCCCCATTGCTCCACATCTTTGGAACATGGAGTCAGCATTTGCTGTTGTAAGTGTTTTGGACTTCTACTCTTTCTAATAAATTTATAAAGCTGAGCACCGAAGAATTGATGCTTTTGAACTGTGGTGCTGGATAAGACTCTTGAGAGTCCCTTGGACTGCAAGGAGATCAAACCAGTCCATCCTAAAGGAAATCAGTCCTGAATTTTCATTGGAAGGACTGATGTTGAAGCTGAAACTCCAATACTTTGACCACCTGATGCGAAGAGCTGACTCACTTGAAGAGACCCTGATTCTGGGAAAGATTGAAGGCAGGCAGAGAAGAGGATGGCAGAGGATGAGATGGTTGGATGGCATCACCGACTCAGTGGACATGAGTTTGAGTAAACTCCGGGAGCTGGTGATGGACAGGGAGGCCTGACATGCTGCAGTCCATGCGGTCGCAGAGAGTCGGACACAACTGAGCGACTGAACTGAACTGAACTGGACTGAATAGGTATATACGAGTTTCTCGTTGTTTTAATTTGTAATTCTCTAATGATATATGAATTGAACACTTCTTTCGTTTGCATATTTACAGTCTGCATATCTGCATCAGTGAGGTGTCTATTCAGCTATTTTTATGTACTTTTCTGATCAGGTTGTTTTCATATCATTGAGTTTGGAGGAAGAGAATGATGGGTCTCATTCCTGCGAATGCTGCAAAAACAGACAAAAGCTGAAAACTGGAGACAACTGCCACATCCATCTGAAGGGCCATTGTGTGGCTTTGCTGACAGAAACCACAAGCAAATGCATTTGGAATTAAAATCTTTTTTTTTCTTTTTGCTTTTTCCTGTCTTCTAACTGCCTTCTAGAGCCCTCTATTGGCAAAGTTTAACAGGAAGTTAGCTGATACTAGGAGATGGTGGCTCCTTTGCTGTTAAGCACAGTAAACATAGCAAGTATGCAAAAAAGTGCAAATGTGAAAGTTTATAAATTTTTATTATATTCATTTTCAAAGTACTTTATAATTTTATTCAGTATAATAAAAGAGATGCCCAGAAAAAGAGATTTAAAGATGATAACCACAATCAAAAAATGGACAATTTGATTTTCTGAAAATGTTTTAACTTTTATTCTTATCCATGTACCTATACCTTTCAGTAATTGTTTTGAATTATTAGTTACTATGTTCAGCAAATGTTCAAAAAATATTTTTTAGTAAACTAACTTCACAGTATGACCTAAACTTATATGTAATGTGTGCATTTTAATTTGGTTGAACTGCTCATGAAATCACACATAAATAAATTCTTTGCTTTGAAGGTGTTGTTTCTTTCAATGTTTGTGAAAGAGAAATTCTTCTATTGGATATGCCTAGTGACATTTAGTTATTTACAAGTGCTCTGTGCAGTATACCATTCAAAACACATTTGTTTCAGAGCCTAACTGTTAAAAATATGTGTATGACATTTATATTACCATAGATTCCATACAATTATTACTAAAGTTTACAATTCGATTTTTGCCAAATTCACACTCAAAGAAAGTATACAAATGTAAATCACAGCATTTTTAAATTTCATACAAACATTTCGTATTTCTTTGTATTTGTCCAAATAGAGTTGCTTAAAATTGTTCAAGTATATTCTGTTTTACATCTTTAAAACTTGGGAATATTTCTATAGATCAAATCTCATGAAATTGTCTAGCTTAATATGTTTTAAAAATCTATTTTTTGGCATTGACATTTTTGATGATAACACAATTCAAAAGAATGCTGCAGAATGGTACCATAATTTTTGTTGCTGCAAGGTAGATTCAATGTAAATCAATATATAAAGTGCATATGTATTTGTGTTTCCTTTTATGCTATTCTGTTAATTATTTTATTCAGGAATGGATATGACATTTTATCAAATATTTTAAAGTATGTCATACTTTGATATTATCTTCAATTTATTATTATAATCAATATTATGTGGTGGTGGAACATTTGGTAAAACTCATATGTTTATTTAATAAAAGAAAATGTATTCAATGAACTTGTGCCAAGATGGCTTCTAGGCAAATGCTGAAAGTGTGAGATTGTTGCTTCATATAAGCTACCAAAGAAATGTATAAACTCATAAACAACTGGACAGATTTCAGGCAGAATTTAGATGTAATACAGAGAGCCCAAAACTTTGGATAGAACAACAAAAAAAGAGCAGCATCTTGTTCCCCAATTCTCCTGTCAATAAAAGATTCTCAAATTAAGACACAGCCTGGGGTCAAAGAAAAAAAATCAAAAGAAGGGGAGTCGCTTTTATAAGATACCTGAAAAACTAGGAGCTCTTTTCATTTGGGTGAAAGAACTTATAACAGGCATAACTTCATGATTTTGCTGAAAAAATGTATATAGACTTCTAATTATGTATATAAGGAAATTGATGTCTCCAAAAGAATTATGGGGATAGAATGTGGCAAAGAGACTTGACTGGAATCAAATACACAGAAAATCCTTGAAATTTTTAAGAGAAATACATTTTTTTAAGTTACAGCAAGCCTTAACTGAGATAGTTCAAGATGAGAAAAGTTCTCTTGGTCCCCAACTTTCTACAGCTATAAAGAAGTATAAAGATGGATAGGGAAAGTTTTTCATCTCAAAAACAAAAAACATGTTTTACAAATCTCTCTAGAAATGGCCAAAGACAATGATGGAAAAGTAAGGATGTCCCTAGCGCAAATACAAGAGCCTTAGAGAACATTAGAATGGCAAAGCAGTCATAGGGAGCAGAATCAGTGCCTAATAAAAGGTATATCTTACCCCACAGTTACGGAGATCTGGCATCATTTATCCAGGTGGATTTCAGAATGGTTATGAGCAAATGAAGGAATGACTCTTATGTGTCTCAAATTATTTAAATACACATTTTTTTTATTGACAACATCCTTTTCTTGTTTGACCATTGTATGTTGAGGGGATGTTTTCTTTCTTATTCATAAATCTTTGGATCATGAAGAACTAATCCAACATTGATATTGATATAGATCTCAAGATTTTAGGTTTCAGGCCTCCTGCTGTGATTAGATTAGGGTCTTGGGATGAGTGTGGACATGTTTTACATGCAACAAGCTTGTGAATAAATGTGACCAAGAAAGCACATTTAATAGTTTTTGGCTAACATTTTTCACTCATCCCTGTTTCCATGCCCCTTGATATATGTTTGTCTCCTCAATAACAAGTCAAAGAGCACTTTTCCTTTTGGTCAATAGCACATGGATGGAAATGATAATGTATTG
Organism: Giraffa tippelskirchi; assembly: GCF_054371585.1. Taxonomy (NCBI): domain Eukaryota; kingdom Metazoa; phylum Chordata; class Mammalia; order Artiodactyla; family Giraffidae; genus Giraffa; species Giraffa tippelskirchi. The sequence goes on from NC_137278.1 coordinate 116,558,547, forward strand.
ATTCTAAGCCAAAACCTTAAGTACCACTACACATATACTAATTATTCACTTGTGCTCTACTAACACCTTTAAAAAGCATGTCTTAGCTGACCCACAGACCCAAGAGAATAAGAACACTGTGGCTTTGAATCAATGAGTTTTCGAGTAGTTTATTACATAGTGGTTTTTAAACAGTGGCTTATCATCATGATATGATGGTAACAGCTAACTGATGTAGTGGATCAAATGATGAGATAGTTATAAGAAAAGTTTATAAGGTACTCTTAAATTGTTTCAAGATGTTGTAACCATTTATACTTCTCTTAGCAGTACTTATAATTTCCTGTCTCTCACATCCATACCAAAAATGTATTGTGTTAAATTTTATTTTGTTTTCTTTTTTGCCAGTCTGAGTGGTTAATTAAGACCTATTAAAAATGAATTTCTGGATTTCTACTGATTTTAAGCACCTACTATGAATTCACCCCTCATATTTTTGCATTTTATCTTTAACAATTAATTTTTTATCAATATGTAGGAATTTTTTATATTTTTACATAATCAAATTTCTATTCCTTTCTTGGCAATGTGAGTTCTAAATATTTTCTTTAAGCATGAAGATTTCACTGTCACATGGCTAATTAATCATTTCCACATGCAGAAGTATATAATTGCAGTGTAGTTGAGTTTATTATTTTTGAATTTTGGTCTTTTAAAAAGTCTTAATATACCACAATGCTCAAAAGCATTTCTATAGTTTCTTCCAAGTTATTTTTGTAGTCTTGCTCTACAAATATACATATTTGTTATGAATTGAATTGTGTCTCCCTAAAAAATAGACTGAACTCCTAACTTATATGTGATTATTTTGGAAATAGGATTGTTACAGATGGAATTAGTTAAGTTAAAGTGAAATCATACTGGAATAGGATATTCATACTGGAATAGGATTTATCCAGTATGACTGGTGTCCTTATAAGAATATGGAGATTTGAACACAGAGACAGAGATGCCATATAAGGATGCCGCTGTGAGAAAAAGAATGCCAAAGATTGAAGGTCACTACCAGAAGTTATGAAAAGGCAAGGTAGAATTCTATCCAGAATTTCAAAGGACTCATGGTCTTGTTGACATCCTGATTCTGAAGTTCTAACATCCAGAATTGTGAGAGAATAAAGTTCTCTTTTAAGACATCCAGTTGCGGTCATTTGTTATGGAAGCCCTAGGAAACTAATACAAATTTTGATACTGGAAAGTGGGCTGCTACTGTTATAACTACATAAAATTATGGGAGTAGCTTTAGAACTGGATAATGGGTAGAGCATAGAAGAATTTTGAGGTACACGATAGGAAAACATAGATGGCCTCAAAGATATTGACAGATATAAGGACTTTAAAGGCAGTTCAGGTAAGGGTTCTGAAAAAAAAGTGAGAAGAGCTGCAGAGAAAGCTTCTGTTGTCTTACAGAATACATGTATCATCATGAACAGAATGTTACCAGAAATGTGAATGTTAGAGATGTTTCAGGTACAGTCTTGAATAGCATTTAAGAACATGTTATTGGAAACTGAAGGAGAGGTAATCCTTATCATAAAGTGACTGACCTTGGTTGAATTGTATATGCAGTTTTTGTGGCAAGTGGAATTTGTAAGTGATCAACTTGAATATTTAGCTGAGGAAATGTCCAAGGAAAGTGTTTCCGAAAGCGCATATATCTCTTTTTGCTGTTTTTGGTAAAATTCAACAGGAAAGATAAATTGAAAGATGAAGGTTTAAGCAAAAAGTAACCAGCACTTGATGATTTAGAAAATCCACAACCTATTTGAAAAATAAAACCAAGGGAGGGCTGGACAGCCCCTTACTGAAGAGGTTAGGGAGGTAATTTATGAATCTAATCAACCATCTCTGCATAAACCAGGAAAAAAGATGAGATTATCCAGGAAATATTTGAGGAGGACAGTTCTTGTTTGATGGCTTGGCCCCTGAGTATTGCATGGAAGACCAAGGGTTTTGAAAATCTTTTACTAATAGAAACAGTGCCTTCATGGTCTGAAAGGGAAAGAGATGAGAAGGAATGAGGGAAGAACAACTAGAGGGAAGAGCCAGAAGGCAGAGGCAGTCAGGGCTCCTACTGCCACCACAGGACAGAAGGCACAGGCCTGGGAGAGGGCTGAGGGGGCAGGGTTGCCCCAGTGGGCCCACTCAAAAGGGTATGGTGCCACAGGTCTTGAGATCTAGTGTAATTTGCATTGCTGGATTTTGGACCTGTTCACATCTGTAATCTCTTTATTCCTTCCAAAAGTTTCTTCCTTTTGCCGTGTGGGTATCTGTGCTATGCGTTTCCACCATTGTATTTTGGAAATTGACTGCTTGTCTAGTCAGAGGTTCACAGATAGAGGGTAATTTTGCTCCAAGATTAATCATACCCTGAGTATCACCCATGATTGATTTAAATGATTTCAATTATGAGACTTGGGACTTTAGATTCATGATATTTAAATGAAATTTTGGACTTAGAGTTGATACTGGAATGTTTACCACTAAGAGATATTCATATGGTGTGGATGTATTTTGCACATGGGAAGACAATGCATTATTGGGGGGTGGGCAGAAGTGAATTGTAACAGGTTGAGTTGGGTGCCTCAAAAAGATATGCTGAAGTCTTATTAACCCCACTACCTCAGCATGTGACCTTATTTGAAATAGGCTCATTGTAGATGCAATTAGTTAAGTTAAAATCAGGCCATACTAGAATAGGGTTTTCATCCAAAATGCCTAGTGTCATAAGCAGGAAATCTGCATACTGAGACAGAGATAGGACAATGGCATATGACAAAAGAGACAGAGATCAGAGTGATTCAGTTGCCAGCCAAGAAATGCCAATGACTGATGGTAACCACCAGAAATCAGGGCTTTCCTGATAGCTCAGATGGTAAAGAATCTGCCTGTAATGCAGGAGACCTGGGTTCAATCCCTAGGTTGGGAAGATCCCCTGGAGAAGGAAATGGCAACCCACTCCAGTAATCTTGCCTGGGAAATCCCATGGACAGAGGAACCTGTCAGGCTGCAGTCCATGGTGTCACGGAGAATCAGACAGGACTGAGTGTCTTAACACACACTTTCACCAGAAACAGAAGGAAACAAGGAAGCATTCTACCCAGGGCCTCAGAGGGAGCATGGTCCTGTTAACTTTTTGATTTCTGGACTCCAGAACTGTGAGATAGTAAGTTTCTATTATAAGCCACCCAGTTGTGGCACTTTGTTACAGCAGCTGCAGATAACTAATACAATATTTAATACACCAGAATATATCTTAAGTTATGGTGTGAGGTACAAATCTATCTATCTTATCATTCTTTTGATGTGAATAGCTTTTTTTCCTCCAGTGGTATTGCTTAAATAGTACATCATAAACACACACACACACACACACACACACACTGTTTTATAAAATAACTGTTTTACTTTGTATACTTTTAATAGTATTTTTATAGTCAATGCAATTTTATAATGGATTTTAATATCCCGTCTCCTTCCACTACTTCAAATATTCTATTTTGAGCCCTTTAATTCTCTATATGAATTTTTGGCTTAGCTTAGCACATAACATATCATGGCCCAAAGTTGGAATTTCATTTAAACTGTAAGTTATATTGGAGAAAAAGAACATCTTTGCTATATTTAGTCTTACCCATCCATAAGCCAAGTATATAACTTATATATGTGGAAAAGCTTTTATTTTATATATATTTCTTCTTTGGTGCCTCTTATCCAATAAAATTTAATGAGTTACTTCATTAAATCTCATGCATAGTTTGAAAGGTTTATTCACAGGTAATTTATAGTTTTGTTTGTATTATAATTAGTATATTATTTTTCTTACCTCATACTGCTGTAACAAGTTACCATAAACTGAGAGGCTTAGACAACAAGCATTTATTTCTCACGGATCTGGAGTCTGGAAATCCAAGCTCAGGATGTCAGCATAGTTGTGTTCTTGGTGAGGGCCTTCTTCCTGATTTGCAGGGAAGGGTGTCTTCCGGTTGTATGTGCATATGGCAAAAATTGAGCTCCCAGCTCTCTGTCCTCTTCTTATACAGTCGCTTGTTCCATTCATGATGATTCCTCTCTTATAACCTAACTATCTCCCAAAGGCTCAACCTCCATTGGGATTAGGTTTTCAACATATGAATTTTAAAGGACACAAAAGCCCAGTAAAAACTAGACTGTTCAGAATAGTTCAGAATATCTCTTTTATCATTCGATAGAATCTTTATTAGCCTTAGCCCTATTACTGCCTGTTACTTAAAGTATATGATATTATTTTTGCTTTGACAGATTTCTTTTGGTTACTAAGTACCTGGAAAAACTTTTTTTTTAATCTTTTAATATAATTATATTTCACTTGTGCCATTTTGATTAGGACTAGCTGGATAATTTTAACATCTGATTTTAGACTTTACATCCTTTACAAGTTGATATGTTTGCACTTACTATGACTACTGACATATTTCTATTCTATTATCTTCTTTTGTAGGACATATAATAATTATGAACGTGTATGTGCCTGTGAATGTATAGTATATAAAATCCCATAGAATTAGAAGAAACAGCTATATTACAAAGTTCTATGGGTTTTTGCTCATTTTGTTTTTTGTCAAGTATCATGTGTTGCTTTATTAATTAATGTATTTTTATTGAAGTATAGTTGATTTGCAGAGTTATATTAGTTCCAGATATACAGCATAGTGGTTTACTCTTTTTATAGATGGGCTTCCATTGTGGCTCAGCTGGTAAAGAATCTGCCTTTTTATAGATAATATTCCTTTAAAAGTTATTACAAGATAAGGGCTATCGTTTCCTGTGCTAGACAATATATCCTTGATGCTTATCTATTTTTTTATACATGGTAGTTTGTATCTCTTAATTTCCTATTTCTAATTTTCCCTTCCCCTTTCCTGGTGGTAACCACTAATTTGTTTCCTATATCTGTGAGTATTTTTATGTTTTCCATATACATTTTTGGGTATTATTTTTTAGATTCCATATGCAAGTGATATACTGTATTTGTCTTTCTCTATCTGACTCATTTCACTAAGCATAAATCACCTAATGCAAAGAACTGACTCACTGGAAAAGACCCCAGTGCTGGGAAAGATTGAAGGCGGGAGGAGAAGGGGATGACAGAGGATGAGGTGGTTGGATGGCATCACCGACTCAATGGACATGAGTTAGAGCAAGCTTTGGGAGTTGGTGATGGACAAAGAAGCCTGGTGGCCTGCAGTCCATGGGGTTGCAAAGATTCAGACAACACTGAGCAACTGAACTGAACTGAACATTCTCTGAGTTCATCTACGTTGCTGAAAATGGCAGAATTTAAATCTTTTTTGTTTTTTATGGCTGAGTAAAACTACAGTAATTAAGATAGTGTGATACTGATTAAAAAATAGATACACATAGATTAATGGAAACAATAGAGAGCACAGAAAAAAAGACGTACAATGATAAAGTTGATTCATCTTTGACAAAGAAACAAAGGGGATTTAATGAAGATTTGGTGCAGTTTTATAATAAGCCTTAATATCAGGTAGATGGAAGTCTTTTCTTCTCCAGTACCATGTGTGCTATTTTATGTCTGTGCCATTCCATGTAAACTTTAGAATCAGTCTATCAATATCAACAAGAAAGCTCACTGGGATTTTTAATGAGACTGCATTATCTATAAACAAATTTGTGCAAAATTGACATCTTAACAGTATTTAGTCTTCCAGTCCATGAACACAGAATCTTAGCCTTAATTTAGATATTCTTTTCTTTCTTTTATCAGCATTTTGTAGCTTCCACATAAAGATCCTACACATAATTTGTTAGATTTGTACTTAAGTACATCTTTGATTTTTTAAAATCTATCTTAAGCATCATTTTTTAAAGTCCAAATACCATTTGTTTATTTCTGAACTATAAGAAAGCAGTTGACTTTATATATTAACTTTATATCCTATGACCTTGCTTTACTCATTTATTAGGTATAGAGGGTTTGTTTTGCTTTGCTTTTGTTTCTGGGCAATTCTTTAGGCCTTGCTAGCTAGAAAAGCAAGTCTTGTGTCATCTATAATAAAGATAATTCTATTTTCCTTTCCAATCTGTTTAGCACTTATTTTCTTTTCTTCTTTCATTGCACTTGTTATTACTTCTAACACAAAACTGAGTGAATACAAAGAGGGAGCATTCCTTGCTTGCTCTCAATCAAAAGTGAAAATGTCCAATCTCTCATCATTAAGTATGAAGTTAGTGATAGGCCTCTTGGTTCCTGTTCTTTCCCAAGTTGAGAAAATCTCCTTATAATCTGTAGAATTTTTATTATAGATAGTGTTGGGTTTTGTCAGATATTTTCTCTGCATCAATTGTCATGATCCTATAATGTTTATTTTTTAGGTTCTTTATGTAGTAGATAACACTGACTGGTGTTTGAATGTTGAATCTATTAGCTTCATTTATCTGAAATAAATCACTTTTGGTGTTGGTGTATAACTTTTGCTAAACATTGTATGATTTGATTTGCTAATACTATGTTGAGCATTTTTACACCTATGTTCATGAGAGATATTAGTTGCAGAATTCATTTCTTGAAATCTAGTTTTGTTATAAGTGTAATTCTGATATCATAGAATGAGTTTAAAAATGTCCCACTGCTTTCAATTTTGTGGAAATATTTGTGCAGAATTGTTATCACTTCCGTGTATAGCAGGATTCACATTTATTAATTCAACTTGTTTAATAAATATAGACCTTTTCAGATTACCTGTCCTTTTTTTTTTTTTTTGAACCTGTTTCTTCTTGAATGAGTTTGATAGTGTGTGACTGTCAAGAAATTTGCCCATTTTATTAAAATTATTAAACTCACGGTTATAAATTTATTTATAGAAGTACCTTATTGTTATGGTCCTTTAATGGAACAGAACCTGGGGATACAGAGTCGACAGTAAGAAAGTGAAAGAAGGAAGAAAAGAGGCTGATATTCTCTGGTTTACACAGTATGTCAATATAACTCTAGACAAAGAGTTAGCACTGTCTACATAGGCACAGGGCACCCTCTCCAGGGGGTCTTGAAAGCCTGGGTGAGTAAGTAGATACAGAGGACACCTGTGCTCTGTGGAAGCAGCCTCAAAGGGAGAGAGAGAGAGAGAGAAATGAAGAAAGACACGGGGCCCAATGTTCTGATGGAACAGGGCGTTTATTCAAAATATTGTGGGCATATATATACTGTCTTACAAGATAGCTTTTTCAGCAGAGATAGGGATCAAAAAATCTTACAAGTTATCCAGGAAGCCTGAGGCTAGAATCATTCTCAAGAGAGGGGATTGTAAAAGTTACTTTCCATATCAGAAGGGAAGAGAGTTGTAAACGGCTACTTTTCACCATATGGAAAGGCTACTTTCCATAAAAACGAGATACATAAATTCCTATTATTTACAAGAGCTGGTTTGCCAGCCCTCTTGCACCTGCATTCAGGGGCTGTTAAGGAGCATAGGATTTATGCAAGACCGAAAACAGCACACAGGAAGCTTCCTATTAAATCCTTCCTTACACCTTATTATCCTTTTAATGTCCAGAAAGTTAGTAGTAATTACCCTCTTACATTTCTGATACTGGTAACATGTATCTTTTCTCTTCTTTCTTGGTTATCCTGAATAAAGAATCATCAATTTTATTTATCTTTTCAAAGAACCAGCTTCTGATTCTGTTTATTTTCCCTATTGCTTTTCTGTTTTCTGTTATACCAATTTCTGCTCTATTGTTTATTATTTATTTTCTTCTACTGCTTTGGGCTTACACTGGTCTTCTTTTAAAATATAGTTTTCAAATATTCTAACTTCAAATAATTCTATATCACTTTATACATAGTACAGGTACTTTATAACAAAATATTCCCAATTTTTCCCTTCCCTTAAGACATTGCTGTCATTCATAGGCTATGGTGACCCGATATATTTGATCTGTGTTTACTATAATATACCATTGTCTGAAAGTAATACTATTTTTGCTTAAACAGTATCTTTCATATCAATTAGTAAAAAAATATATGCATATTTTATTTTATTTAATTATTATGCCTCTAATATTCTCCCTTTCTTTTTGTAGACTTGAACTTTGATCTTAGGTCATTGTTCTTTTGCCTGAGAAAATCTTTTAATAATTCCCATAGGAAAGGCCTAGCCCTGATGACTTTCCTCTGTTTATATTTTTCAAAAATTTCTACTTCCCCCTCACTTTTGAAGGATAATTTCACTTAATATAAAATTCTAGATTACTGGGGCTTTTTTTTTTTTCCTTCTGTACACTTTATATATTTAATTCCACTTTATTCTAACTTCATGTTTTTTTTTCTTAATTCAATGATCACTTTGATTTTTTGCCTTATGTAAGGTACTTATTTTTCTCTCATTGCTTTCATTTCATTTTACTCTGTCTTAGGTTTTCCACAATTGAATATGATTAATAATATAAATCTAGGTTTATATTTTCTGTTGTTTTTCTTTTGCTTTGTATTTATCTATTGTGATGTTTCCTGAGCTTCCTGTAACAATGGTTTAGAGTCCATGATTGATTTGTTATTTTCTCAACCATTAATGAGGCCTCCCAGATGGAGCTAGAAGTAAAGAACCTGCCTGCCAATGCAGGAGAGGAGGCATAAGAAATGTGAGTTCAATCCTTGGGTTGGGAAAATCCCCTGGAGAAGGAAATGGCAACCCACTGCTTTATTCTATCTTATCCTTGTGATATTGTAATTATGTGTATTTTTGTCTTTTGAAGTTGCTCCACAGTTTGAATATTCCATTCCATTTTTAAAAAGTTCTTTTTCTCTGGAATGTTTCTATTGACCTGTCTTCAATTTGACCTTTTTTTTCTTGGTGTAACTTACTGTTGATCCCATCACACCTGGTATAGTACATCAGGTAATAGGAACTGAGAGAAATACCAGGGTCTCTTACTGTGAGGTCTCTCTTATTTGGCTAGAAGTTGGTCTAGCCCACTTAATTTTGCTTTAACTGTAAATTCCAGAGTCTTCCTGTTCCTTAGGTTCTTTGATTTTTGTATCCCCTCAGCATTTTGGACTTTCCTAAACAGTCATTTTTAGACATAGGCTGTGCCTTGCAGCTCTTTGAAGTATAATTTACTGTTTTGCCACAGCCCTTTAGCTGAGGTGGTAAGGTGTTGGAAAGGAGACACATTCTGTTACCTATTGATTAAATCTCAAACTTTTAGCGGGCCTATATCTCTAGGCTGTGATCTTTACAAGTGTTTCTCCATTGACATACCTTGTTTTTTTTTTCCCCCTTATATGAGACAGGAAGGGTTTTGAATGTGGGAGTTCTTAATAGAGAAGGAGAAATATTTTCACCTACAAAGTAAGATTTTGCTGTGGAGAATGTTCTGAGTATACTTCATTTTGTTTACTGATCCCTTCTCTCTGCCAGAGCTAGGAGGAGATCTTTCTCAGACCCATGAGACCACGGCAGGGACATTCTCTGGAAGTGAAGTCCATAAAATTCTGTGCCTCTCTAAGACTACAGCTTCCAAACTAGTTCACATTTAGCCTCTAAAAATGCATCAGACTCATGTTCTTTGAAGGACCCAAGAAAAGTTAATGTTCCATTTACTCAGTTATTTTTTTCTTCTTTGAAGAAAGAAGATTTCCAAGCTCTTCATAAGTCAGAATTAAAACCAAAAGATTACTAAATTTCTTTTAAAATAAACACTAACTGATATCCAATTTTAAGTAGTGTATGCAGATTTAACATGCACTACTTTAGTTAGCTATATACAATCTTCAGTCAAGATTATCAAATGTCTTCTGAGAATTAGAAGTGTTATTTTGTTCTTCTTTTTAATTAAGCAAATGGCTGAGTTTCATATCTCAGTTAATTCATCCTGAAAGAGAAATGGCATATGAAGTATGTCACAGGAACTATAATTTAAGCAAATTGTATGGAAGCAGAAGCCCAGAACTAAAGATGGCTCATATCTACTTCCATTCCCAAGAATTTGCAGAAATCTTAAGAAATATTTAAATTCCCTTAAGGAGTACAAAGAAAATCCGAGTTGATTTTATTTCAATTGACACAGACACAGAGGTATTCTCCATTTTTCTGCTTCTGATATCCCTAATAAAAATTATTGTTCTGTATGTGGATGGAATGTCCTGAAGTTCAATGAGATCCATCTTATCTAATGTATCATTTAAGACTTGTGTTTCCTTATTGATTTTTCTGTTTTGATGATCTGTCCATTGGTGTAAGTGGAACAAAATTCTGTAAAGCAATTATTCTCCAATTAAAAAATAAATAAATTTTTTAAATTAAAAAAATATATTAATCTCTGCAAGGATAAAGTGAAACTCAGGCTCTGAGGACTTAAAATAACCTGATATTCCAGACCTCAAAGACATTAAAATTTTTTTTTCAAGGAGAAGCTTTTAAGAAAATATAAGTAAAACAGTGATATAATGTTATGTTATTTAAAGTTATTTTAGTAAACTTTTTGCAACAAAAATATATTTAGACTAGTATACAAATTTTAAGTGTACAGATCGCAAATTTCAAGTAAGCATACCTTTTGTAATCAGCGCTGATGAATCTTCACAAATTATACTCACATGTGTAACAAGACCTGTATCATGAAACAAACAATTACCAGTACTTTAAACACCATCTTCATGTCCTTCTCTACCCCAGAACAATGTAAGTTTTTAGGATAGTAGCCATCAAACACGTTATAAGATACTGAGTAATTATGTTCTCTGTCATGTCTGACTCTGTGACGCTATAGACTGTAGCCCACCAGGCTCCTCTGTCCATGAATTTTCCAGGCAAGACTGGAGTGGGTTGCCATTTCTTCCTCCAGAGGATCTTCCCTACCCAGGGATGAAACCAAGGTCTACCTGCATTGCATGACTCCTCCATTGTCAGAAGGATTCTTTACCACTGAACCATCTGGGAAGCCCCGTAAGATACCAAAGGAGAGTTTAATTTACCCTTAGGAATGACTACTAGGCAAATCACTATAAATTGTTATTTAAATATTAGGGAAAAACTCTTCTAGAATGAACTTCCTTAGTAGAAGTAGGATAGGATATGATGCCATCAAAGTAACATTCATCAAAATCTCAGTGGTACAGACAAGGAAATTATATTTTTCATATAAAATGTACTTGAAGTCTGGATGACTCTCCAGGGAAACTATTTTCTACATTGCTATGTACTCACTCATCCAGACTAGTTTGTTTCTTCATATCAATAAAAGGCTGATGTGATTGCTTTAAAAAGGGAAGAGATGAATGAGTGTCACACTGTTTTTACTTCTTCCTACAACACATGGGTGACCACCAGGCACATTACATCAGGAGAATAGAAGCAGTAATATGTACTGTGTTCAAAAAGAAAGGAAAGTTGGCTGAGGTGAGGGTAGATGCCTTTCCTATAAGAAATATTTGGGGTTTTGTCTCAAACATGCTAAATTATTTGCTTAACAGCAAAAAATATTTGTTTATTAAAAGCAGAACAGTTGTCCTAAATAAAATATTTTCTTTTGAAAATTTTTTATTTTTCAATATTGATTTAGTTTGCTTTGTGCCCATATATTATTGATTCTTATTGTGTGTTTACTTTTCTCTTGCTTTTAAGGTATAGCTTGAAGACAAACTGGAGATATAGATCTAGTCTTTATCTTGTCTGTAAGGAAAATTTGTAAGAAGTTATTAAACTAGATTTCTGAATTTACTTTTAGTAGCTTAGATACTGATGATTGTGTTCTGGAATTTGGAAGAAGAAAGCAAAGGATGCCTGCACCTGTGAGGATGTTGGTGCAATTTTCCATAAAGAAAAAGTAAAATCTCACTTCACATCTTCCTGTGAAAATGGCATTGCTTAGACATGGATGGGACTCTATGGGTGGGCCTTTGTCATAGGTTGAGAAACGTATCCTCTTGCTAAGCTTGGTTCTTGGATGGGGACACTGAGATTTTTGGAAGTCTTTCTAATGTTATAGGTCTTAAAATCTTTTCTTCCTTAACCCTGAAAAAATACAACCAAGAATATAAACCTGTGACTTTAAATGATTGTTAAAGAAGGAAGCATGAAGAAACTAGAATCTCAATCAAGGCCAGTAGACTAGAACTCAACATTGATTTATACACAAAGAATTAAAGTGTTTTCTGGCTCTTCAGCTAGATATACACAAACACACATTCACATATAAAAACACAACATGCACATATAAAAACACAACATGCACATTATTTCAAACTTACAAATTTGTTTCCATCTAAAAACCCAATGATTTTGTAATAGATTTAAAAATATCACATATCAGTATATCGTCCTGTGGCACTACTTGTTTATTAAGCCCTCATTATTAAATATGCAGCATCAAAATATGGAATGATGTTGAGAGAGCCAATTCCTAGGCAGGTTGATAAGAAGTCCGGGATCTCTCAGGAGAAGAAAGGGGTCTGGGGCTCTCAAGGAGGAGATATGGGTCTGGAGTCCTCAAGGAGGAGAAACGGACAAATGATTTTTTTTTCTTAAGCCTAGAACTGATGATTACACAACAAAACAACTCACCTTAAACTCTGTACTAAGGATTATATAACAACAGTGTATCCTTCTTGAGGACATATTTCTCCTTCTTGAGAACTTTCTGACTAATCCTGTTATCCTAAAATGTATATTATGGGAGTGGGTCTGGTGTGACCTTTACAACCTTGAGACATTCTTTTTTATTTACAGTAAAAACCATTTAAAAAATATATAACTCCCTTGCTAAGACTAGCGAAGGGGGCGCTCTCTTTCCCCTTTCTGATGTCTATGTCAGAAGCTTTCTCTGTTCCTTTTTATACTTTAATAAAGCTCTGCTACACAAAAGTTCTTTGATCAAGTCTGGTCCCTGGTCCCGAAGCTAAATCTTCTTCTTTGGAGATCATGAATCTGACCACATTCCCCATAAGCTATCATCTGGGATCTTCAGGACAAGGTAAGAACACTCAGAGCTCTAGCCTCTGTGCTAAGGAAGGGTTAAAATCCATCACTGAAAAGTTAAAGAAAAAGGGGCTATTAATTCCCTGTAATAGTCCATGCAACACTCCTATTTTGGGTGTGAAAAAGTCAAATGATAAATGGAGACTAGATCAAGATTTACAAATAATAAATGAGGCTGTGGTTCCTTTACACCCCATGGTGCCTAATACTTACACTTTATTGTCTGAAATTTCTGCATGGGCCAAATATTTCTCAGTAACTGATTTAAAAAATGCCTTCTATTCTGCACCATTGATTGGGGAAAGTCAATTTCTATTTGCCTTTGAAGACCCTACTCACCCAGCTTCTCAGTTAACCTGGATAGTTTTGCCCCAGGGATTTTGTGACAGCCCCCATCTATTTGAGCAAAGTTTGTCATGAGATTTACAAAATATTAATAGTTCCAAGGCAGCAGTGCTACAATATGTAGATGATGTTCTGCTCTGTGCTGAAACAGAGGAAGCTTGCTCACAAGCCTCAGAAGACTTCCTAAGCTTTTTGGCTGGCTGAAGTTATAAGGCATTAAGGGAAAAGGCTCAGCTTTGTCACTAATCTGTTAAATATCTGGGCCTCTTCATATCAGAAGGGACCAGGGCCATAGGCCCCTAGAGAATTAAACCTATACTGAATCATTCCCTACCTATGACTTTAAGACAATTGAGAGGATTTGGGGGAATCACAGGCTATTGATGAATTTGGATTTCGGGTTATGGGGAACTTCAGTTCAGTTTAGTTCAGTCGCTCAGTCATGGGCAACTCTGCGACCCCATGAACTGCAGCACGCCAGGCTTCCCTGTCCTTCACCAACTCCCGGAGTTTGCTCAAATTCATGTCCATTGAGTCGGTGATGCCATCCAACCATCTCATCCTCTGTTGCCCCCTTCTCCTCCTGCCTTCAATCTTTCCCAGCATCAGGGTCTTTCCCAATGAGTCTGTCAGTTCAATGGGGAACTTACCTAGCCTTTATATAAACTTATAACTGAAACTCAGCAGGCCCAAACCAACAAACTGGTTTGGTCCCCCGAGACTCGAAAGGCTTTTAAGATTCTTCAAACTTCTCTCCTGCAAGCTCCTGATTTAAGCCTGCCCACAGGATCAGAGTTCAATTTGTTTGTCACTGAAAGAAAAGGTATGGCCTTGGGAGTTATGATACAACCCTGAGGACCTCACCAGCAACCTATAAGATAGCTGAGCAGAAAATTAGAAGTAGTGGAACCTGGGTGGCCACATTGGCTGAGAGTAATTGTCATAATTGCTTTATTTGCACCCGAAGCTCTCATGCTTATTAGTGGGTGAAATCTTACTATACTGACTTCTCATCATGTGAGTGGAATCTTAAACTCTAAAGTTAATAATTGGATGGCAGACAGTCAGCTTCTTCAGTATCAGTCACTGTTGTTAGAAGGGCCAATAACTAAGCTTAAAGTTTGCGGAAACTTAAATCCTGCCACTCTCCTTCCTGAAAAGGAAGATCACAATTGTTCCCAATTCCTAACTTTAAACTATGCAGCTTGGGAAGGTCTAATGGATACTCCATCAGACAATTCTGACATGGATATATTTACAGATGGCAGTTCTTTTGTTCAGGATGGGAAGCGGAAAGCAGGTTACGCTGTGGTTACCTCTGAACAGGTTTTAGAGGCAAAGTCTAATTATAATAATTGGGAACAATTAGGATCTTGTCTCAAGAAATATGCAATGTAATCATTCCTGTGCTTTCCAATCCTAGTTCAGGTCCTCCTTTTGCCTTTCCAGAAGCTCACCGGAACTGGATCCCTCAGTCATGATGGTTTGCTCCAAACGGAACCTACTGGATATCTGGCTCTTACCTATGGGCGTGGCTTCCCCCTGGCTGCATAAGGAGATGCATCCTAGGTCTAGCTTTTACGCGTGCCTTCATATTTTCAGAGCTTCCAGAGAAGCCTGCTAATAAGCCACACCTTAGAACTCACTGGCAGGGTCTGTTTTTTCACTGGTATGATTATCTGGCTGCACTACTCTTTCCCTCTCTGGGAACTGCAGATGTTATGCTATGAGTTGATGATCTGACTAACTTTATTCAACAGGCTTTACAAAACTCTCAGAAAAGCTATTTCAGCCCTTAATGCTGAACAAATACAAATTAGAAAGGTGGTTTTATAAAACAGATTGCCCTTAGATATTCTAACAGCCACACAAGGAGGAACTTGTGCCATTCATACCCAATGTTGTACATGTATACCAGATATGAGTACTAATGTTATTCGCATTACCATACACATGAACAAGATGATTCAGGTTATGGATTCTCCTGAAGCCTCAGTCACCTTACTTTGGGAAATGTTAAATAGCTCCCGATGGTAGAAATCTATCTTAATCGTAATAATTCTAATTGTTCTGTTTTTACTGTTTGCTCCGTGCAACTGTAACTGTGTAACTGGATTTGTTTCTAGCCGTCTGAAAGCTTTTAAGTTACAAATCGTTATCCAGGCTCCTATGAGTACCACAGCTACCTCCAACTATTACTTGGGGCCCCTGGGTCAGAGACCATCCATATGAGGGTTAGGAGAATATGCTGCCTCAACAATTTAGGGACAACACCCCTCAAAACAGGAAATAGTTATGCAATGAAAATGACACCCCTTTCCCTTAGCAACATAATTATCCTAAAAGCAGGGTGTGTGGGGTTGGGGGAGAATGAGAGAATCAATTTCTAGGTAGGGTGAGAAGCAGTCCAGGCTCCCTGAGGAAGAGAGAGGTGTCTGAAATTCTCAAGGAGAAGGAAAGGACAAACGTCATTTTTCTTTTTTTTCTCTATATTCCTTAGTCTTAGTCACATAAAACTTTTTTTTTTTTTAAGCTCAGAGCTGATGATTATGCAACAAAACAACTCAGTGTAAACTCTGTACTAAGAATTGGGAGTGGAAAAGGTCACTTTTCATTCCAATCACAAAGAAAGCAATGCCAAAGAATGCTCAAACTACTACACAATTGCATTCATCTCACATGCTAGTAAAGTAATCCTCAAAATTCTCCAAGCCAGGCTTCAAAAATTTGTGAAGGGTGAACTTCCAGATGTTCGAGAAAAAGCAGAGGAATCAGCGATCAAATTGTCAACATCCGTTAGATCATTGAAAAAGCAAGAGAGCTCCAGAAAAACATCTACTTCTCTTTTATTGACTATGCCAAAATTTTGACTGTATGGATCACCACAAACTGTGGAAAATTCTTAAAGAGATGGGAATACCAGACCACCCGGCATGCAGGTCATGCCTCTTGAGAAACCTGTATGTAGGTCAGGAAGCAACAGTTAGAACTGGACATGGAACAAGAGACTGGTTCCAAATAGGAAAAGGAGTACGTCAAGGCTGTATATTGTCACCCTGCTTATTTAACTTATATGCAGAGTACATCATGAGAAAAGCTGGGCTGGAGGAAGCACAAGCTGGAATCAAGATTGCTGGGAGAAATATCATTAACCTCAGATATGCAGATAACACCACTTTTGTGGCAGAAAGTGAAGAGGAACTAAAGAGTCTCTTGATGAAAGTGAGAGAGGAGAGTGAAAAAGTTGACTTAAAGCTCAGCATTCAGAAAACTAAGATCATGGCATACGGGCCCATCACTTCATGGGAAATAGATGGAGAAACAGTGGAAACAGTGGCAGACTTCATCTTGGGGGCTCCAAAATCACTGCAGATGGTGATTGCTGCCATGAAATTAAAAGACGTTTACTCCTTGGAAGAAAAGCTATGATCAACCTAGACAGCATATTAAAAAGCAGACATTACTTCGTCAACAAAGGTCCGTCTAGTCAAAGCTGTGTTTTTTCTAGTACTTATATATGGATGTGAGAGTTGGACTATAAAGAAAGCTGAGCGCCAAAGAATTGATGTTTTTGAACTGTGGTGTTGGAGAAGATTCTTGAGAGTCTCTTGGACTGCAAGGAGATCCAACCAGTGTATCCTAAAGGAAATCAGTCCTGAATATTCATTGAAAGGACTAATGCTGAAGCTGAAACTCCAATACTTTGGCCACCTGATGTGAAGAACTGACTCATTTGAAAAGACCCTGATGCTGGGAAAGTTTGAAGGAAGGAGGAGAAGGGGACGACAGAGGATGAGATAGTTGGATGGTATCACTGGCTCAATGGACATGAGTTTGAGTAAACTCTGGGAGTTGGTGATGCACAGGGAGGTATGGCGTGCTGTGGCTCATGGGGTTGCAAAGATCGGACAGAACTGAGCAACTGAACTGAATTGAACTGAAGGATTTTATAACAACAATGTATCCTGCTCAAGGACAGTCTCTTCTTGAAAACCTTCTGACTAATCCTGTTATCTTAAAATGTAAATTATGGGAGTGGTTCTGGTAAAATCTTTCTCTTGTTAAATTCTAATCCTGTTATCTTAATATGTAAATTGTGGGAGTGGATCTGGTAAAATCATTACAACCTTGAGACATTTTTTTGATTTATTGTAATAACCAACTTAAAAAAGTATATAGCTCCCTTGCTAAAACTAGCAAGTGGGGTACTCTCCACTCCCTTCTGATGTCTATGTCAGAAGCTTCCTCTGTCCCTTTTCACTGTAATAAAACTTCTGCCACATAAGAGCCCTGAGTGTTCAAGCCTGGTCTTTGATCCGGAAGCTAAATCTTCTTCAGAGATCAGGAATCCAACATTGTTCACCGAAAGCTATCAATGTGACAAACAAGGCTATGCCCCCAGTTTTCAAAGATATAAGTACAGGCTAGGCGTATCATTAACCAGCTATGATGCCACATTTATGTCACTGAATCTGTCTGGATACGCATTCTCATTTCCTTACTTGTTTCTTCACTTATTGCAATGAATGAAGATCACTTATAAAAAGTGTCTTTTAAAATAGCATACAAAACTCTGGGTCTCACTCTTACTGACTTTGTATTGGAGAGGCCATGGAGAGAGAGGCCATTCAAACAGCCTAGTTCCAGCTCCCAGTTAAATGTTGTCAAGGAAAAAGTGAGTAAGTGAGACTAGTATGTAAGTGAGACTAGTATGAGGAAAAAAAGGGGGGGGGGGTTGGGAGGAAACAAAAAACAAACCAAAAACACCAAGCTAAGCCTCAACCCATCAACACAATTATATAATGCAATAATCTGATGCTACTTTAAGCCTCTGACTCCGAGAATGGTTTTAATGTAATGATACCAGATAATAGAAATTTAGATCTGTCCCCAGGATCACTAAAGAAAATTTCTCCAAGTGATTCTAATACTCAGCCAAACTTGCAAATGGCCAATTTAAATGATAGTGGATAGATTTTCCAGTTTCAGCATTTCAGGAATCTAGGAGCATAGTCTGGTCCAGAAATAAATCAGAGTCTTAATGTGATTCAATCTGAATAAAATTCTCCATATCATCTCCTTCCAAGGTTCTAGCATTTAGGTAGTCTCAAGAGGTACTTGCAAAAATTCAGACTCGCTACCCGATATGATAGTGCTAAATGATAGAAATACCACAAATTCTGCCTTTTGCAATCCTCATTAAATGTTCCAATTGGCAGCCTACTAGTTGAGTCCTAAGTATCATGGGAAATATTGCATATCAGACTGCAACTCAGGAAAATTTATCCTACCTTTGTAGGATTTCTATTTTAACACTAACCTGTGTTTGAATATTGACTTCATCATTCAAAACTAAACAAAACAAAACATTAGTGCAGAAGTATTTTACCAGATCCTGTAGTGAACCTAAGCCAGCGTGACTGGTGTGTAAAAATGCATCATGGCCAAAGATTACAGGTTGTAAAAGATTTTCACAGCTAGTTCAGAGGTAAAGGACCAGGCCAAAGCACATAAGCTTATGATCTCCTAGTAAAAAATATTGAGATGAAGACTTCTGGTCCCAAGGAGATAAGGGCTTGATCTTACTGTTTCTCGAGAGTCAGTGGTAGGTCCTTAGCAGCAATCAGGTCTATCAGCAATATGACTGAAGGAAACAACACACTAGCCTTTTAATATTTTTATATACTATCTCATAAAACTTAAGGGAAAAAATGTTCTTCTTTACCTCCCTCTCTCAATAAATTGTCATGTACTGAGCCAGACTCTGAGAGGAGTTCTCTTTGCCTTACAATGACTTCCACAATAAACTTTACATTCGACTCATTTATACTCTTTATTCTTCTGGCCAGACGTTTGGCTTTTTGCATGTGAATTTCATCTACCCCCACCCTATGTTTATACAGCAGTTCAAGATTAAATTCTGTATAAGAAACTCCATTCCTTTCCTTTCATTGTTTTAAAACTCCAAAACAAAGAAAGTAATAAATTGTTTCATAAATTATTTCATTTATTGGTTGAGTATTCATGAAAACTGTGAGTAGATGATATGAACTCAACTTACGTGCTCTGAAATTGTGAATTATGAGTCTGTTTTCCACCATTTCACAAAATGTTCTACTCTAACTCCTGCTTGTAATTAGTTGCTTTGGAAAGAACTAAGCAGATGTGTTACAGTTTCTTTGAATTATCAGCGTGTATTTAAGACAAACTCCATCTTCTGAAGAAATCGTGTCCTCGGGGGGATTATTTGTCTTCTGCTAACAGACTTTTATTTGGGATGTGAAGTTAGTTTTAGGTTTCAGGTGTGCTGGCTGGAGATTAATGTAGCTAACAGTTACAGCATACATTTTTTAACTCAAGCTCACCACACTTGGTTCTGACTTGATTTCTAAGAAAGGTTGTTTTCCCAGGCATTGCCAGCTAGAAACCATAACTGTACAAGGATTTGCAGCAAGTAGGATTGATGTGACAAACTAGAAGAGTAAAAGTAGCTGGAAGAAAGTTTTAGAATAATTATTAAACTTTCCCTATACTACATTATGTGTACTTAGTCAGTCATGTCTCACTCTTAGTGACCCCATGAAGTGTAGCCCACCAGGCTCTTCTGTCCATGGTGATTCTCCAGGCAAGAATACTGGAGTGGGTTGCCATGCCCTTCTCCAGAGAATCTTCCCAACTCAGGGAATCGAACCCATTTCTCCAGCATTGCAGGCAGATTCTTTACCAACTGAGCCACCAGGAAAGCCCATAGTACATTAGAGATGAACTCTATTACAGATGTTGGTTTCTATAGGGAAATAAATGTGCAAGATGCATATATATTATATGTATATTATATATGTGCACATATATATCATGAAAACAAACAAAAAATTCTCAACACAGAGCTTTCAGAAAATAATACTTTTATTTTTTAGAAAATAAATATTATTGGAAAACATAAGTGGCTTGAATACTTAATATGAAAGATTTAAGGGAAAACATCACCTATTGTATTCATTTGAATATATACATCCAATTATGATCTACCAATCAGAAGATAATTTTACTCTCTCTGTTATGTTGCCAATTTATCATTTTCTACTTCAGTATTTAAGTGCTTTAAAATCCTATTCATTCTTAATAATACCCTTAATTCTTTTAATTAAAGTAGTCTCTCAGAAATAATGTTATGCCTTTTCTATTTTATAAATGACTTAGTTCCCAGTCATCAACTAAGAAAAGCACCTTTTTTTTTTTTTTGGCAAATATGCTTAGAATTGCATATTAATAAAGTTACATACTGGTTTTATATAGGATAGTATTTTGTATCCAAACAATTTTCTCCATATATTTAATTCTAAGATTATTGTGCATTTTAAGGTGTAGTATAAAGCACGTATTATCAAAGTTCAAAGGAATAATTAACAGTATTCATTATTTTTCTTTAAAAAATTAAGATATTATGTGTCCATAGATTATGACTTAAATTTCCTCAGGGCCTTTGCCCTTATAAATTATATTACAAAAATTTTCATGTTTGAAATTTTCTTCTAGTTTTGCCTGTATTTAGCCATCTTATTCATGACAATAATAATGACTCCTCTTACAAAAAAATTATATTTTGTTGAATCTGAAAAAGGACACTTGGAGTTATCAGTGCAAATTTTTATAATTTTAAAATGAACACAGCTTGTATCTTAAAGAAAAAAGTTAAGATAAATAGTAATCTGCTTAATAAAATAAAGTATATTAAAATGTATCAATTCAGTTTAGTTTTATAGTTCATGGTTTAAGCACAACTTTATGTTTAGCATCTATTTTAAATAAAACATCTGCTCCAGTAAGGTTCCTAACTTCACTTACAACATTCTCAGAAAATAAACATGAGAAAATCTTTTATCTTACTCAGATATTCTCTTAAGCAGTAAGGTCAGTCTTCAGATACTTTACACTGCTTCTCAGGGTGTATTAAAATACAAACATGGTTTGAGGCTACGGAGAGTTAAGACAACCTCTCATCTCACTCCTAACCTATACACAGTAGAAACAGGTATCCTAACTTTCTTATTTTATAAGAGGTTGATTCTAATTTAAGAAGTCATCAAAACTGTGAAAATGAAACATGACTTTGGCTCCAATCTTCCATCTGTACATTCATGTAACTCCCACTGAAACTAATTATTTTTTTCTTCAGTTTATGTTACTAGAAGTTGGGCATGCAGAAGTTTCAATTAAATTGTCCTTATTGAAATCAATGGGAGTTCAGTGATATTGATGGGGGTTACACACATGAAAAAGATGTAAAAGAAGATGTTAAAATTTGTTCAGTTAAGACCCTTTCAGCAAGGTAATATGTTTCTCAAAATTGATTCACTTCTCTTCTAAATCAGACTTTGAATTTTATGTATGCTAAATTGTTAAGCTTTTTTACATGATCAAAAATATATGTTTAAAAGAAATATAAACAGACATCTGAATTCTCCCAATTTATCATATAAAATATATTTTTTGCTCCTTTTGGTAATAAACCTGTTTTTTTTTTATTTCTTATTAATGTGTTGTTGCATGGTTTTATTGGCTGAAATGTAATTTAAAATATTGGGAATGACACTCTCCTGTGTAGAGTCTGTTGACCCTCATCCAATCCATTTAGTAACAATGGACTCTGGGTGTGGAACATTTCCTTACCAAGCCTATACAGTGGGGCTTGTCAGCTTATTCAAGAAATATCTTTTCTGGTTTCATGCTCAACAGTGTTCCTTTCCTCTGCTGAAACGTGTATGTCAGTGGACTTCAGTCATATCCCAGATTTTAGTGTTCCAGACTTCACAGAGGAAGGGTGAAAGTCCTTTTGCTGGGACATGGGGAGTGCGGCACATAGGCCAGTTGCTCTCTGACTGCTGCCAGGGACCCCTGCTAGTCATGAGGGATTTACACAGCCATTGAAGTTGATCTTACTCAGTCTCTTCTGTGTGTGACTAAAAGTATTGTTCCACCAATACTTGCTGTCTTGAGTTTTCTTTGGTGACTTTTTTTTTCTTGCTGATTTTTTGATACCAAGATGCAAGAGACTTTAATTCCTGGTGGCTAGTACTGTGATGATCTTTGCTGTTTTCCATGTAGTTGGAGTCCTACTCTGGCACTGGTAACCAGTACATCATGTTCTGCTCAATATAAAACTTTGCTGCAAATGTACTTAAAAGAGAGGAAGAGGTGACCACTGAGCAACTACTCAACCAGTCCATTAATACTCAACAGTTTAGTTGGCTATGGATGCTTTCCCCTTCAGGAAGATACAGAGCTATTAATGGAAACAACATTGAAAATCTTGCTACAAGATGTGACATGTAAGTGGGTAAGTAGTTACATAGTAGAATTAATGAAAACATGGTGTGTAGGGCCACCCAAGACAGATGGGTCACAGTGGAGAGATCTGACAAAACATGGTCTGCTGGAGAAGGGAATGACAAAACCACTTCAGTACTCTTGCCGTGTGAATCTCGTGAACAGTATGAAAAAGCAAAACTATATGACACTGAGAGATGAGCCTTACAGGTCAGTAGGTGTCCAATATGCTATTGGGCAAGAACAGAGAAATAACGCAACAAAGAATGAAGAGGCTGAGCCTTAGCAGAAACGATGCCCAATTGTGAATGTTTCTGGTGATGAAAGTAAAGCCTGATGCAGTAAAGAACAATATTTCATAAGAATCTGTAATGTTAGAGCCATGAATCAAGGTAAATTTAATGTGGTCAAAAAGGAGATGGCAAGAATGAACATCGACCATTTAGGAATCAGTGAACTAAAATGGATGGGAATGGGTGAATTTAATTCAGATAACCATTAAATACTTCTGTGGGGAAGAATCCATTAGAAGAAATGGAGTAGCCCTTATAGTTAACAAAAGAGTCCAAATGTAGTACTTGGGTGCAGTCTCATAAGCGACAGAATATTCTCAGTTCATTTTCAAGGTAAACCATTCAACATCACAGTAATCCAAGTCCATGCCCCAACCTCTAATGCCACAGAAGCTGAAGTTGAATGATTGTATGAAGAACTAAAAGACTTTCTAGAAATAACACCAAAAAAAGATGTACTTTTCATCACAGGGGATTGAAATGCAAAAGTAGAAGTCAAGAGATAATTTGGAGTAATAGACATATTGGCCTTGGAGAACAAAATGAAGCAGGGAAAGGCTAACAGTTTTTTGCCAAGAAAACACAGTAGTCATAGCAAACACCATCTTCCAACAACACAAGAGATGAATTGACACATGGACATCACCAGAAGGTGAATACTGAAATTAAATTGATTATATTCTTTGTAGCCGAAGATGGAGATGCTCTATACAATCAGCAAAAACAAGACTGGGAACTGACTGTGGCTCAGATCATGAACTCCTTATTGCAAAATTCAGATTTAAATTGAACAAAGTAGGGAAAACCACTAGGCCATTCAGATATTATGTAAACCAAATCCCTTATGATTATACAGTGGAAGTGACAAATAGATACAAGAAATTAAATCTGATAGATAGAGTGCCTGAAGAACTATGGCCAGAGATTTGTGACGTTGTGCAGGAGGCAGTGACCAAAATCATCCGCAAGAGAAAGAAATGCATGAAGTCAAAATTGTTGTCTGAGAACGCCTTACAAATATCTGAGAAAGGAAGAGACATGAAAGGCAGGAGAAAAAGGGAAAGATATACTCAGCTGAATGCAGAGTTCCAAAGAAATAGCACAGAGAGATAAGAAAGACTACTTAAGAGAGCAATGCAAAGAAATAGAGGAAAACAATAGAATGGAAAAAACTAGAAATCTCTTCAAGAAAATTGGATATACTAAGGGAAGATTTCATGCAAAGATGGGCCAATAAAGGATAGAAATGATAAAAACCTAAGAGAAGGAAAAGAGATTAAGAAGAGGTGGCAAGAATACACAGAAGTACTGTATAAAACAGGTCTAATGATCTGGATAACCAAGATGGTGTTGTCACTTACCTAGAGCCAGACATCCTGGAGTGTGAAGTCAAGTAGGCCTTAGGAAGCATCACTAAGAACAAAACTAGTGGAGGTGATAGAATTTCAGCTGAGCTATTTCCAGTCCTAAACAATGATGCTATTAAAATGCTGCACTCAATATGCCAGCAAATTTGAAAACACAGCAGTGGACTAGAGAAAGTCATTTTTCATTCCAATCCCAAAGAAAGGCAATAATGAAGAATGTTCAAATTACCATACAACTGCAATCATTTCATATGCTAGCAAGATTATGCTCAAAATCCTTCAAGGTAGGCTTCAACAATACAAAAACTGAAAACTTCAAGATATACATGCTGGATTTAGAAAAGGCAAAGGAATCAGAGATCAAAGTGCCAACATCTGTTGTATCATCAAAAAAGCAAGAGATTTCCAGAAAAACATCTATTCTGCTTCATTGACCAAGCTAAAGCCTTTGACTGTGTGGATCTCAACAAACTTTAAGGACTGATGCTGAAGCTGAAGCTCCAATACTTTGGCCACCTGATGAGAAGAGCCAATTCATTGGAAAAGATGCTGATGTTGGGAAAGATTGAGGGCAGGAGGAGATGGGGGTGAGAGAGGATGAGATGGTTGGATGGCATCATCGAGTAAATGGACATGAATTTGAGCAAACTCTGGGAGATAGCGGGCAGGGAACCTGGCATGCTGCAGTCAATGGTCTCAAAGAGTCCGGCACAAGTTAGTGATTGAACAATAACAATTTTGAATTTTAATCTACAAAACTCCATGGCATACCATTTAATTCAAATAAGCTTTCCCCGTACAAAGCATCAAGTATTACTTTAATGCATTTTACTAACAATGTTGAGAACAATTCTTTGAAGTACAAATCTATATCTCTATTATATTGATGAGAAACTGAAGCCTAGAGAATTAAAGTACAGTTTGGATTTCAATTCATGCTTTGTGACTACAGTTTTGATTTTTTTACATTTTTCCATACTGGCTCATGAATCATCTTCAAAATTCTTGTACATAGGAAAATCTGCTGATATATTATCTGATGAGCATGTCATCCCCATCTTGTTGAACTTCAATAGACTCTAAATAGCTTAAACCTCTCATTCTTTAAATCCCAATTCCCAGTTAAAATGTTATAAAAACCCTAGTAAAAGGATGTAACTCATAAATCTACACTGAATTCATGAACTTTTTATACTAATGTTTTGCTAAGATACATGTGAGTAATTATGACCACATGTTTCCCATTTTATTTAACAAGATAAAGCAATGAGAAAAGTTCTTTAACAAAATATTTTGCCTAAACCAAGACACTCAAAATAATTGTAGGATGTTTTGTCAAATCAAAATCCCCAAGTTCATAGTTTTTTTTTTTTCTCAGATTTACTATTATTACTTTTCTTTTCCTCTGCAAAATGTAGTAATAAGTATTGGATACATGAAAACCTCTGACAACAAACACCATTGCTGTTCCCAGAGCAGTGATGACTAATTGAATGAAAGCCTATTGTCTAGAGAACAAATCTCTTGAGCAGATTGAGGAACTCTTGTGTAATTACTATTTTATAATATAAATCTATATAAAATCAAGTGTAAATATACAATTTTAATAAATAATATCACACTTAAATCAGTTTAAGTAAAAAGAGGATGATATCTACTATCTCAACTCCAAATTAAATAAATACTTTTCTACAAAATTACTAAATGTTATTTTCAAGATTATCTTTTTTATTTCTCCCTTTTTTTGCTATTTAGAAGATGTCAAATGTGTCCTATATTAACTGAGATTTGAAATTTATACTATTATCATATCTGATAATCTCAATCCTTTGTGCATCACAGTAAGTAGAATTCCAAAGAAAAGGAAATAGGTGACAGACACAAAACATGATCATATTTGTATCTATCTGTAGTGATCTCCTGCCTTATATTTTGCTCCAAGTTTTCCTCAGTTTACAAGTTCCCTCTTCAGATAGCCAAGGTGGATATCTCTCCCTTTTGCCTTTTTAAAGGTTTTTACATATTAATTCTTCATCAGAGGACTTAATTATGCTGCCTTAAAATGCTACTTGAAATTGTTACTAACACCAAATTTTGCTTATATGTTTGTATTCTCTGTATCCAATAAAATGTTCTCCATATAATAGCAACTAAAAAAATAATGTTTGAATTCATCTGCCCAACTTATTGTGTTACAGCCCTGAATAATCCACATTAGGAAGCATGGATTCACTATATAGTCCTTGGTGAATTTTCAAAGAAATAATTAATTACTATAATAACTACAATTAACTAATAGTAATTGAAGTAACTTATATGTATGTGAAAGTCACTCAATCGTGTCCAACTCTATGACCGCATGTTCTGTAGCCTGCCAGGCTCCTCTGTCCATAGACTTCTCCAGGCAAGAATACTGGTGTGGATTGCCATTCCCTTCTCCAGGGAATCTTCCCAACCCAGGGATAGACCCCAGGTCTCCTGCATTGCAGACAGACTCTTTACTGACTGAGCCATGGGAGAGAATGGAGCACACACACAATTGTCATTTTAGTACCTGGTATGTATTATCGTCATACTGCAACATATAAACTACATTTTATGCATTTTTCATAAATTGTCCTATTTAACTTTCATAATCATTTTATATGGCAACAAAGGGCTAACACATTTTTCATAGATGGATGCTGAGATTTAGAGATATTAAATAAATTTCTTAAAGATATATACAGCAAAAAAAAGAAGGCATAAGCATTTAAATTAATACTTTTCAGATCTTAGAGCCAGAGTTTTCAACATGCTGCTAAACTAGACTTTTAAAGACAATATGCTAACTATAAATTCCTTGATTGCTCTTTTAGAGAAATCTTTTTTATTTTCTACTAAAAGTAGTAGAAGACACTGGTGTTATTGCTTCTAAAGAATTACAGTACCTGTCTTTTTGAAGATAGGTGTGGCTAAGGAACTTTCTTTAGCTGAAGCATTAGTGATATGACATGTTGTATGTGTCCACAATTGTCCATGTGGCATGACATTTGACAGTGGCCCGAAGACTGGAGTTCTGGTTCCCAAGGAGGCAATGTGAAACACATTTCCACAACCAACAAGTGAGAATTTTTGCTTTTTAAGCTACTGAGATTTGGAGAATTTTTCTTACCACAACAAAATCTACTTACCTGAGAAGTTCAAGGAGTTGATACATAACAAAAACTCAATTTTAGACATGTTCTGATTTTTGTTGATTTACATTCCAATGGCTTCCCAGGTGCCACAGCAGTAAAGAACCTGCCTGCCAATGCAAGAGATTCAAGAGACATGGGTGTGAACCATGGGTCAGAAAGATCCCCTAGAATAGGACATGGCAACCCACTCCAGTATTCTTGCCTGTAAAATTCTACAGACAGAGGAACCTGGTGGGCTACATACAGTCCATGGGTCACAAAGAGTTGGACACAACTGAGCAACTACACATACATGCATGCACCAATGATATACTCAGATATCAGTCAAGAAAATTCAGGGGCTACGTATCTAATTCTTTTTTTTGGTTTGTTTTGTTTTTTCCCAACAGTGTTGTTCAGGTTTACTTGATATGCAAAGAATGGCACATAGTTCACGAGTACAAGTTGAATAGTTTGGACATAGAAAAACACCTGGGAAACCGTCACCAGAGCCAAGGTGAAACACATATCCAACACCTCCCAAAGTTCCCTTGTGTCTTTCTGTTTTGTTTCAGGTTTTGCATCTGTGTGTGTGTGTAGTAAGAACATTTAACTTATATAATTGTATCAAATTTTGGAGTGCATGATACCATGCTGTTAACTATAGGCACTGTGCCTCTGCATAGCAGATCCCTATAACTGACTCGTCTAGCATAACTGAAACTTTATGCCCATTGAGCTGCAGAGGAAACAATACATTATTAGTTTAAGTGTCAGCAGTTATTTTTGGTCATTTTATCACTGGGAGTAAAGACATACAAAAAGTGATCAGATAATTATAAATTAAATGCTATATGAAAATATAATGAATAAAGCTCTTTTAAAAACATCTGTTTTCAGTTCTAAGATGAATAAGGACTGAAGATGTAAGGTAAAACATGAAGGCTACAGTTGCTCACACTATATTATCAAACTGAAATTTTCTAATAATGTAGATCTGAAATGTTCTCACCAAAAAAAGGAGAAATGAGTGAAGTGATAAACGTTTTAATTAAACCAAATGGGGAGAATCCTTCAAAAAAACAGTTGGCTTATTCATACACCTTGTTGTATGGCAAAAACCAAAACATTGTACAGCAATTATCTTCCAATTAAGAAAAAATTTAAGGCATAACTGAATAGAAAAAAATGAATAAAGACAGCTATTTTCAAACATGTGATGGAAAAGAAAAATCTTGTATTATCCTACAGAAAAAATAATCCTTATCTACTTTCCTTTCTTAAAACAATGCTTCATCTTAAAGTGTGTGAGTGTGTGTGTATGTGAGTGTGTGATTTACTATAGCTTTGGGGGACATTTTTGTTAGTGTTTTCTGAAATTATAACAGTAATAAAATAGAGACTAATTCATTTGTTGGTAAGAGATAGGGGGCTCCATATACATTCATGTTCCATGTAGCAAAATATTACTTTTAAAATTACTTGTTCACTAGTCCCATAATGATCCAAATTAAATAGATTTAGTAATTATAAAAAATACAGCAAGGTAATTCAGTTTATAAGTTAATAACTGGGCTCTGAGAAGGTCATTATCTTGTCTGGCAATGAGTAATTTTTTCATTTTTTTTTTAATGTTTCACTATTCACAAAGATCTAGATCTGATAAATAGAATACCTGATGAACTATGGATGGAAGTTCATGACATTGTACAGGAGACAGGAATCAAGACCATTCCCAAGAAAAAGAAATGCAAAAAAGCAAAACGGTTGTCTGAGGAGGCCTTACAAAGAGCTTTGAAAAGAAGAGAAGCAAAAAGCAAAGGAGAAAAGGAAAGATATACCCATTTGAATGCAGAGTTCCAAAGAATAGCAAGGAAGATAAGAAAGCCTTCCTCAGCAATCAATGCAAAGAAATAGAGGATAACAATAGAATGAGAAAGACTAGAGATCTTTTCAAGCAAATTAGAGGTACAAAGGGAACATTTCATGCAAAGATGGACTCAATAAAGGACAGAAATGGTAGGGACCTAACAGAAGCAGAAGATATTAAGAAGAGGTGGCAAGAATACACAGAAGAATTGTACAAAAAAGTTCTTCACGACCCAGACAATCACGATGGTGTGATCACTAACCTAAAGCCAGACATTCTGTAATGTGAAGTCAAGTGGGCCTTAGGAAGCATCATGACGAACAAAGCTAATGGAGGTGATGGAATTTCAGTTGAGCTATTTCAAATCCTGAAAGATGATGCTGTCAAAGTGCTGCACTCAATATGCCAGCAAATATAGAAAACTCAATAGTGACCACAGGACTGGAAAAATTCAGTTTTCATTCCAATCCCAAAGAAAGGCAATGCCAAAGAATGCTAAAACTACCACACAATTGCACTCATCTCACACACTAGTAAAGTAATGCTTAAGATTCTCCTAGCCAGGCTTTAGCAATATGTGAACCATGAACTTCTAGATGTTCAAGCCGGTTTTAGAAAAGGCAGAGGAACCAGAGATCAAATTGCCAACATCCGACGGATCACTAGAAAAGCAAGAGAGTTCCAGAAAAACATCTATTTCTGCTTTATTAACTATTCCAAAGCCTTTGACTGTGTGGATCACAATAAACTATGGAAAATTCTGAAAGAGATGGGTATACCAGACCACCTGACCTGCGTCTTGAGAAACCTGTATGCAGGTCAGGAAGCAACAGTTAGAACTGGACATGGAACAACAGACTGGTTCCAAATAGAAAAAAGAGTATGTCAAGGCTGTATATTATCACCTGCTTATTTAACTTATATGCAGAGTACATCATGAGAAATGCTGGGCTGGAGGAAACATGAGCTGGAATCAAGATTGCCGGGAGAAATATCAATAACCTCAGATATGCAGGTGGCACCACCCTTATGGCAGAAATTGAAGAAGAACTAAAGAGCCTCTTGATGAAAGTGAAAGTGGAGAGTGAAAAAGTTGGCTTAAAGCTCAAGATTCAGAAAACTAAGATCATGGCATCCGGGCCCATCACTTCATGGCAGATAGATGGGGAAACTTTGGAAACAGTGGCTGACTTTATTTTTCTGGGCTCCAAAATCACTGCTGATGGTGATTGCAGCCATGAAATTAAAAGATGCTTACTCCTTGGAAGGAAAGTTATGACCAACCTAGACAGCATATTAAAAAGCAGAGATATTACTTTGCCAAAAAAGATCTGTGTAGTCAAGGCTATGGTTTTTCCAGTGGTCATGTATGGATGTGAGAGTTGGACTATAAAGAAAGCTGAGCACCGAAGAATGGAAGCTTTTGAACTGTGGTGTTGGAGAAGACTCTTGAGTCCCTTGGACTGCAAGGAGATCCAACCAGTCCATCCTAAAGGAGATCAGTCCTGGATGTTCATTGGAAGGACTGATGTTGAAGCTGAAACTCCAATACTTTGGCCACCTGATGCGAAGAGCTGACTCATTGGAAAAGACCCTGATGCTGGGAAAGATTGAGGGCAGGAGGAGAAGGGGACGACAGAGGATGAGATGGCTGGATGGTATCATTGACTCGATGGTTTGGGTTTGGGTGGACTCAGAGGGTTGGTGATGGACAGGGAGGCCTGGCATGCTGCAGTTCATGAAGTCGCAAAGAGTCAGACATGACTGAGTGACTGAACTGATCTGACTCACAACGATATTGAATACACAAAATCAGTAACATATTACAAAGAAAAAATATTTAAGTTAAGCAAAAATACATTACATGTACAAACGGAAATGAACATAATATATAAGCATTCCTAACTGTACAATGAACTTGGAAATATGCATTTATATTAATATAACAGGCTGAGATTATATAGAAATTCATTCTTTTTGACAATTGGAATTTGGAACTATAAACATTTAGAAATATAAGGTAGTTGCATAGTGTATATTATTAGGTTTTGGCCATTAGTTTTTGATTGGTTATTTGTTTTTTGGTTTCTAAAGACATGAGAAAAATATCAATTTTGTTTAAAAAGATCAGAATCTGGTCAAACTTTATAATTATGGTATAATAAAAAGATTATTAGGCAAAGTAAGTGAGATTTTTGAATAACTTATTAAGAATATAGGTTTCAGTATTTTCATTTGTAAAATCAGATTGGATGTTATATGAGCTCCCAAGATTTCTTTTGGTATAGAATTAGTTCATAAAATGTTAAAATTACAAGTAATTTATTACACATCACATTTTAGAATAATTATTAGGTGTTCTGAAATGGTATCTTTAGTTAATACAAATGAGGATTAGCCATTTCAATCATTAATTGTATTGGGAATGCATTTTTGAAGCTCTAAAAATTATTTACTCTCTATTTTAGTCTTTTCATACACTTGCCAGAGCAAGAGAAATGAGAGCCTGTAAGCAAACACTAAAATTCCTTAGCATTTGACACTTCAAATATCTACTGGCAACATCCCCAAGATGATGTCAGCTTCTTATACAGAGCAGAACATTTATGCTCCCCCAGAGCATCTCACTTTCAGAGTTGGTGCACTTTCAAATATCAAGTACATTAACGGTTTTTCTCCAAATGGTGACTGAAATCTTTAGAAGTTTTTCCCCAATCTCAGCAAAGAATGAGATATTATGATATGAATAACAAAGTGAAGGAAATGTAAAATATATATTGAATGTCTGAGAAAACATTTACGAAATGAACAAATGCCTTTAAAAAAAAATCCTAGGAATAGGTACGGTAAATTGTATAAACTCAAAAAAAAAATCTAAACTCAATTATAATATTTTAAAATAAAGCAGTCTCTCTAAATAAAATTATTTCTTTTGAAGAGCTAATGAATAATGTGACCATTCATGCTATTTCTTAAGATCACATTTCAGAGACTTTATTGTGATTAATATTGCAACATTATTTATTTAGCATCCATAGGTAAATAAGTTGTTGCTTATAAGTCAATTTTGTACATTACCAATTTTTTCACTACCAACTTGCCTTATCTGACATCTTCCTTTGCAACTGTAATTGTTGTTTTTGTTGTTTAGTGGCTAAATTGTGTCTGTGTCTTTTGCAACCCTGTGGACTGCAGCCTGCCAGGCTAATCTGTCCATGGAATTTCCTAGGCAAGAATACTGGAGTGGGTTGCCATTTCCTTCTTCAGGGGATCTTTTCAACCCAGGGATTGAACCTGCATCTCCTGCATTGGCAGACAAATTCTCTACCATTGAGCCACCAGGGAAGCCCCTGCAACTATAGTACACTATTATAATAATCAGTCATTAAATAGATCGAAAACTGTTAGAGATTCTTACTTATGTGCGGTAAGGTAAATATTTCAACACATTGATAACAATAATTGTTGGCTTATTTTGCTTATTATAATATCTGAGAATAAAACACATACTCATAAACAAGACTTTGGGAACTATGGAAATAAAAGAAGCTGAGAAAGAAAGTCACTCATAATTCCAGTATCAACAACCATATTTCCTTTCTGAATATTTCTATTTGGTTTTCACGTGGTTAGAATAATGTATCTATAAAATGATGTGTTCTGTATTTTTCTCTTAGCCATGTATTATCAGCATTTCCCCATTAAAATTCTAAAACCCCATTTTAATAAAATAGCATGTATTCCATGTGCTAGGGCACCTTTATGGGGTAATTAGGTGACTTCTAGTTTGTTTTTTTTTTTTTAATTCTCTCCTCACCATAATGTGTGATGTATCTCTAAGGAGATAACGATATTTAAGTATCTCATGGAGAAAGTAGTCTAGAGGAAGGCAGTTTAGTGACTAGGTGACATCAAGCTTCTATGTCATTTTCTTAGAAATTCTCTTAATCTTTCCCTGAGGATTGACAAGTGTCTGCAAAATCTCCAGGCTTCATGTCCTTACACAACTCTGTTCAAACACAGAAAGTATAAGAGCTAATCAGAGCAACAGAATACTTCTTAATATACATTTTTTCCCTTGGTCATGGAGGAAATAATCTTAAGAGAACTCTAGCAACATTTTCATGATTTATTGGCCAGAACTGAATCACATGAGAACAGTCAATTGCAGAAGAGAGGTTGAAAATGAAGGATAAAGGATGAGAATTAAACTAGATTTAATTGTGCTCCATCCCCATTGTCTGGCACAATGATGTGCCCCCCCAAAAAAATCACGTTTCACATTGCAAAGCAGGGGCAGGCATCCACTACTGTTGGGTAAGTAACTAGATTAAGAAAGTCTCTGAACACCATTTCTGTTTCCTGAAAGATACTAGCAATTAATGTATGCACTAGTAGTATATAAGCGTGTATAGTTTCAGCTTAAAGGTATTGCTATTTTGACAGGAAATTTTAGTTTCTTACTGTGATGCTGTAATACTTTAATGTCCAAATATCTTTTTTTTCTACAACTTTAACAAGTATTTTTCATTCTAAACTTTTAAAACTATTTTTTGATGTCTTTATATATCTCATGCAAATTTGAGGTTGCTATACTTTAGAGTAGAACTAATTACATAGTGACACATTCAGAAAAAAAATGTGACAGTTTTTTCTGTTATTAGCTGAAACTTGAGGCCCTAAGGAACCTCCTTGTAGTAGTAGTCCCTTTCTTTGTTATTATTTGAAGTTTCTAATATATTGACTATTAGGAATCAATATGGCTGATTTTTTCAACTTTTGTCTATTAATTTTTATAATTTTCTGAACTCTGGATATTTTTCAGAATTTTGTTTAAAATTTACTCATGTATACTTGAACATATTCTATTGTTTAAAATTATCTGGTTTAGTAGTGTTTATATAAGGAAGATGCTGCTTAAAGATTTTGCTATCCATAATCAAGAGGGAAAAACTAAGGAAAGGCCATATTGTCCAGTTTCTGGTACAGAACTAGGGAATTAAATGATAATAATAATAATAAGGCCAATAATGATTAGCCCATCAGACTGCATAAACTAACAGACATCCTTCTGGAGTTACTATCATTTAAAAAGAGATAATTCACTAAAAGATGCAGAAACAGAAACTCTTACGGAATATGAAGTTGAATTGTTTGACAGTAATGAAACAATTTCTGGCATGATTGGAGAAACTTCCTCTCTTCAATGACCATAGAGCACAGAAGGTAGAAGTAACAGGCCAACCAAGACTAAAATGTTGATATGAAGTGAAAGGGTACATTTTAAAAAAATAATTTACAAAAATTTTGGTTATATATATGTACATTAAATATCATCTGAAACTTTTTCTGATCAAGTTGACCAGGGCCTAAGTCTCTGCTTCAGTCTTTGACTTTTTTTTGTCTAATCTAATGATACTCAATGATAAAAAGACTTTCTATTCCTTTGATTAATTTCTAGTTAATTATTGTTAGATTGATCTTGTAAATCTACATTTCTTAAGAAAAAGTTTATTTCTCACATAATAAGAGTATTTCTTTAAAAATACATATAATTTGTTTGTATAACCCAAAGCCTTTTTTCATGAGATAGATACAAACCAATTGTTTTCACCGTAATCAGAACAATCATAGGCATAAACCAAAAAGTGGATAAGATTAGAGAACAGGCTTCCCAGGTGGCACTAGTGGTAAAGAATCTAGCTGCCAATTCAGGGGACTCAAGAGATGCAGGTTTGATCCCTAGGTGGGGGAAGATACCTTGGAGTAGGAAATGGCTACCTATTCCAGGACTCTTGCCGGGGAAATTCCATGGACAGAGGAGCCTGGTGGGCTATAGTTCATGGGGCCACAAAGAGTCTGACATGACTGAGCACAAGTACGTATACAAACTATATGAAATTCTGATTTAGGTGAACCACTAATGATATTTTCAATTAATTATAGCGATGATAATTGTATTATGTTGATGATGATGGTGGAGTGTGTTTTTGTGCTTACTATAGGCTCTGCTCTTTGAACTACATTTTCAATCATTCCCTCTTAGTAAATGAGAAAATAGATTGTGGAAGCTTAAGTAAGTTAGCTAAGACATCTAACTAGTAAGTAAAAGGGACTGTATTCAAACACATGACTGACTTTATAATCTACAGGTTAAAACCTGGAGTAAGAGAGATAATATCATTAAGTCTAAAATGGCCAAATATGAAAGCAATAGATGGAAAAGGAAAAAGATAAAATATAGAAAATTTTAAATTATAGTAATCTCTACTAATGGAGAATATTTCCCCACTTTTAAATGAATTCAAAATGCCAGATTTAAAAACCAAACCAAACCAATTATAGTAACCATTATCTTTATGAATATTCAAGATAATGTGTGACTTACAAACATATAATTGCAACAATAAATGTATTCAAAATAACTAATATTGTTATTCAAATAATATTGAAACATTATAATATTTTATATTATATCCAACAATATTAATAATATCAGTTTTAAAGACATTATGTCTATGAATAATTTTCCCCAGATAACCAGATTTAATCATACGTATACAGATAGAGACAGAGAGAAGAGTAATAAAATAATAAGAGATTCTTCTAAAGAATGAATTCCCTCTACCAGTCCATGGAGTTGCAAAGAGTCAGACATGAATGAGCAACTGAACAACAACCAGTACCTCTCAGTAATCATTGGCTTCACTATCAACACTGAATTGTGAGTAGTAAATATGATTTATGCTTTAGAAACAGTCTTTTTGTTGTTGTTTTTTTTCAGTTACCAAGTCATATCCAACTCTTTGTGACCCCATGGACTGTAGCACGTCAGGCTCCTCTGTCTTCCACTATCTCCCAGAGTTTGTTCAAACTCATGTCCATTGAGTCGGTGATGCCATCCAACTATCTAATTCTCTACCAACACCTTCTCCTTTGGCCTTCAATCTTTCCCAGCATCAGTATCTTTTCCAATGAATTGACTCTTTGCATCAGGTGGCCAAAGTATTGGAGCTTTAGCTTCAGCAACAGTTGTTCCAGTGAACATTCAGGGTTGACTTCCTTTAGGATTGACAGGTTTGATCACTTTGCTGTCCAAGGGACTCTCAAGAGTCTTCTCCAGAAACAGCCATAAGGAATCCAAATTTTGTTTCTTTAATTTATTAACTATGAGGCTCTATCAGTAACAAAAAATCTTGGTGCCTCCATGCTCATTTCATTAAGATTTCAATATATGAAAAATTTGGCTTCTGCTTGAAAAGAAATAAATGTTGCCCATGATACAAAATGAAATTATGAGCTGAAAACCATGTGCTTAGCTCCTAGACTACTTTGGAATACAGAGAGAAATCTGAGCTCTATAACAGACATGCATCTATTCACTTTGGAACACAAATATAATATGCTACTTTAATTTTTCTCATCTCATTAATATAAATATGCAAAACAAAATAATAAGTCTTGAAGGTTAATCCCCCCTTTCCAATCTTTTTTCTAGTTTTCACTAATTGTCTGTGCTGACAAAGTTGATTTCACACATGCAGGAGCTGGGATTTAAATTTTTCAATTAAAAGAGGTCAAAACCATAATAACAAATGAAATTATGTCACAAACTGAATTATTCAATATAGAAACATAATGTAGTTTACAGTGGTCACTTTAGGTAATTCTTAAAAAGGATCCAGAAAGTGTAAATTTGATCTAATATTTCTCAATTCCAGTTCCTTATGCTTTGTGCCATGTCCTCCATTTCTGCAAATTTCTTCAGTATCTGCTTATGACCTCCTTGTCTACACTGTCAGTCTTTTTACTCCTGACTGCATTTGCTGTCTCTTTTCTGCTCTACATATGCTCTAGATAATTTCTTTACTTATTAAATCTAGTTCGTTCATTGACTTTCACAAGAACACCCTCCATCAAACATTTCTTAGTAAGTTTATGAAGACTTTTGCACTCAGAAATAGTCATAGCAGCAATCGTGACCTGCTCTCTTTTCATTCTACCTATATTCCCATCCCCTCCCTGCTCAGACAGACAGAAAGACACACACATACACACACACACACACACACACACACACACACACACAGAAATGAATTCATCATGTCATGTTATCCCACATAGAGAAATGATTTCATTTGGGAATCTCAGGGTGTACTATATACAGTGTGTCCAGAAATTCTTTCTTCAGACAGACAGAAAGACACACACATACACACACACACACACACACACACACACACACAGAGAAATGATTTCATTTGGGAATCTCAGGGTGTACTATATACAGTGTGTCCAGAAATTCTTTCTTATAATTCCAGTGTGATTCTTTAAGGACACATTGGTTTATATATAATGCTGTTCATTTTGTTGTGGAAATACTGTATAGAACTCATGAAATTGCAGTATTTTTCTCTGGGCTTGAATCCAGTATGTGCCTATGTAGAGAACTGTCCACATAGAAGATGCTCCCAGTGTTTATAGGCTGGATTGTGCTTCTGTTGGCAGTTGTTTTCATTTCTTACATGATGCTTGTATAAACAAATAGAAGTTGTCAGTCATTAAAATGGAAGGCATTCAGCTTTGTGCCTGTCTGAGAATAAAATTGGATTTCTCTGTCTGGGTCGTGCTTGTTCCTTTTTATTCCACAAAGCAAATTGCTTTTCAAGACAGCAGTATTAATGGAAAAAGCCTCTACTAAGACAGGTAGTACTAAGAGCTTATTAGCAGTAATACTTTGTATTCTCTACTGGATATCATACCAGTGGAGAATAGATTTATGAAATGCAAAACTTGTTTTCAAAGTTCTGTGCAATTTTATGTGTTTTATGCCCATCTCAATAAGCTTACCAATAAGCAGTGCTGTTATTGGACTGGCCGTTGTGGTTCTTAATGTGATTATAAGATGCCCTTCAGCAATATAATTGCTACATTAAAAAAAAGCAGGTTTATTACTTACAGAATCTAGAAATTACACAGCACATCTCATGCAGTAGGTAGATAGGTATCAGAGAAAGAGGGAGGGAGGGAGACAGAAAAGGCATGGAGGCCCAGGTTCTACTTTTATTGGAGTCAAGGGTGGGGGCCTAGAGTTTCATGGGTTGACTCTTTACTGATAAATTAAAAGCATAAGAGCAAGAATTTAAAGCATTCAGATTAGTTCAGTTCACTTCAGTCGCTCAGTCGTGTCTGACTTTGCGACCCTGTGAACTGCAGCACGCCAGGCCTCCCTGTCCATCAACAACTCCCAGAGTCCACCCAAACCCATGTCCATTGAGTCGATGATGACATCCAACCAACTCACCCTCTGTCATCACCTTCTCTTCCTGCCCTCAACCCTTCCCAGCATCAGGGTGTTTTCCAACGAGTCAGCTCTTCGCATCAGGTGGCCAAAGTAATGGAGTTTCAGCTTCAACATCAGTCCTTCCAATGAACACCCAGGACTGATCTCTTTTAGGATGGACTGGTTGGATCTCCTTGCAGTCCAAGGAACTCTCAAGAGTCTTCTCCAACACCACAGTTCAAAAGCATCAATTCTTTGATGCTCAGCTTTCTTCACTGTCCAACTCTCACATCCATACATGACCACTGGAAAAAACATAGCCTTGACTAGACAGACATTTGTTGGCAAAGTAATGTCTCTGCTTTTTAATATGTTGTATAGGTCGGTCATAACTTTCCTTCCAAAGAGTAAGCATCTTTTAATTTCATGGCTGCAAGCACCATCAGCAGTGATTTTGGAGCCCAGAAAAATAAAGTCAGCCACTGTTTCTACTGTTTGCCCATTATCTGCCATGAAGTGATGGGCCTGGATGCCATGATCTCAGTTTTCTGAACGTTGAGCTTTAAGCCAATTTTTTCACACTCCTCTTTCACTTTCATCAAGAGGCTCTTTAGTTCTTCTTCACTTTCTGCCATAAAGGTGCTGTCATCTGCATATCTGAGGTGACTGATATTTCTCCCGGCAATCTTGATTCCAGCTTGTGCTTCTTCCAGCCCAGCGTTTCTCATGATGTACTCTGCATATAAGTTAAATAAGCAGGGTGACAATATACAGCCTTGACATACTCCTTTTCCTATTTGGAACTAGTCTGTTGTTCCATGTCCAGTTCTAACTGTTGCTTCCTGACCTACATACAGGTTTCTCAAGAGGCAGGTCAGGTGGTCTCGTATTCTCATCTCTTTCAGAATTTTCCATAGTTTATTGTGATCCACACAGTCAAAGGCTTTGGCATAGTCAATAAAGCAGAGGTAGATATTTTTCTTGAACTCTCTTGCTTTTTCAATGATCCAGCGGATATTGGCAATTTGATCTCTGCTTCCTCTACCTTTTCTAAAACCAGCTTGAACATCTGGAAGTTCACGGTTCACGTATTGATGAAGCCTTGCTTGAAGAATTTTGAGCATTACTTTAATAGCATGTGAGATGAGTACAATTGTGAGGTAGTTTGAGTATTCTTTGGCATTGCATTTCTCAGGGATTGGAATGAAAACTGACCCTTTCCAGTCCTGTGGCCACTGCTGAATTTTCCATATTTGCTGACATATTGAGTGCAGCACTTTCACAGCATCATCTTCCAGGATTTGAAATAACTCAACTGGAATTCAGTCACCTCCACTACCTTTGTTTGTAGTGATGCTTCCTAAGGCCCACTTGACATCACACTCCAGGATGTTTGGCTCTAGGTGAGTGATCACACCATCGTGATTATCTGGGTCATGAAGATCTTTTTTGTACAATTCTTTTTTGTATTCTTGCCACCTGTTCTTAATATCTTCTGTTTCTGTTTGGCCCATTCCATTTCTGTCCTTTATTGAGCCCTTCTTTACATGAAATGTTCCCTTGGTATCTCTAATTTTCTTGAAGAGATCTCTAGTCTTTCCCATTCTATTGTTATCCTCTATTTCTTTGCATTGATTGCTGAGGAAGGCTTTCTTATCTCTCTTTGCTATTCTTTGGAACTCTGCATTCAAATGGGTATATCTTTCCTTTTCTCCTTTGCTTTTTACTTCTCTTCTTTTCACAGTTGTTTATAAGGCCTCCTCAGACAGTCATTTTGCTTTTCTGCATTTCTTTTTCTTGAGGATGGTCTTGATTCCTGTCTCCTGTACAATGTTACAAACCTCCCTCCATAATTCGTCAGGCACTCTATCAGATCTAGTCCCTTAAATCTATTTCTCACTTCCAGTGTATAGTCATACGGGATTTGATTCAGTTCATATCTGAATGGTCTAGTGATTTTCTCCACTTTCTTCAATTTAGAAAAAAAAAGAACAAATAGTTCAAATGGTCAGTTATCAAACCCAACTAAGATCCCTAAAACCAAAGACCCTTGGTTGGGGGAGATAGCCTGGTTCTTAACCTAGTCCTGTGGCTGCCAATATATTTACTTGAGAGAGCAGCTTTTGAGATGGTTGCCTTTTTGAAGTGAATGCCTCAGCAATCAAAGTTTAAGTCAAGAATTTGCATTACAGAAAGTAAAAACAAAACAAAACCTCAACTGTCAGAATTTACGATACAATCTAGCCTGTGATGCTGAGGCAACAGAGTCAAGGAGATTAATGGCCTGGGTAGCTGATATACTCAAAGTCAAGTGTGAAAGTGAAAGTGAGGTTGCTCAGTCCTGTCTGACTCTTTGGGACCCCATGGACTGTAACCTACCATGCTCCTCTTCCATGGAATTTTCCAGGCAAGAGTACTGGAGTGGGTTGTCATTTCCTTCTTCAGGAGATCTTCCTCACCCAGGGATTGAACCCGGGTCTCCCACATTGTAGGCAAGACGCTTTACCGTCTGAGCCACCAGGGAAGTATATCCCAGAAATTTCACATCTAAATAGGATTATAATAGCAGTTCTAATATTTACATAGCAATGGTTTGAAATTTCATCCATAGCTATTGTTTCAAACTAGGGAAAATAGGTGAGTGATCTTGACGGGACCTGGGAATCTGTTCAAATATTTGGGTAAAGTGAAGGGATGTTTTAATATCTTGAGTCATCTAGTATAAGTAGGTTTTGAACTTGTCCTAAATTGATAGATTGCCCCATATTTTTTAAAGCCAGAAACTCAGAATAGGTCAGTCCAGTTTAAGGGTTTTGTCTCATTTCAGGAGACAGTGAAACTGGTGGAGTTCTCAAGTCAGACCTATTTGGCAGTTCTTTGCAGTTATTTGCATCTGGTATTTCATATGAAGCACTTTTAAGGGAACAAAAGGAAAAATAAAGGTTAATCATTAGATTAGATTATAATCCCAGTTTCTGAGTTCTGAAGGTATCCAGTCAAGAAGATTTTAGATGTTGGGCTTGAGGCATCTTCAGATGGAGTGAGGGAAAGCCATGACAATCAGAGGTTTTTCTGGTTTTCAATTTAAATGTCTGTGGTAGTGATCCACACAGTAACAGGCATGAAGATTATCTATTTGTGAGTAGTTGTCATAATTTCTTTGAAGTTTAATGAAGTTTTTCTACTTTAGCCTATGTGGTTTTGTGAGAAGGTAGTTTTAGTTCTCAGTGTTTTCAAGCCTGAAGGGTAGGAAAAAATTTGAAACATTAGTTTGGAGAGCTGTAGCCAATATCTGGCTGCATAGAGGGAATGAGAAGAATTCAGCCTCCAAACCATTAACAGACATAAAACCCTCAAGGCAATTAACAGGTCTACAATCTGATATCCACAAAAGAGTACTGTACTTTTCCACTGAAATTTTTTCTCTCCCTAATTCACCTCATTTCCATCAGAGATAATCAAAGCAAGGTAAATTTGTTTGCAAAAGTAAGTCCAATCTCAATAAACTTGGCCTTATTACATAAGTTTTTTCCCATTCAGGGGAAAGTTAAGGGGGTTCAGGATCTGTGATATCTTGAAGGAAATGAGCATAGAGCCGGGATGGATCTTTAAGAAAGTTATGAATTTTAGGGTTTTTAGAGATACCAGGCATTTGACACATATGGCAACCTTGAGTAACAATTCAGAGCCCATTCCAAACAAATTAGAAAATCTTCAGTAATCAGTTAATCCCCCTCTCTCCTTCCCAGGGCTTCCCTGGTGGTTCAGATGGTAAATAATCCGCCTGCAATGCAGGTAGACCTTGGTTTCATCCCTGGGTTGGGAAGATCCTCTGGAGAAGGGAATGGCAACCCACTCCAGTATTCTTGCCTGAAGAATCCCCATGGACAGAGGAGCCTGACGGGCTACAGTCCATGGGGTCACAGAGAGTCAGACATGACTGAACAGTTAAGCACATCTCCTTCCTAGGAGCTGCATAAAATCTTTAAGAAAGATTTGACTTTCAGTTAAGGTATAATTTTTTTGATCTTACTACTTCTTGTTTTTAGGCTATGACCATCATCTTATGTAATGTCACTGGACAATTTTGCACAAGGATTTTGGGGGAAGTACCTAGGCCTCCATGGGGTTCTACATTTATCAAGGGGCTAGTATACCTTCTCAGGATTCTTAGGACACGTTGACCACAGATGTTCAGGATATTTATGATGGTGGTGGTTTACTGACTAAATCATGTCCAACTCTTGTGACCTCATGGACTGTAGCCAGCCAGCTCCAGGCATGAATACTGAAGTGG
Source organism: Giraffa tippelskirchi (assembly GCF_054371585.1). Taxonomy (NCBI): domain Eukaryota; kingdom Metazoa; phylum Chordata; class Mammalia; order Artiodactyla; family Giraffidae; genus Giraffa; species Giraffa tippelskirchi. Next base: position 116,601,503 of record NC_137278.1, read on the forward strand.
GTTGCCATTTTCTTCTCCAGGGATATTCCTGACCCACGGATCAAAACCATGACTCCAACACTGCAGGCAGATTCTTTACTCATTGAGCCACCAGGGAAGTCTAGGGTGTTGATATTTGTCCATTAATCTTTAGTAACATCACACCACGTATTGGACTCATAGTATCCCATCAGGTCAGCGGACAGAGAGCCACAGTAATGAGTGAAATAGTGACATGAGGCCACAGAACTCTTCCCTCTTGTGGTGCCGTTGATTTCTGGTTTCAAGGCTATTTCCCTCCTATGGGTTAGGACACAGAGTCCGGGCATAACCCTCTGACTCAGTACTCACAGGCAGAGTTCTTGCATCTGCCTCACCTACAGGAATCTTTCACCTTTCCTTATTCCTTTAGCCCAGAACTTCTCCTTGGGTGGTAACACTACCCTGGCAAATCAACCTACCTTCTTTAGCTTTCCTTGGTCTTGAGGCATAGAGGATCTTTATTAACATTAATCATCAGTTAAGGCCTTTGTAATTAGTGGTGTCATCATCTCATTGATCACACTACTTTGAGAAGATCTTTGGATTATTATGGCAGCTGTGACATTTTGGATTGGATATTGCAGGTGATACAATACAGAAGCAGTTCGTAAAAACACATAGCATGCTCATAGAACAGACCCCCATCAAGCAGTGCTCCTTTCTCAGATGGTGTTATCCACATGAGTTAGGTCATTAATAACTAAGTTGCAGATAAAAAGGTCATTCCCCTTGGCTAATTACAAGGGCAGTCATGCAGTTCTACCAACTGTGAAAATTATTTTGTGCTGGTCTCTGTCTACCAATAAGCAATGTTGTGACTGGTGCTGGTTCTTATCATTGCAAGATGTCCTTCAGCTCTAACCTTCAGGAAACTTTGAAAAAATAAAGTTATATCAGTTAGAGGACCTAGAAATTACACAGCACACCTAGGGTCACACAGTGAGGATCAGGTAGAAGGAGAGCATATGCAGGCCTGTTCAGTTCAGTTCAGTCGCTCAGTCATGTCCGACTCTTTGCGACCCCATGAACTGCAGCACGCCAGGCCTCTCTGTCCATCACCAACTCCCAGAGTCTACCCAAAACCATGTCCATCGAGTCGGTGATGCCATCCAACCATCTCATCCTCTATCGTCCCCTTCTCCTCCTGCCCCCAATCCTACCCAGCATTAGGGTCTTTTCCAATGAGTCAACTCTTCGCATCAGGTGGCCAAAGTATTGGAGTTTCAGCTTCAACATCAGTCCTTCCAATGAACACCCAGGATTGATCTCTTTTCGGATGGATTGATTGGATCTCCTTGCAGTCCAAGGGACTCTCAAGAGTCTTCTCCAACACCACAGTTCAAAAGCATCAACTCTGCGGCGCTCAGCTTTCTTCACCATCAAACTCTCACATCCATACATGACCACTGGGAAAACCATAGCCTTGACTAGACGGACTTTTGTTGACAAAGTAATGTCTCTGCTTTTAAATATGCTGTCTAGGTTGGTCATAACCTTCCTTCCAAAGAGTAAGCGTCTTTTAATTTCATGGCTGCAATCACCATCAGCAGTGATTTTGAAGTCCAAAAAATAAAGTCTGACACTGTTTCCACTGTTTCCCCATCTATTTCCCATGAAGTCATGGGACTAGATGCCATGATCTTAGTTTTCTGAATCTTGAGCTTTAAGTCAACTTTTTCACTCTCCTCTTTCACTTTCAACAAGAGGCTCTTTAGTTTTTCACTTTCTGCCATAAGGGTGGTGTCATCCGCATATCTGAGGTTATTGATATTTCTCCCGGCAATCTTCATTCCAGCTTGTGTTTCTTCCGGCCCAGCGTTTTTCATGATGTACTCTGCATATAAGTTAAATAAGCAGGGTGACAATATACAGCCTTGACGTACTCCTTTTCCTATTTGGAATCAGTCTGTTGTTCCATGTCCAGTTCTAACTGTTGCTTCCTGACCTGCATACAGGTTTCTCAAGAGACAAGTCAGATGGTCTGGTATTCCCATCTCTTTCAGAATTTTCCACAGTTTATTGTGATCCACACAGTCAAAGGCTTTGGCATAGTCAATAAAGCAGAAATAGATGTTTTTCTGGAACTCTCTTGCTTTTTCGATGATCCAGCGGATATTGACAATTTGATCTCTGGTTCCTCTGCCTTTTCTAAAACCAGCTTGAACATCTGGAAGTTCATGGTTCACATATTGCTGAAGCCTGGCTCAGAGAATTTTGAGCATTACTTTACTAGCCTGTGAGATGAGGGCAACTGTGTGGCAGTTTGAGCATTCTTTGGCATTGCCTTTCTTTGGGATTGGAATGAAAATTGACTTTTTCCAGTCCTGTGGCCACTGCTGAGTTTTCCAAATTTGCTGGCATATCGAGTGCAGCACTTTCACAGCATCACCTTTGAGGATTTGAAATAGCTCAACTGGAATTCCATCACCTCCACTAGCTTTGTTTTTAGTGATGCTTTCTAAGGCCCACTTGACTTCACATTCCAGGATGTCTGGCTCTAGGTGAGTGATCACACCATCGTGATTATCTGGGTCGTGAAGATCTTTCTTGTACAGTTCTTCTGTGTGTTCTTGCCACCTCTTCTTAATATCTTCTGTTTCTGTTAGGTCCATACCATTTCTGTCCTTTATCGAGCCTATCTTTGCATGAAATGTTCCTTTGGTATCTCTAATTGTCTTGAAGAGATCTCTAGTCTTTCCCAATCTGTTGTTTTCCTCTATTTCTTTGCACTGATCACTGAGGAAGGCTTTCTTATCTCTCCTTGCTATTCTTTGGAACTCAGATAGATCATACTGAATGGACTAGTGGTTTTCCCTACTTTCTTCAATTTAAGTCTGAATTTGGCAATAAGCAGTTCATGATCTGAGCCACAGTCTGCTCCCAGTCATGCAGGCCTGAGGTTCTCCTTTTTTGGAGTGGAGTGTGAAGGGCTAAGGTTTTGCAGGCTTATTCTTTATTGGTGAACTGGAAGTATAGTAGTGAGAATTTAGAGCACAGGGAAAGTAAAAACATGTGGCCCGGATGGTCAGTTATAAAGAGCAATCAAGATTTCTAAAACAAAGGAGCTTCAGTCAGGTAGAAACAGCTCAGCTGTTTATCTGGGCCTGTGGCTGGCAATGTGTTTATTTTAGATAGCAGTCTTTCAAGAGGATGCCTCTATGAAGTGTATGCCCAGGCAGGCAATCAAAGCTGGAGGCAGACACGTGCATTACAAAAAAGGAAAAAAAGAAAAAAAATTATCAGGTAATGTGTTACGGTGTTTTACTATTTTTTTTTTTCTTTTTCACTCCCATTCCCTTCTCATCTTGTTTGTGTCTAACATCATATTTTTCTCATTTATTGACAGTACAATATTTCATCTTGGATGCAATAGACAGCTTTAGCAAATAGCTACATTTGTGATGAAGAAACAAGATAAAACTTTTAGCATCAAAAATAAATTACAATTTTATAGACTTTATTGAGAAATTTGAGACACTGTTTTAAGCATGCTAAATTCTTGTGTATCATTTTTTTGTAAAATCAATTGCCTAGAGCATAAACCATCAATATTTCCTATGGGATTACCATATATTTTGCTATGACATTTATTCAAAAAAGGGAAATTTATAATGTGGTATAACCAATTTAAACAGATACAAAGTCAAATTTGATTTTAAAAGTTGAAGTACATATCATGTAACTTGACATATTCATTATTCATGTTCACTAGCACTACAGTAATTTCAAAGGTTTAATGGAAATGTAGTGAACAAGTGGAGTATTTGGATTTTTTTTCAATGATTTTAATTTATTTTTAATACCATTTAGAGATAAAAATGAATTTTCATTTAGATGAATGAGAATCAATGTTTACCATGGTATTAACTAATACTACGATTTTAAACAAGTCAAAAATATTAATACCGTAAAGATATGTCTCAACAAAAATAATTCATGCTTCACCTATTCCTAGGTGAGTCTGATTAAGATAATTGTATAAAAAGCAAAAATTTGATAGCTAATTTGATTTTTAAGATTTGAAAGCTTTGAACTGTATTTGAAATATTATTTAGAGATAAAAAATCACATGCCTATTTTTTAATGAAGAGAAATAAAATTACATTTATAAATATAAGTGCTTAAAAGAAAGCTTACAATCATTTTAAAGATTAGTATTGATTTACTGAAACTTAGTAATTTTTCCCAAAAGTTTCTTTGTAATATCACTTGAAAATTTTAATAATATATTGACTATATTGATATAAAATAAATACCTGAACCAGAGTTATTATGGAGTCATCTTTTCACTCTGACCCAAATTGAAAAAAAAAAAAGGGAAATTTATGGATAACATCAAATATTTTCAAAACATGTATTTGAAAGTTCACTCCTTTTTGGTTATTTCATCATAGCTTCTTTATTTTTATGATACTATGTTTGAATTAATTCATAAGTTCAATTCTTTCTTGACTCTCTGCAACATCCCACTCCAGCACTTGCCTCTTTGTAATTTTAGTGTAACAAATTTCACTATAATAATCTAAGCATGGTTATCTTTATTATATCAAATATCTGGACTAAACCTGGAAAATTCAACTGTCAAATACTTCCTGACACTTTCAAATTTCTGCTACATACCATGTAGAAAGGTGTTTTTGTATACATTACTGAATGATGGGCTCTTGTTGATGTTAGCATCCTATATTATCTTAATTTTACTAGATATTTATGTTTCTAATTATTTCTTATTTTATATTTATTTTGGTTTTATTTTTAGTCATGTTACTGGCATGTAATTGAAATATAAATGTATTCATCTTTAAAATGCATAATTTGAAAATTTGACACACATATGTATGACCATGGAATCATAACCACAATCAAGACTGTGGACATCTATCTTCTGCCTCTATCATCCTTCTAAATTTCTTCACGTCCCTTCATAATCCCTCTCTCTTTCCCTTCCTTTCCCAGCACTCATCCCACTCCCCACATAACCACCAATCCGTGTTCTATTACTATAGATTGGGTTCTAGAATTTTGTAAATGGCATCATACACTATGTATTTCTTTTCATCTGGCTTTTTTCACCCAGTATAATTATCATGATATTTATCAATGTTTTTGTGTGCATCTCAACTCTTGTACATATCAACACTTTTTAATGCTGAGTAGAATTCCATTGTATGGACAAACCACAATTTCTTTATTCATTCACCACTTGGTTGACATCTGGATTATTTAGAGTTTGGGGCTATTGTAAATAAAATTGCTATAAACAGTCAGAGAGTAAATCTTTTGATGGACACACACTTTTTTCTTGAGTAAATACCAAAGAGTGGAATGACTAGTACACATGATGATTTAATAAAAAATTTTTTTTAGAAATTTCCAAACTGATTTCTAAAATTATTCTGCAGTTTACATTCCTAAGGTCAGTGTATGAGAATTCCAGTTGTTCTATACCTTTGCAAAGTAAGTGTGGTCAGTATTTTTAAACTGTAGCCTAGAAGATATGTAATGATACCTCCTAAATTTAGCCTGAGTTTTCACTAATATTTGCTAATATTTAATGTTAAAATCAATGAAGATTTTTCTATGCTTACTTACTTGCAATCTGTATATTTTCTTTGATAAAATGTATATATCAATCTTTCAGCCATTTTTATTTTTCGCATTGAATTTTGAAAAAAATATATATATTGTGTATATAAGTTATTTATAAGATATTATTGGTTAATATTTTTGTTCTTTTTCTTGCCTGACTGTACTCTAGCACACTTACAACACATTGAATATAAGTGGTGAGAGTGGACATCTTTGCATTTTTCCTGCACTTAGAGAGGAGCATTTAATTTTTCACTCTCAAGTTATATTAGCCATAGGTTTTTTTGAAGAAGTGTGTGTGAGGTAGAGAGAGTTACCCTATTTTTCCTCTTTCCTTAGAGTTTTTATTCTGCATGTACGTTGGATGCTTCCATTTGCTTTTTCTGCATCTAATGGGATTATTACATTGTTCTTACCTTTTAGTTTGTTGATGTGGTAGATCACATGACTAGTCTTTGAATGTTAAACTAATCTTACATTCCTGGGATAAACTTGACTGAATCATAATGCAATACTCTATATTGTTGGATTTGTTTGCAAAATTTTTGTTTAGACTTTTTACATATATATCCAGGAAGAACATTCACTTGCAGTTTTCATTTCTTATTATGTATTGCTTCATTTTCTATATTCTTAATGAGTTTTTCTTTTATATTCTATCAATTGTATGCAGAATAATTTATTAATCTCCATAGTCTATAATTTTAGAGATGTTTATTTCTCTTCACAGGGAAAGGTTCTATTGTAATGTGACATATATTAAAGAACTTTGCTGTTAGGTACATACAGTGTAGGATTGTTATGCCCTCTCAATGAGCTGTACTGTTTATCATCATGAAATGACATTTTTAAAATTTCTGGTGATACTCTTTATTCTGAAATAGACTTTTATAATATAAATAGCCACTCCAGAGTTCTTTGTACTAGTGTTATCATGCGATATAATTTTCTATCCTTTTACTTTTAACACATTTGTGACTTTATAGTTGAAGTTCCTCTCTGATAAGCAGCACGTATTTGAGTCTTCATGTATTTTCTTCAATCTGAAAAATAGACCATTTACAATAAGTGTATTTCTTTTTATGGTTAAATAAATCATCTTGCTACTTGCTTTTTAATGGATCCATGTGATCTTTATTTCTTTTTGTCTTTTTTAGGCTTTTTAAAATTATTTTAGAACTCTTATTGTTTTATTTTATCTCCTTTGAAGTCTTTTTAAGCATAACCACTCATTTTGATATATTATTTTTTTATGGTTATAGTATTCACTTTTAACTTATCACAGTATATCAAATATGTAGTATTGTTGCTGTTGTTTTTGTTCAGTTGCTAAGCTAAGTCTGACTCTTTAGAGACCCCATGGACTGTAGCCCCCAAGGCAACTCTGTCCATGGGATTTCCCATGCAAGAATACTGGAGTGGGTTGCCATTTCCTTCTTCAGGGGATCTATAGTATACAATGTGTAAATCTAGTTTTATTTTTTCACATAAGTAAATAATAATTCCACCATTATCTTTCCCACCAACATTTTTCTCTTAAAGTTATTTTATTCTCATTCTGTGAAAGACATGAAAGATTCCCATCCTTTTACCTTTAATATGTCCTTGAATTTATCTGTGATATATTTCTTATAAATGGTGTACAGTTGAGTCTTACGATTTATCTATTCTGAGAATCTCTACCTTTTTATTGGGCAATTTACATTTGCATTTAACATAATTATTTATATGGAAGAGTTTAAGTCTATCCGCTTTGTATTTATTTTATATTTTTTACGTTATTTTTTCTCCTTTCCTTCTTTTCTTTTATTATAATAGGTACCATTTTTTGACAGGCACCTTGTTTCCACTATTGCTTTGCCTAAACAGGATGAGTCTGTTTAGTTTCCTAGGAAACAGAGTTCAAGACTCTAAACCTATTACTTTGTAACTCTTAGATTCGTTTATAGTCATTGGTTTCATGGTACTGTTATAGAATCTGATTTTTTTTTTTCCTTTTCAGCATGTTCATTTTATAATGTCTCAGAGTTAGCAAATTACTCAAAAGGAAAATTTGCCCATTATATCAGACCCTCCCTGCATTGTTTTCCCTGAAATTCCGTTTTGTTTTTTCCTTCAAAGCATGCTTGTGTGTCACAAATTCTAGACTGCATCTTTTTATGCCCCATGCAGAAAATTGGAAAACAAACTAGGGGGCAAAAAAGTGGCCAAAATAGGCATCAGCATAATGCATTCCATTGTCTCAAGGTTCTTGCTTCCTCAAATCTTACCTCTCTTGGATTCTTTCAAATGCCATGAACCGATAATTTTTTAATATTTTTCTCAAGTTTTTTTTATACATAGTCAGTGAGAGACTTGTTTTGGTCGTAGCAACTGTGTCATTTCAGAGTAAGGAAATCCCCACTTCTTTCTATTTTGTGTTTATTATATATGTAGTGAAAAGATTAATTTGTGCATCCAACATTTCACTTGTTTCTTTTATCATACATTCATTAAGTGAATATAAATTCTGCTGCTGCTGCTAAGTCGCTTCAGTCGTGTCCGACTCTGCGACCCCATAGACGGCAGCCCACCAGGCTACCCCGTCTCTAGGATTCTCCAGGCAAGAATACTGGAGTGAGTTGCCATTTGCTTCTCCAGTGCATGAAAGGGAAAAGTGAAAGTGAAGTTGCTCAGTCGTGTCTGACTCTTAGCAACCCCATGGACTGCAGCCCACCAGGCTCCTCCGTCCATGGGATTTTCCAGGCAAGGGTACTGGAGTGGGGTGCCATTGCCTTCTCCAGAATATAAATTAGGCACTGTGTTTATTACTCTAAGAACTGTTTGAATTAGAACAGTAGTTCAAAAAGCTTCTTGTACTCAATTGTGTCAACTCTTTGCAGCTCCATGGACTGGAGTCTACCAGACTCCTCTGTTCATGGAATTTTCCAGATAAAAATACTGGCGTGGAGTGCCATTTCCAACTCCAGGGGATCTTCCTGACTCATGTATCAAACATGTGTCTCGCATTGGCAGGCAGAATTTTTACCTTTCGCACCACCTTCTTACTGAATACAAATTTCTGTGTTCATATTATCTTTTATTTATTAAATGCTCAAGCTCTTAAGCACATGAGCGATACACACATGTTCATACACATACTTATCACTTTACTGAACTTTTTAATAATATTACTACTATATTCTGAATTATAAGTTAATTTGGAGTTTGATGTTCATATATTTAGTAATGTGATGTGGATTTTGGAACCAACTGCATGTACCTTCATATAGGATACACCTTTAGTTGATTTTAGGCAAAATAACACTAGTAATAAGAACTATGTTTCTAGAGATTATCATAATACCTGATACAAAATAGGCATGCTGGAAATGATTGCTTACTTTAGAAATGAGTAAGTCTCTAGAATGAAACATTTTGCTTAAACAGAAACTAAACTAAAATCTTAACATTATTTTATACAACATTCTTACCTCTTAAACAATTGCCTACTTCATGCTCTTCATTTTCCCTGAAAACCTCTTATCTTCCTTTCCTGTATGCACACACTGTATTTAAATAAGATACATGATAATTATTGGAGTTAAATTCAAGCCACTCAATTATATCCAACAATGTTTATAGAAAGAGCTCCTCCTATGCATTCCACTTGCACCCTGTGATACTTTTATGCTAAAATTTATGACCCAGGTTTATTTATCCTCCTGTGCCTTTTTCATTGCTTAAATATAGAATTATGCAAACTAACCACATATTAAATGATTCGGGATTCATTTTATTCCAAACTGGAGTTACTATGCTCTAAGAATAAAGATGTGAAAAAAAAATCATGCTTTGTCTGTAGTGAAGTCTAGAAAAGGAATCTCTATCTATCCCTGATATCTCGATTAATAAGAGGAAAATATTTGGTTTTATTTGGTCCCCTAAGGTTTGTGCGACTATGACACCTGTACAAATCTATGACTTTGACATTATTAACCTAAACTTTTTACTACCAAAAATTATGTGAACACATTACCACTCGGCTCTTTTTATTAGATAATATAGCTCATCACTTTACTACTACAGATTTCTACTGGGAGTTTATCATTATGCAATTGTTTTTCTCTTGAAATTGCTGATTTTTATCAGATGAACCTCTAATATCTAAAGCTCTAATTTTTAAAAATATCCTTTTGTATAATTTACAACTGTATTTTAAGTTTTATCTTTTAATAAAGAACATTTTGATATAAATGTAATTGATATTTTCATTTATCTGTATTGAAGGAATGGCATTAGAACCAAATTAATCCAATACAACATCACCTCTGTCTGTTGACAGATAACCAAATTTTTGGCAGAACTTCAAAGAGAAGATAATGAGTCTCCAGAGAGAATGAACTTTTTTTCTTTTTAGCTGATATAAAGTGGAGTATTAAAGACACAGTCTGAATGAAGACTTGCAAAGTTCATCAAAACCTTCAAGTATGTATCTGCTTTATTTGGTTCTAGCAAGATTTCACTACAGTAAAAGAGCATGGGAAGCAGCTGTTTCCAGCTGCTTTGTGCTGTTTCATTGGAGTGGAATGTTTGTTACATCAAGCTTCATTAAAATTAAATTCTATGTCCACTCTATTTACATGAAAATTAGTATATTTTATAGGCCATAGCTTATGCTTCTGCGAGGTACAGAGTAAGAATAAATAAAATGGAATATTTTAGGATATATGTAATTTAATAGAACAAAGGAAATAATTTGGAAAAAATTTTTGAAAGAACTATTTAAAGGATAGTCAGGACTTAACAGATGAATAATTTCCAAGGTTTCATGATCAAAATTCTTGGTGCTGAGAGTCCAATAATTAGTCAGTCAGGTTAAGTAATAGCCTAAAGGTCAAACTGGGAAAAAGCAACTGACTTCAAACAAAATTTATTAAAAAAATAAAGCAAAAATCAAAAGCCACACAAAACAGAAATAAGAGCATAAAAAGAAGAAAGTTTATCCAGCAATAAAGAGCAAAGCACAATATAAGTATTGCTAGAAATTCTGAGACGTAGAAAAAAAGGGGCAAATGATAAAAGATACGATTTACATATATCATAATTTATTTCCTGAAGCTGGTAGATTCTATACAGCTTCTGTGAACCAGAAAGGTGAACAAATGGTTATTAGGCATGTATTCAACAATGTTCCACTACTAAAGTCACAATCTGTCCAGGCTTCCCCGGTGATTCAGCAGTAAGGAATCTGCTTGCAGTACAGGAGACGCTGGAGATACAGGTTCCATCCCTGCGTTGGGAAGATCCCCTGGAGAAGGGAATGATAACACATTTCAGTACTCTTTCCTGGAGTATCCCATGGACAAAAGAGCCTGATGGCCTACAGTCCAGGGCTGCAAAGAGTTGGACACAACTGAAGCAACTTAGCACACACAAAGTCACAATCTGGTAAAGTGGCTTGTCTCTGGCTTCTCTCTGTTCTCCTTTTGGTAATTCTCTCCCATCACCTGCTTCCATCCTATGACCAATCATATCTCCAATAGGAATGACATTTAGATTTTGCCCTACTATGAAGCTCAAAAATCCTCTGAAATTACCAACACTCTCCATCCTTGACAGGGGAAGAAAACACATGCATTAGCTCTGTGTAAGTAAGCAAGTAAAATTTTTTATTAATCCACACAATATGTGAAAGATTATCATTTTAAACATAAAATGATGTCTAGCCAAGCAAAAATCCATTTAGTGTCAAGTGATGGAACCAATTAGAGCAAAAAAAAAAAAAAACAAAAAAAAAACCAAGCAATGTAAGGAAAGTGCTTAGTTACGGAAGTGTCTACCACCAAGCAAGTGAGCTATTTCTCAATTTTCACAGATATTATTATTTCTTCTCTAGACACACTAGGGGTATTTTACTCCAAATGTGTGGAATACAGAAAAATAGAAGGGAAAATAATTACTTTGACCTTCTTGTTAACGTCATTAAACAATACAGCTTTATAAAGGTCAACTGTTATAGATAGCCAGGCATAAGGCATTAACATTTTACCATCAAGATCAAAGGACTACCCGGCAGAAACTAGCCAACTTCATTTCTCTTATCTTGATGCTAGATTTTTCTGGTCAATATGAGCAAATATTGTTATCCCTGATTGGGAGTTATAGGAGCAGCAAATAAGCAAACTATGGTATAAAGCCTAGTCTGTTTCCTAATTTAAGATAGATTTACTTCTCAGAGAGGGTCCTACTAATTGTACAGTCACTGAATTCTAGATTTTCAAAGTTATTTTATATAAATACCTGTTTTCACGTAAAGATGATATTTTTAAAGATTATTGGCTAAATGTGTGAATATATGCCTTTATATCTTTGTAAGATGTTTAAGAGGAGTCATGAGTAAATATATGTACTTCCTCTCCTTTGGGGTAGGCCCTCCCTCATGCCTCGAGGGTATATTATCCTTTGTTTGCTGAATAAAACTCTGAGCTAACAGAGCTATAACACTGTCCACCATTTAAAGTTTTGTTGTGGTAAGACAGAACTGAGGAAATTTAACAAGCACCCGACATATCTGGTGCTGTGACTGGGTTGTAACCTGGCTGAAGCAACCTTGGCTCTGCATCCATGAAGTGCAGACAAAGCACAGCAGAAGCCCATCTTGGAGAAAGTTCACACTGTGGAAGCTCAGTGCAATGCAAACTCAGCACAGTGGAGGTGACAAGACGCCCCACATGCTGGAAAGCAGACTTACTTTTTAATGACAGGTAATTACCCCCATTACCCTACCATAGTTAGGCCTCAGGCCAAAGAATAGGGAAGGAACACAACCCCCCACCCATCAACAGAAAATTGGATTAAAGATTTATTGAGCATAGCCCCGCCCATCAGAACAATACCCAGATTCCCCCTCACTCAGTCTCTTCCATTAGGAAGCTTCCACAAGCCTCTTTTTTTTTTTTAATTAGTTTATTTATCTACTTTTTAACTTTACAATATTGTATTTGTTTTGCCATACATTGACATGAATCCACCATGGATGTACATGTGTTCCCCTTCCAGAACCCCTCTCCCACCTCCCTCCCCATCCTATCCCTCTGGGTCATCCCGGTGCACCAGCCCTGAGCTCCCTGTATCAGAGGGCTGCTGCTGCTGCTGCTGCTGCTAAGTCGCTTCAGTCGTGTCCGACTCTGTGCGACCCCATAGATGGCAGCCCACCAGGCTCTGCCATCCCTGGGATTCTCCAGGCAAGAATACTGGAGTGGGTTGCCATTTCCTTCTCCAGTGCATGAAAGGGAAAAGTGAAAGTGAAGTCGCTCAGTCGTGTCCGACTCTTAGCGATCCCATGGACTGTAGCCTACCAGGCTCCTACATCCATGGGATTTTCCAGGCAAGAGTACTGGAGTGGGGTGCCATTGCCTTTCAGAAAGAAAATCACAATCACAGAAAACTAACCAAACTGATCACCTGGACCACAGCCTTGTCTAATTCAATGAAACTATGAGCCATATCATGTAGGGCTACCCAAGACTGACAGGTCATGGTGAAGCGTTCTGACAAAACGTGGCCCATTGGAGAAGGGAATGGCAAGGCAATTCAGTATTCTTTCCTTGAGAACCCCATGAACAGTATGAAAAGGCAAAAAGATATGACACTCCCTATAAAGCATGACACAAAAAGATGAATTCCCCAGGTCGGAAGGTGCCCAATATGCTACTGGAGAAGAGTGGAGAAATAACTCCGGAAAGAATGAAGAGATGGAGCCAAACCAAAAACAACACCCAGCTGTGATGTTATTAGCATGGACATTTTAGGAATCAGGGAAATAAAATGGAAAGGCATGGGTGAATTTAATTCGTGACTGTTATATCTACTACTGTGGGCAAGAACCTTTTAGAAGAAATGGAGTAGCTCTCATAGTCAATAAAAGAGTCTGAAACGCAGTAATTGTGTGCAATCTCAGAAATTACAGAAAGATCTCTGTTCGTTTCCAAGGCAAACCATTCAGTATCACACAGATCCAAGTCTATGTCCCAACCACTAATGCCAAAGAAGCTGAAGGTGAACAGTTCTATGCTGACATACAAGACCTTCTAGAAGTAACACCAAAAAAAAAAAAAAAGATGTCCTTTTCATCATAAGGGACTGGAATGCGAAAGTAGGAAGTCAAGAGCTACCTGGAGTAACAGGCAAGCTTAGTGTTGGAATACAAAATGAAACAGTGCAAAGACTAACAGAATTTTGCCAAGAGAACGTACTGGTCATAGCAAACACACTCTTCCAAAAACACAAGAGACAACTCTACACATGGACATCACCAGATGGTCAATACCGAAATCATATTGATTATATTCATTGCAGTAGAAGAAGGAGAAGCTCTATAAAGTTAGAAATAACAAGACCAGGAGCTGACTGTGGCTCAGATCATGAACTTCTTACTGCAAAAATCAGACTTAAATCGAAGAAACTAGAGAAAACCACTACACCATTCAGGTATGACATAAGTCAAATCCCTCAAAATTATACAGAGGAAGTGACAAATAGATACAAGGGATTAGATTTGATAGGCAGAGTGCCTGAAGAATTATGGAAAGAAGATCATGACATTGTATAGGAGGCAGTGATCAAGACCATCCCAAAGAAAAAGAAAGGCAAAATGGTTGTTTGAGAAGGCCTTAGAAATAGTTGAGAAAAGAAGAGAAGCTAAAGGCACAGGAGAAAAAGGGAGATATACACATCTGAATGCAAAGCTCTAAAGAATAGCAAGGACAGATAAGAAAGCCTTCCTCCTTGATCAATGCAAAGAGATAGAGGAAAACAATAGAATGGGATCTAGAGATCTCTTCAAGAAAATTAGAGAGACCAAGGGAAATTTTAATGCAAAGATGGGCACAATAAAGGACAGAAATGGTGTGGACCTAACAGAAACAGAAGATATTAAGAAGAGGTGGCAAGAATACACAGAAGAAATATGCCTAAAAGATCTTCATGACCCAGATAACCACGATGGAATGATCACTCACCTAGAGTCAGACATCCTGGAATGGGAAGTCAAGTGGGCCATAGGAAGCATCGCGACGAACAAAGCTAGTGGACGTGATTGAATTCCAGCTGAGCTATCTCAAATTCTAAAATATGATGCTGTGAAAGTGCTGTACTCAATATGTTAGCAAATTTGGAACACACAGCAGTAGCCACAGGACTGGAAAAGGTGAGTATTCATTCCAATCCCAAAGAAAGGTAATGACAAAAAATGTTCAAACTACTGCACAATTGCAATCATCTCACAGGCTAGCAAAGCAATGCTCAAAATTCTCCAAGACAGACTTCAACAGTACGTGAACCATGAACTTCCAGACGTTCAAGCAGGATTTAGAAAAGGCAAAGGAACCAGAGATCAAATTGCCAACAACTGTTGGATCATTAAAAAAGCAAGAGAGTTCCAGAAAAATATCTACTTCTGCTTTATTGACTACACCAAATCCTTTGACTCTGTGGATGTCAACAAACTGTGGAAAATTCTGAAAGAGATGGGAATACCAGACCACCTGACCTGCCTCTTGAGAAATCTGCAGGCAGGTCAAGAAGCAACAGTTTGAACCTGACATGGAACAAATTGAAAAGGGAGTACAACAAGGCTGTATATTGTCACCCTACTTATCTAATTTCTATGCAGAGTACATAATGCAAAATGCAGGGCTGAATGAAGCCCAAGCTGGAATTAAGACTGCCAGGAAAAATATCAATAACCTCAGATATTCAGATGACACCACCCTTATGGCAGAAAGTGAAGAAGAACTAATGAGCCTCTTTTTATTTTTTTTAATAAATTTATTTATTTTAGTTGGGGGCTAATTAGTTTACAATATTGTAGTGGTTTTTGCCATACATTGACATGAATCAGCCATGGGTTTACATGTCTTCCCCTTCCTGGACCCCCCTCCAGCCTCCCTCCCCATCCCATCCCTCTGGGCCATTCCATTGCCCCAGCCCTGAGCATTTGTCTCATGCATCGAACATGGAATGATGTTCTGTTTCACATATGATAATATACATGTTTCAATGCTATTCTCCCAGAACGTCCCACCCTCACCTTCTCCCTCAGAGTCCATAAGACTGTTCTATGCATCTGTGTCTCTTATTCTGTCTCGCATATAGGGTTATCATTACCATTTTTCAAATTCCATATACATGCATTAATATACTGTATTGGTGTTTTTCTTTCTGGCTTACTTCACTCTGTATTATGGGCTCCAGTTTCATCCATCTCAATAGAACTGATTCAAATGTATTCTTTTTAATGGCTGAGTAATATTCCATTGTGTATATGTACCACAGCTTCCTTATCCATTCGTCTGCTGATGGACGTCTAGGTTGCTTCCATGTCCTGGCTATTGTAAACAGTGCTGCGATGAACATTGGGGTACACGCGTCTCTTTCAATTCTGGTTTCCTCGGTATATATGCCCAGCAGGGGGATTGCTGGGTCATATGGCAGTTCTATTCCCAGTTTTTTAAGGAATCTCCACACTGTTCTCCATAGTGGCTGTACTAGTTTGCATTCCCACCAACACTGTAAGAGGGTTCCCTTTTCTCCACACCCTCTCCAGCATTTATTGCTTGTAGACTTTTGGATAGCAGCCATTCTGACTGGTGTGAAATGATACCTCATTGTGGTTTTGATTTGCATTTCTCTAATAATGAGTGATGTTGAGCATCTTTTCATGTGTTTGTTAGCCATCTGTATGTCTTCTTTGGAGAAATGTCTGTTTAGTTCTTTGGCCCATTTTTTGATTGGGTCGTTTATTTTTCTGGAATTCAGCTGCAGAAGTTGCTTGTATATTTTTGAGATTAATTGTTTGTCTGTTGCTTCGTTTGCTATTCTTTTCTCCCATTCTGAAGGCTGTTTTTTCACCTTGCTTATAGCTTCCTTTGTTGTGCAAAAGCTTTTAATTTTAATTAGGTCCCATTTGTTTATTTTTGCTTTTATTTCCAATATTCTGGGAGGTGGGTCATGAAGGATCCTTCTGTGATTTATGTCGGAGAGGGTTTTGCCTATGTTTTCCTCTAGGAGTTTTTTTTTTATTTTTTTTTTATTTTGTTGGGTAATGTTTTCTTTAATCATCGGTTTTAGGAATATTTTTCTGTTTTTGTTTTTTGCTGTTTTTTTTTTTAATAAATTTATTTATTTTAGTTGGGGGCTAATTACTTTACAATATTGTAATAGTTTTTGCCATACATTGACATGAATCAGCCATGGGTTTGCAAGTGTTCCCCTTCCTGGACCCCCCACCCACCTCCCTCCCCATCCCATCCCTCTGGGTCATCCCATTGCCCCGGCCCTGAGCCCTTGTCTCATGCATCGAACATGGAAGAGTTTTATAGTTTCTGGTCTTACATTTAGATCTTTACTCCATTTTGAGTTTATTTTTGTGTGTGGTGTTAGGAAGTGTTCTAGTTTCATTCTTTTACAAGTGGTTGACCAGTTTTCCCAGCACCACTTGTTAAAGATATTGTCTTTTCTCCATTGTATATTCTTGCCTCCTTTGTCGAAGATAAGGTGTCCATAGGTGCGTGGGTTTATCTCTGGGCTTTCTATTTTGTTCCACTGATCTTTATTTCTATCTTTGTGCCAGTACCATACTACCTTGATGACTGTGGCTTTGTAGTAGAGCCTGAAGTCAGGCAGGTTGATTCCTCCAGTTCCATTCTTCTTTCTCAAGATTGCTTTGGCTATTCGAGGTTTCTTATATTTCCATACAAATTGTGAGATGATTTGTTCTAGTTCTGTGAAAAATACCGTTGGTAGCTTGATAGGGATTGCATTGAATCTATAGATTGCTTTGGGTAGTATACTCATTTTCACTATATTAATTCTTCTAATCCATGAACACGGTATATTTCTCCATCTGTTTGTGTCCTCTTTGATTTCTTTCATCAGTGTTTTATAGTTTTCTATATATAAGTCTTTTGTTTCTTTAGGTAGATATATTCCTAAGTATTTTATTCTTTTTGTTACAATGGTGAATGGCATTGTTTCCTTAATTTCTCTTTCTGTTTTCTCATTATTGGTGTATAGGAATGCAAGGGATTTCTGTGTGTTAATTTTATATCCTGCAACTTTACTATATTCATTGATTAGCTCTAGTAATTTTCTGGTAGAATCTTTAGGGTTTTCTATGTAGAGGATCATGTCATCTGCAAACAGTGAGAGTTTTACTTTTTCTTTTCCTATCTGTATTCCTTTTATTTCTTTTTCTGCTCTGATTGCTGTGGCCAAAACTTCCAAAACTATGTTGAATAGTAGTGGTGAAAGTGGGCATCCTTGCCTTGTTCCTGACTTTAGGGGAAATGCTTTCAATTTTTCACCATTGAGGATAACGTTTGCTGTGGGTTTGTCATATATAGCTTTTATTATGTTGAGGTATGTTCCTTCTATTCCTGCTTTCTGGAGGGTTTTTATCATAAATGGATGCTGAATTTTGTCAAAGGCTTTTTCTGCATCTATTGAGATAACCATATGGTTTTTATCTTTCAATTTGTTAATGTGGTGTATTACATTGATTGATTTGCGGATGTTAATAAAACCTTGCATTCCTGGGATAAAGCCCACTTGGTCATGATGTATGATCTTTTTAATATGATGTTGGATTCTGTTTGCTAGAATTTATTAAGGATTTTTGCATGTATGTTCATCAGTGATATTGGCCTGTAGTCTTCTTTTTTTGTGGCATCTTTGTCTGGTTTTGGAATTAGGGTGATGGTGGCCTCATAGAATGAGTTTGGAAGTTTACCATCTTCTGCAATTTTCTGGAAGAGTTTGAGTAGGATAGGTGTTAGCTCTTCTCTAAATTTTTGGTAGAATTCCGCTGTGAAGCCGTCTGGTCCTGGGCTTTTGTTTGCTGGAAGATTTCTGATTACAGTTTCGATTTCCGTGCTTGTGATGGGTCTGTTAAGATCTTCTATTTCTTCCTGGTTCAGTTTTAGAAAGTTATACTTTTCTAAGAATTTGTCCATTTCTTCCAAGTTGTCCATTTTATTGGCATATAGCTGTTGGTAGTAGTCTCTTATGATCCTTTGTATTTCTGTGGAGTCTGTTGTGATCTCTCCATTTTCATTTCTAATTTTGTTGATCTGATTCTTCTCCCTTTGTTTCTTGATGAGTCTGGCTAATGGCTTGTCAATTTTGTTTATCTTCTCGAAAAACCAGCTTTTAGTTTTGTTGATTTTTGCTATGGTCTCTTTTGTTTCTTTTGCATTTATTTCTGCCCTAATTTTTAAGATTTCTTTCCTTCTACTGACCCTGGGGTTCTTCATTTCTTCCTTCTCTGGTTGCTTTAGGTGTAGAGTTAGTTTATTTGATTTTTTTCTTGTTTCTTGAGGTATGCCTGTATTCCTATGAACCTTCCCCTTAGCATTGCTTTTACAGTGTCCCATAGGTTTTGGGTTGTTGTGTTTTCATTTTCATTCGTTTCTATGCATAATTTGATTTCTTTTTTGATTTCTTCTGTGATTTGTTGGTTATTCAGAAGCGTGTTGTTTAGCCTCCATATGTTGGAATTTTTAATAGTTTTTCTCCTGTAATTGAGGTTTAATCTTACTGCATTGTGGTCAGAGAAGATGGCTGGAATAATTTCAATTTTTTGGAATTTACCAAGGCTAGATTTATGGCCCAGGATGTGATCTATCCTGGAGAAAGTTCCATGTGCACTTGAGAAAAAGGTAAAATTGATTGTTTTGGGGTGGAAAGTCCTGTAAATATCAATTAAATCTCATTTGTCTATTGTGTCATTTAAAGTTTGTGTTTCCTTGTTAATTTTCTGGTTAGTTGATCTATCCATATGTGTGAGTGGAGTATTAAAGTCTCCCACTATTACTGTGTTATTGTTAATTTCCCCTTTCATACTTGTTTGTATTTACCTTATATATTGTGGTGCTCCTATGTTGGGTGCATATATATTTATAATTGTTACCTCTTCTTCTTGGATTGACCCTTTGATAATTATGTAGTGTCCTTCTTTGTCCCTTTTCACAGCCTTTATTTTAAAGTCTATTTTATCTGAAATGAGTATTGCGACTCCTGCTTTCTTTTGGTCTCCGTTTGCATGGAATATGTTTTTCCATCCCTTCACTTTCAGTCTGTATGTGTCCCTAGTTTTGAGGTGGGTCTCTTGTAGACAGCATATATAGGGGTCTTGTTTTTGTATCCTTTCAGCCAGCCTTTGTCTTTTGGTTGGGGCATTCAACCCATTCACATTTAAGGTAATTATTGATAAGTATGATCCCGTTGCCATTTACTTTGTTGTTTAGAGTTAGTGTTTAAACATCCTTTCTGTGTTTCCTGTTTAGAGAAGATCCTTTAGCATTTGTTGGAGAGCTGGTTTGGTGGTGCTGAATTCCCTCAGCTCTTGCTTGTCTGTAAAGCTTTTGAATTCTCCTTCATATCTGAATGAGATCCTTGCTGGGTACAGTAATCTGGGTTGTAGATTATTCTCTTTCATTACTTTAAGTATGTCCACCATTCCCTTCTAGCCTGAAGAGTTTCTGTTGAAAGATCAGCTGTTATCCTTGTGGGGATCCCCTTGTGTGTTATTTGTTGTTTTTCCCTTGCTGCTTTTAATATTTGTTCTTTGTGTTTGATCTTTGTTAATTTAATTAATTTGTGTCTTGGGGTGTTTCGCCTTGGGTTTACCCTGTTTGGGACTCTCTGGGTTTCTTGGACTTCTGTGACTATTGCCTTCCTCATTTTAGGGAAATTTTCAACTATTATCTCCTCGAGTATTTTTTCATGGCCTTTCCTTTTATCTTCTTCTTCTGGGACTCCTATGATTCGAATATTGGGGCGTTTCATATTGTCCCAGAGGTTCCTGTGGTTTTCCTCATTTCTTTTGATTCTTTTTTCCTCTCTGCTTCGTTTATTTCCACCATTCTATCTTCTACCTCACTTATCCTATCTTCTGCCTCCATTATTCTACTGTTAGTTCCGTCCAGAGTGTCTTTTATCTCCTTTATTTCATTATTCATTATGTATTGACTGCTTTTTATTTCTTCTAGGTCCTTGGTAAACATTTCTTGCATCTTCTCAATCCTTGTCTCCAGGCTATTTATCTGTAACTCCATTTTGCTTTCAAGATTTTGGATCATTTTTATTATCATTATTCTAAATTCTTTTTCAGATAGATTCCCTATCTCCTCCTCTTTTGTTTGGTTTGGTGGGGATTTCTCATTTTCCTTTACTTGCTGAGTATTTCTCTGCCTTTTCATCTTGTTTAGATTGCTGTGTTAGGCGTGGCCTTTCTGTATTCTGGTAGTTTGAAGTTCCTCTTTATTGTGGAGGTTCCTCACTGTGGGTGGGGTTGGACAGGTGGCTTGTCAGGGTTTCCTGGATGAGGGAGCTTGTGTCGGTGTTCTGGTGGGTAGAGCTGGATTTCTCCTCTCTAGAGTGCAATGGAGTGTCTAGTATTGAGTTTTGAGATGTCTATGGATTTGGTGTGCCTCTGGGAAGCCTGTATATTGATGCTCAGGGCTATGTTCCTGCGTTGCTGGAGAATTTGCGTGGTATGTCTTGCTCTGAAACTTATTGGCTCTTAGGTGGAGCTTGGTTTCAGTGTATATGTGGAGGCTATTGGATGATCTCTTATTAATTAATGCTTCCCCTGGCTTTCAGTCTTATTCTTGCAGTAGCCTCAAGACTTCTCCATCCATACAGCATCAATAATAAAACTTTTAGTTTAATGGTGAAAAGATTCTCCACAGTGAGGGATACCCAGAAAGGTTCACTGAGTTACATGGAGAGGTGAAGGGGGGGGGGCAGTTTGAGGTGACCAAGAGGAGAAGAGGGGCACTCAAACGTGGAGAGAGCAATCTAGCCAGTAAGCACTTTCCTCTGTGCTCTCCACAGTCTGGAACCCTCAGAGCAGTTCACAGAGATACAAAGAGAGGGGGGAAGAAGGTAATAGAGGTGAGCATGAGTAGAAAGGGAGGAATCAAGAGGGGAGAGAGAGATCTGGGCAGTATTCTGTTCCCGAAGCGTTCTCCGGTACCCAGAACACCCTCAGAGATTCACAGAATTGGGTTAAGAAGAGAAGGAGGAGAGTGGGAGATAGAGGTTCCCTGGGGGAGAAGAAAGAGCGTCAATAGGGGGAGAGAGTAATCAAGCCAGTAATCACACCCCTGAGTAAAAATGGGTACTAAAGATTGGATTCTTAAATGTACAAAATTGATATCAAATATGTAAAACAAAGATTAAAAATCTAGAGTAGAAGTTAGACTCTTATAAAACATACAATATAAAAAAAAGAAAAAAGAAAACAGTGTGAAAAGAAAAAAAACAGTAAAACAGTAAAAAAAGAAACAGTAAAAAAAAAAAGTAAAACAGTAAAGAAACAGTAAAAAAAAAGAAAACATTAAAGGTATAAGATATATGTATGCAGTTTGCTCTAAAAATAGGTGGGTTTTTTTTGCAAGGTAATAGTGGGTTATGAAAATGAAAATTAAAAGTGTAATAGAGGACTTAAAGAAAAAAGAAAGAAAAAAAATTTTTTTAATTTAAAAAAAAAATTAAAAAAAAATGATTATAGTAAAAATATATATCCTGGACTTTCTCAGGGGCTGTTGTGAGCAGTGTGGGGTCTGTTCAGTTTCCGATAGATCCTTGTTCCTGCTTTTACTTTTCAAGATCTATAGGCCCCTTTCAATGCAGTCGGTGTTAACTACAGGGACTTTAATCTGTTGGCCTGTCACTTCCAACGCGCTTCCCTCACTTATTTGGCTTCTATTTGGAGGTCTCTTCAGTATCTAATTTCCGCCCTGCCACAAAGGGGCGGAGGTGGTCTCTTTAGGTTCACTTGTTCAGTCGTGCTGTGGGGAGGGAGGAACACTGCAAACCTATATCATTGGCGTGTGTGGAGAGCTCACAGTGTCTCAGCCACACTGGGTTCTCCCCCGCTCACAGCGTGTGTGCTTTCCCAGTCTACCCTGCTCAGGCTTCGGGTTACTCGGCCGGGGGGTGAGTCCTGAGATGCGTGCACTTCCCAGGTCTAAGCCGCTCAGGTTCAGGCTCCCGGTTACTCCACAAAGGCGCAGACTCGGTTGTGCCCGCGGTTTGTGCCGTTCCCAGTCGGAGCAGCTCAGGCAGCCAGGAGTTTGGCGAGCGCACTCTCCCCTGTTGGGGCGGTGTGGCTTATCACCTCCCTGGTCCCCGCCTCGATTTACGGGCGCGCCCGGCTCCGGTGCGCTTTGTGTCGGTTCTGGGGAGCTGGTCTCTGGCTGCGACCTTCCCGGCGGCTGTCGACCCTCCGGGATCTCAGGCAGTCTTTGCTTAGAAACCGGGAGCCTGTTTGCAGATTGGTAGGGAGTGCCCTCTCTGGGGCCGAGTTTGCCCCTTTCCGCCTCTGGCGGACCCCACCTGCCTGCTGTATCCGGCGGGGGATGGGGCGGTCCGCAGCCGGCTAGCTCTCCTCTGGTGTTGCTCAGTCCTTTGTTCTGTGAGCCGGCCGGCAGTGCCTTAGATTTGAGCTTTTCGCGGGATAGTTTTCTCGCTCTGGCTGTCCCACAGTTTAGGTTACTATCTCACGTTAGCTCCCTCAGATTGCCCTCAGGGCGTTCGGGCCCAGTCCTTACCCTAAGCAGTGCCACCCGCTCCTCTCCATTTAGCCCCCACTTGCTGGTGGCGGATGCGAGCGTCTGGGGTTCTTTGCTGGGAGTTGCCTTTAGGCTCGTAATCTGTGGGTGTTATTCATTTTTTCTCCCGGTTATGTTGCCCTCCGAGATTCGAAATCTTCCCCCAAACCCGCCGGTGAGAGGGTTTCCTGGTGCTTGGAAATTTCTCCTCTTTTACGACTCCCTCCCCAGGACGGGTCTCCGTCCCTAACTCTTTTGTCTCTCTTTTTATCTTTTATAATTTCTCCTACCTGCCTTCGAAGACAATGCGCTGTCTTTCTGGATGCCTGACGTCCTCTGCCAGCGTTCAGAAGTAGTTTTGTGAAGTTTGCTCAGCGTTCAGATGTTCTTTCTATAAATTTGTGGAGGAGAGAGTGGTCTTCCCGTCCTATTCCTCCTCCATCTTAGCCCCCTCCCTCACTAATGAGCCTCTTGATGAAAGTGAAAGAGGAGAGTGAAAAAGCTGGCTTAAGACTCAGCATTCAAAAAACGAAGATCATGACATCTGGTCCCATCAGTTCGTGGCAAATAGATGGGGAAACAGTGAAAACAGAGACTTTATTTACTTGGGCTCCAAAATCCCTGCAGATTTTGACTGCAGCCATGAAATTAAAAGATGCTTGCTCCTTGGAAGAAAAGCTGTGACCAACCTAGACAGCATATTAAGAAGCAGAAACATTACTTTGCTAACAAAGGTCCATCTAGTCAAAACTTGGTTTTTCCAGTAGTCATGTATGGATGTGACAGTTGGACCTAAAGAAAGCTGAGCACTGAAGAACTGATGCTTTTGAACTGTGATGTTGGAGAAGACTCGTGAGAGTTTCCTGGACTGCAAGGAGATCCAACCAGTCAATCCTAAAGGAAATCCCCACTGAATAGTCATTAGAAAAACTGATGTTGAAGCTGAAACTCCAATAGTTTGGCCACCTGATGTGAAGAACTGACTCATGGGAAAAGACTCTGATGCTGGGAAAGATTGAATGCAGGAAGAGAATAGAAGACAGGGAATGAGATGGTGGGATGGCATCACCGACTCGATGGGCATGAGTTTGAGTAAACTCCAGGAGTTGGTGGTGGACAGGGAAGCATGACGTGCTGCAGTCCCTGGGATCTCATAGTCAGACATGATTGGGCGACTGAACTGAACTGAACTGGTATACATTCAAACTTCATAGTGAAAATTAATATTAATGTTCTATTCCTATTCATCTTAGGTACCATTTTAGAGATTTTTTTTTAAGTAAGTGTTCTTTTTCAGACATTTCTTATTTAGTTATATTCTTGTTCGTTTACTTATGCATTTGTTTGTTTTTTTTATTTCGTTCATTCACTTTCTAGTTTTCCTGAAAAATCAAGCTTGAAAACTTTAAGTACAATCCCTTTAGTTTCAGTTTTGTAGTAAGCAAATTTTGTTGTGAAATTATGTGATTTTCAACATTAAAATATAGAGGCATGTACATTTTTTAAAGATTACCTTTTAAGAAAAAAAGGAAGGATACAATTATATCTAAAATACAGGAAGATATTTTCCTATGACACAATCTAAAACTGTTCATTTTTTCCTAAAGAGAAGAAAGAAGTAAGCAGTAATACTTGACCACTTTGCTTATCTGAAAATTTGCCGGTTTTATAATTTTTGGATGGCCTAAAAAGACCTTTAAATATAAAGGAGGCATGAAGAAAACTAGGAGTAGTGTCTTTTTTTTTTAAATTAGTTCATTTATTTTAATTGGAGTCTAACTACTTTAAAATATTGTAGTGGCTTTTGCCATAGATTGACATGAATCAGCCATGGGTGTACATGTGTTCCCCATCCTGAACCCCCCTCCCACCTACCTCCTCATCCCATCCCTCAGGGTCATCCCAGTGCACCAGCCCTGACCACCCTGTCTCATGTATCGAACCTGGACTGGCGATCTATTTCACATCTTATAACATACATGTTTCAATGTTATTCTCCCAAATCATCCCAAACCTCACCTTCTCCCACAGAGTCCAAAGTCTGTTCTTTACATTTGTGTCTCTTTTGCTGCCTCGCATACAGGGTCATTTAGAATTCTTTCTAAATTCCATATATATGCATTAATATACTGTATTGGTGTTTTTCTTTCTGGCTTACTTCACTCTGTATAATAGGCTCCAGTTTCATCCACCTCATTAGAACTGATTCAAAAGCATTCTTCTTAATAGCTGAGTAATATTCCATTGTGTATATGCACCACAGCTTTCTTATTCATTCGTCTGCTGATGGGCATCTAGGTGGCTTCCATGCCCTAGCTATTGTAAACGGTGCTGCAATGAACATTGGGATACACGTGTCTCTTTCAATTCTGGTTTC
Source organism: Giraffa tippelskirchi (assembly GCF_054371585.1). Classification (NCBI taxonomy): domain Eukaryota; kingdom Metazoa; phylum Chordata; class Mammalia; order Artiodactyla; family Giraffidae; genus Giraffa; species Giraffa tippelskirchi. Next base: position 116,627,090 of record NC_137278.1, read on the forward strand.
CTCGGTGTGTATGCCCAGCAGTGGGATTGCTTGGACATATGGCAGTTCTACTTCCAGTTTTTTAAGGCATCTCCACACTGTTCTCCACAGTGGCTGTACTAGTTTGCATTCCCACCAACAATGTCAGAGGGTTCCCTTTTTTCTGCACCCTCTCCAGCATTTATTGTTTGTAGACATTTTGATAGTAGCCATCTGATCAGCATGAGATGCTACCTCATTGCAGTTTTGCCTTTCTCTGATAATGAATGACGTTGAGCATCTTTTTGTGTTTGCTAGCCATCTGTATGTCTTCTTTGGAGAAATGTCTGTTTAGTTCTTTGGCCCATTTTTTGATTGGGTCATTTATTTTTCTGGAATTGAGCTGCAAGTGATGCTTGTGTATTTTTTTAGATTTATTCTTTGTCAGTTGCTTCATTTGCTATTATTTTCTCCCATTCTGAAGGCTATCTTTTCACCTTGCTTATAGTTTCCTTCGTTGTGCAAAAGCTTTTAAGTTTAATTAGGTCCCATTTGTTTATTTTTGCTTTTATTTCCATTCCTCTGGGAGGTGGGTCATAGAGGATCCTGCTGTGATTTATGTCAGAGAGTGTTTTTCCTATGATTTCCTTTAGGAATTTTATAGTTTCTGGTCTTACATTTAGGTCTTTAGTCCATTTTGAGTTTATTTTTTGTATATGGTGTTAGAAAGTGTTCTAGTTTCATTCTTTTCCAAGTGGTTGACCAGTTTTCCCAGCACCATTTATTAAAGAAATTGTCTTTTCTCCATTGTATATTCTTGCCTCCTTTGTCAAAGATAAGGTGTCCACAGGCCTGTGGATTTATCTCTGAGCTTTCTATTTTGTTCCATTGATCTATATATTTTTGTCTTTGTGACAGTATAATACTGTCTTGATGACTGTAGCTTTGTAAGTATACTCTGAAGTCAGGCAGGTTGATTCCTCCAGTTCCATTCTTCTTTCTCAAGACTGCCTTGGCTATTCAAGGATTTTTGTATTTCCATACAAACTGTGAAATTATTTGTTCTAGTCCTCTGAAAAATACCACTGGTAGCTTAATACAGATTGCATTGAATCTATAGATTGTTTTGGGCAATATATTTTTTTTCAATATATTTTTTTTCACTATATTGATTCTTCCAATCCATGAACATGGTATAGTTCTCCGTCTATTTGTGTCATCTTTGATTTCTTTCATCAGTATTTTATAGTTTTCTATATATAGGTCTTTTGTTTCTTCAGGTAGATTTATTCCCAACTATTTTATTCTTTTTGTTGCAATGGTGAATGGAATTGTTTCTTTAATTTCTCTTTCTGTTTTCTCATTGTTAGTGTATAGGAATGAAAGGGATTTCTGTGTGTTAATTTTATATCCTGCAACTTTACTATATTCATTGATTAGCTCTAGTAATTTTCTGGTGGTGTCTTTAGGGTTTTCTATGTAGAGGACCATGTCATCTGCACACAGTGTGAGTTTTACTTCTTCTTTTCCAATCTGTATTCTCTTATTTTTATTTCTTCTCTGATTGCTATGTCTGAAACTTCCAAAACTATGTTGAATAGTACTGGTAAGAGTGGGCACCCTTGTCTTGTTACTGACTTTAGGGGAGATGGTTTCAACTTTTCATCATTGAGGATAATGTTTGATCATTGAGGATAACATGAGTTTACTATATATGGCTTTTATTATGTTGAGATATGTTTCTTCTATGCAATATTGCTCTTTACAGCATCGAACTTTGCTTCTATCACCAATCCCATCCACAACTGTGTGTTGTTTTTGCTTTGGCTCCATCCCCTCATTGTTTCTGGAGTTATTTCTCCACTGATCTCCAGTAGCATATTGGGCACCTACCGACTGGGGAGTTCATCTTTCAGTGTCCTTTTTTGTTTTGTTTTTTTTTTGCCTTTTCGTAATGTTCATGGGGTTCTCAAGGCAAGAACACTAAAGTGGTTTGCTGTTCCCTTCTCCAGTGGACCACATTCTGTCAGACCTCTCCACCATGACCTGTCCATCTTAGGTGGCCCCAAACGGCGTGGCTTAGTTTCACTGAGTTAGACAAGCTGTGGTCCATGTGATCAGATTGGTTATGTTAGGTCCATGAAACAAGGCAAATTGGAAGTGGTCAAACAGGAGATGACAAGAGTGAACATCAACATTCTAGGAATCAGTGAACTAAGGTGGACTGGAATGGCTGAATTTAACTCAGATGACCATTATATCTACTACTGTGGGCAGGAATCCCTTAGAAGAAATGGAGTAGCCATCATAGTCAACAAAAGGGTGCAAAATGCAGTACTTGGATGCAATCTCAAAAACGACAGAATGATCTCTGTTCATTTCCAAGGCAAACCATTCAGTATCACAGCAATCCAAGTCTATGCCCCAATCAGTAATGCTGAAGAAGCTGAAGTTGAACAGTTACATGAAGACCTACAAGACCTTCTAGAACTAACATCCACAAAAGATGTCCTTTTCATTATAGAGGACTGGAATGCAAAAGTAGGAAGTCAAGAAATCCTGGAATAACAGGCAAATTTGGCCTTGGAGTACAGAATGAAGCAGGGCAAAGGCTAATAAAGTTCTGCCAAGAGAACAAACTGGCCATAGAAAACACCCACTTGCAACAACACAAGAAAGATTCTATACATGTGCATCACCAGATGGTCAATACCGAAATCAGATTGATTATATTCTTTGCAGCCAAAGATGGAGAAGCTCTATACAGTCGGCAAAAACAAGAGTGGGAGCTGACTGTGGCTCAGATCATGAACTCCTTATTGCCAAATGCAGACTGAAATTGAAGAAAGTGAAGAAAATCACTAGACCATTCAGGTAGGACCAAAATCAAATCCTTTTAGACTATAGGGTGGAAGTGAGAAATAGATTTAACGGACTGGATCTGATAGACTGTGTGCCTGATGACCTATGGATGAAGGTTCGTGACATTGTACAGGAGACAGGAATCAAGACCATCCCCAAGAAAAAGAAATACAAAAAAGCAAAATGGCTGTTTGAACAGTACTTACAAATAGCTGTGAAAAGAAGGGAAGCGAAAAGCAAAGGAGAAAAGGAAAAATACACCCATTTGAATGCAGAGTTCCAAAGAACAGCAAGGAGAGATAAGAAAGCCTTCCTCAGCCATCAATGCAAAGAAATAGAGGAAAACAACAGAATGGGAAAGACTAGAGATCTCTTCAAGAAAATCAGAGATACCAAGGGAACATTTCATGCAAAGATGGGCTCAATAAAGGACAGGAATGGTAGGGACCTACAGAAGCAGAAGATATTAAGAAGAGGTGGCAAGAATACACAGAAGAACTGTACCAAAAAGATCTTCACGACCCAGATAATCATGATGGTGTGATCACTCACCTAGAGCAAGACATCCCGGAATGTGAAATCAAGTGTGTCTTAGGAAGCATCACTACGAACAAAGCTAGTGGAGGTGATGGAATTCCATTGGAGCTATTTCAAATCCTAAAAGATGATGCTGTGAAAGTGCTGCACTCAATATGCCAACAAATCTGGAAAGCTCAGCAGTGGCCAGAGGACTGGAAAAGGTCAGTTTTCATTCCTGTCCCAAAGAAAGGCAATGCCAAATAATGCTCAAACTACCGCACATTTGCACCAATCTCACGTGCTATTAAAATAATACTCAAAATTCTTCAACCCAGGCTTCAGCAATATGTGAACCGTGAACTTCCAGATGATCATGCTGGTTTTTGAAAAGGCAGAGGAAGCAGAGATCAAATTGCGACCATCCACTGGATCATTGAAAAAGCAAGTGAGTTCTAGATAAACATCTACCTCTGCTTTATTGACTCTGCCAAAGCCTTTGACTGTGTGGATCACAATAAACTGTGGAAAATCCTGAAAGAGATGCGAATACCAGACCACCTTACCTGCCTCTTGAGAAACCTGTATACAGGTCAGGAAGCAACAGTTAGAACTGGACATGAAACAACAGACTGGTTCCAAATAGGAAAAGGAGTACGTCAAGGCTGTATATTGTCACCCTGCTTATTTAATTTATATGGAGAGTACATCATGAGAAACGCTGGACTAGATGAAGCACAAGCTGGAATCAAGATTGCCAGGAGAAATATCAATAACCCCAGATATGCATATCACACCACTCTTAAGGCAGAAAGTGAAGAAGAACTAAAGAGCCTCTTGATGAACGTGAAAGAGGAGAGTGAAAAAGTAGGTTTAAAGCTCAACATTCAGAAAACTAAGATCATGGCATTCAGTCCAATCACTTCATGGCAAATAGATGAGGGAACAGTGAAAACAGTGTCAGACTTTATTTTTCTGGGCTCCAAAATCACTGCAGATGGTGATTGCAGCCATGAAATTAAAAGACGCTTACTCCTTGGAAGGAAAGTTATGATCAACCTAATTAGCGTATTTAAAAGCAGAGACATTACTTTGCCAACAAAAGTCCGTCTAGTCAAGGCTATGGTTTTTCCAGTGGTCATGTATGGATGTGAGAGTTGGACTATAAAGAAAGCTGAGCACCGAAGAATTGATCCATTTGAACTGTGGTGTTGGAGAAGACTCTTGAGAGTCCCTTGGGCTGCAAGAAGATCCAACCAGTCCATCCTAAAGAAGATCCGTCCTGGGTGTTCATTGGGAGGACTGATGTTGAAGTTGAAATTCCAATACTTTGGCCACCTCATGCAAAGAGTTGACTCATTGGAAAAGACCCTAGTGCTGGGTAGGATTGGGGACAGGAGCAGAAGGGGACGACAGAGGATGAGATGGTTGAATGGCATCACCGACTCGATGGACATGGGTTTGGGTAAACTCCGGGAGTTGGTGATGGACAGGAGGCCTGGCATGCTGCGATTCATGGGGTCACAAAGAGTGGGACACAACTGAGCAATTGAACTGAACTGAACTGATGCTGGGAAAGATTAAGGGCAGGAGGAGAAGGGGACCACAGAGGATGAGATGGTTGGATGGCATCACCGACACAATGCACATGGGTTTGGGTGGACTCGGGAGTTGGTGATGGACAGTGAGGCCTAGCGTGCTGTGGTTTATGGGGTTGCCAAGAGTCGGACATGACTGAGCGACTGAACTAAACTGAGCTGAATGTTCCTTCCATGCCTGCTTCCTGGAGACTTTCTATTATAAATGGACGTTAAATTTTGTCAAGGCTTTCTCTGCATCTATTGACATAGCCATATGGTTTTTAATCCTTTAATTTGTTAATGTTGTGTATCACATTGATTGATTTGCTCATATTGAAAAATCCTTGCATCCCTGGGATAAAGCCTAGTTGGTTATGATGTATGATCTTTTCAATATGTTGTTGGATTCTGTTTGTTAGAATTTGTTGAGGATTTTTGCATCTATGTTCATTAGTGATACTGGCCTATAGTTTACTTGTTTTTCTGGCGTCTTTGTCTGGTTTTGGTATTAGGGTGATCGTGGTCTCATAGAATGCGTTTGGCAGTTTACCTTCTGCAATTTTCTGGAAGAGTTGAATAGGATAGATGTTGCTGCTGCTATGTCGCTTCAGTCGTGTCCAACTCTGTGCGACCCTATAGATGGCAGCCCACCAAGCTCCCCCGTCCCTGGGATTCTCCAGGCAAGAATACTGGAGTGGGTTGCCATTTCCTTCTCCAGTGCATGAAAGGGAAAAGTGAAAGTGAAGTTACTCAGTCGTGTCTGACTCTTAGCAACCCCATGGACTGCAGCCCACCAGGCTCCTCCATCCATGGGATTTTCCAGGCAAAAGTACTGGAGTGGGGTGCCATTGCCTTCTCCAGGATAGAGGTTAGCTCTTCTCTAAATTTTTGATAAAATTCACCTGTGAAGCCATGTGGTCCTGGGCTTTTGTTTGTTGAGAGATTCTTTATTACAGTTTCGATTTCCATGCTTGTAACGGGTCTGTTCAGATTTTCTAATTCTTCTGGTTCGGGTTTGGAAGATGATACCTTTCTAAGAATTTGTCCATTTCTTCAAAGTTGTCCATTTTATTGGCATATAGTTGCTGATAGTAGTCTCTTATGATCCTTTGTATTTCTGTGTTGTCTGTTGTGATCTCTCCATTTTCATTTCTAATTTTGTTGATTTGATTCTTCTCCCTTTTTTCTTGATGGGTCTGGCTAATGGTTTGTTTATTTTATTTATCTTCTTAAAGAACCAGCTTTTAGTTTTGTTGACTTTTGCTATAGTCTCCTTTGTTTCTTTTTCATTTATTTTTGCCCTAATTTTTATGATTTCTTTCCTTCTACTAACCCCGGGGTTCTCCATTTCTTCTTTTTCTTGTTGCTTTAGGTGTAAAGTTATATTATTTATTTGATTTTTCTCTTGTTTCCTAAGGGTAGCTTGTATTGCTATGAACCTTCCCCTTAGCACTGCTTTTATTGAATCCCATAGGTTTTGGGTTGTTGTGCTTTCATTTCCATTCATTTCTATGCATGTTTTGATTTCTTTTTTTATTTTTTCTGTGATTTGTTGGTTATTCAGCAGCGTGTTGTTTAGCTTCCTTATGTTTGTATTTTTAATAGATTTTTTTGCTGTAGTTGACGTCTAATCTTACCACATTGTGATCAGAAAAGATGCTTGAAATAATGCTTTCAGTTTTTTTGAATTTACCAAGGCTAGATTTATGGCCCAGTATGTGATCTATCCTGGAGAAGGTTCTGTGTGCACTTGAGAAAAAGGTGAAATTCATTGTTTTGCAGAGAAATGTCCTATAGATATCAATTAGGTCTAACTGGCCCATTGTAATCATTTAAAGTTTGTGTTGCCTTGCTAATTTTCTGTTTAGTTGATCTATCCATAGGTGTGAGTGGGGTATTAAAATCTCCCACTATTATTGTGTTACTGTTAATTTCCCCTTTCATACTTGTTAGCATTTGCCTTACATATTGTTGTGCTCCTATGTTGGTTGCATATATATTTATAATTAGTATATCTTCTTGGATTGATCCTTTTATCATTATGTAGTGTCCTTCTTTGTCTCTTTTCACAGCCTTTATTTCAAAGTCTATTTTATCAGATATGAGTATTGCTACTCCTGCTTTCTTTTGGTCTTCATTTGTGTGAAATATCTTTTTCTACCCCTTCACTTTCAGTCTGTATGTGTCCCTTGTTGTGAGGTGGGTCTCCTGTAGACAGCATATATAGGGGTCTTATTTTTGTATTCATTCATCCAGTCTTTGTCTTTTTCTTGGGGCATTCAACCCATACACATTTATGGTAATTATTGATAAGTATGATCACGTTGTCATTTATTTTATTGTTTTGGTTTTGAGTTTCTAAACCTTTTCTGTGTTTCCTGTCTAGAGAAGATCCTTTAGCATTTGTTGGAGAGCTGGTTTGGTGGTGCTGAATTCTCTCAGTTTTTGCTTTTCTGTAAAGCTTTTGATTTCTCCTTTATATTTGACTGAGATTCTTGCTGGGTATAGTAATATGGGTGGTAGGTTTTTCTCTTTCATCACGTTAAGTATGCCTGCCATTCCCTTCTTGTCTGAAGAGTTTCTATCGAAAGATCAGCTGTTATCCTTATGGGAATCCCCTTGTGTTATTTGTTGCTTTTCCCTTGATGTTTTCAATATTTTCTCTGTGTGTTTGATCTTTGTTAATTTGATTAATATGTTTAATCTTGTAGTGTTTTGCCTTGGGTTTATCCTGTTTGGGACTCTCTGGGTTTCTTGGACTTGGGTGCCTATTTCCGTCCCCATTTTAGGGAAGTTTTCAACTATTATCTCCGCAAGTATTTTCTCATGGCCTTTCTTTTTGTTTTCTTCTTCTGCGGCTCCTATAATTTGAATGTTGGGCATTTAATATTGTCCCAGAGGTCTCTGAGGTTGTCCTCATTTCTTTTAATTCTTTTTTCCTCTCTGCTTCATTTATTTCCACCATTCTATCTTCCACCTCACTTATCTTATCTTCTGCCTCAGTTATTCTACTGTTGGTACCCTCCAGAGTGCTTTTGATCTCAGTTATTGCATTATTCATTTGTCTCCAGGCTATTTATCTGAAACCTCATTTTGTTTTCAAGATTTTGGATCATCTTTGCTATCATTATTCTGAATTCTTTTTCAAGTAGACTCCTTATGTCCTCCTCTTTTGTTTGGTTTGATGGGCATTTATCATGCTCCTTTATCTGCTTTATATTTCTCTGCCTTTTCATTCTGTTTAGATTGCTGTGTTTGGGGAGACCTTTCTGTAGGCTGGAAGTTTGTTGTTCCTCTTTATTGTGGAGGTTCCTCCCTGTGGGTGGGGTTGGATAAGTGGCTTGTCAAGGTGTCCTGGTTAGGGAAGCTTGTGTCTGTGTTCTGGTGGGTGGAGCTGGATCTCTTCTCTCTGGAGTGCAATAAAGTGTCCAGTAGTGAGCTTTGAGGTGTCTGTGGGTTTGGTGTGACTTTTGGCCGCCTGCATTTTAATGCTCAGGTTTGTGTTCCTGCATTGCTGGAGAATTAGTGTGGTATGTCTAGCTCTGAAACTTGTTGGCTCTTGGGTTGAGCTTGGTTTTAGTGTAGGTATGGAGGCTTTTGGATGAGCTCTTGCCAATTAATGTTCCCTTGAGTGAGGAGTTTTCTGGTGTTCTCAAGTTTTAGATTTAAGCCTCTTAGCTCTGATTTTCAGTCTTATTCTTACAGTAGCCTCAAGACTTCTCCACCCATACAGCATAGATGATAAAACATCTAGGTTAATGGTGAAAGGATTCTCCACAGTGAGGGACAAACAGAGAGGTTCACAGAGTTACATGGAGAAGAGAAGAGGGAGGAGGGAGATAGAGGAGAACAGGAGGAGAAGAGGGGGACTCAAAAGGGGAAAGAGCAATCTAGCCAGTAATCAATTCCCTATGTGCTCTCCACAGTCTGGAACACCCAGAGAGGTTCGCAGAGTTACGTAGAGAAGAGAAGAGGGAGGAAGGAGATAGAGGTGACCAGGAAGAGGAGAGGGGGAGTCAAAAGTAGAGTGACCATTCTAGCCAGTAATCAGTTCCTTAAGTGTTCTCCACAGCCAGGAACACCCAAAGAGATTCAAAGAGTTAAGTAGAGAAGAGAAAGGAGAGGGAGGAGATAGAGGTGACCTCCTTTTGAAGATAATAGGCTGCCTTTCTGCATGCCTGGTATACTCCTCCAGCGTTCAAAAGTTGTTCTGTGGAAGTTGCTTAGCACTCAAATGATCTTTTGATGAATTTGTGGGGGAGAAAGTGGTCTCCTCATCCTATTCCTCCACCATGTTAGGACCGTCCCTGGAGTAGGGTCTTAATATAATTCATTTTTCAAGCTAGAAAACTTCTCTAGAGTAAAAATGAACAATATTAATAAATCAATAATTATATGACAGTGATAAATGCTTTGATAATACTTGGAAGTCAAATGCATAAAATGATTAGCATCTTGATTTTTTCATACTCTTTCCCCCCCCCCCTTGTTTCTACCTTGGTACAGTGGTTAGTTTAGAAAATTAATAAGAAGGAATTATTCTACGTCACAGTGATTTTATGTGAGACATATTCTTCAGCCCTATATCAATACCATCATCCCCAGCATTTGCAATTTGTTCTTGTACTCATGATATTTTAAGCTGCTGCTGCTGCTGCTGCTGCTACTGCTGCTGCTGCTGCTGCTAAGTCATATCAGTCGTGTCCGACTCTGTGCAACCCCATAGATGGCAGCCCACCAGGCTCCTCTGTCCCTGGGATTCTCCAGGCAAGGATACTGGAGTGGGTTGCCATTTCCTTTTCCAGTGCATGAAGGTAAAAAGTGAAAGTGAAGTCACTCAGTCGTATCCAACTCTCCATGACCCCATGAACTGCAGCCTACCAAGCTCCTCTGTCCATGGGATTTTCCAGGCAAGAGTACTGGAGTGGGTTGCCATCGCCTTCTCCTTATTTTAAGCTATGGAACCCAAATTTCTGTATTAGCAAAATACAAAGTATGAAATATATAAATTCTTCAGTCCAGGAAAATTGGAGCCCTAAAGTCACTCTGCCTATAAAGGGTGTTGCAGAGCAATTTTCAGGTTCTTTTGCATAAAGCAGAGTTTCTTTATTCATTAAAATATAAGGTTATTTTATTTTTATTATTATTATGGTCTTATTATGTGCTTGTTTTTTGCTAAGTATTTTACAGGCACCACTTCATTTTTCTTTTGCAAAACTTATGAGGTAGACATTATTATTTTATTGTGTTCATGAAAAAAACTGAGATGAAGCTCAAACTCTTCTTATGATGCTCCAGTGTATCACAATGCTTGAAGCTATATTATATGCTTCCTTAACTAAGCTCCTAAAGCAGTGAAATAAATGAAAAATAGTTATAGATCTCCTTTACATGGGGGTTTATAGAGCACATGCCTCCCAACATCTGTGAGAACATTTTATCAAATAACCTACAAACCTGTTGTCAAGCAGAGATGATAAAGAAATAAGGCACTTTGGATGAGGTGAGTAAAACTTGCATATCCTTACTGTAGTTTTTGAGCAGCTACCAATTATGAGACACTGAAGTAAATAAGATGGAAAAAATCAAGTTCGTATCTTCTAGGAACCAACATAAGGCATCAAAATAAGATAGGTAAAAACAGCTCTTTGCTGTGCTGTGCTTAGTCACTCAGTCTTGTCTGACTCTCTGGGACCCCATGGACTGCAGCCTATCAGGGTTCCCTTGTCCCTGGGGATTCTCCAAGCAAGAATACTGGAGTGGGTTGCCATGCTCTCCCCTTCCCATCTCACCCGCTCCCCACACCCCCCCCCAAAAAAGAAAAAAAGCCAGCTCTACAGCATGGTATTATTAGGTTAGGAGCACAGCTATAGTGTGTTTCCTTGGGTGGAGAATGATAGAGAAGGGCTTTCCAAGAAAAGGGAATGAACTTACTAAAGGATGAAATACCTACTCTGTCTTCAGGATAAAGCAAATTTCTTTTGTTGGATAGACACGGACGCACACGACACAGATACATATGCATATGCATACACTTGTACATTTACATATATATGTGTAGGTAGTCATTTAAGTACTCATACCTATACATATATGCATACACCCTTAGCAGCTATGGAAAATAAACAACAATGAAGTGACTTTCTTTTAATTATTAAAATCTATATAGCATTTCTAATTCTAAAAAGCTTTTTGAATCTGAGGTACAGGAACATTTTTTTGACCCCAGTATATTTAACCATCAGACTTTCATCATAAAAAATCCTATGGATATTATTTGTGTAAAAGGAAACATAAATTTCCCTTGAAACTTTTCCGAATATTTCTTAGGAAATTGTTATTTTTGTCACCACATTTTCAGGACATTCTGAAAAGAATAATAAAGTTGTAAATGATAAGGCTCAGGCTAATATATTTGCCCTTTTGAAATAATGAAGGACCCATTCAGGAAGCTTTATCTATGGGGAATATGTTTTTCAGAAAAAGACATATTTTATAGCTGAAATTCAAAAAGGGAGGTGGGACAAGGCAAGTAAATGTGTGTGCTACATCATTTAAAATGACATTTAGAAGGAGAGTGAGTAAGAAGAAAGGGATCTGGTTACAGATATACTCAGTATTGGAAAATAAAACAAACAGTGGGTGTCTGTTTTTCTTAAACTTGACATTTCTTAGAACTTTAAGACCTGACTCACTGGAATGAAAAACTAAAAATTCATTATTACGTGACTTTATGTTTCTCTAACCCATTACATTATACAGACAACCATTTTTATTGTCTTTAATGATTTTTAATAGTCTTAATACATTGGAAAAATTATACTCACTGAATCATTTTGCCTTAAAAATACCAACATACAAACTTTATTCATAATGTGCATAACTACATATTATTTTTTAAATAATGAAGAAGACTAAAGTTTCTTTTCTTTTTAGGTTATTTTATTTGACTGTCAAAAAGCATGAAAATTTAATTCACTAACCAGTTACTTTTTAGAGACTTGGGGCAATATTTTTGCTTGAGTACATTTTTTTTTTTTCAGAGACACTGAAGTATGTGGCATAGAAAAAGAAAACTAAAATAATGTTAAAAATGTGGAAAATTGTTTGACGATATTTAGAAATCAAATGAATAAAATGATTTCCATTTTGATTTCTTCATACTTCTTTTCTTTCCTATATTTCTAAGTTGGTATGATTGTTAATTAGAAAATTAATAAGAAGGAATTATTCTAAGACACAATGATTTTACATAAAGCATTATCTTTGGCCCTATGATAATAACCATCCCCAGCATCTTGCAGTCTATTCTTTTACTCAAAATACTTTAAGCTAATAGAACACAACTTTCTGCATTTCTGAAATATTGCAAGCATACTTTATATACTACACACTCACTATTTCACAACTATGTACTTAATACGTTTACTAATGATGTACTCTAACCATGGTAGTATAATTACAAATATTTTTTAAAAATATTTTAATGAAATAATATGATGTAAGATATTTTATCACATGTGGAGTAAACATAAAACTGTGGACTAATAAAACTTTCAATGAGCCAGTGTGGTTTTCCAAATACTAAATATAAGTTTAATAGAGATGTTTTTTCAAGTGGAATACTCTGAAATTTTTAAAATTTATATTCCCTATTTTCTTCTTTTATTAATTTGTGGCATGATTATTTAATATTTTAGACATTTGTATATTCTTAGTGTACTGTTTAGGAATATTAATAAAATTATTCAGTCCAAAGTATAACTTCTTATATTGGTTAATTCTAAATATTATGTATTAATTTATTATTGAACATCATAACAGTTAATTTTATTGATACTAGATGATGTATTGTGGGCTTTTGAATACCTAAATAGACAAAAGCATCACATAACTATTTATTTAAAATAGCAAAAAGGTGTAATAAAAATAAGCTCTATGCAGCAAAAGCCAATCATTACAAGGTTTATCTATTTTATATTAATTGCCATTCAAAACTTAGCATACACACACATATATATATATATATAAAATTTCTGAGCAAATTTAGAATAAATTGAAGATATGCATGCCACATTATTCCTAAGCACTCAGTATATGTTGTCTAACAATAAGAACAATGTCATACATGACTCTAGCACAATTATCAAAATAAGATTACTTAACCTAATCTAAATATAATTAATAAATGTAAATATATTTATAAGTTTATAAAATTTAATCCAATACAATTATTTGGTTCACAGACCCTAACACCTTTCCAGTTTTCCCAATAATGCCCTTTATGTATAGCATTATTATCTGTCTTGATCCATGGTCTACTCAGGATAACACATTGCATTTAGTTTTCATGTCTCTATGGCCCCCTTAAACTAAAAGCAATTTGTCAGTCATTGTCTTTCAGGAATTTGATATTTTAGAAGAGTGAAGGCTAGTTATTTTGTAGAGTGTTCCTCACTTTGGATTTGTTTGATAACTCATTATGTTTAGGCATATCATATGATTGACATTGTGCCCCTCTCTTTCCCAAATAAAGGACTGTTTCTCACATAAAAGATAAGGCACATCTGAGTTAATCCAGTGACTCACATCATCATAGATAAGAATAAGGACAGCCCCAGAAACCTCCGTTTTTTGACTATGCCCTGAACCTGGTCTTTTTAAGCTTAAGTTCTCCAGCACAGTTAGAAGTCGCCTGATTGTTATACTTTTATACTTCTTTAGCATGATAGTCTATTGTAGCAGACACTTAGTCTGTCAAAAACTGATCTTCAATAGGTATTTTATTAATAACAACTACAGGCTACTTAGAATAGCTTTTTGCCATAATGGACTGTAAAAATGCCAGTCTCCACTTTCTAATAGTTATGAGGGTATCAGTGTCTTCAAGCTGCCAGAAGGATGACCAAACTCAGACTGCCCTGTCTCTCAGTGCTTGCTGTCTGTGACAACTTCTGGTATCAAATGTTATAGGAGGGTAAGGGGAGCAGAAGACATAAGGTCTTTAAAAAAAAAAAAAAGAATTTTTTGTTTTGTATTGTGATATAGCTGGTTAAAGATGTTGTGATACTTTCAGGTGAACAGCGAAGGGACGCAGCCATACATATACAAGTATCTGTTCTCTCCTTAAACTCCCCTCCCATCCAGGCTCCCACGTAACACTGAGAAGAATTCCCTGTGCTATACAGTAGAACTTTGTTGGTTGTGCATCTTAAACATGGTGATGCGTACATGTCCATACCAGACTCTCTAACTCTTAAAATACCTTTTAGAAACGTCTCCCAAAGCTGTACTTCACAAAAGTAGGACATCAAATTTTCACTGCCTTATCTGTAATTTTGAGGAAGGTGGTGTTGCTGTGACTTGAATCAGGAATCATAATATCAGAAGCATATCATACTTGGAAAACTGTATATCCTCCAAAAATGTGTGACATCAATGAAACGGATCCTTCATGCCTTCGTTCTTGACATCCCTGGTTTAGTGACTAATACTTTGCTAATATTAACAAATAAAAGCGATAGTTTATGTGACCCTGCCTGTCAATAGGAACTACAGAACCAAGAGAAGTTTGAACTTCACCCTGTGCCCACCTTTGCTATCCCACACATATATATCTGGCTTGCCAAATCAAATTTTTACCTGCAACCAAATTGCAAGGGAGTCTAGAAAATGCTATGACATTGGAAGAAAAGCTATGACAAATCTAGACAGTCTATTAAAACACAGAGACCTCACTTTGCTGACAGAGGCCCATAGAGTCAAAGCTATGGTTGTTCTACTATCATATATGGATGTGAGAGTTGGACCATAAAGAAGACTGAATGCTGACGAATTGATGTTTTCAAACTGTGGTGCTGGAGAAGATTCTTGAGAGTCCTTTGGACTGCAAGGAGATCAAACCAGTCAATCCTAAAGGAAATCAACCCTGAATATTCATCGGAAAGACTGATGCTGAAGCCAAAGCTCCAGTACTTTGGTCACTGATGTGAAGAGCCTACTCATTGGAAATGACCCTGATGCTGGGAAAGATCGAAGGCAGGAGGAGAGGGGACAACAGAAAATGAGATGGTTGGATGGCATCACTGACTCAATGGACATGAGTTTGAGCAAACTCCGGGAGATGGTGAAGGACAGGGAAGCCTGGCGTGCTGCAGGCCATGGGGTCACAAAGAGTTGGACATGACTTAATGACTGAACAACAACTAGAAAATGCAGTTTTGGGCTCTACAGTCTCTACAGTGCAAAGAGGCATACAGTACAAGGAATACTGAGGCACAGTCTCCTCTACAGGGTCTATTGCAGAGTCCTCAAAGCTTCATTTCTTGGCATCTTCAACCACAGTTTGATTAACTGGGTTTGATTCTGGGTTCTATCTCTTTCTCCCAGTAATTCTAGTCTCCCCTTTATTGCTCTCTCTTGCTTCTTCTGCATGACCTCTTTGCTTAAGTCATGAAGTCATTCAACAAAATCTTTCAGGGGAATTTCTTTTTAATAGATAACTCTAAGCTGGTTGTCTTCTCTGGGATGCTGTAGAGCATACAGGGAACAACTCATGTTATGGTTTAGGAAGAGATACAGGTGGTGCTTGTAGTAAAGAACCTGCCTGTCGATGCAGGAGACGTGTGTTCGATTCCTGGGTCAGGAAGCTCCCCTGGAGAAGGGCATGGCAACCCACTCCAGTGTTCTTGCCTGCAGAATCCCATGGACAGAGGAGCCTGGAGGGATATGGTCCATAGTGTCTCAAAAAGCTGGACACGATTGAAGTTACTTAACATGCACACACAACTAACTTCCAGTGTAGTCTTCACTTTTGTTGTTCCTCAACCAGTCAAGCACTATAAGTAGACCAAAATCTATTATCTTTAGAATCAATTATCTTTAGAATAATTTCTGAAGATTCAACAATTTCCAATCTGCTTTTTCATATTAATGCATGAAATCTGTAATTTAGTATTATGATTTTTATATTTTTAATTGAAATTCTTTATTTTTCTCTAACTTAAAATTTCAGTAGATATTAGAATAACTTTATCTTCAAGATGTATGAATTTTTCCAAATGTATATAATTTTTAATTTTGCTAAAAAAATTTAATATATGTAGACAGCTTGAGTAGAAGAATGTTTTCTCTCATATTTATTTCTTCCAGTTTTATTGAGATATAATTGGCATACAGCACTATATATAAGTTTAAAGTGTGCAGCATAATGATTTGACTTACATACATCATGAAGTGATTACAATAATAAGTTTAGTGAATATCAATCACCTCATATAGATACAAAATTAAGAAATAGAAAAAATATTTTTCCTTGTGATGAGAAGTCATAATTTACTCTATCAGCAACTTTCATGTATAACATTCAGCAGTGTTAATTATATTTATTGTGTTGTACATTACATCCCCAGTACTTTTAACTGGGAGTTTTGTATCTTTTGGCTGCCTTCATCCAATTTCCTTTCCTCCATCCCACCCTCAACTCTTTTAACAACAAATCTGATCTCTTTTTCTATGAGTTTGTTTGTTTCTTTTCTAAGTATAATTAATCTACAGCACTATGTTAGTTCATGTTATACAACATAGTGATTTGATATTTTTACACATTTAAAATAAAATGATCACCATGATAAGTCTCATTACCATCTGTCACTGTATGAAGATTACATAATTATTGACTACATTCCTTACACTGTACATTTAATACCCAAGACTCATTTATTTTGCAACTGGAAGTTTGTACTTATCTCCTTCACTTGCTTCTCTTCTCTCTTAACTTATTTTTCTATCCCTTACATAGAGGAAAATATTTTTTGTGAGTACTTGGAAAAATGAAAAAAGTCTGCTATTTTTTATATATTTTTTTAAAAACCTCTATAAATGAAATGGTTTTCCCTGTATAGTATTTTCAAAAACTTGAAGCCTATTTTCTATAGCTGTTATCATTCTTTTGTTAGTTGGTTTTCTGATGACCATCCTTAGATTATTTTCCACTTAAATTTAAGCCATTTCTTTTCACATATTCCCTGAACTAGTGCAATTGCCCATTTCTCTGCATCCTGCATACTATACTGAGGGTTATGCAAATTCTGAATGATTAGCAGTTTCACAGAAGTGAAGGAGAGATATTTTCTCAGTCTTTGCCTTTTCTTTACCTGCCAGCCATGAGCAAATAAAAGCTTCCACAACTGACCTCAGCACACATTGCCAGTGTCTGAAACACCAGCACTGCTTAAAGTCACTTTAGGAGTTACCTTCTAATTTATGCATGATGAGATTTGAACTAGACTTCTTGTTCCATTTCAGGGTGTCTGGTGGGATTCAATGAATACTTTTAGTTTTCTTGGCTCCTAAGAACACTGGGTTGTAGTTTTCCCATCTAACTCTTGGTTCAGCCAACCTGTTGACTAAATCACCGGCATATAGTTCCTCTCCCCTATGGCTCATTAGCAAAGAATCTGCCTGCCAATGCAGGAGATACAGGAGATATGAGTTCTATCCCTGGGTCTGGAAGATACCCTGGAGTAGAAAATGGCAACCCACTTCATTTTCTTGCCTAGAATATTCCAGGGACAAAAGAAACTGTCTGGCTGCAGTCCATGGTGTCACAAAGAGTTGGATACAGAGCACACCCAGGCCCTCTCTAATTCCATGCTAGGATTTCACTCAGCTTTAGATTAAGGCATGGTCAGCTGAGGGTTCTTATCTCATATCTTTCCTGCCGGTACTTCTCAGGGTCAAACTCTGCTTCTGGAATCCTCTGGCAGACACGTGTGGTCCAATACCATATCATCCACAAGTAATATACAACTTTTTATCCATTTCCTAGGCAATTTGATAATTTATTCTAGGTTTCATATGGAAAATTGTCTTAGTCTGTGTTGATTTTTCCTCCTTTTCCTTCTACTAATTATTTTCCTTTGGTTGCTGTTGTTCACTGCTCAGTCAGTTATGTCTCTTTGTGACCCTATGGACTGCAGCACACCAGGCTTCCCTGTCCTTCACCATCTCGTGGAGTTTGCACAAACTCATCCCCATCTAGTCAGTGATGCCATCCAGTCATCTCATCCGCTGTCATCCCATTCTCCTCCTGCCCTCAATCTTTCCCACCATCAGGGTCTTTTTCATTGAGTTAGCTCTTCTCATTAGGTGGCCAAAGTATTAGAGTTTCAGCTTCAGCATCAGTCCTTCCAATGAATATTCAAGGTTAATTTCCTTTAGGATTGACTGGCTTGATCTCCTTGCTGTCCAAGGCACTATCAAGAGTCTTCTCCAACACCACAGTTCAAATGCGTCAATTCTTTGTCACTCACCCTTCTGTATAGTTCTACTCTCACATCTATACATGACTACTGGAAAAACCATAGCTTTGACTAGACGGACATTTTTCAGCAAAGTGATGTCTCTGCTTTTTAATACACTTCTAGGTTTGTCACAGTTTTTCTTCCAAGGAGCAAGTGTCTTTCAATTTCATGGCTGCAGTCACCATCCATAGCTATTTTAGAGCCCAAGAAAATAAAGTCTATCATTGTTTCCATTTTTTCCCCATCTATTTGCCATGAACTGATAGGGCTGGATGCCATGATCATAGTTTTTTGAATGTTTCCTTTGGAATCTCCGTGAAAAATTATGAACATACTGGAGTCTGATTTCCAAGCTCCCTCCCTGTGTGCTCTCCACGTCTGTCCACACCTCAGTCCTATGCATTTCCTTCCTACTTCTCCCCTCAGGGCCAAATATTTTTATTCACACTTTTCTCAAAAATCGCTGTGAAAAAGGATCCCATAAATTCATTTACACAATAAAATGTAAGAGATATGTGCTCAGAGACAACAGAGCTTGGGCTGACAGAATGAAGATGTAAAAATCTAATACATAATTTACCTGTGATTGATGTATTGGTCCTACACACCACACCAAATGACTTCCATTTTGTTGTAGATGTTTATGGCCATCACTGAGTGGAGTTAATGTTGCTTTTAGGGAATAATTATCCTTTTATTCCTGTAGAATAGCTTGACTTGATGAACCTTTAAAGGCAGGAGAAATGTCAACAAACATGGAAATTTACAACATTTCTTTGATGTGCTTTTGGCCTCTGTGATAAACCAAAAAGTCTGCTTGTTTGTTTGTTTCAAGGTGTGTTTTAATTTAATGGGATCAGTACTTTTACAAGTCCAGAATCCTAGATTTAAATAGCTCTTTTGGTGATCAAGATACTTTATTAGTCTCCAGTTACTAGTGTCCAGACCTCAGACTAAATCAGTTCTCTATTTTGGTCCATTATGTTATCCACCAGTTTTTCCTGAACAGAACGCTTTAGGTGATAAAACTGATAACTCAAGGGAAAGGACAACTGTGACATTTAACAAGGACAAAATAAATGGTTCAATTTAAGGCCAATATTACTTTGCAGAATATGAAATGCCATACCTTAGTGGTCCCAAAAGGTCAACATTTTTCAAAATCTCTCTGAAATGCTAAGGGATATTTGATAAGAGACTACAGTCTTCATAAAATATATTTTTCTAGTAAATAGTCTCTGGCTTCCCATTTAATATGTATCTTCTCAAAGACTAAAATTCAGAAAACTGAAATCTTCTTCATTCAACCTACTTTCATTTAAAAGATATACTTATTCTTTTAAGCATCTAAATAAACATATATTTTCTTTTCTGCAAGACTGCATTATTTTCCACAACCTCCAAACCAATTAATCATTTCACTTCACTAATTGCTCTAAGTATTCTCATTTTCATGAAAGCAGAAACTGCCTATAAAAGATTTTTTTAAAACTCTGCATACAATAAGATAGTTATGATATTGTTATCAACATACAATGGAATCTAACTATATCATCTCACAGGTTTTTTTTGTAAATCTATAACTGCTCTTAAAAACACTTTTTGCTACCTTATTTTATTAATTGAATGGAAGTGAAAGACACTCAGTCGTGTCCAACTCTTTTTGACCCCATGGACTGTATAGTCCATGGAATTCTCCAGGCCAGAATACTGGAGTGGGTAGCCTTTCCCTTCTCCAGGGGATCTTCTCAATGCAGGGATTGAACCCAGGTCTCCCACATTGCGGGTGGATTCTTTACCAGCTGAGCCACAAGGGAAGCCCAAGAATACTGGAGTGGGTAGCCTATCCCTTCTCCAGCAGATCTTCCTGACACAGGAATTGAACTGGAGTCTCCTGCCATTGTAGGCAGATTCTTTACCAACTGAGCTATCAGGGAAGCCAACTGAATGGAAAATTCTGTAAATTCTACAGTGCTTCACAATTTTCAAAAGTTTAACACATGATTTCACATAATTTCATAATAACACTCTTTTTTTAAATCTCTTACTCCTGTATAACCCATCCCCATCATCCCTCTTGTCTCCCTACTGGTAACCACTGATTTGTCCTCTATAGCTTTGAGTTTTTCTGTTTTGTTATATTCATTTGTTTTAATTCTTTAGATTCCACATATGAGTGAAAGCATATAGTATATGTCTTTCTCAGTCTGACTTACTTCAATTTATATGGTAAACTCTGAGTCCATCCATGTTGCTGCAAATGGCATTATTTCATTCTTTTTATGGTTGAGTAATATTCCATGTGTGTGTGCATGCATGCATGTGTCCGTGTGTGTGCATAACATCTTTTTATTTATTCATCTCCTGCTGAACACAAGGTTTCTTCCATGTCTTGGCTATCATAAATAAAACTACTATGAACATGAGGATGCATGCATCTTTTCAAATTAGTGATTTTGTTTTGTTTTGTTTTCCCAAATATATAATCACAAGTGGAATTTCTGGGTCATATGGTAGTTGAATTTTTAATTTTTTGAGCAATCTATGTTCTATTTTCCATAGTAGCTGCACCAATTTACACTTTCACCAACAGTATATGAGGGTTCCCTTTTTTTCACATCCTCCTCAACATTTATTACTTGTACTCTTTTTGATGATAGCCATTCTGACAGGTATGAAATGATATCTCATTGAGGATTTTATTTGCATTTTCCTGATGATTAGTGATATTGAACATATATTCATGTTCCTATTGGGAAAATGTCTACTCAGTTCTTCTGCCCATTTTTATTTTTAATTTTTTTATGTTGAGATGTATGAGCTGTTTATAGAGGATAGAAGGCCTACTTTGACTAGAATATTGTGGCTTTATCAACAGTCTCCACTTTATAGAAAAACTGAGAGGCAAAATGCAAAGTGAAATATTGCCTATTGTTCATAGCTGGTATATTTCTCTATTTAATTGAACTAATTTTAGAATAATGGTATGTGTTTTTCTATAATTAATCTTAGTCTGTCATTTTACTTTCCTTGGCACCACTTTATTTTTTTCTTCAGATTGTATTGCAATGATCACAGTCCAAATGTGTTTTGAATTATAGAAGAGGGAAAACATCCTTTTATCTCTTCCACTTCTATATCGTAGAAGCACAAAGTGATTAAGCCAGTTCAGTGGCTTACAAAGCATCAGACTGAGCATTCCTTCTGACTATTCAGGACCTTTCTCTCCTCTGGTTCTTACTACTCAATGCTGAGACAAGATAGGAAAGAGTTCATCTTATTTCTCCTCTGAAAATATGAGACAAAATACTCTATAAGAATGTAAGCATTAGTCACTCAGTCATGTCTGACTCTTTGAGACCCCATGGACTGGTAGCCCACCAGGCTTCTCTGTAAACAAACTATGAATACATGCCAGGGTATAAAATTAACGTGAGATGAAGCACACATCTTCCCTGAATGATTAATTAATATTTCTAAGCTTGAAATGTCCTACCTTTGTAATTAAAAATCTGTATGCTTAGCTCAGTGTATGATATTATATGTAGGACTTAATCAAATGTGGATTTGTCTATAACTGTCAAAATTAAACAATAGATATCCTATCCTAATAAAGAAAAGAAATGTGAAACTCATTCAGCATGCCATCCCAGAGTGGAAAACTGAAGTAATTACTGCTGTCTTCTCTAAATCTGACATGTGTACAATTATAACTATGTAGGTAGCTTTTCAAATGAAAGTCAAAGGGAAATCAGGCTTCCCAGGTGGTCCAGTGGTAAAGAATCTGCCTGCCAATGCAAGAGACAAAGGAGATGAAGGTTTTATCCCTGGGTAGGAAAGATTCCCTGGAGGAGGGCATGGCAATCCACTCCAGTATTTTTGCCGGGAAAATCCCATGGACAGAGGAGCCTGGTGGTCTGCATTTCTATGGGGTCACAAAAGGGTCAGACATGACTGAACACAAAACACACAAAGGGAAATCGTATTGCTAAAGAGTAAAGACAAATATTTTAAAATCACACATTTTATGTTATTCAACTACGTTCTAAATTCTTTTTAACCATTTTTCTAAATACACTGTCAGTTTTCCTAAACTTTTGATGCCAAATCATTTAGCTCACTTTGTTAAAGCATTAAGAGTGATGTTAAAGTGGTAAGTTTTTAGTAGCATAAATAAATACAATTTAAGGTTTATTATGATATTTCATGCTCACAAAATGTGTTATTGGTCATCATGTTAATTAGTAAGGATATATAAATATGGCAATTAAAATATATAGACCTCACAGAAAAAGACAAACTCTAAATCATACCGATGAAAAAAAAAATAGGGGAAAAGTTCTAAGGTGCAATTTACATATAACTCATTGGTTTATTAATTTTTATTTTTATTAATTTTCTGATAGTATTCTAAGAATTTTTCTGCAATGACTTTATTAAATAATGAAACTAATACCTTATAATATGGATGGTAATAATAATAACTTTCCTTCCAAGAGTGACTTCTATGCCTTAAGGATCACTGGATCATTATTGGCTTATGTTAGCTCACCTAATATTAATAATTGCAAGTCATATGAGCTGGATGTTATTATCTCAATTGCACCGATCTGGATACAGTCTTTTTAAAGTTCATTCATCTTCTCCATAATCCTATCATTATTAAATGGTAGTGCTAATATTTGGGGATAAATATATGAATGTAAAGATTATGCCCTTTCATTAACCATATTCCCATTTTAATTTAATTTAAAATACAGTTATTAATTTTCAAATGTTACATATCAAAATTTGTGCTAATCATCTATTTGTTCATTTTAATCTCATAATGAGATTAGGAGATACTTATAACATGCCAGTAAACCTGAGAACTGGGGTTCAAGAGTTTTAATCGGAGAAATAACAAGAAAAGTATTTAAGTAAAGAAAAATACAAATTGGAAAAAAAAATAGACCTACTTATCAACCCTTAACACTATGAAAGTAAATTCTTATAGCTCAGCAAAATGAAGTGTAAGATTAATGAATCTCAGCATTATTTGTTTATAAGCAAAGGAATTGAGGCCTCATTATCCAGTAGATCATGAGAGGCTTTTCACATGATGGTGGTTTCATAGTTCCTAAGAGCCACAAAAGCAAGAAAGTCTTAGTAAGCAAGAACTTTAAAGTTCTCTGTTGAATCATGCCGATTTTTCCCCACCGGCCAAATCAAGTCACAGTCACCTTGTTTACTGTCCCATGGCCAAGAACATAGTCAGTATAGGAAGAGACTACCGAGATGTGGACGTATAAAGGTAAATTATTACAGCCATTTGCAAACCATCTAGAGTTCAAATTGATTTTTCTTATGTCAACTTTGCACTCTGTTCACCACAGGACCTGAATCTGAAAAACACCAGAAAATGTATCAATAGCCCTAAGACTGTTGAGGCCAGACCTCTCAGGCCCCAGATGAAATCAAATGGTTTATTCTTTATCTTACTGGCATCTCCACACTGCATGATGAAATGCTTCTTTATTCTCCTTATACTATTTTCTAACAAATCTCTAAATGTACTTCTAGGGTCAGTATTTTGCCTTTCCACTGCCACTTCCTCTACTATATTAAGAAACTGTTAGTTGCTCTGTCGTGCTGGACTGTTTGCAACCCTATGGACTGTAGCCCACCAGGCACCTTGGTCTATGGGATTCTCCAGGCAAGAATACTGGATTGGGTTACCATGCCCTTCTCCAAGGGATCTTCCTGACACAGGGATCTAACTCACATCTCTTAGGTCTCCTGCATTGGAAGGCAAGTTCTTTACCACTCAGTTAGTCACTCTTGTCTGACTCTTTGTGACCCCATGGACTGCAGCATGCCAGGCATTCCTGTCCATCACCAACTCCCAGAGCTTGTTCAAACTCATGTCCATTGAGTCGGTGATGCCATCCAACCATCTCATCCTCTGTCGTCCCCTTAGCCTCCTGCCTTCAATCTTTCCAAGCATCAGGGTCTTTTCCAATGAGTCAGTTCTCTGCATCAGGTGGCCAAAATATTGGAGCTTCAGCATCAGTCCTTCCAATGAATGTTCAGGATTGATTTCCTTTAGGATGGACTGGTTGGATCTCCCTGCAGTCCAAGGTACTCTCAAGAGTCTTCTCCAACACCACAGTTCAAAAGTATCAGTTCTTCAGCACTCAGCTTTCTTTATAGTGTAACTCTCACATCCCTACATGACTACTGGAAAAACCATAGCTTTGACTAGACAGACCATTTTTGGTTAAGTCTTTACCACTAGCGCCATCTTTAAAGTTGATCTTCCTAGCACATAATCTTCCCCATAATTATTTACTCAAGCCTCAATCGTTATGACCCTCTCCCATTTCCATTCACCGAAGTTTATTCCTCAGAACTACCTAGTGGCAGTTTGATTACTGTTTTTTCAGGTAAGCTTTCCATGTGTTTTCATTGTGTAACTCTTAGAACTCATCAAAACTATACTTAACTAAATCATCAAAAGTCTACTCACTCTTTGGTCAAATTACTTAGTGTTGTTTGCTCCAATAAGTGCTGTGAATGCAAGGACCACATCTGAATGTCATTTTTAGTAATTATTTACTCCATAAATATTATTGTTATTGATGTCTCAATGTCAGAACAGACATGAATGTTCTTTCGTTTCTTTTTCTTCCCTCATATCTACATCTCCAAATGATTTTCCATTTTCTACGCAAAAAAAGAGCTCTTTTTTTTAGAAATTCAAAGTTTTAAAGCTAGTAATATAAACTGTGTTCTGCTAGGTCATTGTGTCCAAGTCATCTGTTTTGTATTGGTTAATATTATTTCTTTCAGATGACAGGAAATGCAATTGAAACTGGCTTAAACAACAACAGAAAAAATTTTATTGCCTCATGTAACTGAAATGTCCAGCTGTAAAATTTCAGGTGCAGCTTGATCCAAAGCCTCAAATATTGTCAACAGTTCTTATTTTCTCTACATGCCTTGGCTGTAAATATACCATACAGGCTTTGTTTTCAGGCCCCAGACTTTTAGGTTTAAGTCCAACAGGGAAGAGCCTCTGCTTCTCTTTCACTGGCCCCAAGAAGCACCACATTGTGTCCCAATGGCTTTGTCTGGGTGCTCATCACTTAGCCATCACTATGTGCTGCAGAATGTTCTATTTCATTTGTTCAGACTTGATCCCCCACCTGCGTGTCCTATCCTTGACATTAGAGATAGAATTCCCTGTGAAGAACCTGGATACTTTCTCAAAACGAAATGACAGAACCATTTTATATAGCTACCAGATGAAGAATATGTGCGAAATTCACACATATGTATATATCTTCACTATGAATCACATAGCTATAAGGCATTTACAGAATCATACATGACCATATTTATATGAAAATGGGAAAAGGAAAGATATACCCATTTGAATACAAAGTTCCAAGGAATAGCAAGGAAAGATAAGAAAGACTTCCTCAGTGACGAAAGCAAAGAAATGAGGAAAACAATAGAATGGGAAAGCCTAGAGATCTCCTCAAGACAATAAGAGATACCAAGGGAACATTTCACGTAAAGATGGGCAAAATAAAGGAGAGAAATGGTATGGACCTAATAGAAGCAGAAGATATTAAGAAGAGATGGCAACAATACACAGAAGAACTATACAAAAAAGATCTTCATGACCCAGATAACCATGATGGTGTGATCACTCACCTAGAGTCAGACATCCTGGAATGAGAACTCAAGTGGGCCTGAGGAAGCATCATTATGAACATCACTATGGTGATGCAATTTCAGTTGAGCTATTTCAAATCCTGAAAGATGATGCTGTGAAAGTGCTGCACTCAATATGCCAGCAAATTTGGAAAACTCAGCAGTGGCCACAGGACTGGAAAAGGTCAGTTTCATCCCAATCCCAAAGAAAGGCAATGCCAAAGACTGTTCAAACTACTGCACAATTGCACTCATCTCACACACTAGCCAAGTAATGTTCAAAATTCTCCAAGTCAGGCTTCAACAGTATATGAACAATGAACTTCCAGATGTTCAAGCTGGTTTTAGAAAAGGCAGAGGAATCAGAGATCAAATTGCCAACATCCTCTGGATCATCGAAAAAGCAAGAGAGTTCCAGAAAAACATCTATTTCTGCTTTATTGACTATGCCAAAACCTTTGACTGTGTGGATGACAACAAACTGCGGAAAATTCTTAAAGAGATGGGAATATTAGTCCAACTTACCTGGCTCCTGGGAAATCTGTATGCAGGTCAGGAAGCAACAGTTAGAACTAGACATGGAACAACAGACTGGTTCCAAATCGGGAAAGGAGTATATCGGGGCTGTATATTGTCACCCTGCTTATTTAACTTATATGCAGAGTACATCATGTGAAATGCTGGGCTGAATGAACACAAGCTGGAATCAAGATTGCTGGAAGAAATATCAATAATATCATATATACAGATAGCACCACCCTTATGGCAGAAAGCGAAGAGGAACTAACAAGCCTCTTGATGAAAGTGAAAGAGGAGAGTGAAAAAGTTGGCTTAAAACTCAACATTCAGAAAAGTAAATTCATGGCATCTGGTCCCATCATTCTGTGGCACGTAGATGGGGAAACAATTAAAACAGTGAGACTTTTTTTCTTGGGCTCCAAAATCACTGCAGATGGTGACTGCAGCCATGAAATTAAAAGACACTTGCTCCTTGGAAGAAAAGCTATGACCAACCTAGACAGCATATTAGAAAGCAGAGACATTACTTTGTCACCAAAGTCAATCTAGTCAAAGCTATAGTTTTTCAGTAGTCATGTGTGGATGTGAGAGTTGAACTATAAGGAAAGCTCAGCACTGAAAAATTGGTGCTTTTGAACTGTGGTGTTGGAGAAGACTCTTGGGAGTCCCTTGGACTGCAGGGAGATCCAACCAGTCAATCCTAAAGTAAATCAGTCCTGAATAGTCATTGGAAGGACTGACTGATGGTGAAGCTGAAACTCCAATACTTTGGCCACCTGATGTGAAGAACTGACTCATTGGAAAAGACCCTGATGCTTGGAAAGATTGAAGGCAGGAGGATAAGGGGATGACAGAAAGGATGAGATGGTTGGATGGCATCACCAACTCCATGGACATGAGTTTGAGCAAGCTCTCAGTGTTGGTGATGGATAGGGAAGCCTGGCATGCTGCAGTCCATGGAGTTGCAAGGAATCAGACGCGACTGAGTGATTGAACTGAACTGAACTGATATTTATATCCTTTACTCTTACTATTTTGGTTACATAAACAAGAAAAATATTATGCAGTGAAAATCCACAAGGTCAATTTCTCTAACTGAAGAACATTTAATTATCTTTATTAGATATGTTTTTTTTTTTCTCCACAGAGTTGAAGATAAAATGCAAAGCATATAATTACTGATTTTGTGTTTATCTTATATGTTCACATAGATATGTCAAAGTTAATTGTATATGTTTCAGATTGCCTCTTAATTGAAATATATTGCATATTCAAATTTCCTCACTTCCAAAATTAGCAGAGTAAAGAAATAGTTAATTTTATGTTCCAAGAAATATCAGGAGGAGAGTGGGAGGGGTACACTCTGTGCACTAAAAATATTGTGGTAAGAATTCAAAACCAAAAGGTCAATTCTTACACTATTTGGAAAGATAACTTGCAGAAGTAGGAAAAAAACCCGTGACTGGAGAAAGATTCTCAAAAGCATGGTAAGAGGAGCATATGAGTTGGTTTTGGTTCTACCACTTCCTATCTGACTTTGATGGGCTTCAGCAGTGTAGTGGTAAAGAACATGCCTGCCAATTCAGGAAATGCAGGTTTGATCCCTGGGTTGGGAAGATCCCCTGGAGTAGAAAATGGCAACCCATTCTAGTATTCTTGCCTTGAAAATCCGATGGACAGAGAAGCCTGGTGGGCTACAGTCGATGGGGTCTCAAATAGTCAGACACAAATGAGCACGCACACATGAAACTGACTTTGATAAGTTACTGACCATATCTGGGCTTCTGTTTTCTTGCCTGTGAAATGGGAATCATAAGATCCACCTCTCTTGTATTGGTAACAAATATATGTGGCAAAATAATACCGAAGGTAATCATTGCTCCAATTCCTGAGGTAAAGGCAGAAGAAATGATGATCAGAACAAAGAAAAAGTTCAAACAAAATCATCTAGATACAAAAATAAATTCAATGTAAAATTATGAAATTTATCCTCTTATGCTTTCTTTCTCCAAATCTTTTACTCAAGAAATGAAATCGACTCTTGTTCACAGATGTCATTCTCCCTACTTTACTTAATTCTGCCAGTATTTTTCTTTTCACTAAGTTGAAGTTAAGTGTGCCTGATAACAGAATCTACTCCAAGAACATGGATAACTTTCCCACCTGAAAGTGCAATAAATACCCAAATTACTCAAACAGTTATCTAATGTCTTTGTGTCCCAGTTTTCAAATCATGTCTAAGGGTGCTGAGTGTATTTGGACAGGTAAAAGGTTAAATAAAAGCAACAGCAAAATATCTGATCATTCCATCAACATAGATGAGAATGTCAAAATAATTATAAATTGTTTTATGAATTAATCCTTTCTCTTACCTCCCTTGAGACTATCTTGAGCATCTTCAAGTTATCAATTATTAATTGGTTAACATACCAATAAAGATTTATTTGAGGGTACAATTCTCTAAGCTTTTTGAAAAATCAGTTGGCTTCGAATTTGATGGTGCACCTTTCCTAGCAAATATACAGATGAAACTGGTAGGTTAAAAATATTTTATCAGTGACTATTATGATTATTAAAGTACTGGAAAATTATTTGACAACTCATTTCTTTTTCATAAAGATATCTAATTTTCTCTTTGAAAGTAGAGTCTCTTTGCCTCGTAACCAGAAAGACTGAAAGAAATCTTGTTTTATCCCCAAGTCTTCAAACTAGGGTGTATTTTTATGAATGTGGTTCTTAAAACTACACATGTGTTTAACTTGGTTTTTGATTTCACAATCTAACAGTTTAAGCCATGACTGATAAACACATAAATATTGATAATATAATCTAACGCCATTCTAGGTTTTATGTATAGAAAAATATAGACCTCTTCTGGATCACACAGAAATAATACATCCACACATTGACATCAGTGCTCCACGTGCTCTTGTACAATGTTCTGTGTCCCCCACTACCCAACCCCTACATACACATACAGCTTAAAACTTTTCCTCCTCTAAAGTAAGGGAATGAGACTCAAAAGCGTCCATATTTTTTGCCTCTTCTACTATTTATTTAAATATTCTGTCCTGCTGCATCAGTGTTTCTCCTTTTCCATTTTCATTTACTCCCTATAATTTACTGCGTGAGAGTTCTACATGCTTTAACATTGAATTTGAACATGATTTTTATAAATGGTACAATTATGAATATTATTGGTTTTATAGATTTGGTAATTAACTCTTACAAATGTAGTTTGATAAAATGAGAGAATTAATATTTGATATAAAAACACAACTAATGAGTCCATAAAATTGTTCCATACATCTGTGTCTCTTATTCTGTCTCGCATATAGGGTTATCGTTTCCATCTTTCAAATTCCATATATATGCATTAGTATACTGTATTGTTGTTTTTCTTTCTGGCTTACTTCACTCTGTATAATGGGCTCCAGTTTCATCCATCTCAGTAGAACCGATTCAAATGTATTTTTTTTAATGGCTGAGTAATATTCCATTGTGTATATGTACCACAGCTTCCTTATCCATTCATCTGCTGATGGACATCTAGGTTGCTTCCATGTCCTGGCTATTGTAAACAGTGCTGCGATGAACATTGGGGTACACGCGTCTCTTTCAATTCTGGTTTCCTCGGTGTATATGCCCAGCAGTGGGATTGCTGGGTCATATGGCAGTTCTATTCCCAGTTTTTTAAGGAATCTCCACACTGTTCTCCATAGTGGCTGTACTAGTTTGCATTCCCACCAACACTGTAAGAGGGTTCCCTTTTCTCCACACCCTCTCCAGCATTTATTGCTTGTAGACTTTTGGATAGCAGCCATTCTGACTGGTGTGATGGACTCTGAGGGAGAAGGTGAGGGTGGGACGTTCTGGGAGAATAGCATTGAAACATGTATATTATCATATGTGAAACAGAACACCATTCCATGTTCGATGCATGTGACAAGGGCTCAGGGCCGGGGCAATGGGATGATCCAGAAGGATGGGATGGGGAGGGAGGTGGGTGGGGGGTCCAGGAAGGGGAACACATGTAAACCCATGGCTGATTCATGTCAATGTATGGCAAAAACTATTACAATATTGTAAAGTAATTAGCCCCCAACTAAAATAAATAAATTTATAAAAAAAAATATAAAAAAATAAAAATAAAAATAAAAATAAATAAAAGGAAAGTGGCTGTTGAAATGGGAGAAAGGATGAATAAAATATCAGATAAAAAAAAAAAACACAACTAATGATTTTGTCAGAAGTTCCTAAAAAGCATGACTGCAATGAATCATGAGATACTCAATATTAAGGTTATTTGATAAGTTTCCAGTGAGAAAATATTACTTTGTCTTATATTTACATACAATTCTAATCTCTTTTAAACACTCTTTAATGTATGTGTTTAATTCCCATTTTTCCAACTATACTATGGGCCAAGGGCTAGAATCATACTTAACTTTTTTGCTGTGGCATATAAGTGTCTGACTTACACTTGTTGTTTGTTATTTAGTCGCTAAGTCATGCGCAATTCTCTTGTGACCCCCTGAACTGTAGCCCACCAGGCTCCTCTGTCCAAGAGATTCCTCAGGCAAGAATAGTGGAATGGGTTGCTATTTCCTTCTCTAGGGGATCTTCCCAACCCATGAATTGAACCCATGTCTTCTGCATTTGCAGGCGGACTCTTTACCACTGAGCCACCAGAGAAACCTCTGACATATACTAGGTACTTACTAAATGTTTGTTGGTTAGTGAATAAATCTTTTAAAAATTGAAAACAAAGAGAGCTTGCACTTTTAACATCCCATCTCTCTATAAAATTTATCACTTGGTGACAAAAGTTCTTCCTAACACAGAAATTGAGTTATTTCACACCCCTATTTATATGTAAAAAAAGTTATCTCTTTATTCTAACATTCAGAATAATTACCAGATCATTTTAAATCTCCCTTTATACCAGTCTTTATCCTCCACAATATTCTCCCCCACACTTCCTTGCTGCTCTATTTCTGCTGTTATTACCTTGGCTTACAATATTATCTTCCTATTGATATCTTACAAAACTTCATGGTACAACTTATTATATCACTCAAAACTGCCAGCCAGCTCAAAACTGCAACCTTGAATAGTGAAAAAATCACACCATTATAAGATATTCTGACTATGTTATGATCCAGAAACTAACTGAAGAGGAAATGGGCTTAAGAAATGTTCCTTCATTTTTGCTGTTTCAACTTTAATGAAGACATTTATATTACCTTTTGTTCAAGCATCGATGGTTAATAAACACTATGTTGTGTCCCTCTGAAATTAGGGACTATGGAAAGAGGGGAGCCAAACAGCATAGCTGAGGCAGAGTTCTGATATGCAGTTACACTACTGCATAAATTCTCTGTTTGAAGATCTGATTCTTGATACATACACAGAACTAGTCAAGTAATGGACAAAATTATCACAGCTTATCAACAAGCTTCATAACTGGAGCCATAGATCCTGAATGGTAAAGGCTGTAACTAAGCTACACAAATCTTATGATTTGCTCGTTTATATGTTCTTAATCACAATAATTTTCATCTTTTTACTTCACTATGGCTCTTTTTCTATTCTTCTCAGCTTCTTTAAATTTTGTGCTTTCTACTTTAAAAAACGTTTCCTTTTACATTATGTCGGGTCCTTTTTCACTGAAATGTTATCACAACTTTGTTTAATATGTAACATGAAGACATGACTTGACAAAATATTTTGAGAGTCACAGAATTAAGTGATTAAGAGAATGTGTTTTGTAGTCATACAGACCTTGCTATAAATTTTGCAATGACACTTTCTTGCTATGTGATCATGGATGAACTTCTTAATTGCTCTGAGTCCCAGTTTTCTCCACAGAAATCTGAGGATAGTAGATATACATACCTGATAGCTTTGTTGCCAAAAGCTACTGAAAATTCTTGGTAAAAAATAGGGATTCATCATCATGGGGATATAGTCAGATATCATGGACACTGGACATGGCTATGCTCCTAGCAGCATGACTGGAAAGATCACTCATTTGTTTTAATAATCAACACCGTTAACTCTAGATTGGCAATGAAATTAAACATTTTTAGTCTGATTCATACAGTTGGTGTAAAGATTAGAAAAGATCAAAAGCTAATAGTTTAATCTGAATATTTTTATTATTGCACAGTTGTATTATTTTTAGTTACAATAATTTGTTGATTCAGGTGCTGATAATTTTGATTTACTAGCCCCAAGAAGCATGAGAAATAAACTTCTATTGTTTAAGCTAAGTGTAGGACACAAAATGGAAAAAGATGAGGTCTTCATATAGGAAATTTTCACATGCCATTCTCTTAAATATGATGTGGCTTCAAATATGGAGGGATAAATACAGGAATTAATGCCCAGGAAATAGTAAACAAAAATCCAATAATAAATGCTTACATCTGGGAGTAATAGATACATGAGTTAAAAAGGGAGCAAGATGATAATGACAGCATTATCTTGGAAACAACTAGCTCATTTTAGCTGACCAGTTCTCAGGAAATCATCTTATTCTATTTCATAATTAACCATCACATTCTATATCTCCTCTAAAAGTTTCAAATATTATACACAATTCTAAAAACAATGGGTAGTTGCTGATTAAATATTATTTTCTAATTACTATGTCAATGTGAAATATATGAGGTATTTTATATTTGAAGGAAAAAAAACATAAATCTTGATCTCAAGGAATATTTTTCCTTGGAAGTCTCTACCTGAAAACACACGCTTACAGAAGATCTTAAAAATTAATCTGAGTGATATCCCTGCTATGTGATAAAATCCACAAAACTGTCACTTTCCTTTTCTGTCAACTTACATCTGAAACTGAATTTTCTGACTATTCATCACCATGAATTTATTCCTGTCACTGGATTTTAGTCACATTTTTATTCCCATACTCACTATTAGTTTTTTCTTTTTTTAATTTAAACACAGTAACATAATAATTACCTGAGAAGAAAGGTAACTAAATGATATCATGTCCTTTTTTTGCCACAACAAGTTATGCATTGCTTTTGGTTTAGATGTAAAACTTGGCACATACAGGCAAACAAAGAACAAAGAAGCACGTTGTTGGAATCAGTTTTGCATTGGCCTCTGAGGATGGACTTTGAGGTATAAGCTTGTAGAAAGCTTTCTTACTGAGAGTTTTATGCATTCCCTCCTGCTGTTTTATCCCCTCCACTTGCTTATACACTAGAATCATTGTGGAGTTCTATTTACAGAAATTCAGTTGTGTTATTAGGCTCAAACCATGACTCTTTCATATTTGAAATGCTGTATTTATTTCCACAATAAGCTATTTACATCAAAATCTATAAAATTAAAGAAGAGTTATTTAGAGCTTTCAAATGACTCAATGTAGTAGGAATCCTGAACCACATTAAACAGTTACAAATTGGTCAGGTTTGCATCTCTCTCCTCATCTCAGTGACTTGCTTCTGCATGGAGTGTCTCTAAAGAACAGAAAGACTCCACATAAACAGATGTGAGAAAGTGTGAGTTTGGATAGAATGAAGACACATCACAAGAAATATGGGCAAGATGCCCAGCATTCTGCAGAGACACCTGAATTCTGCTTTCTTTGCAATATGTAAAGTTTGCATGTCCAGTGGATTCCCTTATGATTTAAACTTAAGTAGAATATAAGAAATATTGCAGTTAGTTTGATGGCTTTCCTTTTGTGCCTGTAAGCTTCTTGAGGTCAGAAACTGTACTAGCTTTTCCTGATCCATTCTGTCATAACAAATACTCCCATAATTTCACTGGCTTAAAAAAAAAAAGTTTTTATTTGTTCACACTGTATGCAAGCTGTGTGTCAGCTGAGGCTCTGTTCCACATGTATTCATTCTGGAATCCAAACTGAATAAGCAACCACTATCTGAGTCATGTCATTCTCATTGCACAGAGAAAAGAAATAATGGTAAAAACTGCATGGTTCTTAACATCACTTCTTGGCAATGACATACATCACTTTTCCTTCCATGCCATTGGTCACAGCCAAGAGCATGGGCAACCTTGATGTTACTTAAAACAAGAAATGGTATTTTCATACTTAGATGTATGCTGAAAATCATATGAGAATGAGTAAGGATTATACTCCTCTTAGAGGAAGTCGTTGTTCAGTCGCTAAGTCATGTCTGACTCCTTTGTGACACCATGGGCTGTGGCCCACCAGGCTCCTTTGTCCATGGGATTCCCAGGCAAGAATACTGGAGTGGGTTGCCATTTCCTTCTCCAAGAGACCTTCCCTACCTGGGGATCAAACCCACATCTACTGCATTGGCAGGCAGATTCTTTACTGCTGAGCCACCAGGGAAGCCCTCTTGGAAGGAGGGCATCAAATAATTAGAAATAATAATATGATCTAACAAAACTTAGTTTGACATTCACTACTACATGCCTTGAATCTAGGACAGTTTCAGTCATTTGTTGTTGTTTGGTAGCTATGTCATATCTGACTTTTTTGTGGCTCCATGTGACCCCCTGAGGCTTCCCTGTCCATGGAATGTCCCAAGCAAGAATACTGGAGTAGGTTGCCATTTCCACCTCCAGGGCATCTTCCCAACCCAGGAATCAAACCTCTGTTGCCTGAGCTGACAGGCAGATTCTTTACCACTGAGCCACCAGGGAAGCCCTTCAGTCTTTTAATAGCACTGTTACTGAACTCAGGTTTGGCTGCTCACTGCTTAAACACCAATACTCTAGAGACCAGTGTTGGCAGGAAAAGGAAAGGTTAGTTTATTTAGGAGGCTTGCAACTGGCGGAGAAGGTGGACTCCTGTCCAAAAGCCAACCCTCACCTGTAGATCCAAGGGGAAGAGCTTTGAAGCAGAGTTTCAGTGGTGTACACGCAGAGGGAGGGGACTATGATTAGAACAGCACAGTCAGCTTCGATAGTTACCTTATGGTTGTCCATGTGGTGGTCTGCTCAGCGTCATCTTGATCATTTTAAGTAGAGTTAATCTTTAGTCCCAGGTTGATTTTTTCCCATTTTCATGAGGCCAGTTCTTGGAATTTTGCAAGATGGAGCAGCTCATGTCATGGCTACTGTCTAGGCATCATGTAGTTAACTTCTTCCACTTGGTTAGAACTTTGGTAACTGCAAAACAAAGGATATGGGTCATATGGGTATCTGATCTATATCCTTTCTTTTGCAGGTAGTCCTTGAAGAGGAACTAAAGCTCCTTGACTCTGCTTAATGGCTGAACTATTATTTTGTCTTATTTGAATATTTCCCTTTATTTCTGGATTTTCTTTTTCATTTTTCTGATTAAATTATTTTATTTATTTATTTTTTTATTTTTGTAACTAGGGTAAGGCCTCGGAAGCTTAAGTTATTCTACAAGCAAGAGTCAGGTGGAAAACATGAGGAGGTAGAGGGCTATCCCAGGAAG
Source organism: Giraffa tippelskirchi (assembly GCF_054371585.1). Lineage (NCBI taxonomy): Eukaryota > Metazoa > Chordata > Mammalia > Artiodactyla > Giraffidae > Giraffa > Giraffa tippelskirchi. Next base: position 116,662,960 of record NC_137278.1, read on the forward strand.
GTCTCATAGGATCCTTCTAGGTTTCAGTACTTCATTTGTTCACTGGGTATTCAGGCATTAATTTAGCAATTTGCCAGTGTATGCCTGGAATACACTAGATGTTAAGGATACTGTATTGAAGAAACATTAATTCCTGGAATCATAAGAACAATACAGGGATCTTGTTGCAAATATATTACAGAGAGAGAGAATACCAGGTGCCTGAATGAGTTGGAGGAACAGCAAGGAGACTAGGGAAGCTAGAGCTGAAGCAGACAAAGGGGATGTGGTAAGAAATGCGGTCAGAAAAATATCTATTCACCAAAATTTGCAGCAAAGATAGACCTTAACGCATACACATTTTTTTTTTCCTATGAGTATTTAACTTATATGCAGAGTATATCATGAGAAATGCTTGGCTGGAAGAAGCACAAGCTGGAATCAAGATTTCCAGGGGAAATATCAATAGCCTCAGATATGCAGATAACACCACCCTTATGGCAGAAAGCGAAGAAGAACTAAAGAGCCTCTTGATGAAAGTGAAAGTGGACAGTGAAAAAGTTGGCTTAAAGCTCAACATTCAGAAAACTAAGATCATGGCATCCGGTCCCATCACTTCATGGCAGATAGATGGGGAAACAGTGGAAACAGTGTCAGACTTTATTTTTCTGGGTTCCAAAATCACTGCAGATGGTGATTGCAGCCATGAAATTAAAAGACCCTTACTCCGTGGAAGGAAAGTTATGACCAACCTAGACAGCATATTAAAAAGCAGAGACATTACTTTGCCAACAAAGGTCCGTCTAGTCAAGGCTATGGTTTTTCCAGTGGTCATGTATGGATGTGAGAGTTGGACTATAAAGAAAGCTGAGTGCCAAAGAATTGATGCTTTTAAACTGTGGTGTTGGAGAAGATTCTTGAGAGTCCCTTGGACTGCAAGGAGATTCAACCAGTCCATCCTAAAGGAGATCAGTCCTGGGTGTTCATTGGAAGGACTGATGTTGAAGCTGAAACTCCAGTACTTTGACCACCTGATGCGAAGAGCTGACTCATTGGAAAAGACCCTGATGCTGGGAAAGATTGAGGGCAGCAGGAGAAGGGGACGACAGAGGATGAGATGGTTGGATGGCATCACCAACTTTATGGACATGAGTTTGGGTAAACTCCAGGAGTTGGTGATGGACAGGGAGGCCTGGCGTGCTGTGCTTCATGGGGTCACAAAGAGTCGGACACGACTGAGCGACTGAACTGAACTGAACTGATGAGTAGGAAATCGCTAGAGGACTTTGAGGAGTGACATGACCTGACTTACATATTAAGGATCATTCTAAATGCAATACAGACTAACTTGTAGTTGGGTGGGAGAAGGGAAACTAGTTATGAATCTGTAACAAAGTAGATGAAAGATGGCAGTGATTCATGCCATGGGGAAGCAGTGGTGATGGTAAGAAATGGTTTGATTCCAGATATATTTTAAAGCTAAAACCTATTGAATTTCATTGTGATTTAGATGTGTAGTGTGAGACAAGAGATACCAAGGATGACCTATAATTTTTGCCTGAGTAAATAAAGGATTGATGAGGTGGATTAACTGTGCCAATGAACCCAATTTGCTCTCACCTTCCTTTATCCACATAGTTTGAATACAAGGATATTCCTTTAAATGTTCCTTTGCTGAATGTGTGCCTAGACATGTGACTTGTTTTAGTCAATGTAACAGTAATATGTAAGACTTATAAATGCTTGAGTATTGGGGCTTGCCCTCCTGCTCACCTGATTCCCAAGCCTCCATGCACACAAACCCAAACAGGAGTCCAAGTGATAAGAAACATACAGCCCAATCACTCTTGTTGTCTCTGATAATAACCAGTTAATCCCTCAAAGAAAGACTCAATATAGCTGATCTGTAGCTAACCTCAAATGAATGAGTGAGCCCAGCTGAAAGAAGTATAATACTTACCCAGCTGATCCTACCTCAAATTTCCAACCCACATAAATATTTGCTAGCTAATTGATTTCTATTTTTAGTCACTACCTTGGGTGGGGTGGGGAGGGGATTGCTGGCAGAGTGGGATGGAGAAATACTACATAGCAAAGCTATCTAACATAATGAAGTTACTATAAACTTTGATTGGGATGATTTTGTGAGGATCATTTTTAAAGATGAAGACTAGAAGATTATTTTGGATGTGCTAAATGTGTGATGGTGATTCCCAGGTGGCTCAGTGGTAAAGAATCTGCCTGGCAATGCAGGAGACACAGGTCTAGATGTGAGTTAGAGCCCAGGTAGGGAAGATCCCCTTGAGGACGAAATGGCAACCCACTCCAGTATTCTTGCCTACAAAATTCCGTGGAGAGAGGAGCCTGGGGACTACAGTCCATAGGGTTGCAAAGAGTCAGACACGACTGAGTAACTGAACACACAAATGGGTGATTCCTATTATGTGTTCAAGTAGAAGAAATGAACAAGGGAAATACAGTACAATTGGCAGGCAGCCCTAAGGACTTCATCAAGTTTAGTGATCAGTTAGCGTGTCTGTGTGTTTTTCTCCGCTTGTATGAATAGAGAATAAGAGTAGACAGAGAGCTAGCTTGCTAGATATCTGTTATATGGTGAGATGTTGAAATTTTGCAGGTCTGAGTAATTGAAAACCAATCAGAATAAACAAACAAAAGTCTTCATGGTCTTTTCAGTGTATCCCCTACATTTCAAATTTTATAGTCAGGCACTAACTAGGACCTGAAAAACCCATGCTTGCTGCTGTGAGATTTGCAAAATAAAAGTAAATATTAGATAACTTTTATTTATTTCAAAAAGAGATTAATAAATATAAAACCAAGTGAGAAAGGCGGTTGGGAGATTGAGACTGACCAATATACACTACTATGTATAAAATAGATAACTAATGAAAACCTGCTGTATAGCACAAGGAATTCTACATGGTGTTCTGTGGTGACCTAAATTAGAAAGAAATCCAGAAAAGAGGGCATATATGTATATGTATGGCTGGTTCACTTTGCTGTACAGCAGAAAGTGACACAGTAGTGTAAATTAAATATACTCCAATCAAAAACATTACTGAGTCCAAGTGCATATTGCTCACTGTACTAAGGGCCATAAACTAAAAAATGAATCATCAGGTCAAGGAATAGTGATTTTATTTGAAAAGCCAGTAGACCAAGAAGATGGCAGAGTACTGTCCCAAAGTATCATCTTACCTGAGTTAGAATTCAGGCTTTTGTTATACCGAAAGAGGAGAGGGTGTGGCTGGTTGTTGGGAAATTCTTGGGATGGTCAGACCTGGAGGGGATGTGATAATCCTTTGTTTTTGCATCTGTACACATAGGTCTGGTCACAGTGTTCCTGTAAACCTCCAGCAATATATATATTATTCTCTGGTCTGCAACTTTTTAATCTCTATATGAATGAACAAGATTATACTTTTAAAGTCAAGCCTGGCAAGAAAAGCCTTGAGAAAAGGCTATTCTGTATATTTCATGCTGTAGACAACACGTACCTCACAAAGATGCAGAGCTGGCATTACTAAATACAGGCAACAGAGCACAAAGATTAGGCCTATGGGAACAGATCCAATATGGAGTCAGGTTTGTTCTTCTCTGTTACACTTACTATGTAAAGTAGTTTATGCTGTCATGTGATTATCAGCTGATATTTAGTTGCTCTTACTCTTTATTTAACTTTTAATTAAATCAGTATCTCTTTATAGTTCTGTTCCTTTGTGACTTCAGGTGAGTTAACTAAGGTTTGATATTTAATTTATATTTGAACATTTAATGAGACAATTAACATACACTGTCCCTCGAACCCCTTCCATTCTATGATTTCATGAGGCTATCACCCAAGTCTCTTGGGCTGTTTGTTGCTCTAGCATGTTATTTGTTCTTTGCTTAAAACCAGCATTCATGTACAGAAGACTTAGTACATAGAACTTTGTTCTAGGTTAGTGGACTCCCAAAATTTTTGCCATCTTCCATGCTTTACTTGTATTCTCAATCCACAAATAAGCCCTTCAAAGCTAAAGAATCCAGTGTGATAAAAAAAAAAAAAAGAACTACCCACAGTGGTTATTTAAATTAATAAGATTAAGTAAAATACAAAATTTAGATTCTCACTTGCACATGACACATTTCCAATGTTCAGTATTCACATTAAGGATACAGAAGCTTTCCATCATTGCAGAAAGTTCTTTCTGACAGTGTCACTGCTGTAAAATTATTCATGAGATACGACAACTCTTTTAACTATGGCACATAAAGTCAAAGTTCTGATCTGTGGGGATGGGGAATAAGATTTTGGACCAATATAAAAACCTCTAATCATTTATTTCTTCTCAACTCAAGATCTATGCTCTTAGGTTGCAATATGAGAAAATTCCATCTTGCTTTCTCTACTATATCTAACCTCAGATATCTAAAGCCATAAAATAACTTATATCTGTATCTGTGTCTATATTTGTATCTAATCTATACCTATAAATAGCCAACATCATTTAGAAGACTTGTGTCATAAATGACTTTAAGTGCTCCATGCACTCATTATTTGCAAAAAAGGAAACTACAAGTCGCACTTGTCCCACTGTTTTTATCGGAATAGCCAGGAATATAAAGGAACCAATTGTATGTGCAATTCTTCACACGTATACTATATACCACTTCACATTCTTAGAATATACCAGGTTTTCTAGGAGTAACTTTCCTACAGATCATACCATCTCCTCTTTGTTTAACCATGATGAATAATTTGCAAATTAAGATCAGGAAAAAAGCCTGACTTATATTTGTGGTGGACCATGAATGTAAACCTAATGAATGAATGCTAATGAATGCTGTTAATGAAATATACTTTGCCTGTTTAATAAAATCAAAGCTTTTTCATTGCTGTTTTTCAATCTGAAGCCCAATATCTAATATATGTTATATAGTAGAATATATCTTAAAGTTGTAGCTATCTTGTTCTAAGAAAAATACAGTTACATTTATATTTTTGGTTTATGTTCCTTTTATTGGTAATGGAAACTAATCAAAGATTTGTTTCCTTGAAAAACAGTTCTCCCCCAAATTTCTGCCTATCTAATGAATTAAGTAACTCATTGAGGAAACTGCATCAAAACACCCTACTTATTTCAAACTATAATATACACTAGATTCATGGTCAGATGTCCGTCCTAGTTGGGGGCATTTATTTTCTTCTGCAGCAGAACAATGTAGGTTGTTGTTGCTGTTGTTCAGTCACTAAGTCATGTCTGGCTCTTTGCAACCCCATAAACTGCAGCACACCAGGCCTCCCTGTCCTGCACAATACCCTGGAGTTTGCTGAACTCATGTCCATTGAGTCAGTGATGCTATCCAACCATCTTATCCTCTGCCTCCCCCTTCTCCTCTTGCCCTTAATCTTTCCCAGCATCAGAGTCTTTTCCAATGAGTCTGCTCTTCGCATCAGGTGGCAAAAGTACTAGAGCTTCAGCTTCAGCATGAGTCCTTACAATGAATAGTCACAATTGATTTCTTTTAGGATTGACTAGTTTAATCTCCTTGCTGTCCAAGGGACTCTCAAGAGTCTTCTCTAGCACAACAACTCAAAAGCATCAATTCTTCGGCTCTCAGCCTTCTTTATGGTCCAACTCTCACATGTGTACGTGACTACCAGAAAAGCCATAGCCTTGACTATACAGAACTTTGTTGCTAAAGTGAGGTCTCTGCTATGGTGCCATCACCACCCACAGATTTTGGAGCCCAAGGGAATAAAATCTGTCACTGTTTCTACTTTTTCCCCGTATATTTGACATGAAGTGATGGTATCCGATGCTATGATAATAGTTTTTTAATTTGAATTTTAAGCCAACTTTTCACTCTCCTCTTTCACCCTCATCAAAAGGCTCTTTAGTTCCTCTTCACTTTCTACCATTAGAGTGGTATCATCTGCATATCTGATGTTGATATTTCTCCCAGCAATCTTGATTCCAGCTTGTGCATCATCCAACCTGGCATTTCTCATGATGTACTGTGCATATAAGTTAAATAAACAAGTGACAATATACAGCTTTGACATACTCCTTTCCCAATTTTGAACCAGTTTGTTGTTCCATGTGTGGTTCTAACTGATGTTTCCACTCCTGCATACAGGTTTTTCAGGAGGCAGGTAAGGTGGCCTGATATTCCTATCTCTTTAAGAATTTTCCACAGTTTGTTGTGTTCCACACAATGACTTTAGCATAGTCAATGAAGAAGAAATATATGTTTTTCTGTAGCTCTCTTGATTTTTTGATGATCCAGCTGATATTGGCAATTTGATCTCTGGTTCCTCTGTCTTCTCTAAATCTGGCTTGTACATCTGGAAGTTCTCGGTTCATGTACTATTGAAACCTAGCTTGAATGGTTTTGAGCATTACCTTGTTAGCATGTGAAATGCAACTGTATGGTAATTTGAACATTCTTTGGCATTGCCTTTCTTTGGGATTGGAATGAAAACTAACCTTTTCCAGTGCTGTGGACACTGCTGAGTTTTCCAAATTTGCTGGCATATTGAGTGCAGCACTTTCATAGCATCATCTTTTAGGATTTGAAATAGCTCAGCTGGAATTCCATCACATCCACTAGCCTTGTTCATAGAAATGTTTCCTAAGGCCCTCTTGATTTCAGCAGAATAATATAGGTAGATACTGGAAATAAAAATATTTCAGTTGCGTTGAGTAATGTTAAGTTTAAAGAAAAAAATAGTTGTCTCCTTACAAAAGATTAAAAACATTATTTTGTTGTGTTTGTTCTTGCTTGCTTAGAATAATCTTCACCATAAAGATGGATGTTTATCTCATCTTCTTCCTTATGTCCAGACATAGATGCCTTTTAGAAGTTATGCACTTGTATGAGGAGCAGCATACTGGAGTGGTTTAAGGCATTCATTAACAGGCCTCAGCCTGCCTTGGTTTGCCTACTAGCTTCAGTGATCTTCTTGACCTTGGGTAAGTAATCTAACCTCTCTGCAACACTACTTTTTGTTTTTTTAATTATCTTACCTGCAAAGAGTAGATAAATTATAAATGAATTTATAATTAAAGGGTTTACAGACGTGCCTAGAGTAGTATGCTCTCCATGGTTAATCTCTAAAGTAAACAGAGATGCTTATAAAAAAGTGTAAACTATTACCATATAAATATATAAATATATCTATTTTAGTAGATAGTAAAAGGGATCATTGTTTTTTAATTGGATGAAAAATAATGCTTTATGTAAGTTTCTATTTTTGATTTCTTTATACACTAAATAGTAAATAAACTATATAAGTTAAATGTGCTCTAGAGAAATTTTTACAGTTAAAGAACTTAAAGCTTTTGTGTTTTTTACATTTTCTAAGAAATAAGCAAATTATATTTATATTACTCAAAATAAAGGATCTTCATAAGTATTTTTGCTCCTTATACAAAAAAATCTGGTGAGATTTTAAAGTTATGTGATTGGTCTTTTCTAAATAAGGACCTCATCATTGGTTAGGTGTTTACTGGAAAATTATAATTATATTCAGAAGAAACCCAATACAGTAAACAATCTTAACTAAAAGCTAATTAGTTGGTAACTCAAATTTATATTTTGCAGTTACAGAGCTTATCTAATATTTCTTGTAGGAGTTTTTCATTTCAGTTTTAAATTGCTGCTGGCATCAGTGAAGGTTTGGACAGAGAAATGGAAATTACACTACGTTTTTCAACAGAAAATGTAATAGAGTGATTTGGTTTCACATTTGGAGGACTGATGAAGCAAAAGCAACATTAAAGTGACATAAAGGTAGTAACAGTAGGAAGTAGCTACGGGACATAGGAAACAGCATTATTAGACTCTAGAAGCTTGGGGGTGGGGCCAGACCACGCCAGCACTCAGACCCTCATGGGGGGGGCGGGGGGTGCTGACTGGCTGATGCTGCTGACACAAGAGCTCAGAAGAAGGCCACTTAAGAGTTGGGGCTAGATCCTGATGAGGTAGTGTTGCTCAGCTTATTGGATACCTGTGATAGGGCCTAATGAGGCTCGGGCTGAGAGTGATGAAAAGCTGGAACCAGTTTCTGTCGCCTAGGTGAAGTACCCTTGTTTGGGCTATGCTGACAGAAGCAGCAATAAGTGGAAAAAAGAAAGTCCCTCCTCTCTTCTTCCCGCTTCCAAAGTCCTTCTCCCTCCACATCTCCTAGTGACAGAGAAAGATAAAGAAGAAATGTATTTTTTTCAGAGTTCCAGCCTCAGTATCATGAGGCTGAGAACAGAAGGATAAACAAAGGCTTTATAACTGAAACATGCTTAATAATGAGATGATTATGAAAGTGATAAAGTGAAAGTGAAGTCGCTCAGTCATGTCTGATTCTTTGTGACCCCTTGGACTGTAGCCTACCAGGCTCCTCCATCCATGGGATTTTCCAGGCAAGAGTACTGGAGCGGGTTGCCATTTCCTTCTCCAGAGGATCTTCCCCACCCAGGGATTGAACCTGGGTCTCAAGCATTGTAGGCAGCTGCTTTACCATCTGAGCCACCAGCGAAGTATTTTTCAGAGTTCCAGCCTCAGTATCATGAGGCTGAGAGCAGAAGGATAAACAGAAGTCTTTATAACTGAAACTTTGAGATGATTATAATAATGAGATGATTATGAATGTACCCAATGCTAATGGCTCTCAGTCCATCTCATGAAACCCCCTCCATCCCTCTTCCCTGGTCTCTCCCTCTCTCTGTCTCTAGCTAAAATACAATGAACATTTCCTTCTACTTTCTCAAAAACCTTCCTGGTTTTCATGCTGAAAAGCCTATATCTCAAGAAACTCCTTCCTTAGTCCTCAGCAGACTAAGATGTTTGGTCACCTTACCCTAGAAATTAATATTTATTTTCTATTCAGTTCTGTAGCTCAGTTATGTCCGATTCTGCGATCCCATGGACGGCAGCACACCGGGTTTCCCTGTCCATCAACCAACTCCCAGAGCTTGCTCAAACTCATGTCCATCGAGTCCTTGATGCCATCCAACCATCTCATCTTCTGTTGTCCCCTTCTCCTCCTGCCCTCAATCTTTCCCAGCATCGGGGTCTTTTCCAATGAGTCAGCTCTTCACATCAGGTGGCTAAAGTATTGGGGTTTCAGCTTCAGCATCAGTCCTTCCAATGAACACCCAGGACTGATCTCCTTTAGGATGGACTGGGTGGATCTTCTTGCAGTCCAAGGGACTCCCAAGAGTCTTCTCCAACACCACAGTTCAAAAGCATCAATTCTTTAGCGCTAAGCTTTCTTTATAGTCCAGCTCTCACATCCATACATGACCACTGGAAAAACCATAGCCTTGACTAGATGGACCTTTGTTGACAAAGTAATAACTCTGCTTTTTAACATGCTGTCTAGGTTGGTCATCGCTTTTCTTCCAAAGAGCAAGCGTCTTTCAATTTCATGATTTCAGTCACCATCTGCAGTGATTTTGGAGCCTGAGAAAATAAAGTCTCTTACTGTTTTCATTGTTTCCCCATCTATATGCCATGAAGTGCTGGGACTGGATGCCATGATCTTAGTTTTCTGAATGTTGAGTTTTAAGCCAAATTTTTCACTCTCTTCATTCACTTTCATCAAGAGGCTCTTTAGTTCTTCACTTTCTGTCATAAGGGTGGTGTCATCTGCATATCTGAGGTTGTTGAAATTTCTCCTGCCAATCTTGATTCCAGCTTGTGCTTCATCCAGCCCAGTACATCTCATGATGTAATCTGCATATAAGTTAAATAAGCAGGGTGACAATATACAGCATTGACGTACTCTTTTCCCTATTTGGAACCAGTCTGTTGTTCCGATTTTAAGTATAAAGTGTAATTTTATATTTTCTATTAAATTATAAATAATGGCAAGGGAATTACATAATCAAAAGAACAGAAAACACGTTTTGTTATAAACAGGTCTATACATCAATAAGTTAGGCATACTCACCCAACCAGTATGTTTTTTTAATTTTTTACTACGATTATTGGCCTAGGAATGTACAGAAAACTGATGGTATAGGAGATTATGTGAGAGGAAATGTTTTAATTCTGTTCTCATTTGAGTGAAACCGTGCAGACTGTCACTACCTGATAGTTGGAACTGATGTCTCTACCACTGTGAAGCCATAAACTGAACGATTACTGTATGCTGAAAATCAGAGTGTTCTGGAACTGAATGTTGCAAGTTCTGAATCAGATGAATATTGGAATTATCACTGTAGGCAAAGAGTATATTGGTGACCACATTGTCCATGGATGGCCATCCTTTTCACTGAATTGGAAAACATCCGATAGGACTTACAAGTTCAGAGGTAACATGTTGACTTAAAATATTAATGCTTTCTGTGGGAAGTGATTAGATGGAGCATCCTGCCTTGTCTGAGTCACGTTGAATACTTCATGGTGCCATCCTCCTGTTACGTGTCCAAACTGTCACGTGTCCCCCTTCATGAATATCTTTATGCCATTTTAAGCAATTTGAAGTCAAACAACCTACTTTTCTTTCATAGTCAAATTATTTGTTGTCTTTGATTTTATTTCCCTTCAGAATATTTTTTAATGAAATTTAAGCCTCGTCAACGTCTGGTTTCTTAATACCTTCTTGGTTTCAGCTACCCTGTTCATCCTCTGACATCTGGTAATACATGACCTAGTTCAAATTCAAATATTGTATCCATTTAAGTGAAGGCTAAGCTAGGGTAATTACAACAGAGACATAAAGGTATTTTTTCCCATGGAGTAGTTCAGCTAGTTTAGGCTAGTGAGACAGCTGCACTTCCTGAAGTCATCTAGGGATCCAGGTCCCTCCCTTCATGTATTCTGTCATTTATTAGACATCCATTCTTCTGCTTCATGGGTTTCCCTGGTGGCTCAGATGGTAAAAATCTGCCTGCAGTGCAGGAGACCCAGTTTCAAACTCTGAATCAGGAAGATCCACTGGAGAATGGAATGGCAACCCACTCCAGTATGCTTGTCTGGAGAATCTCATGGACAGAGGCATCTGGTGGGCTACAGTCCATGAAGTCACCAGGAGTCAGACCACAACTGAGCAACTAAGTGCGTGCGCACGTGCACACACACAAACACACACACATGCACACACGGCTCTTCAGCATGGTCCAAATTGAGATGCATATTTTGCATTCCAGTCTTCAGGAGGAGATAAATGAGATAAATGAGATAAAATCCAAGGCAGCTGTTTATCTTTGCTCAAGTGAAGAAGGTGCATCAATCAGTCTGCCAAAACTGGCCACTCATAGCTACAAGGGAAACTGGGATCTCTAAATAACAGGCAGCTAGGAGGCCATATCCTGAGCAAGAGGAAGAAAACAAATTGAGGGGTACCATCAGCAATGTGTCAGTGAAGCTCCTCATTTTATGAAAACTTCAAATTACCTAAATGAATAGAATCAATTCCTTTTTTTTCTATGCTTTGATCATAAGAATGTTATTGCACATCTCTCATCATATTATTTATTTCAATGTCTACTTCAAATAAGGGACTGCAAAATCCTTAAAATGAGGATAGAAGTTTCTTCATTTATGTGGTTCCTAACTCTTGCATGTGGTAGATGATCACTTCATGCTACTGAATTAATTTGAATAAATTGATTGTGTTGTTGTGAAAGCAAACTAGATACAGAGATTTTGACCCAGCCTTGTTTATAGGTGGGGATCCTAAGGCCCTAACATAATCAAATGACTTTCCCAAAATCTAGTTCATGATGAAACTAGGATTAAAGCAAATTATTTTATTTCTGGTTCAATTTTATCAAAGTAAGCCCAGAGATGGTACGAGTCTACTTAGGCGTGGAAACCATTCATTTAAAAAGCAAACACTCATAAGGAAGCTGTGGTACATATACACAATGGAATACTACTCAGCCATTAAAAAGAATACATTTGAATCAGTTCTATTGAGATGGATGAAACTGGAGCCCATAATACAGAGTGAAGTAAGCCAGAAAGAAAAACACCAATACAGTATATTAATGCATATATACGGAATTTGAAAAATGGTAATGATAACCCTATATGCGAGACAGAATAAGAGACACAGATGCATAGAACAGTCTTATGGACTCTGAGGGAGAAGGTGAGGGTAGGACGTTCTGGGAGAATAGCATTGAAACATGTATATTATCATATGTGAAACAGAACACCATTCCATGTTCGATGCATGAGACAAATGCTCAGGGCTGGGGCAATGGGATGGCCCAGAGGGATGGGATGGGGAGGGAGGCTGGAGGGGGGTCCAGGAAGGGGAAGACATGTAAACCCATGGCTGATTCATGTCAATGTATGGCAAAAACCACTACAATATTGTAAAGTAATTAGCCTCCAACTAAAATAAATAAATTTATTAAATAAAAATAAAAAATAAAAAAATAAAAAGTAAACACTCACCATTTGATTGACATTGTGTTTATTGTGTATTTTTTAGCGTTAACATTCAAAGGCATCCTTCAGCATCCTTATGCATCTTGACAATATGCATATGCTAATACTTTGCTTAAATTAGCATCGTTTTACAATGTCCGATTGGCCTCTTTCCAGTAAATATTGCCATCCTTAAACATCAAGCTGGTTTCTGATAGTTTTAAAACTGAGATTGTAAAGTAATTAGCCCCCAACTAAAATAAATAAATTTATAAAAAAAAAACCAAAAAACTGAGATTGTTATCATATGAAAAGAGCTAAAACAGTAAAAACTATCTGACTTTTAATTAATAAGATGAATTTATTAGAACAGCTGAAATACACACAAATTATGGTGGAGGAATATGTATGGAGATGATGCTGAAAATTATCAGAAAAAAAGTTGTAGAAACTCAATGTGAGTGACTACATTATAGATAGGTTCTAGAATCAGTACATTTTGGTCACACCTTGGTTGTACTGCTTAGTAGCTCCACACTTTCAGAAAGTCACTTGTTTTTTCAAGTCTCAACTCCCACATTCCTAAAATAGGAGTAATTCCTTAAGAACAACTTTTTAGAATAATTGATCTAACATTTTTCCTGGAATGAAAGTGAAAGTGTTAGTCTCTCAGTCATGTCGACATTTTGTGACCCATAAACTATAGCCCACCAGGCTCCTCCATCCATGGAATTCTCCAGGCAATAATACCAGAGTGGGTTGACATTCCCTCCTCCAGGAGAATCTTCCCAAACCAGGGATTGAACCTGGGTCTCCTGCATGGCAGGCAGATTCGTTATGGTCTGAGTTACCAGGGAAGCCCTGGATAGATTAAGCAAATAATAAATGATAGTTTTATTACTGACTATCAGTATAGATCTAAGTGCCCTATAAAACATGACTGTAAGTAACATAAGCTAATGAAATTGTTTTGTTTAAGTAAGCTAATAACTCTGAAAAGTGAAAGTGAAAGTCATTCAGTCATGTCTGGCTCTTTGCGAGCCAGTGGACTATACAGTCCATGGAATTCTCCAGGCCAGAATACTGGAGTGGGTAGCCTTACCCTTCTCCAGGGGGTCTTCCCAACCCAGGGATTGAACCCAGGTCTCCCGCATTGCAGGTGGATTCTTTACCAGCTGAGCCACAGGGAAGCCCAAGAATACTGGAGTGAGTAGCCTATCCATTCTCCAGAGGATCTTCCTGATCCAGGAATCGAACTGGAGTCTCTTGCATTTCATGCAGATTCTTTACCAACTGAGCTATCAAGGGAGCCCAATAATTCTGAAATGATCCATAAAAAATAATTGTTCCTCTAAATTCAGACACAAACATTCGCACTATTTATTTTTTATCTTTGCTAACATTCAGAGAAAAATGACATTGTTTTTGAATTAGTCTACAATATGTTCAAAGCAGTAGAGCAAAGCATGAAAATCTAGCACACTCCACTGGGAAAACAAGCAGTTATCAGAGCAAGTAATCACAAAGAAATACAGAGATTGGCAAATGCCTTAAAAGTGATGGGAAACAAACACATATGAGATTTTTTTTTTAAAGGAGAAAGATGAAAACATTCACAGCCAAAGTTAATGAATAAGAGAAATTAAAATGAAGAGAGATAAAAGAGAAATTTGTTTTCACTTGTATATCTCTGAAAGTAAAGCATTTTTATCATCTGCCACTTTCATAACCAAACTAATATCAACACTTTAGTACCAGACTGCTTACCAAAATAATGACCTTGAAGAGATTTTGAATTATACAAGTTCCTCCAGTGAGCTTTTAAACTTATTAATAATTGAATTTTTTTGATGAAATGTTATTTGTAGAATCAATTGAGGTAAATGAAAATTATGCAGCTATTTGCACTACCACAGAATTAAAGGAGTTTATACTGATTAACCCTGTCATTAATTTATTGTTTACAATTTAAAGGAAGGACTTCCAATGGGTTAATAGTGAATATTTGATTGAAATATTATAAGACTGTAGTTTGTAATTGCAGTTTAATATAACATTGGAAATGTTGGATTCAAAGATAAAGAAAAGCACAGATGTGAAACCCTCATAATAATTGGTCCCTGAAATTCTTATTGCATTTTATGCCATTTCATTCCATCATTTGAAGGTCTCAGTGATTACACTTTTATCTTATTTATAGATGGAAGAAGTGAGGTGAATTTAATTCATTTTTATGTTAGTTATATTTGTGATTTTTGAAGAAAATCTAAAACAGAGATATTTCAGAACTGGGTTTCCCTAAACTAAAAGAATTCTTACTAAAACATGCTTGAATCTATTAATATTCAAGTCTATCTATAAAGGGACAATACTTTAGTAAAAGTAAATATAAATTAAAGATTAATTGCTTTGGGTTTTAGTGGAAACATTTATTTCATTCAAACAGAGGCGATTGTGGTCATAGAAATCCTTTCTAAGTTTCCATATATTTTTATTTCTCATATCATATTCATTTCACCTTTTTCTAATGAGTTATTGCCGAGTTGTTCAACTGCAAATTCTTTCAGACATATTATGCAAAAGGAATTGACACTATAATTAGGCCCCTTAGAATTTAGAACCTAAAAGAAAAATATAAACCTAAAAAAAACCTATATGAACAATCTACAGTTAATTGTTCACACTTCAACCATCAAAAAATTTAAGTAGATATTAAAAATATTTTATTTTTTAAATCAATCATCTAAGGCCACAATAATCATGCACAGAGTTCCTGTGAAATACTGATGTAATTGTATTGCTCACTCATCGGTTGTCATCAGCTCAGTAGACTTCAGATCTTTCCACTCACGCTTTTGCATGTTAGATAAAGGTTAAAATCTGCCAGGGTGACTGGAGGGAGTCAGTGATGATGGTAGAGACACAGAGACTCAACAAGAACACAAGCAGTCTTTGAGATACAGAATGGGAATCCACTCCACAGCACTAATATCCACAGCATCCTATTGGCCAAACAAGGTACAAATTTACATCAACTTTGCAGTGTCGCAAAGTTCCTCCTTTGTAGTTACAAGGATTACACTACTAATTTTTAGTATCACATGGCGAAGGGTATAGGTACAGACTAAAGAATTTTTAGAAACTATGATATATATTTTTCATATTTCTATAATAAATTTCTTTTTTTACCCATCAGCCAAACAAATAATCTATATGTAGGAATTATGTTGTAACAATTAAATAATATATTTATTGACTTGTATTTCTGAACTATGTGGCAGCTATACATGCTATTTCCCGACTGGAAAAAAAAGAAAGTTCTGTTTTGATCATTTTGGCTACATTTTACCAGTATGGGAACAATGAATAGAGCATCGAAAAGTTAAACTTCAATAACCTATATTGGATCCCATATCATTTGTATCATTTCAAACAATGTGGAAGGTTGTCCAATCACATTGTAAGGATGCTGCCATTTAGATAATTACCTTTCCAGTGGGAAGTAGAGTCACAGAAATAACTGGGTGATAATATGCATTTTCTTCCATGGAAAATCATAAAAATTTGGAAAACAAAAATGTGAAGATCAAGTAGATATTAAAATCTACTTCTCTTTAATACAGTCCTACAGAGCATAATTATAAATCCTTTAAATATATGTAGGAAATAAAATTTCTCTAAATCTCAAATCTAAAAAGAAGTATAATTCTACTGCAGAGGCAATAAAATTAAATTATTATATGAATAATTCAATAAACTAATATGTTTATCTATTATCTCAAATTTTCTTACTAGAGTTCTATATTTTTCAGAATGAAGCTGGTATTAATTATGTCTTAAATTGGAAAGTTTCTTCCCTAAACCTTGTCTATTAAATATCTTTAAATCCATGGCCTCTTTTCAAATGCATTACTCAATAAATGACTTGATTCCAAAAGTAATCATTGACCTTTAATAGAGGTAATTTTAGACTTTATCTATAAACACCAATCATTGAAATGAAAAGCTAAAGAAAAATGGCATTTTCTATTTGGAATTTACATTACTGTTTCCATGCTGAATTTTTAAAATAATGGTCAGTTTGTTTTGTTAATGCTCCATGGGGCAGAAAATTTGTCTTGTTCACTGATAGATTGCCAGAACCTGGAATAGACCTTGGTATGGAGTAGGGACTCCATAAATATTTTTTGAAAAATATTTGTTGACTGAATGAATGATGTTATTATGTAATTGAGTAGCATTTTTCCATGATGATATAAGCATAACCAACAGAGAATCTTCCACAGTCCATATAACTGGAAAACAATAAAGACATATTCTAAGGGCCATCATAGCACTCATAAATTTCTTGAGAATGACATGCATAATCTTAAAATAAAAATCATGTCTGAAAAGAGTCCATGCCATTTTCAACTTTTATACATTTTTCAGATTTCTTTTTAGATTAACGTTTTTTTGAATTCTTCAATGTCAAATCAGAATGGCTCCTTTTAGTTACTTTGGCAGTCAAAGCAGAACATATTGTTAAATTAAAAATCTAAGACAACATTTAACTGTAATTAGCTTTTATATTAGTAAATTTGTAAAATTTGGAAAGAAATGTTATTTGCACTAAACTAGGAATCGCATGGCTATTAAATTTGCCAAAGAACATCCATAAGCAATATAACTTTAAAAAGTAATAATGTTTTCAATATTTCAAATAGAGCTACTTACAAGATTTCCAACGTCAGTAGAAAATTATCCTTTTGTTTTTATGGTATTATAAAATTCAAAGTTGGATTCAATGTGTGGGAAACAAATCTTGAATTTCTTGTTATTTAAAAAAGTTACAGGTAATAAATTTATTCTAGGTGAATTTTATCAAAGGTAAATTTATTGCATTATTTTTCTATCCACTATATAATTATTTCTTCTAATAAATATTATGATAAGATTATAAAGTTGACTGCTTTTTTAGGCAAAATCAATTTGGAAAATCATTTACATCTATGAGAGACAGAGGAAAAGATAAGGGTAGGGACTGATCAGTAGACTCAAATTACTGTAAATTTTCTGGTTCTTACGTTGAGTCGATAATTTATAAGCAATATTTATATTACTGTATTTCATAATAGTACTATGCTTATAATTTATATGTATATTACATCTCTTTTTGCAGGGAAAATATTAATAGTAAAGTCATTTTCAGAGACAAAATGTAGTTACTTATAAATGCTAATTATACTGAACTATTTTCATCTCTAACAGAATCTTGCTGGAATCACATCAGAAGAAACACTTTTCAGATTTTTTTCCTGGGGGAAAAATATAATCTTAATTTTTGGAAATGAAATTTATGAATATTATCTAATCCAAATGTGAATAACATTGTTTCCTGACAACTTGGGAGAGATTAGTGAAGTACTTTATACAACCTTTCTAAATGGTAAATGATAATTCTACTCTGTTAAGTTATTTTGATTGAAGAAAAATACCCTTTTCTTTTTCTTGTAGCTAAATTTAAAGAAAATTTAAAATTAAGAAAACTGCACTTTAAGAAACAACTTACTTATTATTTATGATGATTGTTGTCTCTAAATATGAGGTTAAGAAAGTATTTGTGTTTAATTATTTTATGAGTAGACGCAGCATTGTACCAAAAATGGAACTGAACGTGATTACTATTAGTGATCAATTTTGTCAATTACACAAACAATAATATATAGGTTACCAAAATATTATAAATATAAACTATAATACATTATATAATGGTTGATATATAATAAAGGTATGTATACACAAAATACACAGTTAATATTGAGACAAAAATTAACATTGAATTGAAAAAATATAATTAAATGAAACAATGATAGGTGCAAATCAGTTTTCAGATATCTAGGAAGTTTAGCTTTCTAATTAAAAACATCAATATGAAACTACTAATATATTATATATATAATATATTTTGAAAATAAAATTATATAAATTTTAACAAATTGCAGTAAGTGACATAATTATATTGCATTATGTTAGACATACAATTGCAAAATACAAATGATGCATAGGGTTTCAAAGATTGTTATTTTTTATCATTCACATTTTCCTTCTTATTTTAGAGAATAAATTGAGATTTTTCTGTCCCTCCCCCTCTTACTTATTTTAGACAGGTGTTTACTGATTGTAAGTGAGAAAAAAACAACTCATGTTGTTTAAGCAAAAAGAGAAAAGGACATGTGTGTGCTAAGTTGCTCAGTGTGTCCAACTCTATGCAATCTCATGGACTGTAACCCACCATGCTCCTCTGTCCGTGGGATTCTCCAGGCAAGAACACTGGAGATCTTTCTCCAGGGGATCTTCTCAACCCAGGGCTCAAACCTGGGTCTCCTGCATTGCAGGCAGATCTTTACCATCTGAGCCACCAGTGAAGCCCCAAAGGGCATGTTACTAACTCATATAATAAGTCAATCAAGAGAGGTTTTTTGATTTTAGATATTGCTGGGTCTAGGAATTAAACAATGTCAAAGGGCTTCAGGCCTCTGTGTCCCTTGATTCAGCTTTACCTTTACCCTGTTTAGAGAAATATCATTAGGCCATCTCTACCTGTAGAGTGAGGATGATGCCTGTTCACATTTTAGTAGATCCAGGCTAATGTTCTCTCAGCTTAGTAAGCTTAATGAAAAGTGAAGGCATTTCATCCAATAATTCTGGAGAAATTCGTAAAGCTAATCTTCACTGGCCTTTAGTCACATGGATGTATAACCCTAAAAAATGGTTCTCAAAAGAAAAATTAACTTAAACAACCAAAAAATTCTGAATAGCTTGATTTTCTTACATATAAAACCTGGATAATGAGAGTGTCTGCTTCCCAGGGTTGATATGGATTAACACATAGAATCTGCTTAGGACAGAATCTGATTCATATTTGATTGATTATCACTGGTATTGTTAAACCATAAATCTGCCTTACATATCTCCATTTCTTTACGTTTGACCAATCTGGTTTGTTTGGTGGGAATTCTTGTCTTCCCTGTAATATGAAGTCCATCATAATGTCATTATCACTAAGAATACATATCATATTTTGCAGTCTTATAGCTCATTGGTGGTGTCCATTAGATGTAGCACTTAATGTTTACTATCCTGAGTTAAAATCATATCTATGTGTATCTTTCTACCTATATTATCCTGTAGGTCTTTTTCCTCTGTATTCTCCATGGTGTCTACTTTAATATGATGTTATATTAATGGTGTTATATTAATGTGAATGCAAATATTTTTTTTTAAATTTGAACTGAATCTAGACATTAGATGTAAAATAAATAAAAAATTAAAAATCATCCCACTTACAATACTGAAATTCAATATATTAAAAAATCTCACCCATTTTAACTTCTGTTTATATATGTCTGGAGCACTAAAATACATAGGTGGAAATATTTATATGCAAATTATTTCAACTAAAAAACACTGTGTTAAGTGCTATGTAAAATAGAGGCCAATAATGAAGATTAAAAGATTTGAGAAGTCTTCTTATATTCTGACATATTGAGCTGAAAATTGTGTATGTATAGTATATAATCAAGTGATTAACTGTTAAAATCCATAGGGTACACTGGATGGAAAGAGGTAACATTAAGAATGATTAAGGAATCAAATGCTTTTAAGCACTTTTGGAAATGCATCTACAATCAAATAGATAAGCAGAGCCAAGTGATGCTTAGGATCTTATTTTTCTATGGTTGTTTTGATTATCTGCTATCTAATCACTAAAGGAGATCAGTCCTGGGTGTTCATTGGAAGGACTGATGTTGAAGCTGAAACTCCAACACTTTGGCCACCTCATGTGAAGAGTTGACTCATTGGAAAAGACCCTAATGCTGGGAAGGATTGGGAGCAGGAGGAGAAGGGGACGACAGAGGATGAGATGGTTGGATGGCATCACGGGCTTGATGGACATGGGTTTGGGTAAACTGCGGGAGTTGGTGATGGACAGGGAGGCCTGGCGTGCTGTGATTCATGGGGTTGCAAAGAGTCGGACACGACTGAGCGACTGAACTGAATTGAACTGAATAGTTAAAACCAGACTTTAGTTCAAAGAGGTATATAAAATTGAAAATATCAATTGCCATGTCTCTAAATATTATAAATAACACATCATTAATTCAGATTGTCCTAGTCTCTAAATATTTAATAAACACTTTCATATGGCTGTTCAAGTACTAATCTAAACTTCCTAGATGAATAATTTCATTTCTTCCTCAAAACACTACTTTCACTCTTATAACCATTTTACAGGTGAAGAAATTGGGCCACAGGGAGGTTAGACTACTCACTGAAGCTCAGGCCACTAGTAAAAGGCAGAGTCAAGATTCCACCCAGAGGGTTTGGCTCCAGGGTTCAAACTCTAAGACATCACAGTTTGATGCTTCTAATGTTTAATTATACCTAACCTAGAATATGTCTACATAGAAAACAATGAGAAAAATATAAAAAGAAAAAGAAGATGAATACCAACATTAACAAATTTCATTCAACCAGGATATGCCAATACTAGATAGATATTTACATCATTTAAGGTTAGACATGCTATTCCTCTGCCAAATCTCCCATTTGCTTCAATCTGACAAATTGGTTATTACTTTGACATCCACTTCTCAAGTGACAAACTATTTTGTTATATCTTTATAAATGTTGATCATGTTTAAAATGTTGCCTTCTACCATAGACACTTACAACTTTTAAGCACCATTTGTCATTCTTGTATGATGGTAATAATCACTGTAATGTGCTAAATGCATTAAAAGCAATACATAGAAAAAGCTCTTTTCAATTGGCAAATGAATATATGTCAACTGGGTTTATTTTCTGTCACAGAAAACAATGGACAAATTCAGATGTGCATACTTACTGTGAGTATGCTTCAAGCCAAATTCCCTGAACATTATCTTCCAGATAAGACATATTCTTCCTACTCACAGTTTTTAAAACCAAGCACTTTAATGTTTACTTCAAAATGATGAACTGTTACATCAATACCCTCATCTCTTTGTTTTTCTATCACCCTTTCTTGTCTTTCTACTTGCTTGCTTTTAATTCTATTTTTAAGCTCTGCCCCTTTACCAGTTTCATATGCACACTTCAAAGAAGATGGCCACTGAAAAGTAATGGTTTCTAAATTGAAACAGAGTTGAAAAGGTTTTCTAATCTACAGCAAGTTCTTGTTGCTTTTTCTTATTATTAGTTGATATCCATGACTAGAAATTAAAAGTAGTTTTGTACATGTTTCTATGTATCTTGTTATAAAGATAAACTGAGGCATGCTAAAAATTTTAAGGGTTTTTTTGAGCAAAAACTGATTTTAATTGGATGGTGGCATCCAATCTAACAGATAGAAAGGAGCTCCAAGGAGCTGTACAAATGAGAGAATTTTACAGCCAGAAAGGAGCAGAAATAAGGAAGCTGTACTAGGCAAAGAAATGGGGTGCTTACTTCAGTTATTTTCCTTCAGGGAATGACAGGCGTCTATCAAGCAGAATACCTTACTGATGCCTGATCCAGTCAATCATTCTTGATTGACTTGTTTAAGATTCCACTTTTGGGAGAGCTGAAACTGTAATTAAGTCAAGTCTTGGTTTGGCGAACACATGACTTAACATAAGCAACTCCATTTGGAGTCTATGGTGTTACTATTAACACACATAAGATGCTAGTTGAGTGAATATTATAGTACTGAGAGCAGAAGTGCAATAGATAAAGAAAAACACTATGAAGAAAAAGTGAAAAAAGGAAAAAAAAAAGCTATTAAAAACATGCTACTGATTCTGAAAAAAATTTTTGTTTTTTAAACACATTTCCAAAACTATAAAATAACATGTACACCCATGGTGGATTCATGTCAATGTATGGCAAAACAAATACAATATTGTAAAGTTAAAAAATAGAAAATAAACTAAATAAAAAAAAATTTAAAAAAAATAAAAACACATATATGATGGCTCTAAATACTAGCCACCAGACAATAGATACAGAGAAGGCAATGGCAACCAACTCCAGTTCTCTTGCCTGGAAAATCCCATGGACGGAGGAGCCTGGTAGGCTGCAGTCCATTGGGTCGCTAAGAGTTGGACACGACTGAGTGACTTCACTTTCACTTTCCACTTTCATGCATTGGAGAAGGAAATGGCAACCCACTCCAGTGTTCTTGCCTGGAGAATCCCAGGGATGGGCCAGCCTGGTTGGCTGCCGTCTGTGGGGTCACACAGAGTCAGACACGACTGAAGTGACTTAGCAACAGCAGCAGACAATAGATAGGAAGAGAGTGGAAAAGGAGGAGAGTGAAAAGAAGCTGGCTTAAAACTTAACATTAAAGAAACTAAGATCGTGGCATCTGGTCCCATCATTTCATGTCAAATATAAGGGGAAGAAGTGGAAGCAGGGACAGATTTTATTTTCTTGAGCTCCAGAATCACTGCAGACAGTGACTGCAGCCATGAAATTAAAAGACACTTGCTTCTTAGAAGGAAAGTTATGACAAAACTAGATAGCTAATTAAAAAGCAGAAACGTCACTTTGCTGACAAAGGTCTATATAGTCAAAGCTATGGTTTTTTCCACTAGTTATGTCTGGATGTGAGAGTTGGACCATAAAGAAGGCTGAGCGCTGAAGAATTGATACTTTTGAGTTGTGATGCTGGAAAAGATTCTTGAGAGTCCCATGGACAGCAAGGAGATCAAACCAGTCAATCCTCAGGGAAATCAACCCTGAATGAGTATTGGAAGGATGAAGTCGAAACTCCAATACTTTGGCCACCTGATGGGAAGAGCCAACTCATTGGAAAAGACCCTGATGCTGGAAAAGATTGAAGGCAAAGGGAGAAGAAGGTGGCAGAGGATGAGATGGTTGGATGGCATCACCGATTCAGTGGACACATCTTGGGCGAACTTTGGGAGATGGTGAGGGACAGGGAGGTTTGGCAGGTGACCATGGGGTCACAGAGAGTCGGATATGCCTTAGCAACTGAACAACAACAACAGACAGTAGATGGCCGTTCTTTCTCAGCCCTAAAAATGGTTGATTTTTGTGCATCCAATGACATTATAGTACATTGATGTGATTGTAACAAGATGGTTAGAAAATTTACTATTATAAATCAATGGGAAAATAATAATTTAATATTTGGCAGTTATAGCTTCAGAAAAAAGAAGATTAGTTATAAGAATGGGTTTGAGAGATTCATATAAAACATTCTGAGATACTGATATTCAGAGATGCATTACTCACTGAGGAAATCTGATTCAGGTGGCATTAAAATATAATATTGCAATCTTATTTTTTTCAAAGCTAATATTCACAATGCTATATATTAATCTTATTATTTTCCCTGTGTTTCTTTTAATGGACTTTAAAATTATGATCATTATTCCCTCAAAAGTTGTTTAAGGTAAAATATTGAGTACATTTTATCTTAGGATACTTTAGTGACCTCTAGTGTGCAGAAATTAACAGTAGCATTTTATTTTCTAACTTATATATGCAAGATTTTTAAAATGGCAACTTTAGACCAGTATGAAGTGGGTAAAAGAAGACAATCATCTTGGAAAGCAAATTACAACCAGATGTCAGTTCAACCTTTACAGAAAAGCCAACAAAATGCAAACTTTTTCCTACTTCTATTCAACTCAGGTTAAATAGCTCTCCCTTCCCATCTCTGACTGCTAGATAAGATGTCTTATTTGCATAAATCCATCTCCAGATTTCAGAGGTTCAGGCAAGCTACTCTGTTGTCTGTCCTTTCCTTTACTGTGAGTTCCATGTTTTCTTCTGGGTGAGTGTGCAAAACGATGTATGCGGATTGCTAAAATAGGTGCCTTTTCTGAATCTACTAGCCTCCGACACACTGAAACATGATTTGTGATTAGGGCAGTTGGCGAGCACTAAAATAAAGAAGCCTAATTTAAAGCCTCCTGCCATTCCCACAGATTTTTTTTTTCCAAATAAAATTGGATATTAAGGAGATGAACCTATTTTTTAAAAAACACAGTGTCTGTGAAGGACCAACAAGTGGGAGTTGTGCCAAAGAAAGGTTTAAATTGAGTTTGGGAAATCATTTTGGAGCAGGTTTTTTAAATTTTTACTTTAAATCCAGTGAAAGATTAATCAATAGAATAGAGGATAATTATTCATCTATCAATGGCCAATACAAACATATGATAAATACCAACAGTGCCAAGATATGATGAATGATATCTTCTAGCCTTGGGTTAATTTTCTATGGTTACCCCATAACTTCTAAATGATAATGTGTTCACATGGAGACCATAACTCAGTCTATATTCTTAGAAAAGCTGTGAATACCTTAGAATCCTGTGAATGCCTTGTTTCACCTCCTTTATCATATTTTTACTGAAAAGTGAATAATAGCAAAATTGAGGGATTACAAATTGCTTTGTAGTTTTTAATATCTAAAGAAGGACCCTAAAAATCAGGAATCATTGTTGAATATTCAGAGGACATGCAAAATGCCAGACAGTGATATTTTATTTGGCAATGCTATATTCTTAATGTGATCCAAATTGTATGAATAATCATCACTGTAAAAGAAAATCAGATAATTATTTTGTCTTTGTGTTTTGGCAAGTCTCCTAAATGTTTCCTTTATGTAGCTTTGAGATGAAATCATTAAGTTTAGGGGACTGTAGCATCAGAAGAAAACTAAACGTTTCCATATAATTAGAAGTTAAATGAAATTTGAGTTAATATTTTTAGCATTTTGAGATAAAATATTAATAAGCATGTCATTTAGTCAAATTTCTAATTATCCTCAGTTAATATACATTTTTTAATAAATTAATTGGAACTGAATTTTCCTAGTTTGTATAAAAATTCATACAAATGGTTGTAGAGTTACCAAATGACTTGAACATCCTAGTTATTTTGGACAAGTGAGGAATTACAACTATACCCACTGTAATAACTAATACCAGTAAAGGAAACATCACTATGGATTCCTTGAGACACATTCCATTTACTCTTATATTTGTTTACCTTTCCCCTACTCCCAGGTTAGTGGTCATATAAAAAAATGAACACACTTGAATCAACCATCTTTTGTAAACACAATATAAGAAACGAGATTCCCATTAGTTAAACATCTACCAAGCGCCAAGTACCAAGCATCTGCTCTATGTGATTTTGTGGTCTTAATCAAAACAGTCATTTGATGTGGACAACACTACCTTTGTTTTAAAGGTGAAAACACTAATGTTCAGGAAAAAAATTAGCAATATTATCTTTCATGTATTGAGCTCTTTCTACGTATCAGATACTATTCTAAAATATTTTTAGGTTTTATGTCTCTAGTGTTTCAGATGAAACAACTGAACCTTAAAAAAATTAATCACTTGACCATGTTTACATAGCTTTTGAGTAGTAAAACTGAGACTTTATCTCAGACCAGTCTGATTCTAAACTGTTCTCCTACTAGTGTTAATGGGGTGATGAATTAGTAAGAACGGTTGGAGGGTGTCAGCATTAGTGCCCTCACCCTCATTCCCAGGAGAAAGATACCATTTCTTTTTGCTTGTTTACTTAAAGGCGGACTGAAGGTAGGTACAAAATTTACAGCCAAGGTTTGTAGAAATCAGACTTTTGAAAGGAATCCTTGTATAATCCTGAACACTAGGACTAGGGCTTTCAACTTGGTGAAGAATCAAGTGCCCATGTTTGGCATGAAGTCATAATGTTATGCTACTTAAAAGGAACTGTAAATGAATGGGGAAATGTTGAGTGTCTTGTGGAAGAATCAGATCCATACAAACTTAAGACTAAACATGAGTAGTGAGGAGAAAGGAGGGCAGGCTACAGAAATCTTGCTTCCTAGAGAAATAATCAGATTTTATCCATTGATATCCAGCCCACTTCCAGACTATTCTGTTCTCCATCCATGCTCCATTGTTTGCAATTTCCAGAAAAAGAAATATTCTTCCCTGCCTCTGACACTTTAGTTGTGGTGTACCTTTAAATGAATCTATTTCCTCACAATTTTTTCAAGCTTGACTTGATAATTCCTACTCTTTAATGAGGTTTTAACTTATACTCATGTTCCTGGGAAGCTTTATCTTATCCTAAGTCTATATTCCTACTTCTCAAATTTCCTAAAATACCTGAACTCCCCCTCTCATGACTCTAATTACTTAATTATTAGGTACCTAGTAATGTCCTGTTTATAAGACTGCCCCTTGACAGCATGAGAAGCTGCAAAAACATAGGTTCTTTGTATATCTGATCTACCAGCACTTCAGTGCATTTGACACGTTGTCAGATGGGAAACCCCATGGACGGAGGAGCCTGGTAGGCTGCAGCCCATGGGGTTGTGAAGAGTCGGACACGACTGAGCGACTTCACTTTCACTTTTCACTTTCATGCACTGGAGGAGGAAATGGCCACCCACTCCAGTATTCTTGCCTGGAGAATCCCAGGGACGGAGAAGCCTGGTGGGCTGCCGTCTATGGGGTCGCACAGAGTCGAACACGACTGACGCGACTTAAGAGCAGCAGCAGTAGCAGCAGATGGGTGAATGAATATTAATCTGCAGCTCTCATTTTCACTGTGGATCATAATTACAATTTCAATATGAATAGAAGGTTTTTTTTTTTTTAATTTATTAACTTCACATGAAGAGATAGAAGAAAGATGAGCTGGAAGGCCATCAGTATCAAGTTACAGAAATTGAATGCTGCTGCTGCTGCTAAGTCACTTCAGTCGTGTCCGACTCTGTGCGACCCCATAGACAGCAGCCCACCAGGCTCTGCCGCCCCGGGATTCTCCAGGCAAGAACACTGGAGTGGGTTGCCGTTTCCTTCTCCAGTGCATGAAAGGGAAAAGTGAAAGTGAAGTCGCTCAGTCGTCCGACTCTTAGCGACCCCATTGACTGTAGCCTACCAGGCTCCTCCGTCCATGGGATTTTCCAGGGAAGAGTAGTGGAGTGGGGTGCCATTGCCTTCTCCACAGAAATTGAATAAATATCTATAAAATGTTATAGAATGAAAATGAATATGTAACAGTTTTGTCCAAACTGTAAGTTCTGAATTGCTCTTTAGTGATGTTTTTTAAAACTAAATAATAGGATAAAAGTGTTCCAATGTATCTTTATTGGTTCCATTAATATTTAAAAGTAAAAGTCAATTTTTTCTTCCCCTTTATTTTCTCCTAGTGATCAAAAATATATAATAGTACTTATCTCGTTCAACCACCTGACCTGCCTCCTGAGAAAACTGTATGCAGGTCAAGAAACAACAGTTATAACTGGACATGGAACAACAGACTGCTTCCAAATTGGGAAAGGAGTATGTCAAGGCTGTATATTGTCACCCTGCTTATTTAAATTCGATGCAGAGTACATCATGAGAAATGCTGGGCTAGATGAAGCACAAACTGGAATCAGGATTGTTGGGAGAAATATTAATAACCTCAGAGAGGCAGATGACACTACCCTTATGGCAGAAAGCAAAGAACTAAAAAGCCTCTTGATGAAAGTGAGAGAGGAGAGTGAAAAGCTTAATGTTGCTTAAAACTCAACATTCAGAAAACTAAGATCATGGCATCCGGTCCCACCACTTCATGGAAAATAGATGGGGAAACAATGAAAACAGAAAGAGACTTTATTTTCTTGGGCTCAAAATCACTGCAGATGGTGATTGCAGCCACGAAATTAAAAGACGCTTGTTCCTTGGAAAAAAGCTATGACCAATCTAGACAGCATATTAAAAAGCAGAGACATTACTTTGCCAACAAAGGTCCATCTAGTCAAAGCTATGGTTTATTGAGTAGTCACGTATGGATGTGAGAGTTGGACATAAAGAAAGCTGTGTGCCGAAGAATTGATGCTTTTGAACTGCAGTGTTGGAGAAGACTCTTGAGAGTCCCTTGGACTGCAAGGAGATCCAACAAGTCCATCCTAAAGGAAATCAGTTCTGAATATTCATTGGAGGGACTGATGCTGAAACTAAAACTCCAATAGTTTGGCCACCTGATGTGAAGAACTGACTCATTGGAAAAGACCGTGATGCTTGGAAAGATTGAGGGCAGGAGGAGAAGGGGACAACAGAGGATGAGATGGTTGGATGGCATCACCAACTGAATGGACATGAGTTTGAGTAAACTCTGGGAGTTGGTGATGGACAGAGAAGCCTGGCATGCTGCAGTCCATGGGGTCTCAAAGAGTCGGACACGACTGAGTGACTGAACTGAACTGAACTTATTGATAAAATTTGCATCGGCTCTTCAAAGATGCTTTAAGTTATACAGTATGGAATACTTCTGATTAAAAAAAAAAATAGCTACACACTCTTCATAATGAGTGAATAAACTGCAATTGAAGGCACACTGCTTAAGCTTAATTGAGTGGTTTTTTAGTAGCTATGTATTCAAAGAGTTTGACAAGAAATGTAGTTCAAAGGGTATATTTTTTGACTTTGGAGTTGTCAAAGTGCTCTAACATCTATGATTATCAAAAAAAAGAGTATTTGTGTCTATATTAGTCTGCTATAAAGAACTTATTAACTTAATTTATTTATTATTTACTGTCATATTCTACATTTTAAACTTGTTTGTTATTTTGTTCTTCCTGGTTTTCCAAGTCATTCAATTAAAATCACTCAGTGTTCCCTCTATTATCTGATAGATACAAATAGCATTTTTGAGGCTCTAAGATACAAGTAATATTTTTAGACTCTAAGACTAACTAGATGTATCCAGGCATCAAGCAATAGGAAAAAAATAAGAACTTATAAGAATGTAATCAGACAAGTGTTTATTTTTCCGTATAGCAAGAACTTGACATGTAAGCAGTCCAGTGATTGTAGAGCTGTTCAAGAATGTCAAAAATAAATCTGTGCTTCTTCTATCTCTCTGTTACACAATCTTTTTTAACTAATCAATTTATTTATTTACTAATGTGAGCCCCACAGGGTGAGCATGTTTAATGGTATTTTTAAATTTATTTTTAATTGGAAGATGATTGCTATACAGTTTTTGTGTTGGTTTCTTATGAATCATGTTGTATGGCAGAAACCAACACAATATTGTCTGGATTTTGTCCTCAAGTTTTCAATCTGGCTCTATACCTAGAGGCATCATTACTGTATTCCTCACGAAGAGAGAAGGTCAACGTGCAAAAAACAAAAGACTTTATCCCAGTCTGGCTTTTCCTTTTTCTTCAAGAAGAGTTGTTCTCTCATGGGCTTTTACTTATGGAATTTTTTTTTTTTCCTCTTGGTGTAACATCCCACCACTGGTGAAGGAAAATCTCAGTACATTTTATTTTTAACAATCACAGCCTTGCAGTCTCTATGGAAGAATCAGACAATAAGGAAGGGAGTTGACAGCCAAGGTTTCATTGCCTACACTTCAGTGTCAGCCACAGGTTTGTTCACTCTTTGCCCTTCTCTGTCTCTCTGGCTATCTATCTTTCTCTCTATCTTCTTCTATAGGTGTCATCAGGTCACTATTATCAAACTCTACAATATTCTTTAATTCTTTTTATTTATTTGCCATTTTCCTCTTACCTCACTCCCATACCAACAGTCAATCATTCTAGCCTGTTTAATTTGTGTATCTTTCTATTTTTATGTGCTCTTAGTAAATGCTTACTTTGTTCTTCTTATATGTAAACATAAGTTATGGACATTATATTTTGTTGTATACCTCATTCTTCATCCCACTAACATATAAACCCCTGTTTCAAGTAAATGTGGTGCAAAATAAAATTTATTTTAAGTGTAAATATCAAATTCTTAATGAATATTTGAAGATATGAATCTTGAAAGTTTAGCTATTTATCCAATATAGATTCACTGAAGATCTACTCTGTGTCAGGAACTGTTGTAGGTACTATGGACAACATTGAACAACAACAAAAAAATTTATAAATATTTTCTCGGGAACTTACAGTCTACTGAAGAAGCTAGAGGAAAAAAGGAAATTATTAAGTGACATAGCATGTAAGATAGTAATAAGCACTAGAGAAAACAAAGTGAAGCCATAATTAGAGATAGGAAGAGCTACAGGCAGGGATAGGGTAAAGGCTGGAGCCACAAGATGTAATTTTAGACAAGAGTGAAGGCAGCCTGGGAAGTTGACACTGCAAAGGTGTCATGTGCCCCAAGACCTGAAATGTGGACACAAGTGATGCTGATATGTGAGGAAAGGCGATTCCAGGCAGACGTACTGCTAAATGTTCATGCCTGTATGCTCAAACGCTAAGTTGTGTCTGACTCTTTGTGACCCCGTGGACTATAGCCCACCGGGCTCCTCTGTCCACGGGATATTCCAGGCAAGAATACTGGAGCAGGTTGCCATTCCTACTCCAGGGGATATTCTGACCCAGGGATTGAACGCACATCTCCTGAATCTCCTGCTTTGGCAGGCGGGTTCTTTACCACTAAGGCATCCAGGAAACCACTGCAAAGTGTAGAGGCATTTAAAAATGGTGCACCACCAGTCTGCTCAAAGAACATCAAAACAACCAGTGTTGCTGTAGCAAATGGAGGGAAGAGGAAAGGACATGAGGTATGGGTTTGAGAGAAGGAAAGAGAATAAATACTGTAAAGACTGGTAGGTCATCATGAGTACTTTCCTTTCACTTTGAGTCAGACAAGATCTATAAAGTTTGAGTTGAATAAAAATGGTCAGGCTACTATTTTACAGAATAATTTTTCTTCCAGATTAAGAACAGATCAAAGGTGTGCAACACTAGAAATGGGAGTATATTGAGAAGTTATTAAAATAATGCAGATGAGACATGATAGAATAGAAGCCGGGACAATTTCTTAAAGTCTCGGTATATTTTGAAGAGTAGAACTAAGCAGCATGTGTTAAGGAATTACATTAAGGGTATGAGAATAAAGAGGCATTGAAAGTGTTTCCAAGCTTTTTGGTGAGTCAAAATTGCCATGTATAGAGATGAGAAAGTCTGTGAGACAGTAGAAATGGGAGATTGGTATCTGGAGGTTATTTTGGACTTGGTAGATTTGGTATGCCTATTAGAAGTCCAGGTGAGGTGGCATGCCAGCTAGACTGGTGTATAAACAGGTCAGGTTACTCTTAAGTGTGTAATATGTAACTAGGCCCTGGATCCCTGACTCCCTCAATATCTTTTCATCAATTACTGTGCAGTAAGTACCAACGTGGGCCCTCCACGGCAGTGAACTGAAGCAGTTGGTTTTACCATAAATCTTTCACAACTGTGTCATAAGATCATTATTACTGTATACCAGGTGTCATTGCTCTACTGAGGATGGATTGCATATTGCCCTATTTCTAAGGTAGACCATGAAGCTGGACAACCATAGTAGGGTGATATAGAGTAAATTTAACTTTCACTACAGAGTAGTAATGGCTTTCTAGCTGGCACTAGTGATAAAGAACCGGCCTGCCGATGCAGGATACATAGATGCAGATTCAGTACCTGGCTTGGGAAGATCCCTTGGATGAGGGCACGGCAACCCACTTCCGTACTTTTGCCTGGAGAATCCCATGGACAGAGGAGCCTGGCAGGCTGCAGTCCTTAGGGTCGCACAGAGTCGGACATGACTGAAGCAACTTATCATGCAAGTATGCACAGTGTAGCAAAGCCTAAAGGTAAGCCAGATAGCACTAAAGAACAAGAGTTGGTTGCAACATTGCCTGAGTAGAACCCATACCATTTCTGCCTCATACATCAGGGGAACTTTTTGTCCTTTTGCTCCACATAATTCTTTCTTCATCTGGAAAAATAATTACCAACTTGATAAACTGTCCCTATAAAAGCATAGTTTGGACCATTTCTCTCTCAAGACATAATTATTATGTTACATAAGAGGAAAGATCAACAGCAGGGCATGCTCTGAATCTTTCTATTTTGCTATATTATTACTTAGTTGTGATCTCTCTATTTGAAAATGAAATGCCCAAATAAAGAAGGAAATGCTGTGAATTAATAATGTCATTTTTGTCAATATTCTCTATTACAAAAGAGCAAGCCAAATCACCGCGCTAGGAAGAAGATTGACAGAGCTGGGTTCGGACAGGATGACTATGAGTAAAAATTCTTGTTTGTTTTGCCCTTCTTAACACAAAGGAGAGGAGGCAACTCCAATTCTGTACAAGTTTTAAAACAATTCAAGGAAAAGATCTCACCAGTAAAGTGCTAAGAAACCAGCGTGGGTAATTATCTGATTACAAAAAGGCAGCTTCTCTCTTAAGAGATTGAGATGGGCAGCTTTGGGGAAAAAAAATGTTTTTAATTCCTAGACATCATAGAATGGGCCCAACAGTTTCAAAACAACAAAAAACACCCGAATACTAATAATGATACCCCTTAAAAAGCCACCAGTTCACCATGATCTCTCTATCTTCAGAAGGACTAATTTATGTTTCAACTATTTTGTTTCTCCCGACAAGGAAAACAACGACAGAACCATTTTGATGGGCATATGGTGGGCAAGGTTTTGTTCTCAGGTAGTTAAGTGACTTGTTGCCTGCCATCCACTGTCCCAGTCTATACATCATGCATGCAAATGTGTTCAAACGGTTACATGATTCACATTCAGGTCAACTCACAAAATGCTACAGTGTTAAAACTGCACTCCAAAGCTTGGTTTTTCAAGGGTGTCCTAAACAGTATTTCTAGGAAAGACAACCACAATGAAACACCTTTAGAAGGTGATGGAGGCATTGCTCAGGCCTAGGGAGGCAAAGAATGAGATAGAGCACCAGAAATGGGATAAACACAAAATTTCATCTATTCTTTTTAATATGGTTTCTGAGTTTTTAATGGTATTTACTTCACTGATTGATTGAAGCATAGTTGGTTTACAGTGTTGTGCTAGTTACAGGTATACAGCAAAGTGAATCTGTTAAACATACATATCTATCTATGTTTTCAGATTCTCTTGCATTGTAAGTTATTACAAAGTATTTGGTATAGTTCCCTGTGCTATATAGTAGGTCCCTGTTGCTTATCTGTTTTACATATAGCAGTATATATAATATGTTAGTACTAAACTTCTAATATATCCCTCCGTCTCTTTTACCTTTGATAACTATAAGCTTGGTTTTTATGCCTGTTTGTCTGTTTCTCTTTTGTATATAAATTCATTTGTGTCTTTTTTTAGATTCCACTTATAAGAGATATCATATGATGGTTCCCTTTCTCTGTTTGGCTTGCTTCACTTAGTATGACAATGCCTAGATCCATCCATATTGCTGCAAATGGCATTACTTCATTATTTTTTACAACAGAGTAATATTCCATTGTGTATATGTACCATATAGTCTTTATCCACTCATCTGTCAATGGACATTTAGGTTGCTTTCATGCCTTGGCTATTGTAAATAGTGCTACTATGAAAACTGAGGTGCATATATCTTTTCAAATTATAGTTGTCTCCAGATCCATGCCTAGGAGTGGGATAGCAGGATCAGACAGTAGCTCTATTTTTTAATTTTTTAGGGAATCTTCACACTGTTCTCTATAGTAGCTGTACCAAATCTAGCCATACTGATTTTTACATGTTATCTGAATCAAAAAACAAAACAGGAAAAGATTTCAACTTTCTTTTAGAGTACTCACGGTCCTTCAACATCTGGACCAAATAGTTTTATCTTCTGTCATCCCTTTCATTCCCACTCACCATCTGCCATCTGGCCTGTGTAGCCCACAACTCTTTAAACTCACATTCAAGTTACAACTCTCATCCTGGAATAACCTTTCTTCTCTATCTGAAAATCATCAACTTGTATTTTTCAGTCTCTGTCAAACGTTGCATACCTTGAGAAAAAAAATTTCCTGATTCCAACAGGAAAGGTAATAACAGTTTTTAAGGTACCCATATAAAACTCTGATAATAACATTCAGTATGTTGTACAGTGTAATGTAATATGTGTTTACAGGTCTGCCTTTTCTAATGAAATGTGAGTGACTCGTTAACAGGATTATATCTCTTTAATCTTCATAAGTACAGTGTCCACTCAAAGGGTTATCTGTTTGAATGAATCAGTCAATCAATGAATCAGTCAGTTAAAAGTGCTCTATTGCTACATTACAATACATTTGGAATTATTGTGAGAGCAGAGATCATATCTCTTTTTGTTTTTATTCATCACTGTTTACCTCATCCGAGAGTACTCTGTGATGTAAAGTTGATATCTCAATGTATAAACAAATCACTTGTAACTATTCTTTATCTCTGTATGATTTTTTAGATTGTCTAAATCATGATACAATTTTTGCTTTGTTACCTTCAAAGGTGTACATAAAGTTTATAATACCTTTAATTTTTATAATCTATAGCTACTTATTATATGTCTGTTTTATGATTGCCATATAGAAAAATCTTAATAATATTGTTATACTGGTCTGTACATCCAGAAGGCTCCTAGTAAGAGTTCACGGAGTGAGAGATAGAATCAGTATACGAGAGAGAGAATCAAAAATATTGTCAGTTCAAAAGAAACATTTCAAAGTAATTTTCTGCTTTGAGTAGTTTGAAACTTTCAAATCACCTAAAGGGAAGAGCATATTCCCTAAAGGTTAGTAATGAAAACAAAACAGAATTCCCAAAAGTAGGAATCCTAATTATTTCAATATATAACAGACACTGGATTTTTGTTTAAAACATCTAGCTTCAAGGATACCCCAGACTTTGTGTCAAAAAAAATGGAAGTCATTCCTTCAATCCATATCTGAAGAAAATAAATCAATAATGGCGAAACAGCCACAAACATGTTCTGTTTACCCTTTGCCGCCAAGAACAAGAAAATGAGTTTCTTCATATATCTGACAGTACTTTCTTAACTGGCATTATTGGTTAAAATATTTTTAGTTAGGTTTACTGGTTGCAAAAATATCTTCCTAATGAGAAACTGCCCTTGTTTCTCAAACCCCGTGTCCATGAGAAAATTGATTGCTATAACAGAATGTGCTACAGGGTTATGTTAAGCTTTCCTTTTATGTCAGAATGCTCTAAACTTGAAGCTACTATCAAGTACAATAAGAGAAACAAATGAAAATCTCAAACGGTTTCAGTGGTTCCGTGCATCAGCTGTTGCGTTTGGATAATGTCCTCTTGCAACAGCTAAACAAAATTGAAATGTTCCGGATAATGTTTCTAGAAGCTGTGACCTATTCATAAATGTCCCTAGATCTAGAATTTTGCTTTCATTTCACAGAATGGTGGCTCAGTGTAAAAAATCTGCTTGCCAGTGCAGGAGACAGGATTTGAGCTGCAGGAGATAGAGAAGATTCCGTGGAGAAGGAAATGGCAACCAACTCCAGTATTCTTGCCTGGAAAATCCTGTGGACAGTGGAGCCTGGTGGGCTACAGCCTATGGGCGTGCAAAAGAGCCAGACATGACTTAGCAAATAAGCAACAACAACAACAAAATGTTGACATTCTGGTTATTTCTTTTTATGTGTGTTAGGGGGGATTCAAGTAGTATACAGGCATCTGTATGGGCTAACACTGTTTAACTCTGGCAATTTAAGTAACATAGAGAGGGCCTACTGTTTTATTTGTTGAAGGCATCCAAAGCTCCTGGAAATGCAATGAAATGGAAATGATATGTATGGAATTATTCACCACTTAGTGCTTCAGCACAGTAATATGGTTCTGAGTAATGAAAGATTCTGGAAAGAAAGAAGAAATATTGTTCAAACAATTTTGAATTTCTTTCAGCAGGTAAAGCCAAGATGATAATGGGTTTCATAACTTTAAATAGTATACTTTATCCTTCTCTGCCAGAATGATCTCAAAGTATAGTCTGAAAACTTTCCTAATGGTCCTCATGAGCAAGAATAAAACTAAAAAAAAAAAAACAAAGATGTTTACTATGTGCTTTAAGAACAAGACTATTAAAACTGAACTTGATTTAATTAAACAAATGGTATACCAACCACCCTTACGTCCCATTTGTTTTCTTCTTCTTTCTTTTTCTTACCAATTTCACATATCCCCATGGTTTAATTAACTTTATTTACTGTTTTGGAAAGAGTTTACATACTGATGGCTTAAATTAAACCTCAGACCTAACTGAGGAAATAACTTACTGGAAATATGCACATAATAATAAAAAAAAGTCAACTAGGGTTTAATATAAATTGAGTCAGAAATAGAGTTTGAATATTTAAACATGAAATAACACATTAGTTGTGCTAAGAATTAGGCAGTCTGAATATAGTTCTCAGCATTTTAAGAAGATAAAAACAAAAACAAATCAGGAAGAAAGAATGACATTGTTTCAAAGTTGATTTTTTTTTTTACTTACCAACTAATAGACCAGCAACCTATTCTCAAAATTATAAAACTCTTAATAAATCAATGTATGCAATGCTTACACTTATTAATCTTATAAATGGAGAAAACACCCCTCCTGTCCAAAGCTTTAACACCAGTAAATTCTTATATTATTATTTGTAGTTTCACTTAAATAATTATTTATTTCAATCATTACCTCCATGATTGCCAGCTACTTATTCTGATGGTGAAACATGTTAAAGATTAAAATTAGATTATGTAAATAAGAAAATGAAATAGGGTTAAAACAGTTCTTTCTGTTCATTAAAAAAATGTTTTTATTTATTGGAAGATAATAGTCATAATTCAAATTTCTTTAGAGTGAATGTGTCTTTCTTCTTCCTGCATGGGCTTGCCGCAGTGGGAGGCCTGAGAAGGAAAACTTGATGCTCAACGACTTCCTCTCTCTTCCCCAGATTGACAACTCCTCCTCTTTCCCCACGCAGTAGGGGGCCTCTGGTTTCTGCATGTTGAAGAGTAGGAGAAGAGAGGAAAGGATTTTTCTTGTATTCTGGCATTGCATATATCAGCCACTGGAGGATGTTTAAAGTCCACTTGCTCTGGACTTAGCTTATGCTCATGTAGATGTTTTGGGGCCTTGGAAGTCACACTAGAGAAACATTCCAATACATTCTCATTACAGGATGTTGTAGATTTCTTTGGTAGGCCCTTTATAGTTCTATCCTTGCTCTTGGGATTGGCATTGCTCATCCTTTCATTGGGTTTGTACTCTCTCTGGATAGCCAGTCAGGAAGAATTTAAATTACCTCCTGGATGGCCTTCTCTCTTGTGGAGCTTTCATTCGACCCTCAAGAAAATATAAATACCCTTGCCTCTACTATAGGTAGAAAAGAGACTCGCAAAGCATATCAAACTCTTTTTCTTCTTCTAAAGTGAAAAACAGTGAAAGCTACTCAGTGTCTGACTCTTTGTTACCCCATGGGCTATAGCCCTCCAGGCTCCTCTGTCTATGGGATTCTCTAGGCAAGAATACTGGAGTGGGTAGCCATTCCCTACTCCAAGGGATCATCCCGACCCAGGGATCAAACCCTGCATTGCAAGTGGATTCTGTACCATCTGAGCCACCAGAGAAGACTTTTCTTCTTCTGCCTCAAATCAGTACCCACCTTAAGCCTTTAATTTTATCTTTTTCAATCCCAAGACCAGTCCACTCTGTCCCTCAAGCAATAAGTGGGCTTCTAAATCATTTCTCATCTGGCTTGAGCTAAAGTGGAAGCAAGATCTCTTTGTGTTGTGATACACAAAGCTCAATTTCTCCAAAGAAATTCTCACTCCCCTTTTCCAAAGTGTTGGTCAGTTCAACTCCAACTATTATGTATCCAAGGTGTGTGACAGATTGCTTTTGTTCACTTTATTTACTAGTTCTTCATTGGTAGTCCGGAGAAGGCAATGGCACCCCACTCTAGTACTCTTGCCTGGAAAATCCCATGGATGGAGGAGCCTGGTAGGCTACGGTCCATGGGGTCACTAAGAGTCGGACACGACTGAGCGACTTCACTTTCACTTTTCCCTTTCATGCACTGGAGAAGGAAATGGCAACCCACTCCAGTATTCTTGCCTGGAGAATCCCAGGGACAGCAGAGCCTGGTGGGCTGCCATCTATGGGGTCGCACAGAGTCGGACACGACTGAAGCGTCTTAGCAGCAGCAGCAGCAGTAGCATTGGTAGTCTCCTGTAGCATTTTTCAATTTAAAATATTTGTTACATTTGCTATGATTATTGGTGTTTTTGTTTTGGATCACTGGGTCATTTTTTATTCTGAAGCAAAATTCCACTTTTATATTCTATTATGATGCTTGGAAATCAATTAATTTAAAGGTTATAAATTTAAATTATTACAATAAGATCATGCTTCCTATCTAATTATTTAGCCAACAATTAAAATAAATAATTCTCAATGGAGTTTTTAGTCTAAAAGCTCTTGAACATGTAAATTAAAAATGAGAAAAACAGGATAGGCTATGCTATGAAATTATTCATGTAGCTATAACTTAGTCTAGATTCCAGAAAATATTTCTGAAGAATACAATGTTTAAGCTGAGAATGAGTAATGAATATAGGATAAGAAATTATTAAAGTGAAAATAGCATGGATAAAAGCACTAAAGAATGAAAATGTACAGCATATTCTTCGAAGGGAGAAGAAATTATTGTGTAAATAAAGCTTTAAGGATAAGGATGAGGGTGGCAGGGTTTAAGCCAGAGAAATAGGTAGCTACCACATTACCTAAAGCTTTCTTTAAAAAATATATCACGATTTTAGTTTTCATTAGCTTCAGGGGATATATTAATGAAAAAATGTAGATTGAGAGAAAACAAGTAACCTACATTAGAGATGATGGTGGATTGTACTTGGATTATAGGAGATGAAGCAGTTAACCAGACTTGGTACTTGACTACATATGAGATACGAGAGAAGGACTCTTAGATGACTTCCAAGAAAGTCACTCCATTAATAATCCCTGGAAAAGAAAACAGAGCATATGACCCAGAACCACTGAATTATAGATTTTATAGCAGGAATGGATCCTAAGGATCCTTGAGTCTTCAGTTCAGTACAGTTCAGTCGCTCAGTCGTGTCCGACTCTTTGTGACCCCATGAACCGCAGCACGCCAGGCCTCCTTGTCCATCACCAACTCTCGGAGTTTACCCAAACTCATGTCCATCAAGTCAGTGATGCCATCCAGCCATCTCATCATCTGTCATCGCCTTTTCCTCCTGCCCCCAATCCTTCCCAGCATTAGGGTCTTTTCCAATGAGTCAACTCCTCACATCAGGTGGCCAAAATATTGGAGTTTCAGCTTCAACATCAGTCCTTCCAATGAACACCCAGGACTGATATCCTTTAGGATGGACTGGTTGGATCTCCTTGCAGCCCAAGGGACTCTCAAGAGTCTTCTCCAACACTGCAGTTCAAAAGCATCAATTCTTCGGCGCTCAGCTTTCTTCACCGTCCAACTCTTACATCCATACATGACTATTGGAAAAACCATAGCCTTGACTAGACAGACCTTTGTTGGCAAAGTAATATCTCTGCTTTTTAATATGCTTTCTAGGTTGGTCATAACTTTCCTTCCAAGGAATAAGTGTCTTTTAATTTCATGGCTGCAATCACCATCTGCAGTGATTTTGGAGCCCCCAAAAATAAAGTCTGACACTGTTTCCACTGTTTCCCCATCTATTTCCTATGAAGTGATGGGACTGGATGCCATGATCTTAGTTTTCTGAACGTTGAGCTTTAAGCCAACTTTTTCACTCTCCTCTTTCACTTTCATCAAGAGGCTCTTAAGTTCTTCTTCACTTTCTGCCATAAGGGTGGTGTCATCTGCATATCTGAGGTTATTGATATTTCTCCTGGCAATCTTGATTCCAGCTTGTGTTTCTTCTAGCCCAGAGTTTCTCATAATGTACTCTGCATATAAGTTAAATAAGCAGGGTGACAATATGCAGCCTTGACGTACTCCTTTTCCTATTTGGAACCAGTCTGTTGTTCCATGTCCAGTTCTAAGTGTTGCTTCCTGACCTGCATACAGGTTTCTCAAGAGGCAGGTCAGGTGGTCTGGTATTCCCACTTCTTTCAGAATTTTCCATAGTTTATTGTGATCCACACAGTCAAAGGCTTTGGCATAGTCAATAAAGCAGAAATAGATGTTTTTCTGGAACTCTCTTGCTTTTTCGATGATCCAGAGGATGTTGGCAATTTGATCTCTGGTTCCTCTGCCTTTTCTAAAACCAGCTTGAACATCTGGAAGTTCACAGTTCACGTATTGCTGAAGCCTGGCTTGGAGAATTTTGAGCATTACTTTACTAGCATGTGAGATGAGTGCAACTGTGCAGTAGTTTGAACATTCTTTGTCATTGCCTTTCTTTGGGATTGGCATGAAAACTGACCTTTTCCAGTCCTGTGGCGACTGCTGAGTTTTCCAAATTTGCTGGCATATTACCTCCAAGCTACCATCAATTTCTTCATTATTAACTTTATTTTTCAGCAGTTTTAGGTTTATAATAAAATTGAGATTTCTCTTATACACCTCATGATCCCATACATGCATAATCTTCTCCATTATTAATAGCATTCACAAGAGTGATGTATTTTATACCAACCATGAACATATATTGACACATTACAATCACAAAATCTCATTCTTAAAGAGATGGAAATCAGACCACCTACCTGCCTCCTGATAAATCTGTATGCAGGTCAAAAAACAACAGTTAGAGGTGGACATGGAACAACAGACTGGTTCCAAATTGGAAAAGGAATACATCAAGGCTATATATTGTCACCTTGCTTATTTAACTTATATGCATATTTTTGCTTATTTAACTTATTACATTTAATTTTCTTAGCCTAACCTGAATTGGCAGTCAGGTTCTTTACCACTAATGCCACTGGGAAGCTCATAACTTATATATAAGAAGAGAATACAGAGATGATCCAGTATACTTTGTTGTAATGGAAAATTCTTTATCTAGAAAATGGTCTTATAGAAGCTAGGTGGTAGGTATTATTTTATTCTTACACTGAGTTAACTCAGTCTTGTTAGGCCAGCTCTTGGTAAGCTAAGTAAGAGTGAAAGTCGCTCAGTCCTGTCCAACTCTTTACAACCCCATGGACTGTAGCCTGCCAGGCTCCTATGTCCATGAAATTCTCCAGGCAAGAATACAGGAGTGGGTAGCTGTTCCCTTCTCTAGGGAATCTTCCCAACCCAGGGATCAAACCCAGGTCTCCCCCACTGCAGGCTGATTCTTTACCATCTGAGCCACAAAGGAAGCCCTTGGTAGTTGAGTTCAGTTCAGTTCAGTTCAGTCACTCAGTCATGTCCGACTCTTTGTGACCCCATGGACTGCAGCATGCCAGGCCTCCCTGTCCATCACCAACTCCCAGTGTTTACTCAAACTCATGTCCATTGAGTTGGTGATGCCATCCAACCATCTCATCCTCTATCATGGGATGACAGAGCCCTTGGTAAGCTAAAGGGAAATGGAATAACTCTCTAGGGCCATATGAATTTTGAATTTAATTTCAGCTATAATAATCACAACAAATCAAAATAGTTTGAAAGTAATCTTAATGTACCTAGTGATATGTTTAAAAAAGAAATTATCAAGCTTAATTCTAATAAATTGCACAAAGCTTAAGATACAGTAGAATATGAGGTTCCCAGAGGTTTTTTTTTTTTCTTTTTCTGTGATGGTTTCATCATATAAAACTGAATCTCCTCTAAGGACTAAGAAAAAACACCTAAGTTAACTCAGTCCAAGCATCATTTCTTGACATGTCTACAAAATAACTGCCAGAAAGAAGTGTGTATATGGGGAAATGCACTGGACTGCTAAGGAAAATATTATACACAATGAATACTGTTTTTAGTAAAGTCTCTTTTTATATAGAATTCAATAGGGCAACCCACTCCAGTACTCTGGCCTGGAAAATCCCATGGACAGAAGAGCCTGGCAGGCTGCAGTTCATGGGGTCGCTAAGAGTCAGACAAGACTGAGTGGCTTCCCTTTCACTTTTCACTTCCATGCATTGGAGAAGGAAATGGCAACCCACTCCAGTGTTCTTGCCTGGAGAATCCCAGGGACGAGGACGTCTGGTGGGCTGCTGTCTATGGGGTTGCCCAGAGC
The DNA here is from genome assembly GCF_054371585.1 of Giraffa tippelskirchi. Taxonomy (NCBI): domain Eukaryota; kingdom Metazoa; phylum Chordata; class Mammalia; order Artiodactyla; family Giraffidae; genus Giraffa; species Giraffa tippelskirchi. The sequence goes on from NC_137278.1 coordinate 116,705,292, forward strand.
TGGACACGACTGAAGCGACTTAGCAGCAGCAGCAGCAATAGGGGAAATGCAAAAATACATTCTAGGGAATCAGTTCAGGAGGCTCTTAAAATAATCTAGGTAAAGCAAGATGATAAACTTCACCATGACCATGGTGAAGAGTATAAGACATGGTTGGAAGGTAGAACTGCAAGAAATTGGTGATGAACCAAATTGTTAAATAAAAAGAGGGAAAAAGTAAACTAACAAGGTATTTGGTTTGAACAAATGGAAGATTGGAGTTGTCACTGACCAAGATACAAGCCTCAGTATGTTGACATAGGGCTAACTAAGCACTCAGTTTAAGTGAAGGGTTTTCTAAACAGGAAAAGTAGAGGGACAACAGATAGTGGGTTCAGTAAAACCCTGCAAGGAGTCAGATGTTACCAGGTGATCAGGTGGGAGGTAGAGCATGGAAGCACATGAGGCACACAGAAATCAGTTTACAGGTTTCTGCAGGACATCATAAGCCTTAATTGTCTTAGTCAGTTGGGAAAGAGAGGCAAAGCCAAGAATTGGTAATGCATGGATGTGATAGGTATTACATGCATATATGGTGGTGGTGGTGGTTTAGTTGCTAAATCCTGTCCAACTCTTTCGACCTCGTGGATTGTAGCCCTCCAGGCTCCTCTGTCCATGGGATTCTCCAGGCAAGAATACTGGAGTGGTTTGCCATTTCCTTCTCCACACTTACATAATATACACTATATAGAAATTCTCGACTCCCTCCCCAACTACTGCCTCTCTTTCCCAGAAAGCAAAATATTTGGAGAAATAACAAATAAAAACAAAGCAAAAACTAAACAGTGAAAAAGAGAGAAGTTAATATGGAAAAACTTGATTATGTTTGAGTTCATTGTTCAAGAATCCTTCAGATCAGCTCCTCCCTTTTATTCCTATAGGTTAATTACAGAAGCCAAATGTTCCCCTATTTTGCCTAAATTTTGATTGAATTTCCGACTATTTGAATAATAATTTTCATATTCTAATAGAGATTTTTCAATATTAAATCAAACCCTTCTTCAGCATGTAATTGACAAAAAGCTTCACATTTTTGCCCTGCTTCTTCTTCTGTTATTCTGGCTCTATTTCATTTCATGATCTTCTTTGTCACATGTTGATCTATCTTCTATAATTTGTCATACCATTCTGTGGGTATCACTTGATATAACTACTAACCAGAGTATTCAGTTTCTGCAGTTGTTCAAATTAGAGTTTAAATTACAGTATTTCCTATTTCAATAGCTTCAGCTATATTTATTCTTAATACCTACTATAAAAATACAGCAAACATTTCTGGAGAAGTTTACTTTTCCCCACTAAGTACTCAGAAAAATTCACCTTTTGTTCCTCACGAATGCCTTGTTACTACTGCTGTGCCTTAGAGTTTGTGTGTGTGTGTGTGTGTGTGTGTGTGTGTGAGTGTGAGTGAGAGAGAGAGAACATGTGTTTGTGTGTGTGCACACATACATATTTACAAATTAAAGCTGTATATAAATATGTATGTATGTACAATATAAAGAACAATTATAGACATTCATATAACTACCAACCAAGTTGAGAAATAGAGCATTGTAAGTGCCTCAGGAGACCTCCTGATCTCCACCATGTGTGTCTAGTTTACTATCACATCTCCCTTCTTTCCCCAACAGATAATCACTTCTCTAATTTTTGTAATAATTGCTCCACTCTTTAATATTTATTATCTAGATATGTCTTTAAGTAATATAATTGCTAGTTTTGCCTGTTTTAATTTTATATAAACTTATACTATATATAGTTTTATGACATTTATGTATAGCATAAGTTAGCTCAAAAGCTATATTCATATTAGCATATGTAGCTATAATTTATTTTCCCAGATAGATAACATTCTAAGACTGGGCTTCCCAGGTGGTGCAGTGGTAAAGAATCCGCCTGCCAATGCAGGAGACATGAGTTCAATTCTTGGCTTGGGAAGATCCCCTGGAGGAGGAAATGACAACCCATTCCAGTATTCTTGCTTGTAAAATTCCATGGACAGAGAAGCCTGGAGGGCTACAGTCCACGGGGTCACAAAGCGTCAGACCCCACTGGGCACACAGGCCTTGTGATACTATTCTATTTATTTCTGCTGTCTCCTACACTCGGGTTCTTTAAATGGCATGAGCAGTAAAAGCTTCTGGCTAAAGATCTCAAAAGAGAAATATTTCAAATAAGAAATATTTTATGGTATGAAATCTCAAGATACATTCTCAATGTAGATGATGGAGTGTTAAACATTTATTTTTGCTTTAGAACTCAAAGGCTTAGAGAGTCTAAAGATATTTTGAATCAAAAAGAGGAAAACATTGTGCTATTTACCCAACACATTTAAGTGGGGAAAGTCCTGTTCAAAGAACATGTCTCAGTATACTTCAAAGAAAATGCTTTGGCAAATGGTACTCAGGGGTTACTGCCTGTGTCAAATACTCCCTCTTACCTTATAATCACTCTCACCTCCTTCAGCCTACAGTTTTGCCCCAAGCACATAGGACATGTGTGCCATAATGCACTGTGTTTTATTTTTTTCTCTTTCTCTTTTTCTTTTCTGAAGGAGGATGGAGTCTCTCTCTGGAGACCCATATGAACTCTTGACTCCACTCAAATCATTTTATTCTCTTTCAGAAAGCAATTAGCTAAATGTCTCCCTTAATTATGCCCCCTGGCAATTCTGTCTAGCCAGCATGGATAATTGTATTTTCATTGACTTCTAGAATCACAGCTGAGATTGAGACTGCAGTAGTTAAATAGTCGTTCAGTCAGTAATCTGGATTGCATATGTAAAGAATAAATTCAAGATTTTTCAAGATCTGTTATAAAACTCCTAATCTTCTGCTGTCAGAGGCTATTATAATTTAAATGAATCATTGAATACTACATTTCAAGTAATATTGAAATGTTACATTACATCCAAATCGATAGTTTCTTGTGTAGTGTCTATCTTATCATTTGATGCACTAAATTATGAATTGTGTGCAATTTGTTTTACAGATAATCCCTGATTGAAACCCACTAAAATTAAATTGGGTTTAGAATGTCAGCTTTGGGTAGCTCAATTCCAGTTGATTTTTAAACCTCTTGAAGGGATGAAGATGTAAAGGCTTGTGTCTATATAACTCTAAGCTCTGTGTTATTTCTAGGCACAGACCTGACTCTTTTCAAGTGTTCGCTGGTTGCATCTGTGTATTCGGATGCTTTCCCTCTTGCATCCATTCTCCTAAGCAAGCAGTATGCTATATCCCCATTCTGTTTGCAGCTCCCACTGTTACCGGGTCAACAGTGTCTCCTCTGATAAAATGGCTCCTCCTCTCCTCTAAGCTCCCTTGGCATCATTTAGGATACATATATTTCCTACTCGTAGAACGGCATGAGAATAAGTACAGGCTGTCTACTCTGATAACTGTAAACAAAAATCACATTTTATTTTGCTGGCTAACAAGAACTTTGCCTGGTTTTTTAGATGAGTTTTTCAGCCTAGAGTGAAATGCTTAAATGCTTTCATGAAAGCTTATACATCAAAGTCACAGCTTTGAGTCTAAGATGAATTTCTTAACATTTTCCCAATATGCCTTATGAGTCAACTTAGAGGAAGAATTTTAGAAAGTCACATCATGAGGGGTTCTTAAAGAACCTGGTTTACTTGAATTTTAAGTCAAAATTCTGTGCTCAGAAGTCTCCTCTTCAAAAGAGACAAAACCTTATTACTTTATTCAGTGGAGTCTCATAGTATTCAAATATGATATAAGGATTTAGACCAAGACATCTTATTTTTATTATGGTTAACTATAATGATATTCCTTTTGATCTTATAGACATTGATTAGAAAGTAACCATAACAAGGAAATTCTTGTACTAAATGCAAAAATGAAGTATCTCACTAATCTGAACTTTGATTTGCAAATACAAAGCTAGTGTGAAAGTACAAAAAATGCAATAAAGAATGTACTTGCAAAGTGCGTGGCATAGTATGATGTGATATTAGCTATGATGGCAGTGATGGTGTTGGTTGAGATGGTAATTACTAAGTCAAATATCTAAAAGGAAATTAGGTTTAATAATAAAGGCTTGGCACCAACTGGTTTAACCATTTTTCAGCAAATTAAGCTAAAAAATAATAGTACCAGTGTATATAAATAGATATCCATTCTACTCTGATTTTTGAGTTCTCTGAAATTTAACATACTATGAACTGAACTACATCAGTAGAAATTATAATCATCTAGACTGCTTGCTACACACAAAAAGAGGTAAATATGAATAAACAGGGCTTAATAAGGGACAGATTTATTTATAAACTCTATTCTAGGAAATAAACATACAATGTATTAAATAGAAAAAGTAAAAGACTAGTTCAGCATGATAAAAATTATTTAATTATGATGAGAGTGGTATTAAAATCTGGTGAAAAATAGTAATATAATCAAAAGTTTTAAATAAATGAAGAGCAGAGGAACAAACAAGATTAGGCTATACTTAGATATATAATTTTGCAACTTACTCTTATTCCAACTTTACTGAAGTACAATTTATACACAATAAAATACATTTAAGGTAGTGTACAGTTTGATCAGATTTCAACAACCATATTCACCAGTGTATTGACCATCATAATCAAGTAAAGATAATTGTTATCACCCCAAAAGTTCCCCTATGACTCCTTTACCGTCAACTGAACACACTACTATCCCCAAGAAATCACCCATCTAGTGTTAGTCACTCAGTCGTGTTCAATTCTTTGCAATCCCATGGACTGTAGCCCACCAGGCTCCTCTGTCCATAGAATTCTCAAGCAAGAATACTGGAGTGGGTTGCCATTCCCTTCCCAGGAAATCTTCCTTACCCAGGGATAGAATCCAGGTCTCCAGCATTACAGGCAAATTCTTTACCACTGCACCACCTGGGAAACCCTCATTTATGTCATTAGATGTTAATTTTGTCCTTCCTAGAACTTCACATAAATAGGATCATACTGTTACCAACCAGGGTTCTTGACCTTCTTAAACAATAGAAATTGATCAGAAGCCAGACAAGAAATTCAGGCAAGGCTTTATTGGGGCTCCTGCTGCAGCAAGGGGGAGCAAGAAAAAGTAACAGTTTCAATCACTAGCTGGCTCACTGAGGAAGTAGTGAGCTGGTTCCTAATGTGGGCTGAGGGTAGCGTGTGTCCAGGGTCTGGGCCTGAGGGGTAAATTAAGTGATTTGCTTACCCATAATGTGATACTGTGTGCAGGGGGTATGCATCAGTTCAGTTTAGTTCAGTTCAGTTCAGTCGCTCAGTCGTGTCCAACTATTTGCGACCTCATGAATCGCAGCACACCAGGCCTTCCTGTCCATCACCAACTCCTAGAGTTTACCCAAGCCCATGCCCATTGAGTCAGTGATGCCATCCAGCCATCTCATCCTCTGTTGTCCCCTTCTCCTCCTACCCCCAATCCTTCCCAGCATTAGGGTCTTTTCCAATGAGTCAACTCTTCGCATCAGGTGGCCAAAGTATTGGAGTTTCAGCTTCAACATCAGTCCTTCCAATGAACACCCAGGACTGATCTCCTTTAGGATGGACTGATTGGATCTTCTTGCAGTCCAGGGGACTCTCAAGAGTCTTCTCCAAAACCACAGTTCAAAAGCATCAATTCTTTGGCGCTCAGCTTTCTTCACCATCCAACTCTCACATCCATACATGACTACTGGAAAAACCATAGCTTTAACTAGACAGACCTTTGTTGGCAAAGTAATGTCTCTGCTTTTAAATATGCTTTCTAGGTTGGTCATAACCTTCCTTCCAAGGAGTAAGCATCTTTTAATTTCATGGCTGCAATCACCATCTGCAGCGATTTTGGAGCCCCAAAAAATAAAGTCTGACACTGTTTCCGCTGTTTCCGCATCTATTTCCTATGAAGAGATGGGACCAGATGCCATGATCTTAGTTTTCTAAATGTTGAGCTTTAAGCCAATTTGTCATTCTCCTCTTTCACTTTCATCAAGAAGCTCTTTAGTTCTTCGCTTTCTGCCATAAGGGTGGTGTCATCTGCATATCTGAGGTTATTGATATTTCTCCAAGCAATCTTGATTCCACCTTGTGCTTCTTCCAGCCCAGCGTTTCTCATGATGTACTCTGCATATAAGTTAAATAAGCAGGGTGACAATATACAGCCTTGACATACTCCTTTTCCTATTTGGAACCAGTCTGTTTTTCTATGTCCAGTTCTAACTGCTGCTTCCTGACCTGCATACAGGTTTCTAAGAGACAGATCAGATGGTCTGGTATTCCCATCTCTTTAAGAATTTTCTACAGTTTATTGTGATCCACACAGTCAAAGGCTTTGGCATAGTCAATAAAGCAGAAATAGATGCCCAATATGCTACTGGAGATCAGTGGAGAAATAACTCCAGAAAGAATGATGAGATGGAGCCAAAGTAAAAACAACATCCAGTTGTGGAAGTGACTGGTGATAGAAGCAAAGTCCGATGCTGTAAAGAGCAATATTGCATAGGAACCTGGAATGTTAGCTCCATGAATCAAGAAAGATTGGAAGTGGTCAAACAGGAGGTATGCAGAGTACCCTGCTTTTGCTCCTGGCTCTTCAGAAGTAGCAGTTGGGCTATTTGTCTTTTTGTACGTTTTGTCCAAAATTTGAGCAATTACACATACACACAATTATTTTTGGTCTCTTAGAGCTTCTTTGTATTTTGTAGCTTGAGGAGACATTTGTCCATGTGCCAGCACTACAGCAAAGGGTCCCAGGTCTCAGTCTGTCTCAATACAATATATATTCTTTGTGTCTGGCATTTTTGTTCAGTATAATATTTTTCATATTCAGTGTGTTATTGTATGAATCGGTCATTTGTTCTTTTTTTTTTTTTTTTTTGCTGAATACTATGCCAGTGTATGGATATACCACAATTTGTTTATCCATTCACTGTGATAAGCGAATGTATTGTTACCTGGTTTTGACTATTATGAATAGAGATTCTGTTAACATTATGAGGAGTTCATTAATATCATGAGGGATTCAAGTATACAACATATACTTACATTTTCCTTGAGTAAATGGGTATACACAATTCTATTTCCAGGTTCATTATTACATTCAGTTGGTCCATTCATTTACCTTTAGGTCACATCACACTTTCTTGGTTACTGTAACTTTGGCAGTTCTATTTTCAGGTAATGTAAACCTTCAAACTATTTTTTTCACTGGCTATTCTAAACCTCTGAATATTCTTTTATATTTGTCAATCATTTTATCATTCTCTTATCCCTCCAAATGGAGAAGGCAATGGCAACCCACTCCAGTACTCTTGCCTGGAAAATCTCAGGGACGGGGGAGCCTGGTGAGCTGCTGTCTGTGGGGTCGCACAGAGTCAGACACGAGTGAAGCAACTTAGCAGCAGTAGCATCCCTCCAAAAAAGACTGATGGGATGCAGAGACAGAATTAAGTGGAAGAAGATTCTTCCCCCAAATCTCCAGCCTAGAACTGAGTCTTTCTGATAATTTGGCTTTAGCCTGTAAGACCCCAGGCAGAGAATCCAGTCATAGCCACATGCATGAACTTCTCACCAACAGACCTCTGAGCTAATGGATGTTGTTTTTTTTTTTTTTTTTTTATAAATTTATTTATTTTACTTGGGGGCTAATTACTTTACAATATTGTAATAGTTTTAAGCCACCGAAGTTGAGGTAATTGTCATCTTGCAATAGAAAATTAATACAAACTGACACTTCAAAAACAATAAATTTTTCATATTTGGGCATTTTTTTATTTAGAAGTTTTGGGATTGTTCACATTATACTAGGTCAACAGAGACTTAGTATATTTGTCTGAACAGAGATCCTGTTACTCTTAAAATGAAGTAGATCATTCTCAACAGATTTTAGAGTTTCTCAAGCATAAAAATAGCAGACATACTTATGATTTCATAATTCTTTCTTTATTAAATTTTCTATCTTTTCTATTTCACAATAATGGTAGTCAAATAGCATGTCTTAAAATAAATCTGTTGGTAAAGTCAATCAAATTCTGATAGGAAATGTTCATCTTATTTTATGAGATTACATCACAGTCAGATGTTTTCATCCCCAACTCACTATAACTTATTGTGAACATTTCTAATACTTTCAGTTTTGAATGTTGGACCAAGAAACAGAAGACTCAGCTCATCACCTAGCTATCGTGTTTGTTTCAGATACAAATAATAAATGACAAAAAAGGAAATAATTTTGAGCTATTTTTACTATCAAGTGAAAGGTGTTTACAATTGCAGTCTTTTAATTTTGCTATAAATTTAACTTTTCTGAAGGCAAACAAATGTAGTAAGTAGGATATTAAATGATTATTACAGTGTTGTTGTAAAGAACACTTGCCCCAGGCATGTCTCCTGAGTTCCAAAAAATACCTTGCCTAATTGCATTCTGTAGAATCAGAGAGAATGAATAAGAGGAAAGTATTATAGATTGAATGCATTCCACTGAATTCTCTGGAAATGCATGCTCTGCTATGTGTAACACACTTTATCAACATTATCATTTTAATCTTCACAGGCAGACAGTGACATAAGCACCATCATTATCGCTGTATTACAGGTCAGCGAACTGAAGTTTAGTGGGGTTAAGTACTTTGTTTAAGATGACAGCTAGCAGGATGCTAAATGGAACACTCAACTAGGCATACTGATCTTGTTTGCTTAACCACTGCACAATGCTGCCTCTGTGCTTGAATATGAGGAATTAAATGCCTTCAAGTTAACGCAAGTTACATCATAAATGTTGACATTTAAAAATAGTTTTATAATGTTATATATATTGCAGGTTTTTAGTTTTAAATTTGATATTTTGTCTCTATCAAAATAAAGCACTTTAAATTATGATCAACGTCTCTACAAGGTATTAGCTGTTTTTCTCATTATCTTTTACTTATTAATTAATAGCTTCCTTTAACAGTAGTAACAGAACATATTGCAACTCTATGAAATTTGATGAGTCTTGCTTACAGTGTCAATAAATGTGGTATGTGCAGTGTTGCATCATGCTTCATGAGGCGCTTCATGGAAAGAATTTACCGTTATTATTGGCTGCAGATATGCATGGTAAATATTGTCAAGTAGGTCAAGCCAGTTAAATTGAGATGGCACGCCCTTTAAATCCTGACTGATGGTTTTCTGCTTGTTCATCAGCTTTTAAGAGTATTCTATTATGACTGCAAATCCATCTATTTTTTTCTTCTGTGTCAGCTTTTTTTTTCCCTATATAGTTTGAAAATAAATATGCTATTGGATTCATGTAGATTTAGAATTGTGATATCTTCCTGGAGGACTATTTTATCATTATGAAATTTCCTCCTTTTCTCTTGAAAATAGCTTACCCTAACATCTGCTTTATCTAATGCAGTATTGCAACACTTCCCTTCATTGACTAAGTTGATGTTTACATTTTCTCATCCTTTCCTTTTAACATTTCTGTGTCTTTAGACTTAAAGTTTGTCCCCTTTAAACAGTGTATATTTGAATTTTATGTTTTATTCAGTCTCAGTTTTATAGTTTTAAAAAGACAAGTTAACTTGGATTTAGAGTAGTTGTTGAAACCTATGGGCTTATAAATACCATTTTCTTATCTGTGTTCTATTGACCTACATGATGATAATTATTTTCGCTGAATGAATATTACTTTTTCTCTCAATTCTTGCTTTTTTTTTTGAAGGCAGTATTTTCTTACCCTGTTTTTCTTTCATTAACTTATCTAAAGATTATGATTCCTAGAATTATTAAAATTTAATACAAATTTTCTCTCCTCTCCCCATAATGCAAAGACGTGTCTAATATATGACTGATTTCCAAATTCCTTAAATGTTACATAAGCTGATGTAATTCAAAATTACTTCCAAATGATATTACATTGCTTTTTTAATAAGCTATCTTGCATAATGAGTGGCTTTTTCTATTTTATTCTCTTTTTTATACCATAGTTTATACTGAGATACTAAAATAACATTGTCCATTTCTGAACCCATTGCTTGTTGAAAAAAAAGCTATGTGTTGTAGACTCCTTGCTTCCTTCACTGTGCCTTGCAAATAGTAGGAGTTCAAATACACTTGTTGAATGAAATGTGAATATATGATTAGATGAATGAATGAATGCCATTGAATCTAGGTTTTTGGATTTAATGACTCAAATTACTTCCAAATGCATTGTCTTTATTTGGCTGCAATATAGTTTTACACTTATTAACAACCATCTCCCTTCACTATATATTCCTCAAGGTACAATGGTTTTATGAGGTACAACTTGTATGAAGTACTGACTGACATATGGTCTTGTCTCCAAAGTTTGCCAAAGAATGCAGGATAAGCACCCTGTTGAGATCAAAGACACTAAATTCTCAAAGGCCAAGTTTTGAAAAGCCCTGTTCCTTCATCTAATATGCCTCTTCTGCCTCTGGATATGAGAGAAGTAAAGTGTTTTATAGATTTACCACAAAAACTGTAGGAAAGCAGAGTGATTCGCCGTTCTCCAGCACTTCATGGCTGAGGAGGTGTGGTTAGCAGGCACAACCAGAAGAGACCAAGGAAATCGGTGAGGCTGTGCGCCTCCCTCCTCCTAACCCAGGACTTTGGGTAACAGCTGACAGTTATTATAATCAAACAGGAATAAAACTATGAGATCAGACTGAGAGGTCATCAGACTGTTAGGAAAAAGAAACAACAGAGCAAAATCAGTATCAGTTACTGAAGTACTGAGCCTTTCCATGTTTATAATTAAAGTTGCTGAGAGATTAATTTTATATACAGGTTTTATTTTTCTGATTAAGCTTTCTGATTTCCATGATTATTTTCCTGCATTACACTGAACAATGATCAGTTTCAATACTTAACCTCTTCCTTCTTCTTTATTCAGCCCAGCTATCTCAGTGAATAAGCAATCCTCTAAGCATAAATTTGGCTGTATTATGAGAGATGTTGACTTGGGAAAAAATGTACTAGCCACCATGGAAACTTTACTAAAATTGCAAATAGGTTTTTCTCTCATAGAGAAATACTGAGTACTGGTAAAGCAATTCAAATATTAAGTGTTGCACTACAAGGATTTTCTTAATGTGTAAATAATGAAGACAATAATTAAATGTGACTATTGGTTGTTTTCTAGTTCAGTTATATTTATCTTTTTTTTGCACAAAAATATCAGCATATTTCTATAGAGTTACATTTTTACTTAATGGAACAAATCCTTATAGCATTGACTTGTGTGTAGTTTGCCCTAAATTAGCCAGCTTTTTATTTTGCTTATATCCTCAAATGTACTCAATCTATTTTTTTAAGTCTATGTCCTAGATTTGGACTGAAAGAAATCTTTAAGCATATTTTTAGTTAAAATGCTTAATGCCTTGGAGGGAAAATGCCAACACACAAAGGAAAGAACTGAGGAATCAAATAATTCTAACCTTGTATAATCTCCACCCCCAAACAATGTCTAACAGATTAGGCATTTCAGATAATAAGCCCAAAGGGATTTGTATAATAAAACCCTGCTGAGGAAAATTTATTAACACATTAATTTACGAATACAAACAGTGAATTTGAGATATTTGTGTATGCCCTGTGAACATATTAACTAGTTTATTTAGCATCACATTTGAATGAAATAAGCAGTTTGACCTCATTCAAGATCAATTATATTCACAAAATAGATTTCCATCTTCTGTGTATTGGCAGCATGTCAGCACTGAAACAAAACTTGCACATGATTGAAATCTCTCTTACACAAAAGCATTTCACAAAACCAAGAGATTGTTCTATCCAGCAGAATTAAATTAACTACTAAATTTTTCACTCTTAAGTATACTTTCTGACCAAGGGTTCCTGGGATATGGGGAAATAGGAATCATACATGATAAAAAGATTAAAACCTGATTTTAAGTTCATTGTTCAAAGAAATGTAAACAAAAGCAGCAAGTAAAGAAAAAGAATAATAGTCACAGGAAATTACAATTCGTGTATTTCAAATATTTCTAGTCACCAAGGACACTGTTTTCTTTATGGTCGCTATCACAGCCAATCTATCCTAATCTCAGGATATTGGAAATTATTTATATTCTATGTACAGTTTCCTGTACATTATGATATATTAATACAATAAAATGATCTAAGGCCAAATCTGAAGTAATACATCTTTGGGAGCAAAGCATACACCTCTGGGAGAATACAATGTGTATAGGATTCTTCAAAATATTGGAAAACAGAATCAAAGAAATTATTTATAATATAATCAACTAAAGTACAAACAAACTAAAGCAACAAACCTGTAAAGGGTATGAATTTATAACTTCTAATATTGAAGAAGAATATTCACAGCTATACCTCTACCCATCCTTTATAGAACATTGTTTTGGAATATCAACATGAAATTGATTTGTATGTATACACTCATCCAATCTAGCTTTTCCTCTCAAGGCAGAGAAAATGGTGGGAGTGGGGGTATAAGAGGGCTTCTCTGGTGACTCAGATGGTAAAGAATCTGCCTGCAATGCTGGAGACCCTGGTTCCATCCCTGGGTGGGGAACATCCCCTGGAGAAGAGAATGGCAACCCACTCCAGTATTCATGCCTGGGAAATCCCATGGGCAGAGGAGCCTGGTGGCTACAGTCTTGTGGGAACCGCATGAGTTTCATGGGAGTCTCATGAGTGCCATCAGCTCTCATGGGGTTGCAGAGTCAGACACGACTGAGTGACAAACTCTTATGTATTTACTTACTTACTTAGAGGTATAAGAACATGATTGGGAACTAGGGAGAAATAAAAGTGAAGGACCAAGGACTAAACTTTTAGCAGGACTTTAGCGTATCTGAGCATAAATTTTAGCATCTGTTTCATTGTCAATTCAACTAATTATTGCTGATGTGGACATTTCACAGAAATAGTTAATGTTTGTAAGATAAATCAATTGGGAAAAATAACAGACTTCAGGAAAAACAAATAACTCATGTGGCCACAATTATCTAGTATTTTAAAGCTACAGGTTTCACACACAACGATTCTCAATCAAGCTCATTTCGTATGAGAATATTTGATGATTTTGAGAAGGAATGCAAAACCATCTAATTAGAGGTGAGTTCAAACTGAAACATTGGACAAGTGTTTGGATGGACTACAACAATGCAATAAACAATGCCAGTAATAGAGCAATCTGTAATACACTAGTAAGTTATTCACATTGACAGAAACAATCCTACACGTGATCAAATAAATAGAAGTTCTTTTCTTAATAGATCTTCATTATCTTAATTTCCACATCATAAAGGATTAGAATTTCCTTGACAACTCACAATGACATTTGCAAGGTCAGAGTTCCCTCTCTGCCTGAACATTCTCTGTCTACCCAAACAAAATGAAAACAAACAAGTCATTCCCTTCTTTCCTAGAAAATGCACCTATGAATAAACCTCACCAAAATGTTTATGTTCAGGAAATGTATAACAAACTCTTTCTTCCACTCCTCTCTCAGCCCTGTCTCATGAACTTTGGTTAGAATTTGTTATTTACTTAGGAAAATATCTTGAGCATCTAATTACATTTCAGTCATATTAGAAGACAGTCTTTCTATGTTTATTTGTATTGTGGCCTGACCCAGATTGATTACTTAGGTTCCAAGTAAACCTTGGTTAATAACTTTCTGGCAGTGATGGCTCCTCAAATTTCCCTTTGGATGTCTAATCTCCATAATGGTTCTTACCTGAATTAAGTAATCTAACAACATAAGAATATAAAGTTGACCAGAAACATTTTCCAGTGAAAGAATTTCTGTAAGAAAGCTAAGGATACATGTTTGACACCTATTAAGGGAAAGAGATTTTAAACAAAGAGTAAAATTTAGCGGGACAATGTTTTATATGTCTTTTTAGATATTTCATAATTCCTAATTCTGAGGCACATAATTAAAAATTATATTCACTTTAACCCAAACAGCCATTATTCATTATAAAATTATTTTTTAACTTTGAGTTTATTGTTACTCATCATTCCTAGAAAAAGCAGCTAAAGTAGGGATGTGCTCAATATTATTTTCCAGTCAAATACTATTAGGAAATAATATGCTCATTTTCTAAAATATATTTAGATGAGCTACAGCTTTACTTGAACCAAGGATCAAATTTCCAGCATCTGTTGGATCATCAAAAAAGTGAGAGAGTTCCAGAAAAACATTTACTTCTGCTTTATTGACTATGCCAAAACCTTTGTGTAGATCACAACAAACTGTGAAAATTTGAAAGAGGTGGGAATACCAGACCACCTGACCTGCCTCCTGAGAAATCTGTATGCAGGTCAAGAAGCAACAGTTAGAACTGGACATGGAAAAACAGACTGGTTCCAAATAGGGAAAGGAGTATATCAGGGCTGTATATTGTCACCCTGCTTATTTAACTTCGATGCAGAGTACATCATGCGAAATGCCGAGCTGGATGAAGCACAAGTGGGAATCAAGATTGCCAGGAGAAATATCAATAACCTCAGATATGCAGATGGCATCACACTTATGGCAGAAAGTGAAGAAGAACCAAAGAGCCTCTTGATGAAAGTGAAAGAGGAGTGTGAAAAAGTTGGCTTAAAGCTCAACATTCAGAAAACTAAGATCATGGCATCTGGTCCCATCACTTCCTGGCAAATAGATGGGGAAACAATGGAAACAGACATAGACTTTATTTTCTTGGACTGCAAAATCACTGCAAATGGTGACTGCAGCCATGAAATTAAAAGACGGTTAGTCCTTGGAAGAAAAGTTATGAACAACCTAGACAGCATAGTAAGAAGCAGAGACATTACTTTGCCAACAAAGATCTGTCTTGTCAAAGCTATGGTTTTTCCAGTAGTCATATATGGATGTGAGTGTTGGACTATAAAGAAAGCTGTGCACCAAAGAATTGATGCTTTTTAACTGTGGTGTTGGAGAAGACTCTTGAGAGTCCCTTGAACAGCAAGGAGAGCCAACCAGTCCATCCTCAAGGAAATCAGTCCTGAATATTCATTGGAAGGACTGATGCTGACACTGAAACTCCAATACTTTGGCCACCTATGTGAACTGACTCCCTGGAAAAGATCCTGATACTGGGAAAGATTGATGTGGGAGGACAAGGGGACAGCAGAGGATGAGATGGTTGGATGGCATCATGGACTCAATGGACATGAGTTTGAGTAAGCTCCAGGAATTTGTGATGGACAGGGAAGTCTGGCGTGCTGCAGTCCATGGGACCGCAAAGAGTCGGACACGACTGAGCAACTGAACTGACTGACTGATAACTTTTTTCATAAACAAACTTCTTGGTTATTTCAATAGGTAGTCTTCACAAAACAATATGACCAAACAATATCTTAAATCTGGTTATATCTGAGAACATTGCAAATATTATATCTAGCATATGCTGAGTGACTATTAAAAGTTAAAGCACACATTTTGTGAAATTTTTTTCATAGTCAGAAATAAAAGTTAAAACAAACATCTTAAATTTTGGTTTTGGACTAAGAGTTTAGCATTGGAGGATGTGAACTTCAAAAGTCACTGTCAGTTAGGTCATATAATGTCTCATTCCATATTAACTTTTTTTACACTGCTGTGATAAAAGTTTCCCATGAACAAAAATAAAAATAAGCATTAACATTATTTAATAATTATAGTATATCAGGCATGTATTCAGCACTTTCCACGAATTATATAATTGAATCTCATCATAACTCAATGTGACTGTTACTAATATCCCTATTTAATGAGTGAGAAAAATCATTCTTGTTCCTGGAAATGGTAGAAATTGTTGTTTTCACAGAGAAATTGTCTAATTCCTACCTGATTTGGAGATCAAGACATACTATGCTATATACAGTTTGAGTTTTTGTTTTTGGCTGCAGCGGTCAAGTTCCCAGGCCAGGAGTGGAATCTGGACCCATAGCAGTGAAAGTGCCAAGTCTTAACCACTGGACCACCAGGGGATTCCCCAGTTTAGGATTTTTATATTAGTGAAAATATTTTTTCATTATACAATATTTAAACATTTAACAGTTAAAAATAACTTAGTTATATATTTTGTACCTCAGAGTTTTCCATATTTCCCAGTGATGCTTCTTATGTTTTTCATGATGATTAACCAAGGTTTTTTTCATCACTCACAAAAATGGCTTGTTAACTTCCTGCTTTTTAACTGTTTTTAAACAGTTTATTAATTTTAACTTTTTTTTAAATTTTTTAAAACTAGAGCCTTCTACAACCCTCAAAACATAAATTCTGTGCAATTTGTTATATTCAGAAAATGGAATGACTTAGATACACAAATATCTACATTGTTTATTTATTTATATATGCCATGTTTTAATGCAGTAACTATGTGGTGTTGGAGAAGACTCTTGAGAATCCCTTGGACAGCAAGGAGATCCAACCAGTGCATCCTCAAGAAAGTGAGTCCTGAATATTCATTGGAAGGACTGATCCTGAAGCTAAAACTCCAATAGTTTGGCCACCTGATGTAAAGAACTGACTCACTGGAAAAGATCCTGAAATATTGAAGGTGGGAGGAGAAGGGGACGACAGAGGATGAGATGGTTGGATGGCATCACCGACTCAATCGACATGAGTTTGAGTAAGCTCTGGGAGTTGTTCATGAACACAGAGGCCTGGTGTGCTGCAGTCCATGGGGTCACAAAGAGTCGGACACAACTGAGCGACTGAACTGAACTGATGCAACCATATGCAGAATAGACAAGCACATACACAATAAACCCCTCTAGCAGGAAATCAGTAAAATAGAAATGTTCACATTTACTACAAAATAAAATTTGAAAACTAATTAGTTTCTTAAAAGGTACATAGTATATTTTTTTTCTTTGTAATGAAGTAATTTTGTTCAGAGGTAAAAATAATTTTTACATCTGTAGAACCAAATGTGAAAGATAGACAGCTTGAGTTCAGGTGTACCTTGGATGGGCCACCCAGACCCCCCTTTAGGAAGTGAGGCCTGCCATGTTTGCACACTGCCTTAGCTTAGGAGGGTGACCTTTCACAAGTCACATGCCCATATGAGGATGACTCCCAAGGATGCCTATTCATTATGAGGGTTGATAAAGCCAAGTCCCCTTACCCCACTGGGGAAAATTCTGAAGAAATACCTCATCCCCCACCTCCACTGAGACCCCATCCAAGTCCATCTTCTCCCTCTGCCCACTCTTTATTCATCACTTCTTTCAACAGGCATTGATCTTGAAAGTGTGAACTAATAAACCTCCCATATGCTAATCAACATCTCAGAGTCAACTTTCTGAGAACCCAGCTGGGAAAATATTATTTGTTTTGCTTTTTTATTTGTTTTGTTTCATTTTGTTCTACTTGTATAACTCCACCACTAGAATCATTCAGAGGACAGTAATAATAACAACCTATGGAAGGGAACAGTCGAACTGAAAACAAATTTCAGAATTAAGCACTCAGCTTTGTACTTGAGTCAGACACACTTCAAGCCTCAAAGAAAGTGCACTCCATTCAGTGCTGCTCTGAAGGAAGTGTCTTTGATGAAACAGACTATGACAACAGGGAGAGTTCTAAGGACTATGTCCTGGAAAATATTTGTCCAGTTTTGAAAATAGGTATATTTTTTGATGAAATATATTTGAATAATAAAAATGAATTTTGATAAGTTTGGCATCTGCTAGAGTGGAAATCATATTATTCTTTGCAAATCATGAATCCTTCCATTTAAATACTACAGTATTTTTTTTTAATTTTGAAGAAAACTTGCCAAAATCTTACAAACTAATTCAGTCATCATAATTGACACTAATGCCACACAATATGAAATAATAATTTTGCCTAAAATGAAATTTACCTGAGATTCAGAAGTTCAAACAATTTTATTGAAAGTTATTTCTCATTATTCTGAGATGTCAGGGTTGTTTTATGTAAATATGCAGATTTGACAAACGATATCATCTTTGTGGGGCTTCCCAGGTGGCCTGGTAGGTAAAAGAATCCTTCTGCAATGCAGGAGACATAGGAGATGAGGGTTCAATCCCTGGATCAGGAAGATCCCCTGGAGGAAGGCCTGGCAACTCACTCCAGTATTCTTGCCTGGAGAATTACATGGAGAGGGTGGCCTGGTGGGCTACAGTTCATAGGGTAGCAAAGAGTTGGACAAGACTGAGTGACGGAGTGCGCACATACATCATCTTTGTGAAGTAGAAAGTAGAGAGATTTGGATATAACTCATCTTAATTTAGCCCAGATGCAGGTAGCATTTTAGTAATTTAAATAATAAAACCTTGTTGTAAATTAAGATTGTAATTCTAGTCACCGAAAAAAAAAAGAGCAATGGAAACATGATTACTCTATTGAAAATGGCTGGACTCACTTGCCTCATAGAATCATTTCTGAAGCATTGCTTAAGTAAAAGCACGCATAAAATACATCACAAAGTAATTACATTGAATTACTTTGGCTTCACTTTTTGCTCGTGAAGCAACATTTCTTACCCTGCTTTATCCTAATATGGATTGAAGGAACAAAACCTTTTATAACTATTCTCTATATTGTGAAATCAAATATGAGTTGTTTTTAAAATCAAATCCATTTGATATTCCTTGTAGTTTTCATAATGGCTCCCCAAAGTCAGAGTTGATAATAATTTCCTTAAGGAATGTGCTCAAGTACTAACTTTTTTGCTCTTATTTTATTCCAGTGAGTCTTTACCTTTTCTCATGCTCTGTTTCATCCCGTGATAAATCCTACTCACACAGTGTAATACACCAACAAATCAGTTTAAGGAGGTTGGCCCAATTTTCTGATGAGTCTTCAGGGTAAATTCTCGTAAGTACTTATGAAATGGTATGTAATTCTGTAGAACTATCAGAAAACAATTTTCATGTAACCACACAGTTCATACAAGGAACAAAAATGATAATTTCTTATAAATTTAAAATGGAGAAATCATTTAATTGAGTTCAGAAAATATCTTGCTCAATATTTTAGCTAATGAAAAGTATAGCAATTATGCGATTTTCTTTAAAATATGCAGACTACCCAATATTACCCTATTCTTTCTAAAAAGAGATTTTGTTAAAAAACAAAGAAACACCATCTTCCCTCTTTTTTTAAATGCTTCCCTCTTTTTTAGTGGTAGATATGTAGTGTGAGGGGAGAAAAAAAGTAGCCTTGGACACTGGATATTGGGAAACAATCACAGCTAAGCTTTCACATCATTACATGTTTATCTGCTGCTTAAAGCTAAGTCATAGTGTGCTTCTGTTGGACATAAACAATCTCATGAAACATCCACTTCATGGTAGATCACTGAACAACCCACAAAATATCAAACATCCCCCTCTCTATTACTAAATGAGTGACTGCTACTTTACCTGTTATATATTTATTCTCACTTTAGCCTGTGTTCCATAGAGGTAAGATTTATTGATATGTCTAATCACAAAATTGTCCCTGCTGTCTCATAATATCCAATTGAGATCAAAACTCCTCTGCTTCTCTCACCAAATTACTCAGTTGATGCTTAAATTGTTCACGTTATTTCCTGTTACTGAGATGTGTCATGGTTTCCAAGAACATTCTCTCTCACCACAACCAGTGTTAAACTAATTTAACTACAGGTGTGTTCCCAGTGGTTTGGGGCTGAAAGGCACTGATAGTAGCAAGATGGATAGGATATCATTCATAGAACATTAGAATCTGTTCCAATAGCAGGATCTTATAAGTAGACAACCAGATTTTCACATTGTCTTAAATATCTCACTGGAATAAATATAAATTGCATCTGGAATCCTTAAAATTCCAAAATTAGATCTTCCTTTCTTATTTTGGTCTTGGATAATTAAGCTCTGCTCTAATATATACACCGTTTCCTAGAGAAAAAGGATGATTCATTGATTGCCTTGCATCACTTCTTATTTGAAGATCTTTATAAACCTTCTTTGTCTTCTTTACTGTAGGCTCCATAAAACCAAGTATTGATGCTTCTTTTAAATAATCACTACCCAATACTTTCATCATGTTAACAGATCTCCTTTGACAAATTTTGGTTACCCACTAGGTATAGCAAGACTTCTTAAACTAAGTATGAATGTTAAGGAAGTTAAGTCTTAATTTTGGTGGCTTCCCTGGTGGCTCAGATGGTAAAGAATCTGCTTGGAATGTGGGAGACCCGGTTTCGATCCTTAGGTCGGGAAGATCCCCTGGAGAAGAGAATGGCTACCCATTCCAGTATTCTTGCCTGGAAAATTCCATGGACAGAGGAGCCTGGCGGACTACAGTCTATGGGTCACAAAGAGTTGGACACAACTGAGAGACTGAAGACTAACACTTTCAGTCTTTCTAAGTCCTAATTTATTTTTTTCTTGAATATACATAATTATTGTATATACTATATTTCTATTATATCTTAGTGTTAAGAATGGAAGACAGTCTTGCATTTTAAAATATTTGTTCCTTATTGTGGCAGATATTTAGAAAATATATCAGTTCTAAGCTTATTTAATTAACAATATAGCTTTGATCTATATACAAAGGAAAAAGTGATGAAAATAGAAGCTGTTGCTGCTGCTAAATTGCTTCAGTCATGTACAGCTCTGTGCGACCCCATAGACGGCAGCCTGTCAGGCTCCCCCGACCCTGGGATTCTCCAGGCAAGAACACTGGAGTGGGCTGCCATTTCCTTCTCCAATGCATGAAAGTGAAAAGTGAAAGTGAAGTCGCTCAGTTGTGTCCAACTCTTCGTGACCCCATGGACTGCAGCCTACCAGGCTCCTCCGTCCATGGGATTTTCCAGGTAAGAGTACTGGAGTGGGTTGCCATTGCCTTCTCCAGAAAATAGAAGAAAGTGTGACAAAAACCAATGATTTATCAAGTCAGCTTTAAAAATTGACAGGTTAAGGCAAAAATATTAAAATAATATAAAAGAGTTAAACAATTGAATCAACAGTTTGATACTGTAGATATTCTACTAGTTTCCTACCGCTGCTGTAAAAAAAATTATAACAAGCATAGTGGTTTAAATAGTACAAGTGTATTATCTTGCAGTTCTGTAAGCCAGAAGTTTGGCAGAGTTCTCACTGAGCTGAAATCAAAGTGTCATGGGGCTGCATTCCTTTCTTGAGGCTCTAAGGAGTCTCCTGACATTTCGAGCTTCTTAGAGGCTGCTCATGGTCTTCAGTTCACAGCTCCTTTCTACCATCTTCAAAGCTAGCCACATCACGTCACATCTCTTTAAACTCTTCTTCAGTTCTCACATCTTCCTCTGTCTGACAACAGCTGGGAAAATTTTCTGCGCTTAAGGACTCAAATGTTTAATAGATTATGCCCACCCAGATAGTTTAGAATAATCTTCCCACTTCATGGTCTTTAATCTTAAATGCTTCTGCAAATTCCCTTTTATTGTGTAAAGTAACCTATTCACAGGTTCTTGGGATTAAGATGTGGACATCTTTTGAGGGCCATTATTCTGCCTGGTACAGATATAGTTAAATTTTAAACCTCAAAGAGCAAGGATATGCCTTGCTTTCAAACCCATATCTAGTATCTGCAAAAAGTGATCACAAAGTCAATAATAAAAAGTACCAAATGCAAAAATAATATAGATTATTCTGTTTGGGTACAATGGAGTAAAATTAGATGTAATAACAAGAGTACCTAAAATATTTATAGATCTGAAAATTCATAAGCCCTATAATAAAACACTCTTCAGATGGATTAAAAAGAGTATTGAATTGGAAATTACAACCTAATCATAAATAAATAACATAGAGAACTCATTGCATCGAAAGCTTGGAGGCTAAACTAAAGTGGTACTCAGATATCTCTAATCTCATTATCTTCAAATAGGAAAGTTGAAAATAAATGAGGTTATTTATTCTCCCACAGATCTAAGAAAAGAACAACAAAATAACCATAAATTTAAAAATAATAATAATAAAGATACAACTCTAAGAGGAAATCAAAATTGTTAATAAAGACAGTGATTAGACAGTGAATCATTGAAGGATGCATCAGGTAGATAATGCTTTCATATTCATGACTGAGATAGAAATAAATAGAAGGAAAGAGAATGAAAGAGACAATCTAGTGTCCTATTTCGTCTCTGACCTAATTGCTCACTAACTCTGCCTCTAACTTAATCCCCCTCTGCCCATTACCACTATTCTTTGCTGTCCCTGAAAAATCCCAGCCTTGTCCTGCCTCAGGACTTTACACCTCAGTATAGGTCTTCACTATTTCCTTCCTTAAGATCTATCTTACTGACAGTATTTAACTTTGAAACCATCACTCCTTACCCTCTGTGTTTCTCTCCTTCATCCTGTTTCTTTTCTCAACAATTTTTATTATCATCGCCATCAGAGATACTATATTCTATTTATTATTCACTGCCCTCCACTAGTCTAGAGTCAGTGAAGCTACAGACTTCATTTATTTAGTTTTCTCACTGTATTCCAATAACAGAAAATTCACATCTATATCTAGTACATAAGCTTCTTGTAAATAGTTGTTAATAAATACATGAAGGAATTACTGAATGTAAAAGGAATTGAGAAAAAAGAAAAACAGCCATAGACATACAAAAGATAAGAATTACAAAAAAATTACAATTTTGTAGAACTAAGAGTTCAAATTTAGAGAAAATTTGGTTATTTTTTGTGAAAATATAAAATATGTTCAACATTTACTACCTGTAGAATAACATCAAATAATATTTAAACTGAATAGATGCAAGAACAACAACCGATCTGAATATTTTAGATAAAGGTATAAATTATTATTTTTTAATTAAAATTACCTCTTTAATTGCCTATTCTTTTTTTTCTTTTTTCATTGTGCTTTAATTGAGGAAGTTGTTTGGAAGTTGATTTGAGCAATAGTGGCTGAAAGATAGGAATGAAGGCGAATTCTAAAGAAGGGGTGGTATATAGCTAAACTTGGATATATTAACTTCCCATCATGTAAAGAGTACACAGATTTGTTAGTTTTATAAGAATAAAGTACTTGTGTAAGACATCAAATTTGAATTTAGAATGATTCAATCAATAATGATTATAAGTGGAAACAAAATAGCGTTATTATTATCATTTTTGGTCACGCCATGGGGCATGCAGGATCTTAGTTCCCCACCAGGGATTGAACCAGGGCCCTTAGCAGTGGAAGTGCAGAGTCTTAACCCCTGGATGGCAAGGAAAGTCCTTGGTCTCTCTTGTGTATGGACTTTAATCCCTATATCCATTATATTTACTACTGTATTGACTAGTCATTGCTCTTCTATTCACCAACTATCCCTTTTTTCTAAACCCAGCCTTATTATCCTTTGGAAAAACAGACTTCTTCTAATTTTATTGATCTCAATGATTTTGATTGTATTAAACTGATACCAAACTTTAGAAATCTGTATATAATAGTCTCAATAAGACTATTGAATAAGAGGTGGCATCCCCTAGTCAAATTCAAGGATTATGTGATGGTGATCAGAGTTGATGCTCTCCTTCATTATTAATGTGAATCAGAGAACTTGCAACCATTGGTGTTAATGACAGCCATTCTTTACGTTCTTTAGATAAGCTATGCTAGCCTAGGGAAGAGGATATTGCTGTTAAGTGTCATGAAAAATGGCACTGGAGTTCTACTTGGGTCATTTCTGGCCTTTCCAGTTGCATAAATCTATTGATCTTTCTCCATTGTTGAAGCATGGCTGAGTTGGCATTTGCTTTGTAAGGACACAATGGGAATGCACGTCTGTGTGTGTTGTGTGTAAAATTTTGACTTTAAGAAAATGGTTTGGTTTTTGTTTTGTTTTGTTTAAAATTGAGAGAGTCATGCCATATATAAAATTCTTTCTTTTCTCTAGCACAGCCTAAAACTGTTGTTCTTCACATCAAGTTAAAATATGCAGTAATTTTGCTTCCCTAACTGTGTTTTTATTCCCTGAACCATAAAATAAGCTTAGATATGAGTATGTAGACACTCATTCAGCACATTATTACAGATTGAGATAATTGACTCTGTAATTATAATGTTTCTCTTTAGAAAAATGGAATAAGAGCAGTAATACTGCAATTTGTACATTGAGCCTTTTACATTATTCTGTCAGACTTCTGGCCTTCAAAGATTTCCTGAGTCTATTATAATATAGCATAATTCATCCATTTTGCTATCAGCACCATTTGCGAGAATATCCTCATTAATTACTCTCAATTTCAACCATTTTACACTAATCCAAAACCGTGTCCTTTTCTTCAACACTTTTCCTACGAGGTTTTGAACTTTTCTAAGGGAAAAAAATAATAATCCCAGACCTTTGTGAAGACAAGATGAACTATTTTCTTGAAGGCTCATTTACAAAAAACACAAAGTGCTCTTATTAGAAACAAGGGAACAATCAGTCCAGATGAAGAAAAAACCAAAATGACCTATGCCTATGCAAACCCAAATGAACCTTTCCTACGGTTCAAGATTTGGTTAGCTTGTTTCTATTTGTTTTCTTTTTCATTTTCATGCTTCTATGCATTTCCAGCTGGACTGACTCTGGAAGGAGCAACGTATTACAAGAAAGCTTGTTCTCATATTTCCAATCTGATTTCAACTTCTATGAGAAAGGTTACGATAATCACAAGAATGTTGGTTTCTTATCTGGACCCCATCTTTAAACCTTGAAAAGCTTACCCATCACTAGTTCTCAATTTCCAATGTTCCCTTCTGGGCTAGAATATTTGTTATGATTAGTGTATCTCTGATCTTTCCCTCTGTCTCTGTCTCAGTCTCTTTCTTTCTTCCTCTGCCTTCCAAAGATAAAATCTTTCCAGTTTTCCTCTCACATTGATTTGTTTATTTTCAGCTCTTTCATCTTTGAAAGGTTAAGTTTAGAATCATGGATAGAGAAACACTGGAAGGTCCACTAGAAAAATATATAAGATAAAAGATGTTAGTTAATTTTATGATTTTTTTTCTCTTTTTAAAAAATATATCAATGCAACATTCAGTTATATGCATAGATTTGACAATTAAGTTAGAGTTGCACACATAATATTTGTTACTGTCATGTAGTTATAGTCACTGAATTTATTGTACAATGGATATCATTAAGAAGTTTTAAACTGACTAACACTCGTATGACTATTTTCTTATTTAAAATAATTGAAAAAAATTTTAATATGGAATTTTGTTAAAGCAGGAAATCAGAACATTGGCTTCATTTCAATTTCTTTGTTCTGTGAACATAGAATTTAAGAAAGAAGAAAATCAGAGACATTCAAATACTGTGAATTTAATTTACCATTTTTCCAGAAAAGTCTGTGATTCAGGGAAAATGGCTATATGGAAGTAAGACTGGATTGAGAATCAACAGAGAGGATATGGGAGAAATAAAAAGAACTCATGGTCATCCTCCACCATAATTTTAGTCTTTATGACATTGTTCTGTCATGACATAGTGATATTCAAAATCTCATTGAGTGAATTCTACTTAGATCACTTGCTATAAGAGGTATTTTAGAATACATAATAAAACCAGAAAAAATACAGCATAGTCTTTTTATTTACCCAATCTTACTCTTAATACTTGTTTCTGCTATAGATGCTCTACCAAGAGCATATTAGGAAGGCTGTCTAAGGAGTGGCTTAGAATTAGACATTCAGAGATTTAAATCTCTATCTTTTACTAATCTTCCAAACTTAAGCAAATAAATTAGCTCCTAATTCTTAATTATCTGATGAATGGACTTGGGAAAATTGTGTCTATCTTATACAATTATTACAAGAATTAACCCTAATACAAAAAGAAAATTACTGAACAGAGTAGCTTAAAATGTACTAAATATATATATTAGCAACTATTGGGGTCTTCCCTCATACTTCAGTCAGTAAAGAATCCACCTGCAATGCAGGAGCCTTCCTGCAAGGCAGGGAACCCAAGTTCAATCCCTGGGTCAAGAGAGATGATCCCCTGGAGAAGGAAATGACAACCCACTCCAGTATTCTTACCTGGAAAATCCCAGGGACAGTAGCATTAAATTTTATCTTCATTTTCCTTTCCTTTTATGGAATACAAAGCTATTATTCTGGGATTCTTGATCTACGAAGTATATATACAACAATAGCAAATAATTCTTTTTTATAAAGTTACAATGGTTTTTCTAACAGGGGTATTTTATAATATTTTATATTTAACTACAAATATTTTGATTCAGTTCAGTTCATTTCAGTCACTCAGTCATGTCCAACTCTTTACGACCCCATGGACTGCAGCACGCCAGGCTTCCCTGTCCATCACCAACTCCCAGAGTTTACTCAAACTCATGTCCATCGAGTCGGTGATGCCACCCAACCATCTCATCCTCTGTCGTCCCCTTATCCTCCTGCCTTCAATCTTTCCCAGCATCAGGGTCTTTTCCAAGGAGTCAGTTCTTCACATCAGGTGGCAAAAGCATTGGCGTTTCAGCTTCAACATCAGTACTTCCAATAAGTATTCAGAACTGATTTCCTTTAGGATGGACTGCTTGGATCTCCTTGCAGTCCATGGGCTCTCAAAAATCGTCTCCAAAACCACAGTTCAAAAGCATCAATTCTTCGGTGCTCAGCTTCCTTTATAGTCCAACTCTCACATCCATACATGACTACTGGAAAAACCATAGCTTTGACTAGACAGACCTTTCTCGGCAATGTCTCTGCTTTTTAAAAAGCTATCTAGGTTGGTCATAGCTTTTCTTCCAAGGAACAGCTGTCTTTTAATTTCATGGCTGCCGTCACTGTCTGCAGTAATTTTGCAGCCCCCCAAAATAAAGTCTCTCACTGTTTCCATTGTTTCCTCATCTATTTGTCATGAAGTGATGGGACTGGATGCCATGATCTTACTTTTCTGAATGTTGAGCTTTAAGCCAACTTTTCAGGCTGCTCTTTCACTCTCATCAAGAGGCTCTTTAGTTCTTTGCATGCTGCTATAAGGGTGGTGTCTTCTGCATATCTGAGGTTATTGAAATTTTTCCTGGCAATCTTGATTCCAGCTTGTGCTTCATCCAGCCCAGGATTTCGCATGATGTACTCTGCATATAAGATAAATAAGTGGGGTGACAATATACAGCCTTGAAGTACTCCTTTCCCAATTTAGAACTAGTCTGTTGTTCCATATCCAGTTCTAACTGTTGCTTCTTGGCCTGCATACAGATTTCTCAGGAGGCATGTAATCCACACAGTCAGGAGACATGTAGTCAAAGGCTTTGGCTAGTCAATTAGGCAGAGGTAGATGTGGCACCCCACTCCAGTACTCTTGCCTGGGAAATCCCATGGACGGAGGAGCCTGGTAGGCTATAGTCCATGGGGTCGCTAAGAGTCGGACATGACTGAGCGACTTCACTTTCATTTTTCCCTTTCATGCACTGGAGAAGGAAATGGCAACCCACTCCAGTATTCTTGCCTGGAGAATCCCAGGGACGGCGGAGCCTGGTGGGCTGCCGTCTATGGGGTCGCACAGAGTCGGACACGACTGAAGCGACTTAGCAGCAGCAGCAGCAGCAGATGTTTTTCTGGAAATTTCTTTCTTCTTCGATGAGTCAATGGATGTTGGCAATTTGATCTTTGGTTCCTCTGCCGTTTCTAAATCCAGCTTGAACATCTGGAAGTTCACAGTTCACATTCTGTTGAAGCCTGACTTGGAGATGTGTGAGATGAGTGCAATTGTGTGGTAGTTTGAACATTCTTTGACATTTCCTTTCTTTGAGATTGGATTGAAAACTGACCTTTTCCAGTCCTGTCGCCACTGCTGAGTTTTCCAAATTTGCTGGCATATTGAGTGTAGCACTTTAAAAGCATCATCTTTTAGGATTTGAAAGAACTCAACGGGAATTGTATCACCTCCACTAGCTTTGTTCATAGTGATGCTTCCTAAGGCCCACTTGACTTCCCATTCCAGGAGGTCTGGCTCTAGGTGAGTGATCACACCATCGTGGTTATCAGGGTCATGAAGATCTTTTTTATATAGTTCTTCTGTGTATTCTTGCCACATCTTCTAAATATCTTCCGCTTCTCTTATGTCCATACCATTCCTGTCCTTTATTTTGCCCATCTTTGCATGAAATGTTGCCTTGGTATCTCTAATTTTCTTGACGAGATCTCTAGTCTTTCCCATTCTGTTGTTTTCCTCTATTTGCTTTGATCACTGAGGAAGACTTTCTTATCTCTCCTTGCTACTTTTCAGAACTAAGCATTCAAATGGGTATATATTTCCTTTTCTCCTTGCCTTTAGCTTCTCTTCTTTTCTCAGCTGGTTGTAAGGCCTCCTCAGACAGCCATTTTGCCTTTTTGCATTTCTTTTTCTTGCGGATGGTCTTGATCCCTGTCTCCTGTACAATGTCACAAACCTCTGTCCATAGTTCTTCAGGCACTCTATCAGATCTAATCCCTTAAATCTATTTCTCACTTTCACTGTATAATCATAAGGGATTTGATTTAGGTCATACTTGAATGGTCTAGTGGTTTTCCCTACATTTTTCCAATTAAGTCTAAAATTTGCAATAAGGAGTTCATGATCTGAGCCACAGTCAGCTCCCAGTCTTGTTTTTGCTGACTCTATAGAGCTTTTCCATCTTTGGTGCAAAGAATATAATCAATCTGATTTCGATATTGACCATCTGGTGATGTCCATGTGTAGACTCTTATCTTGTGTTTTTGGAAGAGGTTGTCCGCTATCATGAGTGCATTCTCATCAAAAGTCTGTTAGCCTTTTCCTTTTGTACTCCAAGGCCAAATTTGCATGTTACTCCAGGTATTTCTTGACTTTCTACTTTTGCATTCCATTCCCCTATAATGAAAGGATATCTTTTTTGGATGCTGGTCCTAGAAGCTCTTGTAGGTCTTCATAGAACCCATGTTTTGATTATTCCTATGTAAACACAATATAAAATAGAAATACAATAAAGTGACAAACCAAAAATAATAATAATAATAATGAGACTCTATTATATTCGATTTTGGAACATGAGACATGACTGGAAAGACAGCCGCCCCCTCGCCCATCCTGCCCTGCATGTTCATGGGGAACTTGATGCTAAACCATTCCTAGAGGACCTGCTTCTGGGTGGGGGTTTCCTACAGGAGCAAAGATACTCCTTCACTGAGCTCTATTGAAAGTCAGCCCTCCACACAAGGGTTTGTTAAAAAAAAGGGAAAAAGGAAAAGTAAAAAAAAAAAAATTATAGATTTTGGTGTCAGATACACTTGAATCTAAATTAGAACTTTTCTGCTTTTAAGATCATGACTTGCAAATCCCAACTTCTTGTAGCTCCAGTTTCCTTGTTTGTAAAACAAAAATAATGATGCCTATTGTGTTGAGAGTCCTTGAAATTAAACCAGATGATGCTTAGCAGACCTCTTCAAAGAGAATGACTAACAGTCAATGGACCTAGCAATAATAATCAGTATTACCACCATTAGTTGAAGATGGCGCTGAGTATTTTTAAGTACAAAGAATGACCGATAAGAAGAGGTAGCTCACTGAAAGTGAGATGAACCTTCTAAAAATCTCTAGGTTTCTATAGGCTAAAGACTGCTGAACTGCCATTCTATTACCATAATATTGGGAAAGTTAAATACCTATTTTTCTTATCTGTTAAATGATGAGAGGAACTAATTTTAAACACATGAACCATTTTGATGCAACCTTTCTCCCCCCTACAATTGCACAAAGACTTTTTAAACTTTCTTAAGGTTGTTGTTGGTATGATACTGTTTATTTCCGCCTATGGAGCTGCTCTGTCTCAGTGTTCCTTCCCTAGCCACATTTAACCAGCTTTAACTGGTGTCAACTCTCTGTGACCTCTAGTGAGGCAAATGGCTGAAGCATCTGGCAGGTTCATTTGCACAGTAATGAGTTCTGTCTACTAGTCTGCTAGAGACTGATGGAAAGAAGAAGATTGCCTTCTACCACTGCCTATTAAATGTGATTGACATTCCTGTATGATATCTATCTTCCTTAGCAGTCCTCTCTCCTCCTCTGGAAACAGTTCATGAGCACAAAGAATTGTACTTAAATGAGGTCTGAAGCATTGTGCTCCTACTTTCATATATTTTGTTTCAATGGTTATGGGGTAAAATAGCAGAATTTTTAAAAAAAGAAAAAAATGATACTGTGTATAACTGGTATGAGAAGGAAGATTTTCATTATGAAAACAACAAATTAAAAAAAAAGTCTCCTTCAGTGAAAAATACAGAGAAAAAAAGGTAGAAAATATTTCCTTAACTCATTATGCTTTCTTTAGAATCTTAATTATGCTATTTCATTTGATATTTTCAAACACTGGCATTTATGATAGCTTTTACATCTACACTTATCCTCTAATCTTCCTTTTCATTTCTTCATTCAGTTTCTACTCTCTATTTTAAGATAACTTAGTTTTATGGTACAACTGCCACAAATGTCTTTAAAAAATGTCTCTTCATACCTCTGTAAGATATAAAACTGCAACACTTACATAATAACTCTAATTTTATACTTCTACAAGTATACATACAGCAGAAAACATTCCAAAAACCTCAAAATAAAAAGTATACTTTAATCTTATAAAAATTTTCTATTATACTTGCAACATTTCAGGCAATTAAATCCTATAAATTTATTTTAAGGCCTTATTTTTAAACAAAATGGAAGACTAAATTCTATTTAATTGCAAGAAATCATGGACAAGTCATATTGAAATTCTCTGCAGGAGTGAAATGTGGGAAGGATTTTCCATTTTGAGATATCTAAATACATTCCTGCTTATGTTTTATGATCTACATTTCATCCCAAACTTCATCATGGTTTAATTTTTAAACGTACCCAGTCATAACATTATTGATTCTATGTTCTGATAATTAGTAAAACTCAAATAGCTGTCCACCAACTTTGAACTATACGCATTGGGTCCCTGCCTAATCATTTTTCCCCATAGTACAACCACCATCTATCTATCTAGTTATCACAAAGCTCTGTCTGTTAGTTTAGGTTTTGGTTATATCTCCAGTTGGAGCTACTTTGAGGCATGAAATCTACCTTGCTCTTACCTAGAAGTTCTGGATGTACTGGTTTAAATTAACTGCTTGACTAAAGCAATATAACCATGAAAGTGAGAAGAGAGCAGAAATGTATTCTCATTCACTCTACATTCATTTTCATCAAATGAGAGAACAAGAGGCAGACAGCTGCAGGGGAAAAAAGCAAATTCTGCTATTTGGAGTCACTAAACAATTGTACTGCATCAAATGCTGACAATATTTTATTCCAATTTTTGCTGTTGCAGAACAGTAAGCACTAAAGAATGGTAGATATCATCCGTCAGCTCTAGCAAAACAATCATTCTCTACATTTTTATATAAAAACTAAAGTCTGGTTTCTCCATTGATGATTGCTTCACTAATGTATGGAGAAAAAGCTATTGGGATCTCTTCTGGTATTAGTATTATAATTTAATTTAACTCAGGGCACAGCAGGAAATAGATTAATAGCTACAAAATGCACACGTGAGTTAAAAGCATGAAAAGTAATTACTTCACCAATTACAGGAAGTCTAAATGAGCTGTGATTGACAGTACATGAAATGCATTAGAGCTGAAAAGTTGATTGGAAAGAAAAAGAAGACATATAATCTGCCAGATAGCTGTAGGAAATGCCATCTCGGGTGAATCAGAACTGTATTGGCAATATCTGAAATTGTCTTTAAATTCTGATCTTCTAATGATCATATTTAGTGTTGCTGTGAGAATTAGTCATAAATCTCTAATACAGCAATTCAACAAGTTAATGCCCAAATTAAAGCCAATCAAAGTAGATAATTTAAACACATAATATTCATTCAAAACTAGATAGATATAGCATATTGACAAGTAATCTTTTTTTTTTTTATTTATTCCCTCCCCCCCTTTTGACAAGTAATCTTAAAACAAAAAGTTTTCTTCCAGCTGTGCTGTGAATAGACTAAAACTCATCAATTCTTAAAATAGGCTTTTATAAAAGCAGTCTAGATTCAGAGATTATATCCGTTTCCCTTTAGAAATGAATATATGTGGGAAATTAGCATTTATATTTCATATTTGATATAAAATTTACCTAACTTATCCTAAAGCCATTTATAACAAATTGCCTATACTTTTATTCACTCTGTCTGCCTTAAAGAAAAATTCATTTTCCCTTTTCTGATTTTTGGAAATAACTTGAATGTTTAGGATTCACTTTGGCCTCTAAATATTCATTCAAATTCTGCTTCTTTTCTGGGGTTTAAAGATAAATATTTATGAATCATTCAGCATGTCAACCACATGTGGATTCTACAACGCTGTGAGCATATGTTATGTCTATCCTGCTTTCTGATTTTCTGATTGACAGCATGTGTTTAAGGGTGACTAGGCTTATTTCCTGCAGTTTAAAATTGATAGAAGTTTAGCAAAGCATATTCACTGATATATAATATTGCTTCCCTGATGACAATAGGAATGAAAATTGACATACAAACTCTTTGAACTTGAGAAAGAGAGAAACTTTAGCAGATTGTGGGCTTATGCAAATAGTGACATAAATTAATTTTGAAAATGGTGAGATTGCAACAGGAAGAAAGAAATTTGAAAGTGAACCAGTCAAAATTTCATGAAATTATAGAATATTTTCAAGCACTTTTCATTTTATGAATTTTAAATATGGACATTATTTTTTTTTATAGGTACATCTTATAAATTTCATTAATTTTCAGTTAAAAAAAGAAATTCAGTTACATGGTACAAAATTAAATAAAGTTCCACTGGAACTTTTGAAGAAATATATTACAACTTGAGTTTTGTAGTAACAAGTTAGAACATAAAATACTGATATAAAACAATGAAAACTACCAAAAACTACAGAGAATATATTCATCACTACTGAAACTGACATTACCATAGAACATCAAGAGGGGAAAGAGTTCATTATGATTTCCATTTAAAAATCAATTAAAATGGCTTTGATTTTCATTGCAAAAATTGATCAACATAAATTAAGGACAACAAAATTTGTTTTCTACAGTTTCTGTCAGTCGAAATTTCAAAACTAGAAGACGAAAGTTCTAGTTTTTTAGCCTAGCTACTGTCGGGGAAGAGGCAATGGCAACCCACTCCAGTACTCTTGCCTGGGAAATCCCATGGACGGAGGAGCCTGGTGGGCTACTGTCCATGGGGTCGCGAAGAGTCGGACATGACTGACGTGACTTAGCAGCAGCAGCACACCCTTTTGTAGGCTTCCCTGGTGGCTGGCTCAGTGGTAAAGAGCCCGCTTGCTCATGCAGGAGACTCAGGTTTGATCCCTGAGCCAGGAAGATCCCCTGTAAAAGGAAATGCCAACCCACTCCAGTATTCTTGAACCACATTTCCTAGCACAATGTCTTATATCATATATGTCAGCAATAGATAGTTATTGTACAAAACAAATGAGTTAAATAGTATATCCTTAGACACGGGATATGAGTTTGTCTGTCTCCACAAGAAACTATTATCTTTTATGGACTAGAAGAGTGTCTTATTAAGCTTTTTTATTTCCAGTTCCTATTACAAAGCCAAGAGTATAATACATACTCAATAAATATTTTATTAAATAAATGTACTTTCAAATGAATTTTGGAGAGACACAACTGAATGAAGAGGTAATCCTTACATTTACAAACCCCAAAACTCATTATAAGTAAACAAGAATGCTTCCCTATGTCAGAAGAGTATTTGGTTTCTTTAATCAAAAAGAGCTGTCTCTTACTTAACAGAAAATTTTTACTTACATTATGCCCTGATATAAATGTTAATGTGAGACCTCCTTTCTGCTTCTCACCCCAGATGTAGCCTCAAGTACTTCCTTCTTTTCCCTCCAAATGGACAAGATTTTTTGCTTTAAAAAGGAGCCAATGTACTTTGTATTGTGGAAATGAAAAGTAGTATTTGCTCAGAATACAATATCTGAAAATAAGAATACTGTGTCAATGGTTTTCACAATAGACAGAAATATAGGTGGCAATCACTATCTACTCACATGTGGAGCTGTTTCACCTATTAGATTGTGGCAAAGTTAATATTATATGGTGACAAAAAAAAAAGGGCTGAAGAATCAGAAAAATCAAGATTTGTCTAAATCCTGTTTCTGCCAAAGACTGGCATCTTGGGAAAATTAGTCAAGCACTTTAAATATGAACTCCTTCAACAATTATAGATTATAAAAATAATATATGTAATTCACAGAACTTGCTGTAAAGATTGTGTGTAACCCTATGAAAGTCTCTTCTTTAGTTTGCCAAAAACTAGCTTCATAGCTTTTCCTGAAAGAGTTAGAAGTCTATGGCATCAAAACTAATATTTTGCCAGATGCTCTGATTTCCTGACTATTTCTTAGTCCTCAGTCATGGTTTCCATGATACTTGGTGGTGACCACAGATAATTGGATTATTTCTTCCCTTATCCAAGTACCTTCCACAGGTAACTTTACTAAAAGAAAATCTGCATTAATATTCTCAGGAGTGTTTTGGAGTTCTTAAGGCTCTGGTTCAAAATTCAAACCACGGAGTCAGGAGGTTGAAAATTCATCACAGTTTTCTCTAGTCAATGCACCTTCTCTGATTTGATTCATGGTATTAATTAAATTCTATACTCTGGGATCGCTAGGTTCTTAGTACCTTGAAGCCCAACATACGTTTTTTTCTCTCTAAGGGGTCCAATTCTATAATTACAATCTCAGCTTTCAGGATGATTGCTTGTTCTATGGGTTTGCAAAGAATTTTCATTTGAAATACAAAACTGAGCAAAAATTATTTTGTTCTTGGATATATTTCTCTACCTCCAGGCAAATAGCTGCTTATTTGTTGCCATCCCAAAGGTTACCAAGAATCCCCAGAGGTTGAATCCTTAATAAGTACTTAAAAACATTTTCTTCCACAATAGTTTGCACAAAATTCCAAATCAGGGTTACATTTAAAAAGCCTTTTCTATTGAATTTCACTACAAATGGTGCCATATTCCATCATCTTTCCAAACTCCTAGATTTCTCCTTGGCTCACAGTGTATTTTACAGCTGACCACAAAATGCATATTAAACATTTAAGATCCATAACAATGCCAGATGTATAATAAGTTCTCAATAAATGGTAGCTAACTTTTTAATTCAATAGAATGGCTTTTTATAGAGACGGAACATTGTGGGAGAAAAAAAATCAGCAAAACATTTTTCCATTTTTTGTTTCACAGGTGAATTGGAGGAACATCTGGACTGGTTCCAAGTTTTCAAATCTGGTTTTAGGCATTCTGTAATGCTCCTCACTGCTTCCTGTAACCTATAAGTAATAAAATCAAACCTCTGTAGCTAGAGTTCACAAATGGCTGAGACAACTTTGTGCCCTTGCCCTTTGTTAAAACAATTTTGTTATTGTAACCTTTTTCTTTTTCACTATTGTTATGTCTAGGAGAACATCTCAAACTATTTTTCATTTCAAAGTAAGGTTAGAAAGGCCTGAAAGGCAAACGTAGCTAAGAATTCCGAGGGCTTTGAAATAAGAGTCCATGCACCCTTCTGACATGGCTCAGCTAGGCAGTAAACCAGTTGTAAGATTTACAAGTATCTCAACCCAAAAGATAGCAGAGTTGGGCTAAGCTCAACAAGGTCCAAACATACAATCCTTTGCTTTTTGTTATTCTTTCTCCGCTAGAACAAACAGTCTGAATTTGAAAACCTGTTGCCCTGGGCATTGTTGGAGCAAGAGATCTAACATCATTGTTGAACCTGTCCCTGAGTCTAACCTTCCTGTGTGGGCTTGTGTGGGTGTTTAGAATTATAAATTAAAAGAAGGTTAGAAATACTATGAGGGTCTTTTGTGCAGCTGTATTTGTTCTGTTTAAAACATTATGCTAGCCATATTTCCTAAACATCGTGCAAAGAAGCAATAAATAAAAGGCATCTGCATTCCCAATTTATCAGATTTTTATATTTTTAATAAGCCAGCTATTTGCTAACACAGTATGATACCATTTATGGCACTTAAGGATTAAGACAACTGTGCCTAAGCAGACAGCTTCATGTAAATGTGGCTGCAAGTAGAGAGGAGGGGTGTTCACTGAGAGGAGAACTAGAGATCTGTTGGCAAAAAAACAAATGTCCTCCACATTTTTTCCACAAGAAAATTCTATAGTCTATTAAACCACAAGCACAATATCATCTTGCTGAAAAAAAGTTGTATATGTGTGTGTTGTTAAGGCTTGTGTGTGTGAGTTGCTTCAGTCGTGTCCAACTCTTTGTGACCCCATGGACTGTAGCCTTCCAGGCTCCTCTGTCCATCAGGTTCTCCAGGCAAGAGTTCTGCAGTGGGTTGCCATGCCCTCCTCCAGAGAATCTTCATGAGCCAGGGATCGAACCCACGTCTCTTACATCTCCTCCACTGGCAGGCAGGTTCTTCATCACTAGCACCACCTGGGAAGCCCCAGCTTATCTATGTCCAACTCTTTGCAGCCTCATGGGCTGTAGCCCGCCAAGCTCTTCTGTCTTGGGGATTTCCCAGACAAGACTACTGGAGTGGGTT
Source organism: Giraffa tippelskirchi (assembly GCF_054371585.1). Classification (NCBI taxonomy): domain Eukaryota; kingdom Metazoa; phylum Chordata; class Mammalia; order Artiodactyla; family Giraffidae; genus Giraffa; species Giraffa tippelskirchi. Next base: position 116,741,878 of record NC_137278.1, read on the forward strand.
GCTATTTCCTTCTCCAGGGGATCTTCCTAACTGAGGGATTGGACCTGTGTCCCTTGCATTGGCAGGTGGATTGTTTACCACTGAGCCACCTGGGAAGCCAATATGTGTGTGTGTGTATGCATATATACATGTACATTTCAATATATATGTAGATATAAAAGTATATACATACATATATATGTGTTTATATATTTGATAGTACTCTCATTACCTTTAAAATAAAGTATCATAGGATGAAAGGCATAGGAAAGAACATTGAACTAACACTTGTATATCCTAAAATATTCAAGCCAAAAAATAATCAATGTAACTATAAAAAATTATATTTAGGATTATTGTAGTTTGTTTCCACAGGTATAATGCACTCTCACTTTTTCATTTTTAAATTCATTCTTTTATTCAATACAAGTTATTTATCTTAAATATATAAATAGAATGGAAAAGGATAATTTATAGTACCCTGAGGATAAAAGTAGAGTGTAGATAAAGAACAGAGATGGGAAGTATAACTACAGTGCCTTAATGAAAAATAACAAAAAAGGCAGGCAAATATTGGCAACAATATATGAAATCTAGATAAGCAAAGAATTTTTTTTCATAGCCAACATGGCCGCTGGAATGAAGCTGGTTTCCCAGAGTAGCCCCTAGTCTTTAGTGAAGGGAATCGTTTGCAAAAGCAAGATAGGAAGCAAGATTAGCCTGTTTGAACCATATATTCAACTACTATTTTTTCATTATATTATTAATTGATTTTTATTCAAAAATGCATTGGGTGGTTCCTATGTTTTTACAACTATTAATTTAGGTTGAACAAATAACAAGATCTAAAACAGAGTATTTACCTTCAAAAACTTAACTCTGTACTATGTAAAAACTTATTTGATGAGGTTGCATTTGTAACATATTCAGAATATTGCAAGTACCATATGAAGCATTTCATTTAACTAACAAACCACATAACAAGAATATTTGCAATGACTATGTCTTGTTACAAAAGGATCCAAGAAGTAGGTACAAAGACAAGGGTTTTCTTAAAGGGTTTATTTAAAGGGTTGGTTTCCTCCTGTTAGCTAATAAAGATCACTGCCAGCAGGACATAGGATTTTAAAAAGATGCCCCTCATCTTCACACTGCTATGTTTAAAAATGGGTAACCAATAAGGACCTACTGTAGAGCATATGGAACTCTACTCAGTGCTTGGTGGCAGCCTGGATGGGAGAGTAGTTTGGAGGAAAATGGATACATGTATATTTGTGGCTGAGTCCCTTCACTGTTCACTTGAAACTATCACAACATTGTTAATAGACTATACTTCAATACAAAATATTGTTTTAAAAGAATATCCCTGAAACACTTGATAAGGGATTGTTATCCAAAATCTGAAAAGAACTCTTAAAACTCAACAATAAGAAAACATAAAACCTGACAAAAACATGGTCTAAAGACCTTAATAGACACCTCACCAAAGAAGATAAATGAATAAGCATATGAAAATATGGTCCACATCATATGTCATCAGAGAAAGACAAGTTAAACCAACAGTGAGATACCTCTACACACCCGTTAGAATGGCCAAAATCCAAAGCCCTAACAACGTCAAATGTTGTGAAAATGTGGAGCAAAAGGTACTCATTCATTGCTGATGGGACAGAAAAATGGTACATCCACTTTGGAAGATAGTTTATCATTTTCCTATAAAAGTAAACATACTGTTACGGTGCGATCAAGCAGTTGTTTTCCTTGCTTGATACTTATCTGAAGGAATTGAAAATTTATATCCATGTAAAACCTGCACAAGGATGTTTGCAGCAGCTTTATTCATAATTGCCAATGCTTAGAAGCAAACAAGATGGTCTTCAGTAAATTAATGGATTGAAAAACCCTGGTACATCCAGAAAATGGAATATTTTCAGTTCAAAACACAAATAAGCTCTCAAGCCATAAAAAGACTTGGGGGTAACATTAATACTTATTGCTGTCATTGTTTAGTCGCTCAGTCATGTCCAGCTCTTTGCGACCCCAGGGACTGCAGCACGCCACGTTTCCCTATCCTTCACCATATCCTGGAGTTTGCTCAATCTCATGTCCATTGAATCAGTGATGTCATCCAACCATCTTATCCTCTGTTGTCCCCTTCTCCTGCCTTCAATCTTTCCCAGCTTCAGAGTCTTTTCCAATGAGTTGGCTTTTTGCATCAAGTGACCAAATTATTGGAGCTTCAGCTCAGCATCAGTCCTTCCAATGAATATTCACAGTTGATTTCCTTTAGGATTGACTGGTTTGATCTCCTTGCTGTCCAGTGAACTCTCAAGAGTCTTCTCCAACACCCAATTCAAAAGCATCAATTCTTTGATTCTCAACCTTTTTTATGGTCTAACTTTCACATCCATACATGACTACTGGAAAAACCGTAGCTTTGACTATATGGATCTTTGTCAGCAAATTAATGTCTCTACTTTTTAATAGGCTGTCTAGGTTTGCCATAGCTTTTCTTCCAAGGAGCAAGCATCTTTTAATTTCATGGCTGCTGTTACCATGTGCAATGATTCTGGAGTCCAAGAAAATAATATCTGTCACTGTTTCCATTGTTTCCCCATCTATTTGGCATGAAATGATGGTCAACATAGATCCCAGATCCCTCTTACCAGATAATTTAAAAACAAAACAAAAATAAACAACCTCTGTCATTGGCTCGCCCTTTCTTTACTCAGTTCCTAAAAAGATCTTGAAGTTCTTTCCCATGTTAATACAAGTAAAACTACATCCCCTAGTTTGATAAATTATTATATAAGTTCATATACTCTCGAGGTGGTGGAAATCTTCATTGCTCTGTTGTCCATTGGGAATCCTTGCCATACAGGAAGCCCGTGTTGTACACCTTGCCTCCTAGGCACACCAAAGCCCACGGATCCACTATGCTCTGAGGTCCCACTACCACTCCACAGTGGCTCTTCTGGTGGGCTCAGATCCTGCTATAAGGAAGAAATCATTGTCCCTGTCTTACCATTGGGAATGTCTTCATTTTTGCCCCATTAAAATTAGAAGCTTTCACTTCTCTCCTACAATCCTTTTCCTCCATATCCTCTCTCTTTGGTGGTGGAAGTCTAGATCCCTCATAATTTTCCTTCAAAAGAGGAAATTAGAAATTTCCAGGCCTTTAGAAATTTAATGTTGGTCTATTTTTCCTATAGTCTGACAAGTTAAAATGCTGAAATCCAACTCTTTTTTTAAATTAGGTGCCCTTATTACATTAATGTAGTATGCATGAATCAACAATAGCAAAAAGTAATTTTAAATAGTTGGTTTGATTTTTAACATTTTTGTTTCTGGAAATGGAGAGAGATAGCCTTGAAACTTAGAAATTTCCCAAGCCTATTAACCTGAGACTACTGTCTTGCTAACTTATAGCTGACAATATTAATAGTATGCACTGTTCATTACTGGACATGAGCAAAGTTAGAAGAAATTTAATAAATTATCTTACTTCCCTCCTTGTTAAATTCCAAAATGGCCAATTTACCTATGAATAACATTTGCTCTAGATGAAAGGAAGTACTGTTCTTTATTTATAATAAGTATCTGACATCGTGGATCAAATAATTAAATCATACAATTGGCAGTGCTGGCCTGACATCCAGAATAATACAAAACATAGAAGCTGATATTTAAAAATAATAGCCCTTTCTTGAGTTACTTATGTGGAAAAGTCTAACTAAAATGGATTATGGAATAGAACGAAGTTGTATGTTTTAAAGCTTAAAAAGGTGTTTTGGGGATGATAAAACAGTATCTAGAGCACCCACATCACTTTGAAATAAAATGGAAATATTAATTAAAAAAATTCAAGTCCTATATGTTGAACATCAATAACTTGAAAATATCACCATTTTAGGATGTCATGTTAAGGTGAGTAAAAGATCTGGAAGTTTTCATTCTCTGGAAACCCCCTACCTACTGAGGATAGTGTAGAGAAAAGAAAAAGACCTTCTTAAACATTTGTTGCCCACTGCCACAGATGAGTTATGTTCATTTTAAGAGCCCTCTAAGATAGGTAGACCAAACATTATATTTTATGCTTGACAGTCTACAGAGTTTCATCAACCTGATTAAAGTCTGTCAAGATCAATTCCAAACAATGTGCAGGAAGTTAAGTAAAATAAGATACTCAAGAAAAAAAAAAAACAAAAAACATGTTATGCTGAGTGTCCAAACTTTTACAAAGACATTAGAACATGTAGCCTAATTTTGACTGACAAGATCAGATGTTTCTTAAAAGAAATAATGCAACATTTTTAAAAGAAATTGAAACAATTTATGCTTTTAAGCTTATATTCCTGACACTCATCAATAACATTAGAGTTCTTCTCCATACACTCTGTCTACTTCTACCCTATACTATAAATATCTATATAATTAAAGAAAATATTTTCTCAATTTACTATTCCCACTCAACTTGTGTGTTCTTGGAAAATATATTTCTTGTCCACACTACAGAGTAGCTTCCAAGATTTGTGAAAATTTATTCCTAGGAAGAATTGATTTTTAAGTAAAACATTTATTTTAGACTCTTAATACATCTACAATCTTGCCTTTTCATATTGTATTTATTTTATTTTAATCTGAATGCTTGAAATAATATATAAATTATGGTAGATAGACTCCCAAGCTAGCACAAAAAGAATCCAAGCTCCTAGTCTTCATGGCCTTGTATACCCTCTTCCCTTGAGTAATTTATTCTAACCAAAAGAATATGGGAAATGTTGAAAAGTGTTTCCATGATTAGGCTACAAAAGATTATGCCTTTTGTTTTGATAGCAGATTCTGTCTCTTGTTGGTTTTGGTGAAGTTAGATGTAGAAAGGCCTATGTGACAGGAAGTGAGGAAAAACTCCAGCCAATGTCCAGTAAAAACAGAAGGAAAAAAAAAAATACAAGGGCCTCAATTCAACAGCCCACAAGGAGCTGATTTTTTCAGGAACCACCAAGTGAGCCTAGAAGCAGATCCTTCACATTCAAGCCTTTAGAAAAGCCTCCAGCCCTGTCTGATATTTTGTCTCTAGCCCTGTGAGAGATCCTAAATTAGAGGACCCAACTAAGTCATGCCTAGATTCCTGACCAATAGATGTCATAAAAAGTATGTATAACTATAGTTTTAACCACTGAATGTGTGGTGATTTATTAGTCTGTTAAGAGATAATGACTGACATAACAATGAAAATAAATCAGAAGAACAGCATTTTAATGTTATGAATCATTGATATGAAGAGTTTCTTTGTATTCAAAAGTAGATTTATATTTTCTGAAATTCTTTGTTAGTTTGGGTGTGTGGGCCTAGCATCAATAATAGCAAAATACCACCATCTGCTCAATGGCTTACATCATGGTTCTTCTACCCTTGGCCCCTGAAATCTATTTAATCCACAAACCAAGTTGATTCACACTTGATATTTTTTGCATTTCCACCCACTTCTCTCTTTTCCTACTCGTTTCAACATTACTGGCATTTACACACTACATCATGCTTTCTCTATTCACTTTATAGGTTCTCTTTCTCCTATTCATCCATTTTATTCAGAAAATCCAGGGGAAGACCTTAAAATTCATGTCTGATCATGTGTCTAACCTTTTATAGATTTTGTAGAATAAAGCACAAAATCTTTAATGGAATGCACCTGTGTAAATATAACATGGCACCTGCTGACCTCTCCAGGTTTCATGTGATGGATTGTTCACTATACTTCAGATAGACTGGCATTCTGCTTTTACTTCTTAAATGGGCCATACTTTGTTCTTTTACATGATCTTCCTCTGTCAGGAGTACTCTTTTCTTCTACAGTCATTTCCCTGAGAACACTGATATTTCAGTTTACGATCACTTCTTAAAAGGAAAATCTCCCCAGCCCCTGATTTAGGTTAGATTTCCCTGTTGCATGCTTTAATTCTACCCTATACTTCATCATCAGTTCAGTTCAGTTCAGTCACTCAGTCGTGTCCGACTCCTTGTGACCCCATGAACCGCAGCACACCAGGCCTCCCGGTCCATCACCAATTCCCAGAGTCCACCCAAACCCATGTCCATTGAGTCGGTGATGCCATCAAACCATCTCATCCTCTGTCGTCCCCTTCTCCTCCTGCCCTCAATCTTTCCCAGCATCAGGCTCATTTCAAATGAGTCAGCTCTTTGCATCAGGTGGCCAAAGTATTGGAGTTTCAGCTTTAACATCAATCCCATCAATGAACACCCAGGACCTATATCCTTTAGGATGGACTGGTTGGATCTCCTTGCAGCCCAAGGGTCTCTCAAGAGTCTTCTCCAACACCACAGTTCAAAAGCATCAACTCTTCAGTGCCCAGCTTTCTTTATAGTCCAACTCTCACATCCATACATGACCACTGGAAAAACCATAGCCTTGACTAGACGGACCTTTGTTGGCAAAGTAACGTCTCTGCTTTTTAATATTCTGTCTAGATTTGTCATAACCTTCCTTCCAAGGAGTAAGCATCTTTTAATTTCATGTCTGCAATCACCATGTGCAGTGATTTTGGAGCCCAGGAAAGTAAAGTCTGACACTGTTTCCACTGTTTAGCTATCTATTTGCCAGGAAGTGCTGGGACCAGATACCATGATCTTAGCTTTCTGAATGTAGAGCCTTAAGCAAAATTTTTCACTCTCCTCTTTCATCAAGATGCTCTTTAGTTCTTCTTCACTTTCTGCCATAAGGGTGGTGTCATCTGCATATCTGAGGTTATTGATATTTCTCCCAGCAATCTTGATTCCAGTTTGTGCTTCCTCCAGCCCAGTGTTTCTCATATACTCTGCATATAAGTTAAATAAGCAGGGTGACAATATACAGCCTTGACGTACTCCTTTTCCTATTTCGAACCAGTCTATTGTTCCATGTCCAGTTCTAACTGTTGCTTCCTGACCTGCATATAGGTTTCTCAAGAGACAAGTCAGACGGTCTGGTATTCCTACCTCTTGCAGAACTTTCCACAGTTTCTTGTGATCCACACAGTCAAAGGCTTTGGCATAGTCAATTAAGCAGAAATAGATGTTTTTCTGGAACTCTCTTGCTTTTTCAATGATCCAGAGGATGTTGGCAATTTGATCTCTGGATCCTCTGCCTTTTCTAAAACAAGCTTGAACATCTGGAAGTTCACGGTTCACGTATTGCTGAAGCCTGGCTTGGAGAATTTTGAGCATTACTTTACTGGCGTGTGAGACGAGTGCAATTGTGCGGTAGTTTGAGCATTCTTTCGCATTGCCTTTCTTTGGGATTGGAACGAAAACTGGCCATTTCCAGTCCTGTGGCACTGCTGAGTTTTCCAAATTTGCTGGCATATTGAGTGCAGCACTTTCACAGCATCATCTTTTAGGATTTGAAATAGCTTAACTGGAATCCATCAGCTCCACTAGCTTTGTTCGTAGTGATGCTTCCTAAGGCCCACTTGACTTCACATTCCAGAATGTCTGGCTCAAGGTGAGTGATCACACCATCATGATCATCTGGGTCAGTAAGATCTTTTTTGTACAGTTCTTCTGTGTATTCTTGCCACCTCTTCTTAATATCTTCTGCTTCTGTTAGGTCTTTACCATTTCTGTCCTTTATTGAGCCCATTTTCCATGAAATGTTCCCTTGGTATCTCTAATTTTCTTGTAGAGATCTCTAGTCTTTCCCATTCTATTGTTTTCCTCTATTTCTTTGCATTGATCACTGAGGAAGGCTTTCTTATCTCTCCTTGCTATTCTTTGGAATTCTGCATTCAAATGGGTATATCTTTCCGTTTCGCCTTTGCTTTTCGCTTCCCGTCTTTTCACAGCTATTTGTAAGCCCTCCTCAGACAACCATTTTGCTTTTTTGCATTTCTTTTTCTTGGGGATGGTCTTTATTCCTGTCTCCTGTACAATGTCACCAACCTCTGTCCATACTTCATCAGGTGCTCTATCAGATCTAGTCCCTTAAATCTATTTCTCACTTTCACTGTATAGTCATAGGGGATTTGATTTAGGTCATACCTGAATGGTCTAGTAGTTTTCTCCACTTTCTTCAATTTCAGTCTGCATTTGGCAATAAGGAGTTCATGATATGAGCCACAGTCAGCTCCCAGTCTTGTTTTTTGCTGACTGTATAGAGCTTCTCCATATTTGGCTGCAAAGAATATAATCATTCTGATTTCAGTGTCGACTATCTGGTGATGTTCACGTGTAGAGTCTTCTCTTGTGTTGTTGGAAGAGGGTGTTTGCTATGACCAGTGCATTCTCTTGGCAGAACTCTATTAGCCTTTGCCCTGCTTCATTCTGTACTCCAAGGCCAAATTTGCTTGTTACTCCTGGTGTTTCTTGACTTCTTACTTTTGCATTCCAGTCCCCTATAATGAAAAGGACATCTCTTTTGGGGTGTTAATTCTAGAAGGTCTTGTAGGTCGTCATAGAACTGTTCAACTTCAGATTCTTCAGCCTTACTGGTCAGGGCATAGACTTGGATTACTGTGATATTGAATGGTTTGCCTTGGAAACGAACAGAGATCATTCTGTCATTTTTGAGATTGCATCCAAGTACTGCATTGAGGACTCTTTTGTTGACCATGATGGCTACTCCATTTCTTCTAAGGGATTCCTGCCCACAGTAGTAGATATAATGGTCATCTGAGTTAAATTCAGCCATTCCAGTCCATCTTAGTTCCTGATTCCTAGAATGTCGACGTTCACACTTGCCATCTCCTGTTTGACCACTTCCAATTTGCCTTGATTCATGGACCTAACATTCCAGGTTCCTATGCAATATTGCTCTTTACAACGTCGAGCTTTGCTTCTATCACCAGTTCCATCCACAAGTGTGTGTTGTTTTTGCTTTAGCTCCATCCCTTCATTCTTTCTGGAGTTATTTCTCCACTGACCTCCAGTAGCATATTGGGCACCTACTGACCCGGGGAGTTCATCTTTCAGTGTCCTATCTTTTTACCTTTTCATACTGTCCATGGGGTTCTCAAGGCAAGAATACTGAAGTGGTTTGCCATTCCCTTCTCCAATGGACCACATTCTGTCAGACCTCTCCACCATGACCCGTCCGTCTTGAGTGGCCCCACACGGCATGGCTTAGTTTCATTGAGTTAGACAAGGCTGTGGTCCATGTGATCAGATGGCTAGTTGTCTGTGATTGTGGTTTCAGTCTGTCTGCCCTCTGATGCCCTCTCTCAGTGCCCACCGTCTTACTTGGGTTTCTCTTACCTTGGACATGGGGTATCTCTTCACTGCTGTTCCAGCAAAGTGCAGCCACTGCTCCTTACCTTGGACGTGGGGTAGCTTCTCTCGGCCCCCACCCCTGATCTTGGACCTGGGGCAGCTCCTTCATCATAGTGCTTATTTAAAATACTAGCTCGATATCTCTCTTCCCTGCTAGGTTTTACTTTTCTGAGGACAGGAAGATAGCTTCCCATTTATTCCAGCATCTAAAAACGGCGACCCACTCCAGTATTCTTGCCTGGAGAATCCCATGGACAGAGGAGCCTGTCTGGGCTATAGTCCATGGGATTGCAACAGTTAGACACGACTTAGCAACTAAAGCACCATCAAAATATATAGGCTACAACAGATGTTTCATTATCAAGGGTCTCAATTGGGAGGATGTGATCTTTCCCTCCCAGGACATACTTGGCAATGTTTAGAGACATTTCTGGTTGTTACAACTAGGGAGGAGGAAAAGAGTGGGTGCTCTTAATACCTAGGAGATAAAGATGAAGGATGCTGCCATACATCCTACAACTCACTGGGCAGCCTCTATAAGAAGGAACTATCCAGCCCAAAATGTCAATAGTACTGAGACTGAGAAACTCTGATGTGCAGGGTAATGTTTATTGAGTGAACAAGTCAAATAACTAGTGAATAAACTAATTTTTCATTATAAAGAAATGCAAGATTCAGAAAACATGAAGCAAAAGCTTTTGTTTTTATTAGTATATGATTTTTTTTGTATTTAATAAAAATAGATTCATCTATTCACTCTATTTTTAAGCATTAACTGACTCAGTCATTGTTCGTGGTGATCATAGGGATTCTATGATAAACCCTGTACTTGATGATCTTAAATATCAGAGGAAGTAAAAGATGAAAAACTCATAAATAATTAGGCTTTGATAAGTGTTAGAGAATAAATAAACAGAATGATATAGAAATTGTTAGAGGAGATAAGAGTTGGCAATACTTTAACAAAGACAGTCAAGAAGTTAGTTATGCACAGAACTGGAGGGAGAATATCCCAGGTGTAGAAATAGTGGATGCAAACTCCACTAGACAGGAAAGACCTTGGTGTACACAGGAAACTTATAGGATTCCAGTAGAGTTGGATCACACACATGTGAAATTATTTCAAAGAGCAAAAAGAATTTACTGAATAGTTTGAGGTAGAAGAATAACATGATTTGTCTTATATTCTTAAAATGACATTATACTTCTGTGTGGAGAATGGATAAGGAAAGAAAGATGAAGGGAATAAAGTAAGGCACTGCTTACAAGAGTACAGCGAAAATAATAATCTGGAGATGTAAGGGGCTTTTCTGGTGGCTCAGACAGTCAAGAATCTGCCTGCAATGCAGGCAACCCACTTTTGATCCCTGGGTTTGAAACATCCCCTGGAGAAGGGAATGGATATCCACTTTAGATTTCTTGCCTGGAGGGCTGCAGCCCACGGGTTGGAACAACTGAATGACTAGCGCTTTTACTTTCTTTTGGAGATGTGAAGATGTAAAGAAATGAATGGATGTGAAGTATATTTTGGAGATAGAATTTGTGTGACTTGTTGAGAAATTGAATGTTGATAATGAGAAGAAAGAGAGATATAAATAGTAACCCTAATTCTTTTTTTTTTTTTTTTGGCTTGAGTAAATGGATTAAAAATGTTATGTTTCATTGAATTTGTAATGACTGAAGAAAAAGCTATGGCAGGAAAAATCAAGCATTCTGTCTTAGATATGAGACGTTTGAGATATCCATGGGTAATTCTATAAGAGATTTTATAGACCAAAATCAGTTCACAAATATGGTCTACTACCCGGTCTCATAAGTAAAGTTTTGTTAGAACACAGACACTCTTATTTGCTTACATATTGTCTCTGGCTGTTTCTGTGCTACAATAGCAGAATTTCAGTAGGGAGCATATGGTCTGCAAAGCCTAAAATATTTTTTATATCGCCCTTTACAGGAAAAATTGCTGAGCCTGCTATATTCATTTACGTGAAGTGTCCCAAGCACCAAAAAAGCACCTGGCATTTCACAGGTGCTTAATAATATGTGTTGTTGAAATTAATTTCAAGCAGACAGTTAGACTTAAGAACTTGGAGGTCAGCGATCAAGTCTTAGATTGAGATATATATTTTGAGATCATCAGGGTGGTCATGTTTTGAAATCTTAGAATTAAATAAGTTGCCTACAAACACCACATTAGGGACTTCCCTGATGGTCCAGTGATTAACAATCCACTTTCCAATACAGGGGATGCAGGCTTGATCCCTGATCCGGGAACTAAGATCCCATATGCCCTCGGGCAACTAAGCCCACATCTGCAACTACTGAGCCCTCGTGCCACAAGTAAGATCTGACACAACCAAATAAATAAATAAACACTGTGTTAATGAAAAGAAAGAGAATGGATATAAGAGAAGAAATAGTAAAAATAAGGCAAAGGAAAGGGGAGGAGAGTTGAATCTTAGAAGCATGTTAAAATGTAGAGATGCCATAACAAAATACAAGGAGAAGCTTGTAAGGTAAGAAAAAGTATATATGGTACTTTATGCTGAAAGAGGGGATTGAGGAAAGAGAGGAGAATGATTTGTGTTAATTTGGAAATGGTGCTTTGAAGTAAAGTGATAATGATGAGAGCCACTTTGGAGCATTCCAAAAAGAGAAGTGAATAACAGTGCATACAATACCTCCAGCTTTGCTAAAACTCAAGCAGAGCAATTAAATTCAAGCAGAGCATTCGGACGATGCTGTAAAGACAAGGAAGATTTTCTTTTAAGTGATTATTCTTTAAACAAGAGACACTGGAAGGTTTTAGTGACAGCAGTTATACAAAGAGGAAAAAAACTAATATTGTAACTGTGAGGTAATAACTTCTTGAGAAATTAGGAGATTTACAGTCCAGAGAACATTTGGAGGGTTTGTTGTTTGACAAGAGAAGAAACGTTTATTCCCTCATAATAGATGTTAAAATGGAGCAAATGGAAGCAAATGAAAGAAAAATTGAAGATGTTGTCACTGAAATAATTTTCAATTGCAAATAACAATAAAATTCAATGTGGCTACTTAAACAAATGTAAATTATTATTAATTTATTATTATTATTGATATGAATACTGTTTCATAGAAGCTGAAAATTCAGGAGAAAAAGTTCCAAGAGTGTTTAAATCTATTATAATGATGAATCAGTTATAAAAATGTAATTATACCTGGTTGCTGATTACCTCTATATTTGCCTTAATTCTCTGTACTAGCCTGTGGCATTACATTAATAGCAGCAGCTTCAAATCTTATACCTTTGCACCACCTAATCTGAAAGAAATTGTAAGCTTCTTTTCATCAGAAACTTCAGAAAGATATCCCATTTCACTGTCTTTGATTGATTATATATTTTTCATCACGTCATCTTTAGGTAAACAAAGAGTATAAACTAATTGGCTTCACCCTATCTTGGATTGGAGTCTGTTCTACCTGGTCTCATTGCTGAGTCTTGAGATGATGGTTAGAAATTCCAGTGAACTCTGAAGTGTAGTAGCCAAGAGAAAGGTGAATGATTAATGGTGAGTACAAACCATAAGGGCTTCCCTGGTAGCGTGGGCTTCCCTGGTAGCTTAGCTCATAAAGAATCTGCCTGCAATGCAGGAGACCCTGGTTTGATTCTTGGGTCGGGAAGATCCCCTGTAGAAGGGACAGGCTACTCACTCTAGTATCTTGGGCTTCCCTGGTAGCTCAGACGGTAAAGAATCCACCTGCAATATGGAAGACCTGGGTTCGATCCCTGGGATATTCCCTGGTTGGGAAGATGCCCTGGAAGAGGGCAAGGCAACCCACTCCAGTATTCTTGGAGAATCTCCATGGACAAGAGGAGCCTGGCAGGCTACAGTCCACGGGATCGCAAAGAGTCGGACATGACTGAACAAGCAAACACACACAAACCATACAGTGAATTTTTTCTGTATAAGAATGATGTGAAATTTAAATTATACAACTAAATATTAATAAATCTCACTTTCTATGCACATTCTTTAATTATGCAAATCATTCAGTTTTAAACGAGCTTCCCAGGTGGCGCTAGTAGTAAAGAACCCGCCTGCCAATGCAGGTGACGTAAGAGACCCGTTCAATCCCTGGGTCTGGAAGATCCCCTGGAGGAGGGCGTGGCAATTTACTCCAGTGTTCTTGCCTGGAGAATCCCATGGGTAGAGGACCTTGGCGGGCTACAATCCATAAGGTTGCAGAGTTGGACATGACTGACACTATTTAACATCTATGCATGCTCAATTTCAAATTTACACTCCAGAATTTGAGTAATTTTGAATATCAGAGACCAAGTGAACAGTAAACTCTGAGTACTGAATTTTCACTTTGTGGAATCACTTTGAAAAAGAACTCCAGGATCTGACCTGCTGCTGTTTATGTGCATCAGCAAGGGATATATAATTATATATAGGGATTATATAATTTAAAATGTCATAATAATGTCATCTGAACATTCATTAATTTATGAGTCTGGTGCTTAATATACACTTAATGAATAGGGTAAATTACATCATTACTGTTGTTCAACCACTCAGTCATGTCCGACTTTGTGTCCACATAGATGGCAGTGTGTCAGGCTTCCCTGTCCTTCTCTATCTATCTCCTGGAGTTTCCTCAAACTCATATCCATTGAATCGGTGATACCATCCAACCATCTCATCCTCTGTCATCCCATTCTCCTACTGCCTTCAATCTTTCCCAGCATCATGGTCTTTCACAAACTGGTCAATCCTAAAGAAAAATCAACCCTGAATACTCATTGGAAGGACTGATGCTGACTGAAGCTGAAGCTCCAATACTTTGGCCACCTGATGTGAAGAGCTGACTCATTGGAAAATACATCATTATATACCATGTAATTTATTTCAGGGATCATGCACTACAGAATGCAAGAGAATTCTTCAGGAATGAAAAACAACACCAAAGAGAAAAATATATTAATGCTTTTACATTTATTTGCTCCAAGAATGAGCACACGCAAATACATGCACATGTTCATTCTTTGCATTCTGATGGAAATTTTAACCTTAAATTATGTTGACTTTGAATAGAAAATGTGGATAAAAATCAAAACAATGTTTCTAAAGAAAGAATAAAATGTGGTTATCATGTAAGATTAAGAACAAGAAAGAATTATCAGGCAGTTTTCCTCAAAGGGAAGTCATTTCATTCTATAAAAATTATAAACCATAGGCCACAAACCTCCTTTTGCAAGAAGCTGCATCTCTTTGTTTTCTATTATTCATTGTAACTTCTGGCTAGAATTTCCCAGTTCGGACTTTTGAGAAACTTGAAGTTGAAGCTTCATATTTTTTTTTCTTTTCAATAGAGAGTTTCAAACACCAGGAGAAAAGTAATATCGATTATCTAAACACACTGTGAAAACATAGTATAATTTTAAAACATTTTGAGTACTCAACTGAGGTTTTGTGGTATTTTGTTTAAAGTGATGAGTCAGTCCAGGTGTGTGGCTTCACTAACAGCTTTCAGCTGCTGCAGAGCAGGTGCAAACCTGGTGATTATTAGGATGAAACCAGGAGAGTGTTACCAGATGAGGGCTATGGCAGGAGAGGCATCCAGGAAGCTGAGGATAGTCACAGACTGTGGTTGTATACTGCCATGGTCAGGTGGGTATCATGGATTAATAGTTGTCTTATGATAGGGAGATCGCTTTTGTAATAAGTGGTTAAACTCATTAAATGGCATTATGTGGAGGAAGGAGAATGGAGACCCGTTTCCAACAGAATTAAATATTCCAACTTAGCCTAAAATCTTTCAGAGTCAATGTATGTATCTACTGAATGTATATATCTACTGAGAGTGTAAGTAGATAACTCAGGTTGGCTCACACCAGGGATTGAAACTTGTTTTCTATTTTAAGGTTTATTAGCTTTCTGTTTTTATCATGTTTATGTGTTTTATGTATGGATATGGATGTATATGTGCGTGTATATTTAATATATATTATCAATGTAAGGTAAAATATAAAACACAGTTAAAGATATTTTCTTCACATCGCCAAGACAGTTATTTTGAAAATGACTGAAAAGAAGTTGACATCAATATAAGAAAATTAATAATCTTTGAAAATGTATCTTAACATCACAGCTACATGACTCTTCCCCAAATCTCTTGTTTACAACTCAGTAAAGTCCACATTAAAGTTTTGTCTATTTTCTTCTGTTAATGCAGGCACACACACACCCCTCTAGCAATAGGCTAGTATTTTCAGAAGTCCTATTGATGTAGGTTGTTTCTAGTTCCAAATAAATCTTCTATAAAATCTGCTGGAGGGAGCACAAAGATAAACTACTTTTACTCTTGTCATTTCATTTAACACTAAGAAAATATTGAATGCTGCAGGGACTCTCAAACTGTGTTGATGGATAAGGAAAATATTGAGTATCCAAATTCTGAAGTCAATACTTACCTTGAGCAACAATATATCTTAATATTTCCTCAAGCAAGAAACCAATAGCACATGTATATCTGTTATCACCTATTCTTGTCTATGTGTCATAGATTTGATAGCATTAAAGAATTTCAGAACTTATCCTGACAGTTTCCATCTGGGAACCTTCTATTACTGATATACTATATAATATTTGGTGGTTTTTTTTTTTTTTAAAGATTATTACGAGTTCTGATTTGAACTGCTTGGAGTCTGTTTATATAACTAGCGATTAGTATGTCAAGATGATGAAGTGATTTTCACTCTCTCTTTAGACACTATGTTATGAACTTAAGATTTTACTCTCCTACTAAATCATGAAAATAAAGTTTCTGCTATAATGCTTAAGGTTTTAGGCATAACATAGACTCTCTTTATACAGAGTGACTATTGATGCATATCCACAGATGCAAATAAAAGTTTGGAGGAATACATTAGAAAAAAATCAGGGGGGGAGTCCATGGTTAATACGTATTTATTTCCTAGGGCTTATTGTAACACATTACCAGAAACTGGGTGTCTTAAAACAACAGAGATTTATTATCTCACAGTTCTGGAGGCTAGAAGTCTGAAATCAAGGTATTCTCAAAGTTAGTTTCTGTAGATTCTCAGAGAGAATATATCCCACACTTATCTCCTAGCTTCTGACTGTTGTCTGCAGTCCTTAGTGTTCCTTGGCATGTAAAATGTATCACTCAAATCTCTGCTTCTGTTTATCACATGGAATGTTCCTTGTGTGTGTTCTCTGTGTTTCTTCTTTGCATTATAAAGTCATACCTGACTCTTTGTGACCCCATGGACTGCAGCACACCAGGCTCCCCTGTCCTTCACTATCTCCCAGAGTTTGCTCAAATTCATGTCCATTGAGTTGGTAATGTTGTCTAACCATCTCATTCTCTGCCATTCCCTTATCCTTATGCCATCAATCTTTCCCAGCATCAGGATCTTTTCCAATGAGTTGACTCTTCACATGAGATGGCCAAAGTATTGGAGCTTGAGCTTCAGCATCAGTCCTTCCAGTGAATAGTCAGGGTTTATTTCCTTTAGGATTGGTTGGTTTGATCTCCTTGCAGTCCAAGGGACTCTCAAAAGAAAACTCAGTACAGTATACAATTAGACTCATGAAATGGATGGCACACATGTACTTTGTAGAATTAAGTTCATTTATCAGTCTACATTAAATACATAGAATTAGTTTAGGCACATCTGTTTCTGAAAATATGATATTCTAGATAACTGAGGAAATCCATTCAAAACTTGAAAATTAAAAATGCTGGTACAGTATTTATTAATGTACCTTGAATTTATAGCTGAACTAGCAATAAAGGGAGAATTCTCAGAGAACAAAATTGCTAGAAAACATGACTTGGCCATGATGGTGATTTGGCCTCATCATCAAGGACTAAAGCCAACAGCTGCCTTTAAGAGAGCTGCCATCCTTTGTCTACAGCTTTCCATTTTAAAAGGTCACATAAGTACAGAATGGAAAAAACTAAAATGTCTAGGACCTGTGTGAGAAGAGAAGTTGGATGAATGTTTTAATGTAATTCCATGACCCAAAAGGAAATATTATGAAAGATTGTCTCAGCTTTGGTTCTGGGTAGGTGGCAGGGGGGACCTCCCCTAAGAATGTCTAATCACAAACCGTAATTGAATTTAAAATAATTCCAAATTGGTAGTGTCCCAGATGCCTGGCAGGAGGAAACTCCTCCCTGGAAGAAATAGCCTTCAGGCTAGAGCGCCATGTTTTACCACAGGATAAAGTGCCATAGAAAGTAATCTCACAGTAGAAGCTATAAAGAAAACAATAAAACAAGGCAGCATGACAGTAAGAAATAATAACAAGCAGAAACAGATTCAATGAGACTGCAGATTTTAACATATATAGTAGGTGACATTTCAACCTAAATAAGAATTATTTAGTTGATTTAAAATTAAAAAGAACAACTCAATCAAAAAGTGGGCCAAAGAACTAAACAGACACTTCTCCAGAGAAGACATACAGGTAGCTAACAAACACATGAAAAGATGCTCAACATCACTCATTATCAGAGAAATGCAAATCAAAACCACAATGAGGTACCATTTCACGCCCATCAGAATAGCTGCTATCCAAAAGTCTGCAAGCAATAAATGCTGGAGAGAGTGTGGAGAAAAGGGAACCCTCTTACACTGTTGGTGGGAATGCAGACTAGTACAGCCACTATGGAGAACAGTGTGGAGATTCCTCAAAAAACTGGGAATAGAACTGCCATATGACCCAGCAATCCCACTGCTGGGCATACACACCAAGGAAACCAGACTTGAAAGAGACATGTGTACCCGAATGTTCATCGCAGCACTGTTTATAATAGCCAGGACATGGAAGCAGCCTAGATGCCCATCAGCAGACAAATGGATAAGGAAGCTGTGGTACATATACACAATGGAATATTACTCAGCCATTAAAAAGAATACATTCAAATCAGTTCTAATGATGTGGGTGAAACTGGAGCCTATTATACAGAGTGAAGTAAGCCAGAAAGAAAAACACCAATACAGTATACTAACACATATATATGGTATTTAGTTAATCAGTAAGGATAACCCTGTATGCGAGACATCAAAAGAGACACAGATAAATAGAACAGTATTATGAACTCGATGGGAGAGGGAGAGGGCAGGAGGATATGGGAGAATGGCACTGAAGCATGTAAATTATCATATGTGAAACGAATTGCCAGTCCAGATTCGATGCATGATACAGGGTGCTTGGGTCTGGTGCACCAGGATGACCCAGAGGGATGGGATGGGGAGGGAGGTGGGAGGGGGCTTCTGGAAGGGGAAAACATGTACACCCATGGTGGATTCATTTCAATGTATGGCAAAACAAATACAATATTGTAAAGTTAAAAAATAGAAAATAAACTAATTAAAAAAATTAAATTAAATTAAATTAAATTAAAAAGGAAATATTTAAAATAAGAGAAAGGAACAAGAGACTATAAAAAAAAGACTCTGAAGATTTAAAAAAAACAAATAGACTTTCTAGAAATGAAAAAAACATAACAATTAAAAATTATTTCATAGACTAAACAGTATATGGAAAACAGCTGAAGTGAGAACTTATGAATGAGAAAATTCATCCTGAAAAATTTTCCTATAATGCAGAAAAAGAGCTAAAAAGAGGTTAACCATGAGAAAAGATAATGAAGAACTTCAGAAAGAGAAAACAGTATAGTTGAGAGATGAAATTCAAAGAGCTATTGAATGAGATATCAACAAACTGTCACAAAATAAAAATAATTAGATTTAGGGAATCAAAAACTTACTAAGAAGGATAAGAGGAAATAGGCTCATTATAATGAAACTTCAGATGACTGAAGATAAAGGGAATATCTTAAAAGAAGCCAGAAGGAAAAAGACAAGCTATGCCCAGCCCCACAGTAAAAGACAAATAAAAATTAAACTGACACTTGGCATTTTCAGCTGCCACAATGGAAATCAGAATTATATCTTCAAACAACTGAGAAAAACAATTGGCAATCTAAAGTCAAATACCTAGAGAAACCATTATGCAAAGAGAGCACATTAAAAATAGTTTTTTGTTTGTTTGTTTTTGGCCTCGCTGTGTGGCTTGTGGGCTCTTTGTTCCCAAACAGGCATTGAACCTGGGCCCTCTGCCGTGAAAGCACGCAGTCCTAACTGCTGAACCCTCAGGGAATTAATTCCCTAAAAGAAAAACTCAAAACTGAGATAGTGCAACCATTAGATGAAACTTGCTGAGGAATTTCTTTAGATTATATAGACAAAATTAGTAAAATGAACACAAAAGTTGAAAACACAAAAAACAACGCTGAGTAAAGAAAATTCAAAATAAAAATTAAGCTTTAGCTGTACAAGATAATATTAATGATATTAGATGTATAAGATTATAAAACAAAATACAATTACAATTCTATACAACCTTATGAGTCATGAGGTTTCTAACTGGAATATTGACCAAAGTTCCTTACATTGTTTATATGGAAGATGTACATATATCTCCCAGTCAACAGAAAAGAATAAAAACTGAGGAGTTGAAGCAGAAAGGAAGCAAGGGGAGTGTCAAGAGTAGAACAAAGAGCAACACACAGTAAAATGATAGAAATCAACCCACATTTTATTAGTAAACCACATACCAAAACAAAAAAGAACTATCCCACCTAAGTGATATTTGTAAAGACATGCCAAACATAAGGATCAATTTTGAAAGTTAACTCCTGGAAAAGTATGCAGACACATACAATTAGGCAGCAAGCAATACTAGGGAAAGAGAGCTACATATTATTTAAATACAAGGTAAATAATTGGGAAATCAGTCACAAAAACAGAGCAGAATTAGAATAGCTGGATTAAACCCAGAGAACTCAATGAGTTTTTTATAATGTGAAGTGTTCTTGAGGATGGACGGCTTAGTTCTCAGAAACAATAGGCCTTCCCTTAGGTACCTACTCTTCAAAGTGTTTTTTGGAACTGAAGTTGTCTTGAGACATAGTTTGAACTTGAGTCATGAGTCCCAAACTTTTAGTGCATATGGCAGAACAGGTATAAAATGAGAATATTATTGATGGTAGGGAAAATGGGAGATTTTACTGAAAAGCTGTGGACTATATTGCAATCAAAGTTAATAAAAAATGTATATTATTTAAACATGAGAAAAAGTTAATCACCTAAACAAGAGGTTCTGTGTGCTAGAATATTGGTTTGGAATTGGAAAAGTAAGTTACATTATCGTGTACAATAGAACACTATATAGACTTCTCTTCTGTACCCTGAACTTTAACCAAGAGATAAGTATTACATCAAAAAGTTTAAGGATATTTTAGAATTTTAACTTGCAAATCTTATTAAACAGGATTATCTTATATAGCTATAATAATTTTGAGACAGGTCTACTTCTACTGGATAAATTCTTTGTGACAAGTTTTTATTATTATTATTATTATTAATTTTAGTTATAGTTAAAAGACATGCTTTATAAAATAGTTCAGCAATATTTTTTAACATTAAATTGTGTTTTGCTGAAAATCACAGGGAAATTTCTTTGTATTTACATAAAGAATATGCCACCCATTCTCATTACCTTAGAGAGAAAGAAAGTGAAGTCGCTCAGTCCTGTCTGACTCTGCGACTCCACGGACTGTAGCCTGCCAGGCTCCTCTGTCCATGGGATTTTCCAGGCAAGAATAGTGGAGTGGGTTACCATTTCCTTCTCATTACCTTAATGTTCAGGATTTTCTAAGTTTAAGTTGCTCAGAGAAATAATGTTGGTTTGCCTCAAACTGGTTTCCTACTGTATAAGTAAGGTGAAAAGTGAATAACAACATTAAAATCTACTAAGAATAAATATCCAAGGATGAAGCTAAAATTTTCCAAATATGAACCCATGATTTGACTTTTTGCTAGATAACGTGATATTTGTTATTTTAAAGGAAATATAAGAACTGCTTAAAAATAAAGTAATTTTTAGAGACAGAACTACTTAGAAACAGAAATGTAAACATTTTGCTCTGTTTAACTAGTAACCATCTAAATTAAAGACTTATTGGGTCATTTTCTGTTCCTGTTAGCTAAGTTCATTCTTGGATTGTTTATAATGATACTAATTTGCATCACCTTATTTGACGTACTGGACTTTGTTTTCTCTAAGAAGGAAAGATGTACTTTGAAAATTTTGTTATTTTATTATAGAACTTTCACTAAAATTCCTTCATAGATTTTCATTGTGAAGAGTAAAAGTAGTCTTGAGAAACTTCTTTGAATTTCAGTTGCACATTTTTGTCTGTAGCAAGAGATTTTTCCATTGGATTCTTCAGGGAGTATGCGTCTGTTATGCCACATGTATCAGGAGCACTGCTATTTCTCAAATTAAGTACATGTGTATTCAGGCCCCCATATACTCATCTTGATAGTTATAAATCAACAGAAGCATTTCAAGAAGTTATCTGGCCCATCCTTACATTTCCAGGCCTAATTGCCTTGGAAAGAAGCCAGAAAAGGAATGATTTAACTTACCATTAATAATGTCAGAGTAAATGATTTCACACATAGCATAGTCATCCTCTCTAGCATTCCAAACCTTAAAGACTCCATTTCTACCCACTTTAACTTAAATACTTTCTGCCATTTTAGAAACCCTTTAATTTTTGTGTTC
Organism: Giraffa tippelskirchi; assembly: GCF_054371585.1. Taxonomy (NCBI): domain Eukaryota; kingdom Metazoa; phylum Chordata; class Mammalia; order Artiodactyla; family Giraffidae; genus Giraffa; species Giraffa tippelskirchi. Next base: position 116,763,777 of record NC_137278.1, read on the forward strand.
CATGCTCATGATCACTATTTTACTGTAATAAACTAGTAAGATAACTTTACCTGCACTCTTTCTTCCCTAAGTCCTGTTTCCTCCCCTACCCCACTGATCTTTTAAAACCTGTAAAACACTGTTCAAGGTCTTATAGATCTTTGTTATAATATAAGGTATTTACTAATGTCTATAAATATGTATAAATAAGTGAGGACTGAGGGAAACAGAGTTCTGAATTGGAGAATTTTAAAAGTTAGCCAGTGAGTCTAGGAGGAAGGGGAGATCTTGGTAGTCGTTTTCTTTAGATTTCTTACCAAATGCTGACAGAATGTTACTTCTTATTATGGCTCTAGTAGAGTTTAAGTGTGGGCATATGTGTGATACTACTTTCTCAAGCACTGAGAATGAACTCATATTTCCTCTAAGATATAGTCATTGAGATAGATATATAGGTAGATACAGTTACTGAACCAGATTTATCAGAAGTCCTCCATATTGCCCACAGTCAGTCAGTTCAGTTGCTCAGTTGTGTCCGATTCTGGAACCCCATAGACTGCAGCCTGCCAGGCTTCCCTGTCTATCACCAACCCAATATTGCCCACAGTTATCAGTTATACAAATAAAAATCCTGTAATAAAAATAATGGCATAAACAATGAACTGTAACAATGATTCATAAGGTCAAATAACCAGAGTGAGATCATGTACATTATAATTGTTTTGAGTTTTTCAATTTAATTTTTCAAAAACAAATGACTTTCCCTGAAAGAAAGTTTTGTCTGATATTTTCCCCTAAACTTCTAACCCTGTACATACCACTTAAACCTTCTTACGTGGTTTATAGTCCTTGATTTTCTCTTTATTGACATTCACTTAATCTTAAAGTCAACCAATTTAATAGAATACATTAAAATATGAATTTGTTTACTATCGGAAAAGCACTGTTAGGAACTACTTGAATTCAAAATGAGAAAGTAAATACAGTTCTCAAGAATGTATTCTCCAGCAGAAGAAATACTTTTAGAATTGTCAGTAAATATATCACTTGTTTCATTTGTAGGTGACAGTGTAAGAAACTCAGGTAAATTTAATTAATCTGAGAATGGGAAATTTCTTGGTTCAAATAATAAAATGCCATGCTACCACATCACAAAGTTCTTAGAGGCATCATTCATATAGAACAGGAATGAACAGTGTCCCCTGTAGTTATGCAATACAGAATTGCTAAATCCAGATTAAAAAAAAAATTCATTAGAATTTGGCCTTTTTCTCTCCATCTCTTGGAGACTTCTTCTCAATTCCATTTTAATCTATATTGACTTGATTCCCAGGCCAGTCCTCTTCATGACATTAATTCTGTCACTTAGGCCAGTAGAAGGTGAAATTATCATTCTTTATAGTGTCAGAAAAATCCAGGTATTGATGCTTGATTGATCCAGCCTGCTCACTTGGATCAGAAATCAATTCACTGTGGCTATGGGAATAGGGTTAACCCTATGAGAAATACATAGCCTAGGGAGTCACCTAATTTAAATTAGGCTGCCATTAACATATGGAATGAATGCTGAGAAAGAAAGCCATATATATATATATATATAATATATTATATATATCAACTGAGATAAGTAAATATGATAAAGGAAAAAGTATACAAATGCTATGAGGGAGGTCTGAAGATACTTCAGAAGAATGGAAAACAGAAATTATCTACAGGTAGGGAGAATCAGGGCAAGTATAACTGAGTAGATAGTATTAAATTATAACATGAAAGATGCCTAGGATGTTGACAGTGAAGAACTAAAAACATGATATTCCTAAATGGGTAAAATAAAAACACAGGAAAAGACATTCAGGCAAAAAACAATGCAGTAAACCCAGAAAACTGCCTGTTGTGTAATTTTTGAAACTGTGATGAAATATGAAAACAAAAAGGTAAGAAAAATAGACTGGAAACAGAAAATGAAGGGCTTTGAATTCCAGGGGGGAAAAATGGGATTATAAATAATGACTCTATCATGACAGATTTTGAGCAAGGGAGTGATATGTTCAAATTTGAGATTTGAAAAGATTCATATTGAAGCTGTTCATAAAAGGCACTGTGCCAGGGAAGAGCTGTTTAGGAGGCTATGACTGTAGCCCAAGTAAATAGAATGAGGCTGTGAACTAAGAAAGTGTACTCAAAAGGGGAGTGAAATTTCACAGCTCTTTCAGGTAACTTTCCCTTGAACTCTGACCCTCTATCACCTGGCATATATGTATGAAATATTGGACTTCCTGATGAAAAACTCAGTGACTTCTCTGAAACCTTGGCTTTACTGACTTCTTTTCATTTGTCACTGTAAACGAATAATTGCTTTTAAACAATTATTTTTCTCTTGGCTCTCATGGTACACACTATAATACAAAAAATCTTATTGGTAGCCCTCATTTCTAACAAATACTCAGTCTTCGCATCTCTCTCTGTCTTTCTCTCTCCCCTTCTCCATTTGTTCTTTTCATTATTCTCTCAGTCATTTGCTCATCCACTCTCAAGCTGCTTCTTTCACCACTATGTGGCTGCCTCCTCCGTTAATATTGCTAGCCCTAGACTTTATTTTGAGCTGCAGACCTCCAATTGTATTAGTTCACCTGATATTCAACAAAAATGCTCTATCTTCCAAGGCCTAACTTGTACAAAGACCTCATCTATTGTCTTTGCTAGGATCATTCAACCCTACCCATTTTCCCATTATTGTTCAATAAACTTATCAGTTCAATAGGCTTGGGTCAAATGCTCCCTCATCCAGGAAGACTGTTCTGACATGTCTGACCATGCAAGTTATTTCTTTCTCTAATGTGCCACTGTACCTGGTCCATTTTTGTCATGTCACATGCTTTAATATACTCATTAATGTATTTTTGTTAATGCAGCAAATATTGATTAAGCTTTATGTGTTCAGGCTCTATGTTAGCAATTGAAAAATATAACGTTAAACACACCACCATTATTCCCTGCTTTCATGAAACATTTATTAGTGTTAGTCACTCAGTCGTGTCCAACTCTTTGTGACCCTATGGACTGTAGCCTGCCAGACTCCTCTGTCCATGCGATTCTCCAGACAAGAATACTGTAGTGGGTTGCCATTTCCTTTTACAGGGGATCTTCCCAACCCAGGGATCCAACCCAGGTTTTCTGTAGTGCAGGCAGATTCTTTACTCTCTGAGCCACCAGGGAAGCATTTATATCCAGTGGTAATGTCCTTCTGTATAGACTGTGTTGCTTGTATCTAGCATAAGAATTGTTATGTAGGGTTCCTATAATAAATACCTGTTGGATGGGATTAATAAATGAAGATATTATCAACTTTGTCTTCTTTAATATTGAAATATTTTGAGTGTTGGTATATAAAACATTCTCAGTATGAGATTCTAGAGACAAGGTTGTGTTTTACTTCCTTCCATGCAGAAGGATAGATTCCACAAAACACTTTCAGTTAGCCTTAGTGACAGCAACAACAAGATTGTTTTTACTTTAGACAGGGTTTCTTGATCTTGACACTATTGTCAATGTATATCTGATAATTTTTTGTTGTGGGGGTTTTCCTGTGCATTGTAAGTTCAGCATATATGTCCTCTGTCCATTACATGACAGTAGCACTCCCAGATGTGACAATTAAAAACATATTCAGATATTTCTAAATATCCCTGGAGTGGAGAGGTGAGGGGTGCAAAAATCGTACCACTTGGGAACCAATGATTGTAGAGATTTTGAATTATCCCAAATGTGGTGAAACTGGGGGGAAATATGAGCCATTAAAAAAAATTTCCTGAGGAACTGAAAATGTGTTTCAAGTTAACTAGTTTTTCTGATTTGTGTGACTATTGCACAATAAAAAATATATAATCCCCCCCCCCTTTCATTCACAGAATGTTCTCCAGAAGACTGCCATTCCCTGGCTGTCTTTGGGGAGAACTGAATGTGATTTTATATTTTCAATCGAACTTTTCTGACAAGCCTTGTCTCATGAAAAATAAAATTACTATGTAATGTAAAAAAGAAAAATGCATTAGGAAAAAAATGTTTCAGGTTTTCCCAAATCATAATAAATTCCATATAGCCAAAGAATTTCATAACTATAATGGGCTTATTCTCAAAAATTAGGTTGTGCTAATGTTGTTCTGCGTTTCTCTGAGATAAAAACTAAAAGATTTTCTTAGAAAATTTAATTGGATAAACACATTGTGACATGAAAACATCAAATATATTTCAGGCATTTTTGAGCTTTCATTTAAATGAAGGCATAAAATATTTTCTATTAGCTACCACTGTCTTGAAAAAGAAAAAAAAACCCACAGAATAAATGGAAATGTAGAGAGTAATATTTATCTTGCAAATGTAGCTTCAAAGGTAACAATTTGGAATTTTTTCAATCACATTTATGTGTCCACTTGATTGTTTTCTCACAGTGGATTTAAAGAGATTCAAATAACAATTCCCTGCGCAGAGCAATTTTGCATGTGCAGTTGTATCTCCTGTAATGGAGAAAACAGAGCTAAAGGATGATGTTCCTATTATTTAGAGCCATTTTCTTTCACCTAAATAAAAAGAAATAAGAAAAGAAAAGAAATGTAGTTTGTAAGGCAGGAAAAAAGAAAGAAAAAAGTACAATGTGTTGAGCAACAGCAATTATGACACACTGAAATGCAAAGGAAATCCCTGGCAAACCTGAATAATGACCAGTGGGCACTATTCCACTATAGGTCTCCAAAGATTTCATTAAATGCCATTAAATCATTTGCATCTGGTTTGGGCTCCAGAAGACAAGCATGGGTTGAAAATGGGGATGATGGTATGCATGTCCTTTAGAAGCAATAATTTTCCAAAGTGAAGTATCTTCATTTAATCCAAAAAAAACGTGTTCTTGAGGGCCATTTTAAACAGATGTTCAAACAGCTTTAGATCATCTCCCAGTGAATCAATTTAGATTTGAGATGCAACATGTTTTCCTTATTATTAAAAACCATCCCAGTTTCCATGTGCTATTAGTTGGATTCTTTTAAAGTATTGAATTTTGACTAATCAGCTGGTTACTGCAACTATACATGTAGAAGGGTAACTAAAATATAGACAAATAAAATATGTAAGTTATGCATATTCAGGGAATTCCTTTAGTAGTCAAAACAATTTTGCTATGTTCTTTAAAATTTCTCTCTTTTCAGAAGAACATTGTCACAATTTATTTTCATCTATGTCATTTAACAACTATTATGTATTTTCCAACTACAGTAACTCACTCTAAGGTAAAACAAGTTTATAAATATCTAAGAAGTTAATGTAGTGCCTTGCATTAATAGTAATATAACTTCATAGAAAATAAAGAGCAATAAAGTCTATTCCAGCAGAACTTTCTAAAAGAAAAAAAAAAGCTTCCATATTATTGTGAACTGAGAACTTTAAAATATCTCCCCATGTAATATATCTTCTGTTAATTTATGTCTCTCTTACCTAAAATGTAAAAACTCCATGAGGTTCCAGAATTTTGTCCATGGTTATTGCCTTAGACCTTATATGTATCAAAATACCTGGTACATATTTGGTACACAGTAAGTATTTGCTGAGTGAGTAAATACAGTCTATTCTAATATGACTGGGGTTTCCTGGTGGCTCAGTGGTAAAGAATCCTTCTTCAGTGAAGGAGAAGCAGAGACACAGGTTTGATCCTTGGTCTGGAAGATCCTTTGAAGGAGAAATGGCAACCCATTCCAGTATTCTTGGCTGGAAAATTCCATGCACAAAGGAGCCTGGTGGGCTACAGTCCACGGGATCGCAAAAGAGTGGAAACAACTGAGTGACTGAACAATAACAACAAAAACATGATGACAGAAAAAAAGTGAAAGTTTTCACTCACTGTTTAAAAATGTAAATACCAAGGTCTAATGTGAAAACAATTTTGCTTATAGAAATAAGGTTTTTATATTCAGATTGATCTCAGTATAAATCTTGATTGTTGCCACAGGCTTTCTGTAATTTTAGGCAAGTAACTCAACCTCTCTGACTTTTTATTTCTTTGTCTGTAAAATATAGCATCTACAAAAGTACTTGACAAAAAGTAGTTACTCAAATAAAGTTATTTTCATTCACTTTCAGAAATTTGGGGAAATCACGTAAAGGGAATAAAAAAGAACTGCTATGATATGCCAAATGGAAACAGAGTAATGTTTATGGTATATCCTTTTAATACTTACCCACTGAAATAGCTGAGAAGTCATTTATTTGCACATACCAAGCAAAAAATAAATTATCATCTTCTTAAATTGACCTATTCCATGTGTAATCTTGCAAATAGTAGGCCTACTCTGTAGTTAATGTGGTTTCACATTAGACTTTGTGTCTTGCATGATTATAGCAATAGGAGTATAACACCAACTGTCAGGTGCATTAATCTAGTCTCATACCAAAGCGGGAACAGTATTTTTGAACAGCTTTTCTTAAGGTGATATAGAGTCTTTATTTTATACAAATAAAAGATATGAAACACTTTCTACTTTCTCTTCTCTATCAGTGAATTTCTTAATTAAATCAAACATTAGTAGAAAGAAAGGAAATTATGCCAACTGAGAAATGCAACTATGATTATGTTTATCCATTGCCAAGCTATATGTGTTGAAAGTGACAAGATCAATCAGTCATTCAAATGGATTTGTCTAATCATTGACTCACTCTATGTCCATGTTCTTTCTTGGTTTATCCTTTCATCAAATCCCTTGCCTTCAGATTATATCTTACTTTTGGCTGCCATATTGTCCATTGCACTTATCTTGATTCTTTCCTCAGTGGCTTGATTCCTAACACTCACTAAAAGTTATGGTTTAGAAATTCCTTTTTAAAATTCTGATTAGGGTACTCGACTCTCAATCCTTACATAAAAGCTCACCAAGGCCTAAAAGGTTCACAAAAGTCATCACAGTGATTTACATTGGTTAAGAAATCTGATTCCATATTAGTGTACGCTCAGTCATTCAATCGTATCCAACTCTTTGTGACCCCGTGGACTATAGCCTGCCAAGCTCCTCTGTTCATGGAATTTTCCAGGCAAGGATATTAGAGTGGGTTGCCATTTTCTACGACAGGGGATCTTCCCAACCCAGAGTTGAACCTGCATCTCTTCTATCTCCTGTATTGGCAGGTGGATTCTTTACCACTGCACTACCTGGGATGCCCAACTGGCAAATAGTAAGTGCGAAAAAATAGTTATGAAATGAGAAAAACCAAAACTACATCATATCGGTTCTGGCATGGACAGTTCAATAGGAAGTTTTTGTTAATCAGTTGGTTCTTAAGGCAACTTGAAGCAGTGATGTGTGAGCCCTGAAATAATAACTTCATGGAAGTTTTAATTATGGAGAGAAATTGGTCTTTGCCTGTTGCCTGATCTTGATCTCATCTCTATTGCTTACAGATTTTGTGAACTGCTCTCTGGTGTTTCATTTTCCAACTCCAACACAGTGATAATAACTCTTCCTATTTCTTTGTGAGGAGCAAATGATGTCATATAAAATGTTGTTTGAAAGGCCCCTGATACATTAAATCTTTAATAATCATCATTAATTATTGAGAATACTATGACTATTGTGTGGAAAGGTGTAAAGTCATTGAAATGGAAGAGTCACTGAAGTGAATGAAGCATCATTAATCTTACAGAAATCAGTACAATCTGGCCAAAAGCATTTATTAAATAAAGGTGCTGTTCACACAGAAGCCCTTGATTAATAAGTTATTTAATTTGAAATTCACTATACTAGATGTGCTGTGGGAAAGTCAGATGATTTGTCACTTTAAACTATACTCAATATCTAGGAAAAAAAGATTCACATTATGATTACATCAGAATGCCCTTGAAAACTGGGGATTATTTATTCAGATTTGTCTTTCCTCAGTACCTTAACTGGTATCTGACAGTAGGACCTAACAAGTAAATTTAGAAGATTAGATACACTGAGTAAATGTGTATATGATATGCAAAAATGTGTGTGCTATCTTAGGTTATATAGATTTGTGAAATTATGTGAAACTATGAAAATGGTTACCAAATCAAAAAAAGGTTGGGGAATTCAGTGTTAGACATTTTAATTTTAAATCTTCAACTATTGACTATGATTATAATAAAATCTAATGTCTAAAACCAAAAGATGCATAATAAAGTTATTCTTTATTTTAGCAGTTTCAAGAAGATGTTCTTAAATATGTAGTTTTTACCTTTATAATTAAAAAAGACTATATATGAAGTTAGAAATGACTTTTTTTTGCTTACATATCATACAAAACTAACAAATTTTATTTCTCATAAAATTAAAAATGCTTGACCTCATTTAGCGAAATCATATTTTCTCCTTTCTATTTCAAGAATTTTATGTTGAATTTTATTTCAAAGCAATGAGGCATTTTGAGTGTTGTAAGTAGGTCCTGATGATTTCCTAATTCATGCAATATATTTTTATTGAATATCTAATATATGCCAGACCTGCTACAGAGGGGAAAATTCTATTTCCCTGGAGATTTCTTTCAAATAATGATACCAACTACTCTGGGGGGAAACATCTATAATTTAACCAATGTAAAGCCAGATATCAATTTCACCTTATTCTGCATTATTCAGTATTCCTTCAATATTTGTACACATTTATTTTATGCCTTCTAAGTGTGAGATATGTCCTGCATCCTGAGAATACAATATTGAAAAGGGAATAATGTGTGTCATGATGAAACAAAGAAAACACAGAACTTCAAGGATACCAGAATTTTTAAATGACTCTGCAAATAATAAGTTGATTTAAGTTTTAATTATGGTGAGAAACATATCTTTAGATTTGTTAATTTGGGAGGACATACCTTAGGAAGGACTTTTTTTTTTTCTTTTTTTTTCATTTAAAGAGATAGAAGCTGAGTTTCTAAAGGATAACACTATGCTCCAGTTAAATATAGAAATAAAAATAAAACACATCTTCTGAATCTCCTGAATCTAAAGCCAATATTCTCTCTGCTGTAACAGTCTCATGAAAACACAAGGTCCACAGAATTTTAGAAAGATTCAACCCTAATATCTCATGTCTGAAAATTGCTGATCAGATTAATTAGCTGACTTTTCAGACTGATTTTCCCTTTGCAAATGTGTGTTCTTTGAAACAAGAGTGGAAGAAAAAGGATCTCATGCCCTAGTCAATGAAGCTCAAATTTTTGTATTCTAAAAAGACTACAGAAACAAAACATTCTGGGCACAAGTATGAATGTCCAGCTCCAGCTGAGTGGATTAGAACTCTAAATAAACCAGACAGAAAATGACCTTCTTTCAGCACCCCAATAATACATTTTATATTCGGGTTGAAACCGAGTAATAATCAGTGCTTTTTGTCTTTTAGTTGCCAGGTAAAATATTGGATACCCAGTTAAATTTGAATTTCAGATAAACAACAAATAATCTTTTGTAAAAGAATTTGCTATGAATATTTTTATTTACTAAAATTACTGATCTTAGTATGAAAAGAAAGAATTGCAATTGTTATATTCAGTGAAAGATATTCTAAGAAAATTTAAAAACAGGAAAAGAATTCTGTAGTATTTTTCTGACATACTCATTCTGACATTGAAAAAGAAGGGGCGGGGGCAACAAAAGTATGGGACTAGCTAGTAGTTGTATATCTCACTCATGACTGTGGTACTAAGACACCCATAGACACTGGGTTCAACTCCATTGTGAAGTGCTACACATCAAGATTTCCTCAGAACTCTTTCAGCGAGCTGTTGTTTCCTCCTGGTATTGATTCTTTTATCTGTATTTTGGGTGAATCAAGTTGAGCTGCCTATTTTCTACATATTTACCAGTTTTCTACATATTTACCGTTTATATTTCTATACTGACTGGCCCCAACAACAAAGAAAATATGCCTTCATCCTCACTGTCACTTTCTCCTCAGCTGATCTGTACTTGGGTCAGAATAGTGAATAATTTTATAATGAACAATTTGGTAGAACTCTTTTCTAAATATTGTTGCATGGCCAATCTTCTCTATCAATAGCATAATCATTCTTGATTTTATCACCATAGAGGAATATGCCCTATGGCATATTAAACATGCTAATTTTTTAAGTATTAAATTTAGACTGGAAATTATATTTTCAGCTGCATATGTTATTACAAAACCATATACTTGAAGACATCAAAATTAACAGTAGTCCTTGTTAATCAACATGCTTATTTATTTTCATGATAAGCAAATCTGAATTCTCAAGGGTAAATCAATATTGACAGAAAAAGTTGCTTATTTAACTGAGCATATTTTGTTACATAATTCTATTTAATATCTGGTATTATCAAATTTAAAATATTCTAATTTTATTTGATGAATTTTAACATTGAATGTTTTCCTCTACTGTCTTTAAACAGTCAAAATTAAATAAACTGCAATCTTACTAAAGTATAATTTTACATTTGCACCTTCATTAAGAAAATACACATATAGTTGTAAAACAGAAAGGGATGCTGCTAATAGGCGCACACACACACGCACACACACACAAAAACTAGGTTTAAAATGCACAGTGAATCTAGAAGAAAATGAATTTTAAGGAATCTTTTAGAAAATATCTTGACTCAATTGCTAGGCACTGACAGCTGCCTTTCTTCCAGAAGTCATGAGCTGATTATGGCCAGAGAATCCTGTTAACCTCTCTTGGCATTGAACAAAATAATCAGACATAGAAGAAATGCAAAAGAACCACCCAGAATGTTGATTAAATAATTATGAGAAAAATCAAGGCTCTGGACATTTTCAAGAACTGGTTTTCAGTCTTGGAAAAATACATATTGCAAGTAGCAGAGAATATGAGCTTACAGTCATTCATTGGTTGAATTAGATAAGAATATAATGTTTACATAATTAGAAATTTCCCCATTTTACCCTACAGCAATGGTAAAAATCTTGACACTTCTCTCTGAAGAGTATTCTGCATGCATGCATGCTAAGTCATTTCAGTAATGTCTGACTCTTTGTGACCCCATAGACTGTAGCCTGCCGGGCTCTTCTGTCCATGGGGTTTTCCAGGCAATAATACTGGAGTGGGTTGTTATGCCCTCATCCAGGGGATCTTCCCCACACAGGGATCAAACACTTGTCTACTGCGGCTCCTGAATTGCAGATGGATTCTTTACCATGGAGCCACAGGGGACGCCCCAAAGAGTATTCTAACTCTTTATAAATTATTGGTCAAACAACAGATGTAAATTGCCTTTCAGAGCATCTTAGGCGGTGCTTCCATCTTGGCTTGAATATTCTCTAACTGTAATAGATCTTTGACATTTATTCCAGTCTAACTTTTCAGCTCTTCTGGCTGGGAGAAAAGAAACACCTTGTAAAGTAAGTAAATAAACAAAATATGGAAAATGGGCACTCCCAAATCTCTAGGTCAAAAAACATGTTCTATTTTCCTCTTTAGTTAATAGACACACAGTTTATATAAAAAATAATCACAGTGTAACTATCCAACTGAAGGAGCAGCCAATGTGCAATTGGGAAAAAGGCGAACTTGAAACTTGAGATATAATTTACTGAAATTTTGTTCCATTTGATTTGAGTGTGGTGAGATTAGGTATTGTTTCTAACAGTAATGTACATAACAGAGAAAGTAAGGAAGTTTTAGAATACAATTTTCGAAATAGCCCTGAAGTGAATACATGTTTTATTTCATTTCAACAAACACTGTCTGAGCTGGTATATACTAAACACAGTTTTCAGAACCACAACAACCACAAATAGAATAATTCATGGAAACTGTTCAGGGAAGAATATGTGATAGTACATATAGAAATCAATAATTAATAACAATAGGCAATTGTTTCTAATGCCTTAGAAAATCTGCTGTAGGGAACTCACAGTAAAATTCATCTAGGTAACCGTTCCTGTCTCCAATGTCTTATACTCCCTGGAAAATTCAATAAATAATTATTCAATGAATGCATAAATGAGTTGTGAAATAGCAGAAGAGAGAGTAATTAGTTCTGCATGAGAAAGTCTAGAAAGGTTTCAAAGAGAAGTTGACCTTTAAATTGGGTCTTGAAAGATAAATAAAATATTAACCAGAAATTATAAAAAGCAGACATCCAAGCCAGAAGCAACAACATGGAAAACAGGTGTAGTTTTCTTCTATACTCAGGAATAATAATTGTTCTGATTTGTGAGCTATAAGTTGTATATGAAAATTGAGAGGTCCATGGTAGATGATGATGTGAAAAAGAAAACATAGATTAAAGCCAGACTGTAACTAATGATCTGAATTGAAATCAGTTTTAATTTATATAACAAAAAGTTCATGCGACTTATTTAATCCTTCTGGACTTAAGGTAATATTAATATTTTTAATGTGTCCATTCATTTAATGTCTTATTGATAAGGTCTTAGTAGGAGGCAGACACTAACCTTACCCTGGGTGGCATAGTCTCAAACAAAACAGATGAAACCCATTCTTGCTTGGACAACATAGCCTAGTGTGGTGATAGATGGTTAGGGAGACAGAAACAAGCAAATGTACCAAAGTCTTTAATATTTATTTCTTTATCAAATATTTGTTGAGTCCCTCTCTGTGCCAAACACCATTTAAAATACAAAGATCCTTACCCTATAGATTTATATTAGATAAAAAATGTTAAGACCAAAAAAAAAAGAAAGAAAAGGCAGGATACGGAGCTAGAGACTTGCTGAAGCCAGTGTTGAAAAATTAGCTATTTTTAATAGAATCATCAAGAAAGACATCTAAGAAAAGAGGAAATTTGAGTAGAGCCTTAAAAAGTGAAGAAGAACAGTCAAAAGAACATGGTAGAAGTAACTTCAAACTAAAATATCTTGGTTGAGGTCCAGAGAAGTCTGTGGATAATGTGACTGGAGTAATCAAAGGATGGAAGGAGAGGAACCAAGGTCAAAGAATTATCTGGGGCCATGATAATTAATTCCTCAAAAGTCAATGGAGTAAAATGAGGACATATTGAAGGGTTTTGATCACTGAAGTAACTGAATCTGATGTTAATTTGTAAACCTAGTTGCTGTGCTGAAAGCAATAAAAAGAAAGAAAGAAATGAGTTAGATGCAACTATAGTAATGTTGGTAGAAGATGATAGTATACTGGTCACAATCTAGACAATTTTCAAAGGTAGAGTTAGCAGGATTTACTGATAAACTGTATGTGAAGGATAAGAAAAAGGAAATATCAAGGAATGTACTTGACACGTCCCTTGATGCATCAAGGATAATGCAAGCAAATGGAAAGACAGAGTTACCATACATTCAGAAATGAGCATATTTGTGAGGGAAAGAACAGAAGTGCCATTTTGTAAACATTAATATTGGGGGCACATACTGGTATATTCAAATTTTTGAAAAATTAATAGTCAGTTGAAATATGGGATTCAAGAGAGTGGACTTGGCTGAAGATGTAAATCTGAAGTAATTAGCATTTAGATGGCATTTGCAAATACACTCTGGATAATGTTAAAATAGATTAATTGTGGATACAAAAGAAAAATACAGGGACTGAGCCTATAGAACTGCAGTATTAAGAAGTCAGGGAAAGGAAAAGAAAACTGTAAAGAGGAAAAAACTACAAAGAGCAAAAAACTTCAAAGAGCTATAAAGTAAGAGAATCAAATGAGATTGATATTGTCTATGCTAAAAGGGCTCCCAGTAGTGATATGTTTAGCAGGTTAAGGGCTGCTGAGTGATTAAACAAAATGTGGATTACACAATGTAGGGATCATTGGTCACCTTGATATATATGGGTAATATGTGAATGGGAGGAAAATATTGAAACTCTCTAGACAAATGTACAGAATTGAGATGTTAGATCAAGAGAGTAAAGGGTTAAAGGAGAAGCATTTTAAGAAAAAACCAACATAATGTGTTTGTGTTTTGATGGAAGAAACAGCAGAGAAGGGAAATTGATGATACAGAAAACAACGTGGAAAAAAAAAAACAACAACCCAGAAGTGATGTCCTTGAATTGAGAGAGGATGCAAAGAACAGAGGAAGGGGCCTGACAGCAAGAATGGTTCATCCTTTGCAATTAAAGGGAAGGAGAAATATAAAAGTACAGACTCATGTAGAGTGATAAATTTAATGATGGAATATTTAGAAATTCTTTTCTAATTGCACCTATCTCAGTAATTGAGTATGGTTTTTCCAGTAGTCATGTATGGATATGAAAGTTGAACTATAAAGAAAGCTGAGCACCGAAGAATTGATGCTTTTGAACTGTGGTGTTGGAGAAGACTCTTGAGATTCCCTTGGAGTGCAAGGAGATCCAACCAGTCCATCCTAAAGGAGATCAGTCCTGGATGTTCATTGGAAGGACTGATGTTGAAGCTGAAACTCCAAACCTTTGGCCACCTGATGCGAAGAGCTGACTCATTGGAAAAGACCCTGATGCTGGGAAAGATTGAGGGCAGGAGGAGAAGGGGATGACAGAGGATGAGATGGTTGGATGGCATCACTGACTCGATGGACATGAGTTTGAGTGGACTCCGGGAGTTGGTGTTGGACAGGGAGGTCTGGCGTGCTGCGGTTCATGGAGTCACAGAGAGTCGGACAAGACTGAGTGACTGAACTGCACTGAACAGAAATTGAGAGGCAAAGTTATCAGCAGAGAGTAAGGAAATGAAAGGGCTATGCAATAGTCATGTAAAAAGTAGGAGAGTAAATGAACTAGAGAAATGTACTAAAATTGCCTAGCAGTGCTAAGGACCCACTTGAGTTTCCTGGTCATGAATTTAAAGTGAGATCAGCCAGCATGGTTTTCTATTTTCTGTAGCTATTGTCAGCTGCTTTCATGCAGTGGAATAGGTGGTGAAAAGAATTAAAGATGTATTGCAGTTATTATAACAGTTGCTAAGGTTGCTAGAGAATTCAAGTAACTAAATATATATGAAAGAACTTCAAAAGTGATAAAGTATCATATAAGTATACTTCATCACTGGGATTCAATACTGTAAAGTCCCACTTAGTAGCTTTGCTTTGTGAATGCAAATCAGAGTGCCATTGATTTGTGCAGATCTTTAAAGCAGATCAAAGATGGCTAGTAGCCTCACAGGTCTTAAAGCCTGTACCTGACAGATCACACAATAAATTAAATTTCACATTACTACATGAGGAGAATAAAAAGACCTGGCCAAGAATGTATGTATATGACTGAGACAAGAGCTGTGGCATTTTCATTTTTCAGGATGCTTGAACGCTCTCTTGAAGCCAGTATTATTGTGGGACTCTAATAGAGAAGCTTTGCATTAGGATTTAAAATGTCCAGGCTTTCTCTTATATGTCATGTTAATAAGTTTCCTTCCATGAAAAAAGGATGCTTTTGCCAGTTATTTCCCTGAAGATTCCTCTGTGAAACAAGTGTTCCAGTCCAAGAAATTCTTTTCATATTGCAAGATTAGATCAATTTCATTCATTACCATCACCCTTGGCAATCTCTGTGCAACTTTTTGGAATAATTGAGTAATTCAGCAAATTCAACAATGGCTTCAGCGTTCCCATAACTGAAGAGTGGTTCTTTACAATCTTCATTTTCCATTCAAAGCTTTGGGAAGGGAATTGCAATTTTAAAGGAAAGAAAGAATATACATTTGACCGAATGGATTTTCAATGTTTGGTTTGAAAATAAGGTCTTTCTGAGCAAGTAACACTTTCTCATTCCTTTTCAATCACCTTTCTTTCAAACTTCTTACATTGCCTCTTAGTATATATTTCTTTATATTTAAACACATGTTCTTTTTGAATACTTACATTTACTTATTTTAAGACTACATTAAAATTGGTGTTTAGTTTTTAAAATAATTTTTGAAAACATTTGTTTAATAATGTCATAAAAATATAAATATAATTTGAAAATGGTCATGATCAAGCAAATTCTTAAAATTGCTTTAACTAAGATGCATCATTAGGCACCAATGTACCTAATGGTGTGCAGTTTACTCAAATAAATAAATTCTATAGATCAATCATCAAGAGATAAAGGAAGAAAGAAAGCAAGCTAATTGCTAGTGTTTATGTTCTTTATGATAGGAGCAAAATAATTAATCATGTATGTTGTGACCTCAAACTTATCTTTGTAAATTATAATGATTAGTTGAGGAAATAATTTGGTTTAATCTAAACTTCAACAATTGTAGATATAATTCTTATTGAAGATTTATTTTAGGTATGTATAACCAGGACTTTTCTATGGGATTAATGTAATATAGTTCTATGACCATTCAGGTAAAAATATGATAAAATTTATTTCAAATGGATAAAAAAGTTAAAAAGAAATATAAATTTTTATTCTCAAAATATTGATTATTTGAAATTTAAAAATTTTAAATCATTAAGAAGTAAGAGCATGGCATCATATACTGTATTGAAAATGTTGCAAAGGATCACAAACATGGAAAGAGCTCATACAATTTCTCCTCTTTTTAAGAAAATGAGGATAATGGGTATCCCAGAGAGGAAGAAGAGAAAGAGGGGAATGCAGGGTTTATTTAAAGAAATAGTAACTGAGAACTTCACAAACCTGGGGAAGAAACTGGATACATAAATTCATAAAATTAAGAGAACACCTAATTACCGCAACACAAAAAAAACCTTCTGCAAGACACATGATAGTAAAACTGTCAAAAGTCAATGGCAAAGAAAGAATATTAAAGGCAGCCAAGGTAAAAAGATGGCAATCAGCAAAGCTTATGGTAGATAAGCTTTCATATCAGCCCCATAAGCTATCAGCAGGCTTCTTAGCAGAAACTCTACTGGCCAAGAGATTGGAATGACATACTCAAAGTATTGAAAGACAAAAACTGTCATCCAAGAGTATCTAGCCATGTTACCATTCAGATATGAGGACAAAATAAAGACTTTCTCAAACAAACAAAATTGAGGGAGTTCATCACCACTAGGGGCTTCCAAATGGTTCAATGAGTAAAGAATTTACCAGCAATGCAGGAGACATGTGTTCAACTCCTGGGTCAGGAAAATAGATAACCTGGAGGTGGTAATGGCAATCCACTCCAGTACACTTGCCTGGAGAGTCCCATGGACAGAGGAGCCTGGTGGGCTACAGTACATGGGGTCACACAGAGTTGGACATGACTGAAGTGACTGAGCATGCATGCATGCACCACCACTAGACTTACCTTACAAGAAGTGCTGAAAGGAGCTCTTCTGCCTAAACCAAAAAAAACAAGGGATATGAAACTTTGACTAAGGTGACATAAGTAGACTAACAAAATCAGAAAATCACAACTCAATATATGAGAATAAGTTGTTAAAAGTATAGCATAATGATTAACGAAAAAGTCAGTAGGAATAACTATAGCGTAACTTCAATTTGGTAATGAACTCACAACATAAAAAGGGATCATTAGAGACAACAAAAACTTAAGAAAAGGAAAAGGATAAAACTTTAATAGGCAAATTAAGACAAGATGCTCTCAACAGAAAAAAAGGACTAGTTTATTTATGAGACATTTTATACAAACCTCATGATAACCACAAAACATAAATTTAAAGGAAGGCAAAAAAAAAAAGAAAATGAAAACATTGTAGAAAACCACCTAACTAAAATAACAGACAGAGAGAAACAATATAAAAGAAACAGGAAGATATAGAGTAGCCAGAAAACAAAAAATAGAATGGCAGTACTAAGCTCTTATTTATCAATAATCACTATAAATGTAAATCAATTGAATTCACCAACCTAAAGACACAGAGTGACTAGACAGATTTAAAGAAACAAGACTCAGCTGTGTGCTGGCTCCAGGAGACTCAGTGGTGACAAAACTAGGCTTAAAGTAAAGGGGTAGAGGATGATCCTCCAAGGGAATGGCAACCTAAAGAAAGCAGGTGTAGCCCCACACTCATTTTAAACGAAGTAGATTTTAAGCCAAAAAATAATAACGAATAATGAATATTATATAATGATAAAAGAGACAATTCATCAAAAAGACCTAGCAATCACTAATATATATATGCACCTAACATAGGGGCACCAAAATATATAAAGCATTTAGTATTAAACCTAAACAGAGAAATAGGCAGCAACACATAATTACAGAAGACTATAAAAGCCCAATTACGTTAATGAGTAGATCATCCAGACAAAAGGTCAACAAGGAAACAGCAACCTTAAATGAAACATTAGACCAAACAGACTTGATAAATGTATACAGAGCATTCCATCCAAATGTAGCAGAATACATTCTTCTCAAGTGCAAAGGGAACTGCACCATTATCTGGGATGTAAACCAAACCTTGGAAATTTAAGACTGGAATCATGTCAAGCATCTTTTCCGACCACATGGTATGGAACTAGAAACAACTCTAGGAAGAAAACGGGAAAAAAAATAAGTGGGAACTAAACAACCTGCTACTAAACAACTATTGGGTCAATGAAGAAACCAAAGAAGAAATGAAAAAATACCTAAAGACAAGTGAAAATGAAACTAGCATATACCAAAATCTGAGGCTGCAGCAAAAGGCAGTATTAAGAGGGAAGTGTACAGCAATACAGGCCTACCTCAAGAAATAAGAAAAATCTCTAATATATAAAGAATATGAAAACACTAATTCAAAAAGATTTATATATATATGTACTCCTATATTCATTGCAGCATTATTCACAATAATCAAGATAGGATAACAACCTAAATGTCCATCAGTGGGTAAATGGATAAAGAAGTTTTTGTATTATATACAGTGGAATATTACTTAGCAATAAAAAGATGAAATCTTACCATTTATAGCACAATGGTTCTCATATTATGCTAAATAAAAGTCAGATGGAGAAGAAAAAACACCTTATGATTTCACTCATATGTGGACTATTTAAAATTAAGCAAACCAAAGCCAACAAAAACAAGCATGGATACAGAGAACATATTGTGGTTACCAGAGGCAAAGGGGCTTGGGGAAAGGCAAGATGGGTAAAGGAGATCAACTGTAGGATTATGAATGTAAACTAAACTTTTGGTGATGGGTACACTATAGTATATACAGAATTTGAAGTGTTTTACATATAAGACCTGTCATGTTATAAACCAATGTTACTTCAGTAAAGCAATGTACCATTACATACCTATCAGAACGGCTGAAAAAAATAGTGATGGCACAAAATGCTAGTGAGATTTAGGTTATAACAGGGTAAATGTTTTCCACTCTGGAAAAGAGCTTGAAAATTTCTTGTTAAACTAAACTTATAATTACTATAAGGTCAAGCAGTTGCACTCCTAGACATTTGCTCCAGATAAATGAAAACTATGTTCAAAAAAACTGTCAGTTTATGTGCGCATGACTCTTCAGAGCAATTTTCTTTGCTATAGCCCAAAACTAGAAACAACTCAGATGTTCTTAACTGAGTGAATGTTTAATGACTGTGATACAGTCATACCATGGGATGCTACTTAGCAATCAAAAGGAAGGAAATATTGGTACATGCTATAACTTGAAAAAATCTCCAGGGAGTTATGCTGACTCCAAAAGCTGATACCAAAAAATCATATACATGATTCCACTTATAATATTATTGAAATGAAAAATTATAGAAATGAAAAACAGACTAGTATTTGTCAGAGGTTCTAGTTGAAGGTTGGGGATGGCAGGGATGACAGGCAACAGGGCAAAACAAGGTATCCATAGTGTAATGGAATTGCTTTGTATATTGAATGTGGTGGTAGATACACAAATACATGCACAAAGATAGTGGACTGTAGCGATGCCAATTTCTTGGATGGGATATTGCACTGTAGCTTTGAGAGATGGTAACACTGTGTGAAGATCAAGGGTACATAGGGTCTATTTATGTTATTGGTGACAGCTGCAGGTGAATATACAGTTACCTAAAAAAAGGAAAAAATAAAATGTGTGTGTACGTGGGTATATGTGTATATATACTTTATTTTATTGATTTCAACATTAATTTTTCCATTTTAAGATATCTGAATGATATTTATTAATGACATTATGTTGTTATTTGCCACTGTTTTTCTATTTTAATTGCATATAAATTAAAGATGTATTTACCATTATGATATCTTAGAGTCAATGCAACAAAATAATATTGTCTTGAAAGTGAAAGTGAAAGGGTCAGTCGCTCTTTGCGACCCCATGGACTGTAACCCGCCAGGCTCCTCTGTCTATAGAATTCTTAAGGCAAGAATACTGGAGTGGTTTGCCATTCCCTTCTCCAGGGGATCTTCCCAACCCAGGGATCAAACCCAGGTCTCCTGTATTGTAGTCAGATTCTTTACCATCTGAGCCACCAGGGAAGAAGTTATTGATGGTATTTTTCAACTTAATGTTATATATATATATATATGATTTAAAAATTATATTCTAAAAATTTTAATTATATTCTAAGAGAATATTATTGTATTACATTATATTCTTAGAATATCATTGTATTTCATTATATTCTCTTAGAATATAATTAAAACTTTTAGAATAAAATTTTAAAATCATAAACATTTACTATTAAGTAGAAAATACTATCAATCACTTCTAAATCACCAGGGAATCCATACATATTTATATTCTCAGATTATCAATTAAAATTTTGAATTATTAATATAGTTCTGAAACATACTCACATAATGTCTACTAAATTCAAAGCAGACTGGGCAATTAATAAGATGAATTTCCTCAGTGCATTTCAATAGGTTCTACATTTTCACATAGCCTCAGGGAAGACCAGAGAAGCACTTGATTAATGCAAGAAACCCTTCTCCCTTGTCAGGCAGCCTTTCTAGCTCTGAAGTTGATAAGAAATAGTGATTTGAACATAGGACTCCTGAGGATTTTATCTATGAAGCAAGTACCTCAGTTTTCAAAAGGTCAGACAAGGAAATTGGTATATTTAGTTGATATTCCCAGTCTCTATCACAGTGCCTTTTGAAATAATGAATAAATAAATGTCTCAATACAGTTGGAATATTCAATATAAATCTCCAAATTTTAGTACTCATTTCAGAACAGTCATTCCCAAAGCATGTCTGTGCATTCAGTCGAGAAATACTCTTCAGAAAGGACCAGGTATTGCACTGAGATTGTCTCACCAAAAAGTAGTAGATTTTATTTTACCTTTACTCTTATCACTGTCTTTTTTAACAGAGTTGTGCAGAAGCAATTACTATTGTTTACAGTCTCCAAAGTGAGAATCCAATCATCAGGCAATATCTTTTATAAAAAAGCTTTTATATTGGTCAGAAAAACAGTGGACAATATATTTCTACAAGCATGTTTAGCTATATGAATTAAGATTTGGCTAGGTAAGACACCAACCAACATAGGTCAAAGTTCATGCCAAATGTAATTCTTCTCTTTAAAAATTTAATAGGTAATCCATCCATTGTTTCCACTGGTTTTGATTTCAGTACCATAAGTGCTTTCTTTAGAAAGAAATTATTAATACGTTTGTCACTTTAGTTTAAATTAAGACCATACTTTCTAGCCAGTGATCTTTGTATTGAAAAATCTATGTATCAACAGTTTCTTTTTATATCATGGCATATAATACTTGATCTAATTTTAAGGTTTATCTCTGAAATTAATATCTGAATTCAATAAAGTGTTTTTTTAATCCCCACTTTTACATGTTACAGATGGTATGCATGCCAAAGACTTTTTTGAGAAAGTGTACAAGAAATAACTTCTTTTAGATATATTCTAAATAAAGTTAAATAGTAATGCTTAATAAATAGCTCCAAATATTTTTCCTCTGTTCAGGACATAGACTATTTATGTATTTCTGATCATGTGAGGTCCAAAAATTTTGTCCTGACTATCACCATACACTGTTCCAAATTCTCTCATTCTCTAACTCCAATAGAGCTGTGTTTTGTCCTCATTTAAATATTTAGTCTCTAATGTCTCCTATTTCTACTATAGGAATTTTTTTTTTTTTTAATTCTAGGAATTTACTATAGGAGCTTTATTTATTTATTTATTTATTTTGGGTCTTACCTATTGTATATTCCACCATTGATCATGTCAATCATGCATTTTTAGTGTCCTAGAAGCTTCTATTATATCCACCTTAAACCAAACTCCTTTTCCCCATCATAATCTAAAGTTTATAGTTGCAAAAGCAGAACTTTTAAATGATAGGGTTTTTACACAAGAAACATAGACTCAGTAAGTGTAAAGGAAGCAAAGGAAATGTTAATCTCATTACCTCCCTTTGCTTGGAAACATAAGGGAAGAAGTGGGAAAACTCCCAGAAAAGGATTACTGCTTTTACTAAAAGAATAAACTTGATAGTGAAGCAGGAGATATCCTACTGACTGTGAGTAGTCTCTAGAGAATTGGGTCTCATTCAGTAAATAGAGAAGTCGATGTTTGTTATCGGATCAGTCTAGAAAAAAGGCATTTTTCTAATGAATTGTGGGTGTGAATACTGGCACACGGGGCTTCCCTGATAGCTCAGCTGGTAAAGAATCTGCCTGCAGTGCAGGAGACCCTGGTTTCATTCCTGGGTCAGGAAGATCCCCTGGAGAAGGGATAGGCTACCCACTCCAGTATTCTTGGGCTTCCCTGGTGGCTCAGCTGGTAAAGAATCTGCCTGCAGTGTGGGAAGCCTGGGTTCAATCCCTGGGTTGGGAAGATCCTGTGGAGAAGGGAAAGGCTACCCACTCCAGTATTCTGGCCTGGAGAATTCCATGGACTATATAGTCCATGGGGTCGCAAAGAATTGGACACGACTGAGCAACTTTCTTTCACTTTTCACTTTCATACAGGTACATAAAGCCAAAAATGAATTTCAGAGTCATACCACCAAAAGAGCCGACAGCATGGAGTAAGAGATTGAAATGTTCAGAATTCCTAATATTGACAGAAAAGAAGCCGACTAAAAATGCTACTCAACTCCCAGAGATAGAATATTTCTCAGTGTTCTGTCCAGATATGGCCAAGGAAAGTCTTCGCTATGCTCTGAATGTTTGTCTTTCCCCCCAAATCATATGTTGTAATCCTAAATCCCATATGGTGGTATTACTAGGTGGGGCCTTTGGGAAGTGTTTAAGTCATAATGGTGGAGCCCTCATGAATGGCTTTATGGCAGCTTGATCTTTGCTCTTTCAACCTCCAGCATGCATGCTAAGTTGCTTGAGTCATGTCCAACTCCTTGTGATCCCATGGATTTTAGGCCTCCAGGCTTCTCAGTCCATGGATTCTCCAGGCAAGAAGAGTGGAGTGGGTTGTATGCCCTCCTCCAGGGGATCTTGAACCTGAGTCTCCTGTCTCCTGCATTGGCAGGTGGGTTCCTTACCACTAGTGCCACCTGGGAAGCCCTCAACCTCCAGAACTGTGAACAATAAATTTCTGTTGTTTATACAAGCTACCCAGTCTGTGCTATTGTTATAGCAGCCTGAAAGGAATAAGACCACTTTCAAAGATAGGGAATCCAAAAAACATGGAGAACATACTCCCAAAGGATATAATTGAGAACTAGCCCAAGAATATTCCTTTATCATCAGTGTAGGAGGCCAGCACCACACTTGACCAGAGAAAATTATTATAGAACAGGTACTGTTGTATGTCGTCCATTTTGCCCTTTATACACCAGACAATAGAGTGTGGATAGCAGTTATTCTTTCCCATTGTATGTTGTATAACTGGGAGAAAGAGAACTTTTAAATTTTGAACTTTTAAATTTATGATATCTAATGGAAGAGAAGCAACATCTAATCTGATAAAGAGACTATCATGATATTCTGCGCTTGGAGCCTAATACCATGGTTGGATGAGACTGTGGTGTGTGTTCCTTAGGAAAGAGTGAGTGGACTTGTATGCAGAAAGTAAGTAAATATTTGTGTAGGGAGAGAGGATTACCATGGTTTCTATTATTGTTTCTAACTATTTATTCTTCTTCTCTGTAAGAGGATTAAATACTCTTGCCAATTGGTATGTGTCCAGCAGTAACTTCTTATGTGAAGAATATAGTTTCCCAACCCATAGATATTGGGCTTAGCCATCTGACTTTCTTAGACCATGGCATACAAAATGATTTTTTATGTGACAAATCCAAGTCTATCATTATAAACATCTCATTTGAGATAAATTCAAACTAGCCATTAAAGTTAAATTACTTTAGTCTGCTTTTTATTTAAAGTCTTCAAGCTTCAACTTAAGAATATTCTGAAAAACAAAATTCTTATTTCTATATAGTAGTTTCTCAGGGAAGTTTGAAGTCTCTCTTGGTAATTGACCTAATAAATCATAACAGGATTACTACCTTTTTAAAAACTGTTTTCTTTTTTTTAATGTGCTTAAACCTAGACTGCTGATCATATCTGAAAAGAGCAAAATATGCCAATTAGCTGTAATACAGCATATGGTCATCTAACCCAAATTTGACTTACAATAGTGTTTGGTGATCTTTATTTCAATACCTTACTGAGTTAGTATTGTAGTGTTTACCAAATTGTATACTGCAGAATACTATTACTATTTGATATTCCAGAAACAAAGAAACCCATGATTTAATCAAGTAAGTAATTGTTGCATAATATATCCATCTTTGCAAAAATATACTATGCATTTCAAACACAGAGAAAAGTCCAGAGAAGAGAATGATGAACAAACATATACTGTTGTACTACAGAGCTCTATTGTATCTGTTTTGCCACACCATTTTATTTTTATAGATAAAACAATATACATATAACTGAAGCCTCTCTGCGTAGCCCTCTTGATAGGAGGGACTATTATTAGTCCCCTTTTACTCATGTAGAAACAACCTAGGCTCTTACCCAAGATCACAAAACTAGTAAGGAATTTAAGTGACACTTCAACTTGTTCTAGCTCATAATCTAAATTTCCTTCTTGAAAATAAATCACAGGTATAATTTAGGTTCATATAAAAAAGAAAAAGAATCACATATGACACATATATGTGTTGTAATATCTCCGACTAAGACTTCAAAGTTAAACATCTAATCCAAAATGTCTATAGACAATAGCCTATAAATATAAAATAATCTGTATATAAAGCTACACAAACCTATCTCTTCAAGCACAGCTGTATATATTTTTTAAATTTTATTTATTTATTGATGGCTGCATTAGGGATTCATGACTGCGTGTGGGCTCACTAGGTTGTGGCAAGCAGGGGCTGCTCTCTAGTGCTGCACTGGCTTCTCATTGCCGGGCCGTCACTTCTTGCTGAACTTGGGCTTAGAGCGTACTGGCTTCAGTAGTTGTGACTCATGGGCTCTTGGGCACATAGGCTCAGCTGTTTTGACCCCGGAGCTTAGTTGCCCCAAATGTGGAATCTGCCTTCCTATCTTCCTAGACCAGTAATTGACCCACGTCGCCTGCATCAGCAGGTGGACTCTCAACTACTGGACCACCAGGGATGTCCCTAAGTGTATTTTAATTCAAGTGTTTGTATTTCTCCCTTGACTTTACTCTCACTTTAATAAAACGCTATCCTTTCAACAAAGATCTTGGCACATAGTGCTTGTGTGAATGCTCAATCATGTCCATCTCTGCGACCCCATGAACTGTAGCCCACCAGACTCCTCCATCCATGGAATTTTCCAGCAAGAACACTGGAGTGGGTAGCCATTTCCTCCTTCAGGGGATCTTCCCAACCAGGAATCAAACCTACCTCTCCTGCACTGGCAGGCAGATTCTTTACCACTATGCCACCCGGAAAGCCTGTCACACAGTAGGTATTCATTAAGTTCTCAATGAATATAGCTAAATTTGCAACAAATAAAAGAGTGCATAAAAACTACTTATGATTAAAATATTCTTTTCAGATATAGAGAATTATAATATTCTTAATTATCTTAAAATAGATTATAATGGAACTGCAATTGTTTTTTTTTAATTTTAACATAAACATTTTACTTTGTAGAAGAGGCAGACTAAACTCAAACTTTGCCATTTTTATTTTACTTCTCTCTATTCTATATTTTAATGAGAGTTAAGAAAAGCTACACATCAAAAATCCTTTTACATATAATGATCAAGTCAAATACCATTATAAGGTGACCTTATACAGTTATTTATTCCCAAATACTCATTTATCATATTCATTTTCTATCAACATCAGCAGCTGCATTCTAATTTATCTGTGCTTGACCTTGTGTTTCAAGTTGACAGCTAGTTTACATGAATAAAAACATTCTGAAGTAAAGCATCTAAACTTTCAATTTTTAATCAATGATAGAATTAAAAAATAAACAAGAAAACAAACAGTTTTATGCTGTAGGGTGATAAAATTATACATGGGTAAAAAGGTTTTTTGATTGTTTTGATAGCATTATAGGCTTTCCAGGTGGCTCAGGGGTAAAGAATCTGCCTGCCAATGCAGAAGACCCAAGAGGTGCAGTTTTGATCCCTGGGTCAGGAAGATCCCCTGGAAGAGGAAATGGCAACCCACTCCAGATGCTCGCCTGGAAAACTCCATGGACAGAGGAGCCTAGTGAGCTTCAGTCTGTGGGGTCACAAAGAATCCAACACAACTGAGTGAGTGAGCACACATACACACACACACACACACACAAATACACACACAAGCAAGCAATATAGTTTATTAAAGGCTACAGCATTTGAAAGGTTATTTAGACTAAGAAATACTATGATTTTCTCACAGGCAAATAAAAGAATGGAACAATTTGCAACTGAACAACAGCCAAATGTCAGGTTTCCGTCTCTAGTTTGATGGAGAGTCATGGAGGAATATGATAGGTTAAAAGTATGATGTAAGTAATAAACTGTAAACTGGGTGAAACTTAGCAAGACTCCTTTGGATTTTTCAGTGTCCGTTTGTCTGTGGAGATAAAGATGTTCATTTCCTCTGAGTATAGGGAAGGCAACTCTCAAATGACAGTTTTATGACCCATTTCAGGGAGGAGGCAAGGAGGGAAGGTCAGATGGCCTTCCTTTTTCTACTGGTATATCAAGTTTTTTTGACTTAAATACTGAATATGTCAAGGTGCCTATTTTTGGATAGCAAGTCACTGTGTTCTCTTGGCAAAATTCTCTGAGCCTTAGCCCTGCTTAATTCTGTACTCCAAGGCCAAATTTGCCTGTTACCCCATGTGTTTCTTGACTTCCTACTTTTGCATTCCAGTCCCCTATAATGAAAAGGATATCTTCTTTGGGAGTTAGTTCTAAAAGGTCTTGTAGGTCTTCATAGAACCGTTCAACTTCAGCTTCTTCAGCATTACTGGTCAGGGCATAGACTTGGATTACAGTGATATTGAATGGTTTGCCTTGGAAATGAATAGAAATTATTCTGTTATTTTTGAGATTGCATCCAAGTACTGCATTTCAGACTCTTTTGTTGACTATGATGGCTACTCCATTTTTTCTAAGGGATTCTTGCCCACAGAGTTTTGCCATGAGTAAGCACTGATCATAGCAACCACCCTCTTCAAACAACATTGTACAGGAGGAAGTGATCAAGATCATCCCCCAAAAAAAGAAATGTGAAAAGGCAAAATGGTTGTCTGAAGAAGCCTTACAAATAGCTGAGAAAAGAAGAGAAGCTAAAGGCAAAGGAAAGATATACCCATTTGAATGCAGAGTTCCAAATAATAGCAAGGAGAGATAAGAAAGCCTTCCTCAGTGATCAGTGCAAAAAAATAGAGGAAAACAGCAGAATGGGAAAGATTAGAGAGATCTTTTCAAGAAAATTAGAGATACCAAGGGAACATTTCATGCAAAGATGGGCTCAATAAAGGACAGAAATGGTATGGACCTAACAGAAGCAGAAGACATTAAGAAGAGGTGGCAAGACTGCACAGCAGAATTGTACCAAAAAGATCTTCATGACCCAGATAATCACGATGGTGTGATCACTCACCTAGAGCAAGACATCCGGGACTGTGAAGTCAAGTGGGCCTTAGGAAGCATCACACGAACAAAGATAGTGGAGGTGATGGAATTCCAGTTGAGCTATTTCAAATCCTGAAAGATGATCCTGTGAAAGTGCTGCAGTCAATATGCCAGCAAATTTGGAAAACTCAGCAGTGGCCACAGGACTAGAAAAGGTCACTTTCCATTCCAATCCCAAAGAAATGCAATGCCAAATAAAGTTCAAACTACCACACAATTGCACTCATCTCACATGCTAGTAAAGTAATGCTCAAAATTCTCCAAGCCAGGCTTCAACAGTACATGAGCCACGAAATTCCAGAAATTCAAGCTGGATTTAGAAAAGGCAGAGGAACCAGAGATCAAATTGCCAATATCAGTTGGATCATTGCAAAAGCAAGAGAGTTCCAGAAAGACACATATTTTTGCTTTATTGACTATGCCAAAGACTTTGACTGTGTGGATCACAATAAACTGTGGAATATTCTTAGAGATGGGAATACCAGACCACCTCACCTGCCTCTTGAGAAACCTGTATGCAGGTCAGGAAGCAACATTTAGAACTGGACATGGAACAACAGACTGGTTACAAATAGGAAAAGGAGTACGTCAAGGCTATATATTGTCACCCTGCTTATTTAACTTATATGCAGAGCACATCATGAGAAATGCTGGGCTGGAGAAAGCACAAGCTGGAACCAAGATTGCCAGGAGAAATATCAATAACCTCAGATATGCAGATGACACCACCCTTATGGCAAAAAGTGAAGAAGAACTAAAGAGCCTCTTGATGAAAGTGAAAGAGGACAGTGAAAAAGTTGGCTAAAGCTCAACATTCAGAAAAATAAGATCATGGCATCCGGACCCATCACTTCATGGGAAATAGATTGGGAAACAGTGGAAATAGTGGAAGACTTTATTTTGGGGGGCTCCAAAATCACTGCAGATGGTGATTGCAGCCATGAAATTAAAAGAAGCTTACTCCTTGGAAGAAAAGCTATGACCAACCTAGACAGCATATTAAAAAGCAGAGATATTACTTTGTCAACAAAGGTCCTTCTAGTCAAGGCTATCATTTTTCCAGTAGTCATGTATGGATGTGAGAGTTGGACTATAAAAAAAGCTGAGCACCGAAGAACTGATGCTTTTGAACTGTGGTGTTGGAGAAGACTTTCGAAAGTCCCTCGGACTGCAAGGAAATCCAACCAGTCCATCCTAAATGAAATCAGCCCTGAATATCCATTGGAAGGACTGATGCTGAAGTTGAAACTCCAATATTTTGGCCACCTGATGTGAAGAACTGACTCTTTTGAAAAGACCCTGATTCTGGGCAAGATTGAAGGCAGGAGGAGAAGGGGATGACAGAGGGTGAGATGGTTGGATGGCATCACCAACTCAATGGACATGATTTTGTGTAAACTCCAGGAGTTGGTGATGGACAGGGAGGCCTGGCGTTCTGCAGTCCATGGGGTTGCAAAGAGTCGGACACAGCTAAGCAACTGAACTGAACTGTCCTGAACCCCATCACTGTTAAGGTATAATGCTGAATATTCGGTTGCTATTTTAGACAGGTTAATCCACTCTTAAAATCATGTCCCAGAATTGGAGAGGGTATAGAGGACACGATACCTTAACCAATAGATAAGATCAATATCTTGAGTTAGGAGGCTAATAAGAGAAGTATATATGGGAAGATATATATCCATATATACTCAGCAATTTATACATAGACAAAATTAGTCAGAGTAGAAAAGTCAAGCTGAAGTCACCAAAAGAAGTAGAATAAATTGAGCTTTATTAGAAGCCATTTATAAAATCAAATTGTTATTTTATTAATACTATATACTAAAATCTCATAGCATAGACTGTGAACTTGGAGGGCTCCTAAATCACTTTTAGGAAACATCAAGGTCAAAATTATTTGTATAACACATTTTTTGCCTTTGCCTTTTTTATGTGTCAACATTATACTGATGGTGGTTAAAATTACTGGCACTGAGCATGAAATAAGACAGTTGCACCAAACTGAAGTAGTCATTCAAATTTTTGCTATGCACCATGCTCTCAGTTTAAAAAAACAAGTAGATTCACATAACAATGCTCTTAATGAAGCGGTAAAAAATAATTCATATTAAATATTAACCCCTGAGTATGCATATTTTTTAATATTCTGCCTAATGCTCTTTTACAAAGTACAATGATTGTACTGAAATCTTCTCTTGAATGAGTCCAATGGAAGCACTTTTGTGATGGTTTGGGAGGTTACACAAACTAGCAGCTTTCTTCATGGAAACAAATTTGTACTTGAAAAACAGCTGATAAAGTATGGTTATTCAGGCTAGGGTATTTGGCAGATA
The DNA here is from genome assembly GCF_054371585.1 of Giraffa tippelskirchi. Taxonomy (NCBI): domain Eukaryota; kingdom Metazoa; phylum Chordata; class Mammalia; order Artiodactyla; family Giraffidae; genus Giraffa; species Giraffa tippelskirchi. The sequence goes on from NC_137278.1 coordinate 116,793,991, forward strand.
TTTTCCCACAAATGAACAATGAGTCTGTGACTTCCAGAAAAAGGAATTACAATATTTTCTGCAAAAGGTATAATTTGAGCTTTCAAGCAAAAATTGTAATTCTACAAAAATTACATCTACCATTATGAGCTAGAAAATTTCTCAACACTTAGAGACTTTTCTGAGGATATTGGTGGTTATATTAGCAAAGTGATATTTAATATTATCTAATATTTTATTATGGGATTCGGTGGTGGTTCAGTTGGTAAGTTATTTCTAAATGAAGTAATAGGCATTTTATAATTTCTCCATCTCAATGTATAATATTGATAAATTTAAAAATAATAATAATAAACCCTTTTACACTCTCACACTTTTAAGATTTATACACTTAAGTAGTCATGAAATGAAAATTTAGAGAATCATTGCCATGGACTTTAAACTCTTTGCTCCAACTCCTGGAATGGTGATTTTTTTTAATTGCTCTCCATTTATTCCAGACAGCCCTCCTAAAGACTGATCACATCATTTTTAAAGGTCATCAAAGGTCACTGTTACTTATGCACATCATCTCCCTGCCTAAGCCAGTCAGACCCTTGCCTCACAATTCAGCCTCAGATATTAATACCTTCCATGTTGCAAAATCCATTCAAATGCTAACTCCTCTTCAAAACTTCTTCTTGGGTACATCTGCTGCCTTCCACAAGAAGTTATCTTTTTCTGCCTTTGAGATCCTTAGGAAGATTTTTAAATCATTCTTGTAAACTTGCAATATCGTACACTTTAGCATGAGTATAGCTGTCTTTCTCTCATTATTTTTGAGCTTCAGAAAAGCAAAGTCATACTTTTCACAGTGCCTTGTACTCAATAGGTGTGTTTTACTCATTCATTCATTTAGTGATTACCCACCATGTGCTGGAGAATGAAAGAGTGGTTAGATACAGAACCATGCATCATGGCTGTCGGTGTTAGTTACAGAAAAGATCTGATTAGGTCTTGTTTTATGTAAAAGTCTTTCCATATAACAGCATTAAATCTCTGCTCTGTCTATAGCTGTTTAGCTAATTAATTCCCAATGTTTCGTGGGTTACATTTACACAGAATGACTCATTTCATGAATTGGATGTATATCAGATTTGTTTCATAAGAATAGAATAATAAATAAAAGTTTATAGAATAATAAATCAGTTCATATGGAGTTTTAATGTATTTTTTTCACACAGACTATGAGTGTACCCTTGTCCTACAGCCATAGCTCTAAAGATGTCACTCTGGGAAACTACCCTGGGATATGATTATAACTCTGAGTTAATATGATCACTGTAATTATTCTAAAAGGCTTAGTCCTACTTCCTCTTTTAGAATACTTTCTGTAGTTACAGTTTCACTTTTGTTGTATGCTTATTTGATTGATATCAGAGCCTTCCACTGGACTGCACACTCAAGGGCAAGAATATCACTATTGGTCATTACTACATCTTCAGAACCTAATAATGTGCCTGGCACACAGTAGATCTTATATGCTGGTTAAACAAAAAATCTAAATGAATAAATGCTTCAAGATATTAATAACATGTGTTTTCATTATGAATTTAACAATTCTATGATGCACGACTATGTATGTCAGTGTTCTATTTCCAACATAATTGAATCTTTGTCTTTACCATTACTTATGGAGATCGGGAAGTGCCACATCTAGGATAGTTGTGGCTACAAAAACAAAAGCCATAGACAACATACAAAATGTTAGATAAAGCCAAAGCTGCTTGTTAAGCACTATGTGATGTATTTGGCAATAATATTTGTATTCAGAATATGAGGCAATAGTCCAAAAGTCTATGGGTTGCTCTTTTAGAGAAAGTTTTTATGAGAATTCTCTGGCAGTCCAGTGGTTAGGACTCTGTGCTTTCACTTGGTTCAACCCCTGGTCAGGGAACTAAGATCTCACAAGCAGAGAAGGAAGAAAGTCAAGTATTTACTTTGATTAAACTACTATTTTGTTTTCCCAAGTGTCCTTATTCATAGAAATGGAGAAAGCTATTAAAAAGAGACACAGATGCAATAGCTTCTAAGGTGGGGCATCAGCTTCTACTTTGTCTCTGCCCCCTCCACTTTTCATACAGTACTTACTTGTCCTACCACCAGAATTTCCTCTTGAAAGTCTACGTCTCCTCATGTAACTCTATTACTCAGTATCCTTTCATGATTATCTGCCCCAGTGGTTCTTAACTGCGGAGCAACCTCTCTCTCAAAGAGAACAGTTGGCAACATGTGGAGATATATTGTGGAGAAGGAAATGGCAACCCACTCCAGTATCCTTGCCTGGAGAATCCCGTGGGCAGAGGAGCCTGGTAGGCTGCTGTCCATGGGGTCACACAGAGTCGGACACAACTGAAGCAACTAAGCATGCATGCATGCATTGGAGAAGGAAATGGCAACCCACTCCAGTATTCTCGCCTGGAGAATCCCAGGGACAGAGGAGCCTGGTGGGCTGCCGTCTATGGGGTCGCTCAGAGTTGGACATGGCTGAAGCGACTTAGCAGCAGCAGCAGGAGATATATTGGGTTGCCACAACTGGGGAAGTGGGAAGCATTATATGAATCAAATGTGTAGAGGGCAAGGAGGAGCCTGAATATACTACAATGCACAAGACAGCCCTCAAAAACAAAGAATTATCAAGACCAAAAAGTCAATAATGCTGAAGTTGGGAAACTGGCCAAGGAATAAAGTCCAAATAAGTATATATCTCAAGTGAAATAGTCTTACCACTCTGTCTACATCTTTCACATAGGAATACATTTGTGGTTTAAGGGACACATCTGGCAAACACATGTGTTTTAGTTGATTGTCTGCCCCTTTTGGATGCTTCAGATGCTTTCCAGTTTGCCACATCCTCCACCACTTCTTACTGTCTTCATCCAGCTGTCCTCACTTATTCACATTTCCCACCTCTCATAAAGCATCCAGTCTTGGCAAACCCTACTTCACCTTCACAGAAGAGCCCTACAAACCTGCCTAAGTTCCTCAGTATGCCCTTTCATGTGTCCTTGTCTTTGCATTTGCTACAAAATTGAACTGGAATTTCCTATAACTGTGCCATCTGCCTGATGAATTAATCCATGTCCTTCCAAATTCACTCCTTTCATTTGTATCTTTTGTTATTGTTCAGTCTTTCAGTTGTGTCCGACTCTGCAACCCCATGGACTGCAGCACACCAGGCTTCCCAGTCCTTCACTATATCCCTAAGTTTGCTCAAATTCATGTCCATTGAGTCTATGATGCTATCCAACCATCTCATCCTCTGTTGCCCCCTTCTCCTTCTGCCCTTAACCTTTCCCAGCATCAGGGTCTTTTCCAAAGAGTCAGTTCTTTGTATCAGGTGGCAAAAGTATTGGATCTTCAGCTTCAGCATCAGTCCTTCCAATGAATATTTAGGGTTGATTTTCTTTAGGATTGACTGGTTTGATCTCCTTGCTGTCCAAGGGACTCTCAGGAGTCTTTTCCAGCACCATAGTTGCAAAACATCAATTTTTCAGTGCTCAACTTTGTTTATGGTCCCACTCTCACATCCATACATGACTACTGGAAAAACCATAGCTTTGACTATATGGAAATTTTTTGGCAAAATGATATCTCTGCTTTTTAATACATTGTCTAGATTTGTCATAGCTTTTCTTCCAAAGAACAAGTGTTTTTTAATTTTGACTGTAGTCATCATCTGCAGTAATTTTTGAGCCCAAGAAAATAAAGTCTATCATTATTTCTATTTATTCCCCATCTATTCACCATGAAGTGATGGGACCAGAGACTATGTTCTTAGTTTTTTGATTGTTGGGTTGTAAGCCAGATTTTCACTCTACTCTTTCATCTTCATCAAGAGGCTCTTTAGTTCCTCTTTGCTTTCTACATTAGGGTCGTGTCATCCACATATCTGAGGTTATTGATATTTCTCCCTGGCAATCTTAATTACATTTTTTTAATTTATCCAGTCTGCCTTTTATACACCATAATAAGCAGGGTGACAATATACAGTCTTGATATACTCCTTTCCTAATTTTGAACTAGTCTGTTGTTCCACACCCAGTTCTGTTACTTGTTGACCTGCATACAGGTTTCTCAGGAGCAGATAAGGTGGTTTTGTATTCCCACCTCTTTCAGAATTTTCCACAGTTTGTTGTGATCCACATAGTCAGACTTTAGTATAGTCAATAAAGTAGAAGTAGATGTTTTTCTAGAATTATCTTGCTTTGCTATGATCCAGTGGATGTTGGCAATTTCATCTCTGGTTCCTCTGCCGTTTCTAAATCCAACTTGTACAGCTGGAAATTCTTGGTTCACATAGTGTTGAAGCCTGGCTTGCTTGAAGGATTTTAAGCATTACCTGGCTAGTATGTGAAATGAACACAACTGGGCAGTAGTTTGAACATTTGTGTCTTAGCCATAATTTTATTGTGTCTACTTTAGCAGAGTTTACAAAGAGTAACATTTTGATGCTCATGCCTTTGCCTTCCCTTGAGATGCTTCAATATTACTGTCATGTTATAATTTGTATGCCATCTTTGGCAGCACCTAAGATAGTGCCTGCCATGCATTTAAGAAATCTCATTGAACTCCTTTATTATATCAATTTTAATGCACTCTTTATCTTTATAAATCACAGCTTTTATATATCTAATCATTGTGGAATCCAAGTAAAGAACAGTTTACACTATTTTTCTGTCATCACCATTATAGACAATAGAATTAACATTGCTGTCTTGTGAAACTGCAGGTATTAAACTATGTAAGAAAAGCAAAAGACATTGATGGCAAAAGACTGAAGAACAGTCAATATATTTAGTAGGGAAGAAAAATTTTCAAAATCAATGAATTTACTATATGATAATTATAGATGTTTCTCTATATTTATCTGTACAGTCTAAATTTTCTAAAGTAGCTAGATGCTGCTTTTAAAATAAGAGGGAAAAGATCATTTGCATTTTAAAGAACTATATTTTTAGATTAAAATTCATTTACTTTACTATAATATCTGAACAGGGAATTGCTGATTGGGCCCCCATTCTTGCTGTAAAGAACAAATTCTAAAAAACTCACAATTCATGCAGCCATTATGGAAGTTCCTCAAATAATTAAAAATAAAATTACCTTATGATCCAAAAATCCTACTTCTAGGTATGCATACTTCTGGGTTTATGATCAAAGGAAATAAAATCAGGTTCTCAAAGAGATATTTGCACTCTCAAGTTCATTTCAGCATTGTTTATGATACCCAAGACAGGGAAATAACCTAAATGTCCATGAATGAATGAATGGACTAAAAAAAAAGTGATGGATTGTATCTCCACACAATGGATTCTTCAGCCTTTAAAAAGGAGAAAATCCTGCCATTTGCCACAGAATGGATGAACCTGGAGGACACAACACTAAGTAAAATAAGCCAGACACAGAAAGAAAAAGAAAGACAAATACTGTACAACCTCACTTATCTGTGAAATCTACAAACTCATAGAAAGAAAGAGAAGAATGGTGATTACCAAGTGCTGGTAGAAGAGAATGGAGAAATGTTGCTCAAGGATACAAAGTTTCAGTTATATAAGACTGATGTTCTAGAGCTCTAACATGTAACAATGAATATTGTGTTGTGTACTTCAAATTTTTAAGAGGATAGATCTTAAGTCTTCTCACCACAAAAAAAAGAAGATGGTAACTATGTGAGTTGATGGATATATTAAGTAGCTTGATTATGGTGAATATTTCATAATGTATACATACATCAAATTTCAAGTTGTATACCTTAAAATATGCATAATTTTAACTGTTAATTATACCTCAGTGGAGCTTGGGACTGGAATGGGAAAGCACATATAACATTTTTGAGGCTGAGCCATTAAAGATTATAATGCGGTGGCATCAGCATTGTAGTTTGGATATTGTACTATTTTCTGTTTTCTTTTCTTTCACTCACATACCCATGCATTTATAGCACGTGACCAAATAAAGGTGTTGAGTGAACAAGGGCATATGTCCAGGAAGCACACACATACCAGGCCTGATGGAACAACATTTCTTGGAGAAAGCTCAGAAGCAAGAGCAAAAGCAAGTGTTCATTAACCACAGAGATGCAGGTATCCGATTCAGCAGATCCAGGAGTCAGATTATTGGAGATGGATCTTAAATTTGGCCTGGGTGACTTCTAAGTTAAATGTTGGAAAAGAAACAGCCTCCTTTCATGTGATGGATCAAAAGGAAGGACTGGCATGGAAGTCCTATAGTCATCCAAAATTGATTGCCTTAAGCGCCAAGTTACTACTAGTTTCTGTGGAGTTTGGAAGGGAGCTCAGCTCTTCTCTGCAAGGTTAGCCTGTAAGGGATTAGCCTTGAACAAATTAACCCTTAATTCCTAAAGTTAAATCTTAGTAATGATCCCTCTCATTTACTGAGTGAACATTTGCTTTACCAGCACTAAGTGCCTGGGACTGTCTGAGCCAGCCTCTAAACTCTATATAATGATTCTAATGCAATCCATATAAAAAAGGGATCTAGAAGCTCTAAAGCAAAAGTCCTTTATTTTTACCAATAAATAAAAGCCACAGAATTGAACAAGATTGGCAATAAAGATACAGCTTCCCCTTGCCAATTCTTTAGTCTGACTAAGTAGAATCAGGTTTCTTGCAAATAGCCATGCAGCTAGCACAACTGTGTGTTTGGGAAGAGAGAATAAATAGTCTTTCATTAAAAAGCTTAACATATTATTACATCAGATTCAAATTGAATTCTAAAAAGCAAAAGGTCTTACTCCATAACAAAACCTTCATTAAATATACAAGCCAAAAAGCAATTTAAATGGGATTTGCAAACCTCCAGGTTACACATTTCTCATGAAATCCAATTAAGTCAAATAAATACCAAATCCTAAGGATATAAGAGTTTAGTCTATTTTGTTTAGATGAATAACATCAAATTTATTAGAGAAAGAGTTTTTAACTTTTTTTAAGAAGTCAAGTATGTCTTAATGGGAATTGTAAAGCTATGTATTTCCTCACAGATTTTTAGCTTAAAATACTTCATAAACCTAAATATTCCCAAAGGAAGTGATTTCTAAATGTGGTAAATATTGACTCTATGACATAAATTGTTTACAGTACTTTTAAAAGTGAATTCGAGGTTCCTACTAAGCACCAGAGGTGTCTAGCTTCTGTGATCACACATTTTAAAAATGCATGAAAGGCAATATTTAACATCCTTAATTTTTACGTTGTTAATCTCTTGAACTCATATTTCCAGTTCACTTCTCTGATAGAAAATTATCCTAAAACATATTTCAATGCCTGAAATATCTTTTGATCACCTAAAAAACTTCTTTGATACAAAATTATAAATCATTGATATTCTCCGATGATCCAATAATGCTCAGCTTTTCTTCTGTATTATTATTGCAAATATTACTGCTACACTATTGATTAATGCACTACAACTATAACATTTTCATGGATAATTTTGAAAATTATCTTTCAATGTGATGAAAGGATTTCCTTTACAGTTCTTTTGTGTATCCTTGGATGATTATAACTCAATTGCTGGATTGAGACTTGGTCAAGCATTGATTTTATTCCTTTTTTATATTTATTTATTTTTGGCTGCACTGGGTCTACGTTTCTCCATGTGCGTTTTCTCTAGTTTCAACTACTCTCTAGTTGCAATGCTCAGGTTTCTCATTGCAGTGGTTTCTTTTGTTGTGGAGCACAGATTCTAGGGCACCCAGGCTTCAGCAGCTGCTGCTGTGGGCTCAGTAGTTGCGGTTCATGGGCTCCAGCATTCAGTCTTAGTAGTTGTCATGCACAGGCTTGGTTGCTCCGCGGCATGTAGGATCTTCCCGGACCAGGGATCAAACCAGTGTCCCCTGCATTGCAAAGTGGATTTTTAACCACTGGACACCAGGGAAGCCCTCTTTTTAAAAAATAGATATTAGTACTGATGACCACCTTCTCAGAGGTTCTCTGTTCCCCAGAATGGTTCCTCTTTGCGAAAAGTACTGTAACTCTCAGATACTTGCTCCATAAATAGCTAATATCCATAAGTAGTATCCATAACATCCATAAACAGCTGATAATATCCGGGAAAAGCAACAGCTATAATCAGCTTATCGCTTATGATTCTCCCCTCTCTGGAATCCTAAGCACTTTAATCTCATTTCTTCTGCAGTTCTCTGATATCTTTGACAGATAATTTTATAAATTAAATTTCTCTAGTTATTGAACTTAGAAGTATTTGTTCACTCAAAGAATTATTCAGCTCCATTCAAAAATAGAAGTCTGTCACAACAGGGCTGTTCACTTATCTATGTGTTTGTTTCTCTGTTTTTCAACCTGCCTGGGAACAAAGTAGATAAATTTTGGTACATTCATGACATTGAATACATGAAGTGATTAAAAAGAATGAAACAAATTTACATGGCCTGATACAGAAACATCACCAAGTTATATTGTTAAGGAACTAGCCTTATTTTATTCATACCTTTTGAGTTAATTTTTCCCTAAATATATACATTAAAAATACAAAAAAACACACACATAGTTTTAAAATCCTGACAGCAAAGTTCTTTGAATGATGGTACAAACTTAAGAATGGAGCCTCTCATTTCAGAATTGAAAATGATGGAAACAAAGGTTTCCGTTCCAAACATATGAAAAGAGCACTAACAGGCAAGCTGCTTTAATGGGAGAAAATCACATCTGGATGTTACAATATTTGTACTCTAGTCTGAGTCTTTTAGTTGAGTAATATTAAAAAGTCTCTGACTTCTGAATGTCTCAAGATGCAATCTGTAGGTTGACAACACTAAATAATATAATTCCTTTCTAGAATTCTGTGACCCATTAATGTGTTATTCCATACTTGACAACTTTACAAATAAAACAAGTGGATAAGCATCTTATATAATCAATATATGTTCCACTGATGCATATATAAATATATAAATAAAATTACAAATTATAAAACTATATGTCATATAACATATATGTTACATAATGCATAATGTTATAGTAATGTATAATATGTTTACATATATAGCATATAATATAATCAATTTGTTAGCTATTCTGAAATAAAGTTTTAACATTGAACTATTCTTTCTCCATGGATATATTATATTAATGATACAATAATATATAATGAATATAGCATAAATATATAATCCATAAGTAATATATACCATACATGTTGTTATAAATATTACTATAAAAGTGTAATATATAGCATTCAATTTAATAACTAATCTTAAATAAGTTTTGTAGTTTAACTAATCCTTTCTCCATTGATTTATTATTTCAATATTACAATGATATATATGTGACATGTTATTTTATATATATATATATATAAATTCAATTTGCTAACTAATTTGCAATAGTTTTAAGTTTAAACCTACAGCTTTAGGTTAACTGGCTATTCTGTGTGTGTGTGTGTGTGTGTGTGTGTGTGTGTAAGTGTGGTGTTTCACTTAATGACAAAGTATATTTCTAAATTACTTAGTTTATTTGATGACTACACAAGACCTTTCTGGTTCCAATAGCTTTTACTTTTTTGGCTGTATTCCATTCTGAAAGCTTTTTGATTACTCTCTCATAATCTTGACTATTACAGACCTTTTAAATTTTAAATAACATTTATTAGAACACATTTTTTTAAGTGTTAGGATTTAAACTTACAAAAACAACTTCAAACTATAGAGTTTTGATTACTCAAATTAACAAATATATGTGTATATATATATGTATACATATATATATATTCCCCTTGTAAAATGTCAAATTTAATGAATGCATGAGACAATCTTTATCAAAAAAAGCTAAATAGTAAGGTATAAATCTTATAGCCATTTAATTAAAATAATTTCAAGTGCAATACTTTTATGTTTCAGTGTCTGTGAGAAAGTTGGTAGTCTTATTTAGACTGGTCAGTGTGTATTAAAAATGTACATTCTCTATTATATTTAGCACTACATTATTTTAAGTAATGGCTGCAATATTTTAGCATTCAAGTATAAAGCCACTGTAGCAGAGACTATGGGTGCCCTCTCTAGAGCCCTTGAATTCCTTTAACTGTTTCTGTGGTTCCCTTCTCCAGCTTCTGTCCATTGCTTTTAAGAGTTTATACCTATGATTCTCTTCAGAGGACTTATCTTGTCTACTAGGAGGATTTGTCTACCCTCAAATACAAACAACGGGAAATGCTTTGAAGTTTCACCAAAAATTCCTTGCCATCCAACTGCAGTATCGTTAGCCTGCTGAGTAGTGTAGGAGTATGAAAATCTAAATCCTATGCTTTAAGACAAGACAAACTCTGAGACATCATTTACACTCCAGAGATGCCCCATAAGATCATTTCTATTTGTATTTGTATTTCTATTTCTATTTCCACTTGTATTTCTATTTCTACTTCTGGGAGAATTGAGTTAAACCAATCAACTTGGAATTGAGCAGCATCTTGCCATAGTGCTAATGAGAAGAAATAAGGCCCCACTCCCCTCATCTTGACTCTAACCACACTTCCAAAGAACCATCGCTTTGTGAGGGTAGAGGCAATGGGACAGTTCTTCTACCCTGTGGCCCTGCTGGTGGAGGGCTCCATCCAAGGTGAGATGACTGTCCTTGTGCAGAACATACAGAAGCTCTGTCCACCCTGAACTCATCCTCGTTCAGCATGAACATGGGGCATGTGATTAGCTAGGCAGATGGCATTACTCTTACTGGTAGTTTTCCAAAAAATGAAAATAGCATTTGACTCTCACTATATACTAAATGGAAAATAGTTTCACATATGCAGTAAGGTTTATTCTAATCAAGTACTTTAAAAGATATTTTCAGCTACTGTTTAAATCCTGGAAGCAAAATATTCTTATATTGATATGTTTAGTTGTTTTTTTTTTCCAGAATTTAAATAACACAGCAGATGGTAGTATTATTTGAAGCAATTCCAAATTGTTTCACCTAAATGTAATTACATTATATTATGATTACATTATAATCCTATTAGAGAGAAAAAGAAAGGGGCAATAGAGGTGATGTTTAAATTAAACAATTATATTCAAAATTGTTAGGTATAATAATACAGCTAGAGCAAATGGCAGAGGTGATAGCATACTTTGACATCAAAGTAAGTTATTGTTATAAGTGAATGTTTTAAAATACAAAAAAATGCAATAAAAATAACTAATTTTGACATTATTTGTTATTGTTCTGTAATGAGGATTTTTTTATTAAAACCAAAAGTTTTATTTCAATGTAACATACATTAATACTTTTATAATTCTCTCTCATATGAATTAAGGCTGCAGTTTACCTACTTCTTTAAAACAAAAGATCTCAAATTATATGAGGTTGTATTTCCATATGTGTTAGCATCAGAAATACACCACAAAGAGCAGTTTTATCTTTTTGTTTCATAAAATTATCATTTTTAGCAATAGGATTCTTGAATTTATACCTGTTTTGTATCTTCTGGCCCAGACACACATGGTCCTTCAGAGGACACAAAACGTGTCCAGTTTTTTGCATCACTGCTTCTCAATCATGCATAAGAATCATGAGGAAAAGCTGATAAAACACAGGTTTTTGGTTGCCACTCCAAAGATTCTGATTCAGTAGCTCTCGGTTGGGACAAGAGAATTTGTTCTTTTTTTAAACAATATAGCGGTGCTAACGCTGCCTACATCAGGGATCACACTTTCAGCCAACATCCTCTAGGTGACATTATTCTTTTTGTTTTCCAGTAAAAGATTAATGTGGTAGTGAACATCTGGTCCCATAAATTCTTTTCACCTCTTGTTCTATATATGACAAAGAATGCAGAGATTTTTTGTTTGTTTGTTTTATTTGGTTTTTATTTGCTTTGAATTTCAAAATTACACTTTAGGTAATTTTGCAATGTAAATGTTGGGATTCTTCAAAAATCCAAAAGATTAGGTTCATCAAAGCATATATTTTGAAGAAAATATCTAGCCCTTGACAGGCTCATCAGAGCATTATGTCTGGAAAACTAGATAAATCTCTCCAAGAGAATCAGCTTTTGAGGAGTAGTGTCAACTTATTTCATCCTCACAACTGTCGCTTCAGCTCTAACTAGCTGTTACCTGTCTTTCACTGGATGCTTGGCCTGTCCTTGATTGCTTGATAGCTTCCCATTATTTTTCACCTCATCGAGAAAAAGTAGTAAAAAGTGAGAAGTAACATACTATTTACATCCTTGAAAGAACAGTTACTCCATGTGTCTTGGAATTAACTAAACCTGGGATTGAATCCTGGTGTTGTTCTGGGACTCAGTCACAAGGTGCCTTCAATTTCCAGGCAGCTTGCATCTATCAAGACCTCTGAATCTCAGAAGACCCTCATAAGGTATTTTATTGAATAATTAAGTGTCTGAATTTTGGATATTTTATTGCAAAAAGTTTAGAAGTTTTAGCAAACCTTTTGTTGTGGTTATTAAATATTTTTGACAGACTTCCATAGTTTTTCGTTATTGGATTGAAATCCTGGACATTCCTTCTGTAATTGTCTGTTTTATGAGAACATGTACAAGATACTTTTCTCAGCTTTACTTTCTCTCATCTGAAATATAAAATGGACAAGATGACCTACATTCCCAGCTCAGAAGTCATATTATTCCAAAATCCTTATACCACATTTCTCAACTAATTTTCATTTGGAGATGGTGAATATACAACATAGTCTTACCTATGAGAAAAAGGAAAATGAAGGACAAATGAGGGTTGCATATATTTTCATGAAGGAAACTGTATTAAAATTATTGATGGAGTTTATACTACCCCAGGCCAATTTCCTAATCCCAGATGTAATGTTTGGGCTCTCTATAAACCCGTATTGCTCAATTATTTATGTTGTATTGTTCAGTCACTAAGTCGTGTCTGACCCTTTGCAACCCCATGGAAGGCAGCACACCAGGCTTCCCTGTCCTCCCTGTCCTCCGCTGTCTCCCGGAGTTTGCTCAAGGTCGTGTCCATTATTTATAGCCTTTGAGAAATCATACTACTAATCACTGCAGTTAACTGACACTAGAGAGTGGCATTATTTGATAGCTTTGAAACATTATCCAACTCCAGATTTGTATAATAGACATAGCTTTCTGAATTCCTAAAATGTATTTTTTTGAGAAACATCATAAATATATAACATAAAGTAAACAGTTCTGTGGCATATTTATATAAGAAGATAAAATTTGAAACAGGATCTAAAAGAACTAGGCTTAACTTGTATCACTCCTAATTTTAATAACAATTTGACAAAAACTTGGCTTTTATTATGCTTCCGTAGAAATCCTTTGACTTTCAAAGGAGCCGGACCCTTGCCATACAGGGCCCCGGGCCAATCGTTTACAGCTTTGGCGTCTGTTATTCTGCATCCAAGCTTGTCACTTCATCAGAGCGAAAGCAAAAATCTGGAGAACAGCTTTCTGGGCAGAGCAGGAACAGAACTCTGGCCTCTTCTCCTCATGAATTCCCTCAGAATCATCACAGAAGTACCTCGGCATGGTGGACACTCACTTTGAATAGGATTATCAAGTCAATCTAGGCTTAACTTGTCTTTAAGGTTCACCATCTCTACACAGTCTGCTCTCACTCAACAAAGAAGCAACCAGCTCTCTGGCTAATGTCTCCTTTCCTTGATATTAGAACTCGCCTTTCCAACAGCTGTTAGTTTTTAACAACTTCACAATCTCATTTTAAGACATGTAGAGACATCCTTACCTTTTGAATACCATGAGATACTTAAAAATCTTACCACAATATATTTAAACCATTGTTTATTCTAACTAGCAATACTCCTTTCTATAGTCCAGACTCCTAATTTTAGTAACTAAGTAAAAAAAAGTATTAAATCTTCAGATGAAAAAAGCCAGGATGAATAGAAAGTGGCACAGATTATGCAGAGTCGCCTGGTTAAAAATCAACAAGAGCTTTAACATAACGATGAAATATTACATCGGCAGGCTTCAAAATCAATTGCATAGATAGTATGGTGGAGGTATGGTAGTTTAAGTGAAAAACACAGAAATTCTTATCTAGCCACAAGTTTAATACAAGCAAACAGTATAATGATACTATATATATATTTGCTCAGATGCTTCAGTCATGACCAACTCTTTGCGACCCTACGGACTGTAGCCCAACAGTTCCTAAGACCGTAGGATTCTCCATGCAAGAATACTTGAGTGGGTTTTCATGGCCCCTCCAGGGGATCTTCCTGACCCAGGGATTGATCCTGTGACTCCTGTGCCACCCTACAGTTCAGGTGAGCTCCTTACCACTGAGCTATTGGGGAAGCCCTATGTGTGTGTGTGTGTGTGTGTGTGTGTGTGTGTACATATAGTATATCAATGTCTTTTATTCTGCTGGCTTCAGAAGGTTTTCTAACTTTGAATCTTGTGTCTGAAGAAAGTATTTTGAAAAAGAATCCAGAGTAATTTTTTAAAACTTTAATATAACATAAGAATGATTGAAGGAACTAATGCTGACAAAACCATCTGAGCAGTTGTGAGTTAGAGATGGAGATAAACTATCATTGGATAAGAAGTGGAGCATACTATTGTTTCTAAAATTTAGTTACTTAATTCTGTGCTATTCCTGAAGAGGAAATTAAGATCAAAGGGGAAAAGATAGCTGAGACATGTTTTGGCTCAGATAAAAATCAACTTCTAGGAAATCATCAGTGGATGGCAGAGAAAGAAAATTCCTCACCAAAGTGATTAGAGAACTAATCACTAAAAGAGGTGTTAGCAGATATCATGCAACTAATTCTTAAAATTACTCCTACCCTAAAATTAAATTAGAAAACAGAACTTCTGTTCCTCTACCCAATTTTGAAAATCCATGATTCCTCAGTCTGAATGGCAGTTTCTTAAGGACAAGTATTGCTTTCTTTCATACTACTCAATTTTGAAGGCTCTCTTAGAAATGGTGTCATGAATCACGATGTTTCTTTTATCCCTAGTACAAGTGCATAATTTACATAATGAGAGCAATGAGCATCATAGCCAAGAAGAAGGTGATCTAAGGCAATACTGAACACAGCGGAAATAAGTGATTTTGAATGAATAGATAGTTTTCCATTTATCTCAAATTTTGTTTTAAAATATTTTTATTTAAACTGTTATTGCTCATGATTTCCTTAGCAAATGATAAGCAGAATCATGGTTACTTTTTATTGCAATCTGAGAAGTGTCATAAAAAATTCTTCCGTTTATATAGCTTTAACCTTTGTTTTCCCCAGTGGTCTAGATTTCCGGTGGCAGAGTGTTTTCCTTACATATTTATAGATGATAGAGTATGTGTAACAAAGAGTATACCTAAGATTTCTTCAAGTGTGTACAGTGAAAGGGGTTTTTTTTCCCTTATTTATAGAGCATTTTAAAAGTGAAAAAATTCAGGGAGAAAACTAGCAAAAGTTTGAAAATCTTATTACTTAAAAAGTAAGTATCAGATTACATTTTAAAATAAGCTTCACATGCTATGCTTTTGCTAGATTTTCATCCCGAAACACTTTCTATTTGGTTGATCTTTATGTGGTGTTTCATATTTCCTGCCTCTAAGAAAATGTTTTTGGATGTATATCGGCACATTACCTTTGGGCAACACCATTACAAATGTGTTTTAAAAAAAAAGAAGAAAACAGTCTAACATTTTGGTGTTAGACATAGAGGCTCAAATTTCAAACTGAATGGGTTTGGTGCCAAGATATCATTCATCCACTTCAAAAAGACAGTACAAAATTAGGTGAACAAAATCTTAGAACACAAATGAGACATATATGGTCTTCAGAATAAATCCTTTCTGTGGGTCTTTTCAAATGGTGCAGTACTGTCATTTATATAGGGATGAATTTTCTGACATTTTACAATTCACAAAGATACATTATCAAGTTTTCTTGGAGATGCCCCTATGTATTTCAAAGTTTTTTTTTTTTTAAATGTACATAATTGGAATGGAATAAAGGCATCTAACTTCACAATGTAAGGTATTTTAGTCTTTTCCAAAAATATTGCAGCCTTAATGTAAGTTAATTTGACTCCCCAGAGAGCTTTTGATATTTTTTTAAAATTAATTATGGGACTCTGATATATTCTGATTATTTCAGGTTGAATACTCTGCTACAATTTCTACTAACATCAAATAGCAAAGTATAAAATGGTGCAGAAAGGTAGCATGGAAGATCTTCAACAGAAAGGAATAAATTAAAGTAAACATTTTCTAAATGTTAATTTTTAGCTTAAGATGATGGTCAGAAGTTTTATGCTAATTGTACAAATTTTTTCTCTTGTGAATCTTGAATTCACAAAGCAAATTGTAAGTGCTAAACAGACTGCATGACAGAAAATAAGCTTATAGGGTTGAGTAAGCCTGCAGTTTTATCTGCAAGAAAGTCCAAAGACGAGATTGACATCAATGAAAAGGGTCTATAGGCTCCTCTGTCCAGGGAATTTCCCAGTCGAGAATACTACAGTGGGTAGCCATTTTCTTCTCCAGGGGGTCTTCCCAAGCCAAGGGTCGAACCTGGATCTCCTGCATTGCAAGCAGATTCTTTACCATCTCAGTCACCAAGGAAGCCCAAATTTCAAAGCATGATACATCTCTTTTTGGTTGAAAAAGTTAAATAGAAGAGGAGATGGAGGGTATATTCCCCACTATAATGAGAAATATGATGGAGAAAAACAATAAAAGGGCTGATTTTGTGTTATAAGTTACAAAGATCACTATCAAAGGATGCAAGGACCCCAGAAATGTGGATACCAAAATATTTGGTGATCCTCCCAATAGGAGGATTAGACCTGTTAACAAAACGTGTTAAATCCAACCATGATCATATGACTTGTTTTGGCCAGGAAATATGAGTGAAAGTGACACATTCCATATCTAGTCTGAAGGTTTAAATGTAAGCTTACTATATTTTCTTGTCACTGATAGCAATTCTGGAAGCATGCATTATAACAGAGTTTTCATCAGCCCATACCCTAGATAACTGTGGTGAGCATAACTTCCTCGCTTGCCTGCAATAGAGATGAAGCACATGTAAGAAATAAATTTTATTGCTTTAAGTAAGTGAAATTTTCAGCTTGTTTTCACTGTACCATAGCTTATGTTATTCTGACTGATACATTAAGCCATGTGGCCTATGAGGACAACACTGGAGGTTATAGTAAAGAAAGATGATCCATGGTGACTAGAAGCAGTGTGAAGGATAGTGGCACATTTAAAATATTCCATTAATTTCACACACACACACACACACACAAAATATTGGCACTGGATATCTGTAATTTCATTGTGGATATCTGTCATGCAGGGAGCTCACAGACACCTATTACTAATACCACACTGTGCAAATATAACACAGATTTTATGGCAGAAAAACTTGCAAGCAGAGAAGGAGTAGAGTAGAAGAGTATCAGTAGAGTACATGCAGGCTTGTGGTATATGTATATGTATACAGTGTATACATATGTATACAGGTGGATATAAAAGGCTAGGGTCTTGAGAGAGCCCAACCAGTTATACTCTGATTCTCTATCTATGTTCTAGTAGTACTGATAAAGAGAAATATTAGAAAATGTAGGGGTGCTCTCATTATAACTATGATGTTATGAGTATTGGGACTGTCAGAATGGTATCACCTCTTTCCTAACCACCAACTGTGGCCTTAGAACAACTTTCCCAAGGATTGAGTCGACATAAGAGCAATTCCCAGTGATAGACCTACTTATCTGAGTGGAAGAGTTCGAGAGAGAACAAATTCCTCTTACATAGGAACTTCTATAAGATTATCTATACCCAATCAAGAAATTTAAATCATGATGTCAACTCATTCAGTTTTCTTCTGTGAGTAAAAGTAAGAAGTAAGCCAAGGGGCAAGAGTATTTAGAGAATATCTTTCTTTATAGAAACTAAGAATAAGGGGAAAACCCTTTCTCCCTAAGATCATTTTGCTGTCTTAACTATTTGAGTTTAACCATGTGGCTTCTCTGGTGGCTCAGACAGTAAAGAATCCGCTTGCAATGCAGGAGACCTGGGTTCAGTCCCTGGGTTGGGAAAATCCCCTGGAGAAGAGAATGGCTATCCACTTCAGTATTCTTGCCTGGAGAATCCCAATGGACAGAAGAGCCAGGTGGACCACAGTCCATGGGGTTGCAAAGAGTTGGACATGACTGAGCGACTAACACTTTTACTACCA
The DNA here is from genome assembly GCF_054371585.1 of Giraffa tippelskirchi. Taxonomy (NCBI): domain Eukaryota; kingdom Metazoa; phylum Chordata; class Mammalia; order Artiodactyla; family Giraffidae; genus Giraffa; species Giraffa tippelskirchi. The sequence goes on from NC_137278.1 coordinate 116,812,212, forward strand.
TGAGTCCAATGGTCATCCAGAAGTATGGCTGAATGCATAAGACATGGGTGATCTCTCAGAATAATCCTGAATCAACCTTCTAGAAGCAACTCTCCAATGTCAACAATGCGGAGGGCATAAGTTAAGGGCCCAAAAGATTCTGAAATGAATAAAAGTATTGCACTGAATTACAACTTCCCAAGGCCACTCTTGACTAAAAATAAATTCTCCATTCCATTTCTATTCTAAGTTATGGCTTGTTATTTTGTGCAATATAGCCTATGAGACCATGAAATCAGTGAAAACATTAAGAGAAGCTTCATGAAGACCTACCAATGATAGCATGCTGATACCTTCCCTTATTAAATTCCCAAGAACAAATTAAATATCAGAAATAAGATTGTTTTTACTACAATGGGAATTAAAGTCAAATATTAAATTATTTTACTTTGTGAATTCAGAGAAATTGAAAGCTAAAATCTACCCACCCCCTCTACTTTGTATTGTGCTTAGTCTCAGCTGAAATGTTTCTCAAAACCAAGTGGAGTTGTGCTTTTCTCACCAGTTATATAGCCTGTGCTGTTTTTCCCTCCAATTGTTTCTGGTTCCATGACATGAATTTAATGCCAAGTCTTTCATGGACTGCCAAGTGCTTCCCTGGTGGTTCAGATGAGAGTCTGCCTGCAATGCAGGAGACCTGGGTTCAATTCCTGGGTAAGGAAGATCCCCTGGAGAAGGAAATGGAAACCCACTCCAGTATTCTTGCCTGGAAAATCCCAGGGACAGAGGAGCCTGGTGGGTTATAGTCCATGGGATTGCAAAGAGTTGAACACGACTGAGCAACTAACACTTTCATGGGCTGAACTTTCCAAGATTATAAAGAACTAAACAGCCTCACAAGATTTTCACTGCACTGGGCAATATCCACCAAATTTAGAAAAGAAGCCAATCTGCATATCTCCTCCCCAGTCAGTCCAGACAACAAAACGTTATTCCTAGAATACAATTACGGTTGATACAGACTCACTGCTATATGGCTGATAGAGGGTAGGCTGACAAAACGATTGTCATTAGCCTCAGCAGGATGTCAGTTAATCTATAACCATTGAATGGTATCAATGACTTTGAAGTTATCCATCACTTCGTGAGAGTAATATCCCGGGAGTAGTTCAGTTTCATACTCTGCCTGTATCATGCTTCAGGAGAGGAACACTTCCCTTGGAAAGCAGCATTTATGTCCCTCTTGCTACTCAATAAGTTGGGACCTTCCTAGGCATGAAGACATGGGTTCTCAGCTCTAATCTGTAGTGTCTATACCTATCTCATCTTCTGTTGTTTATCCCTAAGCATTGTCTGTCTCTTTCATGACCCCAAGAACTGTAGCCCACCAGGCTCATCTTCCATGGCAATTCCCAGGCAAGAATACTGGAGTGGGTGGCCATTTCCTTCTTCAGGGGGTCCTCCCGACCCAGGGATTAAACCTGAATTGCCTACATTGGCAGGTGGATTCTTTAACGCTAAGCCACCAGGGAAGCCCCTATGCACTCTTTATTGAGGTCTTGATTTCTGTTTTCCTCCTTAACTCTGTTTTTGGCATTTCAGCATCAAAGAGCACATGAATTATTTGTGTGTTCACTTCAGTCATTCTGTCGTGTCTGACTCTGTGCGACCCTGGATTGCAGCACGCCAGGCCCCCCTGTCCATCACCAACTCCTTGAGCTTGCTCAAACTCATGTCCGTTGAGTCAGTGATGCCATCCAACCATCTCATCCTCTGTCTTCCCCTTCTCCTCCTGCCTTCAATCTTTCCCAGGATCAGGATCTTTTCCAAGGAGTCAGTTCTTCCCATCAGGTGGCCAAAGAATTGGAGTTTCAGCTTCAGCATCAGTCCTTCCAATGAATATTCAGGACTGATATCCTTTAGGATGGACTGGTTTGATCTCATTGCAGTTCAAGGGCCTCTCAAGAGTTTTCTCCAAGACCACAGTTCAAAAGCATTAATTCTTCAGTGCTCAGCTTTCTTAATAGTCTAACTATTATATCCATACATCACTACTGGAAAAACCATCGTTTTGACTAAGACAGACCTTTGTTGGCAAAGTAATGTCTCTGCTTTTTAATATGCTGTCTAGGTTGGTCATAGATTTTCTTCCAAGGAACAAGTATCTTTTAATTTCATGGCTGCAGTCACCATCTGCAGTGGTTTTAGAGCCCAAAAAGATAAAGTCTGTCACTGTTTCCATTGTTTCCCCATCTATTTGCCATTAAGTGATGGAACTAGATGCCATGATCTTTGGGTTTTGAATGTTGAATCTTAAGCCAGCTTTTTCACTCTCCTCTTTCACTTTCATCAAGAGGCTTTTTAGTTCTTCTTCACATTCTGCCATAAGAGTGGTGTCATCTGCATATCTGAGATTACTGATAATTCTCCCAGTAATCGTGATTCCAGCTTGTGCTTTATCCAGCCCAGCATTCCGCATGATGTACTCTGCATATAAGTTAAATAAGCAGGGTGACAATATACAGCCTTGACGTACTCCTTTCCCGATTTGGAACCCGTCTGTTGTTCCATGTCCAGTTCTAACTGTTGCTTCTTGTCCTGCATACAAATTTCTCACGAGGCAGTTAAGGTGGTCTGGTATTCTCATCTCTGAAAGAATTTTCCACGGTTTGTTGTGATCCTCACAGTCAAAGGCTTTGGCATAATCAATAGAGCAGTAGATTTTTTTTTCTGGAACTCTCTTGCTTTTTCTATGATCCAACGGATGTTGGCAATTTGATCTCTGCTTCCTCTGCCTTTTCTAAAACCAGCTTGAACATCTGGAAGTTCACGGTTCACATACTGCTGAATCCTGTCTTGGAGAATTTTGAGCATTACTTTGCTAACATGTGAGATGAGTGCAATTGTGCGGTAGTTTGAACATTCTTTGACATTGCCTGTCTTTGAGATTGGAATGAAAACTGACCTTTTCCAGTCTCGTGGCCACTGCTGAGTTTTCCAAATTTGCTGGCATATTGAGTACAGCACTTTCACAGCATTATCTTTTAGGATTAGAAATAGCTCAACTGGAATTCCATCACCTCCACTAGCTTTGTTCGTAGTGATGCTTCCTAAGGCCCACTTGACTTCACCGTCCCGGATGTCTGGCTCCAGGTGAGTGATCACACCATCATGGTTATCTGGGCCATGAAGATCTTTTTTGTACAGTTATTCTGTGTATTCTTGCCACCTCTTCTTAATATCTTCTGCTTCTGTCAGGTCCATACCATTTCTGTCCTTTATTGAGCCCATCTTTGCATGAAATAGTCCCTTGGTATCTCTAATTTTCTTGAAAAGATCTCTAGTCTTTCCCATTCTATTGTTTTCCTCTGTTTCTTTGCATTGATCACCGAGGAAGTTTTTCTTATCTTTCCTTGCTATTCTTTGGAACTCTGAATTCAGATTGGGTATATCTTTCCTTTTCTCCTTTGCCTTTAGCTTCTCTTCTTTTCTCCATTATTTGTACGGCCTCTTCAGACAACCATTTTGCCTTTTTGCATTTCTTTTTCTTAGGATTGATCTTGATCACTTCCTCCTGTACTGTGTGTTCATGTGTTCATTAAATAATTAAGAACTAAGAGAACTGCCTGCTAGAGAAGAGGCCATCACATCTTCATTTTGTTCCTGGAGAATCAACTACAGCAGATTCTGAACTGAAGCTGCTGTTGAAACATGAATCTGTGCCACTGGAAAGGTGGTAAAAACCAATACCTTTACCAGTCAGTCCTCATGATGCCTTTTTCTGAGTATCCTAATGCTCTAGTCCTTGAGTTTTCTCAACACACTAGATGGAGAGAATTCCAGTGTGTTATTTCCAGGCACTGTTCCTCTACTGGCCTTAGGAAGGCTTGGCTAGTTCATACAGCTAAACTTACTTAATTTTGATTCTTTATTATTCAGGATGAGCACTCTTTCATGAGTCTGAAACCCTTTTAGGTTTTTGGTCCAGTTATGTTTTTATTAGCATTTTCTAGTAGAATCCACCTTGTTGGGTCCCCACAGTTGTTGTTAAGTTGCTAAGTCCTGTCTGACTCTTTCCCACCCCATGGTCTGCAGCACAACAGGCTCTCCTGTCCTTCGCTATCTCCTGGAGTTGCCTCAAATTCACGTTCATTGAGTCAGTAATACTATCTAACCATCTCAGCTCTGCCACCCCTTCTCTTTTTGCCTTCAGTCTTCCCAGTATCGGGATTTTTTCCAATGAGTCAGCTCTTTGCACCAGGCAGCCAAAGTATTGGAGCTTTCAGCTTCAGCATCAGTCCTTCCAGTGAATATTCAGGGTTGATTTCCTTTAGGATTGACTGGTTTGATCTCCTCACTGTCCAAGAAACTCTCGAGAGTCTTCTTTAGAACCACAATTCAAAAGCATCAATTCTTTGGCACTCAGCCTTCTTTATGGTCCAGCTCTTACATCTATACATGAATACTGGAAAAAACATACCTATGACTATATAAATTTTTGCTGGCAAAGTGATATCTCTGTTTCTTAATATGCTGTCTAGTTTTGTCATAGCTTTCCTTCTAAGGAGCAAGTGTCTTTTAATTCCATAGCTACAATCCAAGAAAATAAAATCTGTCAGTGAGAGATCTGAAACCATGAGTTTTGGGACTGCCAAAGGCATCAATATTCCAACATCATGACCAGTGACTGGTTTCAGATTCTGGATTGGTTAATCCTTTCCAAGCAATATCCTCCCATGTACATTATTTTAACCAAAATTTCAGACTTACACTATCATTGTCTTCCTTGTTTTACTTTGTGTCATCATTCCCATGTTTTTCCTTGGAGTCCTAATTCCATACTTTTTCACAGTATATTTTCTCAAGACCCAAATGTTCACTAGGTACTTTGCTACACGATGTCACTTTGAATCTCAGAAAAAAATTTTTTGATTAATTGACATTCAAGATCTTCTTTTCTCAAACATGTTCAGATCTTTTTTTTTTCATATAAATAGTACCCGAATCTTTCGAAGATGCTCTCCCAATTTCTCTGATTATGGATATTATTAATATTGCTAAGAAGTCAACTGTGGTTTTCTGGTTTTCCTTTTTTGTTTTGTTGTTTTGATGATCAAATGCCTAGAACAATAACTTGCACATTATTGTTCCTCAGTTAATACTGAATGAATGAATGAATGATTATTTTTCAGGATTTATTCAAGATTAGCCTCTCCATGGGTTTATCCTTGTTGTTGTTTAGTCGCTAAGTTGCATCTGATTCTTTTGTGACCCCATGGACTGTAGCCCACCAGGTCCTTTGATCTTGGGTTTTCCCAGACAAGAATACTGGAGTGGTTTGTCATTTCCTTCTCAGGGGATTTTCCCAACCCAGGGATCAAACCTGTGTCTCCTGCATTGCCAGGTAAATTCTTTACCACTGAGCTGCCTGAGAAGCCCCATGGGTTTAATCTAAAAGGAATCAAATTAAAGGCAACCAAAGTACTGCCACTGTATTGGCCTAGAGTTAAAATTTTCCACAGAATCACTGAAATACAAGATACAATACAGCAAAGAATCACTTTGCCTCCTATGGCAGTAAGACTGTGATTTCAAAAAAATTCTCTGTTTTCCCTAGATCCTTTGCTTCAGCCATGTTTGCATTCTTGGCGCTTGTTAAAGCTTCATGCCTGGCTTAAGCCCAGGGAATCTTCTGTAGATATGGGCACTCACTGCTATAAAAACAGAAACATACCTCAACAAGGGAAAATTCACCCACAAAGTCTTCATTCAGAAAATGGCATTTACAACTGCTTTCTCTATTAGTTTAGTCTCCAAAAACACCAACTGCAAATTCTAATTCAAGGCATCTTTTTTCCTCTCTATATACAAATCTTAGTTTTTGTTTCCCTTTTGCATTCCTTGTTTTGGCTACAGGATTGTTAGAAACTAATAAAGTACCACCAACATTTAGAGCCACTCCCTTCAGCAAGCCAGAATCCTTGAACGCTCAGTGTCTATTTGTTTCTAAAACTGTCCTCTACCTTGTTTATCCCCAATGACTCCATCTTCATCCAGGCGACACACTTATTTTATATCTTTAGTCCTGGTATATTTACTTTTATAAGGATTTTGTCTTTACAGTCACTCCTCAGATAATTTTACCAAAAAAACACAAAAACCCAAAACAGAATACTTAAAACTCAAGAGATATAAAAATTCATTCAATGGTTAAACTTTGGAAAAACCCATTTAAAACTAATAAATAAATATGATGTTAAGATACACTTTTGAAAAATTAAAGTGTGACTTTCATATAAATCTAACATGAAAATCTGTCAAAGATTATATTCAATTTTATTATTCAAGAGCTAACCAGTAAGATAAGACTAATTAAAGGAAGATTTGAGAACCAAGGGTTTATATAGTCAGTCAGTCAACAGACTGCTAAGAGGAATTGTCTAACAGATACAGAAGTGGTTTATGTCCTTTAAGGCCACACAACTGTAACATTTGCATTTATCTATTTCTACCAAACAAAAATCTTTAAGTTCACATGTAACACTAATGGTTTTCAGGACACAAATAAAGTTTTAAATTCTAAGTCAAGCACAGTGTTTTCTCTGATAAAGTTAAATAAGTTTTGGATGAGCCTGTTTTTTTAGACCTAAAAATATATGCAAGATTTGTAAGTCCATCCACCTGTTACATTTCAAATTTGGATAACTTTTCTTAGCAAAAGAAAATCAAAACACAAAGAGAAGTTCTGCAACGAAGATTTAACATTAGGTTAAGAGTTTAATCTGAGATTTTTTTCTGTTTATAATTGAGCTGAGATATTAAGAAAGAATAGGAATACTTATTATAAGTAGCAACATCATTTTTGCCAAATGCAAGCATAGATTTTAAGAAGGTAGTAATTCAAGTAGAAATAGCATTCAGTTTAAAATAGCACATAGTCAATTCAAGCACTAGAAATAAAAGAAGGTTAAAACTAGAAGAATATGGATAACTTTACTTTTTTAAAAAATGGGTATCACTCAGTAAAGCCTTTTTTTCTTTAATTGTGGAAGTTTCCCTTAGAGGTTTTCCCCATATGGAAAAATCATTATATCAACCTGGCACATAGGGACATAAGATTCAGTGTACAGGGAACAGAAATTCATGTCTTTAATTTGGTAGTTCCATGTCAGGAAATAGTGTTTTTTCCCCTTTTATATTCTTGTTTTCATTCCACTGAAGACTCATTTAAAATAATTACAATACCAGCCTCAGTATATAAGTAGGACCTGCAAGTCAGTCGTGGACTTATGTTGGCATGATTTATATGTGTTTTAAAACATACCATCACTTATTTAACAGAGTAACAGAGTATTGTGTTTTCCTGAGTGGGTTTTAAAAATATTTTCAGTACTTTATCCCTAGGACAAAATATTTTTTTATCCATAAGATTATCCAAATATTTATTTGTCCACAGAAATGTAAGCATAATTTGAAAGCAAAATGAAATTTGAGAATGCAAGCATCAAACAATCATCATTTAAAAGTAATTCTTCAATAAAGGAAAAAGTCCTGTAGTAATTAGCAACATGCATATATGTGTGTGTGCGTGTGTGTGTGTGTGTGTGTATAATGACAATGATTGCCATAAACTTACATGAAATAGTTTTAAAATATTATGTATTTATTTAATAAAGAAATGTCAAGTTACTCAGCAGCATTTGATTTGTAATACACATATTACTAGACAGTTAGTTATGGATATTGAAAACCCATTAGTACAAATTACTGCTCACATACCATCAGTGACATGCAGGGTCATGTAAAATATCCAAGTTAAAACTTTGATGTATATACTTAATAGCTTTCTCCCATTGCCCCCTAATCCAACTATTCATGACATTAAATAATAAATACAAAATATATGCTATCATTATTATATCCTATCTCCTCTACTTACTAACTGTACTGTGTCACTTCAAGCAAATTATTTATCCCCCTCACACTTCATTTGCCCATCTGTGTAGGGAGATGATGTTAATAGCACCTACCTAAGGACATTGGTGTGAAGTTAAAATGATTTAACAATGCATGTAAAGCACTTAGTAAAGAGTCAAGTATCCTATAATCATGCAAAAATATTAGGTGATTATAATTACAATTATTGCTACTATTAATAGTATTAATGTGTTCTTTAAAATCTCCTATGCACACTGATCAAAGATGTAAGTGACATTGAACTTATTCTTTTAGTCCAGTTCTTTTGAAACAATTTCAGAAATACAAAGCCATTAGTGATACACGGTCAGAAGATCACTAAAGTAGTTTTAGTTCATTTATTTTCTGGAAGAGGGACATGTGTATGTGTGTCTGTAAACCAAAACACATATGTATTCTAAATTTATATCACTGATACCATCTAAGCCTTACTCTTTTGTCATTCCTCTGTTAGCTAAAAATAAACTTTTCTTTAAATTCAGTTTTCATGTAGGTACTCTGAAGTATTCTTCCTACATTACCACATTGGTAAATTCAGTTTTCACCAAGGTAGTCTGAAGTGTACCTCCTACTCTACCACGTTGCTAAATTCAGTTTTCACCTAGGTACTCCAAAGTGTTCCTCCTACACTACCATGTTGGTAAATTCAGTTTTCACCTAGGAACACTGAAGTGTACCTCCTTTAGAACCACATTGGAAAATTCAGTTTGCACCTATGTACTCTGAAGTGTTCCTCCTACACTACCATGCTGAGTGCTCTGGAACCTTATGAGGTCTATATCTAACCTAGAGCAATTTTCAATTTATCAAATTATAATGAACACATTTTAATTTATCAAGCAAACTAAGGGACACATTTCCTGACTTGTTAGAAAGGAATATTTTTTCACAGAGTATGTTTCTATTAAACCATGTAACTGGTATATCTGTTTTGTTTTACTTTTAAAAATAAACAGTAGTATTCTATTTTAATAAGAATATTGCCGCAATTGATTAAGTGACTACTCTGCAAAAACTCTTAAGTATTATGTATTTTGTAATACTGTACCAATTTTACAAATGAGAAAAGTGTGATTTAGAGAGGCACAGAACTTGGCAAAACCCACCTGAAAGTAAAAAGGAGAGCAAGTAATTTACATCATGTCAGGATGTATCCAAAGACTAAGAACTGTCTGCACCATATACTCTATGAAAGAATAAAGTGGCAAAGAATGGTTAAATCTACTCTATAGTGATAATTGCTCTATTTAATATTTTTCTTTAGACACAAATTGCTCCTGTATGGGAACAGGATATTTAAAATATTTTATTGCAAATTTACTGTCAATTCTACTCAATGTAAGAAAAAAAATAAGTATAATATGAAATTGTAACTGTGTGATTTTTTAATACTGATACCTCAGAGAGTCTCAGGGAGGACAGATGTTATTTTTAATCATTTGTAACATTAAAGCTACTCAGCATCTGGAAAAAAATTTGGCTATAAAATGATGTATATAGCCACATGGTTAGTACATCTGCTATTGAGTTGTTCTGCGGGGTATTTTTAATCACACCTGGAAAATACATATAAAATACTACCATTTAACATTAAACTTCCTTCTTTAAACATTTTTGATATATCAGTCTACACACTAAAAATAGACTGTTAAAATTAAAAAATCAAGAAAGACTTGGTAATAAATATACAGATATCTATGTGTCAAGTCTAAGGATTATTTTTATATGTCTTATCTATCAACTAAGATTCACATACATTCACAACGGTTCTGCAGTAGAAAATGAATAACTAGAATGAACTTAATACGTTTCTAGAATTTTAGCGATGTCTAAACTTTGAATCCATTTGATATGTAAATGAATGTTTCTAGAAAGAATCACAAAAAAGATTTTAATATGAAGTTGAAAGGTTGAGAAAAGGCAGTCTCCCCATGTTGTATCTACATTATGTTTCTCTCTAGTGTTCCATAGCGGCTGTAACAAATTGTCACATTCTTGGTGATTTCAAAATTACAAACACCTATTATTTTACTGTAGTTCTGGAAGTCCAATGCAGGTCTCGTTGGGCTAAAATTGATGTCAGCAAAACTTCATTGCATTCTATGGTCTCTAGGGGAGAATCTGTTTCTTTGCATTTTCCAGCTTCTAGAGGCTGACCACACTCCGTGGTTAGAGTCCCCTTCCTCCGTCTTCAAAGCCAGTGTTTCTGCATCTCTTTCTCTTTCAATGTATCTGAAAAATCAGATACATTGCTATCTGATTTTCCTCCGCTACCTCCCTATTTCACTGATGACTGTTGTAATTATAATGGGTCCTCCAGTGTAGTCTTGCTTGAGATCAACAGGTTAGCAATCTTAATTCCATCTGCAAACTTTATTTTTCTTTGTCATGTAACCCAGCATACTAGTAAATTCCATAGTCATCTTTGGAGGCAGCTATTCCTTGGCTCACCACACTCTCCCCATTGTTTTTACCGTATTTGCTTTAAAATTATCAGCTACATTGTTATCACATTCACATCCTCAAGAAACTCTTATGAAGAAGATATTATTCACTGGCTTAGCATACTATAATCCCCAAACCTCATTCTCCTTGAATGCTCTGCTGTGGAGTATGACATAGTCTAAATGTGCTTCTGCGGCCAGAATCCTGACTAGGAGTGGCTAGGTGACAGAGGGCTTCTAGTTTCCTCTTGCTTTAAAACGGTCAGACATAGCTGCCCTTATATATTATTTATCCTTTCTACCTTGGTTGCATATATAATTCCTGATTATAGAAGAGCCATGTGGTTTGCAAGAGGAAAAGGCCAAGAGAATCACAGATACGGCAGCCTCAAAATGGAGGGCCACCAAACTAATGCCTGAAGCTGATTTTCTCACGAGTTTATCTCACGTGAGAAAAATCAGTCTTCATTTGTTTATATGACTATTGGGCTTCTCAGGTGGCACTAGTGGTAAAGAACCCGTCTGTCAATGCAGGAGACATAAGAGACGTGGGTTTGATCCCTGGGTTGGGAAGATCCTTTGGAGGAGGCCTTGACAACCCACTCCACTATTCTTGCCTGGAAAATCCCATGGACAGAAGAACCTGGTGGACTACAGTCCATGGGTCACAGAGTCCAACACTAGCACACATGTACATGACTATTAGCAGTTTACCCTGTTGCTTGCAACTAAGTCCCATATGCAATTAATAGCCCAAAGTGTTCATATCAAGTTTACCTTGAAACTAGAAGCAGCATTTTAAGCCTTTTTCTGAAAAAAAAATAAAAAACAGAAATATTCTTAATCACTTCTGACTGTTCCTATTATTTACCAAGAAAAAAAAACAAACTCCAATTTTTTGAGCAAGTCCTAATGTATGTAGAATATTATCAAAGTAAACAATAACAGAAGAACATAATAAATTTTCTTCTAAATTTCATAATGTTATGTGCCAGTTATCAACCTAACGTCTCTTACTTCACAATTTACCCACCCTTACCTGTTCTGCAAAAATGAATCTGGAACTTTAAATATAGTTTTCCTTTGCCAGTTGGCAGTAAGCTTTGCCAATGGCTTTGCAAGAGAAAGCGCTTTTCCTTCTAGTTCTGGCGCTCACTTGGAAGGCTCGTGCTTTACACCCGTGCACTTGGCCTTCCCAGCACTGCTGTGGTGCGTGCGGCTTCTCAGCTGCTCCAACGTGTTCGGCTCTCTCGGAGCGCACACAGCTTCTACAGCGTCAGGCTGCTACAGCGCATGCGCAACCTCCCTAGCGCCCAACTCCTGCCCTGTATAGCGTGCCATGTACTCAGCACCAAGCAACTTCCCCCACAAACCCCTTAGGAAAAGTTACATGACAGAATGTATCCATGAGGCGTCGTTCTGTGCACAGCTTTCTTCTATACCGTATAGAACTGATTTCCTGCAAGTTCAAGAGGGAGGAGTTCTCGCAAATTCCACCAGCACCTCATCACAGTGATATCTTTGTATGGCCATGTCTTCTGGAAAAAGGTGTAGCTTTCAGCCCTGGCAGGACTCTTCCATAGGGTTCTGGTAGTGGCGAACACACATCTGTTATTCCCATATACTTCAGAGTTTTTTTTTTAACGTTTTACCAGCCTTTACTGTTATTCAGTCGCTAGGTGGTGTCTGACTCTTTTGCGACCCCATGGACTGCAGCCTGCCAGGCTTCCCTGTCCTTATACATCCCCAGAGTTTGCTCACGGAGAAGGCAATGGCACCCCCCTCCAGTACTCTTGCCTGGAAAATCCCATGGATGGAGGAGCCTGGTAGGCTGCGGTCCATGGGGTCGCAAAGAGTCGGACACGACTGAGCGACTTCACTTTCACTTTTTGCTTTCATGCACTGGAGAAGGAAATGGCAACCCACTCCAGTATTCTTGCCTGGAGAATCCCAGGGACGGAGGAGCCTGGTGGGCTGCCGTCTATGGGGTCGCACGGAGTCGGACACGACTGAAGCGACTTAGCAGCAGCAGCAGAGTTTGCTCAAGCTAATGTCCATTGAGTCTATGATGCCATCCAACCATCTCATCCTCTGTCCTCTCCTTCTCCTCCTGCCCTGAGTCTTTCCCAGCATCAAAGTCTTTTCCAATGAATTGACTCTTCGCATCAGGTGGCCAAAGTTTTGAAGCTTCAGCTTCAGCTGAAGTCCTTCCAATAAATATTCAAGGTTGATTTCCCTTAGGATTAATAGGTTTGATCTCCTTGCAGTCCAAGGAACCCTCAAGAATCTTCTCCGCATCACAATTCAAAAGCACCAATTCTTCAGCTCTCAGCCTTCTTTATGGTCCAGCTCTCACATCCATACATGACTACTGGAAAAACCAAAGTTTTGACTATACAGACTTGTGTTGGCAGTGATGTCTCCGTTTCTTAATGTGCTGTCTAGGTCTGTAATATGTTTTCCTCCAAGGATCAAGTGTCTACCATTTCATTAATCTAATGCTTAAAACTTCTTTATATTAAATGTTCCCTCTTCAAATTACTGGGTGATTCTGTCTCCTGAGAAGACCCTCACTGAAGACCTCACTTCATATTCTTTGATGTACTCTTCAGTAACAATGACATTTAAGAAGTGAGTATAGAATTTACCTTAATGCAACTTCTCTAAAAAATGTTTCTCAGAACCTACCACATGATGTACTACAGGAAAAATGGGTCCCAAAGTCCTATAGCTTAAATAATTCTCTTTCAGTCAGAGATTCATAGAACCTATCTGTATTAGTTATCCCAGAGGTTTTGCAGCAAATATAATCAGATTTTGTTTAAGCCATAATTTTCTGAATAGAAATGTCTTTGTAAACAGTTTGTTAAATAAAAACAACTGTAGCAATTTGTGAAACGTCAGGATGGGAAACAATCTTGGAAAATGTCTTCCTAAAAATATCAGTGTAATATACTACTCTGTTAGCAACAATAAAAAGCTTTTGAAGAGTACAGAAAACATCCTCCTGGCATTGTGTACCACTTTGAGACTCTTCCTTGGCAAATGCTAGGAACATTTTGACTGTAAGGAGAATTTTCCATTTTTCCATAAATGCATTACTATTCATTGTGGGTATAACCTGGCATAATTTTCAATAAATATTTAAGTTGTGAATAACTGGGGGAAAAAAGAGAGCCTTCAGTTCATGTTATCTCATGCTAATCTTCTCCATGTATGATACTGGTCACTGTATTTGTTATAAGACTTGCTCTTAATCAAAAATAAATTCCTAACTGAAGTCTTGTTAGCCTGTCTTTTATTTAAAGAAGATTTAAATAGAAGAGTTTCTCTAACACTCAATATCTGTGGCTAGCCACTGCTGAGTGAGCTTAGCTAAAAGATCAACATTAACTGCTGTAATAAGCGAAAGAGACATAATGTAATGGCAATGTGATTGTTATTTGTTTAAACTAAAACTGCAGAAATTGCCATTCTTTTCCAAAGGCATAGCCTGATTACAACAAAATATCTAGTCTCACCATTCCCTTTTTATAAATTAGTTCTGCGATGATAGGTTAGATTAAAGAACTCAAACTTACTCTTTAAAAAGAAGATATATTTTTATAATTATGCTGATTAAAAAGACACAGCAAAAAATATTTTAAGATTTTCCCTCCTTAGTGCTCGAGATGTTTATCAAAAATTTTGACATCACATTGATGTCTGTGTCCCTTGGCTTATAATAGTAATTATTATAACACCTCTATTGGAGTTTTTTTCATGATTTCTTGAAATGTTGATGACTTATTATAATGTTCATGAGAGCAACATTATTCCTCACACTCTTTTTTTGCTCTGTGTACATAAGCACATTCATAACATATAATCACTCTCCAATAAATGATGAAGTCAGAAATCATCATAATAAGTAATAAAGTAGCTAAGATCTACAGTTAAATGTTCAAAGTGGTGTTAATAAACTTTCTTTATGAAAGTTCTAAGTTTGAATTATTCCAGTGTTTACTACACTAGTGCTTCTCAACTACACTGCAGGTAGGTGGTAAAATTTCTTGATACCTTACCCAGATCCTCTTTACCAGTTTGTCTCTACTGTCAGTGCTGAACCAAATGGCTTATAACTGTGACCCTCTCAGAAGGACTGGCCTTGGCTGAAGGGAGCCAACTTCCCTGGGAACAGTTGGGCAGTTACACCATTTATTGACTAATAAAATCATAGAAATTCTGTTCCTTAGCCTCAAGGTGATGCAACTCTTGTTGAGGTAATTCACTATTAAGGAATAGCCCTCATTCCCCATGTGTACCACACCAAAACTAGTTTGCATCCTTGCTCAGATTTTCCCCTAGACTACTTGACTTCCTTCATTCTCTTATAGGATTTTTCTACAGAGCCCTCACTTCATACATCATGCACACCTGAACTTTTGTCTCAATCTGTGCTTCTAGGATATAAGAAGTGATTCCTAGGAAGCTGACTGTAGAATGGGATTCTGGTGTTGAAAATAATGGTGAACTGCTGAAATGAAGACTCCATCTCAGGTGGTAGGTGGAAAATCGACAGTCCCTGGTCTGTTGTAAAACTATAGTTTTTAACGCTTTCACCACTAGTGAATTTGGTTTGTCTGCAGTTGGAAAGGGATGCACTGGTATTTGCTATCTGATAAACAAAATGTCTCTGGTCTTTGGCTAGAGATATTTTAGAAATACGGCTATTATAGTAATAATAATAATTGAGAAATTAGATAGCTGTTGGTAAGCAACATTGGTACTTTGAAAAGAAAAAAATGACAGACTTGGGATAATCAAACATCAATTCCAATAATTTAAATAAAAATTTAAGAGAGTTAGTGCTTGCTTCAGCCGTACATGCAATAAAATTGGAAAAAGAAGAAAATCATGGCCCCTGCACAAGGATGACATGCAAATTCATAAAGCATTCCATATTCAAATAAAAATGTGAGCCGGAGGCTTCCTTAACATTTGATAAAACAATTATTTTTTCTAATGGGTGGATGGATCATGTTAAGAGATTGGAATAGAAGTTCATTTCAAGTATAGATAAACATAGAAGAAGGTTGAATGCTCATCTTGGCAAATCTCTTCCATGAAGTCTGGATCACACTTATGCAAGGATTCTGAGACTTGAAATGGGAACATTAGGTTGAGGAAACAGAATACCATGAGGGCCCAAGTCCCCCTGAGATTTCTCAATCTAGAAAAGTAGCTCTATATTTTATCCTCTTGCTAAAGGATAAACTATAGCCCCGTGCTTCAGAGCTGTACAGAACTCTCAGATAAAGCACGGCCTTTCCCAGTCAATGTCTGTCTTCTTCACCACGGGCTTCTATAACCCCCACATGCCTAACAAATCAATTATAAGCTAACCAACTGGAGAAGTGCTAGGCCTTCTAAGAGAGGAAAGGTTATATGACAGAGGAGCTGCTGTAAGTGCCTAGCATTTAGCAACAGGGACTGGGAAGTTATGACTGGGAGTAGATCCTGTGGGAGTTGAATCAAGAGGGCAGAATATAAAAGTGGAAAAGAAAGAGTTTTTCAATAAGAAAACTCATGACACAAATTTAAATCTTGACTTAGGCCCCTATAGCCAATTTGATTATGTTTCTGAGATGTGTCTTCAGCACTTTGAAATAAATAGACCACACAAAGTATAGAAGGTGCTAGAATTGCCACGGCAGATTGCAGAGAAAAACAGCCATGCATGATGTGGGAATTATAGAATGAATCTGTTATGAAGGACGATAAACTACACCGGCTGTCTCTCATCAGGAGGTCCATGATTTGTCATTTGAAGATAAAAAGGAACACATTGTGAGTGGGCAACAGCCCTGATAAAATGTTCAGCCCCGCCTCTTCTTTTTTAAACTAGGATTATTATTAGAAGATGCTGTTATAGGACTGAAATCCCTGGCAACAGTGAGGATGATTGATCTCAATGTCAGAGGCCAAGGGTAAGCAAGGTGACTATAGACACCATAATGAGACAACAAGGTTGAAATGGTAGCCTGTGGAGCATGACCATGCATGACTATTTACAAAGATGTATGTGGAGATGACTAAACAAATATGGTGGTTTAGGGCAAGAGACATAGGCAGCAAACAAAATATTTTATTAGACACTTGCATCATATTTTATGTATCCGCTTTATTATTATTATAATACTTAAATTCAATCAGCTAGTGTTAGTTTCTTTCTGTTTGCACTTGTTTATTATTGATTTATATATTACTCCTTGGTTTCAAAGTATCTTATTTTAAGTTGAAGCTAGGTTGTTACTAATGAAGAGTCTTAGACAATTATACTGTTATTACATTGTTTTGTGGAAACCTAATATAACAGTTTTGAAATTATGAAATTTATGCCTATATAATCCTTATACCCAAAAGCTGTATTTTAAAATTTTAAGACTCTAAAAAATTGATCTCAAAGGTAAATGTACATCCTTAATGAATTTGATAATATATAATCAAGTGGAGAAAAGGAGGAAGGAAGACAGGAACTTCTTTTGAAGCCTACAAAACATTTGAGAAAGAAATATAAAACAAACAAAAAAAATTAGAGGAAGAAGTTAATATAGTTAAAATATAAAATTAATAAATAGAAAACATAAGAAACAACATTTTTAAATATCTAAGGGAGTTCTTTATTAAAAACAACTAGATTATTGCTGTCCGATAGAGCTATTGATGATAGAAATATTCTGTATCAATTACATGTGACACTTGAAATGTGATGAGTGGAACTGAGGAAATAGATTTTCAATTTTATTTAATTTTAATTAATATAAATTTAAAAAACATGTGACTAGTTGTTAATAATACTAGATAGCACAATCTTAGATGAATAATTTTTCACAAGGATAATTCAAGGAAAAAGATAAAATTTTTAAATATCTTATGAATTTAAAAAAGTATAACCAAAGTCAATGTACCGATAATAGATTTGGTTTGGAAAAAATATATTTGATAAAGAATAGAGATGAAGGATAATGTCTATAGTATACAAAGAACCTTTACAAATTGGCAAACAGGGATAAATTACCATACAGGAAAAAAGTAGATATGAAGAAACAATTCATAAATAAATAATAAATAAGGCCAACTGTGGCAGTCAAAGTTCTAAGGTGGCCTCCATAATCCCTGGCATCCATTCCCTTGCGGAAATGTGTCTTTTTTCTAACTAACAGAATATGGCAATGGTAAAATTGAGTTAATGAAATAGAAGACTGTTCTGGCTGGATCAGACCTAACCTTGAAGCAGTAGAGACAAACTCTCTTCATTGCTAGTTCTGAAGAAAAAAGATGTCCTGAGGAAGCTGTGTGGCATGCAGGATTTTAGTTCAGTGACCAGGGATCAAACCCGTGTCCCCTGCAGTGGAAGCACAAAGTCTCAACCACTGGACTGTCAGGGAAGTCCCTTGAGGAAATGAATTCTGCCAACAACGTGAGGATTCTTGAAAATGGGCCCTTCCTTAATCAAAGCTCCAGATGAGAGTGCAACCTAGCCAACACCTAAATCAGCCTTATGAGAGTCTAAGCAGAGAGTCCTTCTGAGCCGTGCTTGAACTTTTGACTTACAGAGTTGATGAGTATTGTTTTCAGCTGCAAAACTCGTGGTAATTTGTTATGCTGCAGTAGAAAACTGATACATGAACACAAAAAGATGCTGAAAATAAGTAGTGAGAAAAATGAAAATTAAAGAAATTATGAATTATTTCTATTGTGATGGTTTCATGACTGGAAATTCTTTGAAATTCCTTCCAAAGGGGGAGTCCAATTCCCCGTGATATAAACTAGCCTTAGTGACTGACTTCTAATGAGTATAATGAGGTAGAAGTGATGCTAAATGACTCTCCTGGAGTGCTGAGATTTCTACCCTGGAATGCTTGCTCTTGGAGCTGAGCCACCATACTACAGGGAAGCCAAAGAACTCTTGAAACAGCTACATGTATGTATTCTGGCCACTAACCCCAACTGAAATCTCAGCCAACAGCCATCATCAACTTGCCAGGTTGTGAGTGAGCTAGGCTTTGGATGATTCCTGTGCACAGCCTTTAAACAAGCCCAACCGAAGCTGAATGAGACAAAGAACAAATTCTATCAAGTCAACCCACACTGCATATTCCTCAGCAGTTGCTGTCAATATTTTAAACCACTAATTTGGGGTGGTTTCTTACATAGCAAAAAGATATTAGGACATTTTGCACTCATCTGATAGGTGGAAGTTTAAAAGAACAATAACACCCAAAGCCTGTAGGGATGTTGCAAAAAAGCTAAAACAGGTGTTAGGCACCTGGTTTTTCCAAACAAGTATAAACATCTCAAAATTGACCTTGCCTGGCCAAAACTAGAAAACACACCCGTCCATTGACAAGGTTGCAACAGTGAATTGGATCCCTCTCTTGGAGCATTTATAGATGGTGTTTGTATGCAACAAACTGCTCGAGCCCTGGCAGGGGTCTCTATGGGAATAACGATAAAGGATCTGTGCCTTCTCCTCTTGTTGAACTCTAGAAGTTTTCTAAAGTGTTCCTGTGTGATTGAAGAAAATGTCCTAGAGTCTGACTGTTAGCAAACATAAAGCGCCCCCCAACATATGATAGGTAGTGACAATAAAAGCTTTTCACCGTGCACAATATTTACTCAAATATTGCTGGCAATAGAAAACAAGCAAATGTAAATTGAAAACAAATACAAACAGAGTGAAAAACAAAAATTAAAATACTTTTAATATCTATTGATAAAAGGTAGTTGATAACATTATTGTATATCAAGCACTTGGAAAATAAGAACTCCTATATATAAACATTTGTGTATAAATTAATTATAAATCATATATGTATGTGTGTGTGTGTGTATATAATTCACTCTTCTGGTGAAAATGAGAAATGTGAAGGCATCTATACTAGGTGATCCATATGAAGAGGGTAGGTTCAGAGAAAAAGAAAATTGAAGTTGATTATTCCATAATAAATAAAGAGATGGGAGGTGATGTGTGTCAGACTAAGTAGGCATCAGTTATTTTAGCAGGCCAGAGTATATTACCTCGAGAATATAAGTCACACCATAGGCTATTTCAGCTTCTCCTTAGACACTTCATTATTCAACAGCTCCAGATGGAAATAATCACATTTTGTTCATTCTATCTTTTCTATTTCTGACAAAAACTTTTCATTTTTGATGTTCAAACAAATTGTTAGAATAAAAAGCTGAATAATTGCATATTTCCTTTAAGTCCAAGAGTCTGCATTATTCTATAACTGATGCTATTTCAGAAAAGTAATGTCCCAATCAAACAATTGTCTGGTTACTGCAGTTCCAAGCCCCCTGGGAAGCTGCTGGAAAGACAGAGGAATACATGTAATAAGAATCTTTGCATCTTCCTTCGCATTAGAAGTGCAAGTAGAGTAAGTAAATCTGGTAAATGGCATAAAGGGAAAGAACAAACAGTGGGAGAGCTGAGTGATTGAGAACAAGGCTCTGAACCATGGCTACTGAATTCCCAACTCTCCTTCCACCATTTATTAGCTCTGTAAATCCGGGCCATTCTTTGTAAAGTATAGGTAATAATAGTACTTATTTCCTAGTATTGTAATGAGGTTTAAATGCATTAACACCTTTAAAGTTCTTACAAATGAATTTGGAGTGCTGTAAGAGTTCAGTGGATGTCAGCTGATATTATTATAATTATCATTCTTGACAACTGAGCAGTCTAGTTCCAGAAGCAGCAAATAACTAGTTCCTGTTATTTTCTAAATGGCTAAGGCGCTTTATTCCACCAATGATGACATTGTAGCAAATGCTGTAGACGCCCCACCCGCATCCCCTGGTCCTCCCCACTTCTATGCACTCTGCACCCTCCTGTGACTTGACTTCAAATGAAGTTGAAGAACTAGAGAACTAACATTCTGTACCCCAAGAGCAGCTGTCAATCAATAACTGGACAGGAGTTGGTGTCTAAATACCCTGGGCCCCCTTTCCCCTCAGAGAAGTAATTTGGAGACCCAAGATTTACACCTTGACTAGAGTTCCTGTGCTTTAAAGTGGAGTCACGGAGGTTTATTGGCCATCATCCTTTCACCGTCTCTTTATTCCCTGCCCTCCCAGGAGTGCAGTTGAATCCTTACTTCAGGGTTGGTTCCGGGACGAACGTTAACTGAGACAAACTTCCAGTTCAGATACACAGTAACTTACACTGGACTTTCAAGTATGGAAAATATATTCAGAAATCCCTCAAACTGATAAATAGCATTACCTTTCCCTTATGAAGTGCTATAAAATATAACTGAAAAAATACTTAAATGAACAATGGTTAGGAGCTGAGACTCCGATGTCAATCTGCTCCAACTCTTGCTCCACCTTGGCAATGTCACTTAATCTCTCTGTAACTGAATGTCTTCATCTGCAAAATATTAAAATATTACCAACCATATGGGCTTCCCCAGTAGCTCAGAGGTAAATAATCTGCCTGCAATGCAGGAGGAGCCGCAGGAGATGGGTTTGATTCCTGGGTCAGGAAGATACCCTGGAGCAGGGCATGGCTACCCACTCCAGTATTTTTGCCTGGAGAATCTCATGGACAGAGGAGCCTGGCGGGCTACAGTCCCTAGGGTTGCAAAGAGTCAGACACAACTGAAGTGACTTAGCATGCACGCACATAAATCATATAGGATTGTTATGAAGAACTCATATGCAAAGTACTTAGAATGTGATCCCTGTTATTATTAATAAAACTGAGTTGATAGTAAGAAGCTAGATTGCCATGATACAAAGTAAAATACTGATCTAAGTCTCTCTCTCTCTCTCCCTCTCAACCTAATGTCTTCAATGTTGCCTACTCCCTGACCTCTCTGCTCACCCCACTTCAGACTGAGTTATTCCAGAGCAAAGTTTTTATCTTAATATGTAATGTGATTTTATCCTTAATATATAAACACAGATACATATTATCTGTGTTTTCTGATTCTTATACATGATATGGTCTCAATAAATGCTCACTGAATTAAAAAAAAAATTGGTTGGGCTTGGACATTCTTACAGTTGTGAAGTGGTATCTCATATGGTTTGGATTTGCATTTCTCTGATGACTAGTGATGTTGGGCATCTTGTGCCTGTTAGTCATCTGTATGCTCTTTTGGAAAAATGCCTATTGAGGTGCTTTGCCTATTTTTAATTGTCTTTTTTTTAAAATATGAGTTGTATGGATTCTTTATACATTTTGGGTATTAACCCCTTATCAGACATACCATTTGCAAATATCCTCTCCCATTCAGTAGGTGACCTTTTCATTTTGTTGATGTCCTCCTTTGCTATGTAAAACTTGAAACCATAAAACTCCTAGAAGAGAACATAGGCAAAACACTCTTTGACATAAAGCATAGAAATATTTTCTTGGATTGATCTCTCAAGGCCAAAGAAATGAAAGCAAAAATAAACAAATGGGACCGAATTAAACTTAAAAGCTTTTGTACACATAAATATACGTACATATATATACATACATATATATAAAAACACACATATATATACATATATATAATGGGGTGTTACTATTATATTTACTACATATTGTATATATATATGTTGGAAGATTAGTCATAAAAAGAATGAAATATTGCCATCTGCAAAAACATAGATGGACCTTGAGAATATTATGCTTAGTGAAATAAATCAGACAAAGACAAATGCTATATATCATTTATATGTGGAATTTTTAAAATAATATAAATGAATGCGTATACAAAACAGAAACAGACTCACAGACATAGGAAACAAACCTGTAGTTGCCAAGGGGAAGAGGGAATGGGAAGGGACAAGCTGGGGATATGGAGTTAGCAAATATAAACTACTACATATTAAAAAGGTAAGCAACAAATATTTGCTGTATAGCACAGGGAATCATGTCCAATATCTGAGAATATCCTATAATAACCTACAATGGAATATAATCTGCAAAAAGTGCTGAATCACTATGCTGTATACCTGAAACTAACACAATATTGTTAATCAACTATTCTTCAATTTAAAAAACTTATAAGTTTGAATAGAATTTTGTTTATTTTTGCCCTTGTTTCTCTTGCCTAAGGAGACAGATCCAAAAAAATATTGCTAAGACCTGTGTCAGAGAGTATAATACTGATGTTTTCTTCTAGGAGATTTATGGTTTCAGGTCTTACATTTAGAACTCATAAACTCCCATTCTGAGTTTATTTTGTATATGGTGTGAGAAAATTTTCTAATTTTCTTCTTTTACATATGGAATATAAGTAATAAAACAAATGAATGATGTTACAGAACAGAAACAGACTCACAGATACAGAGAACACACTAGTGGTTACCAATAGGAAGAAAGGGGAGTAAGGGCAAGATAGGGGAAGACGACTAAGAAGTACAAGCTACTAAGTATAAAACAGCAAAGAGACAAAGATATAATGTTCAGCACAGGAATTAGAGCCAGTATTTCATAATAACTTTATATGCAATATAATAATTTTGCATATCTCAAATATATATGCAAACTCACATAATTTTGCAAATATCAAAAAAGCACTATGTTGTACACCCAAAACTAATAAAATACTATAAATCAACTAACCTTCAATTAAAAAAATTTGGGCTTGAAAAAAATTTCCAAATTGGTAACCACCACAAATTCTGTATGTAAAACTAGGAACATAAATTCCAAATAATGAAGACCTATTGTACATCTTCATAGTCATTAAGTAACTTTCTAACCAAATTATTTTACCCTAAATTAAATATTCTTCTCATTTGAACTTGGGAAAGCATCCAGTGTCAGTAAAGACAAGTTATATGAACTTAAAATTGAGACTAAGTGCTAGGTCACAATCACCTGTCCTGCTGGTGCTGTCTCCTGCAGATGCTCCTCTGGAGACGGAGTAGCCTCTGGAAGCTGACTGCTTATGCTAGTCTTTGCAGTATTGGTATTTGCATTCAAATCTTAACCCGCCTTTCCTCAATATCAGAGCCCTCAATTTTCACCTACAGTCCCTCTATCCTAGCTGAGAAATGGTCTGTCTTCATCATGCATTTTTTCAAATTTCTGTCTTCTGCCTTGATTTCTTCCCTTACTCTCCTAAGGTCCACACTTTTACAATAAGATTTCCTTTCTGCAATAAGGACCTTCATCTCAAGCAATGGGTACCCAATCCCTAGTTGTTTTCTGATTTGGGGGGCGATGGGGTCATAGGAGAGAGAGCAGGGTGGGTTATGCATATTATAAGCAAAAAGTGTTATATTCCATCAAAGTTATGTAGGGATTGTGTACAGAATCTTAATTTATTAATCTGTTTTTCTAGCTACTAAAACTGATCAAGGTCAGAAGCCATGTCTCAAACACCTTTGGATATGTACACCTTAACATGTTGCCTGCTATGTTAGAAGACTTTAATATATGTTGGCTCTGTTGGTGGCTGAATAAATTTATGAGATGACAAAATGGGATGACACAGAGAGATGCATGTTAGGTAGGTGGTATTTGAAATTTGATCACAGACCTAGGGTGGACCACATAACTTTATGCTCGGAGGAAATTCCATTTTAGCTGGTTAGTATCAAGAACAAAATGCAGCTTGCTTATACTACAGCAGACTAGAGCTGTTTTACCCAAAAGGGAAAGATAATGACCTCTCCTATGCCAATAAACACACACACCTAAAAAAATATCCCACTGAGAATAAATTTTGATTTAAAAAGAGAGGAAAATAAGGTATTAGTTGAAATAGGTTATAATAAGGCAGTTTGTTAAGGGCTTAATTATCCACACCACCAGAGGAGGGTATGATGCTATGGAGGAGGAAGAAATCATAAAACTTAGCAGCAGGGGTTCATCTTCTTAAGTAGTCAATAGGTAATTAATCTTAACTGCAAGAGGCAATTAAGCCTCACTCAGTAAAGTGAGGAGTTTTAGGCTCATAGTCAAAGTAAAACTTCCAGCCAAAACAGGAATGGAAAAGGCAGGAGAGCAAAATAAATGACACCTGTGAGTACTTTTCTTTTGAAAAGTATATTAATCTTTATGTTGTTTCTGTATTAATCTGTATCACTTGGGAAAAAAATTAGTTGTACTTGAGATAAAATTTTATTTTATTTAGAAAAGAACTATGAATTTCCTCCTATTTTGATAATTTTTTTTTCTACAGTTGCTATAGGCATACTACTGTATGTGCCAAAAGTACACCTTTGAACATTCTACATGTTCTAGAAATGTACTGACAATAAATGTATACAAATGCAAGTTGGGAGAAACATGATTAGTAGGATCCTTTATGCATACTCTAAAAAGTATATAAATTCTAAAAATAAAATTTTTCATTAAAATAATAAAGCAATAATTTCACCCTACATAAAATATTAAGCAAATAAATTTGAAACATTTAACTAATACTGTAATTTTGGAGTAAGGATAGAATATACTGTGTTAATTTGCTAGGGTCACCATTATAAAATGCAGAACCATCTAAATCTATTTAAACCATAGACTGGTTGGTTTAAATGTCAAAAATGTTATTCAATATTTTCTCAAGGATCTGGAGGCTGAAGTCCAAGATCCAAGTGTCATCAAGATTGGCTTGCAGTTCTCCGTTTTCTTGCTGGAATGTCAAGGCCCCAGCTGCTTCTCCATAATCCCAATTTCTTCTTAGAATGATACCAGTTAGGTTAGATTAGGACCCATTTTAACAGCCTTATTTTAATGTAATTACATTTTTAAATACCTATCTCTAAAGCCAGTCACATTCTGAAGTACTGAGATGTTGGGGTTTTAACATATAAACTCTTGCAGAACACAACCCCATTCATAATATGTACATATAGATTTTAAAAAAGCATAAAGAGAACAGCATCAAAATTCCAGTTGTACTTTCTTGATTCATGATTTGAAGTCACCTATTTAAATCCAGTGAATAAGATTGGATTCTTAAGCACAGGTGATCAGAAAAAGTATTAATGTGGATGTTCTCCCTGATTTCCACCAGCCCCACAGTAGAATCCTGTACTTGGATTTCAACTCCCTTCTTACTACAATACACCTAGCCTCCTATTACCCCAGGTGTGTTTGTCTTGTCAAGACCAATTAGTGGATTTCTTGTCTGTAAGATGAGAGCTGTAGAGTGCCTACTTCATAGGTTGTGACGATTAAACAACTGAATACAATAAAAGCTCATAAAAAATGCCTTTCCCCCCAAAGAAAGCTCTACATATAAAAGATTGGAATTAACTACAGAGATCAAATTGCCAACATCCTCTGGATCATCAAAGCGAGTTCCAGAAAAACATCTATTTCTGCTTTATTGACTATGCCAAAGCCTTTGACTGTGTGGATCATAATAAACTGTGGAAAATTCTGAAAGAGATGGGAATATCAGACCACCTGACCTGCCTCCTGAGAAATCTGTAGGCAGGTCAGGAAGCAACGGTTAGAACTGAACATGTAACAACAGACTGGTTCCAAATAGGAAAAGGAGTACATCAAGGCTGTATATTGTCACCCTACTTATTTAACTTGTATGCAGAGTACATCATGTGAAATGCCGGGCTGGATGAAGCACAAGGTGGAATCAAGATTGCCAGGAGAAATATCAATAACCTCAGATATGCAGATGACACCACCCTTATGGCAGAAAGTGAAGAAGAACTAAACAGCCTCTTGATGAAAGTGAAAGAGGAGAGTGAAAATGTTGGCTTAAAGCTCAACATTCAGAAAACAAAGATCATGGCATCCAGTCCCATCACTTCATGGCAAATATATGAAGAAACAGTGGAAACTGTGGCATGCTTTATTTTGGGGGGCTCCAAAATCACTGCAGCTGGTGACTGCAGCCATGAAATTAAAAGATGCTGGCTCCTTGGAAGAAAAGATATGACCAACCTAGACAGCATAGTAAGAAGCAGAGACATTACTTTGCCAACAAAGGTCCGTCTAGTCAACGCTATGGTTTTTCCAGTAGTCATGTATGGATGTGAGAGTTGGACTATAAAGAAAGCTGAGTGCCGAAGAATTGATACTTTTGAACTGTGGTGTTGGAGAAGACTCTTGAGGGTCCCTTGGACTGCAAGGAGATCCAACCAGTCCATCCTAAAGGAAATCAGTCCTGAATATTCATTGGAAGGACTGATGCTGAAGCTGAAACTCCAATACTTTGGCCACCTGATGCAAACAGCTGACTCATTTGAAAATACCCTGATGCTGGGAAAGATTGAGGGCAGGAGGAAATGAGGACAACAGAGGATGAGATGGTTGGATGGGATCACCAACTCAATGGGCATGAGTTTGAGTAGGCTCCGGGAGCTGGTGATGGGCAGGGAGGCCTGATATGCTGCAGTCCATGGGGTCGCAAAGAGTCGGACACAACTGAGCGACTGAACTGAACTGACTATGGCTACTAAACACCAGAGATAATATATACAAAGTGCATGTGCCAGAGCTTGGTGCATAAAGTTACATTACAAAATAATTACTTTTGTTAGTACTAGTGTTTACTACAAGTGCATGTTTATAACTACTGCTACTATTATAGTCATTATTTTAATTACTGTTATAACTGTTAACACATCTGTTATTAACATTTATACTTAAACTACTGATGTTTCTAAATGTCTGAAATTCAAGTTGGAAAAATGTTACTGCCCTGATTTAAACATTTTAGTGACTGCTAATTGCTTTTAGGACAAAGCACAAAGTCTTCTATGGCTCATAATTTTCTGAAGACTCTAACTTCTATGAGACTCATCTCTAGCCACTTCTTACCCACCACAGGGCAGCCACACAAGTAGTATTTCAGTTCCTCCTGCAACAGCAAAGGGCCTGCCTAGAGTGAAAGAAGCACTCTTCTGGGCACAAGGACTATAGCTGTGGGGAGAACAGTCAAGATCCTTGCACTCAAGAAGTGTCTATTCAAGAAAGAGAGGATTGTGGAGTCAGATAATAAGCAAGTAAACATATGAGCCAGTGAAACATGCTTTGAAGAAAATCAAACACAAGTCCATGAGAGAGACTTAATTGTGGCCAGTTTGGGATGAATCGATTAGGAAAGATTTTGCTGAGAAATTGACACTGAATGTGAGATATGTATGAGGGTAAGAAGTACAGTGAACCTTCCAGGCAGCGGGGGGACCACAGGTAAAAGCTCTAAGGTGGAAATGCACTTTGTGAGTTCATGAAACTGACAAAAACATGGAGTGACTGGGGTCCACTCTGCACAGTTGAGAAAATCACTAGATGAGATCTAATGGTTGGGAGCAGCCAGATCCTTCAGGAGCTACCCTGTGTGAGGAGATTGGCTTTTATTATTTTTAAATTAAATTTTATTGGAGTATAGTTGCCTTACAAAACTGTGTTCATTTCTACTCTAAAGCAAAATGAATAAGCCATATATATATATATATATATATGTATATATATATATATATATCACTTGTGAGGAAAAAAAAAAAATATATATATATATATACAAACACACAGCCCTCCCCTCTTTTGGACTTCCTTCCCATTCAGATCACAATATTGTATTAGGTAGAGTTCCCTGTGATATACACCATGTTCTCATTAGTTATCTGTTTTATACAGAGTATCAATAATGTATATGTACCAATCATAACAGAGGAATGGATAAAGAAGATATGGTACATATATATAATGGAATATTGCTCAATTTTAAAAGGGTATGAAACTGGGTCATTTGTCAAGATGTGGATGGACCTAGAGAGTGTTATACAGAGTGAAGTAATTCCGTAAAAGGAATATTGTATATTAACACATTATGTGAAATCTAGAAAAATGGTAGAGATTGGTTTTTATTATAAGGGTAGTGGAAGCCATTAGAAAAACTCAGGCCTAATAAAATATTATCTATTTTACATTTTCGTAAGACAACTTCAATTACTTTGTTTAGAATTGATTGGGAATATACAGTCATGGAGACTAATTAGAGGGCAATACTGATAGTCCATGGCTTCCCAGGTGGTTCAGTGGTAAAAAATCTTGCTGCAATGCAGGAGATGTGGATTCGATCCATGGGTCAGGTAGATCCCCTGGAGAAGGAAAGGGCAACCCAATCCAGTGTTCTTGCCTGGAGAATTCCATGGACAGAGGAGCCTGGAAGACTACAGTCGACGAGGTCAAAGAGTCAGACACAACTGAGTAACTAAGCAACAGCAAAAATGATAGTTCAGGTGAGGAGTGATGGTTCTTGGCTTTGAGCAATGAGGTGAATGATGCAGAAGACTGGATGAGAAAGATTTAGAGGGTAGCATTGAGACCTGTGTTCCATATTATGGCAAATACTGTTATTCTCTTGTATCCATTCTTTCCTTCATCCTTACTAGCAGAGCTGCTGCTGCTGCTGCTGCTAAGTCGCTTCAGCTGTGTCCGACTCTGTGCGACCCCATAGGCAGCAGCCCACCAGGCTCCCTCGTCCCTGGGATTCTCCAGGCAAGAACACTGGAGTGGGTTGCCATTTCCTTCTCCAATGCACGAAAGTGAAAAGTGAAAGTGAAGTTGCTCAGTCGTGTCCGACTCTTCGTGACCCCATGGACTGCAGCCTACCAGGCTCCTCCGTCCATGGGATTTTCCAGGCAAGAGTACTGGAGTGGAGTGCCATTGCCTTCTCCGACTAGCAGAGCTAGTTGATTTTTAACTGAAGATGTGGCTACCTAGGAAGGAAAACAGTCTAAGTTCTGAACAATGGAACATAGAAGGGGTATGTGTAACATCACAAATCATGCTGAAAGGCAAGCCAATTTCTTTTTCACAGTTCTTGTTCCTTCTGTCAGAAAGTGGACCAGGAGTAACCATCTTAGTCTGTTTACCGAGGATGGTGGAGCAGCATGGTATCAAAGAACATGGGTTACTGAGAATTAATCTTGGATATGGATGAGAGAAAAAGTAATCTTTATGTTTTAAACCCACTGTATATCATTAAATATACAATTCTGGAACTCAGAGAAGTTGTCAGGGAAAGGTCTATGAATTTAGTACTCATTTGCTTAAAGATGATATCTGAAGCTTAACACTGACTAGGATCATTGAGGAAGAAAATTTAGCTAGAGGAATTATCCACAAACTGAGCCCTGGGGTACTAGAGTTAGGGAAAAGAAGGAAGTTTCATTAAAATAAGATAAGAAGGAGCAACCTACATGACTGTGTTGTCTTAAAAACTCAGGACAAGACTTCAAAGAAGGCAAGAGTGGTTAAATAATAGGTCAGTCAATGAGGACAAAGAAAAAACCAGTTAATTTGCAGCAGCGTGGTTGGGGACTTTGACAGGAACAATTTCACTTGTGTTTTATGGACAGAAGCCCAAATTTGTGGGTTGAAGAGAGAACAAAAGGGAAAAATAATAAAGATATGATGATCACAGGACACCCATCTGACTTTTTTAGTGTGTTTTTGTTTGTTTGTTTTACCCTAACAGAAAGTAGTAAAAAGATACAAAAGTGGAGGAGGGTAAAGGAGGTGAGTCAAAGAAGAGGAATTTTGCTTTGTTTTGCTTTGTTTCATGGCAAATAATAGATCTATTTATTCTTTTAAAACATCCCCAGCCATGGTCTTTCTTGTTGACTTTTTCACATGTGTTCTCTGCCTAGAGTAAACAACTTTCATTCACACTTTTCTCCTGGCTTTTCCACGCAGCCAAAATTAAATATGTCCTTTTTTTGTGCTCACAGTAAAGTTCAGCCTAGAGAGAAAAAAAGTCTCTTCTTTGAGAGGCAGATTTTTACAGTAGAAAAAGCAGAATCTATGAGTCAAATGGACCTTCTAAATCTGAGTTATTTAGTACTGAAGTAGTTGCTTAACATTCTGTCTTAATTTTCTTATCACTAAAAGAAATTATGCTTTTTAAAATTACTGAAAGTCTGCTATAAAACCTCAATGAGATAATATGTAAAAGGCTTTTCATAGAACAGTGGTTCTTTTCATTGTGAGCCTGTCTAGGTTCCTCTTTTCCTCTTGTCACTTCATTCCTACAGATCCTTTCTGTGCTTCAACCTATTTTTGTCCATTGCTAGATTGAGCTAGAATATCACTGCTTTTTTCAGTAGTTTTAATTACAAGGAACAGAGACACATTCATTCCCCTTCAACCTGGGACATATAATCAGTTTTAAACTATTAAAAGGTAAAATTATGAAACAATTGGGAAAATATGAACACCAACTGGATATTCAATGATTTTGAGGATTTACTTTTCACTTTGGTGAATAGTAACACGATAGAGAATTTTGAAAAACCATTATATTTTAGAACTAAAATATTTATGCATTAAATTATATGATGAATGGAATTTTATTCCAGGAGGAGTGTGGAAAGAAATTTTGTAGTGGTGCAGAGGAAGCAACTGCTGCTGCTGCTGCTAAGTCGCTTCAGTCATGTCCGACTCTGTGCGACCCCATAGACGGCAGCCCACCGGGCTCCGCCGTCCCTGGGATTCTCCAGGCAAGAATGCTGGAGTGGGTTGCCATTTCCTTCTCCAGTGCATGAAAGGGAAAAGTGAAAGTGAAGTCGCTCAGTCCTATCCGACTCTTAGCGACCCCATGGACTGTATGTAGCCTACCAGGCTCCTCCGTCCATGGGATTTTCCAGGCAAGAGTACTGGAGTGGGGTGCCATTGCCTTCTCCAAACTGGCCACTGATTGATGAGTATTGAAGCTGGGTCCAGGGAGATCCTTAAACTATTGTTTATATTTTGTATATGTTTGAATTTTCCATAAAAATGTTACTTTTTAAAAATTTTCTATTAATACTCTGGTCACTTGACCAGTAGGGATTTCCTGTTAGCCTACCTTTGCGCGAGCTCTAGCTGTTTACCCTGTTGGCTCAGCACTCTTTCCTTTCTAGTATATACCTGGCCATTTTTCTAGGTCTGTCTTATTGACCAGCCCTGCTCCAGGCACACCACTTGATTATCTCACTTACTTAAAGGAGAAGTTTCTCTCTCAATCTCTTATACCTAAGTGGAATCCTGTCTTTGGATCCAAAGGCTCACTAATGTGTTGTATTAAACTATGGGCCATCTACACCAGGTGTCAACCCTTAGCATCCCACACTGACAGAGACGTTAACATGTTGGGTGTAGACTATAATCTCCTTCAGATGAATAGGTTCTATGAGAAGAACAGAGCAGTAAAAATGTTTTTGTTTCCTCCACTGACCTGAATTATGCAGTCACTACCTCTTTCATCCCATTAAAAAGCAGAAAGGACGAAAATCAAGTTCAGTTATGCATGACTTTTTTGGAGTCCCTCTCCATGACTAACTTTTACTTTTTATGTAAGATGGGTGTATTGCTTGAAGAAAATAACATTTTGAAATCAAATTGAAGACAAGAAAATTCTCTTAGAATTTAGATGGAAATCAATTACTATGGAAAGTGAATGCGTTGAATATTTCAGCAACTTTTTAGTGAAGCAATTTTGCATTTTAATTGCATATTTTCATCTTAATTTGGAGGAAGAGAGATGTATAATCCATAAAAAGTCCCTTTAAGTCATCAATGAACATTTTCTCTAAATTAGAATTGTATATTTTAACTCCGCTTCAAACTAAAGTTCATATATCATCCACATCCATAGCCTTGATAGAACAATCTGCTCCACCCTTTTCACTCCATAACTCATTCAAATTTTGTATTGAGTGTAGAATTCAAGACAGAAAGTGAAAGTTAGTGAATTTCAATGGACTAATGAATTTCTTTGATTATTTTTTAAAATAAAATCAACCTTGTAAACCAACTATACTCAAATGTAAACAAATTAAACAAAGACAGTTTCATATATAGAACAATCTTCAATAAAACCACATAGTGTTGCCATACTCCAATGTAGTTAGTTGGGTTAAAATGTAAGTTTTTACTTTCAGTCACCCCAAAGCTCTATTCTTAGGTTACATCAGTTCTCTCACATTTAATAATGACCTAGAAAGCAGGTTTGTTCCAATGGGTGACTGGAAATATCAAACGTAAATGCTAATTCCCTATGTGAAAGAGCCCTAGTCTTATGCCATTCATCTTTTTGTTTCAAAATGAATAAACTGTGTTCAGTAGGAATTTGAGATTAAATTGTTTCATACTGCTGGAACATGTCCTTATTTTATACTGAACCTCCACATCCTCTTCTTTCTTTAATAGCACATCATTTGGGAGGGAAGAATTAATGATGTAGTAGTTGCTCTCTGAAATTATGTGTCTTAGACATGTGGATTGCTTGGGTCATTACTTTTTTTCACTAGTGGAAAATATAATGAAAACTGCATAATGGAAAGAACAATCCCGATGGGAGAAGGTTAAACTGGTGCAGAATTTTAAACTTCAAATGTGAGATATAGAATAAGTAATAAGTTGACAGCTCGGTAAAATAATAATGTCCTCGTACGAAATACACTGGATTAAAAAAGACTTTTTAAAAATCTTTCTGTGATTAGAATCTTCTTTCTCTACATCAAAAGATTTATTTTACTCTTAAGTGAAGTTAACATCCCTAATGAATCTAAAGCTAGGATACAGAAATTAAAACGACCTAGTATGTCAAACAGGCAAGCAATCCTGGAAAATGCACCCCTGAGGAAGTGTCATTTAGGTATTATTTGTATGAGTAAATCCCTGAAGGAAACTGAGAAATGAGCAAACATACTAGTCAGAGTTTTAGTTAGAATATATATACATAGAAATGACAGGAATATTGACTATAAACTTGTTAAAGAGCAATATCTCAAAACAACTGAAAACTAGGACATGTTTAATGACATAAATACAAAAAGTGGCATGATATTCTTATCTCTTCCAAACCAAGGAAATCATCCATTTCCAGCCTGAATTGAAAATTTCTTCTATATTTCTCCACTCCTCAAAAAAACTTGAATTAATTCATAGTTATTATATATAAAAATGAATCAGGCTAAATTGAGAGAACTATGAGAAAATAAATGTCTATTGTTGAAGCAATTCAGTGTGTGATACTTTGTTAAGATGGTCCAAGGAAACACACACAGTGTGTTAGCAAATTTTGGTATAGAGATCTATTATGAGTCTGCTTTGACAATTCACCATTCTGCCTCATGCAGATGAGTGGCAGAAGGGACACTATCATCAGACCATAAATTATAATGGCCAAAGCATTTTGGGGTAGGAAAAAAGAAGGAGGAAGAAAAGCCTGATAAGAATTTTACAATGGAATGTCTTTACATATCCTTTCTATGAAGAGATGATAGCCTTGAAATAAATTATAGAGGACAATCTTAATAATGAAATACAAAAGAAATAAACCCCAACATAAAGGAACTGGATAAGAAGATGGACAGAAAGGACCACGCAGAGGGAAAGTCGACTCAAAATGCTATTCCTGGTCATTACAGAAGCACTGGTGAAAGTTAAACCCCTAAAGGAGAAAACTAGAATAGGAAATTTGCTTTTTCTACCCTAGTGGATTGTTAAGACAGAAATTAAAAATTAACATCAAAATCTTACAGTAGGTCCTTAGTTAAATTCACTATATAGGCTTATTAACTGAATAATTAGCAGTCCATAATATGGCTGAAGCCATACTGGCTTCCTCAGATATTTACATATGATCTTTATAGGATATTGAGGCAAGGAAACCCTTGGGATATTATTATGGAGAGATATCAGATATATGTATATCCTAAATGTCTATTTCTTTTTATTTGATCAGAGTGTGAA
This sequence comes from Giraffa tippelskirchi, assembly GCF_054371585.1. Lineage (NCBI taxonomy): Eukaryota > Metazoa > Chordata > Mammalia > Artiodactyla > Giraffidae > Giraffa > Giraffa tippelskirchi. The sequence continues at coordinate 116,846,322 of NC_137278.1, forward strand.
ATGTTTTGTTGTTGCCTTAAATGTTGATAATTTTAAAAAGTTAAAATGAAAACTAAATGGATAATGGGTAAGCTATTACTAATGTGATTATCCATGAATTAAATTCTATAAAAGTAAACAAATTATGATGCAAAGTGAATGAAGATATAATGAACTGAAATATCAGATGAACTGACAGATCATACAAAGAGAAATTATTTCATATTAAAATAACTTAATGCAGTCATTATAATTATTACTAATTAATAAAGATCCATTTCATTCAAATAATATTATAAATTGCACAAGATGGATTGGTTGGTTCTTCTTGGCATTTTAGTAGTAAAAGAAATATTATTTTATCATCCTTGTCAGAGACACTTATGAAATTAGAGATGGAGTATGTTGCGCAGTATACCTATTGAACAATTTCAAGTAATTGAGTTTATGAATAATGGATACCATAGTTATACTAAATACAAAGAGAAACGTGAACTAAATAAGTGTGAACTATATATCTTATCTCAGAACCGATATTCATCATAGGATTTGATTTTAGATGTTGTTGCTCATGATAATGATGATGATCTTTCACAAACTTAAAAAAGATAATGTTTTATTAGCCATACTCAGGTAAACTTTTTCTAAACAAATGGAGTACAAAAATGATACTCTAATTCTATCATTTTTATTTTGCTGACTAAAAACTTTTTGAATACCTAATCTTTCAAAAGACAAAATGGGTAATTCAGGATCCTACTCAAAGACGCAATTTGTCAATGAGTTACTTTCATGCATTTAACAAGGAGTCTATTTAATCAACAAATAATTTTTGAAAAATGCTTCAAAATTAACCAATTTATTTCTCAGCAATCCTGAAATACTTCAGTATGTAAAGTTCTTTATAAGGAAGAAATCTAAGCAATGAGATCATTTGACAAAAAGTGTTTTACAATTACATTTTGGATAAGTAATTTACAATGGCTTTGTTGATTCTAGAGGGTGTGAATCTAATTTTCAGCAATTATTGTCATATATATATACACACATAAATATAATTAGCATGTAAATAAAAGCTAATTTGCTTTTTAAATTAAAAAACATGATTGGTGCACTAAAAAGATATCCTGGTAAAAAACTATTTTGATATGAGATGAAAAAGTAGAGCTATAAATAATTTCATGGAATAAAATTCTTAATTTAAATATATCCATCAAAACTACAACAGCTTACTGACAACTTAGTTTAGCTGTAATACTTCATGATTAATGTGTGATTGTTCATTCAATAAATCTATACACATCAATCCTTCCATTTCATTACACTCATCAACATAAGTAACATTTTTATGTCATCTTGCAGCTGTATATATTACTACCTATAATTTTTAAAATTCAAAATTATTGATTTTTATTTCCAAAGTACTTCTCCCCTTTTCTATAATGAAGATTTCCTGGTAAAATAACAGAATTCAGAGCTTTTTTGACTGGCATAGACAACAAGTCTATCTCAGGAGAAGCAACAATTCCCGAAAGAACTTGGTTGATCATGGGCTTTTGAGCTGACTTAGCTGCACTGCTAAAAGCTGAATTTTGCTCTCCCTTGCAGCAAAATTAACCTGAGTCAGGTCTGGCAAATCTTCCAGCATTACCCCCAACAAATGTTACCAGAATCAGAAAATCATATGGAGAACCATGAAAGACATGAGCCCATCAAAATACTGAATCTCCATATTTTCTAGAGAAATTTGTGTTTTCATGAAGAGTTCCAATGCAAATATTAGTGTAAATGCATATATTTATGTGTGTGTGTAAAACTAAGGGTCTCTCTTTATTCTTTTTCCACAGTCTGCCACTGTAATCTTCATAATGGTTGTGAAACTGGTGTGCAGTTTACCAGAAAGAAACAACAATGTCAAAATAGCTTCCTCAAGGTAAGTCTTATTGGTGTTATAAGAAATTATTGAAAGATTTTACCTAACACCCAAAAAGATGTCATCTTCATTATAGGGGACTGGAAAGCAAAAGTAAGAAGTCAAGAAATAACTGGAGTAACAGGCAAATTTGGCCTTGGAGTACAAAGGCCAGGTCAAAGGCTAACAGAGTTTTGCCAAGAAAATGTACTGGACATAGCAAACACCCTCTTCCAACAACACAAAAGAAGACCCTACCAATGGATATCACCAGATGGTCAATACTGAAATAAGATTGATTATATTCTTTGCAGCCAAGATGGAAAAGCTCTATATAGTCAGCAAAAACAATACTGGAAGCTGACTGTGGCTCAGATCATGAACTCTTTATTGCCAAAGTCATATTTAAATTGAAGAAAGTAGGGAAAACCACTAGACCATTCAGGTATGACCTAAATCAAATCCCTTACAATTATACAGTGGAAGTGACAAATAGATTCAAGGGATAAGATCTGATAGACAGAGTGCCTGATGAACTATGGACGGAGGTTCCTGACATTGTACAGGAGACAGTGATCAAGACCATCTCCAAGAAAAAGAAATGCAAAAAGGCAAAGTGGTTGTCTGAAGAAGCCTTACAAATAGCTGAGAAAAGAAGAGAAGCTAAAGGCAAAGGAGAAAAGGAAAGATATACCCATTTGAATGCAGAGTTCCAAAGAATACAAGGAGAGATAAGAAAGCCTTTCTCAGTGATTACTGCAAAGAAATTGAGGAAAATAATAGGATGGGAAAGACTAGAGATGTCTTCAAGAAAATTAGAGATACCAAGGGAACATTTCATGCAAAGATGAGCAAAATAAAGGACAGAAATGCTATGGACCTAACAGATGCCGAAGATATTAAGAAGAGGTGGCAAGAATACACACAACAACCATACAAAAAAGATGTTCATGACCCAGATAACCATGATGGTGAGATAACTCACCTAGAGCCAGACATCCTGGAATGTGAAGTCAAGTGGGCCTTAGGAAGCATCACTACAAACAAAGCTAGTGGAGGTGATGCAATTCCAGTTGAGCTATTTCAAATCTTGAAAGATGATCCTGTGAAAGTGCTGCACTCAATATGCCAGCAAATCTGGAAAACTCAGTAGTGACCACAGGACTGGAAAGGTCATTTTTCATTCTAATCCCAAAGAAAGGCACTGCCAAAGAGTGTTAAAACTACCACACAACTGCACTCATCTCACATGCTAGCAAAGTAATGCTCAAAATTCACCAAGCCAGCCTCAACAGTACATGAACTGTGAACTTCCAGATGTTCAAGCTGGATTTAGAAAAGGCAGAGGAACCAGAGATCAAATTGCCAATATCCATTGGATTATCACAAAAGCAAGAGAGTTCCAGAAAAACATCTACTTTTGCTTTATCGACTATGCCAAAGCCTTTGATGGTGTGGATAACAACAAACTGTGGCAAATTCTTCAAGAGATGGGAATCCCAGACCACCTGATCTGCCTCCTGAGAAATCTGTATGCAGGTCAGGAACATATGCAACAGTTAGATTGGACATAGAACAACAGACTGGTTCCAAATAAGGAAAAGGAGTACGTCAAGGTTGTATATTGTCACCCTACTTATTTAACTTCTATGCAGAGTACATCATGAGAAATGCTGGGCTGGATGAAGCACAAGCTGGAATCAAGATTGCCAGGAAAAGTATCAATAACCTCAGATATTCAGATGACACCACCCTTATGGCAAAAAGTAAAGAAGAACTAAAGAGCCACTAGATGAAAGTGAAAGAGGAGAGTGAAAAAGTTGGCTTAAAATTCAACATTCAGAAAACTAAGATCATGGCATCTGGTCCCATCACGTCATGGCAAATGGTTGGGGAAACAATGGAAACAGTTACAGACTTTATTTTCGGGGGCTCCAATTTCATTGCAGATGGTGGCTGCAACCATGAAATTAAAAGACGCTTGCTCCTTGGAAGAAAAGTACGACCAATCTAGACAGCATATTAAAAAGCAGAGACATTACTTTGCCAACAAAGTCCAGTCCAGTCAAAGCCTTGGTTTTTCCAGTAGTCATGTATGGATGTGAGTGTTGGACTATAAAGAAAGCTGAGTGCCAAAGAATTGATGCTTTCGAACTGTGGTGCTGGAGAAGATTCTTGAGAGGCCCTTTGACTGCAAGGAGATCCAATCAGTCAATCCTAAAGGAAATCAGTCATGAATATTCATTGGGAGAACTGTTGTTGAAGCTTATACTCCAATACTTCAGCCACCTGATGCAAAGTACTGACTGCTTGGAAAAGACCGTGATGCTAGGCAAAATTGAAGTCAGGAGGAGAAGGGGACAACAGAGGATGAGATGGTTGACTGGCATCACTGGCGCAATGGATATAAGTTTGAATAAGCTCCGGGTGTTGGTGATGGACAGGGAAGCCTGGCGTGCTGCAGTTCATGGGGTTGAAAGGAGTCTGACACGACTAAGCGACTGAACTGAACTGAACTGAACTGAACATCTATCCTAACTCACTTTAGAAAATCTGACCATCGTTTACTTGTGGATAACTTTTTCAGGAACTAGAATATGCACTCAGCTGATACATGAGTGGAAACATGCAGTTCCTGTTCCTAAGTCCAGACTGTGAATATACTTATATCAGATGCCATTTACAAAATTTAGTGATAAATCCTGAGGGTGGCGTGGTGGGGAACAGATAAGGTACACTGGAGACATTGTCAACTTAGTGGAATAGAAAATACCTGAATTCACTTTTGGTAAATGAATGATAATTTACTAAGAAAATAAGGAAAAAAACTTCCTGGCAGGAAGAACTATAAGAGCAATGATAAAAAAAAAAAAAGGAAGAAAAAAGACCAGGCTTTGTGTGGCATATGTGAGAATCAAAAACTAGTATTCCTGAAGTATAAACAGAATATTTGTAGAGTCAAGACATAAAATAGGATAAGAAAAGTGGTCCTTAATCCCAAGTCATCCTGAATGCTATGCCACACAATTTAAATTTAATTTTGTAGATAATGAGGAGTCATTAAGAAATTTTGAGAAGAGTAGAACTGGAAGTAAAAACCAATCCTAGGCTGATAAAAGTCCGGGAAAGAGGAGCACCAGGCAGATAAAATAAGTTAACAGAGGAGGGTGAAGGAAATAAAGACTTCAGTTATTATTTAGGCAGCTGCATGAGAAGAATTACAAGGAAGAATGAGTCTGCCATGATTTTAAAGCTTCTAGCTTGTGATAGTAGGTGAGTTGTATGCTATTTAGTTACATAGAAAATAACAGATTTGAAGAATGCCAGTGTATTTAGTTTTGAGGTAACTGATGGGCTTGATGAAATTTCCAAATGGGATTTACACAAAACAATGTTGGCTCTTAGGAGAGGAAAGAGATATTGACTGCAAATAAAATTGTTGGTGTATATGTAGCAATTAATGCCACAGGGTTAAATTCACTACTAATAATTTGACTCATCAATAATTTTTCATAATATCACGTTTATTGATTTTATATATTACTAAAGGAATAACAATGTGAAAATAAAACCTAAATCAACACAAAACTCATTTTTACAATACAATCTCTATGCAATTTATCATTCATCTAACACATGATCTAATACACTATTTCTCAACACATGCAAAGTCAGAAATATATAACAAATCATCTAAGCACTTTCTGAACTTACAGTAATTAATAGAGAATATAACTATGTAGTTACACTCACAAAATCTGACTTTCTATAAGCCACAAAGAGATGTTTTTGGTCTGAGCATCAGTTGTTAGGAAGCTACTATAGTGTTCCTAGTGAATAACCTTTTGGTCTTACGGTAATGCATGACAAGGATATTGAAAAGACAGCTCAGGCTAAAAGCATTTCTGTGGTTAAGAAAGAAGTTAGAGGTCAATTGAATACAATAGTAGTCAACAATTTTTTTCCCAACAACTAATTTTCATTTAATACTTGCTAGCTACCATTCTATGCACTTTACATATGTTGATTTATTTAATCCTCAGTATAATCCTATGAGATAAATACTATCATTGCTTCTAATTTATGGATAAATAACTGAAGTAAAGATAGGAATCAAATTTTGGACAGAATTATTCAATAGTAAACACGTCTTAAAGATTGGTAGAATACATTCAAATACATGCTGTAATCTGCTACAATGGATTTGTGGTCACACCTAGCCTTTTGATATACTCTGCTGTGTTCCATGTAGCAGCATCATACATATTTATAATAATAACTTTATCCTAAATGAAAAAACTTAATCCTTTTATGAATCCACATCGGTAAACCTAAAGAGAGGTGGGCAAGAAGTAGATATCTTTTTATTCTGTCACGTGAATGTAGGGTCAATAAGGACAGAAATTTTTGCCTATAATGATGTTGTGTTCACAGCACCTAGAACTAAATCACATAGCACTTTAAAAATGTCTTTTAAGTTAACAAGTGAATAAAAAATTAATTACGCCATAATGGTCTAAAATATGGAATAGTAGTCTATTAAATTGAAGAATATATATTGGCAAACACAAAGTTTTTTCTTTAAGAGAGTACTGCATATAAAATTTGTTTCATATTATCAAGTGATTAGAAAAAAACAAATACAATTTATTTGCAATATACCCCAAAACTAATGAAAGACTATCATTTATAATTTTAATGTAGGGGCTTGATTTCCTCAGTTCAGTTCAGTTCAGTTCAGTCGCTCAGTTGTGTCTGACTCTTTGCGACCCCATGAATTGCAGCACACCAGGCCTCCCTGTCCATCACCAACTCTCGGAGTTTACCCAAACTCATGTCCATTGAGTCGGTGATGCCATCCAGCCATCTCATCCTCTGTCATCCCCTTTTCCTCCTGTCCCCAATCCTTCCCAGCATTAGGCTCTTTTCCAACGAGTCAGCTCTTCACATCAGGTGGCCCAAGTATTGGAGTTTCAGCTTCAACATCAGTCCTTCCAATGAACACCCAGGATTGATCTCCTTTAGGATGGACTGGATGGATCTTCTTGCAGTCCAAGGGACTCTCAAGAGTTTCCTCCAACACCACAGTTCAAAAGCATCAATTCTTCGGCACTCAGCTTTCTTCACCATCCAACTCTCACATCCATACATGACTACTGGAAAAACCATAGCCTTGACTAGACAGACCTTTGTTGGCAGAGTAATGTCTCTGCTTTCAATATGCTATCTAGGTTGGTCATAACCTTTCTTCCAAGGAGTAAGCGTCTTTTAATTTCATTGTTGCAATCACCATCAATAGTGATTTTGGAGCCCCCCAAAATAAAGTCAGACACTAGTTGCACTGTTTCCCCATCTGTTTCCCGTGAGGTGATGGGACCAGATACCATGATCTTAGTTTTCTGAATGTTGAGCTTTAAGCCAACTTTTTCACTCTCCTCTTTCACTTTCATCAAGAGGCTCTTTAGTTCTTCTTTGCTTTCTGCCATAAGGGTGGTGTCATCTGCATATCTGAGGTTATTGATATTTCTCCCAGCAATCTTGATTCCAGCTTGTGCTTCCTCCAGCCCAGTGTTTCTCATGATGTACTCTGCATATAAGTTAAATAAGCAGGGTGACAATATACAGCCTTGACGTATTCCTTTTCCTATTTGGAACCAATCTATTGTACCATGTCCAGTTCTAACTGTTGCTTCCTGACCTGCATACAGGTTTCTCAAGAGACAGGTCAGATGGTCTGGTATTCCCATCTCTTTCAGAATTTTCCACAGTTTATTATGATCCACACAATCAAAGGCTTTGGCATAGTCAATAAAGCATAAATAGATGTTTTTCTGGTACTCTCTTGCTTTTTCGATGATCCACGGGATGTTGGCAATTTGATCTCTGGTTCCTCTGCCTTTTCTAAAACCAGCTTGAACAGCCGGAAGTTCACGGTTCATGTATTGCTGAAGCCTGGCTTGGAGAATTCTGAGCATTACTTGATTTCCTACTCTTCTTTAAAAATAACTTTGTAATTGTTATGACTATACACATTTTTTAAGAAAAAAAAAGGGATAAATACAAAACTGAAAAAAATTTATAATGCATCATCCAGGGATAACCGCTGTTAAACATTCAGGGTTTGAATATCTAATATCCACTCTATGATGTTATTCAATTTCAATTTAAAAACGTGCACTATGTATATTGTTTTATTATCTTCTTTCTTCTGTTAAGAATATATTATCAAAATTTCCACATACCATTAGATATTATTTGAAAACTTTAGTTTTAGGGATCCACAGCATTCCATTCTCTGAATATATCACAATAAATCTGACTTTTGTGATTTCTAGTATTTCATTTTACTGATTTTTGTAAGTAACACTGTATAGACATCTTACGTGAAACACTTGAGCACATTTCTAATTATATTTAAGAATAAATTAAGAAAGCTTAGGAGAAGGCAATGGCACCCCACTCCAGTACTCTTGCCTGGGAAATCCCATGGACGGAGGATTTTCCTTCCATGGGGTCGCTAAGAGTCGGACACTACTGAGTGACTTCACTTTCACTTTTCACTTTCATGCATTGGAGAAGGAAATGGCAACCCACTCCAGTGTTCTTGCCTGAAGAATCCCAGGGACGGGGGAGCCTGGTGGGCTTCCGTCTATGGAGTCGCACAGAGTCGGACACGACTGAAGCGACTTAGCAGAAGCAGCAGCAGATTTAAGAGGTCAGAGCTGATTTCATTGTTAGAGCTTTAAGAATGTTAAATTATAGTACAAAAAGATGTGTGTATGATGTTTATCTATTAAGTAAGAATGAATTGCATTATTTTATATAAATATCATCAGGTATAATTTCTATACTTTATTTCTGCCATTATTTGGTATTTATAGAGACGTCTACTATGGATCAAGCAAACTGCTTGTCATAAGATAGAAAATTAAATAGCAATTATGTGATAGGCTTTCATATATTTATTATCTCTATGCATGCTTAAAATTAAGAAACTATTTACTTATGGAACTGTTTTAAATAAAATTGGATCACTATTTTAAAAAGAATAAATATATAGATTTGGAATCTATCATTATTTTTCAGTTGAAATGATTATCAACTTACTAATCATTAAATAAAGGTTTCAGTGTCATGTATTAATAAAATTGCCCGCTTCCCTCAAATGTTTTCTAATTTAATATGTTTTCCTTTAATCAGCAAAATAATTACAGGTTCTATTGGTACAACCTAGAGTAACAGGCATTAATACTTATAAAACTTAAGTAAATAGAAGTTAATGATGATGATCAAATATTATTATTCTATTAAGAGTAATAAACCTCTGCTAAGAGGTTTAACTTCTCTTTCATAACTGTTTGTTTACATTTAACTTTATACTGTTAAAATAATTTAGACATGATTTTTGATCGAAAATCAAATTTTACAACTGAACAAGCTTGCAAAAATCGGGATATCTTAAGTCACAAATCTAGGTAGAACCAAATATCTTCGCATATAGATGGAAGAGGACAATTTTACAGAGAACCTTTAAGAATAAACCCACTTATAAATTCTCATATAAAATTCAACTGAATATTAATATCTTCACATTCTTTAAATTTAAAAGCAACACTTTTATTCACATTTTACCCTAGAAATCATGATAAAATCAGGCAAGATTTCATCTTAGGAGATATTGTATGCATTCTAGGCACAAGTTTTTATACTAGGAGCAGAAAGCAGAGATTTTTTTGCATGACAGGAAAATTGTAACACTCAACTGATATCTAAAGTATTATTTTCTATTCCATTTGCCTGGTTTCTTATCTCTTCAGTTGTGTGGAGCATTTTGAGAACTACTTACATGAATAATTTAATATTGACCCATAAGTCATCTACCATTGAACACTTTTATCAGACATGTACCTGACTCAGTGTAAATTATTAGTTCTCACAAATGTCTGGCATAAAATGACCTTTTAAAATTTTTCAAATTGAAACTGTGAGAACTGAGGACAGTGTAGCAAGGAAAGAAAAGGGAAAAAAAATAAGGACTTTAAGAAAAATATGTAATAAACATTAATCAAAATTCAGTCAAATCAAATAATTATTTCAAAGACAATAGAAACAATAAAAGCAACACTACTTTATATTTCTGGTAAACTATCCACTGAATGTTATTATAACTTCTGAATTCTACAGAAGTTTCCCAAGTGTGCTCTATATACTATTAAAGCAGATGTGTAGTGGTTAATACAGTAAAACAAAAACGAAGGACAGATTGTTGAAGTTCTGTAGCCAAATAACTTGGGGGAAATATACAGAATGTTGGGGCTTCTCCTGTGGCTCAGCGGTAACGAATCCAACTGCAGTGCAGGAGGCGTAGGAGACACGGGTTCGATCCCTGGGTTGGAAAATCCCCTGAAGGAGGGCATGGAAACCCACTCCAGTGTTCTTAACTGGAGAATCCCCATGGACTGAGGAGCCTGGTGGGCTACAGTCCATAGGGTTGCAAAGAGTCTAACATGACTGAGCAACTTAGGACAAACTCACACATACAGAATGTTACACTTTCAATTGCTTTCGTTTTATGGTTTATTTTCTTATAGTTAATATGCCTATGCTGCTGCTGCTAAGTCGCTTCAATCGTGTCTGACTCTGTGCGACCCCATAGACGGCAGCCCACCAGGCTCCCCTGTCCCTGGGAGTCTCCAGGCAAGAACACTGGAGTGGGTTGCCATTTCCTTCTCCAATGCATGAAAGTGAAAAGTGAAAGTGAAGTCACTCAGTCTTGTCCGACTCTCAATGACCCCATGGACTGCAGCCTACCAGGCTCCTCCATCCATGGGATTCTCCAGGCAAGAGTACTGGAGTGGGGGTGCCATTGCCTTCTCCATAATATGCCTATGGGTACTGTAAATTCTTAGGATATTTGTATCAGTTATTTCTTGATGCATAACAAGCCATCCCCAAATTTTTAATCTATGAATTTTTGAGCAGCTCTGCTGACTGGACCAGGCTCTGCTGATCTCTGGATTCACTCACGCTTCTCTCATCAGTAAGCAGGTTAGGTAGGGACCGGATGGTCTACTGTCCTCAGCTGGAGCAACTTGGCTCTGCTTCATGTGGTCTTTCGCCCTTCAGCAGGCTAGCCTGAGCTCATTCTCCTACCAGAAGCAGAGTACAAAAGAGAGAAGGGAAGCATGCCAACCTCCCGAGCCTACAGTTAAAAATGACAAACATCACCTTCACCGTATCCTCTGGGCCACAGCAAGCCACAGGTGCAGCACAAATGTAAGGGGTAGAGAACTAGATTCCACTTTTTGATATAAACACCTCTTACAAGTTATACTACAAAGGATGTGTACAAAGAGAGAAATGGTGTATGGAGAATAATACTGTAACCAATCTACCATACAGTTTGACCAGGGAATCCTTTTTTTTGTTGTTGTTCCACATAATATCTTTCAAGATTGAATTTGTAGTTCATGTCTCAGAAATACTAACATAAATATTTTATCATCCATCTCATTCAACATATATTAATTGAGCACTATTTGAGTCCAGTTAGCAACTAAACTTTTGGTACACAAAGTAAATTCAGAGCATGTTCTTTATCTACAAGATAATTCAGTGAAGTTTTCAATGGTTTCCCAGGTAGGTGGAGTCAACTATTGCATTGGTGTTTTCCAATAAACCGCACTTAGTATTATTTACACTCCTGTGCTCCTCTTCACTGCTGATTCTCTGTTTGGCCATGAAATTTGCATACCAGTGGAACATTAGTGAGTGTGAGGCAGACAGAAGCTTGATTAGTGCCTGCACAGGCAGTTTGTTCTTTTGGAATAGTAGCTGTTGCATCTCAGAAATCACAATCTCTGAGAAAACTCAAGCTTGCCACATGGAAAAGCCAGTGGATAAGAATCAAGAAATGGAATGGATATCCAGATCCAAGACCCCAGATATATGGTCCCAGTCAACCTACTTTATTCAGCTCCAGCCATTCAAACTGCAACAGTTTAGGCTAGGGACTTTATGGAACTAATACCAGCTGTCTCCACTTTCCTTGCCTGAAATTCTGACCCCTAGAATTATGATCAAATTGTTTCTTGTTTTAAGTTTGCGATAGTATACTATGTACCGTAGATAACTGTAAGAGAAATACCTGAAGAGTAGTGCTGCTGTAACAAAAAAAAACTAAATCCAATATTGGCCTTTGGACTTGAAAGCAGGCAAAAGCTTATATAAGGATGGCATTTCTTATGGAAAAACAAAGACAGACTCAAATAGAAGGAAAACAAAAACCTAGAAAGAACTACTCTGTGGGAAAGAACTAGCCTATAATCAAGGACCAGGCCCTACATCCTGAAAAAGGATACCTGACAATTTAGAAATGGTTGAATTTTAAAATTGTTATGGGCCAGTGATGTGTTGTTGTTCAGTCACTCAGTCATATCCAATTCTTTGTGACCCCATGGACTGCAGCACCCTGGGTTTCCCTGTCCTTCACTATCTCCCAGAGTTTGCTCAAACTCATGTCCATTGAGTTGATGATGCTATTCAAACATCTCATCCTCTGTTGCCCCCTTCTCCTCTTGCCTTCAATCTTTCCCAGCATCAGGGTCTTTTCCAGTGGGTCGGGTCTTCGCATCAGATGGCCAAAGTATTGGAACTTCAATTTCAGCATCAGCCCTTCCAGTGAATATTCAAGGTTGATTTCCTTTAGGATTGACTGGCTTGATTTCCTTGCTGTCTAAGTGATTCCTATGTGCTATACTTTTTAATATCAATATGTGCTTGAGTTTTCCTATTACTATCTCATCATTAAATAACAAGTATGTATCGGCAGAAAACTTCCCTTTTTAATTCATAGATATCTGAATTAGGAGGAATCATACCTAAGCAGCTGCAGCCAAAGAACTTTGTCTAAAGATCATTATTTGCACTTGAACCTAATCCAGATGACAAGAATCTATCTAACTCTGATAGCATAAGGAAATACAATATTGAGGATCTTGGGAGGAGGAAAGTGTTCTTTGCAGATGGAAGAGCTGTGAAGTATTAGATATCAAAAGTTGGACTGAGGTCAACAGTTACATCAGCTGCTGCCACAAGCCCATGCTTTTCAGTATTCACATCCTTATATCATCTCCTCCCATTCTAGCTGACTCTGCAATCAGCTCTGCATCTTGCTTTGGCCAATGGAACCTTAGAATGACACTTGATAGGCACCAGCACAATGGTTTAGTCCCCATACAGCACACCCTCTTTGGACTCTTGAGACCACCTTTTATAAGAAAGCACAAGCTAGCTATGTGGAGAAGTCACATGGAGGAGAACTGAAGAACCCAGTTAATCTCTACAACGGAATCTCCAGACATCTGGCATCAGCTGAACTGTAGCAGTCAGGCTCAATTTGTTTGAGGCAGCCCACCTGTGATCCCAACAAGATGGAATAAGATGGGTAATTTCCACTGTTCCCTGCTCAATTTCTGACTATAGAACCATGGACCAAGTTGTTACTGTAAGTCACTAAGTTTTGGAATTGTTGTTGTGGAGGAGCAGATAACAATAGAGTATGCTGCAGGCTGGTGGAAGAGTGAACATCATTGAGGAATCAGATGAATCAACAAGTATCCGCAGGCCCAACAGAAATATAACATAATGAAGAGTGTTGCTGCCTCACAGAGAAGAAAAATAGATGATAGATGGATAGATAGATAGATAGCCATTGGTATCTTCCTCTTATTGAGATAATTGGATAATGTAAACCTATCTCTATGACACAGAGATTAAATTTTTCAAGTGCACCTAGCCCACCAGGTTATTTCACATTAAGTTATAAAATTTAATAACATTCTTACTTGTTAAGTATAGCCTTTATAAAATCTAGACAGTCATTTTATAAGCAAGTTATATATGCCTACTTTTATTTTAGTTGGGCTTCCCTGGTGGCTCAGCTAATAAAGAATCCTCCTGCAATGCAGGAGACCTGGGTTCAATCTCTGGGTTGGGAAGATCCCCTGGAGAAGGGAATGGTTACCCACTCCAATATTCTGGCCTGGAGAATTCCATGGACTGTAGAGTCCATGGGGGTCTCAAAGTCGGACACAACTGAGCGACTTTCACTTTATTTTAGTTAGTTTTATAACCTTAAAATAATTTAATGAAAGTAGGCAAATAAAAGGAGATGGTCTTATTCCAAAGAAGTAGATGTAAAGAGGGACTACACTAGAAAGGAAATTTTCCAACAAATTTAATATTAAGAATACCTATTATATGTAAGGCACAGCGCTTATAATTTTGATATTCTAAATTGCACCTAAACCTATCTCAATCTGAGAACATGTTAATATGAAATATTACGTATCTAACAAGTTATTTTTTAGTAGCTAAGTCATGTCTGACTCTTTTGCAACCTCATAGACTGTAGGCCATTAGGTTTCTTCTATTCATGAGATTGCCCAGGCAAGAATATTGGAGTGGGTTGCCATTTCCTTCTCCAAGGGATCAACCCAAACCAGGGATTTAACCCATGTCTCCTGCGTTGGCAGGCACATTCTTTACCACTGAGTCACCAGGGAAGCCCATCTAATAAGTAGAGAATTACTAAAAATTCCAATGTGTTTTAAAGTTTTCTATAATTTTATATTTTCTATTTCTTGAAAAAATAACATTAAATTTTAATATTTTTATCTTTATAAATTACTATTAACCTATATATATTTGTTAAATGATACCCCTGTAATACAAGGGAGGAAACACATTAAACATGTTTTCACTGAATAGAAATTAGAAATCTTCATGTATAAAATATCGAATAAATATAAATAAAATAAGTAAGTAAATAAGTTATATAATATTTCTGTGATCTGTGCTGATTGAAGGGAGATTTTGTGTGTGTTTATTTGTTTGTTTATTTGAAACATTCTATGAAAAATTAGGTTAAGAACAAGAACGTTAGAGCTCAACCTGCCAAGGTTCAAATACTCACTCGGCCACTTCATAACTATATGATCTATGTCTCTGATCCAACAGCGTTAAAATGGAGACAATATTAATGGCTTTTTCAGAGCATTGATATGAGCATTAAATAAGGTAATATACATAGGCTGTCAGAGCAGTACCAGAAACAGTATCATACATGATACCTAAGTGTAGGTTATTATTATTTTTAGCAGTTTAGTTGCTAAATTTCTCTTCAGTTTAGGTAAATTGCTTATCCAAGTCATTTGGACCCCTCTAGGATTACTATTAATACTAATTTCTCTAAAAATAAAATGAAACCGAAGCTTATTTACTTCCAGAAAATCTTTTAACAGCTTTACTCTTAGAAATAATACATTGATTGATTTGATCATTATAGCCACCCAATGAAGCAGAAACTGTCATCAGTCTCACTTTAGAAATACAAAAGCAAAGCTTCAAACAGTTTGAAGAGGCTGCCCAAGATGTGCCTCTAGTAAATGGTGAAGTCAGAACTCAAAGTATTAGAGCTCCAGAACCAGCAGTCTTAATTATTATATTAACTGACCTCTGAATTACATGATTGCCAATTTGTTTCTGTCAAATATGAGATCCTATGAAAATTATTGCCAATAGCAGTCTTCTTTCAACATCTTTATCTTTGCATAAAAGACAGAAAGAAAGCAAGAGTGCATGAAAGAATCAAGGGAAAATCATACTGTTGAGAGAGACAGGAACGAAGAGGTACATAAACCACTGCAGTGAGCACCTGTGTTGTTCTAGGAACTGTGAATACAGCAATGAAAAAAACAGGAAAACTGACACTGAGAAGTTCTTTGCCTGTGCGGAGTTTGCATTGATTCCAGAGAAGTCTCATAATGAAATAATGACAAAATTAAAGAATCAGTACAAGTTAAATAAGCAATAAGAAGGAGACAAACCAGCAGAAGGGGAACCAGGATCAGTTCAGTTCAGTTGCTCAGTCGTGTCCAGCTTTTTGTAAACCCATGAACCGCAGCACGCCAGGATCCCTGTCCATCGCAAACTCCCTGAGTCTACACAAACCCACGTCCATCCAGTCGGTGATGCCATCCAGCCATCTCATCCTCTGTCGTCCCCTTCTCCTCCTGCCCTCAATCTTTCCCAGCAGCAAGGTCTTTTCCAATGAGTCAGTTCTTCACATCATGTGGCCAAAGTATTGGAGTTTCAGCCTCAGCATCAGTCCTTCCAATGAACACCCAGGACTGATCTCCTTTAGGAAGGACTGGTTGGATCTCCTTGCAGTCCAAGGGACTCTCAAGAGTCTTCTCCAAAACCACAGTTCAAAAGCATCAATTCTTCAGTGCTCAGCTTTCTTTATAGTCCAACTATTATATCCATACATCACTACTGGAAAAACCATAGCTTTGACTAGACAGACCTTTGTCGGCAAAGTAATGTCTCCGCTTTTGAATATGCTATCTAGGTAGGTCATAACTTTCACTCCAAGGAGTAAGCATCTTTTCATTTCATGGCTGCAATCACCATCAGCAGTGATTTTGGAGCCCCTCAAAATAAAGTCAGCCACTGTTTCCACTGTTCCCCATCTATCTGCCATGAAGTGATGGGACCGGATGCCATGATCTTAGTTTTCTGAATGTTGAGCTTTAAGCCAACTTTTTCACTCTCTACTTTCACTTTCATCAAGAGGCTCTTTAGTTCTTCTTCACTTTCTGCCATAAGGGTGGTGTCATCTGCATATCTGAGGTTATTGATATTTCTCCCAGCAATCTTGATTCCAGCTTGTGCTTCCTCCAGCCCAGCGTTTCTCATGATGTACTCTGCATATAAGTTAAATAAGCAGGGTGACAATATACAGCCTTGACATACTCCTTTTCCTATTTGGAACTAGTCTGTTGTTCCATGTCCAGTTCTAACTGTTGCTTGCTGACCTGCATACAGGTTTCTCAAGAGGCAGGTCAGGTGGTCTGGTATTCCCATCTCTTTAAGAATTTTCCGCCGTTTATTGTGATCTACATAGTCAAAGGCTTTGACATAGTCAATAAAGCAGAAATAGATGTTTTTCTGGTACTCTTGCTTTTTCGATGATCCAGCGGATATTGTCAATTTGATCTCAGGTTCCTCTGCCTTTTCTAAAACCAGCTTGAACATCTGGAAGTTCACGGTTCAAGTATTGCTGAAGGCTGGCTTGGAGAGTTTTAAGCGTTACTTTACTAGCGTGTGAGATGAGCGCAACTGTGTGGTAGTTTGAGCATTCTTTGGCATTGCCCTTCTTTGGGATTGGAATGAAAGCTGACCTTTTCCAGTCCTGTGGCCACTGCTGAGTTTTCCAAATTTGCTGGCATATTGAGTGCAGCACTTTCACAGCATCATCTTTTAGGATTTGAAATAGCTCAACTGGAACTCCATCACCTCCACTAGCTTTGCTTGTAGTGATGCTTCCTAAGGCCCACTTGACTTCACATTCCTGGATGTCTGACTCTAGGTGAGTGACCACACCATCGTGATTGTCTGGGTCATGAAGATCTTTTTCGTACAGTTCTGTGTATTCTTGCCACCTCTTCTTAATATCTTCTGCTTCTCTTAGGTCCATACCATTTCTGTCCTTTATTGAGCCCATCTTTGCATGAAATGTTCCCTTGGTCTCACTAATTTTCTTGAAGAGATCTCTAGTCTTTCCCATTCTATTGCTTTCCTCTATTTCTTGCATTGATTGCTGAGGAAGGCTTTCTTATCTCTCCTTGCTATTCTTTGGAACGCTGCATTCAAATGGGTATAGCTTTCCTTTTCTCCTTTGCTTTTTTTTAAAATTTATTTTAGTTGGGGGCTAATTACTTTACAATATTGTAATAGTTTTTGCCATACATTGACATGAATCAGCCATGGGTTTACATGTGTTCCCCTTCCTGGACCCCCCACCCACCTCCCTCCCCATCCCGTCCCTCCGGGTCATCCCATTGCCCCGGCCCTGAGCCCTTGTCTCATGCATCGAACAAGGAATGGTGTTCTGTTTCACATATGATAATATACATGTTTCAATGCTATTCTCCCAGAACGTCCCACCCTCACCTTCTCCCTCAGAGTCCATAAAATTGTTCTATGCATCTATGTCTCTTATTCTGTCTCTCATATAGGGTTATCGTTACCATCTTTCAAATTCCATATATATGCATTAGTATACTGTATTGTTGTTTTTCTTTCTGGCTTACTTCACTCTGTATAATGGGCTCCAGTTTCATCCATCTCAGTAGAACCGATTCAAATGTATTTTTTTTTAATGGCTGAGTGTATATGTACCACAGCTTCCTTATCCATTCGTCTGCTGATGGACATCTAGGTTGCTTCCATGTCCTGGCTATTGTAAACAGTGCTGCGATGAACATTGGGGTACACGCGTCTCTTTCAATTCTGGTTTCCTCGGTGTATATGCCCAGCAGTGGGATTGCTGGGTCATATGGCAGTTCTATTCCCAGTTTTTTAAGGAATCTCCACACTGTTCTCCATAGTGGCTGTACTAGTTTGCATTCCCACCAACAGTGTAAGAGGGTTCCCTTTTCTCCACACCCTCTCCAGCATTTATTGCTTGTAGACTTTTGGATAGCAGCCATTCTGACTGGTGTGAAATGATACCTCATTGTGGTTTTGATTTGCATTTCTCTAATAATGAGTGATGTTGAGCATCTTTTCATGTGTTTGTTAGCCATCTGTATTTCTTCTTTGGAGAAATGTCTGTTTAGTTCTTTGGCCCATTTTTTGATTGGGTCGTTTATTTTTCTGGAATTCAGCTGCAGAAGTTGCTTGTATATTTTTGAGATTAATTGTTTGTCTGTTGCTTCGTTTGCTATTATTTTCTCCCATTCTGAAGGCTGTCTTTTCACCTGGCTTATAGTTTCCTTTGTTGTGCAAAAGCTTTTAATTTTAATTAGGTCCCATTTGTTTATTTTTGCTTTTATTTCCAATATTCTGGGAGGTGGGTCATGGAGGATCCTGCTGTGATTTATGTCGGAGAGTGTTTTGCCTATGTTTTCCTCTAGGAGTTTTATAGTTTCTGGTCTTACGTTTAGATCTTTAATCCATTTTGAGTTTATTTTTGTGTACGGTGTTAGGAAGTGTTCTAGTTTCATTCTTTTCCAAGTGGTTGACCAGTTTTCCCAGCACCACTTGTTAAAGAGATTGTCTTTTCTCCATTTTGTATTCTTGCCTCCTTTGTCGAAGATAAGGTGTCCATATGTGCGTGGGTTTATCTCTGGACTTTCTATTTTGTTCCATTGATCTATATTTCTATCTTTGTGCCAGTACCATACTGTCTTGATGACTGTGGCTTTGTAGTAGAGCCTGAAGTCAGGCAGGTTGATTCCTCCAGTTCCATTCTTCTTCCTCAAGATTGCTTTGGCTATTCAAGGTTTCTTATATTTCCATACAAATTGTGAGATGATTTGTTCTAGTTCTGTGAAAAATACCATTGGTAGCTTGATAGGGATTGCATTGAATCTATAGATTGCTTTGGGTTTCACTTCCCATCTTTTCACAGGGTTTTGTAAGGCCTCCTCAGACAGCCATTTTCCTTTTTGCATTTCTTTTTCTTGGGGATGGTCTTGATTCCTGTCTCTTATACAATGTCACGAACCTCCATCCATAGTTCATCAGGTATTCTATCAGATCTAGTCCTTTAAATCTATTTCTCACTTCTACTATATAGTCATAAGGGATTTGATTCAGGTCATACCTGAATGGTCTAGTGGTTTTCTCCACTGTCTTCAATTTCAGTCTGAATTTGGCAATAAGGAGTTCATTATCTGATCCACAGTCAGCTCCTGGTTTTGTTTTTGCTGACTGTATAGAGCTTCTCCAGCTTTGGCTGCAAAGAATATAATCACTTTGATTTCGGTGTTGACCATCTGGTGATGTCCATGTGTAGAGTCTTCTCTTGTGTTGTTGGAAGAGGGCGTTTGCTATGACCAGTGTGTTCTCTTGGCGGAACTCTATTAGCCTTTGCCCTGCTTCATTCTGTACTCCAAGGCCAAATTTGCCTGTTACTCCAGGTGTTTCTTGACTTCCTACTTTTGCATTCCAGTCCCCTATAATCAAAAAGACATCTTTTTTGGGTGTTAGTTCTGGAAGGTCTTGTAGGTAAGGAGCAGCGGCTGCGCTTTGTTGGAGCAGCTGTGAAGAGAGACCCCGAGTCCAAGGTAAGAGAAACCCAGGTAAGATGGTGGGGACTGAGAGAGGAGATTGGGGGCAGACAGGCTGAAACTACAGTCACGGACAACTAGCCAATCTGATCACATGGACCACAGCCTTGTCTAACTGAATGAAACTAAGCCGTTCTGTGTGGGGTCACCCAAGACAGATGGGTCAGGGTGGAGAGGTCTGACAAGATGTGGTCCACTGGAGAAGGGAATGGCAAACCATTTCAGTATTCTTGCCTTGAGAACCCCATGAACAGTATGAAAAGGCAAAAAGATAGGACCCTGAAAGATGAACTCCCTAGGTCAGTACATGCCCAATATGCTACTGGAGATCAGTGGAGAAATAACTACAGAAAGAATTAAGGGATGGAGCCAAAGCAATAACAACATGCAGTTGTGAATGGACTGGTGATAGAAGCAAGATTCCATGCTGTAAAGAGCAATATTGCATAGGAACATGGAATGTTAGGTCCGTGAATCAGGGCAAATTGGAAGTGGTCAAACATGAGATGTCAAGAGTGAACATCGACATTCTAGGAATCAGTGAGCTAAGATGGACTGGAATGGGTGAAATTTAACTCAGATATCTACTACTGTGGGCAGGAATCCCTTAGAAGAAATGAAGTAGCCATCCTAGTCAACAAAAGAGTCCAAAATGCAGTACTTGGATGCAATCTCAAAAATGACAGAATGATGTCTGTTCGTCTCCAAGGCAAACCATTCAATATCACGGTAATTCAAGTCTATGTCCCGACCAGTAAGGCTGAAGAAGCTGAAGTTGAACAGTTCTATGAAGACCTACAAGATCTCCTAGAACTAACACCCAAAAAAGATGTCTTTTTCATTATCGGGGACTGGAATACAAAAGTAGGAAGGAACCAGGATATGCCACCCCAAAGTATGCCACTTTGGCATATTGATTATTTTGAGCTAAAAGCAGTTGAGAAACAGCAGATATAGGAAAATCTCTCCATCTTTCCCCTCTCTAACTAAAAGCAGGGCATGAATTTCCCAATGAAAAGGTGCCCTTCTTGTATCAAAAGAAGAGAGCACTCTTATCACTGGAGACAAAGAATCAATGTCAAGATGATTCTGCATAAGCAAACATTTCTAAAATAACACTTATCTTCCTTTAGTTCCTTCCATATATTTTCTAGTCGCTTCCGCACAGTTTATTGGCTCTGGAAGCCCAAATACCTTTTCTTTTCTCTAGTTGCTTCCTTCAAGTTAGCACTCTCTGTTAGCTTGTCTTTTGTCACTTTAATTTGCAGGTCCCAGTGACTTAATCTAAAAAGGTAGAGGAAAAGTTTTTCCTTCCTCACAAGGGTAATGACATAGAGAAATCAGGACATGCTATTTTGGAGACTGCACCAAACAAAGCCTCTCTGTTAAACGTCATTTGTATTAAGACTTGAGAAACTAAAAAGGTGACACTCAGGTAGAGGGAACAACAAAAGCTGTGGCCTAAAGTGAAGGGAATGGTGGTCTGTTCTAAGTGCAATAACAAGGAGACTAATGTGCATAGCAGATAGTGAGCAAAGGTGAGAGAGGAAGAAGATGAGGTTCTAGAAGACAGAGACCCAGCTCAGGATTTGTGTGCCAGGCTAAGGAACTTAGAGTTTATTCTATTAATAGTTAAAATTGAAGTCATTGAATATCTTTAAGCTGAGATTCCATTTGATAAAAAAATATTTTGTGTCATTCATTCATGGAGATCACCATGCATATCTTCCTGTGACAGAAATGCAAACCAGTATATGGAATCATGTTTGTTGTCTATTTTGTTAAATATAGAAAGGAAGCCTCCTATTGAAACAGATCTAAGTGTCCAACATAATATAGAATACATCTGCATATCGTTAGGTCTTCAGTTGCCACTCAAACTTGTTATTAAACCTTGAATTTATTCTCTTCCTGAACTATTTTCTTTTCCTTTTGTTTAAAATTGTAACCAAACATGGTTTAGTCTTAACAATTTTAAAATGTAACAAGTGTAGTAAATGTGAAAATTACACTTGAGACATTTTTTATTAGGAAACAGTAAATATTTATACCGTTACAGAGTGTGACTTTTAAGGTTGAATTAATAACAGATTGAAGCAATTAGAATAAAGATATAAATCATAAACTCATAAGGATTTTATTAAATCTCGATAACCCTCTAAGTATACTTTCTTTTTTCTTGCTAATTAGCAAGCAACTGGGACATAAAAATGAAGGATTTTTCTCTGAGCCACTGTGGTCCCTCTGAAGTTGCTTCAAAATCTGAATAGTTCAGAAGCAAACCAAAGTAGCTTTCAGTTAATTTTCTTATAAGGGTCTTTCCTGAGGGGGTATTTAGAGGTGTGCCATAATATTTGATTTTAATGCTAAAAAGAGAAGTTATTTGATTTGCCCAAGGTCATCAGTTGTCACTATAAGAACTGAGAAAAAAAATCCAGCTCTTTACATCACTCACAGCATCAATTATTTATATCATTTTTTGTTGGAAATTTTATGCTGGAAAGCATAACGAAGCTTCCTGTTAGGTAAGTGAGTTTTCCTCTGTTTTAATTGAGATATAATTAACATACAACATTAGTTTTAGGTATATAAATGTAATAACTCAGTATTTGTATATAAATTGCAGAATGATCACCACAATCTGTCTAGTTAAAACCCGTCACCATACATAGTTACGGTACTGAATTTTCACTTTTTACATGACTCTCTATGCAGATTTTGGTGTGCTACCCAGGGTAGTATACTAGAATGAGCACAATAGGTTAGAACAGATATTCATACTTGTTATCATCTCAGCTACAATCACTAGCTCTTCCACTTACTATTGCAACAGAACCTATCATCCTGATGCTCAGTGACTTAAAACAACAACAGTTATTATATTATCACTCCCAGTTCTGGGGGTTGATGGAATTCTCATTGAGAATTTCTTACACAGTTGCTCTCAGATTGTAGCTGAGAATGGAGTCCTCTCAAATGCTTCTTCACTTCACATGTCTGTTGATTGATGCTAGCTGTGGGCCATAAGGCCCACAGGAGGCCTTTTCACAAGGCTTGAGCTGCCTCACAGCATGGTAGCTTTTATAACCTAACTTCAGAAGTCACATAGCTTTAATTCCAGTCTAGTCAAGGGCCAGCCCAGCAGGGGAGTGAGCATGGACACTTACAGCGCAGTGGGAAGAATGTCAATGTCAGTGCAAGGAGAACATCTGGGACTGGACAGGTTGATACAGCCATCATGGAGAATGAACTGTGCATATTAGCTATGCTATCTAAATCAAGTTTCTAAATCCCTCTGTGCTTCCATTCTTCCCTCTATAAAATGGAAACTGCTTGACTTATTCTATGTGGGATTATGAAATTCAGATATTAGGATGTACAAGAGAAGATAAAATAAACTTTCAAGCACAATAACTGAAAGATGTTACTGGGATATAAATATTCTTTAACTTATGTGACAAGGAGGAGAGAACAGAAATCTTATATTACAACTAATTGTCTAGAATTATTTCTGGCTTGGCAATGAATTGCCATACAAGATATGCAATCAAATCAATATTAAAACAAAAAATCAAGCCCTATAAAGCCAATTCCAAAAATTCTGTACAAGTACAAACTTGAAAATGAATTGTCATAAGATTTAAAATGCTTTATTTAAGGTAATGTAATGGTTCAATATGCAGTGCATTTTTCTAATGAAATACTTGGTGCTTATGCATATAAATTTTCTGTGCTTCAGTTGTTTTCGTCGGTAAAATTAAAATACCTCTTAATATGTGCTATGTTACATAATCAATTAGATAAAGTTTAAAATAATACCAACATTGGTAGTGAATATAATCTAAAATAAAAGTACTGTTGGAATTTGAATCTCAGTTAGATTTGATCAAATCACTTAGAAAGCATGAAACAATGACCAAATTTACCCCCTCCAAATATCCTAACCATTCAAGCATATCATGGGTCTTATATTTGGCTTTTTTCTTTGCCTATGAATCCTGATGATAACCCTACTTAGTTCTAGCTTTCACTAAAGATGTTTTCTAACGATTCATATGCAGAAAAAAATAACAAATGTTATTTAACTAAGAAACTCAAAGAGTAGGATCATGGATCAATATGGCTGTACCTGCCTAAGAAAACAAACTGAAGACTATATATATAGTTCATTAATTAACTGCCATTATTTTAGTGAACAATAGAAGGAAAATAATATTATTTAAAAATAAAATTCAAACAATTATAATTTTAAAAGTAATTTTGATGAGCTATAAAGTGATCTATTTTTCTATCTAAAAAGTAAAATACAAATCATTCTAAAATAAGGAGATCGCATATTCTGTCACTTTTGTCAACTAAAATTCATACAAGCAATACAAACTAAAGATTTGGGGGAATATAAGTGATACAGTGGAGTGTGATTAAAGGCAGCAATTTTCACAGTTATCTCAAAATATCACAGTTCACCAACAGTGATTCATTTAAGAAATATTTACTGGGTATCATAGTTTCTATGTGTGTGACATTTTCTTAGATCTAAGGAGACAAAAATGGAAGAGATACAAGCATGGTCCCTAAAGATCTTCAAATAAAGCAACATGATGAATTTCTATAAAGTAATTATGTAATTTAATTGTATAATTGCATTTTCAACTTTTGTCTTCCTATGGCAGGGGCTAGTTTGTTGTTGCTGTTGTTTTATTGTGTTGCACAGTTGTTTCCAACTCTGCGATCCCATGGACTGTAACCTGCTCAGCTCCTCTGTCCATGGAATTCTGCAGGCAAGATACTAGAGTGGGTTGCCATTTCCTAGGGGATGTTCCCAACACACGGACTGAACCTGGGTCTCCTTCATTGCAGGCAGATTCTTTACCATCTGAGACATCAGGGAAGATTACTCTTTGTCAAACTAGTTGCATGTTCTTTTTGGACAGACAATAATCCACATTTTTGTCAGCTCCACTTGCAGTTAAATGCGGTCTTGTGTCTGGGTTTTAGTCAGAGGAATAATAGTGACAGTGGAATGTGCCACTTTCAAGACTAGACCATGGACTTCCTAGGACATTATTCGTGGTCATCCTCCACACACCTATCTGATATAGAAAAACAATGAAACCTTCAAAGGTATGTGAAGATGATGTAAAACCTAGGAAGTGACCAAGATTATTTTAATGTTTTCCCTTAGCTTGACTGAAATTTTTTAAAGATTTTTAAAATTTTTATTTATTTTTATTTTTGGTTGTGCTGGGCTTTCGTTGCTACACATGGGCTTTCTCTAGTTGCTGCAAGCAGGGACTACTTTTCATTGCAGTGCATGGGCTTCAGTAGTTGTAGCACATGGGCTCAGTAGTTGCAGTTTATGGGTTCTAGAGAGCAGGCTTAGTAGCTGTGGTGCACAGGCTTAGCTGCTCCATGACATGTGGAATCTTCCTGGACCAGGGACTGAACACATGTCCCCTGTATTGACAGGCAGGTTCTTATCCACTGTACCACCAGGGAAGTCCAGCTTGACTAAACTTATTTAAACATGTGTCTTCTAGACTATAGGCATCTGACTCCCCTTTTCTTATAGCATTTACTTTAGAATGTTTGCAGTCCAATACTTCTCCACTAGCTGACCTAGTCTCCTACCCTTTGTTTCAGTCACCTTGAATCCAATCTCTCCTTCTATTATAATAGTCTTGACCCTATTGCCATAGACCACTATTCAGTCTCTTCCTTGCCAGTTTAACTTTTTCTGGTGTATTTTCTTTTGACATAGGAAAACTAAATTTCTATACCACTTCATGGACTCCAACACAAGCTATACAGTAATACCTGTTTTGGATTTATCATAAGTGAAAAATCAATTATCTCTATTGAACTGTGAAATTTGGGATTTGTTGCTTAGAAAAAATATCTTTCCCTTAATTAATATAATCCCACAATAATACAAGCCTCTGAGGACAAAAATCCCTTTTTTCTTATTCACCATTGCTTTCCTATAGTTGTGAGAACCCAGAAGAAGGGACAAGATCTGATTAGGGTGGTTCAGGGAAGTGTTTATATAAGATAATTTTTTTTTTTTATAAATTTATTTATTTTAGTTGGGGGCTAATTACGTTACAATATTGTAATAGTTTTTGCCATACAGTGACATGAATCAGCCATGGGTTTACATGTGTATATAAGATAATATTTACCTGAAACCTTAGTGAGAAGAAATCATCAGGGTTGATGCTCTCCAAAGTTCAGTTCAGTTCAGTCGCTCAGTCGTGTCCGACTCTCTGCGACCCCATGAATTGCAGCACGCCAGGCCTCTCTGTCCATCACCAACTCCCAGAGTTTACCCAAACCCATGTTCATCGAGTCGGTGATGCCATCCAACCATCTCATCCTCTGTCGTCCCCTTCTCCTCCCGCCCCCAATCCTACCCAGCATTAGGGTCTTTTCCAATGAGTCAACCCTTCGCATGAGGTGGCCAAAGTATTGGAGCTTCAGCTTCAACATCAGACCTTCCAATGAACACCCAGGATTGATCTCTTTTAGGATGGATTGATTGGATCTCCTTGCAGTCCAAGAAACTCTCAAGAGTCTTCTCCAACACCACAGTTCAAAAGCATCAATTCTGCGGCGCTCAGCTTTCTTCACCGTCCAACTCTCACATCCATACATGACCACTGGAAAAACCATAGTCCTGACCAGATGGACTTTTGTTGGCAAAGTAATGTCTCTGCTTTTAAATATGCTATCTAGGTTGGCCATAACCTTCCTTCCAAGTAGTAAGCGTCTTTTAATTTCATGGCTGCAGTCACCATCAGCAGTGATTCTGGAGCCCAAAAAAGTAAAGTCTGACACTGTTTCCACTGTTTCCCCATCTATTTCCCATGGAGTGATGGGACCAGATGCCATGATCTTAGTTTTCTGAACGTTGAGCTTTAAGCCAACTTTTTCCCTCTCCTCCTTCACCTTCATCAAGAGGCTCTTTAGTTCTTCTTCACTTTCTGCCATAAGGGTGGTGTCATCCGCATATCTGAGGTTACTGATATTTCTCCCAGCAATCTTGATTCCAGCTTGTGTTTCTTCCAGCCCAGCGTTTCTCATGATGTACTCTGCATATAAGTTAAATAAGCAGGGTAACAATATACAGCCTTGACGTACTCCTTTTCCTATTTGGAACCAGTCTGTTGTTCTAAAGAGTGGTCAACAAATATGAAACTCTAGCCATAGAAGTAAGCATAATATAAAGAAACTAGTCTTTAGCTATAATTAGGTTATGTAAAGGCAAGAAGTTTGTAGTAGTATTATATGAATAAATAGTGTATGGATTTTAATATCAGATTCTGTCACTGAGTGATGAAGGTTCACCAGGGAAGGGGTTTTCTTCAGACCAAGATTGAGAGAAAAAAGGAAAAATTCAGACAACATGAAAGTCAAAGGACTGAACAAATCCTTGAGGTTATTTGGGAACTTAATTTAAAACTCTGAAGAAATAATTAGGCCAGAATCAAATACCAAAGTCAAGTTTAAAGAGCTAAGAATATATGAATCACAGTTATTAGCCAGAAGAATGTAGCTGGTTACTATAGCAATCCAGTAGAAGTCTAAAACAGCGAAATCTGGGGCTTTATGGAAGAAGAATTTAACCTTTTAAATGAACTCTATAGAATTCTGTAATCAACAGATTTTGAGAAATTGTATAGAGGAAAGTCCACTGGGCTTTGGTTAATGGTTTCTGTTCTAATCAAGTAAAAGATAATATAGTCATCCACTGAAAGTAGATGAAAAGGGAGCAACTATTTTTGAGGTTGTTGTTCAGTCACTAAGTTATGTCCAACTCTCTGCAGCGCAATTAACTGCAGCATGCCAGGCTTCCCTGTCCTTCACTATCTCCCAGAGTTTACTCAAACTCATGTCCACTGAGTTGGTGATGACATCCAACCATCTCAACAGATCATTTAGGATAAAATGAATTTTGAAATCTGTGTGGGGTATCCAGGTGGAGATCAAATCTTCTTAATTTGTCTGAAACTTGGATCATCAACTGGATATCCCATAAAGGTTTCAAAAAGAAGATGAAAGATGTATTCTGCTGAAAGTTGTGGAGTTTGGAAGTTTTTTGATGATGAAATGGGGGTGTAGAGCACACAGAAGATTATTAAGGAGGTTATCAGTTGCAAATGAGTCAGTGACAGAATGATAGATCAAAAGCAAAATTCTAAACTTCAATGAGAAAGGACCAATAACTGCAGGTCCTTGAAGGGTCTGTGGAAATTTGTTTTAGATAAAAGTCATGTACTAGACGGGCTTCCCATCTGGCACCAGTGGTAAAGAATCCATCTGTCAATGCAGGAGATGCAAGAGACATGGGTTTGATCCCTGGGTCAGGAAGATCCCCTGGAGAAGAAAATGGCAACCCATTTCAGTATTTTTGCCTGGCAAATCCCATGGATAGAGGCAGCGGTGGGCTACAGTCCATGGGTCACAAGGAGTCCCACACAACTAAGCATGCATGTATGCAGGCACTGTATGTGAACTATAAGATTCTCAAGCATTACATCTTAAGATAACAGAATATTTATTGGCCTCTACAGAGCTGCAAATAACGTGTTTGAAGTTTTTAATTGGAAAAATAGTAACAATATTTTGGAGCCTTAATCATCACAACATCTTGTCAATAAACAGCTCGCTCTCTCTTTAAAGCTCTCTATTGTTCTTCATTCAAGTGAAACAGTTTAAAGCAAAGTAAAGCACAAAGTATATGCACTAGATAACAGTTCCACACTACAACAGAGTGCTTAATAAGGTGCTGTCAATTTTGGAATTGGTTACATTATCAGGAACGCTGGGAAGTAATTAAGGTGTCATTTTATTTAGAAACCATTGCCTTATGCAGTAGCCAATTTATATTTAAATACAACTATGCTAAGGCATCAAGTATTGCTCAGGCGCTAAAGACAAGCAGACCGGTTTCAAATTCACTTACTAGCATGTGGCTTTATCCAGGCTGTTAAACCCCTGAATCATCAGTTTTTCTCACCTTTAACATTAGTAAAATAATAATACCTACTATACCCTACTTATAGGGAGATTTTATTAAATAATGCATATAAAATATTAATAAAGTGTGAGTGTGCTCATTCGCGTCCAATCCTTTGTGACCCCTGGACTGTAGCCCACCAGGCTCCTTTGTCCATGGGATTTTTCCAGCAAGAATACTGGAGTGGGTTGCCATTTCCTCCTCCAAGGGGGTTATAAAGTACATATTGTTACAGCTTTTATTGGAACATGAGTACAACAAGGCAGAAGTAAGGGGTAGGAGCACAGTTAAAGTATTGCAAAGAGCACTTTACTATATAAAAGTATTTCTTTTATCCTAAAGAATATGGTCTGATTTATAACACTACACTATTAACTGACTCATGATCAGATAATTTTCTTATTATTTGTGAAGACCTGCTCAAATTGCCCCATGAAAAAGACTCTTTTCTATGTTTTACTTTCTTACACATTTTCCTCTGATTCACAGATAGTAAGCATCCCATTCATTGTCTTTTCTTAATGTGTACCTAGTGAATTCCAAGAAGAGAAATGGATTCAGCAGCATAATATTAAGGTGATATCTGTCATCAAAGAATGAGTGCTGTTTTGACAGCAATTCACCTGGTGGTTGACCATTTATCTCTTGTAACACTGGAAATTCAAACCCATCAGCAGCCACCAGTTAAATGGAAAGATTAGTAGAGCACATGTTCAGCAAATAGGTTTACTCCAGAAAGAGTCAGCTGAGTCCTTATTTGGTTTTACACTTGCTCTATAAATTGTAGCTTTATTGATTCAAGAAGCTACGTTGATTAAATAAAACTAGTTAGTTTTATTTATTTAAACAATTTCTCCCATTTACATATTAGAAGTCAAAGAAAACTCTGAAGCATGTAAGGATCTTGAGTTTATCCAGTTGCAAGGTTAACATGAGGCTTCAAGATGAACATGAACATGTCAACCTAAATGTATGCAACTAGAGTGACAGTGGGGAAATTTGGGGACTGATTAGTCAGCAAAATGCTAGAAGTAAAGGAAGGTCACAAGAAAGCAGTGCCCATTCATTGGTCAGCTTTTAAAATTTCTAGCTAGTAATAGAAAATATAATGGGAAAGCATCACAGAGACTGAGGTGTGGAGTTTTTACCATAAAAATGAAGCAAAAAAGCAGAGTAAGAGAGTGTTACAGGCTGAGTTGTGCTTCACCGCCAAAAAAATTCTTACATTGGAAGTCCTAACCCCTAGCACCTCAGAACATAAACAGATTTGGAGATAAGGTCTTTAAAGGGGTAATTCAATTAAGAATTGAGGTAATTAAGTATTAAGGTCTTTAGGGTCGGTCCTAACATGGCTAGTGTCCTAGTAAGAGCAAATCTGAACACAGAGTTGCACTCTCACAGGTGGAAGATGATGTGAAGATAGAGAAAGTGGCTATCTGTAAGCTAAGGAGAGAGGCTTCAGAAGAAATCAACCCTGTATACACAGATGTCTTGATCTCAGACTTCTAGCCTTCAGAATAAGGAGAAAATAAATATTTAAGTCACTCCATTCTGTGCTTTGTTATGGCTGTCCCATCAAACTAATAAAGAGAGAAAAAGAAGAGGGCCAGGTTGGGGAAGGCTGATATTCCACTTCCTCCAAGGTCATATCATGCCACCATCATCCCCATCCTTCCAGAGTGATCATTACCCAATCTCTAAGAACCTAGATCTTCAAGAGGGTATTTGAGGTATAAACATTTTCTTGATCTCCTCGGTGGTCCTTATTTAAATTTTTTGTACATTATATTGGAACTAATCGTTAACTTTCTTCCTGTTTCTTGACAATTTTTCTGTAATAATCCTCATTCAAGGAAGAAGCCTTTGACCAGTTGAGTGCTGGCAAAAGAAATCACAGAGGTTGACACACAGATGGACCTTCTTAGATCAACACATAGCTTGACCTTCTCAAATATATACTATTATGATTGCACACTAGGTATTCAAGTGTATGTGTTATTAAAAATTTTCAGTTGTAAATTAACTCAATAGAATCCAAGAACATTAATAAAACAAGATAACTTATTGAAATATCAATGTTTTCTTATTTTTTCTTTTCTTTTTTTTGCTTCTCTGCCACTCTTATTATCTTCCAACAAAGGGAACCAGCCTTTGGAAGTCCAAGGATTTTGATGGTGTGGAAAACTTCAGAAGTAAGTGATACGATAAACTGTTTTTGTTTTTTGAGAAAAATAATGTTTAATTGGGAGCTGAAACTGACTGGCTGAAATGCTGACATAGTTAAAAATACAAAGTTCACAACAAGCCTCACCATTCTCTAATATGTTTAGTTCTGTTTCTGGGAGACAAGTCAGCTCAAATTCATGAGCCCTAAACCAACAAAAAAGAAAAGAAAAGATTATGTTAGGTGTATAGGCAGAGTTTACATGAAGTTTACATCTTTAAGAATCAAGGAGGCAAAAAATGTAGATTATGGAATGGAAGATAGAATTCTAAGTTCTACAGTAATGGTCATCTAAAGTGCTGAACCAGGAAAGAGGACTCAGTCTTTTAGAAATTGGTTGTATGAACTATCTGTGCATGCTAATTTGCTTCATTCGTGTCTGACTCTTTGTGAACTCATGGACTGTAGCCTGCCAGGATCCTCTGTCCATGGAATTCTCCAGGCAAGAATACTGGAGTGGGGTGCCATTTTCTACTCCAGGGGATCTTCCTGACCCAAGGATTGAACCTGAGTCTCCTGCATTGGCAGGTGGGTTCTTTCCACTAGCACCACCTGGGAAGCCCCATGGTGTACCTAAGGAGATGCTAAGACAGAAAAACAGATCCAAAAGCTTGAAGAAAGGCAGTTTATTGGCTTACATGACTGAAAAGTTCACGAATTATTTGATCACCGTAAAATGATGCCCCAGGATACAGTTTCTTATTCTCTATCTTTTAGTTCTATTCACTATATCATCAGTGCTATTATCCAGCAAACTCTCCTCTCTTGGTTTTAAGACAGACTAAGTAGCTCAGACTTACATGATTTGAGCTTCATATTTTAAAGGAAAAATGAGATTATGTTATCCAGGATGCCCTCCCTGAGGTAAGGTATCATTCATTTCATTAGCCCTGAACATGTCACCCACATTCATCTATGAACCAATCACTGTAGCCAGAGGAATGTACTGTGCTGACTGGCCAGGCTAACATAATATGCATACTTCTAGGTCTTGAGGTTAAAATCAGTTTTACCCAAACCACACAGGATGAGATTGAAAAAAAATGACAGTTTTCAAGGACAAAAATGGTTTCCAAAAATAGAATAGACAAGATTTCTATATTCCACATCTAGCTTGAAAGTACAGAACTGCAGAATACCAAGGGAACACTGCAGACTTAGACAAAATAAATAAATAAAACTAGCATTAAATAGTAAACAAGAGCTTAGAAGTCATTATCTCATTTGGTGGGATAGTGTCCAGATCTCCTGATTTCTGAAAGAGGAAGGATGCTCCTACAATGACTGAGATGAAATTCTCATGCAGCATAGGAAAAGTACAACTTAGAGGCCAATCTGAATTTATTTAATAGTATGTACAAAGTAATATATCTTTTACACTTGGATTTGTGCATTAAGTTTAATATCCTTTCATAAGGATCTTAGACTTGCTTGTAAATGCTGACCAACAAGGATACTGAACTATAAGGTTAAATGATATCAATGAAATCATGAAAGGTCACCGCAGAAATGCCAACATATACGTATATATGACTTGGGATAATGTCATTATGACTATTCATCAACTAATGAATATATAAAACTATAACCATCCATTTCTTGAAACCTATCCTAAAAACTAAAGCATTTCTTACAAAGTTATTGCATGAATTTAAGAAAAATGAATAGAGTGGACAGAAAGGAATGTTTTACTTCAAGACAAAGCCTCTTTAAAGAAATAAAAATAAAATAAGAAAACAAAATCCATATATCACATTCCTCTTGATACCTCTCTGCTTTAACTCCTTTTTTGGGAAATATTAAAAATGGACATCTGTATTTCAGAAAGAAGAGACCCTTTGGTTACCAGCATTAGGGTTGTGTTTTAATTTTTAAAAATGAAAACTAAATATGGATTCAAACATAAATTATATGGAAATATTTCAAGTCCTGAAAACTTACATTTTTGCCCACATATTCCAGCAGATTAAATAATGAAACCAGATGACCTCCAGTGGTGACAGATGGGCTCAGTTTTTGACAATGTGATTCTTATATTCGCTCTAAGCTAGAACATCTTTAAACTTGATGAGGAATAAAATGAGAATTTTATTGCACAATATAAAATAAGACTCAGTCATATAAATTGCACATGAACCTGGAGCATTAATTTATAATAACTTGAGCTACATATAATTATACAAACATTTATTCTAAGTCAGTAAAGCAGAAGCAGTTTTACAATATAATATTTCAGTTTCTAAGGATGGTGCAGGGTTGATAGTTAATTAGTTTTCTCCTTTATTTCACAAGAATATTTGAAAATTAATTCATTTTATTTCCCTTGATAACTTGGTTAACTGAATGATATGTTTCCCCAAGAGATATCTTCATGCCAAAAGTCAGTACCTTCAAAAGCCTAAGAAGTTTTCTTTTTTGATTTATTTATTTGTCTATCATTTAGAAATCAATTGCTCTCTATAGAAAGTTTATTTTATTATTGGGTTATGTAGTAGTATTTTTTCCCTCTAGCACCCAGAACATTTATTTTAGAAAAATAGATTTTATTTTTATTACTCATTATATTTTGAGTTAATAAATAAGAAATCTAAAGAAACTTAAAGTTTTATTATTTCTTAATAAGAAACCCAAAGAAACTTTATGTAAACTTTTATATAAAGTTTTAGTCTCCTTCATTATACTGAGATAAACTAAATGCCAACCATTTACATGTTTACATCATGGCAAGGTACCAAATTTTCCTCCTTTCTTTCCCAAGTTAGAGTTAGCTAGGAATCTTTTCATTTTGGTCTTAAATTCAATCAATGAGGGGCAAGTATGCATTCATTTTAGAATATATAACAGAATGATTTTTCACTATAACTTTCCTTAGGGAACAATCTGCTATCAGATAAATGTATTAGCTGCTTGGCATCAGATCATTCCAGTTATGGAATGCATCACTACTTTGACTCTTGTTTTTTTATTAGATTGGGTTGTAGACATTAATATCTAGGGTATATTTTTCAAGATACCAAGTATAGTTAAATCAAACAGTTAGGGAAAGTAGAGAGCTTCCTTTGTGACTCATTTGAACAAATATACATGTGAAACAAAACTGTTGGTTGTTTAACTGAAATATTTAAGGCAAACTCACCATTTTTCTGTTCTACTCTTTTCCCCTTTGCCTGTCAAGGAGAAGCTGTATACAATGGTAAGTGAGAATACAGATTCTTCAGTTAGATTATTAGATAGGTAATCAGAAATTCTAAAATGAATTTTTTTTTCAAAATGCAAAACTACTCAATGTCCACAGGGTAATAATTACTGTATTCCACTTGACAAAATTCATATATTTCTATGAATATGAGTTATTTACTTTTCTATCAATTTCCTACACCTTGGAGCTGTAAAAGTTTGACAAAGAAAGTCACAGATAACCCAGCAGGCTGAGTTAAACAAGACTTCCAGGCATCTTTTTTGCCCATTTCAAAGTCTTCCACATTTTTTTCTTGACAATAAAATGAATAAGCAGAAGTATATTAGTTGTTTGATAAGAATACCATGTTCCATCTTCCAGACAAAGAAAAAAAAAAAAGGAAGAGATCAAGAGAGAGAGGATGAATAGAAAGATGAGGGAAAGGAAAAAAAAAAAAAAGCTGCTAATAGAAACTTCAGAAAGAAAAAGAGTCCAAAAAACAATGATCCAAATATGACACAACTAAAATATGACACAAATTAAATGACTGAGGGATGTAGGAAAATACAATCCCCTTGACTCTAAGAACATTCTCTTTCAAGGAGCAATCCAGATACCACCAGATGTTATCTGCAGCACTAAAGCTCACAGTCATAATAATGGAAATGCAATGTATTTATCTTCATCCTTTGGAATCTGTTAAAACAAAAGTGAAAGAATAATTTATGGTTTACACAAAAATATATGAATATGAAAGATATAAAATACACTGCAGAAGACACCAAATGAGTCTCAGCATTCAAAACAGAAAATAAAAGCAACAACATGTCATCGTTAAACAGTAAAGAAGGCTAACATTTATTTAACATGTGAAAACACCTTAGTAAGCAGTTTACATTTATCATCTCATTTATTCCTCACAAAACCACTATCAGTAGGGTGAGTTTTTATTGCCAATTTACTACTAAGGAAAATGAGGCACTAAGAAGTTTTGCAGCTGGTGATCGGATTACACAACAGAGTGTCAGAATCTGGACTTAAACCAGGCAGTTTGACACCAAGGTCAACACAGGAGAAATTGGAAACTAAGATTTCTAGAGCATATACTACAAATACACTGAGAATCAATCATCTGTATTATAATTCTTTCTATAGTGAGTATCAGAAAAAAATCCAAACTGGATGGGCACAAGGCAGATTTATGGGTTAATAGATCTGAGAGGCCCAAGAGTATAAATCACTTCAAGAGCAGCTTGATTCAAGGGCATACACAATGCCATCTCTCTCCGTTTGCAGTTAGATTTTCCATGGCTTCTATATTTAGGTTTCATTTGGTATCAAGATGGTTCTCAGCAGTTATAAGTCCACATCTGCCAAGTTAAATTCCAAAGAGGAAAGGAAAGAGGGAAAAGGGAGAGATATACTTCCACAGATGTGCTAGCCTGTATCTCTGCTGAATCATAAAACCATCCTGAGTCAATAAATGTGACAAGAGCAATGTGAAGTTCTGCTTGGCCTAGTATACATATCTATTCTGGACCTAGAATCTGAGCTAGAACAACCAAGTCATCATAAACTGATCTTGAGATGTGTTTCATTTCCTGTGGAAAAATTGGGAAGCTATTCAGCCAAAAGGTAAAAAAAATAATAATAATGGTAAAAATGAGATATCTAATATACATATATATGCAGCCCTTCTTCAGTTTGTAGGAATTACAACTCACCTTATATGTACACCTATATTGGATTTTTTTCCTCCAAAACTCTAATAGTATTGTAACTCCATCGTCTGAAACAGTGTGTGTAACTCTTAATAACTCAGCTGATTGCTAGTACAAAAAAAATATTGCTTATATCTAAAAATAAAAGGCAATGGGATAATATATCATTTGACTATAAGAACTAATTAAGGAAATAATTTTATTTTTATCAGTTTTTCCCCTATAAGGCAGATATTCCAACTCCATAGTTTGGTAACATCTGGCCTGTAGTACTGAAACATTTACCATGATATACATATTACAAAAGCTAATCTAACTTACATTCACTGCTGCCTCCCACAGCTCTCTCATTCTCACATATGAAACGTGTCCTCACTTTTGAAATGCTCTGTTCCTTCAGTTCTTTTATGTTTTTGTGCTTTCTGCTTTTTTTTTTTTAGACTGCTCTTTCCTGTCTACCTGTCTTCCCAACCAGATGAATTGATAATCATCTTTCATAACTATGGGGCTTCCCAGGTGGCACTAGTGGTAAAGAACCCGCCTGCCAATGCAGGAAATGTAAGAGGCATGGCTTCAATCCCTGGGTTGGAACGATCCCCTGGAGAAGGAAATGGCAGCCCACAGGAAAAGCCCATGGACAGAGGAGCTTGGTGGCCTACAGTCCATGGGATCACAAGAGTTGGACACGACTGAGTGACTAAACAGCAACAACATCATAACTAAATATATATCACTTCTTGGGACAAGAAGTCCAGGTAAGTTTATATGCTCCTACAGAGTGGGGTCATATGATGTAATTACGTTATTAATTATATTTGTGTACCTGGTATATTTCTTTACCCAAATTTGCATTTTTCAGTGACAAGGATTGTGTTTTATTCGTGTCTCTTTCTAGCACCTACTGTAACACGGTGTCTAGAACCTAGAACATAGAAGGAACTCATAAATAACCATATTTCATTAAATCTAAAATGTCATCTGATGTAAGATACATTGTCACAGGACTTACTAATAAGAAAGAACATAACTGCTTTAGCAATAGGGTTTTTATTTTATAATTCCTAATAGGCTTTATCATATAGTCCTGAAACTTCTGAGTCTGAATTTCAGAATCCTTTTCAACTCAGTTTTTTCCACACGTCAGCCTCTGTGCCATTGTCAACATCGATGATGCAGTGTTTCATTAAAGGGTTCTCAACAATTATTCACAATTTTATTTCAAAGTGCTGACATGCTTTTATACTGGGCTTCCTTGATCTTAATACACCAAGGACTCATTTTCCACTTCAACTGTACTTAGATGAACTTAAGTACCTTCTGATGAAAATGTCAATAGTTTACAGTTGTCTTGTTTTATCATCAGTAAGAATAATCAAGATAGTGCATGCTTTAGGCTGAACTATATTAAAAATGAATAAATAACTGAAAGAAAATATATATCCTGTATTTATTTTTTCTAGCATATTATAATAAAAACTTTCTAACATTGAGAAAACTTGAAAGATTTTTGCAGTAAATATCCAC
The DNA here is from genome assembly GCF_054371585.1 of Giraffa tippelskirchi. NCBI lineage: Eukaryota > Metazoa > Chordata > Mammalia > Artiodactyla > Giraffidae > Giraffa > Giraffa tippelskirchi. The sequence continues at coordinate 116,884,019 of NC_137278.1, forward strand.
AGACATAGTACACAGGAGATACAATTAATACTTTGTTATACTTGCTTTATCGCATATATATCATCAATTCATTTCTTTATTTGTCCATCAACCTATATTACTTTTGATGAACTACAAGTTTAGCTGCAGAATTCAGACTTTTTCATTTTAGCCATTCTGGTTTCTTGGGGGTTCCTCCAGTCTGCCTGGTTGTCAGAAGTCCCCATCAGCATTTGATGAGTATCCTAGGAGTGGAGAGACAAGGACTCTGTGTCTTTCCTCTCTGCCATCTTGGCTCTGCCTCTATCTTTTTATTTTTTGAGTTGTAGAAGATTTGCAGTATTTCCTGGTTACCAGTTCTTTGTCAGATATAGGTTTTTACAATATCTGTATATTATATTTGTATTTCCTTGATGACATCTTTAAATAACCAAAGTTTTACTTGATGAGGTCTAATTTATCATCTTTTTATGGTAATTTATTTTTAATATTTTAGCAAACCTTAGCTTACCCACAAGTTGTGAAGAATGTCTCCCTCCTCATGTTTTTTGTGATTCATAATATGGTAAATATTCTCAGATTGTGTCTTGAACATTATAAATGAAATGATATAGAAGTTCTAACTTTCATATTCCTCCAAACTTTTTTTAACCAAGACAGAATTTACAGTTCAAATGCAGATACCTTTAAGCCCTTTATACATAAGTGTGTAACTCTCTGTAAATGTAATAGAAAAATATGAAAATAATGTATATTATGATAATGAAATCAATCAATAATACAAAAGCCTGCTAATATACCACTATTGATTTTCAGATCTAGCCTGTTAGCAATTTTGAAGTATATAATACAGTACTGTTGACCACAGTCGCTATGCTATGCATTAGATCTTCAGAACTTACTCATCTTCTTTTACCTTCTAAAGTGAAAGTGAAAGTGAAGTCGCTCAGTCATGTCCAACTCTTTGCAACCCCATGGACTGTAGCCTACTAGCCTCCTCCGTCCCTGGGATTTTCCAGGCAAGAACGCTGAGTAGGTTGCCATTTCCTTCTCCAGGGGATCTTCCCAACTCAGGGATCGAACCCAGGTCTCTTTCACTGTAGGCAGACGCTTTACCGTCTGACCCACCAGGGAAGTCATTTAACATCTGCCCAATTACCCCACCATTATTGATTTTAATACCTTGTATGAAATCATTGGAATAAATGTAAATGTATCAGTGGCCAATAATTTACCAAAAATAATCCAAATCACCTAAGTTTCTGAATGTTTTTAACATATAAAAGTTTTTAAGATTGGTTTTTGTAACAATCCCATCCAGTAGTCAGTATTTTTTGTGTGTCTATCTATACAGGCCTATACAAAAAAGTAAAGAATGATCCACACAAAGAAACAGAGCACAGTCATAAGAAAGAAAAACACAAATGGCATTATTTAAAAAAAGATTAAGACTGGCATTTGGAAAGAATTAGAAACAGAAAATAGGAAGTTATGAGATTAAAAAGTTTAAAAAGTAAACATAATTAAATCCAAATCAGAACCAGCTTTGCCAGAATGAAATACAAGTTAGAAATGGGAAGAATATTATGGAACATGTTTATAACAAACTGAAACCCCATCGTAAGGCTGTGAAATCCAGCTGACATAAGGGCCTAGTAGGCAGATAACTGTAGTAACAATTGAAACAAATGATTAAGGTTGAGTTTCATTAGAATGTAAGTTTGAAAGATACTCATCAAATAAAATCAAAGGTAAAGGATCTAAAACAAATTGTAATAGATGATGCTTGAAACGTATCAATTCCAAACAATACAGTTCGGAATCTGACAATGTAAAAATATGTTTTTACTAGACAGATGAAAGAATACCACTTTGACATTCGTTGCTTTCCAAAGTTCATCCTATTGCAACACATTTATTTCCCCAGTCTCATGTATAAAATTTAAATAAATGTGTTTTTTATTTAAATATTCACTGTTTTATTCTCTGTGAGAACTTGTGATTCAGATATATTTGGAATGGAGTTATATCATGATTTTTCATCCTATGATGTTAAAGTTTCCCTTCCCACTCCTAAGAGAATTGAATGAAATTTTCTGTCTTGAATTTGTAGAAATGAATTGTCAAAGGATAAAACAATAAAACAAAATGTGTTCCATTTTGAAAGAACTTTAGAGAGGTTTTGGTTCTCACACAAAAGAAATGATTGGCATTTATATCCTAAAATTTCCAAGTTACCACTGTCTACATCCGATTCATGGACCTGCCTCAGATTCCATTTTCTAAAGCAGATAAACTGTGTAATAAATGATCTAGCTTCATTTTCAGTATGATTTTTAGATAAGAAAAATGTAGCAAAGAAAGATGGTAAGGTAGAAATTTTCAGAGAAAGAAAGAAAGCTGTATTTACCCAAAATGTTTTTATTCTTATAGTAACTGAAATTATCACTATTATAGAAAATATTAAGAAAATTAAAATAATAAAATAATAAGTGTTTACACTTAAATTAGTAAGTAGACTAACATTTTATTGCATATATAATGTATATATAGATGTGTATATATATGTATTAAATATAACAGGTTACTTTGCATTCAGAAGTCTTATTGAATGGAAATTTTAACCTTAACTAGGCATCCAGAAAATCCATTTGGTATCCAATCCCTGTGCTGATCACTAAATAAAAATCCTCAATATTTAGAGGCAATTCATGATTTTCCCAACCTGTAACAAATGCCATTGCCTGGAACTGACTGTAACTATGACAGCATTAGACTCTTCTAGAAACATATATAATACTTTCTGAAAGGTTAGTTCCAATTTTTTTATTAAGTTGATGACTGTTCTAGGTTCTCTGTATTTGTGTGGTTATTTTTCAATTAACAAAATAATCTGTAAGTCCATTATGTACCTGGCAAAAAAAAAAAAAAAGAAAGTACAGCTTCTAACTTCCCAATAATCTGGGAAGAAAGCCTAAAACTCACTGGGAAGAAAATCTAAGCTTTCAAAAGAGAATAGAAGGCAACTCTCCAGCTACACTTTCTTAAAGGTTTACTTAGGAACTGGCTTTCAGGTTAAGATCTAAGATGAATAGAGGCCACTGAAGCAGAAGCCCAACATTGTGAGAGAATGTTTTCCCCAGGTTCTTAGAGATCTTAGAAGCAACAGTCAAGAGAATCTCAACAGAGTAAAGAGGAAGATAAAGAAATGTTTCATTATCTCTATGTTGTAAAATGCAGAAATATTCTTAATTTAAAAGAACCTAATAATTTACCCACTTTTCCACTTACTTCATTAACATTGGTCTAACACGTTGCCGGTAGCGTCTTCTCAATCTTTTCCCTGCATTCATTCATTCTCATTCTACATGAGAAGCTTCAAACACTGTTCCTTCCAGGCTCATTTACTTCCCAAAGTGGAACCGTTTACCATTTTTCTCAATGCCTCCTCTACGTGATCTAATGTGTGGCCATATCTTGCTCTCTCTTCATTTCTCCCCAGCCCTACAGGATAACCCTGTGTGCTACGCTCAGTCGCTCAGTCATGTCTGACTCTTTACAACCCCAAGGACTATAGCCCACCAGGCTCCTCTGTTCATGAGGATTCTCCAGGCAAGAATAATCGAGTGGGTTGTCATGCCCTTCTCCAGGGTATCTTCCCAACCCAGATATCAAACTCAGGTCACCTGCATTGAAGGTGGATTCTTTACCATCTGAGCCACCAGGGAAGCCCACAGATTGACCCTACGCATCCTTAAAAGCATGTTTCTCCTTCCTCTGTACTCTCACTAGCCCTTTGTTGCTTCTTTATAATGCCTCATGTTGTATTTTGTCATAATTTATTGTTACCTGTTCCATTTTTATATATTCTCTACCAGATTTTATGTTTAGGAGAATATGAGCTTTGAAATGAGTCCAATAGAGATATAACTTTTAAAATTACTTAAATAAAATTTTTTAAAAATTAAAATAACTCCAAAATCACTGCAGATGGTGACTGCAGCCATGAAATTAAAAGACGCTTACTCCTTGGAAGGAAAGCTACAACCAACCTAGACAGCATATTAAAAAGCAGAGACATTACTTTGCCAACAAAGGTCCGTCTAGTCAAAGCTATGGTTTTTCCAGTAGTCATGTATGGATGTGAGTGTTGGACTATAAAGAAAGCTGAGCACCGAAAGAATTGATGCTTTTGAACTGTAGTTTTGGAGAAGACTTTTGAGAGTCCCTTGGTCTGCGAGGAGATCCAACCAGTCCATCCTAAAGGAAATCAGTTCTGAATGTTCATTGGAAGGACTGATGCTGAAGCTGAAACTCCAATACTTTGGCTACCTGATGTGAAGAACAGACTCCTTGGAAAAGACCTCGATGCTGGGAAAGATTGAAGGCAGGAGGAGAAGGGGACGACAGAGGGTGAGATGATTGGATGGCATCACTGACTCAATGGACATGAATTTGAGCAAGCTCCAGGAGTTGATGATGGACAGGGAAGCCTGGTGTGCTGCAGTGCATGGGGTCGCAAAGAGTCGGACATGACTGAGCGACTGAACTTTCAAAAACATTTTTATCAAATCATACTGTGATTTTCAAATTCTTCAGATATATAAATCTTCACTCATTTTTTATAATTTTAAAACTCTCCATTAACTTCCTAAAATTAAATTCATAGATAAAATTACTTATATAGAGTTAAAAATAATGTCTCCAACTGGCATTTTCAATATTAAATAAAATAATTTGTAATAAATCACAGCTTTCCTTTCCTCTGTCAATACTCAAGCAGATCTACACTAATTGAGATGAAGTGGTCAGAGGGTCATGGCTTTATGTTGAATAAGAGTAGGTTCATAATCATAGAAGCTGATCCATACTGTATACATTTGTTGTCTTAAATATTATCATTGGGATTACTGTTATTTATTTTATTTCCTACAATATGAAACACTGTTAGTAAATTCTCAAACAGAATAATGGATAATCTTCCCTTGATTTATTCAATAGTGCATGCTTACAAAATTGTGTCCATTAAAATTATGTGGATTCATGTCAATGTATGGCAAAACTAATACAACATTGAAAAGTTAAAAGATAGATAAATAAACTAATTTTTAAAAATTATGCAAAAATATCCTTTGTGTTTATATGTAAAACAAAAGAAGGTTCTAGTCTCAAGTAATTATAAGGGAGTTTTTCCATTTGCAAGATTGAAATATTTAGAAGTCTTTAGGACACAGTAAAATTATGTTGTACGTGGGACTTTCCCCACATTCTGTGATTTCTAGCACTCTGATGTAAGTAAGAGCCCTGAATGCTTGCAGTGCAAAAGGATAGTGGCAACCAAACACCTGCTCCACAAAGTTACAATCCTACTCGGCTCTCAGGAGCTCATGTGAATTTTAAAATACCCTATTTAAGATGAATTTTCCTCAGAAAGAGGTATCCAACACCATCACCATCCAAGATAAAATGAAAATATTTCTTAGGGATGGGAAAGTGTTTGAAAAACTCACTCCTTCCTGTTCTCTAGGACCTAATTTTTAGATAATTGTTTATAGCTTTTAAATTTATGTTATACAGTGTGCATCTAGTAATTGGTCAAACCAGTTGTGTGTATGTGCGGGTGTTATCTTTGGAGCACAAAATAAGTACCTTAATAAGTATTTGTTGAATCGGATTTAAATTCATTACAATCACTACATGCATCACCCTTTTTCTGTTTCTTTTTTAAATATTTTGCATAATTAGAATTGTTGAGGTTGCCCCCAAGTGCTTTGCACAATACTGTGTACATTATAGGATTAAGTAAAATTTCTTGAGTGAATTAATAAGTGAATGACTGAATAACTAATTGTTAGGCAAGAGGTTTAGCCAGAGATCCCAGATGATCTGCATTTAGCTTCTGTCTTGTCAACTCTAAAATGATTACTTTAATTTTAACCATTCTTGTAATTTTAGAAAATATGACTATTGGATTTTGAAGCTGAGATTAGAGCCTCTTTTTCTTTCCTAGGCTTACTTGTGTTTGCAGTTATACCAAGAGCTACAAATGCACAACCATCTTTGCATCTTTTGAATGTGGCCTCCTGTGCCACAAGCTATGAGTAAATTGACACAACTGGATGGCTTAGGTCAGGAAAGAACACTCAGATGCCAGGTTCAAGTCTGTTTAGCCAACATAGGGGTTCAATGCCTCATACGCCCTGTCAGTGCAGTAAGCCTCTGCAATGGCAAGGTTGCTGAAGTGCTGTATAATGCAAAGTGTGGACCCTGTTGGATCAAAAGTAAACAACTATGAAATAGGGAGCTCTTGATAACCACAAGTGTATTTAAAAACAGTATCCCACCATGCGATGACTTTAGCCAGCTGTGTAAATTTGCCTTGGGCTGAACCAAACTTTTGCTGATTCCTCATTAGGAAAACTATGGGTATGCATCTTTTGGAGTCAAGAAAATGAGACAGTGGTGGGAGTGGGGGAGAATCTGAGTATCTGGGTGCTTCTGGGCAAGCAAACTAACTGGATGCAATCATAACGTAAACTTTGCTAGATGAAAAGATCATAGAATAATGTTGGGAATAAATGTCTCACTGATTTGTCTGCCCTTGCTTGCTTGAATAATAGAGCACTAAATCAGCCATCAATACCAGACAGTGTTTCTCTATCCAGAGAAAGGTAAAACAGTAGTTATTCATTACCTTATAGCAATGCAGAGAGGCTAACATATCTTTATAGTACCCCCTTTTTTAAAAGACTCAACAAATATTTATTACCTACATACTTCGTGTGAGGAGGTGTTATGTTTGCTTGGTACATACCTCTGAAATACTACCACTATTCTTAATTTATGTTCTAATAATAAATTCAAAAACAAATGAAAATTATGTATGTGTGGAAAGAGAGAAAGAGAAGGGGAAAGAACATAGGGAATATATAATAAGCTAGTATAATAGTCTAGTGTGACAGAGAAATGAAGATAGGAAGTTTGAAGACGGGTTCTTCTTTTACTGGGGCAATCATAGAGGACCTCTCTGAAATGACATCTGAGTTTTTATCTTTTCATTTGTAAAATATGTACTGTGGTACAGGAATTTTCTATCAGTTTGGCAGTATCTGTGAACAAAGATCCCCTACATCACTACCTTCCAGTCGATGGCAAAGAGGGATTGAGAACAAAAATTAATTAATAAACATAATAGATAATGTGATAGAACATGACATGTGCTTAGGGAAAAAATGATGCAGAGAAAGGAAGCTTGAAAGAGCTGGTGGCAAGTTGTCATTTGAATAGGTGGTCAGGAAGCTTGTTGAGGAGGCAGTATTTGATCAAATATTTGAACAGGTGGAGATACCTGCTAGGGATTATTTTGGCTAAGAGTATTCCAGGCTGAAGAAATATCTATTCAAAATTTGGGGGTGGTTTGCTTAGGGATTTTCAGAAAAAAAGCAAGAAAGCCAGTTACAGCCAGAGCAGAGCTGGGGAGGGGAAGAGAATTAGGAAATGATTTCAGAGGTTTCTGGGTTTAGTTCTAAATAATGAGGCTGTAACTATGAGTCAGTTTTTTACCTCACCAATGGGTGTTTCTCTATTTGAGAGGAAAGAACCTTTGAGATTAAGAGGTGGACCTGCTCAGAATACACTCTCCTTCTCTTTCTTGATCTGTAAAAATCTTGACCCCCAAGCCCCATCTACATACCTATACCTATGCGCATTCTTGGTAGAGAGAAATACTAGTCTAAGCCCATGGTTCACCACCCTGCCTGAGACTCAGAATCACTAGTGCAGCTTATTTAACTACATACATGTCAGAGGCCCACTTGGTGACCCAGATTCGGATCTGGATTATGACACAAGCCTCTCTTTTGGTTTAAAATCTCCCCGAGGTTGCTTTGATAAGCAGTCAGTTATAGAATCCACTGCTCTGAATCTCCTCAGTGTGGTCTGAGCCAGTGTTATCTAGGAGTTTGTTAGTAACATAGAATCTCAGACCTCATCAGAGAACTGCGAATCAGACTTTATGTTCTAACAAACTCAAGAGAGGTGTATAGCATGTTCAAGATTGAGATATACATCTCTACATCATTGCCCTACTTCCTTGTTCTTTTACACTTAATCTGTGTAGATATACCCAAGCACTTCAAACCTATTTCTTAGAGGGAAATAAGTGTAGGTCAAAGAAATAAATAATCTTTCCCCCCAAGAGAAAGTCTTCCTGGGACTTCCTGTGTAAATCTGTTCTGCTTTCTCACAGTATTTTTATAACCTGGAAACAATTTGTAAAAAAGTGTATGTGGTCAGAAATCCATCATGCTAATTCTATGTTATTTGATATCATAATAATATAATTATTCATTAATTCATTGGTGAAACAGTTTTTATAAAGTATTTTCTGAAGCATTCTTAAAATTGAAAACATTTTTCTCTCAGCTTAAAAGGATAAGTAGGCTCTTCTGAATGTTTAAAATTTAAAAAATGATCAGATTCATACAAAAAAATTTAGGGGGCGCATTTTCAGGGTCTGATAACAACATCGTAAGTTTTCTTTTACATTTTGTTTTATTTTCCCTCTTTGTTTTTAATGTGTAGACATGAATATTTACAGTTATGGGCTCAGAATATCTTTATGTAAGTTTTTAAGCATAAATACTAGCCTATAATTGAAATAAAATATTTTTAATCAAAAAATGGAAAGGAAAGTATTTAAGATCCCTTCTTCATATATATGTGCATACATATATCTATGTTAAATGTAGTAACATATCTAACAGAAATAATAAACTTCAAAAACATATAATTAAGTCCATATAATTTCCACAGCTGTCAGAGTAATAATCTCACAAACTCCAAAACTACCAACAAAGAACAAATAAATATATCAGAAGATATTTTTCTCTTTAGGTTCATGACAAAGAAGATTTATAATTCAGATTCAATCATCACAGCTGAAAGTGAATATATTGCAGAAATAGAGCCTGTGATATTAGTTATGGTTGACAATGAATTAAAACTATTTCCAATGACTGATAGTTTTTCTTTTTTTCTTTTTTCCCTGTATTGGCAACCAGTCGAGAAACTGGTTAATCTATCTAATATCTATCACAATAAACTGTGGAAAATTCTGAAAGAGATGGGAATACCAGACCATCTGACCTGTCTCTTGAGACACTTGTATGCAGGCCAGGAAGCAACAGTTAGAACTGGACATGGAACAACAGACAAGGAGTATGTCAAGGCTGTATATTGTCACCCTGCTTATTTAACTTATATGCAGAGTACATCATGGGAAACACTGGGCTGGAAGAAACACAAGCTGGAATCAAGATTGCCAGGAGAAATATCAATAACCTCAGATATGCAGATGACACCACCCTTACGGCAGAAAGTGAAGAAGAACTAAAAAGCCTCTTGATGAAAGTGAGAGAGGAGAGTGAAAAATTGGGCTTAAAGCTCAACATTCAGAAAACTAAGATCATGGCATCTGGTCCCATCACTTCATGGGAAATAGATGGGAAAACAGTGGAAACAGTAAGAGACTATTTTTTGGGGCTCCAAAATCACTGTAGATGGTGATTGCAGCCATGAAATTAAAAGACGCTTACTCCTTGGAAGGGAAGTTATGACCAACCTAGATAGCATATTGAAAAGGAGAGACATTACTTTGCCAACAAAGGTCCGTCTAGTCAAGGCTATGGTTTTTCCAGTGGACATGTATGGATGTGAGAGTTGGACTATGAAGATAGCTGAGCGCCGCAGAATTGATGCTTTTGAACTGTGGTGTTGGAGAAGACTCTTGAGAGTTCCTTGGACTGCAAGGAGATAAAACCAGTCCATCCTAAAGGAGATCAGTCCTGGGTGTTCATTGGAAGGACTGATGTTGAAGCTGAAACTCCAATACTTTGGCCACTTCATGCAAAGAGTTGACTCATTGGAAAAGACTCTAATGCTGGGAAGGATTGGGGGTGAGAGGAGAAGGAGACGACAGAGGATGAGATGGCTGGATGGCATCACTGACTCAATGGACATGAGTTTGGGTAGACTCCAGGAGTTGGTGATGGACAGGGAGGCCTGACGTGCTGCTATTCATGGGGTTGCAAAGAGTTGAACCTGACTGAGCGACTGAACTGAACTGAACTATCCGACCCTTGTCTCATAAAAAATTTTAGTTTATAGTGAGTGTTGAGACTAAGAGCTTGAGGGAGAAAGGAGGAGGCTAAGAAAATGTCTTTGCAATGAGAGAGAATAAAAGAAAGGCTGTGTGATGGATTCAAGGAAGCCTGATTCTTTACACAGGTGTTTCACAGTAGGCTAAAGCTAAGGGTATTTGGTAAAATTGGGGCTAATTTGTACATCTGAGTGGAATATGACATATATTCACAAAACTGCTTGCTTCCTGTAGTTACACTCTGTGTAAGAATATTTCTCACAGTAAATGGCACATATCTTTTGTATTCAGATCCCCAAAATATCCATTAAAAATAATGTCAATCACGAGTCCTTCCCAGACTTACTGAATCAGAATTTCTAAGTAGAAAGCAGTCATTTAAATAAGCTTCCCCAGTCATTTTAATCACAGTAAAATTTGAATACTATCATTATAAAGGCATAAATGAATATTTATTAAAGACTGCTATATTTAGAAATTAGCATTTATCATATCATTACACATATTAATGTTAACCCTGGGAACAAATCTCTCATACTTTCCCCAAGCAGAAAGTCTCCTTTGGTCCACAGCAAGATGGGACGATGAGAATCAAGAAGTGAATATGTAACTGAAAGACGGTGCTCCTCCCTTTCCACATTCCTGACCCATCAGAGCATTGGACAGGAGGTTAGTAAGTCCTTATCTTACCATGTTCACTGGTATTCATTTGCTTCTGTCTAATCTAAGGCAAGTAAATGGATTTTTTCTTCCAGAAAGACTTTTTGTGGAAGAAGATACCCACAAAGACAGATGCTTGGAAAATGCACAGCAATGGACATTCTTTCTCATTGGCCCACAGCCCCCTGGATGTGGTTTTAGGAATTGGAAGGAGGATCACAGGTGTGACTGAAAATGTTGCTATCTACATGGTTGGCAAGTTAGCCTCGAGAGAATAGAGTGTATTTAGTATGAATCTGGACCACAGTCACCCTGAATTATCATTTTTCATGGTATATGTGCATATAAACATTTTACACAAATTTTCCACTAACAACCATCCATTTCCATTCCATCCTAGTGATGAGTCCCAGGATACTGAAAATTTGAGTACCCAAAACTGAGCCAGACCTGTGAGTTACACCTAAATCCCCATGTCTTATCTACAACAGTTCTGTTAAAGCTTCTTCTACACTCCCTATCTGCAGTTTGTTTTAAACAGAAAAACAGACCTGTGATATTTACTCAGATCCTTGTATTAAATTCCCTTGATTGCACTAGTGGAGAGGTAGAACTGATTATAGAACTATACTAGATTTTATGGAGTTTTTTTTAAAATATAGTTGATTTACCATGTGTAAATTTCTGCTGTACAGCAAAGTGATTCATTTATACATATATAGGCATTTTATTTTTGTGTTCTTTTCTATTTGGTTTATCACAGGATATTGAATACAGTTCCCTGTGCTACATAGTAGGAACTCATTTATGCATTCTGCATATAGTAGTTTGCATCTGCAAACTGCAAACTTCCAATCTCTCCTTCCCCCACCCGCCTCCAACTTGATGCAGGCATGTTCTCTGTGTCTGTGATAGACTCTACATTTTTGAGTGAGTTTTCTAAGAGAGGGGTGTGGAAATGCAGCCTAAAGGGCAGTATCCAGTATGTGGAAAAAGGAACAGGTTTTGATATAAGGGAGTATGACTAGTTTCTGGGAGTCTGCCCGTGCGAAACTGAATTCTTCTGAAAATCTTTTGGTTAAATAGCTTATAATAGCATGAATGTTTTCCTAACACGCATCATAAAAAGACATTTTTTCCTTATTCTCACAGGGTAGATATGTGATTAGGAACATCTAATTGTTAACAATTGACAATATCTGCATGAACTTCAACAAAAAAGACAAACATAATGGAAGCAACATACAATGATTCCTCACTATTTTAATGTTGTTCTTAGAGAATAGAGAGGGACCACTGGTTCACTGAATCCATCTCAATGAAGTGATATAATTATAATTGCCTTTTATCACAACCCATTGTTTATACCCAAGAAGAAGTAATAAAAATGGCCAAAATCCCTCTCCGCTTTGCAAGTGACTCATTGTAAACTAAACCTTCTGAGGAAGTTCAGCTCTGCTCAGAGTTTTAGAAGAGGAATACGAAGAGAAGGCCTCATTTTAATTAGGACTAAGGGATGAAATCTATGAGGACAGAACCTAAATGTGTTTAATACTATTTGAGGGTAAAGAATAAGAGGCACAGTGGATTGGTCTCTACCTTCATTTAAACTTTGTTTATTTTAGAAGGACCAAATTAAAATTACATGCTGTCTGAGATCTGCTTTAAAATACTGCATAAAAAAATAGTTGTGAAATAGATTAAACAAGATCGGCCAATCCTTTAGTATTATTCAAGTTGGGTCAATGAAATGCACCAGGATTTACTATCTCCTTCTCTCATTTTTGTGTATGTTTTAAAATTCTATGATAAAAATTGATTGTGTTTTAGCCCAGAAAATGGCACTCTCTCTAATTTTTCCACATTGAACTAGGATCAGCTATATTCAGTGTGTAGCTTTGTATTTTTCTTCTATGATTTTGGAGTTAAATTCCCTATTTAACCTCAATTTCTCAATAAAGCCTTATGAACTTATAGCCTTTGACATGTAATACAAAGATACAGCACAGTAAAGTTTGACCTTTTGCATATCAACTTTTCTGTTGAAAATATTGTAGCATTATCACGGACAGGAAATGGTCTGATGCTGTAGGCTGTAATCAGAAGTTTCAGTAAGTTGTGTGCCTGCTCACTCAGTTGTGTCTGACTCTTTGTGACCCCTTGGACTGTATTCAGCCAGGCTCCTCTGTCCATGGGATTTTCCAGACAGGAATATTTGAGTGCATTGCCATTCCCTTCTCCAGGGGATCTTTCCAACCCAGAGATCAAGCTCACATCTCTTCTATCTCCTGCATTGGCAGGAGTTATATTGGCAGTTCTTTACAAGCTGAGCCACCAGGGAAGCCTGGAGCCTATTTTAGAAGTGGTCGAAAGTAACTGGTAGACACACACATACACACACACACATATCATGCTTAGGAAAGCATGCATAACTGCTACAGCACTGTGTCTATCAGTCATGAAGCCATAGTTGATGTCAGGCCCTGACTTGTAGCATTTGCTGCTTTTTGTGCTGTACCTACTTCCCAATTCTGATTTCCAGCTTCCAAAGTGATATCACAGATGCGGAGCTGAGAAATGTAGCTCATAGTCAGTTCTCAGGGGCCCATATGTACCTGCTCCTGCACATTCTTCCTTTCATAGTACCGGAAGTTGAAACTGTCCCTTGCTAGTTGGCATTTGGCCATTTTGCATTCCTCATGTCATTCAAACAAAAGGCAAAGAGTATATAGTATCCTGGCTGGGGGGATAGATCCTTCATAAACAAGGAGAAACTGTGGTTGTTGCTACATGGCAAGGAAAGGAAAACTGTCAGGAACCTCTAGAATTCTCCCAGAGCTTTTCTCATCACTTCCATCCCAAGCAGTAATAGTAACAGATAATTGGAGCAAACCAAACATATGAACAAACAAGTTAGCAAACAGATAGCTGAGGTAGGTTCACTAATGACTCAGACCCCTCAACAAGCCTTCCGATCACTACCAGGTGAGGAACGTCAGCCAGCTCATGTCTTGACAGTAAGCAAAGGATAGATGGAAAGTGTAGTCAATCAAGATCATTAGCCATTAATTCGCCCCAAACCTAAGAGAGTTTCTGACACATTTATGTGCTCCACACATATTTGGGAACTGAGTAAAACTTCTCTACTCATACCTGGTTGGGCTTCCCTAATGGTTCAGTTGGTAAAGAATCTGCCAGCAATGCAAGAGACCTGAGTTCGATCCCTGGGTTGGGAAGATACCCTGGAGAAGGAAATGACTAACCCACTCCAGTATTCTTGCCTGGAAAATCTCATGGACAGAGGAGACTCGCAGGCTACAGTCCTTGGTGTCCTAAGAGTGGGACACGACCTAGTGACTAAACCACCACCACCACTGAATTTTAATTATGTAAATTGCCCTTAAACCAAGTGTTGTTTCTGCTATTAACTAAATTGTCAAATATATTAATGACTTTGGGTCTGCAACTCTATTGCTTGTTCCCCATATATGTGTGCCAAAGTATAACAAAATTGACCAAATGAGATTTGCCATCCAAATAAAAATCTTCTGGGTCATCCTGATTAGAGGTTCCCAGATTCCTCACTTTACTTTACGTTGTATTGACATAAAAAAAAATTCTGGAGAAGTAAAGGCAAAATATGCTCTTTCAGCTGACTTTAGTAGTGGGTACAGAGAAATAACAAACCGTTAACTTGGATACTGAGCTCAAAGAAAGGAAAACCTCACACCTGTGATCGATATCAGTTGCTGGTTCTCAGTACCATCCCTGACCTTCAGACTTCTCTCAAAGAATGTGGAGGAAGAAAATGAAAAGCCATTTTCCTCAGGCCTCCCTTCAGAGCTGGGAAGTAAAGAAGGAGAGGAGGAGTGAGTATCTTACTGCAGCTGCAGACAGGTATGTGCGCATGAGCAGGTAAGCAGCAAATGAAGGGTATTGTCGGCAGCCACTGGAATTTCTCTTGAGTGTACCCGTTTCATTGCTCTATGCCTTTAACATCATACTGGAAGCTTCCCAAGACTTTCCCAAGTCATCCTGAAAAGAACCTACTGGTACTTCAGGCAGCTAAGTTCACTCATGTTGATTTCCCAGTTCTACCTTCATTTTCCCTTATTCTGAAAGTGTCTTTCCTAGTGGTCACATCCTCTGCCCTTGCGATGGTTTGGAAAGCCTCTAGTTACCCATGTAAATGCCTTTCCTATTATCACACTAATGTAGAATCACCTCTGAATGATACAGTCCTATCCCATACTTTTTCCTTTACGAATGACGTGATGGAGATGGATGAAGCAGAAAGAACCAGCAAAAAAGGAGGCAGCAGAGATAAATGTTTGTTGATTTGTCTTTGAAACTAACACAGAGATTTTCTAGGCCCAGGCATCCTTAGAGACTGATTAGATGAATGTTTGTTAGAAAGCACTGAGATAAAGGATTACTTTAGAAGTCACTTTTAAAATTACTTTAAATGCTACAATGTTGTAATTCTATGAGCCATGAGGTAGCAACCAAGGAATGGGAGTTCTGAATTATTATGGAATTGTTACCATATTATCTAAAATGTGATAGAATATTAGCAGTAATCACATTGATACCTGATGTTATCACTTAAAAATGCTTCAAGTTACAAACCTGCATAATTTCCTCATAAAATATTCACCGTTGAAGCTTTATTCTATAATTATGTCCACCTTTATAATTATTTTCAACTGATATTAAATTTATCAATAAACATATATACAGTGAGTATTTCTTATATGCACGACCTTATGCTAAGCTGTACTTTGGGACATAACAAAGTTGTAATTTATGTGCTTCCTGCTTTTACAGAGCATCTGAGTCATCCTTAATCCCTTCATTCAATCTATCAGCTTGTAGCTGTATGTTCTAACTTCAAAATATATCCCAAATCTATCTATTCCTTTTCATCTTTCTTATATACAAGACCTTATGTTACGCATGTACTTTGGAACATATCAAAGTTATAATTTACATGCTTGCTGATTTCACAGAGAGCCTGAGTCATCCTTAATCCCTTCATTCAATCCATCAGCCTGTAACTGTATGTTCTAACTCCAGAATACATCTCCTATCTATCTATTCCTTTCATCTGTATTGTAGTCACACTGGCTAAGCAGTCATGATCTTCCAGGAAACTGCCTCGTCGCTCCTGCTTCTTCGTTTCCTCCCTTCCGCTCCACACCACAATCCAGTCTACACTCAGCACACACAGAGTAGTTTTAAAGCATAAATCAGGTCATGTCAATTACCTGTTGCACAACTTTCAAAGGCCTTTGGACACTGAAGCTTACAAGATACAGTTCCTGTATCCTTCTCAAACCTCATCTGGTGCATATCATGCCCCTTTCCTCGCTGTGCTCAGCTGCCCAGGCCTTCCCTCTCTGCCTGCCTTCTCCGTTGTAGTGCCTCAGCCTTTGCTGTTTTCTCTCCCTAGTATCCTCTCCCCTCTCCCCTAATTCTTTCATTTTTTTTAACTTTTGATTTTAAAATAATTTCAAATATACATAAAAGTTGTTTAATAGTATTTCGAGCTCCCATGTACCCTTTTTCCAAACTAGGATATTTGCTGTCATAACCACAGTAAAATGATCACAGTCAGGAAATTCCCATTGATCAAATACTGATTAAATATTACTATCTAATCCATAAACCTCAATGTGATTTCACTGACTGACCTAATAATATCCTGTAAAGTGCTGAGATCCAATACAGAACTTTATGATGCACTTAATTGATATGTTTCATTAGTCTTTTTTTAACCTAAAACAGTCCCTCAGATTCTTCTTGTCTTCAATAGGTTTAAACACTAGAGCACAGTTGTTTTACATAGAATGTTTCACACATAATGTTTTACATTGATTGTGTTCTGCTCAATACACCGTATGAGAAAGTACACCATGGATAATTTCCATATTACTGGTGATACTGACTTTCATCATTTGGTTGAGATGGTACAAGGTTTCTTCATTGCAGAGTTAGCTACTAAACACGTTTATTAATGATAATGGAAGTATTTTGCAGAAATATACTTTAACACTCTTCCTGTTAATATTATCATTAGCACTCTTCAGACATGTTTTTTTAAGAATTTGTGTATCCCTCAATTCATTACCTTTTAACAACTTTTTAAGATGTTGTAAATTTACAGCAATGAAAAGTATTGCATACTTGTGAGTAGATTGTAGAAGATAATGTGAGTAAATTCATTTTACCAGACTATTTCAAAAAGGCTCTATTTATTTTTTAAATAATTCATGTAAAATATAATAATTCATGTATTTCTACACATACTACTACACACACACAGAAAAAAGGCCTAAACAATGATGGGAAAATTGACTAATATATTTTAGCTAGTTTTATTTCAATAAAAGAAAAATATTTTACTGATGTCCAAAATTGTTACTGCAATATCAATATATATTATAATTTTCTTGATAATTGTTTTAATTTATGAAAACAAGACTTTTAGTGGTTGTTTATCTGTATTTTGTTTTGAAGAATCAATTATGTTGGTTCTTTTTTATATTTTTATAAAGGTTTTAATTCTATCAAAATTTTAAAATTTACATGGTAATAGAGATGTCAAGAAGAAAGCCTTAAGCCATAAAAACAAAATTTTAACATAAATATACACCTTCGAAAGCACCAATTATTACTGTCAATTTACTTGGATATAATGTGAATAAAAATATTTGAAAACTTTCTATTGATAAAGAAATGTAATAGTGCCCCCTTATGGAAAATACTTTAATGACACTCAGTGGTTTTATGTATCTTTTTTGAAGTGGAGAGAAATATTAACTAGATTTTAAAAACAAAAAAGCACCACTTAAATTTTTTTATTTGTGTAATTTTCCCCTTAATATTACCAATTCAGAATTTCTACAAATTCCCTTCTCATATAGCATCCTTTGTATTTGTGTCAGAATGACAGTAATATGTCTAATGGAAAACTGAAATATACTAACTAACCATTTAATTTTGAGGGGGGGGTAAGAGTATTTATTTTAATATTAAACCATTGGTGGTTAATATGTCTGATTAATCTAGATAGAACTCATAAAATAAGGAAATGTTGAAAATAATAGCTAACTTTAGGTAACAATGTATTTGACACGCATTATTCTAGGTACAAAGCATTCTACATATATTAACTCATTGTATTCTCACATCAACCTTATGAGTCAGGTATTATTACCATCCCTCATTTACAGATGAGGCAAAGGAGGCATAGAGAAGGATGTGAATTAGTCACTTGGATACAAAGTAGCAGGGCTGGCATTCGAAACAGGCAAACTGGTTTCCTGTTTTTAAATCCAAAATTATACTGTTTCTCTATGATCAAGATAATTTCTTAAAATATTTGATATATCTGTCTAAAACCCCTGAAAAATCCCAGACACTGTCAGCTCATTATAAATTGGATCATTTTAGCAAACAGATGGGTAGATTAGTTTGGTCTAGAATAAAAACAGCAAAGGCTGAGGCACTAAAACAGAGAAGGCAGGCAGAGAGAGAAGGCCTGGGCAGCTGAGCACAGCGAGGAAAGGGGCATGATATGCACCAGATGAGGTTTGAGAAGGATACAGGAACTGTATCTTGTAAGCTTCAGTGTCCAAAGGCCTTTCCATGTTTAGAAATGGCCTTGTTTATTCTCTTCTAATGCTTCTTCCATGTTCATTATCTCTTTCTCGTCTATTCCTACTTCTTTTTAAAAAAAAGAGAGAGAATAAAGGAAAAATTACATCAGTTCTGTGCCAAGCACTGTGTTTAAGTCCTGGAAAATACAGTTCTGAATAAAACAAAACATCTAACATTTGGGGGTATACAAGCTAAAGCAGAAAACAGAGAATTTGAGTATCGTGCGATTATGCAGTTCCAAAGATAGAGTACATAGCAGGGCAAACAGTTACACAAAGGAAAATACCTTCTAACCTGAAAGATGTGTTGATTCTAGCCAAAGATTAAGGGAGAAATGGGAAGGGTAGAGAGCAATCTGGACACAAAGAACAGCATGTGGAAAGAAATGGATTAGAAAGAATTCAGAACATTCAAAGTGCAAATACAGCATGTGACTGGGGTGTAGGACGTGCTAGGAAAGAGATGAACCAGAGGTGATGCAGAGATTGTTGAGAACAGCCAAGTCTGTCTAACATCAGAAGCAGTTTGAACTTTATCCTGAGGGATTTTTAAGAAACGAATCAGAGCGGAAGTACACTTTTAAGTGCTCCACTTATCTGCTTTTTTCTCTAGAAATGAAGGGTAATAGGGAAGTCTGTATTTTTTTTTTACTTTTATCAGCATAAGATTTATATCTACCAGGGAAGACAAATAAAAATGAACACAGCTTCAGTCTTCTCTGTTCGCGGGCTCAAGTGTGTCTCCAAAAGGGTATGTTGAGGTCCTAACCCCAGGTACCTGTCAATGTGACCTCTGCTGGAAATAGGACACTGCAGGTCAAATTAAGCTAAGATGAGATCATATTAGATCAAGATGGGCCCCAGTCCAGTAACACAATTGTCCTTACAAAAAGAGAAGAGACATAGATGAAGGGAGAACACCATATGATGATAAAAGTAGAGATTGGAGAGAAGCATCTTTATGTCAACAACATGGATTGCCCAATACCACTGGAACTAAGAAAAAAGGCACGGAAAAGACACTCCTCTAGAACCTTCAGAGAGAGCATGGCTTGATTTCAGACTTGTAGCTTCAGAACTGTGAGAGAATAGATTTCTGATGTTTTAAGCCACCCAATATGGGGTACTGTTATGGCAGCCCTGGAAAAGTAATACAACATCCTGCCTACATCTGCCCTTAGACCTTCATACCAGGTCACTACAGAACACTACAGAATTCAGCAAGTGATGCAGTTAGTTGGCTCATGAGAAAAGGCCATCGTTATCTTTGCTAAGATATTTTTCCATATTTTCCTCTCTCTGAATTTTCTGTATGGATATGTGTTTAGGTAAATGCAATAGTCTAAGTACCCAAGAAGTTTCCTAAGTTAAGTCTAGTGTCTTCTCTTTTGCCCACCAAGATAATAGTGCATGAAGAATTGCTTCCTAGCCAGGTAATTCTCAAGATTTTATATAGATGCTTTGATGGTCGTAAGAACAAGTGAGATATTGCATATGAATGTGGTAAACTGTTGGCAGAATCTGGCCCCTAGAGTGTGTTGTTTCATCACAATATGTATTTCCTAATTGTTTTTAATAATCATTTTGAATGAACTTAGATATGGAGTCCAGTTTCCAACCTTCCCGCCAGCTCTTTTGATTTTCACATTTATTTAACTTGAAAGATCAGAGTTTGGCACTATACACTGTTCACTTTGCTTTGAATATTTGTGCCTGTCATCTGGCTACATTATGCTTATAGAGGTCAAGGGGAGTCTACACTGATCTGGTTTCTCTAAGCCAATGGGACAAACTATTGCTACCCTCATATGAAGGAGATTTGAGTATCCCTTTTCACAGTCAAAATTCTGGCCTCTCAGGCTTCATTCTTTCCTATGTTTCTTAGTTCCCATTTTTACCCTGGATTCCTGATTCTTGGCTTTAAGGCTTCAGTGTCTAATCTTCAGCCCTGCGTTCATTGGGTGGATCTTGTATTTGTCTTCTCTACTTTGACTGTAATTTGCATGTGACATAGACTCAGTAAATATTGTTTAAATAGAACAGAAATATAATGTCTTGGCCATTTCTAAATCAAGAGACTAATTTATCTTGGCATCTCAAGGCTAGTCTTACACTTATGAAAAATAGGAAGTACCTGTATGTGGTTTTACTTTTATAGGTTCTGGAAAGCCTCAAGTTTGTAAAGAAGCATCTTCAGCTTTTGGAAAATTCCTGAATATAATGGCCACTTTATATGGCCAGCAATTGCGCTGAGCACTTTATCCCATTATCTTCTCTAATTCTCATAATAGCTCTAACTGGTAGATACTGTTATTAATCCCACTTTACAGATTTGAAAACTGAGATTCAGATTAGCTTGGTAAATTATCTAGAGTCACATAATATTACACGGTAGAGCTCATATGAAGAAAAAATTAAATTCCATCCCAGGACCAAAGTTTTATTACATGTGTGTGTATGAATTTTGCATACAGTTTCTTATAAATTTAGAAGTAATTTTTTTACTGAAATGTTACTCAACCTGAAAACAGAAAGAAACTGATGCTGCTTCAGTTGAATAAAAAGGAAAGTAGAGTCAGTGTAAAAACCTCATTCAGTGCCTCTCTGAACACTAGAGCTCTATGGATTAAAGGGAGAATACATTCAAGACTGTACTCTGTATTAAATAGTAGCTGCCACAAAGAGTGAAGCTAAACCCTAAAACTTTTACTAGTCATTTATTCCTTGACTGGAACTTCCCAGGGCACACACACACGCATTCCTTGACTAATGGATATGAATTAAGGAGAAGAGCAAGGAAAAGAGCAGAACACTGCAGCCAGAAACGGACAAGGAAGGAGGGGAAAGTCGAGAGAAACCTGGTTGACACGAAGCTTAGGAATCCCCAGGTAAACCCTATATACACCTAGCTTAAAAAGTATTGATAAAGAGTAGGGATGCAATAGATAACTCCTCTATACCTAGCCTCCCAGACCTCAGTACTGAAGCTCTTAACAGAAATGATTACATTTCACCGTTTCAAAAGTTTGCAGTCTAATTTCAGTAGCCGAGTCTCCAAATTATATAAAGTATACAGTGCTTCTTAAAACAGGAGTAATGAATGAACGCTAACTTTCCTAAAACTAGCATGGGTTATGCTAAGCAATATCCTCTCCCAATTATTCCTTCTTGCTTTTAAAGATGTGACTGCTTTTACGCTGTATTCAAGGTGACAGCTCCTAGTATTTCCTTTGTGTGAAACCAACTAGATGACTATGAAACCTGGACAGCACAAAGTTCCAGGCCAGCCTTGAGAGGTAATCAGTAAGAGCAGGTGAGGCTGCCGTACCTGGCTGATCAGTGAGGGATATCACACCCCGGCAAAGGAACACAAGGTGCCACAGTCCACTCCTCTGTCTAGTACACACTGGCAAGTGCTTTTGCCAGAAACATGTGTGTATTTTTTTCGAAACAGACCAGAACAGTTTTGTGTTTCTTTAGTTATATTGCTCAGGCACTGCCTTTTCTTCTATTAAAAGATAAAGACACATTCACATATAAATTACTTCTCTTTCTAATGACTAGGATAATGATGTAAAGAGCAGAGATTTAGAATTTTCCTCAGATTATTATCAAATAATTATCATCATTATTTTATTCAGAAATAGGATCATACAATGACAAAAATATCTTTTTTCTATCCCAAAAGCATTGTTAATGGCCTTGACATTACCCAAAATTATTTGACCGTAGTAAAGGAACATGTATGCCTTAATCATATGCAACTGTTAAATTCCTATGAAACAAACTACTTGTGAAATTTCAGGTACTTTTCCATTTAATCATGACAAAAGCAAAGTAATGTCTGAACTAGTGCTTGCCGTCACTATGTGCATTATAAAGTTTAGTTTCGTAGTAAGAATACCAAAAAAGTGATGCTTCCATCGATCACCCCCATTCTAGAGGTGTTATGTTCACTCACCTGCTTGAAATAGAGACCCAGTTTTAAAAGTCTAATTTGTTGGGAGTTTGTTTGTTTGTTTGTTTTTGACAAGAAATGTGCCTCTGTGCGCATTTTTTTTTTCTTTTTGCTGCTTAAGGTCTTAGTTCCAGCATGTGGGATCTTCGTTGCTTTATGCAGGAGCTTTCCTTGCGGTACAAGGACTCTATGGCTGTGGCTCTCACTCTCAGTAGACGTGACATGTGGGCTTCGTTGCTCTGCAGCATGTGGGATCTTAATTCCCTGACCAGGAATCGAACCCATATTCTTTGCGTGGCAAAGCAGATTTTTAACCACTGAACCTCCAGGGAAGTCCCCTTAAAAGTCTTAGTTGAAAAAGTTGAAAATGTGAAAAATTTTAAACTTTGAAAAATTCAAGGTTAGGATATGAACTATGGTATTTTTAAAGAACACAGAAAGATATTCTAAAAGAATACCACAAAAGGGATGACAAAAAGTGCATATTGCTTTTTCTTTTTTTTTTTTTTCGACCTTGCCGATAATTAGCATTAGGTTTCTTTATTTAGTTTTTCTTTAATTTCTTCCAGGAATATTTTATAATTTAAAGTATAGACAACTTTAATATTCTCTTTTAAACTTATTTCTAAACATTTTATGTGTTTTTACACAATTGTAAAAAATGTTTTTCTAATCATATTTTCAATTGTTAGCTGCTAGCATATGATTATACAGTTGATTTTTTTTTAATTGCTTTTTCTGTTGAAATTCATCTGTAAACTTCAACAGGAAATGTAGCTCAATTTACTTGTTTGGGTTGGGGTTTGCTTGAATATAAATATTTTATGAAGAGGTGGCAAAAAAATGAAAGTGAAAGAAGCTTTGAATGAAAAAATGCTCTCTGTTTAATGTATATGAGCTCTGAGTATGAGTTGAAAATTAAAAATAAAATAGGTAATGCGTTTTATATCATGATAATAAAATGTGTACTATGTAAATAATGAGGTTTATTGCACTGAAGCTAAGTCCTAGAACCAGTTTATCAGTGACCTCACTTGGCTGAAGAAATGAGGGGTTGATATTTCTATTTAGAATTTCTGGTTGGCTGTTCATTGAGCTGTCTTCATCGACAGTGTATTACTTCATAGAGTAACTAGGAAAAAAAGTAGTGAGATATTAAGTCTCATAAAATTGTTTACAAAAGGACTGAATAGAAATAATTCTACTCAAAAGTGTATTAAGAAAGTTTATAGCAAATAAACTTCTGTTTGTTCTGTTTGGCAGGGAGATTGGGCCGTCCAGACCCCCCCTTCCTCAGAGAAGATATCTTGTTCATTCAATCCTACCAGATAATAATATAACTGATCTCAGATGATCCCATATTGATCTTCCAATATTTACTCAAATTAAAACAAAGCTGCAAAATGAAAGGGAAAAAGACATGAGACATAGAGTGTTCTAGAGGAGTGAATATAAACCAGGCATCTGCATCTATGAATTCTGCTGACCTCATCAATAATATGGGTAAATGCTAGTGATGAGTAGATCAAATGAATGTCACTTGGCTACCATGCTTACAAATTTTAAGGTTTACCAAGTGTTTTCAGATTGGGGTACATTGCTATATAATCTTCTTTTTTGCTTTTTGTAAGCATTTCTTTAAAGAACAATGAAATGACATATTGTTGCAACTCTTTTAGTGGCTTTTTCCTGAGAGAATTTTATTCTAAGAAATATACATGTCTATCTTCTAAACAGCCTCTATGCAGCTGACTATCTACTGAAAAGTTAATAAATTAGAAAATAAATAGCAGCTGAGATATCATCATTAGTCTACAAGGCATGGTTTCTTCTATTTACATGAAACCAAATATAGGATTACATAGGCATCACAGGGTTTTTCTTTGTTGTTTGTACAGATCAGGTGTTTTGTTGGTGGTGGTGGTGATGGTGATGGTGGTGTGTGTGTCTGTATGCGTGTGTTTTCATGGTGGTGCTGGGAGGACTGTGATATGTTAAAGTAATAGTAGAATCCAAAAGGTTTTGAATTTAGGACAGGGTACTGTCCTGGTTCCTTTTCTATTTTAACCTCTTTTGATGGGCTTTCTTAAAGATTTAGATAAGGATTATAGTAGGATAAATAGATCAGTCAGTTTTGGAGTTTGTCTTTTGAAGTAAATTAACATATGAAACATTTTACATCAATCCTAAGTTATGAAGGAAATAATATGCTATACTCAGTAAAGGATAGTTTATTGTTGTTGTTCAGTCACTATGTCATGTCTGACCATTTGCAACCCCATGAACTGCAGCATGCCAGGGTTCCCTGTCGTTCACTATCTCCTGGAGTTTGCTCAAGCTCATGTCCACTGAGTCGGTGATGCCATTCAAACATCTCATCCTCTGTTACCTCCTTCTCCTGCCCTCAATCATTCTCAACATCAGGGTCTTTTCCAATGAGTCAGTTCTTTGCATCAGGTGGCCAAAGTATTGGAGTTTCAGCTTCCGTATCAGTCCTTCCAATGAATCAGGGTTGATTTCCTTTAAGATTGACAGGTTTGATCTCCTTGCAGCCCAAGGGACTGTCAAGAGTCTTCTCCAACACCACAATTCTAAAACATCAATTCTTCAACACTCAGCTTTCTTTATGGGCCAGCTTTCACATCCATATATGACTATTAGAAAAACCATAGCTCTCACTATATGGACCTTTGCTGGCAAAGTGATGTCTCTGCTTTTTAGTATGCTATCTAGGTATGTCATAGCTTTTCTTCCAAGGACAAAGTATCTTTTAATTTCCTGGGGCAGCCACTGTCCACAGTGATTTTGGAGTCCAAGAAAATAAAATTTGTCACTGCTTCCAATTTCTCCCCATCTATTTTCAATGAAATGATGAGGCCAGATGCCATGATCCTCGTTTGTTGAATGTTGATATTTAAACCAGCTTTTTCACTCTCCTCTTTCACTTTCATCAAGAGGCTCTTTAAGTCCTCTTCACTTTCCACCATCAGGGTGGTATCACCTGCATATCTGAGGTTGTTGATATTTCTCCCAGCAATCTTGATTACAGCTTGTGATTTGTCCAGTACAGCATTTCACATGCTGTGCACTCTGCATATAAGTTAAATAAGCAGGGTGACAGTATAGAGCCTTTTTGTTTTCCTTTCCCAGTTTTGAACCAGCCTGTTGTTCCATGTTCAGGTCTAACTGTTGCTTCTTGTCCTGCATACAGGTTGCTCAGGAGACAGGTAAGGTAGTCTGGTATTCCCATCTCTTTAAGAATTTTCCACAGTTTGTGGTGCTCCACACAGTCAAAGGCTTTAGCGTAGTCAATGAATCGTATGTTAGTTGTAATTTGCTTGTTTTTTCTGTGATCCAACGATGTTGGCAATGTGATCTCTGGCTCCCCTGCCTTTTCTAAATCCAGCTTTTACATCTAGAAGTTCTCAGTTCATGTATTGTTGAAAACTAGCTTGATAGATTTTGAGCATTACTTAGCTAGCAGGTGAAATGAATGCAACTATGAGATAGTTTGAATAATCTTTGGTATTGCCCTTCTTTGGCATTGGAATGAAAACCAACATTTTATATATGGTCACTGCTGCATTTTCCAAATTTGCTGGCATATTGAGTGCAGCAGTCTAACAGCATCATCTTTGAGGATTTGAACTAACTCAGCTGGAATTCCATCACCTCCATTAGCTTTGTTTGTAGTGATGCCTCCTAAGGCCCACTTGACTTCACACTCCAGATGTCTGGCTCTAGGTGAGTGATCACACCTTCATGGTTATCTGGATCATTAAGACCTTTTCTGTACAGTTCTTTGTAGTCTTGCCACCTCTTCTTAATATATTCTTTTTCTGTTAGATCCTTACTGTTTCTGTCCTTTATTGTGTTCATCTTTGCATTAAATATTCCCTTGGTATCTCTGATTTTTTTGAAGAGGTCTCTTGTCTTGCCCTACTTCTACTTTATTGACATCTACTTCTGGAATCAATATTGCTGGGAGAAATATCAATAACCTCAGATATGCAGATGACACCACCCTTGTGGCAGAAAGTGAAGAAGAACTAAAGAGCCTCTTGATGAAAGTGAAAGAGGAGAGTGAAAAAGTTGGCTTAAAGCTCAACATTCAGAAAACTAAGATCATGGCATCCGGTCCCATCACTTCAAGGCAAATAGATGGGGAAACAATGGAAACGGTGAGAGACTTTATTTTGGGGGGTTCCAAAATCTGTGCAGATGGTGACTGCAGCCATGAAATTAAAGGACGCTTGCTCCTTGGAAGAAAAACTATGACCAACCTAGACAGCATATTTAAAAGCAGAGACACTACTTTGCCAACAAAGGTCTGTCTAGTCAAAACTATGGTTTTTCTGGTAGTCATGTATGGATTGTGAGAGTTGGACTGTGAAGAAAGCTGAGCGCCAAAGAATTGATGCTTTTGAACTGTGGTGTTGGAGAAGACTCTTGAGGGTCCCTTGGGCTGCAAGGAGATCCAACCAGTCCATCCTAAAGGAAATCAGTTCTGAATATTCATTGGAAGGACTGATCCTGAAGCTGAAACTCCAACATTTTGGCCACCTGATGCAAAGAACTGAGTCATTGGAAAAGACCTTGAAACTGGCAAAGATTGAAGGCAGGAGGAGAAGGGGACACCAGAGGATGAGATGGTTGAATAGCATCACAGACTCGATGGACATGAGTTTGAGCAAGTTTTGGGAGCTGGTGATGGACAGGGAAGCCTGATGTACAGCAGTCCATGGGGTTGCAAGGAGTCAGACAAAACTGAGCGACTGAACTGACTAGTCTTTCCCATTCTATTGTTTAGCTCTGTTTCTCTGCATTGATCCCTTGAGAAGGTTTTCTTATGTCTCCTTGCTATTCTCTGGAACTCTGCATTCAGTTGGGTATATATTTCCCTTTCTCCTTTGCCTTTCACGTCTCTTCTTTTCTCAGCCATTTGTAAGGCCTCCTCAGACAACCATTTTGCTTTTCACATTTCTCCTTTTGGGGGATGGTTTGGATAACCACCTCCTGTGCAATGTTATGAACCACCTTCCATAGTTCTTCAGGCACTCTGTCTACCAGGTCTAACCCCTAGAATCCATTGGTCACCTCCACTATGTAATCATAAGTGATTTGATCACACCTAAATGGTCTAGTGGTTCCCCTACTTTCTTCAATTTAAGCCTGAAATTTGCCATAAGGATTTGTGCCACTCTCAGCATCATGTCTTGTTTTTGCTGACTGTATACAGCTTCTCCATCTTCAGCTGAAAAATATTTTATCAATATGATTTCAATATTGACCATCTGGTAATGTCCATATGTAGAGTCATCTGTATGTTGTTGGAAGAGGGTGTTTGCTATAACCAGTGCATAAATGGATAGCTTATATGAAATGTTAACTTCAATAGTTCTAGTAGTTACCTAGAGTTTTATGTCTTTTCCCTTTTTGACTCAAAAAATCTACAACTAAAAGTTATGGGAAAATTTATGTAATTGCTATAATTAATAGTGATTTTATTCATATTTAGTTGGCATAGACCTGTTTATCTTTGAGGAGTGACCGGAAAAAAAGGCAAAAGGAGAAAGATGTTTTACTTTTCAAGTACTTTTTAATTATGAATTCCAAATTCTATCTACCCGAATTATTGTTCTCCCCAAATATTACAGTTACTGTATCTTCATTTTTATTTCAATTGAAGACAGAATTCACATTCTACTTGATTTTCTTTTTCATCTTCTTCATACCTATGGTTTCTAACCAATAATGAATATTAGAATACGTTTAAAAAAATACTCATGTCCTGTATCCAATCCCAAAAGGATTCAAATTGAGTAAGTTAGAACCATGTCTTTAGAAAGGTCACAAGTGACTCAAAATATAATTATAGTTAAGAAGCACTATGTCTTATCTGAAATATTCTGGAATCACACATCCATTTGAAGATTCAATTAAAAAAAATAACATCTACCTAAAACAATGCACATAAATAGAAACACATGTAAAATGCAAATATACTTTCATAAAATTATACCAGAAGATGTCCTTTCACCAAGGTATTAGGCTTCCTCATTATGACTCTTAACACCTAATAGTGAATACATTTTCTCCATCTCCTTTGATCTACTCTGAACACTCTACTATCCCTCCTGTCAAACTCCCCAGACTGCTTTCCATTTGAATAACCTTTGGCTCTGTCACCTCTAGGTGTGAGTTTAAGGCCAGAGTTTATAGAAAGAGTGGAAAGTAATGCAAAGGCAAATTTTGGGACCCTTCATACTACTATTTATTGATTAAATACTACACTGGCTGAGAAAAAAAGCAGGTAAGGGAGCTCCCAGATAAAGGTGAGAAAGTTGGGAAAAGATAAATTGTTTACACCTTAACTACAGTGGTTTCTCAGCTTAGTACTAAGAATAAGGCAGATTCTTAGTGAGTAGATGATGAAAGAAAGGGTGAAGAAATGAATGAACAGCTGAAGAATTAACTGAATGAAAAAAGCAGAATTCATTTTACTTTTGTTTCCATGGCCTTAGTTTCCTCATATGTCATATGAAGGCATTAGAAGCCATTCAGATTCTCTTCCATCTGA
Organism: Giraffa tippelskirchi; assembly: GCF_054371585.1. NCBI lineage: Eukaryota > Metazoa > Chordata > Mammalia > Artiodactyla > Giraffidae > Giraffa > Giraffa tippelskirchi. The sequence goes on from NC_137278.1 coordinate 116,913,016, forward strand.
AAGGATTCCTGCAATTTTTCCTATTACTCTGAGAATAGAAGACACTATTCCCTACCAAATTATAGATCAGCAGCCCTCTTGGCAAGAGAGGGAGTGTAGAGGGATGTGTGCTACTTGGCCGTATACTATCATGTTAAGCTACAAGTTGGCAGGTAAAGTAAGCATTTGCTACTGCAGTTCTAACACTGCGATAGCTTATGGAAGAAAACACTGTTTCAACACGAAAACAAGCAAAATTTATATTACCTCAACTTCTGAAATAAAGAGGCAGATTTACGTGCCTTCACATGAAACACTGTAGAAAATAAATCATTTCTTGAAATAAGTAAGATTCACAGGAAACAATGCAGAATGCTGTCATTATATACAGAGTATATGTTGAGCATCTCCATAAAGACACCTAAGAAACTGGAAATGGTGGTTGCCTTCAAGGATGGGAAATGGGTGACAAGGAGAAATTTTGAAGGGGAATTTAATTTACACTGAATTATGACAATTTTTGAGTCCATATAATTACTCCTTGGAAGGAAAGTTATGACCAACCTAGACAGCATATTAAAAAGCAGAGACATTACTTTGTCAACAAAGGTCCGTCTAGTCAAGGTTGTGGTTTTTCCAGTGGTCATGTATGGATGTGAGAGTCGGACTATAAAGAAAGCTGAGTGCTGAAGAATTGATGCTTTAGAACTGTGGTGTTGACGAAGACTCTTGAGAGTCCCTTGGACTGCAAGGAGATCCAACCAGTCCATCCTAAAGGAGATCAGTCCTGGGTGTTCATTGGTAGGACTGATGTTGAAGCTGAAACTCCAATACTTTGGCTACCTCATGCGAAGAGTTGACTCATTGGAAAAGACACTGATGCTGGGAAGGATTAGGGGCAGGAGAAGGGGACGACAGAGAATGAGATGGTTGGATGGCATCACTGACTCAATGGACATGGGTTTGGGTGGACTCTGGGATTTGGTGATGGACAGGGAGGCCTGGGGTGCTGCGATTCACGGGGTCGCAAAGAGTCGGACACAACTGAGCGACAGAACGGAACTGAACTGAATGTGCATATATTGCCTATCTGTAAAACATTACTGAAGTGAAACAAAATACCGTATTAGTGAAGACGCAAATAAAACCTCCTAAGTTTTAGTTACCAGTGGAATTTTATTTTAAATGCAGTGATGCGGTCTGTGAATATATTCCATAGCAGATGAAGAATATTTGGCCAAAATAAATCAATGGATACAACATGTACACTACCTCTTCTCTTTTGCTGCTTTACCCATCATTATTTTTAAAATATGACCAATATAGTGGTTTCTGCTGCTGCTGCTGCTGCTGCTGCTAAGTCGCTTCAGTCGTGTCCGACTCTGCACGACCCCATAGATGGCAGCCTACCAGGCTCCACCGCCCCTGGGATTCTCCAGGCAAGAATACTGGAGTAGGTTGCCATTTCCTTCTCCAGTGCATGAAAGTGAAAAGTGAAAGTGAAGTCGCTCAGTCGTGTCCGACTCTTAGCGACCCCATGGACTGTAGCCCACCAGGCTCCTCCATCCATGGGATTTTCCAGGCAAGAGTACTGGAGTGGGGTGCCATTGCCTTCTCCAATATAGTGGTAGGAAAGTTAAATAAAATCTTTTTAACTATATGACACTCAATGGAGTTCTGCTTCATCCAACCTCATATATACAACAGTTTCATAGAAATCATCATAACTTTTCTACACTTCAGAGACAATACCGATCCAGCAAGCAGTCACCTCTGCATGTGATTTCCTGGGACACCATAAGTATTTTTCCAAGAATTGTGAGATTACATTGTTATTGTTGTTGTTTAGCTGCTCAGTCTTGTCTGACTCTTTTGTGATCTCATGGACTGTAGCCCACCAGACTCTTCTGTCCATGGGATTTCCCAGACATGAATACTGGAGTGCATTGTCATTTCCTTCTCCAGGGGATCTTCCCAACCCAGGGATTGAACCTACATCTCCTGAATTGTAGGTCAGTTCTTTACCACTGAACCTCCTGGGAAGCCCGTGAGACTATATTAGACACCATTTAACCATAATACTCTCCTTTTCTTTTGTCCCTAACGTGGTGGTAATTCTGTTAATCTATTAATCCCACTTGGAATGTGATGATTAATTATTATGAAATGCCTAAGTGCTGACAGAGGTGCAAGACTATCCCATTCAGGTAGCACAAGAAAAATTGTGAGGGAAACAAACATCATTTTTGAACTTTATTTGTTGCTTAAAATGTAATGCCATACAATTTTAACAATCACTTAAAAAAGGATTTATATTTGCATAAAACAGAAGCAAAACAGAAAGATATGAAATAAAATGCCATCTTGCTTCAAGTTTTCAAATCAGTACTTAGAGTACTAATATATAGCTATGTACACTGCAAGTATATTATAGAAATATACTATGAGTAATCTTGAAACCACAATAAATATCAAGTAGGTTTTTAGGCACACGGCATAGAAAAATGCAGAATCAGCATAATTCTTGAGAGTGCTGAGTGACTCATTCTTAGATCATTTTCACATACATGTATTTTACACAAAATATACACCCATCACACACATGATCCCCAGTCACTTCTGAATTTCACCTTTCATCCCAGCATCAGTGCCTTCTTATTCTTTGATACTATTGCTCTATACAGCTATTACATAAGAAAATACTTTGCAGTTTTCTTCAACTAATAGCCTAAGAAGGTATCAATGCTACCAAAATAAGTGCAGTCTATCTACATGATATGATCATGGAAGTGTGCTCAGTGGCACCAGCTTACAGAACTGTTCATTTTAATCCTAGGGGTTACCCTGAAGGCAAACAATCAATTTTGAAGTCTACCATTTTTGAGTTGCCCATAGCATGACATCCAGAAATTGTTAGAAACTGAGGTAACACCTGTTGTTTTTTTTTAGAGATAGGAATCCCTGGAAAAGAAAAATGCCAGAAGTATTTTTAAAACTTCCGACCAATGTGGACCTCAGTCAGTTATTGTACGCTTTGTCTGTGACTCTTTCTGCTCAAATGTAAACAGAAGAATCCAAAGGAATGGTCAAACTAAATTTACCCTTACCATTAGGATTAAAGATCACAGCCATGGAACACCTGAGATCGCCCTCTGATAAGCGAAGTCTGACGCTTCTCTTAGTAGAGCCAATGTTCATTAATAAAAATGAACCAAATAACACTCACTGATTTCTGTCCCCCCGCCCCCCCACCTCCAGCTACAAGTCAGATTCCGGCATGTCTGGCATGTCTGCCATCAAGTACCCTATCCCATAGCGTCCGTTGGGAGCTGTATCCAGAGTTGGCGATCCACTCTGTTTTCGATAAATATTTTTACCAAAATTTGGAGAGGACATCTCACTTGATATCTTGCCATGAATGAGGCTTGCATCATCTCCCTCTAAGTTTACAGGCTCCTTCAGGACCCTTCCTCTCTTATAGGTCACAGATGCTAAATTACCAGAACTATCATCTATCAGGTTGCAGCGGCGGATGATGAAGACAACCGGGACTGGCAGTATTGCCAGGACCATCAGGGAGATACAGATGACCATCCCCCATGTTGGGTAGCTCAGAAATTTCTCAGATGCCTGTTAGAGTCAAAAAATAATTATTAATCATCTAGAGTTCTCTGCAGGATCACTAAAAAAAATTATATTTATCTCAGGTTTATAAGCAAAGAATCTGGGCTAGTCTTGTGACTGATTAATAAATTGCTGTGGAAGTGACAGTAAGCAACTTCTAAGGAGAAGCCTGATGATTTCTGCCTCTGTGTCTTAGATGCTGCCCTGAGCCCATAATGTCTGGAAGAAGTCAAGAATGAAAGCTCACACAGAGAGAGCCCAGCTCTCCGAGTTTAGTCAACTGCCTGGGTTGATTCAAGGAAGACCCAGAGAAGAATCGTCCAGCTTATCCACACAACCCTAAGAAATAATAAGTCAGCACTGCTTTCAGTCATTAAATTGTGGGTCATTGTTACCAAGCAATGGATATGTGTTATATGTGCCACATTATCTTTCTGCTGCTGCTGCTAAGTCGCTTCAGTCATGGCCGACTCTGTGCGACCCCATAGACGGCAGCCCACCAGGCTCCACCGTCCCTGGGATCCTCCAGGCAAGAACACTGGAGTGGGTTGCCATTTTCTTCTCCAATGCATGCATGCATGCTAAGCCACGTCAGTAGTGTCCGACCCTGTGCGACTCCATGGACAGCAGCCCACCAGGCTCCTCCGTCCACACAATTCTCTAGGCAAGAATACTGGAGTGGGTTGCCATTTCCTTCTCCACATTACCTTTCTAGAATCTGAAATTAAATTTTGAACTACATTTGTCCCCAAGGGTTTTGATAAAGGATAGCAGACTTAGGCATGAATTTAGTTGTTGTTATATAGAATTAGTGACCATAGAATAAAAGACAGAGGTAGCTCTAAAAATTAAGCATTCTGATTTTCTAATAGATAATATATATCTTGTGATTGCATTACGATGTAGCAGCTTGAGAACATAAACTGAATATTCACGGCTACTAGAAGGCAGTTATAGCAAAACTCTACTTCAATATTTATTTAAATTATGTTACATGGTTGATGCATATTTGCATTGGTATAGAGTGTCTCAGATATGATTTCACAAATTTAAGCAGGAAAAATTATTTCTGGTGGTTTCATCAATATGTTCTCTAGCATCAAAAGCCTAAATGATTATTAGTCCATCTATGGTGATGTGGATAAAATTACTTTAATGAGGTCCAAGTCAATGTTTCTTATGTACTAAAAATATTCACTACAAATAAAAAAACATACATATTTGTGGCCAAACAAAACATAAATCTTAAGATCCCTGCATAAAAGCAGTACCACCCATTAAACAGCAAACTATATTGAAAAAAGTGAAAGCCGAAAACCTCTAAAGTGACATTTTGTGTATTCTTTTATCTGACTTTCTTCTTTTTATTTTACCTTATCTTCCATCCATGCATTATAGCCAGGAGGACTTAATCCCATATTCACAATGCTAGCAATTAGCAGTGATAACAGCATTAGAGGAGAAATATATTTCCACATATAGTAGTAATATCTATTGGGAGCAAAGCCCAGCATATCCTTTAGGTCTTCCATAAACCTAAATAGAAAGAAAGAATTTAATTATTCCTCGAGTTAAGGTAGCTATATTAAAATATGCTAAATTAAATGTCCTTTAAAATGTGCATTATATCAATGGTTTGACCAGGGTTAAACATGATACCCTATGACACTTTATACTGAATCTAAAAGTCATACTGGAAGATGACTTATCAATTAAGAACATTTATAATGTAAAATGGAACCAGTGTACTGTACTTTTCACTTGGAAGAAGTCTCCTTAAGCCAATTATTGAAAAGTCTCCTCCAACTGATGACCTTCCATGCTATGAACAAAATACTTGCAATACATTAAAATTTCCTTGTTTCTCTTTCTTTTTTTTTTTTTTTGTAATTTAGAGATAATTACCTCACATCATCCAATCCAACTGATTCAAACATTCATTTCTGTTTTCAGTCTGGTGTCATTTAATTGAAAGAGGGTCCACACATTATGATTCTTTGATTTTTTTTTTCTCAAGTCCTTTTTTCATCTCTGCTAAGTGCCTCCTACATCTCTATCATTTCTATCATTCTTTTTTAAATGAGCTGGGCACTCTGTCCTGTTGTTTCCCAGTTAAGATTTTGCTTTAATAATTGCATCCCTATACTGTTGGCTTCGCAAGTGCATCGGATCCTTCTATTTCCGGTGAATTAGCACTTAGATTGAGTATTGATTAGACTTATGTGTTTGATTTTTGAAGTCAAGTTATTGACACATTATTTACCTGAAATAAGACTTGCTTTTTTTTTTTTTCTTTTTTGGCTGCATGGCTGGTGGGATCTTATTTCCCAGAACAGGGATCAAACCTGAGGCCCCAGAAGTGAGAGCACTAAGTCCTCACCACCTAACCACCAAGGAATTCCCCAGATTCACACCTTACAGATGTATGATGTTAACACTGTCAGGTGCATGTCTCCATTACATTCTAGTTTATATCCTTTAATATTTAACTCGAGATAAAATATGTACTGCCCATCCACCAGTCTTGTACTAATGTTTCTGTAGACTTTTTGGTTGTCTAAAGCTAGTTTTCCAGTAGATTCTTAGAAAAGGGATCACAGTAAATATATTCCCTAATTTCTTGCGTGTTTAAAATTATTTGTGGTCACTATATTTGAATGTCAGGTCAGCTGAATTTAAAATCTGTAGTTTACATTTTCTTTCTTCAAAAATCATAAATATGTCTATGTAAGATTGTTACAAAAATTTTGTTGACTATTAGACTTTTCTATTGTAAATATTTGTTTTGTACTGTTTTTTTACCTGCATGCTTTTTTTTGTTTTTCTTTTTCCTCCAAGTAACATCCTAGGCTTTGTCTTGGTGTCAGCTTTATGTCTGTTTTTTCCAACTATATATCATTTGCCCTTTCGACATTCAAGTTATTTGCTTCGGTAAGTTTCCTTAATTACAGTTTTTGAGTTATTTTCCAGCCACTGCTTTTAGAGGTCCTCATTGTACAAATGTTGAATCATCTTTGCTTAACTGCTGTTTCTATTCATTTTCTTATCCTTGGTTATTTCTTTTTGATTTTAAAAAGTATTCCTCCTTTCTAGCTTCTAATTCTCGAGGAGATATATATTGTACTTATTGTTTTTGTTTTAATTTGACTTCATTTATTAAGTGATTTTCTGTTATCCACAATTATTTCCTGAGTACAATCACCTCTGTTTTCAAATCTCCCTTGTCTCTAATTATTATATTTCTCAATTTTAAAATAACTGATATATGCTATTCTTTTGTGGCTTCTATCATTTTTCAACATTCATTTCAACTTCATTTTGAAATATTATTAGTTTTCCATCTGTTTTGCTTGTGTGGATTTGTTATCTGAAGGAATATTATTCTGCTCCTTTCTGTTTTTTTCAATGGCCTTTTTTTATGATTTAACCACATTTAAGTGAAATCAAATTTCCTGAATTTTGGAGAGGGAAGGATAGATGGGCATTGCTTCATTATTTTTTAAAAAATTTATTTACTTATTTTTGGCTGCATTTGGGTCTTTGGTGCTGCACGGACTTTCTCTAGTTGTGGCGAGCAGTGACGACTAGTTGCAGTGTGTGGGCTTCTCCTTCTTGTTGTGGAGCAGACTCTACAGTGTGTGGGCTCAGTAGTTGTGGCATACAGGGTTAGCTGCCCCATGGCATGCAGGATCTTCCTAGACCAGGGATTGAAACTGTGTCCCCTGCATTGGCAGGCAGGCTCTCAACCACAGGACCAACCAGGGAAGCCCCTCCTCTCTATTTTTGCAAAGTAATCAAAAAAGGCAGCCTCCAAGAATATATAATGGAGAAAAGACAATCTCTTTAACAAATAGTGCTCGGAAAACTGGTCAACCACTTGTAAAAGAATGAAACTAGAACACTTTCTAATACCATACACAAAAATAAACTCAAAATGGATTAAAGATCTAAACATAAGACCAGAAACTGTAAAACTCCTATAGGAAAACAGGCAAAACACTCCACGACATAAATCACAGCAGGATTCTCTATGACACACCTCCCAGAATATTGGAAGTAAAAGTAAAAATAAACAAATGGCACCTAATTAAACTTAAAAGCTTTTGCACAACAAAGGAAACTATAAGCAAAGTGAAAAGACAGCCTTCAGAATGGGAGAAAAGAATAGCAAACGAAGCAACGGACAAAGAATTAATCTCAAAAATATACAGGCAACTCCTCCAGCTGAATTCCAGAAAAATAAAAGACCCAATCAAAAAATGGGCCAAAGAACTAAACAGACATTTCTCCGAGGAAGACATACAGATGGCTAACAAACACATGAAAAGATGCTCAACATCACACGTTATCAGAGAAATGCAAATCAAAACCACAATGAGGTACCATTTTACGCCAGTCAGAGTGGCTGCTATCCAAAAGTCTACAAGCAATAAATGCTGGAGAGGGTGTGGAGAAAAGGGAACCCTCTTACACTGTTGGTGGGAATGCAAACTAGTACAGCCATTATGGAGAAGAGTGTGGAGTTTCCTTAAAAAACTGGAAATAGAACTGCCATATAACCCAGCAATCCCACTGCTGGGCATACACACTGAGGAAACCAGAATTGAAAGAGACACGTGTATCCCAGTGTTCATCACAGCACTGTTTATAATAGCCAGGACATGGAAGCAACCTAGATGTCCATCATCAGACCAATGGATAAGGAAGCTGTGGTACATATACACAATGGAATATTACTCAGCCATTAAAAAAGAATACATTTGAATCAGTTCTATTGAGATGGATGAAGTAAGCCAGAAAGAAAAACACCAATACAGTATACTAATGCATATATATGGAATTTGAAAGATGGTAACGATAACCCTATATGTGACACAGAAAAAGAGACACAGGTGCATAGAACAGTCTTATGGACTCTGCAGGAGAAGGTGAGGGTGGGATGATCTGAGAGAATAGCATTGAAACATGTATATTATCATAAGTGAAAGAGAACGCCAGTCCAGGTTCAATGCATGAGACAAGTGCTCAGGGCTGGTGCAACAGGATGACCCAGAGGGATGGGACGGGGAGGGAGGTGGGAGGGGGTTCAGGATGGGGAACACATGTAAACCCATGGCTGATCCATGTCAATATATGACAAAAACCACTACAATATTGTAAAGTAATTAGCCTCCAACTAAAATAAATAAATCAATTAAAAAATAAAAAAAATAAAAACATAAAAAAAAAAGGCGGCCTCATAATTTCTCAGTTGTTTTTTTTTTAACCTCTGCTCTCTTTCTCACATTTACTTGGAGTTCCTTTTCCAACGCCTCTACTACCGGTCTCCTGCTCAGCTCAGGTTTTGCTCCCACCACTTTGCTTTCAGTGCAGAGCTTTATCTTGGTAGAGAACTTTGGGTTGTTCATTCCAAGATTTTAGAGACCAGATTGTTCCAGCACTGATGGTCTTGTTGTGTTTGGATCCCTCTGCATTCTGCTAAACAAGGGCAAAGATACTATTTCTCCCGGTTTAGCTCACTATCTTCAGGTTAATCAGCCTACCACACACTGCAGAGAGGACCTGGGGGTGAGTAGAGAGCGGTCAGAGGCCCAGCTGTGTATCCTCCACCATCACCCACATGGATGTGATACCGCACAGGTTCTGTGGCTGCCAGTGGTTTGTCCCAACCTTTCAGATTTGAGGGTTCACGGGAATATCTTCTTTCCAGTGTCCATGGGTATTTGGTTTCGCTTTCTAGTCATTCTTTTTCTCCTTCATTTTAAAAAGGAAACTTGGGGAAATGCAATCTATGCAGCCATCACTTTTAGCATCACAGGATCTTCCTTCTCATTTTCTCTCAATCACATTTCTTCCTAATCTCTTAACCCAGGGATCAAATCCAGGTCTCCTGTAGTGCAGGCAGATTCTTTACCAACTGAGCTACAGGGAAGCTCATACAATATTTCTTTTTCTGCATTTGAATTTGCTAACTCAAACGTTTAGGTTTTGGAAGGCTTCTTTCTCTCAACCCTGTCTCTGGAAAATTAGGTAAGCATGGCAGATGACAGAGCAGAACTGAGTGAGCTAATGACACTACTGAAGGTGAACAGGAGGAACATAAGATTCCTGCAGACATTTAAAGGAGGGAAAAGTAATTAAATAAGAGCATTTTGAACAGAAGAATTCTAATTGTGCTCCTTGGACAAGATACGAGCTTTAGAGACCAACAGATCTGGTTTCAAATCATACCTCCATAATTTCTAAATGTATATCTTAGTCCTTCTGAACTTCATTTTTGGCATTCTCAAGAAAGATAATATCCATCTTGGAGAGTTATTGTTAGGCTTATAGACAACATATGCAAAGCACACTATCTTACAAACAGCAGAAATTTATAGATTAAGTATTATTAGTAATATTATTCCTCTTGTTGTTAATAATGATTATTATTTAGGAACTACTAAAAAGAAATATTTACCACTATGCCTATTGTAAATGATGAACAATATAAATGGAAAACTAAGTTATGATTCTACTGATCCATAGGTCAGTCCAATAATAATATCAAATTCCAATGCAGTGCGGGTGAGGAGTTGAGGGTAGCTCAGTAGACTATAGAAATATCTAGTTTTGAAATTAAAGTTAAAAGCCCTGGCTCTACAACTAAGATACTGTGTCCTCCTATACAAGGCAGGCCAATTTTACATCTGTGATATGAGTAATATTAGTCACCACAGAATACTGTTATGAGGATTAAGACAATACATATAGTAGTCCCCTGATGATTAGTGATGTCGACAACTTTTCATGTATCTGTTGATCATCTGTATATATTCTTTGGAAAAATTCTGGTCCTTTGTCCATTGTTTAATTGACTTGTTTTTTTTTTTTTTTTTTGCTACTGAGTTATAAGTCCTTATACATTGTGGATATTAACCCCTTATTGGATATTTGATTTGCAAATATTTTTCTCATTCAATAGATTATCTTTTTATTTTCTTGATCATTTCTTTGGCTACACTGTAGTAATACTCCACGGAGTCGCAAGAGTCGGACACAGCTTAGCAACTAAACAATATACAGCTATTACTACTACTGCTATTTAGTACATGATCATTAAATGTAAGTTTCCCTATCTTTCCTTGCCTGGAGCTTTTAACAGTAATAAAATATTCTCTAAGTTTTGTCACAAAGCTCACTCAGTACAATAATGTTCTTTATGTTGTTGAAGAGGACTCTGGTCCTCATTCAGTGAACTTATTCCTGCATCAGAGAAACCTCTAATAAGCTTGATGGTCTTATTGCCTTAATCCATACATGCTAACTGAAGACGACAAATTTAAAGGATATTGGACAAGGCCTCCAGAAATGTTTTTCACTGAGATTACTCTAATGCTTCATTTCACACAAGTTTACATACTTTTCAGACCAAGCAGGTATATAATTTAAAGATTTAAGCATCTAGTGAATTCAAGTCATGACTCCATAAATATGTTATATATAGTGAATGCTGTATATATCTTGAAGCAGTGATATATATATACATATGTATATATATATATATATATATCTTCCCAAAATGGTCCTGTTACACAAAACATTGTGTAACATGATAAAATAAGGCATTTTATAGCATAACAAAATAAAATCCTTCTTATAAAACAGGTTGTGAACATAATTAGAAGTATAGACTTTGCTGCTGCTAAATCGCGTCAGTCGTGTCCGACTCTGTGTGACCCCATAGACGGCAGCCCACCAGGGTCCTCCGTCCCTGGGATTCTCCAGGCAAGAATACTGGAGTGGGTTGCCATTTCCTCCTCCAGCGCATGAAAGTGAAAAGTGAAAGTGAAGTCGCTCAGTCGTGTCCGACTCTTCACAACCCGATGGTCTGCAGCCTACCAGGCTCCTCTGTCCATGGGGTTGTCCAGGCAAGAGTACTGGAGTGGGGTGCCATTGCCTTCTAAAAATGGGCTTTTGTGGTGGCTCAAATGGTAAAGAACCTGCCTGCAATGCAGGAGACCTGGGTTCAATCCCTAGGTTGGGAAGATCCTCTGGAGGAGGGCATGGCAACCAACTCCGGTATTCTTGCCTGGAGAATCCCCATGGGCAGAGGAGCTTGGTGGACTACAGTCCATGGGGTCACAAAGAGTCGGACACCACTGAGTAACTAAACACAGCACAGCACAAAAACGGCTATAAATCCCAGCTCTGCCTCTGTTCGGGTGTGTGACGAGCAAGTCACTTGGTGTCTCACTAAGCCTGCATTTTCTTATGTGTGAAATGGAGATAACAATGGCTCAAAACAATTTAACAGGATTCTTGGAACTTAGCCAATATACACAAGCTCTTAGAAGTTCCTATTTGATAACCAGAATTAAATCAAAGCTCCAGAATCCTAAACCTCATTATCATCAACACCATTCTATCTCATCACCTAATAAGGAGATGTACTTTGTTAAAACTGTTGAATGGAGAAGAGCCTGCAAAAGATTTGATTTTTGTAGCAAGGAAGTTTTTTCTTCCAGTCATTTCTCTCCTCTTCTAAGTGAGATACATATTAACAATTAGTCTTTCCAAAGCAGAGATGTAAAATGGATGCATAAGAGAATATACTTACTTATCTATGCCATAAACAAAGGATACGGCAATATTCTCCAAAATGACGACAATTAGCAGAGGCAGGGTTGCAGAATAGTCATCAAACATTGTAACAAAGTAGTTTCCAGAGCGCTGCACAAATATCAGGCCAATACAAAATGCCAGAAGACAGCAGATAACTGAACAAAAGGAATAAATTAAAAAAAATAAGACCTTGTCAGAATCAAGTCTTTTAAACTGCAATATAAATTATTATATGCACTTTGTTTCTAAGTTGTCAATAATATGAATAGGATACTTTTCCTGATACCATGGAATATATTGGGAATTAGTTACCTGAATTTAGCCCTATATTTAATATGAATTCATTGTAGGACAGTAACTCAATTCATCTCCTTGAGTCTGTGGAAATGTATGTACCAAGCACAAATAACAAACAAGGCAAAACAGAGAAGATAATAAAAGTATAAATCTCCAAACCCATGTCTCATTATTAATAGAAAAGTGACCTTTTCAGGCAGCAAATGTTCATAGGTCATTTCTACTTTTAATAATGTTTTCTAGTTTTGGAAGCAATATTGAAATTGCAAATTAATCATGAGATGAATGTGCCTTATAAGACTGTGATAACATATATTTTTTATTTGATTGAAATATGATTATTCTTAAAGCATAGACCCCTTAGCAGTAACTCATACTCTACCTTGATATTGCCTGGGCAGATGAACTGGAAATACAGTTATGACAGGGTTGGGCAACCAAATTCTCCAATTAATTAAGAAAAATAGTCTAAAAGGAGTTTCTGTAGGAGTATTGCAGAAAGATGCAGAAACTTCCAACCAGATACCATTACTATAGAAATTTAGAGAGCATTCTGGAATCCGTTTACTATTCATATATTTTTGTTAGACTCTTTATTCTCTCATGTGTGTTAGTAGAGAAGCCCTCAAATACAAGAGATGACTGGGCTGTCTTTCTCAACTCCCTATCAGCAGAAGTGAGTAAAAATGACAGAAGTGGGGCAGGTGGAGGCAGTTCAGAAGGAGAGAAAACAGGCATGTCTGGGTTCCATCCAATGGGGGTTCCCTAGCAATCTCAATAAGTATGGGTTAAATTAAGCCATTTCCTTCATCTTGTGAGTGCTAGGCTAGTGGTATGAGTTACATCATCCATAAGTAAATATTATATATAAACACATCAGGTAGAAAAGGAAAAGCATTAAGAGCATTCACTTGGAGTCTAACACATATTGAAATATTTAAATGCTTGTCACAGCAAATCATAGTCAAAGTCTCAGGATGGAAGTAGCAGAGCTTAGATTTGAACCATGGCCTGTATCACACTCACTCTCGCCTAATTGCATCATAGTATAAGTGGGAAGAAAGTGTACTCTAGGTGGTACAGACACTGAGAGCTTCGCTGATGAGGTGAGAGGAACAGACAATACGTAACTTAGATCTAAGTCCTACTGTCATATCAAAGGAGACAAAAACATTTGACAAAGGTGATAGGGGAACATTTCCTCAAAGTAAATGACTTGAAGTACAAGTATGATCCCAAAATACAGGTAAAGGGAGTAGAGAGTATATTCCTCTTTACTCTGATCTACTAAGTCTTCTTCCACTGGGAGTTGGCAAATACGCCCATGTGTCCCCCCCCCCCCCACACACACACACTATTGCTGTTCCCTTAATTTTGCCAGGCCTCTTATATCAGGAGGGTTGAGATACAGGGCAAGATGAGGAAAGCAGCAAAGATGACAGTTATTTAGTCTGTATGTCAGAGGATATTGATAGCCTTAAAATAAATAGAAACTGCAGAAGCAGAGTGTGCCTTTCAGGAAAAGGAAGAGACATTTCTCATTTGTATCCAACTGAATTAAAGAAATCTAGATGTAAGTATCTGACAAACTGCTGAAATTGTTTAGAGGCACACTAAGCAGAGCAATGAGTGATAAGGGTACATATGCATTGGAGAGTTATTGACACGTAAATGACTACTGAATCTTTCAGAGCTAAGAACAGAGCCTGGGGGGGAGCTTGTGCACCACTGGCCAGCATTCAAGATCATCTGTATATTTTTTTCCAATTAATTTTTGCGTCACTTACCAACACTGTTGCTGTACTCTGGTCTGGCAGCTTCCTTGCTGCTTTCTTTGTCTCTGTTTGGGTGTGCTTACTAACTAAAACTATCCTCTGACCTCTGAGAAGACCGTTGCCCTGTCTCATTCAATTTCCATGCCTTCTGCTGATAGTTCCCTCATATATTTAGATGATCTTTGCTGCTTCTTAATTTGTAGAACATGTAAAGTCTTTATCATGCTGTCATTATATTACATAATACAAGTTTTATCTACCCATGTTGATTTTAATTATCAGTCCTATTCTGTTTAGACGGAGAAGGCAATGGCACCCCACTCCAGTACTCTTGCCTGGGAATTCCCATGGACTGAGGAGCCTGGCAGGCTACAGTCCATGGGGTCGCTAAGAGTCGGACACGACTGAGTGACTTCACTTTCACTTTTCCCTTTCATACACTGGAAAAGGAAATGGCAACCCACTCCAGTATTCTTGCCTGGAGAATCCCAGGGACGGAGGACCCTGGTGGGCTGCCGTCTATGGGGTCGCACAGAGTCGGACATGACTGAAGCGACTTAGCAGCAGCAGCAGAAGCATTCTGTTTAGAGGAGAGGTTCTCCTACATGTCTGCATCTCTGTTGTAATTTCTCTTATATCCTTGGTATCCCTCAAATGCAAGGACGATGCAATACACAGCCAGTACTTTAATAACTGCTTGCAGATTGGACTTATTAACAACCGTCAATATTGATAAATCATGTTATTATCTTTCCTTCCTAGATATATTAGCTTCTATCAGGCTACAATTGCTATTTCATATGAAAACTAAATTTAGATTTGTCAATGTCAGCTATACACTTTTGAAAAATCCAATGATCTGAACTTTTTTTTATAATTATTGACTTGAATACAAAATTATACATGAACATTCTTTGACTTTTTTCTAGTACCAGCACTTCATAATGACATTACTACTAATAAAGAGCAATATAATAAATGATAACTAATAAGTAGTTAATAATAATATGATCTACATTTTCATTTGCATATTATATAAATTAATCCCTAAACAACAAATACTTCTGAGACATATTAATAAGTGGACTTTAAAAATAAACACTTTTCCTATTTCCATCTCTGATCAGTCACCAAGAGTAAAATGACCTGCTATCAGTTCAATGAAAAGTCAAATACATAAAAGCTCACCGGTGAGGATTTCTTTCCTCACTTTGAATGTGTCCACAACAGGTGTGATGATCCCTTCAATGGTTCCAAACATGCTGCCAAGCCCTAGATTCACCAGCATGAGGAAGAACATCACTGACCAGAAGGGAGATGCGGGGAAATGTGTCATCGCTTCTGTAAAGGCAATAAAAGCTAAACCAGTCCCCTGAACAGCCTGTAAGATATATAGAATAACCATGTTAGTCAGAGCCATGTGCAGTGCTGGCTATGCATATGAAAAGGCAGGGAAACTCTGAATAATACGGGGCAGTTACTGGAAATAAGCACACTGATATCACCATGCTGTCTCCTAAGAAATGTGCCTCTAAACAAAATTCAGGGTGATCATGTTATCTCATAAAGACCATAAATAGAGCCAACATTTAAAAATTTAAGAGTAAGTTATTATTTAAATCTTTCCTTATGGAATTTAAGATTGTTGTGTTAATGATGGCTTCATCTGTAACTTCCTGCACACGATTCTTTATGTTTAGTCTCAGGTACCTTTAGCTATCTTAAAGCAAGTGATTAATGGCCAATTTCTTCATTATATTTTCCTTTTTGGTAAAGTAAAGAGAAGGTGACAATTTATGCAAGGCTATTTATTCACATTCCCTTATATTGTGTTTATTCAAATATATGACAGTGGCTAGAAAAAGGACTTAATCATGACTTAAAAAACACAACTATTAAGATGGGAAATATTATTTATGTGTCCAAACAATTATGCAATATGTAAATAGTCATCATAATTCAAGTTTTATGTTAAGTATTATACCAGCAAATATATCTAATTTCATTTTCTATGTGAAAATCACCTTATTTATATTCATATTTTAAATTATTATGGCTTCATCAGTGAAACTACTTTTTAAAGTAAAGCAAACCTTTTTGATTTAAGAAAATATGCTCTCAGAGAGTGTTTTGAAATAAAGATGAATTTTGAAACAGCATGCCCTTCCACAGGCATTTTAAAGGTCCTTTTCCTAAAAGAAGTCTTCTGCGTAAGGCATATTTTAAGTTAATGAGAATTGTTTTAGTGCTTAAACATAGACTACTAACTTTATTGAGCTCATCTTCAATTTGACAGGCATTGAGATGAAGCTCAGGAAACTCTTCTTCTTTCACTTTTTGAATGATGTCATAAACTAAGTCATAATCTTCTGCAGTAATAGCTGAAAAGTTGATATGATGGGGAATAATATCTTGACTAATGTTGCCCATTTTCACAAGTTTGATGATCATTTCTGAATTTCTGAAAAGTAAAACAGCATTAATAAACACTTGTGGGTTTGGGGAAGAGATTTTTTTCAGATACAATTATACTATCAAATCTAAAGGAAATTAATGATCATACTCTGCAATGCATTTCTCATTTATGACATTTGCTTTGAAGCCCAGAACTGCAAACACCACCAGTGTTGCCAGGATAGAAGTAAAAAAATTGATGAAGGACACCAGAACGGCATCAAAGTGGCAGTTGTTGTCTCTCTTGTTATAGCTTGAAAAGGCGATGACGCCACCGAATCCCAGACCTAAGGCAAAGAACACCTGAGCTGCAGCTTCTCTCCACACCTTCGGCTCCAGCATGATTTCAAGCTGTTTAAAATTAAACAGAACAGAGGTCAGCTGCAAAACATTATTTCTCAACAATCTACAAGGAATCGATTCTGTTTAAATATATCATAAAGCTGCTGCTGCTGCTGCTGAGTCACTTCAGTCATGTCCGACTCTGTGAGACCCCATAGATGGCAGCCCACCAGGCTCCCCCATCCCTGGGATTCTCCAGGTAAGAACACTGGAGTGGGTTGCTGTTTCCTTCTCCAATGCATGAAAGGGAAAAGTGAAAGTGAAGTCACTCAGTCGTGTCTGACTCTTAGCGATCCCATGGACTGCAGCCTGCCAGGCTCCCTCCGTCCATGTGATTTTTCCAGGCAAGAGTACTGGAGTGGGTTGCCATTGCCTTCTTCGATATCATAATGACACACATCCAAAGATAATTCAAAACAAGGATTATCTGTTCTTAAGGAGAAAGAACAAATTTTTCATTGAGGAATTATACAAGGAAAATGAATAAGAAAGGCCATAGACTATTGAACCTTTAGATGGAGATGTTACTTACATGGAGAAAAAAGTCATATGGGGAATTTTAAATATCTTTAGGACAAATCAAAGAATATTTGAGAGAGAAATGAACTATCTTCACTTATTTCTGTCTTTGTTTTCTTTCCAAAGCAACATAAACCAGTTAGCCATAAAAGTTATAAATTTTATTTAACTAATGCCCTAAGTTTTGTGTTTTCTGGTGAAGTCTAACAGCCAAAGTAGGTAATAATTATAAGCTGGGTAGAGTTGAACTATTTGTACTTTGCATATTCACATAGGTATTATTCTTTCATTTAGTAGTTTCCTGAAAGCTTTTCCTTTGAAAATTGAAGTAATTCAACCATATAATCTATAAAGACCCTTTCAGATCCAGAGTTCTAAAGTTTGGAATCTGTGCTGAACATATTTTTCAAGTAACTCTGCTTTACTTCTTAAACCATTATCACTGTATGTAAATAAACCTTTTAAATGGCACAATTAATATTAGCCATATTGGGCAAAGACCTCAATAAACAGTTAACTCTGATTTCAGTAACAGTAGTACTTAAATTGGTATTTTATCTCTTTTCACCTTTGCAATGAAATTGCCTTTATTGGGAACAAAGCCAGATGTGGTTAAGAACATGACTTCCATAGACAGTCATTTAATAATCTAAAAATAGTGCATCCTAGGGTAAGTTGCCTGTCCACTCTGAGTTTAACTTTTCTCAACTGAAAGATGAGAGTAACAAAGCATGTAAATACTACTCATCACATTGCCTACCACACTGAGTCCTCAATAACTGCTAATATATGGATTATAGTAACAGCTACGCTGATAAGCATTAGAAAAGCCCCTGATGCTGGGAAAGACTGAGGGCAGGAGGAGAAGAGGGTGACAGAAGATGAAACGGCTGAATGGCATCACTGACTCAACGGTCACGAGCAAACTCCAGGAGATAGTGAAGGACAGGGAAGCCTGGCATGCTGCGGTCCATGAGGTCTCAAAAGAGTTGGACACAATCAGCAAATGAAAACCGAACTCATTCAACTGTCTATCTCTACTTTTCCACTAGATGGCAGACAATACCTATTTACTAAAGACATTCTGATTATTTCCAATTCAGAAATTAAATCCGCATTGACTGAGAATATTCAGTGAGAATACTTTCTCCCTTACATAAACAACTTTAAAGGAAATTGACAACTTTTTATTGTTATTATATTAACTATCACATCCTAAAGTGGCCTAATAACAATCTTATCAATAGTCCAAAGTGAGCTGAAGAAGTAATTCACTATATTTTAATAATTATTTCCAGTTCTGGTTTAAAATGTTTACCAAGTATTGCAGTTTTAAACATGGGGACCATGTAAAAGTGTCATATTCAAGTATCTAGATTCTAAAATATCTATTTAAATCAAATATTTAGAATCATGTCACAGTTACCAACCTAGAGAAAGGTGATATTCCAGGAATTCACACCAAAGCTAGTTGTTTTAAACTCAGAAAACTTTTTTTTTATATTGTAAAAGAGAAATATTTGTGGTAACTAAGTATGGCCCATTTGGTGGCTGATTTAGATGATAATATAGCTGAAATTCATAAATGTGAACTAATTATTCACTGAGGAATTCCAACAACTCTTCAGGACTTTTGAACAACAGAAGAGGAGCAGATCACAATGTCAACGTTTTTGCTACTTGAGAATGAACAGAACCCAACTTGGAACCAGATACTCAAAAAACACAGCCTCTTTTTCACAGGAGTGACAATTTCAGGGAGGCTAAAATCTTCTCCCCAAGTCTCTCAGCACAATGCTTGGTGCAGTCATCCTTCAGACAACTTCCAATTTCTGAACTAAATTGAGATTGTGTTTTTATAACTCATTGTCTGATTATGATAGTGCTAGCATGCTAATCGAAGTATTATTTCATCTCAGTGAATATCCAAAATCTATATGCACCTCAAATATGTTTTTGATTTTTTCCTATCAAACCAATATGATAAGTCCACAAGGATTGATTAATCAGGTTCAATGAGCCCTACAATGAGGTCAGCTCTAAGTTGAATGACAGAGTTTAAGTTCTGAGCCTTTTAAGAAACCTAATGGAATTTTCCTGAAATGCATATGCATTTATAAAAATTACAGAACTTCCCAAGCACACTAATATAAATACTATTCTAGAAAATACAAAACCTCAAAACAGAACAAGAAACCTTGAATTTTTTCTAAGACAGGATTGATTTTGAGTACAATAGCATTCTTAATATGGGTCCATGGACTTTAGGAATTCTGTCAACCTCCTAAGACACTAAACAAATTAATATGTTCATTATTTTTTCTGGTAAGAAGATCCTATTATCAGTTTTTTGTTTTTTGGTTTTTTTTCTTTTGCAAAGGAGTCCATGTCACAAAAGGTTAAAAACCACTGAAATAGAAGAGGAAGAGTAAAGATTGATAAGTTCTAAATTGTACCAGTGTAAAAATGAGAAGTTAATTTATTGTAAAAGAGGAACTTCTGAAGTTTAAATAGTGAAACTTACTCTAGATAAAGTGGGACATTTAAAATTGGAGAGAGTTAGATATAATTATAGATATCTAAAAGCCTTGCTTTTACTAGGCTGGTTAACATAGCAGCTATAATTTAATAGTTTAGTGCACATTGTTGCACGTAGGTTAGAACAATTATCCCTTAAATTTAACTGTGGGAACATTTTGACAACATAAAGCTTTTGTGATCATAAGCCTTAACTGGAAATACAGTACATACCTCAGGGGTAAACATGTGACGGATGCCATCAACTGAACCATTTAAAAGGAGTGCTCTGATTAGGAAGCATATAAGTACCACATATGGGAACAGAGAACTAAAATACATGATCTGCAAAGGAAGAAAGATGAAAACAGGTGAGACACACTAACAACTATATTCTTTCTCATACTTAAAGATTATTTGTGCTGCTCTATACTGGACTTTCCTGGTGGCTCGGATGGTAACGAATCTGCCTGCAATGCGGGAGACCTGGGTTCAATCCCTGGGTCAGGAAGATTCCCTGGAGAAGGGAATGGCTACCCACTCCAGTATTCTTGCCTGGGAAATTCCATGGACAGGAGTCTGGCGGGCTGCAGTCCATGGAGTTGCAAAGAGTTCAACACAACTGAGTGACTAACACTTTCACTTCGTATCTTCATACTGTGAAAATGACCCTTTTATAATATAATAATTAATATTATTAGTACATTGTTTAGTCATCATAGTAGAATGGCTTATTAGTCTTGATTTGGTGTGATTCATTAAGATCTATTTGGGATATAATAAAAAATGGGAAATCTTCCTTATTTAATCTCCTTTAAAATAGTCCGTAAGTGTGATATAACTTGAATAGTGTTGATTCCTCACAGTTCACACAGTTCACAAACAAGCAGTATTTAAGAGAAGCAAAAGGACACTAACTCCTTAACAAGTACCTACTTTATAGTTTTAGATAGCAAAAGTCCTTTTTTAAAAAAAATTAAGCAAAGTTCCATTATAATTCTGTAAACCTTCTAGACAGTGGTCCTTGTTAAGGCTCCTATAGAACTTGAACAATAGACTTCTACCTCAGAAGTCATCATTAAATAAATGTTTATCATAGAAAAGCCATTGTCCCAACCAGACATGTACTGCCTGCTTGACATCTTCTCCATGTGGTTTCTAAAATCCTGGATTTCCCCCAAAGCTGTCCCCACCGATCTTTATCTCCCACCACCCAACAGTTATTAAAGTCAACATCCAGAAGTAGTTCTGCATGGTTCATAATTTCCTGGTTTCCAGACTATCACCCGGGCTATTTCATTCCCTGCTTAAATGCTCTCCAGGAATCTCTAATACAGTAGGAACAAAATGCAAATGGCTCTGTCCTGCAAAGGCTTACACTAGGCTGCCTACCTGCTTGCCCTCCAACTCTTCCCCTGAGCTTCAGCCCTAAGGGAAACCAAGCTCTTCAGCTTCAGGGCCAGAGCAGACTGTGCCCTAAGTCTGAGGCACTTGTCTTTCCTCACCTGCCTATGACTTGCTCCTCTTTATTATTTACTTCTCATCTTCATCTTTTCAAATCTTCATAGAACACTCGGAATAAGACTATGCCTTTTTTTTCCCATCCAATAGGCCCTTAAATGCCCTTCCCTATGTCCCATGAACCTTTAATGATATTATTTTGATTTGGTTTGACAGCACTTAACACTGCTGAAATTGTCGTCTGTATTTACTTGTTAATTTTCAGTCTCCCTTACTGAAATATAAGCTCTGTGAAGGCAAGGACCTTTTCTCTCTTGCTCACTACCAATCCCAAACATCTAACAGAGTTGTTAACACATTTTAGGTATTGCTATGTATCTGTGGGGGAAGGAATAGAGGGAAGGTGAGAAGAATGGAGGAAAAAACTGAAAAACTGCCATAGCAGAGGATGACTCAGGCAGGTCAGAGATACTGAATCCTGTAATAATTGCAGACAGACAACAGAGAAGTCAGCACAATAATTTTCGCTTCTATTCTGTATACTTTGTAACTGTATTTCAATATTATTAAAAATATTACAAATAAAATCTCTGCATAATTAAGAACCTATATTCCTCTAAAAGTAATAATATTCTAATTTAATTATAAAGAAATAAAATTTTTCAATCAATTCAGAATGGTCTAAATTTTAAATTGCATCCATTCATCCACATTTCTTGATTTTTTAAAAATCAAGAATGCTTTCAGATGGAGTACTTTTCATTCTTTCTGCCTACTTTTAGGATCCTTTAAATTTGTGGGTCTACAATATCTATTCAAGTAGCCTTGGTCTCACTTGAATTGCAGCTATTCCTTTTATGATTTTTCTTTCAAATCTTGAAGCTAACTAGAAGGGTGGATTCACTTCTGCACAATAGTTTATCTTTTTGTTGTTGTCTTTTTTTTTTTTAACAGAACTAAAATTTGGTGCCTTTGACAACACACTCCAGTATTCTTGCCTGGGAAATCCCATGGACAGAGGAGTCTGGTGGGCTACATGTAGTCCATGGGGTCCCAAGAGTCGGACCTGAATGAGTGACTAAACAACAACCAAGTGACAATAGGCCTTCTATTAACCCATTTATTTTAAAAGTGAAAATGAAGGCTGCACACTACAATAATCTGGATAGTCTGGTAATGATTTTTTTTCCAATTGACATGATGTACCTCGGTATATTTTTAACATAATTTCAAATTAGAAGCTAACGAAGTAAATGATTCTTCCTGGAGCCATATTTGCCCATGCTAAACAACTCTAAATCACCAGAATATGGTTCTCTTTCCACATCCCATAACCAACTGATTGAGTTAAACTGACCAAATTTCACGCAAGCCCCTTTGCTTTCATCCTCAATGATGTGTCACTTGCTCATTCTGCCTCTAGATTTTCCCTGCCAGCTCTCCCCTCCATCTCGGAAATTCATCACCCACACTACTACCAGAATGATCTTTCTAAAGATCTGATGGTGTTAATGAACTGCTAAAAAACCCTCAAATATTTCACACTGTTTGTTAAGTAACAGCCAGTCATTTTACCAGCGTCCATAAATACTTTAATACCTGCAGTCAACTTAACCTTTCAGGCCTCGCCTCCCACAAGCTGCACAAACTGGATGTAAAAGTCACACAGGATTACTGAGCAGTCTCTGGGCTTTGCACATGCTGCTTTCGACGCCTCTGGTGTCTTCTCTCTGAACTTCCTGGTGAATTCTTCTTCAACCATCAAACTCTAGCCCCAAATTTACTTCCTCTGTGAAGCCCTCCCCCAAATCCAGGTTAATTTCAGTGGCTGCCTCTCTGCTATCATGCACTTATTATTTGCAACTCTTTACTGCATGTATTCTGCTGTAATTATCTGTCTCACCCATCAAGTTATAGGTTCTATGTGAATAAAGGCGGGGTGGCCTATTATCCTTTGCACATTCTTTGATACTCAAAAATATTGTACATTAAGAGCCAGTTCATAGGAAATTTTCCTTTCTGTACACATTCTCTAAAAAAACAGAAAACCCTCACCTTTATTCTATACTACTTCAAAAAATGATGCACTAATTATATGATCAGACAATTCAAGCTTCATTTATTAATTCAGCAAGTATTTGAGTTCTTAAAGACACTCATCTGGCTTCAGTGATAAGAGTCTAGCTTAGTTTTGTCCAAAAACGAACACAAAGCTTTCATGTTGGATATAACATGAAGAAAAGTGACAGTCAAGATTTTAAACATGAAAACATTTAAGCAGTATTAGGTAGGTCACACCTGAAATTTCTCCTTCTGTGAGCAGGTAAAAGAATAAAATATTTACTAATTAAATATTTACTTATGATTACTTATTTACTTATAAGTAAAATATTTACTTATTAAATAATTTACTTATTACATTATTAATTTTATTAAATAAAAGATTTACTTAAAATATTTACTTATTAAATATTTACTTATTATATTTACTTTCATTTTATTAATGAATATTTACTTATTATTATTTACTTAATAATATTTACTTATTACATATTTACTTATTATTAAATATTTACTTATTAAATATTAAATAAAACATTTACTTATTACATATTTGCTTATTAATATTTAGTAAATATTTACTTATTAAAAATTTACTTATTAATTCTGAGATTTAAAGATGAGTCTTAAGTCAGTATCTTACAGAGGTATCCATTTTGTGTTTTTAAACCCAAATTCTTCTCATTTAATGAGTCTCAGAATACTAAAATTGTCAGTTGCATAATATTATTGAAAATAGTTTAAATTCAATCTAATTGACTATATGTAAAATGGTACCTCTGAAACACTTTCTCCTTATTTTTTGCATTGTTACCTGTTAATATTTTATGATTTATTGCCTGCCTCTTCCACTAGAATGGACATTCCATGAAGACAGGTATTTTGTCTGCCTTGTTCACCGCTGCACTTCCAGAGTTAGATCAGTGCCCAGCACTTAGTAGGTGCTCAGTAAATATGTGTTCAGTGAGTACATGAATGACTCTTAAGTATTTTTTTTAAGAACTGGGAACTAAAACAATGAAATATGTTTCTTTGGCTGGTTTTAACACTCTCTGGGCCTTAAAAGTGCTTCCTTTGTGACTCAGCTGGTAAAGAATCCACCTGCAATGTGGGAGACCTGGATTTGATCATCCCTGGGTTGGGAAGATACCCTGGAGAAGGGAAAGGCTACCCACTTCAGTATTCTGACCTGGAGAATTCCAAAACTGAACTGCCTTTCACAGCAAGGACATTCAATAAAAGAGATAAGTTTACAAATCCAAATGTTATATGAAAATACTTTCGTTCCACTCAACTATTGAAAAACAGTAAACATATGAAATCATTAAGTTGTTTTTCTCTTTTTAATCTTAAAATGTTTAAACACACCTTCAGACAGTCATTCTCTCTGAGGATTTCATAGACTAGTTCTAGCTCTGCTACTTACCAGTTGTTTAATTCTATTTATTCTTCCTAAGCTTAACTTTGCAGTAAAATGGGGATATGAACATGTAAATCATCTGGTTGATAGAAAGATTAAACAAGCTAATGTATGCAGAGTGTTTAATTGGGACAGTAGTAGTACTGATAGCAAAGCAATATCAGTGGAAAATATTACTTTTAGAGATAAAGAAAGCCTGGAGCTTCTCATTTCTATCCATCTCCCTTGGGGCAGCCATCCCCTTCACAGAAGATCCAACAAAGGGCCATGCAGCCATAAAACCTCCATTGAACCACTTCCGCTAGCGCCGAGTCTCTACCACTGCAGACAACTAATTTCATTGTTAGCAGGCTTGATTGCTGAAAGAGATTCCTTTCCTTGAAGAGTCACCACCACCCCACCACTCTCCATAATCCCCAGTATTTGACCATGGTTCTACTCTCTGTGACCACACGGGATAAGTAAGGCTTATCCCTTTTTCTTTAACTACTTGAATATTGTGATTACGAAGCTAAGATAGTTCTTGTCCATAACAAAGAAGAAAATAAGGATTTTCGTAAAAATCCTGTATTACAGGCATAATTCAATTGACTTGTGCCTACCTGACCTAACGGAGAATGAGACTGTCACATTCCTGTCTTAATTCATGCAGTTTCAAATTAGCATTCTGTTTGTGTGTGTGTGTTGGCAAAGCATATCACTAGCTGACTTTTAGCGGCTAAATACACTTAGTTGTTTTTTTTTTCCACATACTAACCTTAAACTTCATTATCTTTAAACCATATTTCTCTATACTGCATTGGTGTGCTTATTCAGAGGCTTTTTTGTTTGGCAGACAAATAGAGCTTTACATATAATTCCTAATAAATTCCTTATTGTATTCAGCTCATTGGTTCAGAATGAGCAAATATACATTTAGACTTTCATAACTTTGTTCATTTTACTTACAGCTGTCTCTCTTATCTGTGCCTACTAAATTTTTTCCTCAAAATCTCCTGAAAAACTAGCCTCTCCCTAAGCCTTCTCATTGAAATAATAAATCACATATAGTCTAGAAATTGTATTAAATTTTCTAGAAAAGCTATATTACATAAGAAAAACATCCCAAATATGTGATAAGAAAAGTATGAGTATTTTCTTTAAATGATAAGACACATACTCAGACAAAGAAAAAATAAAATGTGGTGTTAAGACTTGAGCAGAGGGATTTTTGGACTTCCCTGGCTGGCCACAGTTGGTTCTTATTCTATCAAATGACATTATCTTAGGAAGCCTATAAATGTGGTTAGATTTGGCTTAGGAATCTACTCCTTTATTTAAAACCTGACTATGTTGGGGCTGTGACATTATAGAAGACACACCAAGTGGAACCAACTAAGTGAACTTATTTAATCACAGAATACACTAACATTTACAAAAGACCAAAAAATACTCAGGTGTTTTATCTACCATATTCATTTCTGCAAAGGAAAATGGTGAAGAAGTTCCATTAGGAAGCTAAATGTAAAATCAGCTGTGATTTACAAGCTGTAAAAACTGTCAAACATTTCTAATTAAATATGAACCAACAGGAAGCAAAGATGAAGTACACACACTTTGCCTAAAAGAGTTCACTATTTAGTGGGGGAAAGCTGTCACAGCAAGAGGTTATAGCGCTGCAGTTCAATAATGTGGCTGTTAGCTTCAGACAGAGCTAGGTTTGACTCCAGGGACCAACATTTACTAACCATTATTCTTTGGGCTAGTTACCTGTTTCCACAAACTTGTTTTTTTATCTGTAACGCAGGTCTGAGAGTAGCAATTACTTCTTAGAGGTTTTTTTTTTTTTTAGATTTAAATGGGATAAAGTATATGAAGCACTTTTCACAGTGCCTACTGCAAAGTAAACATGTAATAAATATTGGCTTCTGTTATTGTTCCTGCTCTGATCATTGTCAGAATCATCTTCATCATCATTTATTACCACTATTGCTGCTGTTGCTATATTAATACAATTTTTCCCACTCTTACTAGTCAGTATATGATGGTAAGTGGCAATATATTAGCCTGGAAAGATATATGATCAGATCTATACCTGGAAAAGAAGAAAACAATAGAGATATGGATTGTTACAGGGCAGAGAGAAGAACTAAAATTAATTCTTGCTGTGATCCAGACAAAAGAAATACAGAGCTTTAAAACAATGTCAATGGGGAGGGGGAAATGTGCTATGAAAACAAAACAGTGAATAACAATTACTTTCCTAATACACATCCTTTTAAAAAATTATCTGATTGACTTCCTAGGGTATCTAGAACTCACTTAATGTCTTTCTCAACCACAGTCTCATAAAATTTTCCATTTGCCCTGGCCACATGCCCTTTAGTCTTTTATATTACTCTAAGTTTCTTGTTGAGATTATTATAACTACCTAATGTTCAGATTTTTAAGAAACACTCCACAATGGACTTTTAAAATCTTGTAAGCAACTATTCCCTAGAGTACCTATAGCAGAGAAAAAAAATGATATAACACAAATAACATAAACAAATTCTTTATTCTACTACATTTTCCAATTTCCATGATTGGAACTAATCAGACAACTAAAACATTAGGTTCAGCTGGATACCAGCAAAAAGAAAGGACTTTTAAGTGTTGACAAAAAAGTTCAAAACAGATCTTGATAGAATAGGGAAAGATTATAAACAATTTTAGATTTCATGATAAAAAAAACTTACATCTTTATTTGTGTCCTTTCCTTGGTCTAAACACATTTTTTAAAAAAAACACCACTTTTTACCAGTCTTTAATTAACTGCCTAGATTGAAGTGTTAGTGGCAGCTTGCTCAGACAGATTTATTTATATGCAGTTGAGAGGGGCCAGGGGTGGGAATAGTTCCCAGGAATGGCGATTAGATGTTTAGCAGAAGCAGGAGGGGCTCTGACATACTAACTTTTCCAGAAGACTGAATGCCTTTGATCATAGCCAAGCACACCACAACCCAGGCAGCCAGCAAGCAGATGGTCATCTTCCAGTTTAAGCCACCACTTTCAGAAATGGAACTGGAAATATTCAGTGCTTCTCTGTACCAATAATAGGTAGTAGCAGAACTTTTTTCACATTCTGGCTCTACAACTGTAGAAAGAAAGGTAACACAATCATTTCAGACTAGAAAGAGTAATGAGGCTATTTTTTTCCCCCAGTAAGCCTGTAAATCAATTCCTAACATTTCCTAGAAAAGTACTACTATTCTACAGAAGCATTTAAATCCATAATGAAATCTTGTGTGCAAAAATATGAAAAAAAATCAATAAACACAAATCCTCTTTGATGATTACCTTGTTACAGACTTCTAAAATAGGAATGTGTGAGGCTTTTATCAGGGGCTTTCCTGATGGTTCAGCAGGTAAAGAATCTGCCTGCAATGCAGGAGACACAGGAGATGGGGTTCCATTCCTGGGTTAGATCCCCTGAAGGAGGAAATGGCAACCCACCCCAGTATTCTTGCCTGGAAGATCCCATGGACAGAGGACCTGGCGGGCTATATAGTCCAAAGTGTCACAAAAAGTCAGACAAGACTGAGCATGAAAGCACAAGTTTTTATCAAGCTGATTAAAATATATCAGTTTTATAGCCCCTTTTGTCCCCAAAATGATCTGATTGACCTCCTGGGGGCAGAGCCATCAAAAATGCTAGCTGGTTGGCATATGTGACCTTAGAAATGGAGCTAGTCTCAAGTGACTTGTGCTGTAGACATAAAATACAAAGGGGGTTTTGGAGACAGTATGAGAAAAACAATGTAAATTATTAAATTACTATTTTATATTAATTTTATGTTAGAATGTTAATATATTGGATATATTGGATTAAATAAAATATTTCACCTGTCCCTTTTTACTTTTTGTAAATATGGCTACTAGGACATTTAGACTACATATGTATGTTACATTCGATATTTGCTGGACAGTGCTAGGGAATTATTCTTTATATTCTAGGATATAAAATTAAAAGATAAGAAAAACATAGGACAACAGAACCCAAGACATAAAAACAATTTCTTCAATCTAAATTATTCTTTTTCTCCTTTTTTTTTATTTTAATGCAAATGTAAGACATCAATAAAGATGAACAAAATAAAATATTGTCTAAGTTTGTAACTGAAGGGTAATAATTTTTTATCCTAACATCTTGGGGCACAATAAAATAACTTATAAAATAACACAATAAAATAAAGAGCTAGATAAATGATGCCAAACATCTATCCTTCTGAGTATGTCAAGGAAAGTTTGTTATAATAACTTTGAAAGATTTTAGAAAAAATATCTTGAAAGCTCCCGGCTTTACTAACTTTATAATCTTTAGATATAAAAACTCTACATTGTAGATATCTTACAAGTGTGTGAAGCATTTTTCACCAAAGGACACTGATCCCAAGGCAGAGGTTGCTGAAAAGATTGAGAAAAATAAAACAGACTCCAGCCAATGATGACATTGTAGTAGAGAGCCACAAAAAAGCATACCTGCAAAATAAAATAGTGTGATTACATTAAAATTCTCCTGCCCCTACCTTTGAAACAATGAGATGAAATGCATCAAAGCCCATTTAATACTTAAAAAAACATTTTTTATTTTTATTTGAAACACATTATCTTTTCTAAAATGATGATTCTCATAGGCCTTAAGAAAACGCATTAACAAGATTGTACTACATTCACATTACAGCATATTTTGGGTATTAGTGCAAGCTCCAGTAGTGGTTTTTTTAACACATGATTAAAGAGTTGAGTAGAAATACACACTCCAAGGTTGCATTTAACTTCAGACTATATAATTACAAACTCTGTAAAAAATTATATGGCATATACCATACCAGGAAACTTACAACACAACTTGCAAATCCAATCCCGCCCAGTTGAGGGCTTATGTAATTCCACACACCAATGCTTCCTCGCCGAATTCTCTGACCCACAGAAAGTTCCAGGAAAAAAAGGGGAATACCTATTACCAGAAGTAGTATTAAATATGGCAAAAGATAGGCACCTATAGAGAGAAGAACAAATAAAATAGATTATATTTTCAACAGCCACAGTAGAGAATACACTAATTCTGATTATCTCATGAAAGATGACATTTAAATTTCCATAAGTATAATTATAAAAGACTCTAAAGAAAATGCAATTTCATTACTTTAAGCTTTCTGGTATTTGAAACCTGAATTTGATCACTACCAAGAGTTTCTGATAAAAAATAATTATGAAAAAAGTAAGGATATCAATGAATAGCTTTAGTTACATTTTGTTGAAAAGGTAAAACAACTTTACTTTTTGTAAAAATAATTGATTCCTTAAAATATTTTCTCAAATAGGTTTCAAAAGCTCCTGGAAGTCTTATTCACAAAATGCTAATGAAGTCATGTATTAAATTTTACTCAAACTCATCTAAATCATGCATTTCAAATCTGATAAACCAAAATGAATAAGATGTTATGATATTAAACTGACTTTTTCCCTAAGTAACAACAGGGAAGAAGAAATGCCTGCTTAGACTGAAAGAGAAGAAAAAAGACATAGAACGTCTACCACAGACAAATGGCATTTTTTTCCCATATATATGTTATAGAAAAAGTTCACTTCAGGAAAAAAGCAATTTTTTGTTTTCCAAAATTCTGTTAAGAGGTAGGTAACACTAATTTTAAAAAAAGATAATTAATAGCGATTGTAAAATATATGTGCTATTTCTTCATAGTAAAGTTTTCATACTTAAATATTTATATTACTTAAATATTTATATATATTATTTTACAGCTAAATCTCAACTTAAGACATATGCCCAGTGACTTAAAAATGTACTAAATTGTTTGACAATGTTAATATTAGACTCTTATTGATAAAGTCAAGTATGAAAACTGTACTCATTTCTAAATGAGGATACATATGCAAATTATTCATTAGATAACCTTTAAAATGGACTTGCTACATTCAAATTTCATATCTGGAGTTTTGTCCAACCAGATACTACCAAGTGGGGACTAATGCCCTTTTTAAAGAGGAGGCCATTCATTATATTTCTCTCATTAAAAAGAAAATGTTTAATGGTATTGAATAGATTTTGGAAGCTGTTCAAGTTGTTCTGGTACCTTTTATGTTGAAGAAGTAAATATTAATGATTTTTTTCAAGTCATTTACATCTATACATCTCTTAAATAATTTCCATGTATAATGATTTCCCTTAATATGGTGGTTGGTAGAAAATCTCTACTCTCTTACAGCTGATTTTCAGACTTTGAGACATGAGTTGATTCTACAAAGGAGTATGTAATGTAAAGCATCAATGCATGAGATTATAAAACAGAATTATCAAAATTCAAACTCTAAGATGACTAATAGTATTCAGGCACTGATGACCTGAGAATGTTTCCTGAAAGACTGAAAATGCACTTTTACACCTGCATGAAATCCTGGGGTGTGAATAGGTTTATGTGTGTGTGATCAACTAGAAGAAAAAAAAAAAAAGAGAATGAATGAAGACTGGACTCATTGGGAACATTTTCTCAGTTATGTGCCCATGACATGTTATTAGATACCTAGCCATTTCTTCTGACTCAAATTACTCTACAGTCCAGGAAATAAAAATAGTCGTAGTTAAAATACAACTGAGCATTTACTACTTGCCAGGCATACTTCTATCCATGTTATATGTAGTCACTCATTTATTCCTTACAAGAATCCAGTGTGGTAAGCACAGTTATTATCCTCCTCTTACAGATGCGGAAATGAAGCCAGAAATTAAGTTAACTTGTGAAAGGTGACCTGTATAGTGAGGGAAAGAGCCAGGCTTCACAGTCAAATTGGCTTCAAAGCCTGAGCTGGTAGTTTCTATATTATAACACCTACTAAACTTAATCAGAGCTACCCTGGTCACTCAGATGGTAAAGAATCTGCTTGCAATGCGGGAGAGCTGGGTCTGATCCCTGGGTTGGGAAGATCCTCTGGAGAAGGGAATGGCTACCCACTTCAGAATTCTTGCCTGGGAAATCCCATGGACAGAGGAGCCTGACAGGCTACAGTCCATGGGGTGGCAAAGAGTCAGACATGACTGAGCAACTAACATTTTCCCTTTCACTCTCAAGCTTAATCATTGTGCTTCAAGTAATATCTTCAGACAGATCAACTTATATGGGTCTATTACTTTTTATTCTATTATTCATAAAGTACCTCAAATGATGAATAAGATTTACATAAATTGAGACTGTTTAACTAGTCAAACACCTAGATGCTCAAAGCTATACTGCATGCTTAGTACCACCTTTTGAACTCCAACAGCCATCTCAAAATGATGAAGTCCATTGGTGTTTTATAATATCACTCTCTAGCACATGAAATTAGAAGAGAGGGGACAATTCTTGGAAGGGCATCTTGATTTTCTTTAAATATAAAAAAAGTAAGGAGCAAGAGCCATTTTTGCTAACCGATAACTAACTATGAAATCCTTTAGAGTTTTCCACCAAGACTAATACTGTATTAAACAGAAAGCAATCTGAGTTTTCAGCCAAGATAGCCTCTTCCTTAATAGTATGGTTAATAAAGCACATAAGGCAAAAGGTCTGAAAATCAGAATTCATCTTCTGCCCATCTTGCAAATGGGATAAATTTGTTGTGAAATATAAAGCAGGGTAGTACTTAGCTGCTTGTGGCTGATTTGGTAAATAATTCATCTGTGATGTTAAAGACTAGCTAAGGAGCTTGCAGGTTCAGTGGAGTGATGGGTAGTGTACCACCAACTCCATGTATTGATTCTTACCTCTCAGGCAGATTTATCACACAGGCTGCATGTGCTGGGCTAAGTCGCTTCAGGCATGTCCTACTCTTGGCAACCCCGTGGACTATAACCTGCCAGACTCCTGTCCATGGGATTCTCCAAGCAAGAATACTGGAGTAGGTTGCCATTTACTTCTCCAGGGATCTTCCCAAGCCAGGGATTGAACCCACATCTCTTACGTCTCCTGCATCGGCAGGCAGGTTCTTTACCACTAGTGCCACCTGGGAAGCCCATCACACATGCTACTTTTCCCCAAACCTGTTGGTCTTCGCCTGGTTGAATTAATTAAGCAAGACATTAAACGTATTTTAATGTCACCTGACACTTTAGCTTTTTATCTTAGTGACTAAAAGAAACCATTTCACATGTGAATGCTTTTATTACTTCAACTGATTTATAAGTTGGTACTTATATCAAAAATAAAATAAAACCACGTTTTTGTCCTGTCACCAAACCTATCACAAACTGGAATCAAATACCAAAATAGTCATTCTTTCCTTTATGTGCTGAAATGCCACATAACAGAACATTTAGTATTTAAACACACTTGTTTTAACAGCTTCCATATATGTATATAGTAAAGATAGTAAAGGTAAAGAAAGTAAAGCAAATATTAAAGTTATTTTAATTTAATAACCCTAATGTTAGGTAATGTTCAGTTTTACTCAAGTGTACTATTGAGCCTGTATCCTATAGGAACTATCTATTCTTTTGTATATGTTTTTACTTTCTTGATTTTAAGACAGTTTTCACTAAATAATCCTTGCAATTATATGCACAAATACAAATAGCTAAATATGCTGATGGAGATAATTTGTTTGAAATCAAAAATGCTAATTTCTTTACAGCATCTTAAGGGTGCTGATACTAAGGATGAAGACTATCTGGTATTATATTAATTATCCAGTTAAATTCCTTCTACTGGGATCTACAAAGTTCTGGTTCGCAACTGAAGACTATAATCGTTCTAAATTATAAGTAACTCTGTTTCATTGAAGAATGAAACAACTTAAAATTCAGAGTTAATACATTGTGGATAGAACATTCTCTCTCTTGTTCACCAGTATCTTTTTTATCAGAAACTTGAGGATTTTCTCCAAAGTGAATAACTGACAAGAACAAGGAATGGAACATTGGTTAGAAAAGGCAGTAATTTAGAGATGTTAACAGGATCCACAGAAAGAATTTGAGACTATGACCTTAAGCAATCCTTGTGTGTTCACAGCAAGTCATCGGCTCCTATGGAAACCTAATCTGAAAACAGAGTTCAACTCACTTTCAACAAAGGCGTCTCCCTGGTTTTACAGTGGAATTCGTAGTTTCTAAAATACTGAGACTGCAGCAACAATGATTGCTATTTGACATAATCAACTCCAATTTACTCAGCAATGTATCACTCAAAAAAAAAACCCAAAAAGGGCAGAAAACAGAAACTTACCACCCCCGTTCTTCTGACAGAGATATGGGAACCGCCACACGTTCCCTAATCCTACAGAAAATCCAACCTGGGCCAGGATGTATTGTAGCTTGCTGTTCCAAGCTGGTCTTTCATCTTTGACTTCAGATCTTTCTTCAACATCTGTGTCTTTCTCTTCCTGGACATCAACAATTAGTTCACTCTTCTTAAAAGCATCATCAGCTGAGTCTTCATTGGAAAGAAGGTCTTTGACAGACTCAATAACCTCATCGTCTAATTCTCTTTTTACCACCTTGCTATTCTTCGGCATTGGAAAGTATGGGTGGTAGTATTTTTTTTTTTTTTACTTTCCTTTTGGCAAACTTCTTAATTCTTTTTAAAAATATGCTAGTTGATATGAATAAAAGATAGAGGAGGATATCAAAGAAATCCTTGATTCAAGGTGATAAAGTCTTATGGATCCTGGATCTGTTTGTTCAATATTCTGTAGGTATCTGTAAAATTTTAAGTTGAAAAACAATAATATTTAATGAGGAAAAATATTTAAAATACCAAAGACTCTGTCTTCTTAATTTTTGCGATGCAAACTCTTTCCGCATAGTATAAAATATATGCTTGTCCTTGACCTTTCAGAGTTTAATATCCACAGAAGTAGAAGAATTGTAAAGTACACAAGAGCTTCACACACATCTTCTTTTAGCTAACTTCTTCCTTCTTGCAAAAATCTACTTCAGCCTCAGATATACCCCATTGCATAATGTATACTCAGTTCATTTGTAAGTAGAATTTTGAAACCTTTTCTTAATTCTTCCTTCTTCCCTCTCTGACTAAAGTACATTCTAATTTTATCACTTATAAAATTACATAAACAATTGCATGCCATCCCTGTAAATTTGTCTTATATAGAATTTCTTCTGTTAGCATATTCATCTACTCATTCATTTGCTATTAAGGGAAAAGTCGTTAAAGGATATATTGCAGGAAGGGAAATTTCTCCTTTCCTCTCTTATACCCTTTGGTAGCGAATAAGTTTGTTTTCTATGTTTGTGAGCCTGTTTCTGTTTGTATTCATTTGTGTTATTTTTCAGATTCCACATTTAAGTGATATCATTTGGCATTTGTCTTTGTGTTACTTCATTAAACATAATATTCTCTAGGCCCATTCATCTTGCTACAAATGGCAACATTTCATTCTTTTAATGGCTGAGTAATATTCCATTGTGTGTATGTGTGTGTGTGTGTGTGTATACACCACATCTTCATAAGCCAACTGCTTGCTGACGGGTGTTTGGGCTGCCTCCATGTCTTAGCTATTGTAGACAGTACTGCATTGAACAGTGGGGTTTATGCATCCTTTTGAAGTAGAGTTTTCCATTTTTCCAAATATATACCTACAAGTGGAATTGCTGGATCATATGGTAGTTCTCTTTTTTAGTTTTTTAAAGGAATGTTTTCCATAGTGGCTGTACCAATTTGCATTCCCACCAATAGTGTATAAAGATTCCCATTTTCTCATACCCTCTCCAGAACTTATTTATAGACTTTTTGATGGTAGCCATTCTGACCAGTGTGAAATTATCTGTTTTCAAAAGTAACTAAATGTATGAGAGCTTCTCCTCAAAGCTAGATCAGGAAGCTTGAAAAATGATATCCAAAAGAATTCTGCCATTCACTGCTAGAAAAAGAATGGAATTCTTTAATGTAACTGCTGTTAGGTTTACATTAAAAAAGTCAGAGAAACACTCTGTCATACTTTATCTTATAACCTTAATAAAAAGAGTACTGGGTAACAAATGGGAAAAAAAATTCTTTAACTTGATCATCTATTTGTCATTTTAAGATTTGGATTGTGTTTCATTGATTATGAAATTAAAATGTGTACCCCAAGGAAAAACACTAATTTAGGATTTGGTGAAGATTAAGAGAAAGACTGTGAAGAAAATTCTTGAAGAAGAAGCAGTCCCAAAATATTCTGAATAATAGAAACATCTCTAGAATAAGTGAAAAACTTCTAAAGGTAACTATTTTAAAGAGGCCAACAAGGTTTGAATAAGGAAATAGTTTCATGAAGTTAGGGATTATGTCTGTTTAATTTGCATTCTTTCCCCCTAAAGCTCAGTAAGTATTAGCTCAATAAATGAAAACATGTAATCATTGAAAAGCTGAAAAAAGCTGTTTCCAAATAATTTTTGCTGGAAGAAAACAACCTGACATATAAGAAAGTGAGATTTGTGAGACATAAATTATCTAACGGTCTACATTTTTGGATCATCTAATGATAGACCGTTGGCATAATAACTTTAGTGATACAAGGATAAGGGCATCATTTGTTTTAATTTGACAAGTTTGGAGTTGTGTCCTAACATTTTTACTTAGTTGTATAACTTCTCACAGCTATCTGACTCAACTTAGTTTTCTCAATAAACATTTATCTGTTTTGCCTTTTGCTTTTTTCTATAAAATAGAAAGGAAAGGAATGTATTGAGTTTAAAGTACTATTACACTAAAACTCTTCTTCATAAAGAAAAAAATTAAAAAACAGTGTTACTCATGAGTCTCTCCCAAATTAGTTATCTCAGAATTGTATTTCTTCTATATATTTCTCATCTTTGCAGGAAAAAAAAACATATTTAGACACTGTTGCATGTTTTTTACATATCCAACAGATAATCACACCAGCTTATATAGTATATCTTTTGGCAAAGTTTAGTTTGAAAATTTCTATACAACAACCCAAAGTTCATATTTTCTATGAAAAAAAATAAATGTCTAATGGAAACAAAATTTAAATGCAATTTTATATTTTAAATTCCTAAAATATACTTAACTACATATACAGATTTATAATGCAATGATCTTAGGCAAACTTTATAAAATTTAAAAAGTAAAAAGGAATATTATATATCTATTTGCATGCATTTACAGTTCCTTTTCTAAGCAAAAACAAAAGTGATAGTACATTAATAATGTCACAAGTAAAATAATTTATACTCTCTTTTCTCACTCTGTTTCTTACCCACCTCCTCCTCTTAGGGATTGCTACAGGATAATATGGGACGGGGATCACTATAGGATAATATGGGGAGGGGTTGCAGTTAACATTGAAACTTCCACAGTAACAAATGAGTTTTTGGGGGGGGAAAGTATCTCTTCTTCAATAAGCCATAATCTCTCCTTGGAGAATGATTTTATCTTACCAATCTCACATTCTCAGTGTTTAACTGTCAACTATATGAATTGAAAGTATAGCGAATTACATTGTATAATAATTATAAGTATTTTGCATTATTATATGTTTGGTTTCATTTGTTTTTTGCATTTTTGCCTTTCGCCTCAAGGCCCTATATTTACTGAGTCAGAGGCATTCCTTTCTTATATAGAGGCTGCATATAGCCAAAAAATATAAATTGAGTTTCTGAGTGGAGTTATAAAAACTTAGTATATGAGACAACAATTTGTAAGTCAAATAAATTTCAAAATTTTGAGACCCAACTTTTTTGAAAGAGAAAATTTTGATGGATGCCGAAAGCTTGCCTGAAGAACTTAGTCGATAAAAGTATGGCACAGATGAAGGTTTGAAAATATAATTGACTATCTCCAAAAGTGTATTACTGTTGCTTCAAAACAGGAATATCCAGGAAGGACATGAAGCACTGAGTGATAAAGTATTGGTATCCTACAGGTCACATGAGCAGTAGGATAATCAGAATCAAGTAACTGCACAGTCCCTACCAAGTTAGCATCATCCACTCCTGTGAGAGTCAACTGGGCAACAAGCTGTCATGACTGCTCTTTGTCTGTACCAAGGAGCTTCACTAGCTGTCATCATTACCTGGTAAGAGCCTCCTATCTACAATGCAGCAACAGATAGTCAAGAGCTGGGTCAAAAATACGGCCCGTGGGTCCAATACAGTCCACTGTCTGATTTGGTAAAGAGAATTTTATTGGCACATCGTCATGCCCACAAATTTACATATCTCCTATAGCTAATTTTGTGCTACAACAGCTGAATCACTTTGAATGCATTGCAAAGCTTGAAATATTTACTATTGAAAAAATTTAACAACCACTGTGTGTGTGCTCAGTCGTGTCCAATTCTTTGCAGCCCCATGGACTGTAGCCCACCAGGCTCCTGTGTCCATGTAAGTTTCCAGGCAATATTACTGGAGTGGGTTCCCATGTCCTCCTCCAGGGGATCTTCCCAACCCAGGGATGGAACCCAAGTCCCTTGCATCTCCTGCATTGGCTCTTTACCACTAGTGCCACCTGGGAAGCCTGACAACCACTCTTCCAGAGATTAAATCTGAATTGAAGGTGCAGAGTGCTCCAGGTCACTCCATATATGCTCCATTTTCATGACACTAAGTTTTTTATCACATAGTATGACAAGATCGGAGAAGGCAATGGCACCCCACTCCAGTACTCTTGCTTGGAAAATCCCATGGACGGAGGAGCCTGGTAGGCTACGGTCCATGGGGTCGCTAAGAGTCGGACACGACTGAGCGACTTCACTTTCACTTTTCCCTTTCATGCACTGGAGAAGGAAATGGCAACCCACTCCAGTATTCTTGCCTGGAGAATCCCAGGGACGGCGGAGCCTGGCGGGCTGCCGTCTATGAGGTCGTACAGAGTCGGACAGGACTGAAGCGACTTAGCAGCAGCAGCAGCGGCATGACAAGATAGCGGAGAAGGCAATGGCACCCCACTCCACTACTCTTGCCTGGAAAATCCCATGGACGGAGGAGCCTGGCAGACTACAGTCCATGGGGTCGCTAAGAGTCAGACACGACTGAGAGACTTCACTTTCACTTTTCCCATTCCTGCACTGGAGAAGGAAATGGCAACCCACTCCAGTGTTCTTGCCTGGAGAATCCCAGGGACGGCGGAGCCTGGCGGGCTGCCGTCTATGAGGTCGTACAGAGTCGGACAGGACTGAAGCGACTTAGCAGAAGCAGCAGCATGACAAGATAGAAATCTCCCTATTCAAAGGTAAGATTATTTACTAAGTAATTATGAGATTAGTTGCTAAGAATGAAAGACTTTTACAGAGAAACAGGGTGTGTAGTTGAGGTTACAGGGGTAATAGTTGAGAGGGAACCAAAAGCAAAACATAAATGTACTATATCAGGAAACAAAATTAATGAAACACAAAAGATGAAATAACAGATGTTTAGATAATAGAATTTCACAAAGTAATGCAGAAGTGTCAACACTGAGAAATTACTGAGATTAAAAATTCCTAGGGATTTCAAGCAGAAGTAGAAAGGAGAAATAAAAGACTTCTCAGGATATTCAGTCACTTCTATAAAAGTGAAGAGAAAAAAATACTTGATCTCCAGTTTTCATACTAGAGTATTTCATATTTCAATTATAAATGTCACAGGCAAATCGTCTAATCCATGAGAGATCTGATGAGCCCTACAGGGACGGAGAGGAACAGGCTACATGATTGTGAAGCTTAGCCAACAAGGACAGAGACCCATGTTTAATAATAGGAGTAAACATTAATTTAAACGAGGAAATAAGGTTCAAACATAGGAATTATATAGGGAGAAAATATATAAATGTAATAAAAACTAAAATCCAAAAATAATCTAAGTAACAAAATCAGGAATTTAAATGGGAGAAAGAAAGAGAGAAAGGTATGGAAATGTCTTCATCTTTCATGGCAGAAAGCAAGTTAGGATACTGTCTAAATATGAGAGACTTCACTGGTGGTTAAGACTCTGCACTTCCAATGCAGGGGACAACGGTTCCATCCCTGGTCGGGGAACTAAGATCCCATATGCTGTGAGGCATGGCCAGAAAAAAAGAAAATGTAGATATAAAATTCATGGTCCAAAAGTGGATAATGACCACACCTCTTCATGTTTTCATATAATCCTTATTTACTACTTTTAGTGGGATCTTGTAGGAATTAATTTTTACTGGTATGAAAAGACATGTATTGGTGCCAAATATTTACATCTAGGATATAGAATAGACTGAGTTTAAATCCAAACTCTATTACTAATGCTTTTATGACCTTGGCTGAAATATTGAGTTAGCTAATAATAAAGAGCTTGGATAAATGCCAACACATTGAGAGTACTCAGTATGTTTTCTTTTATTACTATGATAATAGTCCCTCTTATGTTTGTATTATATTACAAGTTTATTCTATTAAGGCTAATGTGAGTTCAAAGCAAATGCAACATGTTTCGGGTATTTTTACTCCCCCTTTAAAAAAAAAAAACAGTTTTCTCTCTCTGCATAGTAAGTTACCTCAAAATTTAATAGCTTAACAAACAAAAACTGTATTTGCTCATGATTTTGTGGGTTAGCAATTTACACTAGGCTTAGATGATCAGTTGCTTTGC
Organism: Giraffa tippelskirchi; assembly: GCF_054371585.1. NCBI lineage: Eukaryota > Metazoa > Chordata > Mammalia > Artiodactyla > Giraffidae > Giraffa > Giraffa tippelskirchi. Next base: position 116,953,643 of record NC_137278.1, read on the forward strand.
TTCACTTGACGTGGGTCACTTCTGCACTGTAGTCACCTCTCAACTCAAGTGGAGGAGGATGGTCTAAGAGGGTCAAAATCACATTCTGGCAGGAGGCAGGAAGTAGCCTATTAAGTCCAGCTTCCCTGGTGACTCAGATGGTAAAGAATCCGCCTGCAATGCGGGAGACCTGGATTTGATCCCTGGGTTGGGAAGATCCCCTGAAGAAGGGCATAGCAACCCACTCCAGCATTCTTGACTGGAGAATCCCCATAGACAGAGGAGCCTGGCGGGCTACAGTCCATGGGGTCACAGAGAGTCAGACATGACTGAGCCACTAAGCACAGCCTATAAGTCAGAGCACTTTGGTCCTCCTACACAGAGTCTCTCCAATGTGTGGAGCTTCAACATGTTCCCATGACAAGCTCAGAGTTCCAACTCTAGCCGAAAGGGGTAAGCTCAACACACAAGCACTAGTAAAGCCTGTTTGAGTCATAATTGCTGATGTCTCACTGCCCAAAGCAAGTTACACAGCTAAGTCTGGATGACTTGAGAGTAAATCAACTCCAGGTTTTGATGAAAGGAGCAATAAAGTGAATTCGCTAAAGTAGGTATGAGTATAGGGAAGACAGAAGTACTGCTATCACTTGGAAAATAATCTGCATTTACCCACTTAGATTTCCCTTCCCTGGATTTTGAATCTTGAGGACAGGAACAAAGAGATCAAAAAGTTGGCATCTCACTTAAATCCAAAGGCATTATGCCCAGGCTGTAACTACTACAGTAGTCATGGATCCTGCTTCCTGGTTTTCAGAACTGTTTCATTCTTGCCCTTTCCCTTCTTATTGCCAAGCACCCCATTGTTTCTTTGAGTCCCTGTGACCCTGTCAATATTTCTGTTTTTCTACTTAGCCAGCATCAGTTTCTGCAGCTTGCAAACAAAAAACCTCATTAGACACTATTATAAATCACCTATTATAAATGTAAATAATATACCTATTAAAATAATACACCCATTATAAATTAATGGGTGTGTCATTACCATTTATCTATTCTATGTAAAGACTTAGACATTAAAATGTCTGAAATGTTACAATGTTTAATTTGGACTTATCTTTACATTTTTCTCATTCCCCTGTTTTTGTATTGTTTAATATCTTCATGCGTAACTTTTCAGAAAAAAAATCTATTTTAAACACTTAAAACAAGATTCAAAACCTTTTAAAATCAACATAGTAAACGTTTAATTTGGGGTTCTCAACCCTAATCATTTTAAATATGTTTTCCCTTTTTTAAGATTGCTTCATTGCCCCTCCACATAAATTCTGAAATCAGCTTGTCAATTTCTACCCCAAAAAACAGTCTGCTGGACTTTTGAATGGGTTTACATTGACTGAGTTTATAGATCCATTTGGAGAACAGTGACATCTTAAAAAATTGAGTTTTCCAATCTATGAACCTAGTATATCATTCCATTTATTTGCATCTGCTTTAATTTCTATCCAGAAAAAGAAATGATTTTTTAGTACAAGGTTTCTATCCTGCTGCTGCTGCTGCTAAGTCACTTCAGTAGTGTCTGACTCTTTGCGACCCTATGGACTGTAGCCCACCAGGCTCCTCTGTCCATGGGATTCTCTAGGCAAGAATACTGGAGTGGGTTGCCATGCCCTCCTCCAGGGGAACTTCCCACCCAGGGAGAGAACCCACATTTCCTGCAGCTCCTGCATTGCAGGCAAATTCTTTGCTGCTGAGTCACCGGGGAAGCCCTTTCTTTCCTGCAATAATGCTAATCAAGTTGTTATTTTTTAAAGATCATTTAGGATTTTTATATACATGTCATTGGTAAATAAAGATAGTTTTTCTCTCATTGCTTATCTTAATTTCTTTGTCTTGACATATTTTCTGGCTAGGACATCTACCACAATTTTGAACAGAAGTGTTAAGAGCAGACTTCATCTATGCCCTGATGTTAGTGGGGAAGTACTCAATATTTTACTGTTAGGTAAACTGTTAGTGATGGATTCTATTTTTTTCATTGGGTCCTTTTACCTGTTCAGAAGTTTCTTTTATTCATAGTTCAGTGATTTTTTTTTTGAATCATGCATAACTGTTGACTTTTGTTATATAATTTCCTGCTTTTATTAAGATAATCACATAACTTCTTAATCTGTTCATGTAAAGTATTATATTGATTGATTTAATACCTTTCATTATGGGATAAACCACACTTGGTCTAGATTTATTACCCTTTTTAATATATTATTGAATTAAATTGCTAAGGTTTTGGTAAGGATATTTTTCAACTATATTCATGGGAAAGAGGATCTTTAAAATTTTTTTTCTTATGCAATATATTTTCCTTTTCTGGTTTTCGTGGACCCCTAAATAAGAGTTTTGAAATAGAGTTTTTATTTTCTGAGAGAATATATGTAGAATTAGTTTTACTTCTTCCTAAAACGTTTGCAGCACTCACCAATAAAACCATCTAGGCCTGGAGTTTTCTTTTTTGCAATATTTTAAATCAAAAATTCAATTTATTTTATTGATATACAGGTACTTAGGTTTTCTTTTCTTTTTTTTTCACTGTTTTAGTTTCAGTTAGTTGTATTTTTCAAAGAATTTATATTATCTAAATTGTCAAATTTATTGGAGGCACAGAGTGATTCAAAATATTCCCTAGAATTATTTAACATCTATAGGATTTGTAGTCTTATATCATTTGCATCCCTGTTATCGGTAATAGGTATTTTCTCTGCCTTTGTCTTTATTAGTCTTGCTAAAAATTTCACTGTAGAATTAACTCAAAATAGATATAATTCACTATACAATTAACACAATTCTTGCTTCATCTTTTAAGACTTTTTAACTACTGTTGTTACAAAATCTTTTGAAATTATAGTAGACACTAATTTATATTTCCAGTGCAAATATGCAAAATCCTAAAGTAGGAGGAAGGCACTTGCATCTGAGATATGCATTAAACAAAAAGTTGACAAAAGAATCACAGAACCAATCAAAAGGAGGAGAACATTTTTACAAGTGAAATACAAAGTAACAACTTAAACTTGTTAATATATGCTTTACCCAAAAAGGTGGGCTATCACATATCTATCAGAATGGCATAAATAAATAAATACATGATGATACCAACAATTGGTGAGGATGTAAAGAAACTGGATCAATCATATGTTGCTAATAGAAATGTAAAATAGTATAGCTACTCTAAAAAAATAGTTGCCAGTTCCTTTTAGCACTAATAATAGCATTACTGGGGTGACTACTATTTTGTATTCTTAGGCATATATCCCAGAGAAATAAAAATTTATTTTCAAGCAGAAACTTATACATAAATGTTCATAAAAATCTTTACTCGTAATGGCCCAAACTGAAAACTACCCCAGTGTCCTTCAATGGTGAGTGCTTAAACAAACCAGAGTGCATCCACATCATCAAATATCAGCCATAAAAAGGAAAGAACTATTGATACATGCAAAACCCGGGATGAACTTCCAGCAAACGATGCTTAATGAGGGGCGTGATGAAAGTATTATTCTCTCAGTTATGTCTGATTCTTTGTGACCCCATGGACTATAGCCTGCCAGGCTCCTCTGTCCATGGAATTCTCCAGGCAAGAATACTGGAGTGGGTAAAATGGTGGGGGGAGCCAATTTGAAAAGGATGCATATTTCATGATTCAATTTATAAAGCATTTGTAAAATTAGATAATGACAGAGATGAACCACAGTGGTTCCTAGGAATTACAGTAGGGAAGGACAGGTGGGTGTGCTATAAAAGAGTAGCACAAGGGAATCTTGTAAGATGGTACCCTTTAGTGTCTTCATTGTGGTAAGGGTTCCATGAGGATATACATGTGATAAAATTGCAAAGAACTACACATACATACACACACATATAGAAAAAATGATTGTGTAACCTGGAAAATCTCTGTGAATTATACCAGTATCAATATGCTATTTTTATACTGTACTCTACTTTTATATAAGATTATAAAGTGGGGAGGCCAGGAGAAGGGTACATAGGACTTCCCTTTGCACCTTCCCGTGAGCCTACAATTATTTCAAAGTTAATTGTAAAGTAATTTCTAGAAACTGAAATGTATTTCTGTTGATTTCCATGAACCAAGGACAGATCGTATATCTTGCTTAACTCTTTCAAAAAGTCTTTTAAACATTTAAAAAATATACAGAAGTCTTTTGAACATGTAAACTTTTATTAATATATTCAGGACACCTCGGATTTAGACAGTGTATTCATTTCCTGAGGCTTCTGTAACAAATTCAAATTTCGTGGCTTGAAACAACAGAAACCTAATTTTTCAAAGCTCTGGAAGCCAGAGATTCAAAATCAGTTTCCATGAACCAAAATCAAGGTGCTGGCAGGTCTGCGCTCCCTCAGGAGGCTCTAGGGGGAAATCTGTTCCTGGCCTCTTCTAACTTCTGGGGCTGCCAGTGTTCCTTCACTCACAGCCACACCACTCCGATCTACACCTTCATGTTCACAGTGTCTCCTCCTCTTCTGTGTGTGTCTAATGAGAAGGCGATGGCACCCACTCCAGTATTCTTGCCTGGAAAATCCCATGGACGGAGGATCCTGGTAGGCTACAGTCCGTGGGGTCGCTAAGAGTCAGACACGACTGAGAGACTTCACTTTCACTTTTCACTTTCATGCATTGGAGAAGGAAATGGCAACCCACTCCAGTATTCTTGCCTGGAGAATCCCAGGGACAGCAGAGCCTATGGGGTCGCACAGAGTAGGACACGACTGAAGCGACTTAGCAGCAGCAGCAGCAATCTCCTTCTGCTCCTTTCATATAAGGACATTTGTAATGGTAAGGCATGTAGGGTCCATCTAGACATCTGGGGATAATCTTTTCATCTGAAGATAATTTCTGCAATGACTCTTTTTCCAGTTACAGTAACATTCACAAGAGCCAGGAATTAAGAAGTAGACATATTTTTAGGAGTTATTAGTAGCCTATTATAGGCATATACCAGTCAATCCTAACTGGAGAAGGAAATGGCAACCCACTCCAGTATTCTTGCTTGGAGAAACCCAGGGACAGAGGTGCTTGGCGATCCATGGGATTGTAAAAAGTTGGACATGACTGGGCAACTTTCATACAGTCAATCCTAAAGGAAATCAACCCTGAATATTCACTGGAAGGACTGATGCTGAAGCTGAAAGCTCCAATAATTTGACTACCTGATGCAAACAGCTGACTCACTGGAAGACCCTGATGCTGGGAAAGATTGAAGGCAATAGGAGAAAGGGGCAGGAGAGGATGAGATGGTTAAATAGCATCACTGACTCAATGGACATGAATCTGAGCCAACTCTGGGAAACAGTGAAGGACAGGGGAAACTGGCATGCTGTAAAGGGGGGTTGCAAAGAGTTGGACATGACTTAGCAACTGAATAAAAACAATAGGCCTATATTGTTGTACTACATTTATTTATGTATTTGTATGTTCGTGCTTTATGGAAAAAATGAATTTGAAAGCATTTGACATGTTTTATTGTCATCATCCTAGAATGTCAAGTATGATCTTAGATATTTCCTATAACAGAAAATAAAAACAAACATTAACAACTCCTCCCAATGCTGTATTATCCCTGTTACTCATTTTGTTAAAAGATGGAGTCTATTTCCTTCTTTAAATTCTGGGCTGGGCTTGAACTTACTTTGACCATTAGAATGCAGAAGTGACCCTATGCAAGTCACAAAGCTAGGCCTAAAGAAACCTGGCAATTTCTGCTTTGACTTCTTGGAAGCCAGACTCAATACTAAAATGTCCATCTGCCCTGTTAAAAATCCCACATGGAGAGAGAGAGAAAGATAAATTCAATCAGTCACCGATGGTATCAGCCATCTGAGCTAAACCCGCAGGCACGAGAACAAGGATTTTGACATTCTAGTCAAAGTTAAATTGCCAGTTAATAGCAACTAGGACAGATGAAGCAGCTGGCTGAGCCCAACCAACACAGAGAATAATGAGAAGAGATAAAGCATTATTGTTTCAAGTCACTACAATCCCAGGAAGGTAACAGAAGGGGAATGCTTCGATAAAATATTGTTTCAAACCTACTTAAAAAAAAAAAAAAGGGTAGTTAGCTATGTAGCATATGTAGCAATTGATAATTGCCGAATGGGAGTGATAAACTGAACAGTCAATGAATTTAACTGAAAGTAAAAATATTTAACTAAATTTAAAGTATTTTCCAAGGAACTATTCACAACGGGGTTACACCTGTGTAAAATGGGTGTGGTTTAGGTTTTTAAACCCATGTAGTGATTTTCTTTTAACCACAATTTAAATATTAGCCTTGAAAGACACGTTTTAGTTACCATAATACCCTAATACAAAAACTAGCTCAAAGTGAATCATGGACTTAAATGTAAAACATCAAACTATAAAACTTCTAAAAAAATATCAGCAGAGAAAATGTTTGAAGTATAGAGCTAAGCAAAGAGTTCTTAGACATGACACCAAAAGCAGACTCCATCAAAGCAAAAATTTTAGTAAGATGGACTTCAAAAATTTTAATATGCTCAATTAAAGAACCTACTAGTTGGATGAAAAAATAAGCTAAAGACTTATTTTGCAAAGCTAAAATGTTTGCAAACCATGACCCCAAGGGGGAAAAAAACAGTATTTAGGATCTATAATAACTCATAACGGAGAAGGCAATGGCACCCCACTCCAGTACTCTTGCTTGGAAAATCCCATGGGGGGAGGAGCCTGGTGGGCTGCAGTCCATGGGGTCGCTAAGAGTCGGACACGACTGAGCAACTTCACTTTCACTTTCCCTTTCAGGCACTGGAGAACGAAATGGCAACCCACTCCAGTATTCTTGCCTGGAGAATCCCAGGGATGGCGGAGCCCGGTGGGCTGCCATCTATGGGGTCGCACAGAGTCGGACACGACTGGGGCGACTTAGCAGCAGCAGCAATAACTCATAAAACTCATCAATTAAAAATTATTCAGAAAATGGACAAGGGACATGAAGGAACATTTCACTGAATATGATGTATGAAGGGACATTTCAAAAAAAAAAAAAAAAGAAGGGACATTTCACTGAATATGATACACGGATGGCAAATGAACACACGAAATGTGGTTTGCCATTATCAGTTACCATTAGGAAATGGTAACTAAAACTACAATGCAATGTCACTGCACAGGTCGGGATGGCTAAAACAGAGTGACAACCAAATTCTGACAAGGATACAAAGCAAATGGATCATTCATACCTGGGGCATGAGAATGTAACATGGTGCAGCTTTCCAGAAAAAAATGTATGCAACTACCATATAATCCAGCAGTTGCCCTCCTGGGCATTTTTCCTGCAGAAAGGAAAAGTTAGGTTCCATAAAATCTATAACCAACTGTCTATAGCAGCTTTATTCATAACAGCCCTAAACTGCAACAACTCAGATGTCATTCAAAGAGTGAATGATTAAGGAAACTCTGGTAAATCCACACCATGGAATACTACTCAGAAAAAAAAAAAAAAAACTACCAATACACACAACAGCTTAGATGAATCTACATACAATTATGCTGAGTGGAAGAAGCCAATCCCAAAAGGTTGCAGAGTATATGATTCTACTTACACAACATTCTTGAAAAGACAAGACAACAAACATGAATAATAGATTAGTAATTACCACAATTTAAGGAGAGGTTGGGGACAGGAAAGAAGTCACTGTGCTTATGAAAGGGCCACATGGGGATCCTTACAGTGATGGAACTATTCTGTAAGCTGCTTTATCAATGTCAATATTCTAATTATGATGTTGTAGTATAGTTTTGCAAAATGTTACACTTGCATAAAACTGTGTAAAGGGCACACAAGAACTCTGTATTATTTCTTAAAATCATATATTATATTATATAATTATTTCTTAACAACTACATATGAATCTATAACATCTCAATTTTTTCCTTAAAAATATCCATCAACTCACTAAAATATGCATTTTTATGCTGATGTAACTGGTTAATTTTAGTGAATCCATTTAATCCCATGTGCTGCCTTAATACAATTTTATTACTAAGGATACTGAATATAGGAAACTTCTTTATATTTAGAAACTACAAAAATCAGAGTCAAAATGCCCTTTGACTTTTATACCTTACTCATTTGATGGCATCTGATGCCTAGATATTGTTTTCCCAAGAGTATCTTTTATTTGCTATTGGCTTCACTTAAGAATATTTTAAAATCTATATTTAGAATAAGTAACACAGTAAACCATTTTGCCTTTTTGCATTTCTTTTTCTTGGGGATGGTCTTGATCACTGCCTCCTGTACAATGTCACGAACCTCCGTCCATACTTCTTCAGGCACTCTGTCTATCAGATCTAATCCGTTGAATCTATTTGTCACTTTCACTGTATAATCCTATTGACTATGCCAAAGCCTGACTGTGTGGATCACAACCAACTGTGGAAAATTCTGAAAGAGATGGGAATAGCAGGCCACCTGACCTGCCTCCTGAGAAATCTGTATGCAGGTCAAGAAGCAACAGTTAGAACTGGACATGGAACAACAGACTGGTTCCAAATCCCGAAAGGAGTACATCAAGGCTATATACTGTCACCCTGCTTATTTAACTTATATGCAGAGTATATCATAAGAAATGCTGGGCTGGATGAAGCACAAGCTGGAATCAAGATTGCTGGGAAAAATATCAATAACCTCAGATACACAGATGACACCACACTTATGGAAGAAAGCAAAGAACTCAAGAGCCTTTTGATGAAAGTGAAAGAGGAGAGTGAAAAAGATGGCTTGAAACTCAATATTCAGAAAACTAAGATCTCGGCATCTGGTCCCATCACTTCATGGCAAATAGATGGGGAAGCAATGGAAACAGTGAGACTTTATTTTTGGGGGGCTCGAAAATCATTGCGGGTGGCGATTGCAGCCATGAAATTAAAAGACACTTGCTCCTTGGAAGAAAAGTTATGAGCAACATAGACAGCATATTAAAAGGCAGAAACACTACTTTGCCAACAAACGTCCGTCTAGCCAAAGCTTTGGTTTTTCCAGTAGTCATATATGGATGTGAGAGTTGGACTATAAAGAGCTGAGTGCCGAAGAATTGATGCTTTTGAACTGTGGTGTTGGAGAAGACTCTTGAGAGTCCCTTGGACTGCAAGGAGGTCCAACCAGTCCATCTTAAAGGAAATCAGTCCTGAATATTCATTGGAAGGACTGATGCTGAAGCTGAAACTCCAATACTTTGACCACCTGACGTGAAGAGCCAACCCATTTGAAAAGACCCCGATGCTGGGAATGATTGAAGGCAGGAGGAGAAGGGGACAGAGGATGAGATGGTTGGATGGCATCACCTACTCAATGGACATGAGTTTGAGTAAGCTCCGGGAGTTGGTGATGGACAGGGAAGCCTGTCCATGGGGTTACAAAGAGTTGAACATGACTGAGCGACTGAACTGAAATGAACTGACTGAACACAGTAAAATGGTAGGCATAGAGTGAAAAATGTCTTCCCACTCTTTTTTCCCAGCACATCTAGTCCCACCCCTATCTTTCCATGTCACCAAATTCCTCCATAGGATTTGGTATATAATCAAGTTAATATGTATATTCAAGCTACTATGTGTTTTCTTTCCATCTACCCATGTTTTCCTTTTAACATCACTATTACTGTATAGTATATGTATTATTCTGCATCTTCATTTTCCACTTTAAAGCCTTTTAAAACTTTTGCTCTCAATACAATAGCTTATTGTGTGTGTGTTTTTTAATGATTATATGATAGCTCATGGGATGAGAATGTCATATACAGATTATTTCTGAAAGTTTGCTTCAAATGGTCAAGCAACTCACTTTATGTATCTCATATTTAGGTATCTGTAGAATAAATGCCTAGAAGTGGAACTGCTTGATAAAAAGGTATGTGCTTTTATCATTTTGGTAAAAATTGACAATCTACCCTTTATAAAAGCTGTCTCAATTTGCACCAGCACAAGAAAAGTATCATAGTGCCTGGTTCCCTCTCTCTTCTTCAGTCGAGTAAGTAATCGTTTTGATCTTTGCCAATCTGATAGGTGAAAAAGCTTCCAAGTTAAACATTCTATTCAAAGATGGCCATCAATTAATCTTATGTGAAAGGATATATTAGCACATTAACCACAGGTAAACAAACTGACCTTCAAAACTGAAAACAGTTCTATCCTATATCAAGTAGTATGCTTGTGTGGGTGCTCAGTTGCTAAACTGTGTCCGATTCCTTGTTATCCCATGGGCTTTAGACTGACAGGCTCCTCTATCCACGGGGATTTTCTAGGCAAGAATACTGAAGTGGGTTGCCATGCCCTCCTTCAGGGGATCCTCCCAACCCAGGGATTGAAACTCTGTCTCCTGTGTCTCCTGCAATGGCAGGTGGATTCTTTACCACTGAGCCACTTGGAAAGCCCAGTATATCAAGTGGTAATGTTCATTTAAAACTACCATGTACCGCAGTCTCTAGGGCTTGCTGTTCAGCAAGAAATATGAGACAATTATTATTGGTCAAAGTTAATGTATAAGCAGATAAATTTGTTTATCAAAAATTGTTTACTCAGTATATCCACAAGAGTAGTTAGGACTTGTTTTAAGTTACAGGCAAAACTGAGAATAAATCTAAGGATTCCTGCTATGAAACCTTGAATGTTTGCACACATGAGACTATGCTCATGGATTTTGTTAATAATGCCATCTGCTCAGAAACTATTTTAAAATCAACTTTGCATAGGAATATGTATATGTATATATATATATGTATATGTATATATGATATACACAGCCCATCATGTATATGTATGTAGTAATAAAGGGGTTAATGAACTCTTCAAAAGAAGTTGAAAAGTAAATTAAGAAGTGAAAACTTGTGGTGCTTTTCAGCACCAAAAGTCTCAGGTCTATCATGCTAAGTCAATGATTTTTTATTACCTGTATGATAACCGCAGAGTTCAAAGGAATGCAAATTTATTGTCATCTCAAACAAAAGTCTTACGTTATGACAGGGGAAGCCTATTTTCTAACATGTACACAGTAAAATTTGAACTGTGATCACTGGGTAAACTAATGCTTATGAAGTTTAGATTTTAATAATTATTTTAACTTAATTTAAAATTTCAATAATGACTAAGGCATCTCATCTGATTACTGGTATTTTGAATAGCTATCATCCAATTTAAAAATTCTTTACTATTTGCTGTGGTTTGAATGTTTGTGTCCTCCCCCCATCCCATATATGCTGAAATTCTAACCTCAACGTGATGGTATTAAGAGGTGAAGCCATCACTCATTATTAGAGAAATGCAAATCAAAACCACAATGAGGTATCATTTCACACCAGTCAGAATGGCTGCTATCCAAAAGTCTACAAGCAATAAATGCTGGAGAGGGTGTGGAGAAAAGGGAACCCTCTTACACTGTTGGTGGGAATGCAAACTAGTACAGCCACTATGGAGAACAGTGTGGAGATTCCTTAAAAAACTGGGAATAGAACTGCCATATGACCCAGCAATCCCACTGCTGGGCATATACACCGAGGAAACCAGAATTGAAAGAGACGCGTGTACCCCAATGTTCATCGCAGCACTGTTTACAATAGCCAGGACATGGAAGCAACCTAGATGTCCATCAGCAGACGAATGGATAAGGAAGCTGTGGTACATATACACAATGGAATATTACTCAGCCATTAAAAAAAATACATTTGAATCGGTTCTACTGAGATGGATGAAACTGGAGCCCATTATACAGAGTGAAGTAAGCCAGAAAGAAAAACAACAATACAGTATACTAATGCATATATATGGAATTTGAAAGATGGTAACGATAACCCTATATGCGAGACAGAATAAGAGACACAGATGCATGGAACAATTTTATGGACTCTGAGGGAGAAGGTGAGGGTGGGACGTTCTGGGAGAATAGCATTGAAACATGTATATTATCATATGTGAAACAGAACACCATTCCATGTTCGATGCATGTGACAAGGGCTCAGGGCCAGGGCAATGGGATGATCCAGAAGGATGGGATGGGGAGGGAGGTGGGTGGGGGGTCCAGGAAGGGGAACACATGTAAACCCATGGCTGATTCATGTCCATGTATGGCAAAAACTATTACAATATTGTAAAGTAATTAGCCCCCAACTAAAACAAATAAATTTATAAAAAAATAAATAAATAAAAAATAAAACCAGCTTGAAAAAAAAAAAAAAAAGAGGTGAAGCCTTTAGGCGTTAATATCAGACTTGAGAGAACTAAATAGCCCCTTCTACCACATGAGAACACAAGGAGAAAGCATCCTCTATGTACCAGGAAGCAGGCTCCCACCAGACATGGAATCTGATGCACCTTGATCTTGAACCAGCCTCTAGAACTGTGATAAATAAATTTATTTATAAGCCATCCAGTTTATGGTAATTTGTTATAGCAAATTGAACTAGACTGACAGTATTTCTGATTTACTTTATTCATTGGATGACATAGCACTTATTTCCTAAAAACATAAACACCTTTCTTAATACCATTAAAATACATTATCGAGTTACATATATTGAAATATAAAGTGAAAGTCGCTCAGTCGTGTTAGACTGTTTGCCACTCCATCGACTGTAGCCGCCTGGCTCCTCTGTCCATGGAATCCTCCAGGTAAGAATACTGGAGTGTGATTTCATTCCCTTCTCCAAGGGCTCTTCCAATCCAGGGATTGAACCCAGGTCTCCTGCATTGTAGGCAGATTCTTTACCATCTGAGTCACCAAAGTAATTCTCAAATCAAGTATATAACGTGCAGTCAGAAAAACAAAACTTGTCAACAAATGATGAGGTTGTCTTTCTTTTAAAATACTTAATTCCTGTCTTGCTGGGGGGAAAAAAAAAGAACACACAGTGTTCTTTTCACTTGTTGGCAAAGTCATTCAACAATATATTGATAATATATTTTACGCTAACCAGTATAGATGGATCATTGATCATCTAAGATGAAAAGTCACGCATATTCGCAAAAAAAAAAAATAGACTATTTTGATGGTTGAATGAATATTCCAAATTTAATGAGAGAAATCCACACACCCTCGAGTCCATCAACAAGTATTTATTAACACCTACTACAAGTCCAACCCAATACTAGGCGTTGAAGACTTAAGCTAGAGTGTGGTTCTTGCAGAACTGAGTGTTAGCTAGAGTGTGGTTCTTGCGATAACCATTGGGTTATTCATCAGAAAATGATATTTCTTAAAGCAAACACATTGTTCCCTGTGTTCCTGGACGACAACCAGGCAATGACAGGTATGAGACTGCTTTAAAAACTGGGGAACAAAAAGCCCAAACGTAGGACAGAACGCAACCGCTCCGGTCCTCTCGTGTTGCTGGGCAGTGAACCAAACAAACGGCGCCGCCTGAGCCTGGGTGTACCTTTAAGACCTGGAGGGGAAACGGCCGGTCCGCGGAAAACTGTCGCAGCCTCATTTGCATAAGCACCCAAACACTGCTGACGTCACCGCGCCGAGTGCGGACCCCGCCTCGTCCTACTCCACTGTTTCTCCCCGAGGTGGGAGAATGGAACCGTGAGAGCTCGGCGCCGGAGAGCGCGGGCCCGGCTTCCGCGCTCGCTGTGAACGCGAGACGCGCGCCGCTTCTCTGTTCAACCGAAAAGGATTCCCGCCGCTGGGGCTTCTGAGAGCGGGTGGGTCACACCTGTCCCCAGGACAGGTCGGACGTTTTTGATCCATTTATATTTACAAGGCGCGTTCTGACTGAAAGTCTCAAAACGGTCCTCTTGCCCAGGCCACGCACAAACCCGCTGAGTTCGTGAAACGTAGAAACGGTCTAGGTTTCCAATCTCTCCCATCCTCTCCTTTAAATCCCAGCACCGACACCTTCACCAACACCCTCTCCAGTTCCTGGATGCGCAGAAACCCACAAACTGTGCTTTCTTGAGGGAGCCGCGTGCCTGGTGCGGGAGAAAGGCCCCACTTTGGGACCATTTAACGCAGGACACCTCGGGCAAAAGGGAACCGGAGTCACGTGAAACCACCCCGCCTTAGGTAGTCGCCCCCGGCAGTTGCAAAAGCCAGCAGAAGCGAATGAGGAATGAGGTTGGCTCCTCTCCCCGCCCCACCGCCCATCCGCACGAGGATCGGCTTCCAACTCACCGAGAACCTTGGAAGCGCCTTGCTCCGGCCGACCCTCTCAACTTTCTGACTGGCCCAGCCGGACCCCACCCTGCAGCCAGCCCTAACTTGACTTGGAAACAACTAGTCTTTCGGGGATGCTGCAGTCACAAGAAGGAAGGAAGGATGGCGGCACGTTTCGACTCATGTGCTTCCTCGTTACGCGCCGCTCCTAGCCCCCACTCCCCACCCTGACTATGCACAGGTGCAGGACGCAGAGCCCAGCTTCGCCCTCCCGGGGCTTTGGAGCCGCCCTGCCCTCCCCTCACCCCCCGGACACATCCTGAGTCCTTCCCGGCATCCAGGCATCAATTCCGCTCCCTTCCCGGGTCCCGGGCTCCAGGGTGCCTTATGGTGAGCCCCACCCTACCTAAACCGTGCCTTCAGCGGTAGGAGCGTGTCCTCACCGTCAGGGTGCCTTGGCCGGGCGCCTCTGGGCAGTTTCCAAGTGCCGACAGTAGCAGCAGTGGCCAGAGAGTCGGGCCAGGTGGCTGTGACCCGCGGGCGCGAGGAGCCGTCTGGAGAGCAGGCGCTGCTGCCGAGGGAGGGCCCCGCGTCTGCGTGGAGGGGGTCGCTGCCCTGCGGGCCGGGGCCAGGAGCGACTCGTGAGCGCCTGTGTGTCGGCCAGGGACAGAGCACGGGATGCAGGCGCGCGGGTGCGTGCGCGCGGGTGTGTGTATGTGTGTGTGTGAGTGAGGGTGTGACGGAGGCGCCCACGTGCCCGGCCCGCCCGAGCTGCGGCCGCCGACAGGCTGCCGGGGAGGAGGAGGCTGCGGGCGCCAGGGGACACGAGCCAGGTCGCCCGGCCGGGCGCCGCACCTCCCCGCCCCGCCGCCTCCTGACGCAGAGGCCGCTGCGGCTGCCTCGCCGCGTCCTCGCTGCGCTCCCGGCGGGGGCGGGATGGACTCGGGGAAGCCGGCTGCAAAGCAAAGCAAAACAAATCCCGCCCTGCCATCCCTCCCGTCCTTGCCCAACCCACACAACCGAGAGGATGGGCAGCACTTGCCCGTCCCCTTTCCCCCCCCCACCACCCCGCCTTTGTCTCAGCCGGGATAACAATAGAAATGGTCCTACCTCACACCCTTTGAATGTTCTCCGAACGTCGGCGACCGGACTAGAAGCAGTGAGTGACCCAAAGAACCCTTCTCCCTAGCTTTATCTCCAAGCCGGTTATTTACATCTTTCGCACAGGAAAATACTCGGGGCATTTGCTTCTCCATCAGACGGTGGCTTGATAGCGCTCAGGGATTCTGTCCAAATTACAGCTCTTTAAGGGAGTCGGTGTTCACCCTACATAAGTTCCTTAGCATCCTATTTATCTCCAAGGGGTCTTATTATGAGATGAAGCCTGAATCATCTCTCGTAGCAATAAAGACATACTAATGAAGCCACGTGGAGAATTCCTAAAATATACATCACTGAACACAAAAGCCTAGCCTACTTTTGAAAATGGCTGAATCTTCCCCTAGGCAGGGCATATACTCTAGAGATTAAATTTTGTGTCCCTGAAACTTTAAAATTTGAAAGAAATGCAAAATGAACGTAAAATATGCTGCAAAGGTTTAGTGTCTTGGCAAAGGACATTTTCCTCTTCTAGGTGATTGATATTATCAGTAAAAAAAAAAAAAAAGAAAGAAAGTAAAGAAAACTTTGTGCACTTTTAGGCCTTCCAACAATCCCTCAGATTTTCACGGTTTGTATCCAATTAAGATTGAATTAAACAATAAGGCCATCGCAGACAGGTTTCTCATACAGTGAAAAATCTCCTGGAAAGAAATCACAAGGCCTAAATTTCAAGTCAGAACATTGCTACTAATCCTCAGCTTTTAATGCAGCCAAGATAGCTGTTTCTCAGTCTCTTCCAAACCCACTTTTCTTTTTTAAAGTAAATTTAAATTAGATTTGATTTTCTGGATGCCCTTCCTCTGGCATGGATAAAGAAACACTCTGATAGATGCCTCACAGGAAAAACTAGAAAGAGTTACAATAAAAAGCTTACAAAACATCTTGCATAATTTGCTTTTACTTCACATGTTGGTGGCAGGCAAATATTTATGTTGATATATATCATATATATATATTAAAATTGAAATATAGTGCAAATAATACAAATAACAACTGAGAAGAATTTAAGAAAATAAGTAGAGCTATGTTCTCCGTAATCAGGATTAGGCATATTTATGGGAAACAAATTTTTCTGTATGCTTCCAGGTATAGTTTATAGCAGTACTAAGAAAACCTCTTTTATTCTACCAGCATTCCCCTCCTCACACGTTTACACTGATGTGTGACACCTATCACAAATGTATGTACAAAGTTACAAGTCACAAATTATTTGTGGAAAAATATCCTCAAAAAGGATTGGTACTAATTTTATGTCTTGAAGCCAATGAGAAAGAAGAGAAAGTTGGTACTGAGTTTCCCACTAAGCACTGGAGGGCTTTAAAATAGCTTATTTAATCTTCTCAATTAATTAATGTGGTGATTTTCCTAATTTATTAATTAGACACAGGATGTACCCAAAGAAAAAAATATATTGCAAAAAGTCACGCAGTTAGTTCAATGGCAGAATAGATATTTAAACCCAGATCTAGCTGGCTTTTTCTTTCTTTCCCGAAAAATGGAATAGGAAAGACTAGAGAATTCTTCAAGGAAACTAGAGATACCAAGGGAATATTTCTTGCAAAGGTGGGCTCAATAAAAGAGAAATGGTACGGACCTAACAGAAGCAGAAGATATTAAGAAGAGGTGGCAAGAATATACAGAAGAACTGTACAAAAAAGATCTTCACGACCCAGAAAATCACGATGGTATGATCACTCACCTAGAGCCAGACATCCTGGAATGTGAAGTCAAGTGGGCCTTAGGAAGCATTACTACGGACAAAGCTAGTGGAGGTGATGGAATTCAGTTCAGCTATTTAAGATACTAAAAGATGATGCTGTAAAAGTGGTGTACTCAATATGCCATCAAATTTGGAAAACTCAGCAGTGGCCACAGGACTGGAAAAGTTCAGTTTTCATTCCAATCCCTAAGAAAGGTAATGCCAAAGAATGCTCAAACTACGGGACAATTGTACTCATCTCACGCGCTAGTAAAGTAATGCTCCAAATTCTCCAAAAGAGGCTTCAGTAATACGTGAACCGTGAACTTCCAGATGTTCAAGCTGGTTTTAGAAAAGGCAGAGGGACCAGAGACCAAATTGCCAACATCCGCTGGATCATCGAAAAAGCAGAGAGTTCCAGAAAAAACATCTATTTCTGCTTTATTTAGTATGCCAAAGCCTTTGACTGTGTGGATCAGAATAAACTGTGGAAAATTCTGAAAGAGATGGAAATACCAGACCACCTGACCTGCCTCCTGAGAAATCTGTATACAGGTCAGGAAGCAACAGTTAGAACTGGACATGGAACAATGGACTGGTTCCAAATAGGAAAAGGAGTATGTCAAGGCTGTATATTGTCACGGTGCTTATTTAACTTATATGCAGAGTACATCATGAGAAATGCTGGGCTGGATGAAGCACAAGTTGGAATCAAGATTGCCGGGAGAAATATCAATAACCTCAGATATGCAGATGACACCACCCATATGGCAGAAAGTGAAGAAGAACTAAAGAGCCTCTTGATGAAAGTGAAAGAGGAGAGTGAAAAAGTTGGCTTAAAACTCAACATTCAGAAAACTAAGAACACAGCATCTAGTCCCATCACTTCATGGCAACTAGGTGGGGAAACAGTGGAAATAGTGTCAGACTTTATTTTGGGGGGCTCCAAAATCACTGCAGATGATGACTGCAGCCATGAAATTAAAGGACACTTCCTCCTTGGAAGAAAAACTATGACCAACTTAGACAGCATATTAAAAAAGCAGAGACGTTACTTTGTGAACAAAGGTCCATCTAGTCAAGGTTATGGTTTTTCCAGTAGTCATGTATGGATGTCAGAGTTGGACTATAAAGAAATCTGAGCGCCAAAGAATTGATGCTTTTGAACTGTGGTGTTGGCGAAGACTCTTGAGAGGAACTCTGTATGGCACTCATTATTAGAGAAATGCAAATCAAAACCACAGTGAGGTACCATTTCACACCAGTCAGAATGGCTGCTATCCAAAAGTCTACAAGCAATAAATGCTGGAGAGGGTGTGGAGAAAAGGGAACCCTCCTACACTGTTGGTGGGAATGCAAACTAGTACAGCCACTATGGAGAACAGTGTGGAAATTCCTTAAAAAACTGGAAATAGAACTGCCATATGACCCAGCAATCCCACTGCTGTGCATACACACCGAGGAAACCAGAATTGAAAGAGACGCGTGTACCCCAATGTTCATCGCAGCACTGTTTACAATAGCCAGGACATGGAAGCAACCTAGATGTCCATCAGCAGACGAATGGATAAGGAAGCTGTGGTACATATACACAATGGAATATTACTCAGCCATTAAAAAAATACATTTGAATCGGTTCTATTGAGATGGATGAAACTGGAGCCCATTATACAGAGTGAAGTAAGCCAGAAAGAAAAACATCAATACAGTATACTAATGCATATATATGGAATTTGAAAGATGGTAACGATAACCCTATATGCGAGACAGAATAAGAGACACAGATGCATGGAACAGTCTTATGGACTCTGAGGGAGAAGGTGAGGGTGGGACGTTCTGGGACAATAGCATTGAAACATGCATATTATCATATGTGAAACAGAACACCATTCCATGTTCGATGCATGAGACAAATGCTCAGGGCTGGGGCAATGGGAGGACCCAGAGTGATGGGATGGGGAGGGAGGTGGGAGGGGGGTCCAGGAAGGGGAACACATGTAAACCCATGGCTGATTCATGTCAATGTATGGCAAAAACTACTACAATATTGTAGAGTAATTAGCCCCCAACTAAAATAAATAAATTTATTAAAAAAAAAAAAAAAGAAAGTGTAGAATTACCACAGGGTTAGGCACCGTAGAAAGAACAAGTAGAGCAGAGATGTAAAGATTCCAGAAGGAAATCCTGGGAACTCGTCATGGATGTGAACAGTATCATTAAAAAATTTTAACAACAAAATCCTTCAAACATTTGCTGTCCAATTACTAATATCTTTTAAGTTACAGTTACTGAGTGCTTTCTCTTTTCATACAGTAGGAATGTGACTACCCCACGGGATTGGTGTGGGAGGAAGAGGCAGCACATCAAAGGGGACAAGCGGAACATGGAAGAAGATTTCAACCTACAGGTAAAGGAAGACTCATGTTTATGGCCACACTGTATGTTTTTAATCATTTTATTTATTTATTTATTGCTGGCTCTCCTGGGAGAAATATCAATAACCTCAGATATGCAGATGACATCACCCTTATGGCAGAAAGTGAAGCAGAACTAAAGAGCCTCTTGATGAAAGTGAAAGAGGAGAGTGAAAAAGTTGGCATAAAGCTCAACGTTCAGAAAACTAAGATCATGGCATCTGGTCTCATCACTTTATGGGAAATAGATGGGGTAACAGTGGAAACAGTGTCAGACTTTATTTTTTGGGGCTCCAAAATCACTGCTGATGGTGATTGCAGCCATGAAATTAAAAGACGCTTACTCCTTGGAGGAAGGTTATGGCCAACCTAGATAGCATACTTAAAAGCAGAGACATTACTTTGCCAACAAAAGTCCATCTAGTCAAGGCTATGGTTTTTCCAGTGGTCATGTATGGATGTGAGAGTTGGATGGTGAAGAAAGCTGAGCGCCACAGAATTGATGCTTTTGAACTGTGGTGTTGGAGAAGACTCTTGAGAATCCCTTGGACTGCAAGGAGATCCAATCAATCCATCCTAAAAGAGATCAATCCTGGGTGTTCATTGGAAGGACTGATGTTAAAGCTGAAACTCCAATACTTTGGCCACCTCATGCGAAGAGTTGACTCATTGGAAAAGACCCTGATGCTGGGTAGGATTGAGGGCAGGAGGAGAAGGGGACGACAGAGAATGAGATGGTTGGGTGGCATCACCGACTCGATGAACATGAGTTTGGGTAGACTCCGGGAGTTGGTGATGGACAGAGAGGCCTGGTGTGCTGCAATTCATGGGGTCGCAAAGAGTCAGATATGACTGAGCGACTGAACTGAACTGAACTGTCCTGGGTCCTTGTTGCTGCAGGGGCTTTTCTCTAGCTGCAGCAAGCAGGGGCTCTTCTCTATCTGTGGAACCTGGGCTTCTCATGGCCATGAAGTCTCTTGTTGTGGAGCGCAAGCTCTATGGCCTGCAGGCTTCTGTAGCTGCAGCATGTGGGCCGAGGAGTTTTGGCTCCCAGGCTCTAGAGCACAGACTCAAGGATTGTGATACCCAGGCTAACTTGCTCCCAGGCAGGTGGGATCTTCCCAGATTGGGGATCAAACTCATACGACTGCATTGGCAGGCAGATTCTTTACCACTGAGCCACCAAGGAAGCCCACCATACTGTATTCTTATATATTAGTAAGTATTGATTTGATGTTGAGTATGTGCCTTTGGAATGTGTGGAATAATTAATATGCCTATTTTTTTTTAACCCTTACACCAACCTTATGTTGTAGATACACTGCAGAAGAAAAACCTGAGACTTAGATTGTCTAAATGCACATAGTCAGGAGGCATCTGCTAGATACAGTAAATAAATACCTGCCTGTATCTAAGTCACCTTCTTAATCTGACACCTACTTTTAAGCAATTAATATGATACTTCTCATTTTAAAAAGTAATAAAAGGTCTGAAAGAGAAAATAAGTGAATATTCTCTTAAGCATGTGTGGAATATATGTGGGGAGAGGAATCTTGACTTGCCACAACTTTCTATCATAGTATTTTAAAGCCAAATCTCTCAAAATGACAATATTATGCAAAAACTCCCAAGAGTTCAGAAAAACAATTCAAAGATATTTTTTAGAAGTTTTAAAAGCTCAATACTAAAGGAAAATACTGAAATCATTTCACATCATGAGAGTATATTCATTTTCAAAATTCTGCCTTTGGCGTGACACAATGCCAGTTAACATAGGAACAATTGTTTAATTGTTTAATTAAAATTTTAATAATTTAGAATTCTTTATAATTCAAAGATCCGTGCACTGTCTGGCTATTGAAGAGTAGAATCTTAATAGCAACTCAAACCAATAAGCCTTTTAATGGCTTAACTAAGGATGTAAATGGTGTCCCACAAGACAGTGCAAAGGATGCAGTTCTCACAAGATTCATCCATTCATTCCCAAGGACAGTCTGAGAAATTAAAGATTTTCACTTTATAAGGGGAAACAATTCAAAGGAAAATATTGCCTATTGTTGGGGAGGAAGACATTTTTCTACCCTTCTAGGTTCTTTAGCATTACATGGAAATTCTATTTTTCATTCTAACAAAAATTTTATTCTTTACCCTCCATACTGAATGTTATTTGATATATAGTCTATAGTCTCAAAATGTTTATAAAATAAAGTCTGCACAATCCCAAAATGCCTATTGAAAATTCTGTTGATCCTAAGTATTCATGACTGATGAGGGACTGAGAGGTAAAAAGCAAAGCAATTAACCAGGTTATCTGATCTCTGTATGAGTAGAGGAGGGGTTAACTGAATTCATAAATGTCAAAGTAATCAAATCAAAATTTTCAAACAATTACTTAAGATAGTGAAGCATTCAAAACAGTAGACAAGGATCAAATTGCTAATATTTCTACATTTTGTAGATAAAGCCATAATGACTCTGACACCTGAAAATACCAACAAACGTTATCACTTTTTAATTTTTTTCTTTTCTGTACTATATGGAATGTGAAATCTTAGTTCCCCCACCAGAGGTTGATCCCACATCAGTGGAAGTATGGAGCCTTAACCACTAGACCACCAGAGAAGTCCCTGAAGTTACTTTTTATCATAAACTTCTTTTACATAATATTATACTTTATATATACATATGGACAAAGAATGTCACCTGCCATTTTAGTAAACAAAGAATGTGTGCCTGCTTAGTCGATAAATCGTGTCCGATTCTTCGCGCCCCCATGGACTCTAGCCCACGAGGCTCCTTAGAATCCAAGGGATTCTCCAGGCAAGAATATTGGAGTGGGTTGCCATTTTCTTCTCCAGGGGATCTCCCCAACCCAGGAATAAAACCCACGTCTCCTGCTTGGCAGATGGATTCTTTACCACTGTGCCGCCTAGGAAACCCAAAACAGAGATTGAATTATCGCCTGCTAATCCAATAAACAATATATGTTGTCCACCATCAATCTATCAGTCTTTGCAGCAGCACTTCAGTGGTGCCCCTGGGGGCGATTCAGGATGGACGAAAATCAGGAAAACGTCTGTGCCTGATAGTGGCTCTGTATACTTAAGATGCATATCTAAAGGAAAATTCCAGTGACCCCGGACTCTTGTGTCTTCCTATACATTGTTGTTTTTCAGTTGCTAGGTCCTGTCTGACTTTTTGCAGCTCCATGGACTGCAACACACAAGGCTTTCCCGTACTTCACTATCTCCCAGAGTTTGTTCAAACTCATGTCCCTTGAGTTGGTGATGCTGTCCAACCATCTCATCCTCTGTTGTCACCTTCTCCTCCTGCCTTCAATCTTTCCCATCTTTAGGGTCTTTTCCAGGGAGTCAGCTCTTCGCATCAGGTGGCCAAAGTATTGGAGCTTCAGCTTCAGCATCAGTTCTTCCAATGAATATTCAAGGTTGATTTATCCTTTAGGATTGATTGGTTTGATCTCCTTGTTGTCCCAAGAGACTCTCAAGAGTCTTCTCCTGCATCACAATTCAAAATCATCAATTCTTTGGCACTCAGCCTTCTTTATGGTCCATGTACATGACTACTGGAAAGACCATTCCTTTTTCCAGGGAATCTTCCTGACCCAGGGATCAGACCCAGGGATCAAACCCATGTCTCCCGCATTGCAAGGAGATTCTTCACCCTCTGAACCACCAGGAAGCTCCCTTTCCCATACATGGAAAAGCACTAAAAATCAGTAACTTGAGAAGTCTGTCTTTTGTGATTAGCAGTAATCTTTTGATGTTTGACTACAAGATGTTTTTTTTCAGCAAAAACTCCTTTATATGCTGGCTTTTTATCCTTTTGAAACAGTTCTTCACAATATCTGAAAGGTTGTATCCCAGGCTATAGTGCTCTGTGAAGTCCCTGGAAAAACATAACTGACAATTTTAGGTTGTACATTTTTCTTCAGTTGACATATATGTCAGGTACTGTGCCCAGGCATTAATTTGGGTTTACAGCTACGTAGTGATCTAAAAACAAAATATTTTATAGTATTCATTTTGCATGTCATGTCTTTTCTGCTTTTTCTTTGATTCATTTCAGATTCTCACTACAAATTTATTCAAGCTCATCATCTAATATAAATTCTAAATTGTTATTTTCATACAATAATGATACCTGCTCATTGAATAAGTGTCAAAATATGAACATGTAAATGGTAAGACATTAAAAAGTTAAAGCCCCTGTGTTTAAGTTTATTTTCCTTTCCATCAGTTCTACAACTAGTAGTAAATATTGTTAACTATTTGACATGTTTCTTACAAAATTTCCTTTCCTTCGCTCCCATGTCTTCCTTTCTTTCTCTCTGTCTATACATGTGTCTATATATACATATGATATGCAAATATATAGTTTTGCTTATTTTTATTAGTGTTGTTATTTTATAAAATATGACAAATGACTGCTTTTCTCATTGAAACATAGCCAGAACAACTCAAGAAGACTAGGTTGGTGCTGGAATTCTATTAAATTAAGATGACTGTGGCTCAGATAATGAACTCCTTATTCCCAAATTCAGACTTAAATTGAAGAAAGTAGGGAAAACCACTAGACCATTCAGGTATGACCTAAATCAAATCCCTTATGATTATACAGTGGAAGTGAGAAATAGATTTAAGGAACTAGATCTGATAGACAGAGTGCTTGATGAACTATAGACAGAGGTTTGTGACATTGTACAAGAGACAGGAATCAAGATCATCCTCATGGAAAAGAAATGCAAAAAAGCAAAATGGCTGTCTGAGGAGGCCTTACAAATAGCTGTGAAGAGAAGTGAAAAGCAAAGAAGAAAAGGAAAGATATTCCCATTTGAATGCCGAGTTCCAAAGAATAGCAAGGAGAGATAAGAAAGCATTCCTCGGTGATCAATGCAAAGAAATAGAGAAAAACAACAGAATGGGAAAGACTAGAGATCTCTTCAAGAAAATTAGAGATACCAAGGGAACATTTCATGCAAAGATGGGCTTGATAAAGGACAGAAATGGTATGGACCTAACAGAAGCAGGAGATATTAAGAAGAGGTGGTGAGAATACAGAGAAGAACTGTACAAAAAAATCTTCACGACCCAGATAATCATGATGGTGTGATCACTCACCTAGAGCCAGACATCCTGGAATGTGAAGTCAAGTGGGCCTTAGAAAGTCTTATGGACTCTGAGGGAGAAGGTGAGGGTGGGACATTCTGAGAGAATAGCATTGAAACATGTATACTATCATATGAGCAACAGAACACCATTCCAGGTTCGATGCATGAGACAAATGCTCAGGGCTGGGGCAATGGGATGACCCAGAGGGATGGGATGGGGAGGGAGGTGGGAGGGGGGTTCAGGATGGGGAACATATGTAAACCCATGGCTGATTCATGTCAATGTATGGCAGAAACCACTACAATATTGTAAAGTTATTAGCCCCCAACTAAAATAAATAAATTTATTTAAAACAAAAAAGAAAGCATCACTATGAATAAAGCTAGTGGAGGTGATGGAATTCCAGTTGAGCTATTTCAAATCCTGAAAGATGATGCTGTGAAAGTGATGCACTTAATATGCCAGCAAATTTGGAAAACTGAGCAGTGGCCACAGGACTGGAAAAGGTCAGTTTTCATTCCAATCCCAAAGAAAGGCAATGCCAAAGAATGCTCAAACTACTGCACAATTGCACTCATCTCACACGCTAGTAAAGTAATGCTCAAAATTCTCCAAGCCAGGCTTCAGCAATAAGTGAAACGTGGACTTCCAGATATTCAAACTGGCTTCAGAAAAGGCAGAGGATCCAGAGATCAAATGGCCAACATCCGATGGATCATCGAAAAAGCAAGAGAGTTCCAGAAAAACGTCTATTTCTGCTTTATTGACTATGCCAAAGCCTTTGACTGTGTGGATAACAATCAATTCAGTTCAGACTTCCTGGTAGCGGCACGCAGAGTGGCCGCAGGTTATTGCGGGGTGCAGCGGTCGGTGCTTGCCGCCCCCGCCTGTCCCTGGTACTTGGGGCCGGGCGTGGCAGGTGCCCATACGGAGACCTCCTTGTGGATCACAATAAACTGGAAAATTCTGAAAGAAATGGAAATACTGGATCACCTGACCTGCCTCTTGAGAAACCTGTATGCAGGTCAGGAAGCAACAGTTAGAACTGGACATGGAATATCAGACTGGTTCCAAATAGGAAAAGGAGTACGTCAAAACTGTATATTGTCACCCTTCTTATTTAACTTATATGCAGAGTACATCATGAGAAACGCTGTGCTGGAAGAAGCACAAGTTGAAATCAAGATTGCCAGGAGAAATATCAATAACCTCAGATATGCAGATGACACCACCCTTATGGCAGAAAGTGAGGAGGAACTAAAGAGCCTCTTGAAGAAAGTGAAAGAGGAGAGTGAAAAAGTTGGCTTAAAGCTCAACATTCAGAAAACTAAGATCATGGCATCTGGTCCCATCACTTCATGGGGAATGCATGGGGAAACAGTGAAAACAGTGTCAGACTTTATTTTCTTGGGCTCCAAAATCACTGCAGATGGTTATTGCAGCCATGAAATTAAAAAACACTTACTCCTTGGAAGGAAAGTTATGACCAAACTAGATAGAATATTAAAAAGCAGAGACATTACTTTGTGAATAAAGGTCCGTCTAGTCAAGGGTATGGTTTTTCCAGTAGTCATGTATGGATGTGCGAGTTGGACTGTGAAGAAAGCTGAGCCCCGAAGAATTGATGCTTTTGAACTGTGGTGTTGATGAAGACTCTTGCAAGTCCCTTAGACTGCAAGGAGATCCAACCAGTCCATCCTAAAGGAGAACAGTCCTGGGTGTTCATTGGAAGGACTGATATTGAAGCCGAAACTCCAATACTTTGGCCACCTGATGCAAAGAGTTGACTCACTTGAAAAGACCCTGATGCTGGGAAAGATTGAGGGCAGGAGGAGAAGGGGATGACAGAGGATGAGATGGTTGGATGGCATCACTGACTCGATGGACATGGGTTTGCGTAAACTCCGGGAGTTGGTGATGGACAGGGAAGCCTGGCGTGCTGCGATTCATGGGGTCGCAAAGAGTCAGACACAACTGAGCAACTGAACTGAACTGAACTGACCTGAAGATGACAGTTAGGGCTTCCCAGGTGACACTAGTGGTAAAGAACCTGCCTGCCAATGCAGGAGACATAAGAGACATGGGTTCGATCCCTGGTTCGGGAAGATCCCCTGGAGAAGGGCATGGCAACCTACTCCAGTATTCTTGCCTGGAGAATCCAATGGACAGAGGAGCCTGATGGGCTACAGTCCATAGAGTTGAAAGAGTTGGACACGACGACTTATATGACAGTTAAGTACTTAGATCACCTATGCTGAAATCAGTGGTTCTCTTTTATAAAAGTAAATGCTTACAGTTTTCTTTTTAACAACCCCTTATCCATTTTCTTTATTTTTTTTCTTTATAAATGTTAATGGTTAGGGCTCTGTCGTTGGTCCTTATATCTTTTTTTCTTTCCATGCTCTCCCTGGATGATTTCACTTGCTACATTTTCTTTCATCTTTGACTTAAATAATGGTGATATTAAAATATTTAATTCTCTGTGAGTAATCATCTATAATTGGCAGTAACCAAAGGAGATTGATCATAGAGAGAGCCAGGGTTCCGTGAAAGGAGCAAGGGTGATGGACGTAGCAGAAAGGGGGCACTTAGGGGACTTTGGGGAGAGCCCCGTGATGCTGTGCTGTCCTAGTGGAGGGAAAATGCAGCCAGCATGTAGCTGCTTCTGTTACCTTTTTAAATGTAGTCTGTCTTCTCTGTTACCTTTTTGATCCAATGTGTTTTGGTCTCTGGGGGAGGGGGTTACTTCTGCCACAGCCTCTTGTTCTAGGATTCTCTCATTGGTGTCTCATTCTTGAATAGATGTTAGCTGTTTTCTTAGGGTGAATGAAATCAGGAATGACTTATGTTGCCATCTCATTGTCGTCACTCTCCTAAGTTACCTATTTCTTACTGAGTACATTTTGGTGACTCATTTCTTTTAAGTTTTTTTTTTTTTTTTAATTTTTAGTGTGTTGTGATGTTTGTTAGTATTTTTTAATTTTAAATTCTAGATTATACTTGTAGATATATATATACTTCTCCTTAGTATTGTTTATTCCAGTCTTTTCTTTTTTCTAATCAGTTTTTCTAAACATTTGCCTGCTAGTCCTTTCAAAGAGTCAACTTTTGATATTGTTGGCAGTGTATCTTTTTTGTTGTTGCTTTTTTGTGATTTTTCTCTTCCCACATTATTGACATATTTCTTATGTGTGTGTCTTGCTTGCTTTTGGATTTCAACAACTATGGTTATATTTTAGTTTGCAAATTGCTTCAAGATTATAATTTACTCTGTAAGTACAGCTTTATTTGCAAGCTACTAACAACTTGCGTCTCAAGCAGTATAGCACATGCAGATTCCCAAATTCACAGAGAATTTCAAGAAGCCACTGCATTGGCTGTGTGAACTGAGTGTGGTGACTTCACCTTACTCTATTATTGGCAAACCATAAGAACCTTTCAGTACAAGGAAGGTGATTCTTAGAAATGCAGTGCTCACCTTTTTGTGGAAGTAATAGTGGTATCATATTGAAAACAGCCAATCCAGCACATAGCATTTCTATCCAAATTGAATTTTTTATGAGTTTCTTTTTCTATGTGTGATATTTTTGTTAGGTGTTATTATTATGGCTATGCTGATTTTACAAAATGAATTGGGAAGATTTTATGTTTTGCTAAATTGTTGACTAGTATGAATATATCTCCTTGAATGTATCTCTTCTTTGAAAGGTTGAAATGAATCAGCTTGTAAAGCCATCTGGGCCCAATTATCTTTCAGAGGTAATTCTTTCACATTATTTCCTAGAGCTTCTAAAAAAAATCTTCCTATGTAGGTTTTCTTCTTCGTCTTTATTTACTTTGGGGGAAAAAAAATAGAGACTCTTCTTTATTTTAACTAAATTTTAAACGAGAGTTGTGCATACTAAAGCAGTAGTTATGGAGTACTTTAAAATCTGTTTTCTAGCTATGTTTGTAATAAAGAGTCTGCTGCACAACTAGTCATTCAGTAATGACACAACATGTGTTTATTTCTCATTCATATTACACTTCAGCAATTGCAATTTGCTCCAGTCTACTTGACTCTGTTCAGTTTTGCTCTCTGTGTCTTTTCATTCTAGGACCTTGCCCGAAGAAGCAAACCTTATATGGAATACACCTATTCTCTTAGAAAAAGGGAAGACAAGAGGCCGATGCAATTGCAAATAGAACTTCTGTTTAGATGTGGTGTGTGTTGCATCACTTACTTTTCATTGTCCAAAACAAATCAGGTGTGGCTCTTCTTGCTCTGGAGATGCGGAGAAGGGGAAGTGGTAATCCAGCCTTCCCCGTGTGACCCAACACAAATCCAACATATAATGGTGGAACAGGAGCAAGACAACTATGATAAACACTGCCATTCAGAGTAGTCAGTAGTCCAGAGAAATTCTGAAATCTCACTGGGATAATTTTGTAAAGTGTTCCTGGGCTCACTGAGGAAATGTTAGTTAGAGGTCATGGTCCTCCTCCTTAAAAGTAATGTCCTTGTCATTGATTCTCCGTGGCGTCTGAGTGGCCCACTCTTTAATTAATGTTTCTTTTTTCGATATCATCCTTGGTCACATATGAAATGGAAATTTTGGTGCTTAAAATAGTCTGTCAACTTACTCAGACTGATGGTAGATCTAGAAGTATAGTTCTCAAAACAGTTTAAAAGTTATTTGCTTCTAAGCCACTCTGTGTATTAATAGTCAAACACACAGTTCTTTTCAAGACATACCTTTCTCTTTAGATTTAATCATAGGTACTTTGAGTTTATCAGATACCTGTTTGATTGAGCCTTTGGTCTCTTCTCCCAGAGATATTTTGTCTAACTTAGAGGATTTGATGGGTGAAAGACAAGTTAATTATATCTGAGTTGGCTCAGCAGGTAAAGAATCCACCTGCAGTGCAGGAGACACAGAAGACATGGGTTCGATCCCGGGGTCGGAAAGATCCCCTGGAGGAGGAAAATGGCAACCCTCTTCAGTATTCTTACCTAAAAAATCCCATGCACAGAGGAGCCTGGCAGGCTACAGTCCGAAGGGTCACAAAGAGCCGGACACAACTGAGCGACTAAGCACGCACTAGTTTAAAACAACAGGTATGGTGATCATTCCCTCACTTTGTTCACTGAAGTTGCTCAAAACATTTTTTGTTTTGTTATTTCATTTACTAGTTAGAGAAGAGGAAGTGCTATAGTGCTATATCTCTCAGCCCTGCAAGTTCTGGAATTCCTGAGCAGTTTTTTTTTTTTGGTCTCTTCTTGGAAATGAGCCAGTTCTCTCCTAACTCGACTCTTCTTTGGCAGACACCTTGTAAAATGCAGCTAAACCAACAAACTCGTACCAATAACATTCTATTTTTAGAAACCCTCTCCCAGAACTCAGGTTCATCATATTATTTCTTTATTAAATGATGGCAAGTGACAGTTTTGTCAAATTTTTCACCACTGTAGACTGTCAGTTGCCATTTTCCAATCTCCGCTAATGTTCTACTGTTCATCCACCATCTGATCCCAACCAACCTATGCTGTATATGTTAATTTTTTGTTGGTGGTGGTGTTTTGTTTTGTTTTTCATTGACAGATTCTATTGATTTTTTTTTTTTGATTTCTTAACTTGCTAATTTTGGCTTTAATACTTTTGTTATATTCTCCTGTATTTATTGATCTGTTTTGTTTTTCTATTTCTCGTTTTTAAATTAATGCTCAATTAATATTCCGCCCTTTTTTGAATAAGAAAAGGATCTCACTAGTCACAAAGTTATGCTGTCTTCAGCCTCTTTCTTAGTGTTGCTCCTCAGTGTTAGAGATTTTTCCCAGTTGCTCTTCTGCTTTCTGAAATTGCTGTTTTCTGTATGACTTCCAGCCCAGCTGTTTTCACATTTATACTGTTTCACGGTGTTAAAAAAAAAAAAGAAAGTGATAAGCTCTATCCCTGTTCATTGAGGACTTCACTCCTTGCTCTGCAAATTAGAGTGTGTTTAGGAAGTTTTGAAAGGTATAGCTTTATTATTTTGAAGTGATGCAACATTTTTAAGGAGAAAAAGAGTATCATCTGTATCTTCCTTCATTATACCCAGTTAGAATTCTTAAGTTTTTTAAAAGTGTCTTTCTTTAGTTTTCAACTCATATTCAGAGACTCCCTCTTTGAGATTCCCTTTGATAATTGCAGTGGGATTCAAAAAGGAATAGTTACCTGTGTTCACATTGTTGACCAAAAAGATGCACAACATGAGAGCTGCGAGTGAGGTTTTATATGGGATAAAATGAGGACTGCAGTCTGGGAGACAGCACCTCAGATAGCTCTGAGAGACTGCTCCAAAGAGTCAGTTACGAAAGGTCAATATATAAGATTTTGGTGAACGGAGACTTCAATGCAATCAAGCACTCATTTTACAAAAGTTTTTTGACAGTCCTGAGGAGCTAATGTCACCAGGAAGGGATTTAGTGCTTTTCTAGATATGAGGAGACACAAGGATTGGGATCTGGAAATAAGTTTCTGAAAATACCTAACTATCTAGAGACCTATTCTACCAGTTTCCCTGGGGCACAGAGTGCCTCACTCTCCACCCTGAATTCCCTTCAGGGAGTGTTGAAGGTCAGCAGCTGCAGCAGCAGAGACAGGTGGCAAATGCCCTTCTTGTTGTTGTTCAGTCGCTGGCAAATGTTCTTGGCAGGTGCCAATTAGCAGTTGACAGGCAAGCGTCAATTTGTAGCTGACAACATCATTGTCTACCCAGGAATCCTCCCTTGAAGATACTATACATGTATAGTATGTGGTAGGATTTGAGCTGTGTGTAATATATTAATGTTTCCGAGAGGCAGAGTCTTCACTGGTGGAGGAAGGTGATACAAATATGCAGTGCTGGAAGTCAAAGAAGACCAAAAAACGCAAAGAGAGCACCCTAATGTTGCAGTGAAATTGGTAGTATCAGAATTAACTCATTTTTAAATATATTATTTAAATATATTAAGTTCATGAAATTCTACTGAAAGGGCCTAGAGGCAAAGACACAAGTAGCAATGAACACATCTAGAAATAAGGTCTCAGTTTCTAAATGTCATTCTGCACTCAAAAGAATCAGTGTTTCTGAAATGGCTAAATCTAAGTCTGAGACAAAGAAAATACAAGATGAGCTTGGAAGTATCTTGTGTCATAAGTGATCAAAAAGAGATAGGGACCTAGCAAAAGGAAATAGCTATCTTAAAAGACTTCCAACTTGTTAAATATGAGGAATTTCAAACTTGAAAATTAATATTGACAGTCATGTAGTATAACAGTAAATAGAATAAGAATACATAAACCCATACTCATAATAAACAAAGCAATAATATGAAAGAAGAAACAGCTGTTTCTTATAGTAAAAGGCCAAATACTGAATGTACATGGAATAGGGACTTGGAAAATTACCATCCTGCAAATAGCAGAGTAATAATTAATTAGAGTAAGATAATTTCTAAAACTAGTAGTTAAATTTTTTCCAATACTTGTTATGAAAACTTGCAAATATACAAAAAGTCTGAGGAAACTTCTAGTGAATGTTCATATACTCACCATGTAGATTCAACCATTAACATTTTACTATAGTTGTTTTATCACAGATCAATCTATATTTCCACCATTCTACTTGTCCATAAATATGTCTTATATTATTGAGGCATTTCAAAATAAATTGTATTCATCAGTACATTTTTCCCTAAGCACTTCAGCATAGATGTAATTCATTAGGATTCAATATACATTTATAGTTGATTTTGTTCTTTTGAGGTAAAACTTACATAAAAGAAATCGATAAGAATTAGACATATCATTTGGTGAGTTGTAACACAACCACTTGCCAAGACATAAAACACTGCAGAAAATATCACTCCAGAAAATTACACGTTCTCAGGTAATATCTACATCACCCCTCCAAGCGATAGTTGTTCTTATTTTTTCCAACATACATCAATTTTTATTTCTCTAAAACTTTACATAAATTAAACCATACTGTGCTGTGTGCTCAGTTGTGTCCAATCCTTTGTGTCCCATGGATGGGGGCCTGTAGGCTTCTCCGTCCATGAGAGTGTCCAGGCAAGAATACTGGACTGAGTTGCCATTTCCACCTGCAGGGGATCTTCCAGAGCCAGGGATCAAACGCCTATCTCCTGAGTCTCCTGTACTGGCAGGCAGATTCTTTGACACTGAGCTACCTGGGAAGCCCAAATCATACCGTAGTTCTCTTTTTACTAAGTCTTTTTTCACTCAGAATAATACTTTTAAAATTCATCCATATTATTGGAGTAGTTGATTTCTTTTTATTTATGAATAGTATTCTATTTTATGAATATAAGTGTGTAATGATTATCCATACTCCTGTTGATAGATACTTGGGCTATTTCTAGTTTTGACTATTATGAAAACATTTGCTATAATCATTTTTCACACTGATTTTTATTGACATATCTTTTCTTTTCTCTTGGGTAAATTTTTAGGAATAGAATTCCTGTGCCACATAGTAGGCATATGCTTAGTTTTATAGGAAACTGAATAAAATTTTCCAAAGTGATCTGGCATCAAAGTCTGTGTTCTTAACTACTATGCTGAAGAGTTGAAATGGGCCTTGCTGGAAAAATAGGATTTTTTCAAATAGAAAATTAAGGAAAGATATTTCTGATTAAGAGAGCAAACCATAGACCTGTTATATTCCTAATACCAAGTTTAGCATTCTAAATGTAACAGAATTTAAGTGTTCTCGACTTTTACATAGGAAAAAAAAAACTTACTTAAACTGATATGTAGTAAGCACAGGACTATTTTAATTCTAAGTTGGTATACCATATTTCAATTATTTTTATAAATTCCATCAAATAATTTCTTACAATAACTTTGTTTGTTGTAGGAAATATAGCCAAGAAGTTTATATTTCCTTTGAGACTAACGAAAATTAATGATTTTAACACTGATTTCAGGGCTTTTTAAATTTAATAATTTATAAATATTAGTGCTTTCTTGGATTTAAGCCAAACTAATTTGCAGAACTTAAAGGTAGACAGAGATATAATAGCATATCTTTCACAGAAAAGCAGGGTGCAATCATATTTAATAATATAAGTTACTTTAATGTTGTGCCAATGAAGCACTTAAGGTTGTGTGTAAAACATGAGAATTCAGAGTGAGTCAGAAGAGAATCTGTAGTCTTAAAACCGCACTACCAGCAATCTTTCTTTTCCATCATTTTCATACAACCTTATCGTGAGTCTAATTGTCACATTGTAATCTCTTAGTTATTTGCACATACTTTTCTTATAATACTTGAGCATTATATTTCCAACCCATCTAAGTAGATTCTCATATTAAATTCTATTTTTTCATCATTTAGATTCTCTTTATATTTGATAACACTAGGGACCACCATTTAATGGTCCCTCTCCACCACTCTGCACAGCTCTGTCAATTCCTGACTATGAAAAGTACGATAAAAGTCGCAATTTGAAATTATAGCAAGGCAGGAATAAATGCGAGGTCCTGAGGAGATTCGACTGGAAGATAGTGCTAATTTAAAAATATACTGCTAATTTAACAATAAAATGAGGTGCACTGAATAACCCAGTTATTGTTACAATGCTATAAACCCAAATCATTCCCAAGCTCAATGGCTTAGAACTACAATTACCCTCCTCATCCCTTATCTAAACTGGCCTGGTTCTATCAGTTGTAAGCTTCATTCAGGTCTGTTCTACATGTCTCTTAACCTACCTGGGACCATTATCTTCTAAGGCATGTTCTTTTCATGGCAAAAGGGGCAATAGAAACCTGATGTCTCTTAAGGACAGAATTAGAACTGGCACACTATCACAACTGCCCACATTCTATCAAAGCAAGACACTTGGCCAAGCCCCATATAATGAAGCAGGGACGTTTATTTCCACGTTAGATTGGGGAAAGGACTAAATATGATGAACAGTAATCTAATACAACCCAACCACTTAAGCAATCTAAAATAGTTTCTGTAACTAGATTTCTCTTTTTTGAGTTCCATACCTACATTATATATATACACACCTAGTTGTTCCCAGGTGTCTCAACTTCTCAGTCTTTGACAATTCCAGTCTTGCTCAATGGCATGTTTTAAGTGTCTTTTATTTGTAGACACAGACTCACCCAGTCTCTGACTCATCAATAATGAAGGCAATTTATTAGTCATTCCATTTATGTTAAGTCTTGCTATAGAAAGTAATTATCACTGTGCCTGAGCTGGGACCTATAGGCTTGCTGAGCATTGACTGATTTTTCTCCAAAACATGTTTCAGGAGATGGGTAGTTTTTAAACTAGGATTCTGCATCAGTTTTCCTAGGTTCTAGAGAAGAGATAGCATTAAATTTTATTATAAAGAATGCATTGTGTATTATGGACATTTTAACAAAATGAATTCTAATCCATGAACTTAGAATACCTGTTCATTTATTTATGCCTTCTTCAGTTTGTTTCTTCACTGTCTCATAGTTTTCAGTATGTGGATCTTCACTTCTTTGATTGTCTTTATTCTTAAGTATTTTATTCTTTTCAATGCTGTCATAAATGGGATTTTTTGAAATTTCTTTTTTGGAAAGTTTGTTGATAATATGTATAAATGCTACTGATTTTGTATATTAATTTTGTATCCTGCAGTTTTACTAAATTGATTTATGAATTTCTATGTTTTTTTTTCCAGTAGAATCGTTAGGGTTTTCTATATGAGATCATGTCATCTACAAACAGAGACAATTGAGCTTCTTCCTTTCTTATTTGGATGTTTGTTATTTCTTTTTCTTGCCTGATTGTTTTGAGCTGAACTTCCAGTACCTTATTGAATAGGAGTGGTAAAAGAAGGCATCTTTGCTTTGTTTCTAATCTTAGAGAAAAAGATTTCTTCTTTTTACCATTGAATATGATGTTAGCTGGAGCTTCCCTGATGGCTCAGCAGTAAAGAATCTGCCTGCAGTGCTGGAGATGCAGGAGATGTGGGTTCGATCCCTAAGTCAGGAAGATCCCCTGGATGAGACCATGGCAACCCACTCCAGTGTTCTTGCCTAGAGAATCCCCTGGACAGAGGGACCTGGGGAGTTACAGTTTAGAGGGTAGCAAAGAGTCAGACATGACTGAGGTGACCTAGCACAGCACATGGTGTTAGCTGTTGGTTTGTCATATATGGCCTTTATTATGTTGAGGTATATTTCTCATATACCTAATTTATTGAGAATTTTATCATGAATAGATGTGGACTTTTGTCAAATGCTTTTTGAGCATCTATTAAGATAATCTTATGATTTTTATTCTTCGTTCTGTTAATGTAGTGTATCCCATTTTTTTGATTTGTGTATTTTGAAACATCATTGCTCCTCAGGGATAAGTCAGTCTTAATTATGGTATATGCTTTTTTAAAATGTATGATAGGATTCATTTTGCTAGTATTTTGTTGAGAATTTTTGCAACTATGTTCATCAGTGTCTCAAGAAAACTGAAAAAAATATTTATATACATTTCTATACAACTGAACAACATAAATGAAATTAAAAGTCAGTGAAAAATAAAGATGCATTGTTAGTATAATAACAAGGAAAGAAACCATTCTCATTATCATTTATTTAAGCAATAAATATATATTGAGACTCTAACTTGTGCTAGGCACTATTCTAAATTCTAGATTTCAGAGGACTGAGAAAAAAACATTTGGACAATAAGTTGACTTTGAATTTGGGAACAGAAGGATAAACAAATGATAATGTCAGTAATAAAATAATTATGTTTTTATTTTTCAGTTCTAACATAGCTACTCTGCAGCAAGTCCATATCCTAGTCTACAGTGTCAAAGTGCAAGTTTAAATAAAATCTATCAAAAATATCAAATTCTGTTCATCTTTGAATATTAAAGATTTATTTAATTATTTAAATTTATTAGAATAAAAAGTTCCTATATACTTGGAATATTGGTGTTTTACAGTATACTCAATGTATATTTGAAATATCTGTGATATTAAATCATAGGTAAATCTTGCTTTGTCTTTCCATTTTTAAATTCAAAATTTATCTCTGATTGCTTTAGAAATGACTGAATACAAAGGTACAACCAATTGTATGATACTAATATTTTACAGGCTTCCCTGATAGCTCAGCTGGTAAATAATCGACCCGCAATGCAGGAGACCCCAGCTCGATTCCTGGCTCGGGAAGAACCACTGAAGAAAGGAAAGGCTACCCACTCCAGTATTCTGGCCTAGAAAAGTCCATGGACTGTATAGTCCATATCTTACAGAAAAAATGTATGCTGATCAGATAAAGAGTAAATATAACAATATACTTTATTCCCTGTTTTAAACTTTATGCCAAAGTTGAATCCATTTTTATCTGCACCTTAAAGGGTATGTTACTATACTCCAGGGCATAAAATTCAGAAAGTAGGTCCTTACACATATGAATACAGCCATAGACCAATAAGCCCATCAATAATAAGAACTATCCTTTACTTTCAAAAGAACAGTCATTCATGGAATAAAAATAAAGTAACTTGTACTCTGTAAATAACTGGATATATTTAATAGTTGGTTACTTTGTGGTGTGCAAAAGGTTGGATCAGTCCATTAGAAGGAATAATTAGCTTCAGCATCAAAATTAGCAAGTTTATTTTATGGCACTTCTTTGTCTTTCTAAAGAAATGATTAAATATATTGCATTTAAAGTGGTAATACAAAAATGTGGCAACCTCACTATATTAATGAAAATTTATCATTTTGTAATAATATTAGTTTAAAAAATAAATGTACCTTTCAATATAGCACATTATTAAAAACTATACTTCCAGCAGAAAGCTTTTCTCTGCTTCATAGAAATAGTTCTTAAATATAATTTTCTAGTATAATGGGACATGAGCTATATAAATAAATTTGATGAAGCTTTTCTCTGTTTAAAAATAATTTACTCAAAAATTTTTAAATTTTAATTTTGTAGTTAAAAATTGATTAGGATGATCACTAATTTGCATAAAAACTGGCTCATTATCATACCAGCTGCTGAAAAATTTGTGAAACAAGTTTCATGTTGGCAAGCAGAACTACAGGCTGTCTTAGATGTAAAAATATCTGTGGGCATGAAAGATGTTCTATGCAATTTAAAGAGAAGTACAGACCCAAATTTCTGAGGATTCCTTTTGTA
This sequence comes from Giraffa tippelskirchi, assembly GCF_054371585.1. Classification (NCBI taxonomy): domain Eukaryota; kingdom Metazoa; phylum Chordata; class Mammalia; order Artiodactyla; family Giraffidae; genus Giraffa; species Giraffa tippelskirchi. The sequence goes on from NC_137278.1 coordinate 116,991,378, forward strand.
GATGATTTACATTCTTAGTGAAGATGGAAAGTTATAAGGAAATGTTGCCTGACAAAGGTGGACATCCTGGAATTAAACTGACCTATTCTCAAATAAAAATATTTATGGTACAGTATCATATAAGCTTAATGAGCTGGCTTGCTCTCAGATGTACATTTGCATTAAACAGTTTTCATAATAAACTGAAATCAATGGGTATCTCAGAATTTATTTCTATATCTTCATATTATTTATTTCTGAGATTGTCCAGAATTTTGAGAAATCTCCATGTGGTTCCACTTGAATTATTTTCCACTACATAGTGAAATAGTCAAAGATTAAAATACCTTTATCTACAAAACTTCTCAGTTTTTAAAATTTTTTATTATTATTTATTGGGTTCACAAAAAAATTCATTCGAATTTTTCCATACCAGCAGACAGAAAACTCTGAACATTTTGACCAACCCAATTTTTTTTTTAATTTTTGCTTGCAAATTTTGGTAGGCCAAAAACAAACAAATGAGAAAACCCAGAAGCATGCTGCTGAAATATTTTTGTGATTGAATCTTATTACCGATTTGGTGGAAGATACTAAAGGTGATTTTCTTAGAAGAAAAAAATTATAAAATTATCCAACAAACTCAGAGTTTGGAAGAACATACGCTTCAAAAGTACTTTTAAACTGGACTGCTTATGTTACATGAAGTTCTACAAAATTACTAATTATTTTGTCCTGTGTCCTAAATGTCTCCAATTTATCATGTATAGTTGCTAATGTTGTGATTATTTATTTAGCTAGAAAAACTCTGGTTTCAATTAATTGAAATTTAAATATTAATGTAAAAGTGTTTATAGTCTGACCTTTAGGTAGTCAAAGCATGGTTATCTTAATAATGCAAGCAATATTCTTTCTTTTACATCAATTAGACATGTCAAATTACTTTCTCCATAATTCCTTACCCCTTTTGATTTCTTGGATTATGTACCTTCGCTAATATTATGGACTTTTAGATCAAAATAGTAAAAGACTTTTAAATCAAAATAAAATAATAAAAGATCATCTCACATACTAGCAAAGTAATGCTCAAAATTCTCCAAGCCACGCTTCCACAGAACATGAACCGTGAACTTCCAGATGTTCAAGCTGGATTTAGAAAAGGCAGAGGAACCACAGATCAAATTGCCAACATCTGTTGGATCATCGAAAAAGCAAGAGAATTCCAGAAAAAAACATCTACTTCTGCTTTATTGACTATGCCAAAGCCTTTGACTGTGTGGATCACAACAAACTGTGGAAAATTCTAGAGAGATGGGAATACCAGACCATCTGACCTGCCTCTTGAGAAACCTGTATACAGGTCAGGAAGCAACAGTTAGAACTGGACATGGAACAACAGACTGGTTCCAAATCCCAAAAGGAGTACATCAAGGCTGTATATTGTCACCCTGCTTATTTAACTTTTATGCAGAGTACATCATGCAAAATGCCAGGCTGGATGAAGCACAAGCTGGAATCAAGATTGCCGGGAGAAATATCAATCACCTCAGATATGCAGATGACACCACCCTTGTGGCAGAAAGTGAAGAAGAACTAAAGAGCCTCTTGATGAAAGTGAAAGAGGAGAGTGAAAAAGTTGGCTTAAAGCTCAACATTCAGAAAACTAAGATCATGGCATTGGGCCTGTCACTTCATGGGAAATAGGTGGGAAAACAGTGGAAACAGTGACAGACTTTATTTTGGGGGTCTTCAAATCACTGCAGATGATGACTGTAGCCATGAAATTAAAAGATGCTTGCTCCTTGGAAGAAAAGCTATGACCAACCTAGATAGCATATTAAAAAGCAGAGACATTACTTTACCAACAGAGGTCCATCTAATCAAAGCTATGGTTTTTCCAGTAGTCATGTACGGATGTGAGAGTTGGACTATAAAGAAAGATGAATGCCAAAGAATTAATGCTTTTGAACTGTAGTGTTGGAGAGGACTCTTGGGAGTCTCTTGGACTGCAAGGAGATCCAACAGGTCCATCCTAACAGAAATCAGTCCTGAATATTCATTGGAAGGACTGATGTTGAAACTGAAACTCCAATACTTTGGCCACCTGATGCGAAGAAGACTCCTTTGAAAAGACCCTGATGCTCAGAAAGAGTGAAGGCAGGAGGAGAAGGGCATGACAGAGGATGAGATCGTTGGATGGCATCACGGACTTGAAGGACATGAGTTTGAGTAAGCTCCAGGAGTTGGTGATGGACAGGGAAGCCTGGCATGCTGCAGTCCATGGGGTTGCAAAGAGTTGAACATGACTGAGCGACTGAACTGAACTGAAGTGAATAAAAGAGAGAAATCAGGCTTAACACAATTAAATAAATTTTCACTTTATAAATTCAAATCATGGTTTGTATTGAATGTTTTGTTTTTAGTTTAGGAGAATGTGTATTCCACTAGATCAATGTTGAAGTGTATATTGCCCTCTACAGAAAGTAAAAACAGGGCACATATTTTTCAATTTGTTTTCAGATTTGGAAGCTGTATAATTGGTTTATTTCATTACAGCTTAAATTATAGAATCTATTGGACATTATTTTCTACTAAAGATTGATAAATTTTAAAAACTGTAAAGACAAAGGTAACTATATTTATTGTACTAATTTTCAAGTCTTTATGAAAAACAAAACTGTATCAAAGCATGCTGTTCACTGTTCCTAAAAATATCTCATTAACTTAAATTCACATCTCTTTCATGGGGCACATTTAAGCTTAAACTAACATTGCAGTCTTTCATTCTTTTTTCACATTTCTTTTTCACCAGTAGTATCTTTTTATTGCATATTTGCATCAAGAATGTAAAGAATGTTTAGTTTGTTCACCACAATAATAGTATAATTGATGAAAACATTTCAGTGAATTAACATTTGTCATCATGCTATTTTATTAAAATAATCAGGAGCATTTATTGTCATAAAACATTTTAGATCTCATAAGTTTTAATCACAGAAGACTGAATGAACATGATAACTGAACAAAATTGGAAATTTTCAGAAAGCTTCAGCAAATCTTCATTTAGAAAACTAATCAAAGAATGTTTACTGAGTACTTTGTACAGTTAAGGTAGAGTAATATATGAAATTTGCTCTCTATACTCAAGCAATTCACCATCCATGTGCAAGATAATGCAAATATGCCTGAAAAGAGCAGTAATATTCTTTTGAGTAATGTTTTGAGTAAGTGTTTTAGCATTATGTGACTATTTTGACTGTCATCTCTAGCTGAGTTCATATAGGAACAAATTAAACAAATTAAAACATTGTTAACAGAAACTGACTACTCATATTTTCTCTCCTTTTACCTCCCTGATGTGTTAATAAACCACCATCTATCTCTCACCTGTGTTATTCCCATTGCCTCCTAACTGGTTGACCTAATTCTAGTCTTGTTACTCTATATTTCATTCTAATAGTAGCTGAAATAATACTTTGAGAATGAAAGTCAGATCCTGTCACTCCTATGCTTTAAAAAACTTGAGATGGCCCCCCATTTCATTAATGGTAGAGTCAAACTCCATATAATAGCCTACAAAGTCTTCCATGATCTGCTGTCCACCCCTTAACTCTCTGCACAAGCTTATGTGCAATTCTCCCTTGCCTATGCCCTTGGTTCATTCAGATTCTGCCATGTTGGCTTCCTTCTTGCCTCAAATACCTTAGGCATGCTCCTTAACAGGGACTTAGCAATGGCTGTTGCCTCTGTCTGGAACACTCTTAACTTCAATATCTGCAAGTCAGATGGCCTCATCACCACCTCTGCTCAAGTATCCTTGACCATTCTCTCTTAAATTTCACCTTACTCTTCAGCCCTGGCACTCTCAAGTCTCTTTACTCTGCTCTAGTTATTGTTATTGCATTCTAATAAACTGTAATTATTTCATTATTTACTATGTTTATCTTTTTTCTTTTTATGCCAATGAACCTAAAGGTTCTTTCAATTGCCCACTGGTATATCTCAAGCATGAAAAGTAGAGCAGGACTCAAAGTGGGCACTTAATAAAAGTGTGTGATGTAAATAAATGATCATGGGAACAAATAGCAAATGCTAGGGTCTTATTTTTCCTAAACGTGCAATTTCTATTAAAATGAAAGCTAGTTATATTGTATTTAGATTTTTGTTTTTTATTATCTTATTTCCAATCATGAGCTTTTTCTGGAAAGACTGAAGCACTGTCACAAATGCATGTAGAATAAGCAAAAAAAAAAAAAAATTAGAAAAATTATCAAGAATCTTCCCTTTATTGTTATTGATCAAATATAGTAGTTCAAAGTTAAAATCTAATTATTTGGGACACTTGCTATTCAAAGGGATATATCTCTTGTCATGCTAAATTATTAGTCAGATCTTTCAACAGGCAGATCAAAGTCTGAGCTTTGGGCCACTTTCAGAAAGGGGATACCATATGTAGGTGGGGAAAAAAATGATTAGATTCTCCCCTTTGATGAAATCAGACCTCTGCACACTTATTTTATTCCCATTTCCCTTTCATTGGTGCTAACACTCTTTTCCCTGCCAGAATATATAGATATGTGCTTAAAGGTATACACAGAATTATGTGAAATTCATCCTTAGGTTAACTAAAGCTCTACTTATCTTCTACAGAAAAAGAGAACATGTTGGAATGCTAATGTGGTAAATAATTTTATATCTAATCTCATTGGTTTTCATACAGATGTTTTAAAATTCACAAACATTGGTTCTTTGCCTACCTGTAATTACAAAGTAGTGGTATAGAGTAGATGAAAAAGCAGCACTCAGTTTTGACATGGAATAAATATTTGCTAATGAAGAACATAGGAGGGTGTTGGATTCAGTTGCTACATACTGGCAACTGACTTGAACTTGATTTATTCATTCATTCATTCATTCATTTGTTCAACAGTTACTAACTCCATGCCCCAGACAGTGTATCGCATAACTGGGTTCAAAGGTAAGACCTGGTCTTTGCTTAAAAAATGGAATGCAATTATCAGCTAGTAAGAGATGGAAAGATTTTTAGAAAATAGAGTGCAATGTATGAATTTCCCTGGACACACAAACATATGCAAAACTTCCATAGAATAAATAGAATGAAAATTTCTTCCTTCTGAAACTAAGTAGCCAATATTCACTTGTGTTAGTCTCTCAGTCCAACCATCAGTGGCGTCACCGACTCGATGGACATGAGTTTGGGTAAACTCTGGGAGTTGGTGATGGATAGGGAGGCCTGGCGTGCTGCAGTTCATGGGGTCGCAAAAGGTCGGACACGACTGAGTGACTGAACTGAACTGAACTGAACTGACTCTGTCAGTCATGCCCCACTCTTTGTGACCCATGAACTGCAGCCCACCAGGCTCTTCTGTCCATGAGATTTTCCAGGCAAGGATACTGGAGTGGTTTGCCATTTCCTTCTCCAGAGAATCTTCCCGACCCAGGGATGGAACCTGTGTCTCCTGCACTGCAGGCAGATTCTTTACCAACTGAGCTATCAGGAAAGCCCCATATTCAGTAAAACTTACCTTAATCAGTTTCCTATTTTGAGCATTCTATGATTTTGATGGTGTAATATCTTTTTTTGCCTTAAAATTACACAAGAATGTGCATTTATATGGAGAAGGAAATAACAACCCTCTCCAGTATTCTTGCCTGAAAAATCCTATGGACAGACGAGCCTGGCAGGTTATAGTCCATGGGGTCGCAGAGTTGGTTATGACGGAGCGACTTAAGCATACATGTGCACATGCATTTATAAATGAAACCCCTATGGTGATGTCAACATGGCATTTCTGGAATATACAACTAATTATGTTTCTCTGTGCCTAAAGCTCTCTAGTACCCTCTCCCCCTGCCGCTGAAAACAGAGCCTTTCATAACTCAAGCCCAGCTTTTACCTCTCATGTTCTGCCTCCACATTTTGCTTTTCTAAAATCAACCTTCTCATTTTTCCTTGCACTGCACTACTGTTTGATTCAACAATGCAGAGCTTCTTATATCGTCCTCAAAACCAAACTGTGATTTTTTATGCTTTGGAATATTTTTCGCGCTGTTTTCCATGCCTAGAATACCATCACAACTTTTCCCTCTGCTAAACTCTACCTGTCCTTTAAAACTTTCTTATATCCACATTCTGGGAAGCCTTCCCTGAGGCCCGTTACTCACTCCTAATTGTACCCTCAGAATTGCATTTAAGTTTTCCTTTGTTACTTTTTTGGTGGTGAGCACTCTAGTGTATAAAGAAGTAGAAATAGAATATTGTACACATGAAACTTACATAATGTTTCAAGAAAATGTTTCCTCAATACATAATAAAATTTTAGAAAGTTTTCTTTTTGCATTTCCTTTGGTATTATATATTAAATGTTGTTGATTTCATTGTGTCTCTACCTGACTGGAGCACTTTGAGATTAGAGACATAACATTCATTCATATTTCCGTTTTATCTCTCACAGTATTGATGACAGTAGTTGTTCAATAAATATTAATTAATTAAAATGAGCTTAAATTGGCCATTTTAAAAATTACTGGGTGTTTTTTGTTTTTGGTTCGTGCCAAATTGAAATGTTTTTTAAGAATCTACCATTTGCCTCTCAGTAAGAACTAATTGGTTGATTTTCCTAGCACAAACTAATCCATGATGTTGCATTAGATTTGTGTTAAAACTACATTAATACATTAAGATTACTCTTCAAAACAGGAAGCACACCTCAAAGACTATTCTCTCAGTATAGCTAACTTATTTTTTAAGCTCACAACCTTGACCATGAAATATGTTATAGACAGTTGTCTCTTCTATCATATTTTCACTTGGATTCACTTTTTAAAACTATCAACATTTATCTAGCTTTCTTTCACACCTCCAGGTCAGGGAACTATGTATCTTTTTTCCCAACAGAGTAATTACTAGATAACTATATGAAACATATGCATTTTTCAAATGATGGAGACTCAATCTGACAAAGAATATCTGTTATTTTAAAAGGGAAACATTTCTATTTATTAGAAAGTGATATGGATACTTTAAATGCCATTTCAGGTCAAGTACCAATTATTTCAGATGGAAAGGGAAATGTAAAGAATTCAGTAATATTACAATGAAAGTTCATGCTAGAGCTCCCTGTCTATTGGTGTATCTCAGTATATCACATTTCTCTCTCACTGAAATAACACATTGGTCCAGGTTTGTGTATCTAACTTTTGAGAAATAGTCCCGTATTGATTGCTGGATATTATTTGAATTATTTATTAATATTTGGGTAATTTACGTGTCATTGAGAAATATTTTTATTCTCATTAGTTTATCCTGGCAAAAAAATAAAATAAAAATAATAATTAAATTAGAATATTTATTTCTATGCCAGAAAGCTTCTCTAGTCATTGCACTGATTTGTCTGTGTGGAAATGGGGAAGATAAATTTTAAGGAAGAATTACGTCCTTAATGTCCACATATTTTAAAATTTGGAAAAAGAAATCCTAGTGTTCCTAAGTCATAGGCTAATTTTTAAAAATACAAATAAATAAGATTAAGATACTAGTAACATACAAAATCTGTAGTTGAATAGTAGTGTCACCAGCACCAAATCATAAAGATAGAGGAGTCACCTTTAGAATAAACTTGGAGGTGATTTATTCTATACTAGTTTCATTTGGAAACTTATGTATAAAGTTGGTAGAAATTATCACTTTTAATATACTTTTAATTCCCCAAAGGACACACATGGATCTATGATAAAGGAATAGCAAATATTAGGACACCTTTTACCCTTAAAAGTCATCACCTATGTTCTTGGAATTGAAAGCAATGTTTTGTGACAGTGAACATGTGTTTGGAAATGAAAACAGAAGACCGTGTTAAAAAGCCAGTTTCACTAATCAAGATAATAGTGCTAAGTACCATCTGGATCCTGTGATTCTGTGCTGTGTTAATATCATGACCTCTATAGCTTCCTTCATTTGCATCTTCAATTCTCATCCTTTTCATTCAGTTCCAAGAGGACTTCTTGCATACTCTGTGTTCCTAACCTCATGTCCTAAACACCAAGCTATAGCGATTTTATGATCCCATCCTCAACACTGTTACTGCCTAAATCTGGACACTGGACAATTTTATACACAGATGTTTATAGATGGTACAACATGGAGATATTATTTATCTGGAAAACACAACAGTAAAAGAGTGATATAAAATCCAACCTTTTTATCAGCTTTTAAGTCAGTATTAGAAAATACACATCTTCTTATATACCAACGCAGGTCTCTGTATCCATTGCTGCAAATACATCAGAGTCACTCTGGTTGGAATACATATTGTCCATTAGAAATATATGCATGCATGCATGTGAGTTCAGTCATGTCTGACTCTTTGTGACCCCATGGACTGAAGCTCACCAGTCTCCTCTATCAATGGAATTTTCCATGCAAGAATACTGGATTGGGTAGTCATTCCCTTCTCTAGGGGATCTTACAGACCCAGGAATCAAACCCAAGTCTTTTGCGTCTCCTATGCTGGCATAAGGCTTCTTCACCAGTTGAGCCACTGACTTTGTGAATGATATTTGATGAAAACAAATTGGGTGATTAATAACTACCCAAGGATAAGGGATGCAGAGAAACATTGTTATAAATTTCTTGTCGACTCCAGTATCACCTTAAAGATAGATTTATTAACAATACTACCCTAGTGTCTTTTGCCATGGTTATTTGTAGCAAAGATCTCCAAACATATTACATGACCTACTGTTGGTGCCTTAATCCAGTATTGTACTAAAGTAGCCAAATGTGTTCTCTATACACCAATGCTGGCAACATGGAAAGCATTTATAAACATGGTGAAAGTATGATATCCTTCCTGATACAACATCAAAAAATTGACTAAATACAGGTGTAATTCTAATTTTGAAAATCAGGCCACTCTTTAATCATGTACTTAAAATCCATGATAAGAATGTTAGGGTTTATAGAATACTTTGTATAATCAAAAATGCAAACTGATCAAATGAGCACACCATAAAACCAAATAAAATAATCTATCCATACAGTAACTTTCCATGTTTATACCATTTATATTGTATGTTACATTTGAAATGATTGACCGTAAGGAAGTGAAAAATATTGCTGCAATATACATAACATAGACTTAAAATGGAATGATATTTTGTTTGTCAGATTGTGCTGATACTTTTTTTCAGTTTAGAAATGTCTTTAATTTTTTTTAAATTAAGGCATAAACCCAACCTAAAAAATCTGATACACATTTATTTTAAAATACAAGTCATGCTTCCAGGCAAATTGGTATAAGTTCAAAAAGGTCAACCAAATTTTAGAAAGGATTAAGAAAACCATAGTTGAGTAAAATTAGTTTAATATTCATATCCTATCATTTGGCATTTATAAGAAACAAAGTTAAGATCTCTAAATGGTTTGAAATGTTCAAACATTCTTATGGTATGATTGGTATAATTCTAAGATATGTCCTTTTCAGCTTAATGTATGCTTGATATTATAAAACATTTATTTATAGTAATAGAAATCCACTCCTTTATTCATCTGTTTTGATATTATGAAACAGTTATTTATAGTACTAGAAATACATTCTTTTATTTATTCATCTATTAAGCTCATATTTATTCATTGCCTTCTTTTGCCCTAAACTGAATTATTTTTAGGAATGTGATATATAGTAGGATTCTCGCTCTTTTACTCTAGAAAGTGTAAATTTCTTCAAGAAAAATGACTATTTCTTGTACTATGTGTTTCTGGTACCACAGAGTTTGAGTGCAAGATCAGATCAACAACAACAAAAATACTTCATTCCTTTAACTAGCTGATTTTGTTTTTAAGGTTTGATACACATTCTGAGAGGGAGTGCAGAGTACATCTCTCTCTCTCTCTCTTTTCTCCTCCCCCCCCCACCCTTTAATCTCTCTTTCTTCATTGATGTTGTAAATTGAAATTGCTGTCTTTAATAACTGAGAAAGCCTGCTTCAGAATGAAGTCTACCTACACAGGGGTAAGTTTAGAAAAGAGGTGCACAAATTTACATCCACTGGAAATCAGACAATGCATAGAATTTAGTCAAATTGAACCTGATCTTGAGCAAAAAATGGAATATCAATAGCTATAGATGAACAAGAATTATATTTCAGGCCTGTTGTTGTTCATTTGCTCAGTCATGTCTGACTCTTTGCGACCCCATGGACTGCAGCACACCAGGCGTCACTATCCTTCATTAGCTCCTAAAGTTTGCTCAAGTTCATGTCCATTGAGTCAGTGATGCCATTCAACCATCTCATCGTCCATCATCGCCTTCTCCTCCTGCCCTCAATCTTTCCCAGCATCGATGTTTTTTTCCAAAGAGTGGGCTCTTCGCATCAAGTGCTCAGAGTACTGTAGCTTCACCTTTAGCATCAGTCCTTCCGAAGAATATGCAGGACTGATTTCCTTTAGAAATGACTAGTATGATCTCCTTGCTGTCCAAGGGGTCCTCAAAAGTATTCTCCAACACCAGAGTTCAAAAGCATCAATTCTTCGGTGCTCAGCCTTCTTTACGGTCCAACTCACATCTGCACATGACTACTGGAAAAACATAGTTTTGACTATACAGACCTTTGTTGGCAAAGTAATGTCTCTGCTTTTTAACATGCTGTCTAGGTTGATCATAGCTTTCCTTCCAAGGAGAAAGCGTCTTTTAATTTCATGGCTGCAGTCACCATCTGCAATGATTTTGAGCCCAAGAAAAAAAAGTCTGTCACTGTTTACATTTTTTCCCTGTCTATTTGCTATGAAGTGATGGGACAGGATGGCACTTAGATTTTTGAATGTTGAATTTAAGCCAGCTTTTTCCTTCCTTCTTACATTTCTCTCTTCCTTCCCTCCTTCATTCCTTCCTTCTCTCTTTTCTTTTTCCTTTCCTTTCTCCATTTCCTTCCTTTCTCTCTCCCTTTCTTCCTACATTAAGCGTTTTGGAAACAAAAACTGTAAACTATAATGGATATTGAGAATAAAGATGAAGACTCCCTATCCTCTAGGAACAGAGGGTCAAAATGTGATACGTTTACATTTCTTTTATGGAACTGAAAATTATTTTTACAAAAAACCCCAACATTTTTCTGTCCTTCTAATAATTCAGATAATAAAGCAATTCTAGAAATATATATGTTTTTAAAAGAATACACTTTATAGAAGGTGATTTTAAATCCTTGAGGTATGTCAAGAGAGCATAAATTATAAATTGCCCTAACTTTATTTGAACATAACAACTTAGATAAAAAGTAGAAGAAAAATAAGTTGCTTTTTACAGAAAATATGTAAATTTGTTTGTAACTGTATGATACAATTAATAAATGCTGTCTGATTCCACTGCTATGCTATTTGATATGCAGCTTGATAATAATGGTTTTAGAACTTTATTGAAAAACTGTGTTGCTGATTATTTTCCATATAGCTCATAATCATCAAACAAAATCTGTGAGTACAAAATCAAGTAGAAAGGCATTCTGTTTCCAAAAAATAAATAATATTTTTTTAGGGACAGAGAGATAATCTATAAATAAATTTAAAACTTATACAGTTCAGTTCACTTCAGTTGCTCAGTCGTGTCCGACTCTTTGCGACCCCGTGAATTGCAGCACTCCAGGCCTCCCTGTCCATCACAAACTCCCACAGTTTACCCAAACCCATGTCCATCGAGTCGGTGATGCCATCCAACCATCTCATCCTCTGTCGTCCACTTCGCCTCCTGCCCCCAAACCTTCCCAGAATTAGAGTCTTTTCCAATGAGTTAACTCTTCGTATGAGGTGGCCAAAGTATTGGAGTTTCAGCTTCAACATCAGTCCTTCCAATGAACAACCAGGACTGATCTCCTTTAGGACTGACTGCTTGGATCTTCTTGCAGTCCATGGGACTCTCAAAATTCTTCTCCAACACCAGAGTTCAAAAGCATCATTTCTGCGGCACTCAGCTTTCTTCACGGTCCAACTCTCACATCCATCAGGACCACTGGAAAGACCATAGCCTTGACTAGACAGACCTTTGCTGGCAAAGTAATGTCTCTGCTTTTAAATATCCTATCTGTGTTGGTCATAACCTTCCTTCCAAGGAGTAAACGTCTTTTAATTTCATGGCTGCAATCACCATCAGCAGTGATTTTGGAGCCCAAAAAATAAAGTCTGACACTGTTCCCACTGTTTCCCCATCTATTTCCCATGAAGTGATGGGACCAGATGCCATGATCTTAGTTTTCTGAACATTGAGCTTTAAGCCAACTTTTTCACTCTCCTCCTTCACTTTCATCAAGAGGCTCTTTAGTTCTTCTTCACTTTCTGCCATAAGGGTGGTGTCATCTGCATATCTGAGGTTATTGATATTTCTCCCAGCAATCTTGATTCCAGCTTGTGCTTCTTCCAGCCCAGCGTTTCTCATGATGTACTCTGCATATAAGTTAAATAAGCAGGGTGACAATATACAACCTTGACATACTCCTTTTCCTATTTGGAACCAGTCTGTTGTTCCATGTCCAGTTCTAACTGTTGCTTCCTGACCTGCACATAGGTTTCTCAGTAGGCAGGTCAGATGGTCTGGTATTCCCATCTCTTTCAGAATTTTCCACAGTTTATTGTGATCCACACAGTCAAAGGCTTTGGCATAGTCAATAAAGCACAAATAGATGTTTTTCTGGAACTTTCTTGCTTTTTCGATGATCCATCAGATGTTGGCCATTTGATCTCTGGTTCCTCTGCCTTTTCTAAAACCAGCTTGAACATCTGGAAGTTCATGGTTCACATATTGCTGAAGCCTGTCTTGGAGAATTTTGAGCATTACTTTACTAGCGCATGAGATGAGTGCAATTGTGCGGTAGTTTGAGCATTCTTTGGCATTCCCTTTCTTTGGGATTGGAATGAAAACTGACCTTTTCGAGTCCTGTGGCCACTGCTGAGTTTTCCAGATTTGCTGGCATATCGAGTGCAGCACTTTCACAGCATCATGTTTTAGGATTTGAAATCGCTCAACTGGAATTCCATCACCTCCACTAGCTTTGTTTGTAGTGATGCTTTCTAAGGCGCACTTGACTTCACATTCCAGGATGTCTGGCTCTAGGTGAGTGTTCACACCATTGTGATTATCTGGGTCGTGAAGATCTTTTTTGTACAGTTCTTCTGTGTATTCTTGCCACCTCTTCTTAATATCTTCTGCTTCTGTTAGGTCCATACCATTTCTGTCCTTTATCGAGCCCATGTTTGCATGAAATGTTCCTTTGGTATCTCTAATTTTCTTGAAGAGATCTCTAGTCTTTCCCATTCTGTTGTTTTCCTCTATTTCTTTGCATTGATCGCTGAGGAAGGCTTTCTTATCTCTCCTTGCTCTTCTTTGGAACTCTGCACTCAGATGGGAATATCTTTCCTTTTCTCCTTTGCTTTTTGCTTCTCTTCTTTTCACAGTTATTTGTAAGGCCTCCTCAGACAGCCATTTTGCTTTTTTACGTTTGTTTTTAATGGGGATGGTCTTGATCCCTGTCTCCTGTACAATGTCACAAACCTCTGTCCATAGTTCATCAGGCACACTGTCAGATCTAGTCCCTTAAATCTATTTCTCACTTCCACTGTATAATCATAAGGGATTTGATTTAGGTCATACCTGAATAGTCTAGTGGTTTTCCCTCCTTTCTTCAATTTAAGTCTGAATTTGGCAATAAGGAGTTCATGATCTGAGCCACAGTCTGCTCCTGGTCTTGGTTTTGCTGACTTTATAGAGCTTCTCCATCTTTGGCTGCAGAAATATAACCAATCTGATTTCGTTGTTGACCACCTGGTGGTGTTCATGTGTAGAGTCTTCTCTTGTGTTGTTGGAAGAGGGTGTTTGCTCTGACCAGTGTGTTCTCTTGGCAGAACTCTATTAGCCTTTGCCCTGCTTCATTCTGTACTCCAAGGCCAAATTTGCCTGTTACTCCAGGTGTTTTCTGACTTTCTACTTTTGCATTCCAGTTCCCTATAATGAAAAGGACATCTTTTTTGGGCGTTAGTTCTAAAAGGTCTTGTAGGTCTTCGTAGAACCGTTCAAGTTCAGCTTCTTCAGTGTTACTGGTCAGGGCATAGACTTGGATTACCATGATATTGAATGGTTTGCCTTGGAAACGAACAGAGATCATTCTGTTGTTTTTGAGATTGCATCCAAGTACTGCATTTTGGACTCTTTTGTTGACAATGATGGCTAGTCCATTTCTTTTAAGGGATCCCTGCCCACAGTAGTAGATAAAATGGTCATCTGAGTTAAATTCACCCATTCCAGTCCATCTTAGTTTGCTGATTCCTAGAATGTCGATGTTCACTCTTGCCATCTCCTGTTTGACCACTTCCAATTTGCCTTGATTCATGGACCTAACCTTCCAGGTTCCTATGCAATATTGCTCTTTACAGCATTGGACTTTGCTTCTATCACCAGTCACATCCACAGCTGGGTATTGTTTTTGCTTTGGTTCCATCCCATCATTCTTTCTGGAGTTATTTCTCCACTGATCTCCAGCACCTACCGACCTGGGGAGTTCATCTTTCAGTGTCCTATCTTTTTGCCTTTTTATGCTGGTCAGGAGCTCTCAAGGCAAGAATACTGAAGTGGTTTGCCATTCCCTTCTCCAGTGGGCCACATTCTGTCAGACCTCTCCACCATGATCCATCCGTCTTGGGTGGCCCCATATGACATGGCTTAGTTTCATTGAGATAGACAAGGCTGTGGTCCATGTGATCAGATTAGCTAGTTTTCTGTGATTATAGTTTCAGTGTGTCTGCCCTCTGATGCCCCTTGCAACACCTACCGTCTTACTTGGGTTTCTCTTACCTTGGATGTGGGGTATCTCTTCACGGCTGCTCCAGCAAAGTGCAGCTGTTGCTCCTTACCTTGGACAAGGGGAATCTACTCACGACGGCCCCTCCTGACCTTGAATGTGGCGTAACTCCTCTTGGCTCTCCTGTGCCCACACAGCCGCTGCTCCTTGGACCTGGGGTAGCTCCTCTCAGCCGCCACCCCCGACCTCATAAAAACACACAGGAAAAGTGTTCTTACTTGTTAAAAGGACAATTTCACCTTAATGTGACAAAATTTCAATTTCAAGTAATTTTAATGATTCTGAGAAATTAGATTTATTTTTTAAAACAAGACTTCTTCAAAACAGTGTAATTTTTTTTTCTTATATTTCCACCTTTGGAACTGCTTAAATTTTATAGCCAGAAAATACTGCTGTCAGATAATTAAAAATGTTAGTTTAATAGCATTAAAACAAAATGGAGACTAGCATTAAGATTTGAGATTCAAAGTTATTTCTGTTCAGTGTGCTTTACTTTGTTGTTTTAACAATTTAATGTTGGGCTGTGGCCAAAAGTATTTTTCTACTATTATAAGCTGTACCCTTAAAATAAGCATTTCATAATTTTGCCTCTATTAAAATTGAAAAATAAAGTTTATATGTTAGTCTAATTAATTAAATTACCTAAATTAAATTAGGATAGTAAAATGAAAACTTTGCAATTATTCTTTTTATTAAACATAGAATTTGCACAATATTATTTTAACAGATGTTAATCCCACTTTACATTCTCTGTTTAGATATAAGAGTAAAGCAGTTTTTTCAGGTTTGAACTGGAAATTTTCTCTGAAGACTTAAGATAAAAATGATATTCATTACAATAGAAATAAGCATTATTCTCTTATTGCAGTAAAAAAGGGCAAGTTGTAAAAATTACCATCTATTTTTTTTTAGTCGAGTATGATGGATGTTGAATTTTGCCAAAAACATTCTGCTTTATTGAGATGATTGTATTGTTTTTATTCTTCAGTTTGTTAATGTGGTATATCAAAACATACTGTCTTTAATTACTATTCTGCCATTTTTCTCTATGTCTTGCAATTCTTTGGATAATTTCCCAAATTCTGACGAGGTGATTTTTAACAATCAATATTTTTCTCATAGCTCTTATAGAGAAATGGATTTCTATTGTCCTTACTGCATCATTCCAGAAATACTATGTTCCACCCATTTGAAGGCCAGGTTTCTACTCTTTTTATTGACTTTGCCTCCAATGGAAATTTTATATTAACACAGATGCTATCCCCTTACTCTTAAGTGGTTGGAGCCTTTCCTGTGGTCATAACTGGGTCAAGATGAAAGATCTTTATATAGCTGTTGGGGTCAGTTACAAAGAATATATTAAAGATTATGGCATTAAACATGCTAGACTATATATTATTTAAGATTTCATTGGCAGAGAATTCATTTCTTGTCTTCTAATATTTGGGGAAAGAAGGAACTGAGATAAAAGGGAAATGTTATTTGTCAGAGAACATACATAAATCAAGAATTTTAAATGACAGGATGCTGAACTCAAATGCTGAAGAGTAAAATAAAACCCCATATGATGTCATCAAAGCTTCATTTCTTCCAATCTTAATGAAGATAAGCAAAAAAAAAAATTTGTGAAGGGAGAGAGCCACTCTATATCCATCATCTACAATAGAAAGTCAGAGTCTACCAACTAGTTAACACAAATGACAAAAAGAAATCATACAGCTGTAATAACATACAGGCTAGGTAGGCAGTTATAATAAAACACTATAAAAGTTTTCCCCAGGGTGTGTTTTGCTTCATTTGTGTCTGACTCTATGCAACCCTATGGACTGCAGCCTGCCAGGCTCCTCTGTCCATGGGATTCTCCAGGCAAGAACACTGTAGTGGGTTGCCATGCCCCCTTCCAGGGGATCGTCTCAACCCAGGGATTGAACCTGCATCTTTTACGTCTGCCTGCACTGGCGCTCGGATTCTTTATCACTAGTGCCACCTGGAAATCAATCCTGAGATTTGGACTGAAGTAAATAATAGCCATATATATTAACAGAATAATAATGCCAGTTTCTGCTACAGACAGCCCTCCAGTTTTACAGGCTTACCATAAATGGTTTTACAGGCTTACCGTTTCTCATTCACATCACATCCAGTGTGACTCAGGTGA
Source organism: Giraffa tippelskirchi (assembly GCF_054371585.1). Classification (NCBI taxonomy): domain Eukaryota; kingdom Metazoa; phylum Chordata; class Mammalia; order Artiodactyla; family Giraffidae; genus Giraffa; species Giraffa tippelskirchi. Next base: position 117,008,377 of record NC_137278.1, read on the forward strand.
TGCATCTACATGATATGTACCCACTGCTCTGTTTAACATAGATAACCAAGAAGGAACTTCTGTAGAGCACAGGGAACTCTGCTCAATATGGGGAGAGAGTTTGGAAAAGAGTGGATACGTGTATATGTATAACTGAATCACTTTGCTGTACACTGAAACACACAACATTGTTAATCAACTCTACTCCAATATGAAATAAAAATTTTAAAAAAGAATTCTGTTCTAAGTAATGACTGAAGAACCCAGGTTGTTTCCATCTTACAACTCTACCTTCTTCAAATTGTTTCCAGCTCTGAGAGGAGAAAAGAGAATAAAGTGAAGAGATCTACTCATCTTCGGCTGCCTTAAACCAGAGTTCCCTAGTGGCTCAGATGGTAAAGCATTGGCCTACAATGTGGTCAGGAAGATCCCCTGGAGAGGGAAATGGCAACTCACTCCAGTACTCTTGCCTGGAAAATTCCATGGACGGAGAAGCCTGGTAGAGTTGGACACAACTGAGCGATTCCACTTTCTTTCCTTTTGCGGCCTTCCCTCATAGCTTAGTTGGTAAAGAATCTGCCTGCAGTTCAGGAGACCCGGGTTCGATTTCTGGGTCGGGAAGATCCCCTGGAGAAGGAAATGGCAACCCACTCCAATATTCTTGCCTGGAGAATCCCATGGACAGAGGAGCCTGGCAGGCTACAGTCCATGGGGTCACAAGAGTCGGGCACGACTTAGTGACTAGACCACCACCACCAAACCAGAGTGACTCATCACTTCACTTCTTCCAGTAAACTGGTGATAAACCACCACCTTTACCCAGTTAGACATATGAGGGCTCTGAAGTATAAGGGAACACATGGGTATCTGATGAATGCTAGCAATCTCTCCTAGACTCTTACAACCTAAAAGCCAAAGAAAAACCAACTGTGAAAGGTATTCTGTTGTGTTTCTGATCTAGTTTGATAGTCCCAAATTCCACTATGTCATTTCTAGCAGTTAGGGGCAGTTTCTGGAAGCTTTCTCCTCTCATTTAGAAACTACTAAAACTTTAAAAATGTCTACTTAAGCTAAGTAGACATGGGTCTCAAAGAGTCGGACACGACTGAGCGACTGAACTGAACTGAACTGATATATATATATATATATATATATAATGGCAATGATCAGAAATCCATGTCCAGTTTTACTCTATAAAAAAAGTTTATGGAAAGTAAGTTCTGTATTTGTGTACTGAGTCATGTCCTGCAAGCTGTGCGGGGTGGCCGTAAAAAAAGAAAGGTGTTTTGTGTTGAGTCTAGTTTTAGTACTGATACAAAACTGAATTGTAAGCCTTGAAAGGGCAATGATAGTATCTATTTTAAGTTTTTTATTTTTCCAGTCATGGTAAGAATACATGAGATCTGCATTTTTAACAAATACAACCACATAAGACAGTATTGTTAGCTATGTATAAAAATGTCACTCATCTTGTATAAATGAAAATTTGAACAATTCCCAGCTTCCCCCTCTCCCCAGCCCCTGGCAACCACCATGCTACATTTTTCTTCTGTGAATTTGACTATTCTAGATACATACCATAAGTGGAATCATGCCAGATATAGCCTTCTGTGTCTGCCTTATTTTACTTAGTTATAATGTCTTCCAGGTTCATGCATACTGTTGTATATGGCAGGATTTTCCTATTTTCTAGGGATCGTTCCTCTTTCTTTTGCCCTAAAGTTTCTTACATCTAACATAATGCCTACCAAGCAAAACTCATTCTGTAAATGCTTATTGAATAAATGAACTTTTGCTAGATTAAATATGAACACCATAGTCAGCTCTATTATTTTTTAAGAGTGTTCTATTTCTCTTTTACAAATAAGATCATCTGTTTTTGCATCTAGAAAAAATATCAACATTTTTCTAGATTCCACGTAAATGCATTAATATACAATATGAAATTTGATTTCAGGCAAATTTTAGATTTGCCTCATAGCAAACATGTGCTTTTCAATAAGTTACTTATTTTTATCACTGATAGCTCAAGTTTTATACTATGACATACCTAGTTTTTAGGGCTGCTGTGATGTTGAATAAAACAAATAAAAATGTTTTAAAATATTAGCACCGTGCTAAAAGTATAGCAGCCTTTCAGCAAATGTAAGTAGTAATAATAGTTCTTTAGGATTTCATCAGTAGGTTTTGGTTTTACAATAGTAGGTAGGGGAAGTGTTGCTCAGAATGATAAAATATCCATTCCCAAAAGGATTATAACATAGTAATTCTTTCTGCAATTATCTTCCCATTTTTAGTTAAGTTTTATGGTTCAGTATCCTGAGTAGTCTATTGTTAAATTTTATGGTTAAATAAATGGGTAGCATAATAAGATTACCTATTGTTCTATTATTTAATAGGAGTGGTACATTTTTATTTCAAGGAAGAGGAATAAAAGATCTCCAAGTAAGTTTGTCTTTAGATATGAAATGTTTACATGAATACATAATATTGAGTATACTGGGTCATTGCACTGGCTCCTTAAAAGTACATATGCATCAACAGTGCATGTCTGGTTTTATTTCCATTGGTAATGTTATTTAATGTCACAGTTCTACATATTTTTAAATTAAGAAAAAGGGCATCAAAGGCCTTAATTCCATTTTATACTCCAAAAAATGTCAACAAAAAAATCTGTGTTGTACTGGAAATAAGACATGTTTAACTAATAAATGCCACAGGATTTACTTCAAAATTATAGACTAATATTCTGTTATGAATGTACACTTTGAGGATTAGTCTGTGGGTACAGGAAACAACATGTTCAAGAGATCTCCTTTTCAGAGCAATAAAATACCTAGAGCATTATGAGGCTTAATTGAATAAAATTTCACCATATACACACATTTCTAAGCTTACAACTCTTAACAAGTTAAAGCTTCATCAGGAATTCAACATCAAATAAAAATTAATTTCTACCAGCAGTGTTGTGTGAAACCCTAATCCAGATAGGGTGATATTACTAACATCTACATCCCTTGTCCAAGTCACAGTTGCCCTAAGTGAATTTAAAAATGTGTTTCTGTTTCCTTCTTTCTCCCTAAAGGAAGTGTCATAAATAACTGGCATGACCTTCTCAAGACATTGTTTTCCAAAGGATAAGACTTTTAAAATTCTATTTCCCTGGAAGGAAACTTATCTTAATCTAAAATAGTAAAACATACAAACATAGCAGCAAAATATTCTTAGCATCTCATAAATTAGCAGTAAGAATGTAAGGGACTTTACTGGTGGCTCAGTGGTAAAGAATCTGCCTGCCAATACAGCAGACACAGGTACAATCCCTGGGTCTGGAAGATCCCTTGGAGGAGGAAAAGGCAACCCACTCCAGTATTCTTTCCTGGAAAATTCCATGGACAGAGGAGTCTGAAGGATTACAGTTCATGGAGTTGCAGAGATGGACACGAATTAGTGACCAAACAGCAAGAGGAATATAAGAATAAGTATACTCAGTTCAACTCAGTTCATTTCAGTCACTCAGTCGTGTTCAACTCTTTGTGACCCATGAACGGCAGCACACCAGGCCTCCCTGTCCATCACCAAATCCCGGAGTTTACCCAAACTCATGTCCATTGAGTCAGTGATGCTATCCAACCATCTCATCCTCTGTCGTCCCCTTCTCCTCCTGCCCTCAATCTTTCCCAGAATCAGGGTCTTTTCAAATGAGTCAGCTCTTCGCATCAGGTGGCCAAAGTATTGGAGTTTCAGCTTCAACATCAGTCCTTCCAATGAACACCCAGGACTGATCTTCTTTAGGATGGACTGGTTAGATCTGCTTGCAGTCCAAGGGACTCTCAAGAGTCTTCTCCAACACCACAGTTCAAAGGCATCAATTCTTCGGAGCTCAGCTTTCTTTATAGTCCAACTCTCACATCCATACATGACCACTGGAAAAACCATAGCCTTGACTAGATGAAACTTTGTTGGCAAAGTAATGTCTCTGCTTTTTAACATGCTGTCTAGATTGGTCATAACTTTTCTTCCAAGGAGTAAGCATCTTTTAATTTCATGGGTGCAGACACCATCTGCAGTGATTTTGGAGCCCAAAAAAATAAAGTCTGACACTGTTTCCCCATCTGTTTGCCATAAAGTGATGGGCCCAGATGCCATGATCTTAGTTTTCTGAATGTTGAGCTTTAAGCCAACTTTTTCACTCTCCTCTCTCACTTTCATCAAGAGGCTCTTTAGTTCTTCTTCACTTTCTGCCATAAGGGTGGAGTCATCTGCATATCTGAGGTGACTGATATTTCTCCCAGCAATCTTGATTCCAGCTTGTGCTTCTTCCAGCCCAGCGTTTCTCATGATGTACTCTGCATATAAGTTAAATAAGCAGGGTGACAATATACAGCCTTGACGTTCTCCTTTTCCTATTAGGAACTAGTCTGTTGTTCCATGTCCAGTTCTAACTGTTGCTTCCTGACCTGCATACAGGTTTCTCAAGAGGCAGATCAGGTGGTATGATATTCCCATTTCTTTCAGAATTTTCCACAGTTTATTGTGATCCATACAGTCAAAGGCTTTGGCATACTCAATAAAGCAGAAATAGATGTTTTTCTGGAACTTTCTTGCTTTTTCGATGATACAGCGGATTTTGGCAATTTGATCTCTGGTTCCTCTGCCTTTTCTAAAACCAGCTCAAATATCTGGAAGTTCATGGTTCACGTATTGCTGAAACCTGGCTTGGAGAATTTTGAGCATTACTTTACTAGCGTGTGAGATGAGTGCAATTGTGCGGTAGTTTGAGCATTCTTTGGCATTGACTTTCTTTGGGAATAGAATGAAAACTGACCTTTTTGAGTCCTGTGGCCACTGCTGAGTTTTCCAAATTTGCTGACATATTGAGTGCAGCACTTTCACATGATCATCTTTCAGGGTTTGAAATAGCTCAACTGGAATTCCATCACCTCCACTAGCTTTGTTCGTAGTGGTGTTTCCTAAGGCCCACTTGACTTCACATTCCAGGATGTCTGGCTGTAGTGGAGTGATCACACCATCGTGATTATCTGAGTCATGAAGATCTCTTTTGTACTAGCAATATTAAAAATATTTTTATTTATATAAATTCAGTGATTTTTCAAAATCTCCTTTAACAAAGCATAGCTTACGGCTTCGATAATCATTAAACATCAACTGTGTACCTATTATGTGAAGTGCATGTTGCTCTCTTAACAGACATAAGGAGAAGATGGATTAAAGCAGAACGTAGTGTGTTTATTATAGATGATAATTTTATAGATTAAGGTATTAGAGACTAAGATATTTTACTCACTTTTTATGATTAAACCCAAAAAATATAATAACTATTTTAAGATGGGTAGTAAATCAAATCCCTTATGTTATACAGTGGAAGTGACAAATAGATTTAAGGGACTAGATCTGATAGACAGAGTGCTTGATGAACTATGGACAGAGGTTCCTGACATTGTACAGGAGACAGGGATCAAGACCATCCTCATGGAAAAGAAATGCAAAAAAGCAAAATGGCTGTCTGAGGAGGCCTTACAAATAGCTGGGAAAAGAAGAGAAGTGAAAAGCAAAGGAGAAAAGGAAAGATATTCCCATCTGAATGCAGAGTTGCAAACAATAGCAAGGAGAGATAAGAAAGCCTTCCTCAGCGATCATTGCAAAGAAATAGAGAAAAACAACAGAATGGGAAAGACTAGAGATGTCTTCAAGAAAATTAGAGATACCAAAGGAACATTTCATGCAAAGATGGGCTCGATAAAGGACCCAATGAGAAATGGAATGGACCTAACAGAAGCAGAAGATATTAAGAAGAGGTGGCAAGAATACACAGAAGAACTGTACAAAAAAGATCTTCACGACCCAGGTAATCATGATGGTGTGATCACTCACCTAGAGCCAGACATCCTGGAATGTGAAGTCAAGTGGGCCTGAAGAAGCATCACTACGAACAATGCTAGTGGAGGTGATAGAATTCCAGTTGAGCTATTTCAAATCCTAAAACATGATGCTGTGAAAGTGCTGCACTCAATATGCCAGCAAATCTGGAAAACTCAGCAGTAGCACTTCCAGATGTTCAAGCTGGTTTTTGAAAAGGCAGAGGAACCAGAGATCAAATGGCCAACATCCGATGGATCATCGAAAAAGCAAGAGAGTTCCAGAAAAACATCTATTTCTGCTTTATTGACTATGCCAAAGCCTTTGACTGTGTGGATCACAATAAACTGTGGAAAATTCTGAAAGAGATGGGAATACCAGACCACCTGATCTGCCTCTTGAGAAACCTGTATGCAGGTCAGGAAGCAACAGTTAGAACTGGACATGGAACAACAGACTGGTTCGAAATAGGAAAAGGAGTACGTCAAGGCTGTATATTGTCACCCTGCTTATTTAACTTATATGCAGAGTACATCATGAGAAACGCTGGGCTGGAAGAAGCACAAGCTGGAATCAAGATTGCTGGGAGAAATATCAGTCACCTCAGATATGCAGGTGACTCCACCCTTATGGCAGAAAGTGAAGAAGAACTAAAGAGCCTCTTGATGAAAGTGAGAGAGGAGAGTGAAAAAGTTGGCTTAAAGCTCAACATTCAGAAAACTAAGATCATGGCATCTGGTCCCATCACTTCATGGGAAATAGATGGGGAAACAGTGGAAACAGTGTCAGACTTTATTTTTGGGGGCTCCAAAATCACTCCTGATGGTGATTGCAGGCACAAAATTAAAAGACGCTTACTCCTTGGAAGGAAGGTTATGACCAACCTAGATAGCATATTTAAAAGCAGAGACATTACTTTACCAACAAAGGTCTGTCTAGTCAAGGCTATGGTTTTTCCTGTGGTCGTGTATGCATATGAGAGTTGGACGATGAAGAAAGCTGAGTGCCGCAGAATTGATGCTTTTGAGCTGTGGTGTTGGGGAAGACTCTTGAGAGTCCCTTAGACTGCAAGGAGATCCAACCAGTCCATCCTAAGGGAGATCAGTCCTGGGTGTTCATTGGAAGGACTGATGTTGAAACTGAAATTCCAATACTTTGGCCACCTCATGCGAAGAGTTGACTCATTGGAAAAGACCCTATTGCTGGGAAGGATTAGGGGCAGGTGGCAAAGGGGACGACAGAGGATGAGATGGTTGGATGGCATCACCGACTCGATGGACATGGGTTTGGGTAATCTCCTGTAGTTGGTGATGGACAGGGAGGCCTGGCGTGCTGCGATTCATGGGGTCTCAAAGAGTCAGACACGACTGAGCGACTGAATTGAACTGAAGTTATGAACTAAACTATGTTTTAGTTCATAAGTGCATACTGTTTTAGTTTAATAAGTGCATACTGTGTCACCCAGATAATCCATGAGAAAGGAGATTTTAAATATATTCAGTTGTTTGTACCAAAGTGTTTTTCCCTCTTCTGTTTCTGCTTTGATTGTGATTCAGCTTAAGATGACACATGCTGAGAAAATACAGTTATTGTGACTTTATTTGTCATACCTGTCAAATGATTTGAAGCTGATTTTAGGTTAGCAGCATTTAAAATTCCAATTGAATTGTGAACAACTGAAGGAATTTTTCAAGAAGGATGGAAAGAAATGAATACAGTCACCCTAGATCCACTGGGGGGAGGCGGGGGGGGGCGGGCTATGAAAAATGTCCCTATCTTCCTCATACTTTTTTCTTTTTCTTCTTTTCCATTTTAAATGTTTTTTTGATGTGGACCATTTTGTAAAGTCTTTACTGGATTTGTTACAATATTGCTCTCATTTTACCTCTTGCTTTGTTTTGGCTACCAGGCGTGTGGGATCTTAGGTTCCTGACCAGGGATGTATCTGCACTGGTAGACTGAATCTTCAACTGGACTGCTAGGGAAGTCCTCTTCTTTTCCACTTCGAAATCTATTCAAAAATACCATTCTTGCTTTTCTCCTTTGGTTTTTAGAAAGAACAGATCACTTAACCTCTCAGTGCCTCAAGTTTATCATCTACAAAATAAGGGAGCAGGATTAGAAGATGTGATCCACGAAGTTCGGGGTAAGTAAGAGCTACAACAGGAAGCATGTTAAGGAGTCCCCAGACCTGCCTCAAAAATTCTCATTCTCTCAGACTGGGTAAACCTTTGAGTTTGCTTTTTTTAAAACAAGCTCTTCAAGATTTTTGGAGCACTTTGTCTTCAGACCCCACTGTGAAATCTGAACGTACGACAGTTGCTTTCTAAGCCTCTTCTCTCCTCTCATCAACCCCCCAAACATCGTTTCCTTTAGATTCCACAGAAAGAATGAAAACGGATTTTCTGGCTTAAAAAAGTAAAATAGAATTTTGTCATCATTAAAGTATTCCAATTCATCGTTCAATTCTTTAACACCCACGTGGAGGTATTAAAACCTATGGAGAGGCCGTTCTACAAGTCAGCAGAGCATTGCAAGTGAAAACTACCTCTGCACAGTGGTTGTATTGTCACTTAGGGAGCATTCCGTTGAATATTACAAAACTATACAGGGATGCTATTACACTAGCAAAGCAAGCAGTCAATTTTGAAAGTGTGCTGATCTCTAAATAACTTCAAGGTTATGACCAAAATGAAATCAATATGCAGCTTGTCTTTTTCATTTTGAATTTCAGTTTGTTTTGGGACATCAAGAGGAATCAAAATCACAAAGTTTTAGCATAAAGGAGATTCTAGATATTATTACAGACATTTATATTCCCTATAAGGTGTTATGAGTCCTGCTTTACTAGTAATCAGGATAAATTCATGTTTGCATTCTTACTGCACTAACTCACTGTAGGTACTCAAAAATGTTCACTAGTGAATGAGTGAATAAATGAATGGAATAGAATGAATGAATCCCTTTTATTGATGTCCGTAGTTACAGAGAAGCAAGTAAGGTACCTGATATCACTTACTTGTTAAGAGGCAGAACTAGGTATAGAATTTATGCATATCTCCTGAGTCCCAAGAGAGGCCTTTAAAAATTTGTGCTCTGGTTATGTAGCACTTCCCAAGTGGTTCTAGGGATAAAGAACCCACCTGCCAGTGCAGGAGGTATAAAAGATGTGTGTTTGATACCTGGGTTGGGAAGAACCCCTGGAGGAGGGCATGGCAACCCTGGAGGATTCTTGCCTGGAGAATCCCAGGGATGGAGGAGATCGATGCATTATAGTTCCATACGGTCACAAAAGAGTTGGATACAACTGACACTGTGATTCTGTAGACAGAGAGCTCTTAAGTTTTCACAAGATAGGCTGAAAACTGCCTCTTGCTTCTCGGCACTCATCTCCACTCCCACCTTAGACAACATAACTTGAAATACTCAGAGTAGTAAATTATACATAAGAAATCTTGCTCCTCATAGCCTGTAAATTTTAGATTATTTTTTCTGATGATATTAGATCTTTGTAGCCCCATCATGTGGCAATGATATAAACTCAGTTTAGAAATAATACTCTGAAATTATGTGATTCATAACTTAAGAGTCATTTTTATTTGTGGGATTTGTATCAGAAAGTGAGACTTGTTATTTCCTATCACAAGAGCTCAAATTTGTATGATTCAGATCTGTACAGAATGCAGCCACACAGTTTTGGCATTGTAATTCTGGGACAGAGTTTCAAAGCAAGTGGGATAAGGCTATCTCGGCTCTCTCATCTGGCCACTGGCTTTGTATATGGCCTTATTTGATAACAACATGAGTAACTAGATCTCCAACATATAATGAGGATTAAAGATCTGGATCATGACCTTGGTAATCTCTGAATGTTCTAGGTTCTTCCTATAAGGTCGAACAAGTGGGTCGAACACGTGGGTGCCATGAAAAGGAATCAGAAAGTGGCTTTTGTTTTTGTCTCTGGGGGGAGAACTTTCTTGCCTCTAGGTGAAAACATGGGAAATCTGGTGATTTTACATCTTACCTGTAGGTCATTAAAATTGCCTTTGCCTATTTAAATCACAAAAAAGCATCGATACAATGTTTCGAACATCTGTTTCTATGTAATAGTAAAAGCTGTTGATTTCATTCGAGATTATAGCTCTCAGCTCTCCTTTTAATTATAGCTGTGATACCTTAGGGTTGAAATAGAGAGTGAGAGGAGCAAGCCAGGTCTTACTTGGCTGGTATTCTTGATTCCTAGGTTCATTCTTTATGCATGTACCGGGTATCTAAAACTGACCATGTCCTGTTTAGCTGTGTGTATAAGAGGCTTCTTAAAGGCTTCCTTATTCATATGTAGTTCCCTCAGTCTAAGTAATTGCTTCTCTCTTTTGTAGCTTCTTGCTTAATCTTGCAAGCCTGAAGAATATAGTGCTACATATCACTTAATGCTGAGGTGTTTTTGCTCTTCTAAAATTATGCCCCTGGCCAAGACATAATATTATCTGCATGTTAGCTCTCTTTTACATGTGATCCACACGTGGCCCTCAAGAAACACAGAGACATCCTTTGCTCTTATAATTACTGAGAGAGAAAGTCAATCCTTGCCTGTGCAGCAGCTGCCCAGCCCATCTCCTCCATTTAGATTCACAGTTGAGAGCCTAGAGCAAATCTAATATACTTCCTAATCTTAGGAGACAGATTTCATATTTTCTGAGAGACTCATCAAAGCCTCTCCCTGCTCAGACTCTGGAGCTGGATTCTTCACCTTGAAGTTCCAACTTACTTAACTTTACTAGCTTGGTTTCCTCTTCTATAAAATGTTCCTTGCCAATTGGTATTAACGCTGCCTGCTTTGTAAGTTCATTGTGATGATTAATTAATTTAATTGTATAGGACACTGAAAAGAGTGGCCCAGAAGTCCAGATAAGAAGAATCTTGTTTTAACATCCTGTTGACATTCTCATTATCCCTGGAAATGTCAATCAAAAACTAAAATATCAAAAACATAAGAGAATTTATCTCTACAGAAGGTGTGTGCTTAGTCACTCAGTTGTGTCTGACTCTTTGCAACCCCGTGGACTGTAACCTGCCAGGATCCTCTATCTATGGGATTCTCCAGTCAAGGATACTGGAGGAGGGTGAATACTAAGGATACTCCAACTTTGACCAAAGGTTCAATTAGCCAGGACACCTGATCAAAGGTTTAACACTTCCACTGAGTAACTAGTATGTATGTGAAAAGGTATTAGTTGCTTAGTTGTGTCCAACTCTTTGCGGCCCTATGTACTGTAGCCACCAAGCTTCTCTGTCCATGGAATTCTCCAGGCAAGAATACTGGAGTGGGTTGCCGTTCCCTTCTCCAAAGGATCTTCCTGACCCAGGATCAAACCTGGCTCTCCCACGTTGCAGGCAGGTTCTTTGTCCTCTGAGTCACAGGATAGCCCAGTAACTAGTACTAGCCATAGCAATCCTTAAGTAACCTGTATGTTTGGTTTTCTCATCTGTATGTAAGATTTTTCCCATTCTAGGACATGAGACTTATTTGTCAAGGGCAATTTATTCATTCAACAGATACTTACTTATTAAATATATACTATGTGCTAGATACTCAAAGCACTGAGGATACACCAGTGAACAAAAACTAAAAAAAAAAAATCTCAGCTGTCATAGAGGTTGTATGCGGCAAGATCCAAAAAAAGTACCAAAAAAAAAAAAAAACCACGTACAAAATATGTGTTATATGTTAGAGTTGTCCCAGTGCCCTTAAAACCACAGGGGAACTTGAGATGAGAGGAGGAGAATAGACAAGATGGCCTCACCTCCTTGTTCTGACAGAAGTATGCATAATACTCAGTTCAGTCGCTCAGTCGTGTCCGACTCTTTGCGGCCCCATGAATCGCAGCACGCCAGGCTTCCCTGTCCATCACCAACTCCCGGAGTTTACCCAAACCCTGTTCATCGAGTCGGTGATGCCATCCAACCATCTCATCCTCTGTCGTCCACTTCGCCTGCTGCCCCCAATCCTTCCCAGTATTAGGGTCTTTTCCAATGAGTCAACTCTTCGCATGAGGTGGCCAAAGTATTGGAGTTTCAGCTTCAACATCAGTCTTTCCAATGAACAACCAGGACTGATCTCCTTTAGGATGGACTCGTTGGATCTTCTTGCAGTCTAAGGGACTCTCAAGAGTCTTCTCCAACACCACAGTTCAAAAGCGTCAATTCTGCGGCGCTCAGCTTTCTTCACCGTCCAACTCTCACATCCATACATGATCAATGGAAGAACCATAGCCTTGACTAGACGGACCTTTGTTGGCAAAGTAATGTCTCTGCTTTTAAATATCCTATCTAGGTTGGTCATAACCTTCCTTCCAAGGAGTAAGCGTCTTTTAATTTCATGGCTGCAATCACCATCAGCAGTGATTTTGGAGCCCCCAAAAATAAAGTCTGACACTGTTTCCACTGTTTCCCCATCTATTTCCCATGAAGTGATGGGACCAGATGCCATGATCTTAGTTTTCTGAATGTTGAGCTTTAAGCCAACTTTTTCACTCTCCTCTTTCACTTTCATCAAGAGGCTCTTTAGTTCTTCTTCACTTTCTGCCATAAGGGTGGTGTCATCTGCATATCTGAGGTTATTGATATTTCTCCCGGCAATCTTGATTCCAGCTTGTGTTTCTTCCAGCCCAGCATTTCTCATGATGTACTCTGCATATAAGTTAAATAAGCAGGGTGACAATATACAGCCTTGACGTACTCCTTCTCCTATTTGGAACCAGTCTGTTGTTCCACGTCCAGTTCTAACTGTTGCTTCCTGACCTGCATACAGGTTTCTCAAGAGGCAGGTCAGATGATCTGGTATTCCCATCTCTTTCAGAATTTTCCACAGTTTATTGTGATCCACACAGTCAAAGTCTTTGGCATAGTCAATAAGGCAGAAATAGATGTTTTTCTGGAACTCTCTTGCTTTTTCGATGATCCAGCGATGTTGGCAGGGTTGGCTAAAAAGTTCTCTGCTGTCAGCAAGGGGTGGTCTCACATGGAGCACATGTTCTTCTGGGCTCCCTCTTGAATTCTGATGGAATCTAGAGGCTGAGGGGGCAGTCTTACTTAACATTCTTTATTCCCTTGTTCCTTTGTTATTTTTAGCGCAAAAAAACCTCTAAGACTGTGGTATCCTGCAGTTGGGGACATAAAAGAAGAGGAAAAAGAATCATTGGTTTCATAGGATTGTTTGTGTCTTGGAATTTATTTTAACTAGAATGAAAACTTTCGGTGACCCATAAAAGAATAACCTAGGAATACAGGAGTCATTTTTAATATATTACAACTATCAGAATGTCTAACATTTATTTTTAAAAAAAGGCTGGCAAAATCAAATGTGGGTGAGAATGTAGACCGAACTCAGCCCTCACATATTGTTGGTCGGAGTGGAGAGTGGTACAGTCATGTTCAAAAAGCTCTGGTAATATTTATAAAATTAAGTGTATACCTACCCTGTGGCCCTGAATTTAGTCAAGAGAAATGAAAACATATGTTCTCACACACAGAAAAATATACAAGAATATTTACAGCAACTTATTTGTAGTAGCACAGAACTAGAGACAGCCTAAATGCTCACCAATAGTACAATAAATAAATAAACTGGGGCTTATCTATGAGTGGAATACTACTCAGCAGTAAAAGATGCATCAGCAACATGAAGGACTTTCAAATACGTCCTGCCAAGTGAAAGAAATTGTACACAAAAGTGTCCATACCGCATGATCTATATGAAGTTCTGGAAGACGAAAAACTGATCTATGGGCAATGGAAAAAATAATGATTGTTTCTGGGATGGTGGGAGCAAGGATTGCCTGAGGAAAATGAGAGACCTTTCTGAGGTTGTGGTCATCTTCTGTATCTTGAGAGGAACTTGGGATTGCACAAGAGTATGTACTGTGAATGGTACATGAGTTTACTGAACTGTACATTTAAGGTTTTTGCATTTCTTTGTATATAAATTTTACCTCAAAAGAAAAACAAAAATTACTCTGTAAACTTTATTTAATGCTGTGATGTGCTTGGATGCTCAGTCATGTCCGACTCTTTGCAACCCCATGGACTGTAGCCCGCCAGGCTTCTCTGTCCATAGAGATTCTCCAGACAAGAATATTGGAGTGGATTGCCATGCCTTCCTCCAGGGGATCTTCCCAACCCAGGGAACGAACCCAGGTCTCCTGCATTGCAGGCAGATTCTTTACCGTCTGAACCATGCATGCTTAAATATTTGGGAAACATACTGATGTCTGCAATTTGTTTGAAAAACCATCAAAAAATAAGATGCTGAAGAGGTGGATAGTGGAATGGTTAGCTAATTATGTGATCAAGCAAGAACAGTAAAAAGTTAATCATAGAATCCGGGTGGTGGGTACATGTTTATTTACTATACAATACTTTTCTGTAAGTTTGATAATTTTCAAAATAAAGTTTCAGGGAAAGCAGCCTAGTTTGAGATGGAAATATGATCTGTTATTATCATGGTTTACATACTATAAATTAAAAAAATTAGTATCACATATCTTTGTTATGAATCTCTTTCTGAGATAACAGAGATGATAAAATATGCATTCATACACTCAATTATTGCTTAATAAGTAACTCATTATTAGTCTTTAGTAAACTCAGGCACAATAGTCTGTTCCCACTCTTATATTCTAAGGGAGGAAGGTAAGATATTTATAAGTTTTATGCTAACAAATAATATGTCACTTACATTGGTAACAATTATGTTAAGCAAAATAATTTTCCGTTAAAATTCCAAACACTGATTATGTATTTTTATTTGAAATATTTTCAAAAAAGAATTATAAATTCCTAGAAGACAAGTTCTAGAATAGGTTTTATGGTACCTCCCCTACTGAACCAATAGTTAGCAAATGATCTCCAATTAACAGTCTTTGTGTAGAGTCATAAGATACTAGGTTCTGAAATGAATTAATCCAAAGTAAAAACCACTTGACCAAGTAATCATTAAGAAGCATAATTTTGGAAATGTTTTCTAAAATAAAAAAAATTTTTTTGAAACACAGGCCAACAGCATCACAAGATTTGTCCTTAATACCTACATAATATAAATTATATCTGGCATGTCTCCTCACTAAAGGCACAATGCCCAGAAATAACTCAAGTAAATAGCTTTAAGCAAGTTAATTTATAATCTCATCTAGTGAGTGTATATGCAGCTGTTAAAAAAATTAGCTTTCTAGTTACTGACTTTAAATACAAATCCTATTATCTCTATTATAGAAAATGCTAAAAGCCAGTTTGGGACCAGTAAGACCTTAATTTCAGTCTTCAGTCTTCTCTTCCTTCTCTTTATTCTTCTGTGAATTTATCCACCTTACATTTTCTCAAAGCTTGTTTTAATTTTCAGCCATTTGAATACTGATAATCATTTTTTAATATTTACTGGCCATTGATACTCCTCCTTGTGTATTACTGATTCATGTTGTTAGTCCATTTTCTGTCTTTTCCTCTCTTTTTATATCGAAGTATAGTTAATTTACCATACTATTTAGCCCATTTCTTATTAGACACTTTGCCTTTGGCCTATTCATTTCACAATAGTTTTACAATCTGTATGTTTGTCTTCAAAATTCTAAATACTATGTGCTTCATTAAAAAAAAATGTATATATATATATATAGCTAGTATGTCATTTGTTTATCCAGATGAATTGCTCTCCATTTCCTACAGAATCAAGACTAACATTCAAGAATTCTAGTTTCTCTGAATACTCAGCCTATCCATAAGTATTTCCAACAATGTGTCCAACACCAAGGACATGTTCACTGTTACTCTTCCCTAAGAGCTATCCACCTGAACCCTCTCTCTCTCCTGAATCATATCCTATATAAACCTATTCACAGGAATCTTTCCTTTTCTAGTTTACTCTTCGATTGTACTCTTGCCAGAAATCTGGGGCCCTTCCCTCATACTTTCCTCCTCGTTACCTCACATATGCAGTCCATAACCAAGGACTCTTATTTCTATTTAAATTCCCTTACTTATCTCTGCTGACACTGCCACTATCCTGATCATGTCTTCATTCTGTACTACACAGAATATGAATATCCTTCTTCACTACCTATAATTTATTCTTAGTAGTCAAAATGGCATTAAAAAGGCAAATTTGACCACAGTACTTACTCCCCCGGTTAAAGCTCTATCAGTACATTTTTACTGCACTTAGGCTAGAATCCAAAACGCTTGTGGCCTACAGCGTCCTGTAGAGTCTGGCCACTCTTCATTATCATCTCTTACTCTTCCTTGCACCCTCACCCTGGATCACTAACCTCCTCAAATGCCTTAATCTTCTTGAGTGAGTGAACTTGCTCAGTCGTGTCCGACTCTGTGATCCCATGGACTGTAAAGCTACCAGGATCCTCCGTCCATGGGATTTTCCAAGCAAGAATACTGGAGTGGGTTGCCATTTCCATCTCCGGGGGATCTTCCCCACCCAGGGATCAAACCCAGGCCTCCCACACTGCAGGCAGATGCTTTACCACCTGAGCTATCAGGGAAGCCCCTTAGACAGTGCTTTCCCATGTTCTTCTCTTATTTACTTACTCTCTTCTCTTCTCTGTACCTACCAACTTATATGTAACTTTCTCAACTTCTCCAAACTAGGTTGCTTTATTGCTGAGGCTCACAGCATATGGGACTTTGCAGCGCTTATGATAATTTTAATCACTGCCTAATTCTTGCAGTTATTTGTTTAATGTTTGTTCCTTTTCACAAGGGCAAGTGCCATGTCTGTAGGTTCCAGCTTTGTATCCCAAGCATCAAGCACAATGCCTTGCAAAAACAAGAGACTCAATAATGTTTCGTGGCCTGGAAAAAAAAAGGAAAGTCTGATTGATCTTATGCATACAGTACTTGTTTGTTGTTTTCCAAACTGTTCCTTTTTGTTTGTTTGCTTGTTTGTATTTTAGGTTTATTTTTTTTGGCCGAAGCATGTGAGATCTTATTTCCCCAAACAGGGATTGAACCCATACCCTCCTCCCACGTTGAGAGCTCACAGTCTTAACTGCTGGACCACAAGGGAAGTCCCCCCAAATTGTTCTTGTGGTTAAATTTTATTTCCCTAAACATATTTTATCTGTTTCAAGTAAAAAGCCTACTGTATACTTCTCTGTAATTCCAATAGCAAAGAACAGGTAAAATAGCAGACATTAAATATACACAAGTTGAGATAAATGTGCAGTTGAATAGTTACAATACCGACCTTTTGAAAAGAAATTGAGGGACAGATGGTCAAAACAATATTTTGTACTGAGAGAAAACAGAAGAGGGGGATAAAACATCATCACTGAAGGTTGATTAATAATCAAATTATTAAATTGAGGATGTTCTCAGTTCTCAAGTTATTGTATGGAAATCTATTAATACAGAAAAATTAAATTTTCTTGAATGTAATTTAAATAAGAGATTGAATCCATTTTAAAAATTGCCTTTTTCTTATATGTAATAATAAGTATTAGTAGCTTTTATTTTTAAAGTATTATCCTATCAGATGATTCTTTTAAGGATCAATTCAGTCTGGTAAATCAGTTCACTCAAATCCATTAAACAGTGGGTGATAAGGTCAAAGAAATAATAATATTTTATTGCATGTTTGAAACTTGCTAAGAGAATAAATCTTAGAAGTTCTCTTGACAAGAAAAAGAACTGAAGACTTTGTATGGTAATGGATGATAACTAGACTTATTATGGTGATCATTTCACAGTGTTTATGAATATTCAATCATTATGCCATGAAAGTGTTAGTCATTCAGTTGTGCTGACCCTTGGTGACCCCATGGACTAGAGCCCACAAGGCTCCTCTGTCCATGGAATTCTCCGGGCAAGAATACTGAAGTGGGTTGTCATTCCCTTCTACAGGGGATTTTCCCAATCCAGGGATGGAACCCAAGTCTCCAGCAGTTTGGGCAGATTCTTTACCATCTGAGCCACCAGGGAAGCATTATGCTGTACATCTAAACAAATATATTTCAGTTGTACCTCAGTTAAAAAATATCAAATTTAAAAACAAAAATTAGTTAAATCTTAATTATTTAGTGGCAGCTAAAGCTAAACACAGTTAGAGCACAGGGAAGATCAAGTACCATCTCACTGCCATAGTTAAGAACAGGCAACAGCTGATGAGTGTTGATGGACAACACTGAACAACCCAGACTGGAGAGTAACATCTCACTTTGGGAATCAAGTGGCGATGTGACTAGTGAGAGGAATCCCGAGATGTGGAGTGTAAGCTTCATCTAGAGCAGAACGAAGAAGGCAATGGCACCCCACTCCAGTACTCTTGCCTGGAAAATCCCATGGATGGAGGAGCCTGGTAGGCTACAGTCCATGGGGTCGCTAAGAGTCGGACACGACTGAGTGACTTCCCTTTCACTTTTCCCTTTCATGCACTGGAGAAGGAAATGGCAACCCACTCCAGTATTCTTGCCTGGAGAATCCCAGGGACGGTGGAGCCTGGTGGGCTGCCGTCTATGGGGTCGCACAGAGTCGGACACGACTGAAGCGACTTAGCAGCAGCAGCAGCAGAGCAGAAATGCCAGGGGCTAGCCTTCTTTCCTCAGACCGTGAGGGGAGCCATCAGCATCAGTTAACCACAGACGGATTATTCAGTGTCTCTGGAGATGTGCTTCTCCCAGGGTCTGCTGTGTCTCAGATTGTAGCTCATCCTTTCTTCTTGCTCTCCACATCAAGGTATGAGCAAAAGTTTTTATTTTATATTTTTAATATATGGATACAGTGCAAATTCTTTTGAAACAATGTAGTTGTACACCTGCATAGGGGCACTGAGTTCCTTGGTGAGTTTTGAAATGCAAATTTGAGCTTAGGGCCAAAGGGAACCAAATTCCCTCTTTGTGGTTGAAAAGGAATCACACATTTTAGGAGGTAACTTTAAGGATAAGAGGTAGAGCCAAGCTAGGAAGAGAGGAAAGAGAGTGGGATTTGGTGGAGCAGCTTGGAAGATTGTCACCTGTTCCAACGATGACTTTTTCTCACAAGTCTCCAGTTGAATGCCCTGCAGCCCATAAAATCTGCAGACCAAGTGGACTGCTTGTGCAAACTTTTGAAGGGGCCAAGACTCATGTCTAAAGTAACCTGATATCAAATAGGGAAGGCAAAAGAGACAGGATCCCTGCTAGAAGCAAGACTCTAAAGAGTGCTTCCCAAAGAATAGAGTGTTGTAAGATCTTTGAACTTCTGAACTTTACACTAAGTTTAGGTGGCTGCACAGGGACCAGGTATCTATAATTAACATCCCCAACTAAAATCTATGTCTCATCTCCTCTGAGAGAAAGTTAGAGCATTTACAAAGGGGCTATATAAGAGAAGCAAAGTAGAATCATCTAAATTATTTTCAAGGGAAATTTTTCTATAAATTATGTTCATGCTCCATTGAAAAATTATGAAAATTGCAGAAATATGAATTATAATCCTATTTCTTCCAAGTTATTTCACAATTTTATTCAACCTATCTCATTTATAAATGTGACTGATAATATTTGCAGTATATGACAGAGCTGGATGATCTCCTGAGATGATTATATCTCTCAAAAATATGATTCTCTGAATAACTGAATTGAATATTTAAATATATAATTTGTTCCCATTATTTGCAATTCAATTAGCTAAAACAAGCAAATACTGATTAGCAAAATGAATGTTACTAAATAGTTCAATTTTCCCAATTTTAATTAAGGACTCTTATGGAAAATGATATATGAGTAGGCAAGGTAAAATAAAAGCATGGACTCTGAGTTCTGAATGATATTATTATTCCCCATAAATCAATGATTGAAAAATTTATTGTCTTTATTTTATATACTGTTATTTGTTACATTATGAGATAGCTTCAACTATGTGTAAAAACAAATGTGAATGTTTATCTTTTAGATAAAATTTCAAATTATGCTGTTAGGCAATATTTTCATTTCAAAACTGAAATGTTGTTAATTTGTGGCTTTTTCTTTTTTTTTTTTCCATTTTACTCTGATCTGATTTTTTTAAAAAAGGATACTACGGCTGGTGAAGTCCTAAAACAATAAACCAGCACCTAACAACAACATATTTATATAAAAATGTATCATTTAAAATTATATTTACATGTAAATGTTCCAAACCCCTCTGTTATTGTTTTCTGTTGTCAGCATACGAAGAAACTGAGACTCAGAGCAGTTAAACAAATTGCAATATCGTTTTAGAGTCGCAGTCAGTGGGAGAGGAGAAATTCAAACCTGGATTTCTGATTTAAATCCATTTTCTTTTGACTTCCCAAAAAAACAAAAAAATTGAGAACACAGACATGATACAGATAGAGATAAATGGTACCCTAGCCAAATTCATTTTGTGTTCCCAGATAATTAGAGGTTTCAGATGATTCTGTTCTTTAGTAATATTAAGAATTCATATCTGCAGTAGTGATGTGAACCCAGGTAATGTCTCTGTGAGTTAGATTAGGTGATGTGCTTCATCTTCTCTTTTGAATTAGCTGAATAATTGCTTCTGCTTTGCAATTGTCTTTATCCATAGTGACTTAACTTGAGATTCAACTTTCATTGCATGAAACACATTCAAATTTTTCTAAGAAAACCTGTTCAATTTTGTTCACCAAAATGATTGACCACTGTTCAGAAAGAATAAAATCTAGACAAAGCCAAGCACTGAGAAACTCTGATCCATGAAGGAATAGTTTTTCACTCTGTCAAACTAAAAAAGTTTATCATTTAATAATGTTTATATGATTTTATATATGTATATATTTATGTAATAAATGTCATCTGCTTATACACACAGACACACACACACATATATATGGATTTCCAGTAGTAAGTGTTTTTGCAAGAATATGGGATCCTCAAATCTGAATCATTTTATTCAAAGTAAAATCAAAAGACAACATACACAATACAATGGACTTAGTAGAGATATGGACATTAGAAATTCAAATGTAATATAAACTTTTTACACATCATCTTGTATATTTCATATTCTATATGTTTCTTATTGTCTTTGAAATGAAGTTTAGCCAAGTCAAAAATGCAATTAATTGCTGTCACAATAACAGAGAGAAAGTCATTTTAGTTAACTGGATTCCACATAGTATTTAAAGGTCGTGTGATCACATGGAATATAAAATCCTAACACTTATTAGAGGCAAACTGCCCTTGAATGGTTTAAGCTGTTTCAAACCATCATGCGTCTGTGTGTGTAACATGTGATGTACAATAGTCAGTTTTTGCCATCTGTAGTGTTGCCCTTAGCAACAGAAAAACATGTGACAGTGCTTATGTGACTCTGCTGGCCTGCAATAGTGTGTAGAAGGATTTAAGCAAAATGAAACAGACAGAAATATTGATCCAGGCAACTGGAGTTTTCAAGTGCATTGTAAAGATCATGCAGATTGTTAAGGGAAGAAAAAAAGAAACAAAGAAAACAAACAGAAAACTAGAGTGAAGTAACAAAGAGGGGCATGTGGTATCACAGAGGAGTATGTTTTCCAGAGATTGTTGTGAAATTGAATTTTAAAATGTACGTGTAGAACAGATATGATCATTCTATTCCTCTGTCTCTGTCATTTTATAGTTTATGGCTAAATCCTGTTCTGCCATGTGATGTGAAAAGGGGTAATTCTAGAATCACAAACACCTTCCTCTGTCACCATCACAATTAAGAAGAAGATTGAGAATTTAGTTAGACACCAAGCCCATTTAAAGACAGCTTAAACCATACATTTTCAGAGGTTCTTTTCTTAAATGTGTATGTGTTTGGTTTTGGCTGTGCTGGGACTGTTGCTGGGCGTGGGCTTCCTCTAGTTGTAGTGAGCAGAGCTCTTCTTTAGTTGCAGAGCACAGGCTCTGGAGTGCATGGGCTCAGGAGTTGAGGTGCAGGGACTTAGTTGCTCCGTAGCACGTGGGATCTTCCCTGGCCGGGAATCGCACCTGTGTCCCCTACATTGGCAGAGGGATTCTTAACCACTGGACTTGTATGAAATAACATGACATAATCATGTCTACTATAAGCCATATATTTGTTTACATACAGTGTTTTTATTTGAGTTTGGGAAACAATAAAGCTAGGAGAGTGAAGATTCTGTGATTCCTATTAGAAACAAACCCAGTTTACTCAGTATATTAAGAACTCTGGACTTCCCGGATGGCGCAGTGGTAAAGAATCACCTGCCCATGCAGGATACGAAGAAGACGCAGGTTTAATTCCTGGGTCAGGAAAATCCCCTGGAGTAGGAAATGGCAACCCACTCCAGTATTCTTGCCTGGAAAATTCCGTGGACAAATGAGTCTGGTGGGCTACTGTCCCTGGGGTGGCAAAAGAATTGGGATATGACTTAGCACACATGCATTTAAAAAAAAAAACACATTAAGAACTCTGGCTATCTGTATATCTTCAATCAGAAAGAAAAAAATGCAGATGTGACAGCCTAAGAACCAGTGTTACAACTGTATCAGGTAGACAAATATGCTTCTGGGTCATATCATTGTTCCATGTAAATCACGATGCATTTGATAGTCTATTGTGAAGAGAGCAAATCTCAAAAGGAAAAATATGTTGACTTTTACTATTTTATGTTGATTATCATAGGAAAGAAGAAATACATCAATTTTACACTGACCAGATAATTCAAATTTGCCACAATAAAAAGAAATAGGTAAGATTCATTAGAAGCTGTAGGAATTAAGAATTTAGAATTAAGAATATTTATTGACTATGCCAAAGCCTTTGACTGTGTGGATCACAATAAACTGTGGAAAATTCTGAAAGAGATGGGAATACCAGACCATCTTACCTGTCTCTTGAGAAACCTGTATGCAGGTCAGGAAGCAACAGTTAGAACTGGACATGGAACAACAGACTGGTTCCAAATAGGAAAAGGAGTACGTCAAGGCTGTATATTGTCACACTGCTTATTTAACTTATATGCAGAGTACATCGTGAGAAACGCTGGGCTGGAAGAAACACAAGCTGGAATCAAGATTGCCGGGAGAAATATCAATAACCTCAGATATGCAGATGACACCACCCTTATGGCAGAGAGTGAAGAAGAACTAAAGAGCCTCTTGATGAAGGTGAAGGAGGAGAGTGAAAAATTTGGCTTAAAGCTCAACATTCAGAAAACTAAGATCATGGCATCTGGTCCCATCACTCCATGGGAAATAGATGGGGAAACAGTGGAAACAGTGTCAGACTTTATTTTTTGGGGCTTCAGAATCACTGTTGATGCTGACTGCAGCCATGAAATTAAAAGACGCTTACTCCTTGGAAGGAAGGTTATGGCCAACCTAGATAGCATACTTAAAAGCAGAGACATTACTTTGCCAACAAAGGTCTGTCTAGTCAAGGCTATGGTTTTTCCAGTGGTCATGTATGGATGTGAGAGTTGGACGGTGAAGAAAGCTGAGCACCGCAGAATTGACGCTTTTGAACTGTGGTGTTGGAGAAGACTCTTGAGAGTCCCTTGGACTGCAAGGAGATCCAATCAATCCATCCTAAAAGAGATCAATCCTGGTTGTTCATTGGAAGGACTGATGTTGAAGCTGAAACTCCAATACTTTGGCCACCTCATGCGAAGGGTTGACTCATTGGAAAAGACCCTGATGCTGGGTAGGATTGGGGGTGGGAGGAGAAGGGGACGACAGAGGATGAGATGGTTGGATGGCATTACCGACTCGATGAACATGGGTTTGGGTAGACTCCGGGAGTTGGTGATGGACAGAGAGGCCTGGCGTGCTGCAATTCATGGGGTCGCAAAGAGTCGGACACGACTGAGCCACTGAACTGAACTGATATATATATATATATAAAATCAACCAAAATGATAATGCAGGAGGTTGCAAGGGTAAAGATTTCTTAAGTATTATTATGGATCTCGCACAGTGTGAAGTGCTTTTGAAACCACACCTCACATGGAACTTGAACCCACAATCTTCCTATTGAAACTGCACAACTTGTCTAAAGATTTAGTGAAGTTCGGGTTCTTTATGTCTCCTCACAGAAGGAATTTAGTGAGAGGTAAAGTGATAGGCAAGAAGTTGAAGAGGCACTAAAGAGCCTCTTGATGAGAGTAAGGAGGAGAATTAAAGAGCCGGCTTGAAACTAAATATTAAAAAAAAACTAAGATCATGGCATCTGGCCCCATTACTTCATGGCAAATAGAAGGGGAAAGGGTGGAAGTAGGAACAGATTTCCTCTTCTTGGGCTCTAAAATCACTGTAGATGGTGACTGCAGCTATGAAATCAGAAGGTGATTGCTTCTTGGCAGGAAAGCTGTGACAAACTGAGACAGTGTGTTGAAAAGCAGACACATTACTCTGCCAACAAAGATCCTTATAGTCAAGGCTATGGTCTTCCCAGTGGTCACATATTGTTGTGAGAACTGGAGCATAAAGAAGGCAGAACGCCAAAGAATTGATGCCTTCAAACTGTGGTGCTGGAGAAGACTCCTGAAAGTCCCTTGGACTGCAAGGAGATCAAACCAGTCAATCTTAAGGGAAATCAACCCTGAATACTCATTGGAAGGACTGATGCTGAAGCTGAAGCTCCAATATTTTGTTCATCTGATGCAAACAGCTGACTCATTGGAAAAGTCCCTGATGCTGGGAAAGATTGAGGGTAGAAGGAGAAGAGGGCATCAGAGGATGAGATGGCTGGATGGCATCAACAATGCAATGGACATGAACTGGGGCAAACTTCTGGAGATGATGAGGGACAGGGAGGCCTGGCGTGCTGCAGTCCATGGGGTCGCAATGAGTCAGACAAAACTGGGTGACTGAACTACAACAAGTAGATTTATTAATACAGGATGCTTGTGAAGAACACAAGTGGGCAAGCAAGAGGGCTCTGCCCTGAGAACTAATTGGGCTACATTTTTATAATCAAAGGAAAAGTGCACAGGGAGAGAACACCACCTTCTTCCTCATTCTCTGAGTAGACATCAGGCTCACATCATGAGCCTTCACGTTAGGTGAAAGAGTGCTTACCCTATATGGTCAAACCAGGACTGTCACAGAGCTTTTCAAATCAGTAGTAGGGTGGGAACTTTTACTCAAATATGTTAATTAATCATCTCAGGTTTCCATTTAATGTGGATCTTCTACTTTGGAAAGGCTTCCCTGGTGTCTCAGAAGATAAAGAAGGGTTCCATCCCTGGGTCACAAAGATCCCTGGAGAACGGAATGGCTACCCACTCCAGTATTCTTGCCTGGAAAATCCTATATATAGAGAGCCCGGTAGGCTACAGTCCATGGAGTCACAGAGTTGGACACAACTGAGGGATTACTTTCTACTTTGAAAAGGTGACTTTTCCTTATATTCCTATCCTTGATACATGTAGAAGTGCATGACCAAAGGATCATTACATTGCTGATCACCACCAGGATGCAAGCCTCATTTTTTCACTTAATGGCTTGGGGCAAATCTTGTGCTTTTATTTATGGTTTTATTGTTAGGCAAGCCTACTTCATTTCCTGAAGTTCTGATAGTTTTCCTGAGTAATCATTAACTTATAGTGATCTCCCAAAGTTCCCTAAAGCTCCCTCTCCATTTATAATCCCCTAGTGGAATTTCTAAAACGACCCGTGTAACTGTACTCTATCTGTATCATTTTTACATAATTTTATCTCATTTAATATTGATAATGATCCTGAAGGGTAGGTATCATTAAATCAAGTTTTTAGAAGCAGAGAGAGGAAAAGGTCTTTATTTTGTCCATTCTCACACCTATTAAGTGACTTATTTGAGATCCAAAGATAAAGTGTCCAATTCCTAATTCTTTGCGTATTTTATTACTATCTTGATTAAATGATTTGAATACTAATTTAAATATATATCTACTTAAATATCTGTCCAACTCAAATATTTAATACACTTAATCAGAGGGTCCTGATTATGTCTCCTGATACAAACTTCTCCAACTTGCAGACTCTCCTAGATCTGAACAGATTTTTCAGAACAAAGATATGTTCACCTCTGCCTGTCCCCAGTAAGAGGCACTAACATTTACTAGTACAGTGTTGCTATGGCATTATAAACATATAAAATGTAGGTATACATTTATATATAAGCATATAAAATTTAGATTTAGCCTTTCATAATTTGCTTTGTTCATAAAAAGAGGACATTTTGTACATTTGATGGTTCACTCTCGTGTTTCTCAAATCTTATTTGGTGTAAAGTCCCATGACAAACAGCTTGTTGGATGCAACCCTAAGATGGTAGAAGAAGCAAAGCTTACTCTGTAGCAAGATTCCTTGTTTAAATCCCAGATCATTTTATTTCCTAAATTCAGGTTGTTTTGCAAGTTATTTCATGGCCCTCTGCCTTAATTTTCTCATCTGTGCACAGGGTACCAAGTATTAGAAGTATTAGGTATCAAGTATTAGAGCCTCGGGATCTGGATGAATGCTAGAAACTCTGTTAATCAAAAGTCACATGCTTTTAAAAAGCACCACAGACATTTTTTTTCTAGGTAGAAAAAAAAATGGCTTGCATTTTCCTCAACAGAACAAAAAAAATCACAAGTTATCTACTATATTCTTATCTGTCCATATTCTTTTGCATCTTATTATTTATTTTAGTTTTTGCTAAAATAAAATTTGTTGTGAAGGATAAAGGAGATAATTTATGTAATTACAGTTGAAGAATATTAAGGATATAGATTGGTAAAATACCCAGAACTTTTTGAACCTTATTCTCACACAGTTATTTTCCCCGTAAGAACAAGTATTAATTCACACTACACGGTTATTAACAAAATCTTCAAATTAGGAAGCACTGTTAAAGACACATTTGTAAATGTGGAATACATTCCTAAAAGTCCTAGGAACTGATTTTAAAATCTGTAGAAAGTTGAAAGCTCCCATATAAAATTATATTTCTATACTAAACTTTAGTGCTATATTTATCTTTGTCTTAGCTTAAACTTTTAAAATAATAATTCTAAGAACTGTAAATATACATAGACATATGGTTGATAAACATGCACACACACAGAGTATGTGTGAAATTAGAATTTTAATTCAAATTTGGGAGTAAGTTATGGGTGATAGTTAAAATAAAGACTAAACTCTGTAACAAGGGACTAAAAAACACAGTATCGTTAAAAAGTTTTTTACTTCTCTTTTAATTGGTAGTCTGTTTCTGTTCCAGAGCTGCTGTGCCATCTCCACTGTGTTAGAGACACAGACGTTTTCCATCTTGTTGCTCTCCCACTGCTAGAATAGTGCCCTTATTCACAGAGCAATGGGCTTCCTAGGTGGCACAGGTGGTAAAGAACCTACCTGTCAATGCAGGAGACATAAGAGATGCAGGTTTGATCCCTGGGCCAGGATGATCCCCTGAAGGAGGGCATGGCAACCCACTCCAATATTCTTGCCTGGAGAATCCCATGGACAGAGGAACCCAGTGGGCTATAGTCCATAGGGTTGCCAAAAGTTGGACAGGACTGAAGTGACTTAGCATGCACACACATGCACAGAGCAAAAGGTAGCTCACCCCTTCATCTACATTCCATCCCTGGAAAGGGGAAATGAGAGATTGGGAAGGCATGAACTGTTCAGCTTTATGAGCATTGCCTAATTGTTGGAATTGTCATTTCCATTCATTTTCATTGACCAGAAACTAGTTACATCACCACCTTAGCTGCAAGAGAGGTGAGGAAATTTAATCTTAGCTGGGTAGACATGAGTGAGCCCAGTTAAGACTTATATAGAAGTGGAGATCTGATAGACAGAGTGCCTGATAAACTATGGATGGAGGTTCATGACTGTACAGGAGACAGACCATCCCCAAGAAAAAGAAACGCAAAAAAGCAAAATGGCTGTCTGAGAAGGCCTTACAAATACCTGTGAAAAGAAGAGAAGTGAAAGCAAAGGAGAAAAAGAAAGATATACCCATTTGAATGCAGAGTTCCAAAGAATACAAGGAGAGATAAGAAAGCCTTCCTCAGGGATCAGTGCAAAGAAATAGAGGAAAACAATAGAATAGGGAAAACTAGAGATCTCTTCAAGAAAATTAGAGGTGCCAAGGGAATATTTCTTGCAAAGATGGGCTCGATAAAGGACAGAAATGGTATGGAGCTAACAGAAACAGAAGATATAAAAAGAGGTGGCAAAAATACACAGAAGAACTGTACAAAAAAGATCTTCACGACCCAGATAATCACAATGGTATGATCACTCACCTAGAGCCAGACATCCTGGAATGCAAAGTCAAGTGGGCCTTAGGAAGCATCACTATGAACAGAGCTAAAGGAGGTGATGGAATTCCAGCTGGGCTATTTCAGATCCTAAAAGATGATGCTGTGAAAGTGCTGTACTCAATATGCCAGCAAATCTGGAAAACTCATCAGTGGCCACAGGACTGGAAAAGGTCAGTTTTCATTCCAATCCCTAAGAAAGGCAATGTCAAAGAATGCTCAAACTACCACACAATTGCACTCATCTCACACACTAGTAAAGTAATGCTCAAAATTCTCCAAGCCAGACTTCAACAGTACGTGAACCGTGAACTTCCAGATGTTCAAGCTGGTTTTAGAAAAGGCAGAGGAACCAGAGATCAAATGGCCAACATCCATTGGATCATCGAAAAAGCAAGAGAGTTCCAGAAAAACATCTATTTCTGCTTTATTGACTATGCCAAAGCCTTTGACTGTGTGGATCACAATAAACTGTGGAAAATTCTTAAAGCGATAGGAATACCAGACCACCTGACCTGCCTACTGAGAAACCTGTATGCCGGTCAGGAAGCAACAGTTAGAACTGGACATGGAACAATAGACTGGTTCCAAATCCGGAAAGGAGTACCTCAAGGCTGTATATTGTCACCCTGCTTATTTAACGTATATGCAGAGTACATCATGAGAAACGCTGGGCTGGAAGAAGCACAAGCTGGAATCAAGATTGCCAGGAGAAATATCAGTAACCTCACATATGCAGATGACACCACCCTTATGGCAGAAAGCAAAGAAGAACTAAAGACCCTCTTAATGAAAGTGAAAGAGGAGAGTGCAAAAGTTGGCCTAAAGCTCAACATTCAGAAAACTAAGATCATGGCATCTGGTCCCATCACTTCATGGGAAATAGATGGGGAAACAGTGGCAACAGTGGCTGACTTTATTTTTCTGGACTTCAAAATCATTGCTGATGGTTACTGCAGCCATGAAATTAAAGACGCTTACTCCTTGGGAGAAAAGTTATGACAACCTAGATAGCATATTAAAAAGCAGAGACAATACTTTGTCAACAAAGGTCCATCTAGTCAAGGCTATGTTTTTTCCAGTAGTCATGTAATAATGTGAGAGTTGGACTATAAAGAAAGCTCAGCTCTTGATAATCCCTTGGACTGCAAGGAGATCCAACCAGTCCATCCTGAAGGAACTCAGTCCTGAATGTTCATTGGAAGAACTGATGTTGAAGCCTAAACTCCAATACTTTGGCCACCTGATGCGAAGAGCTGACTCATTTGAAAAGACCCTGATGCTGGGAAAGTTTGAAGGCATGAGGAGAAGGGGATGACAGGGGATGAGATGGTTGGATGGCATCACCGAGTCAATGGACACGAGTTTGAGTAAGCTCCAGAAGTTGGTGATGGACAGCGAGGCCTGATGTGCTGCAGTGCATGGGGTTGCAAGAGTCAGACATGAGTTAGCAAATAAACCCCCAATCCCAGTGCTCAGTTTTGGGGTTCAGGGTGGGAAGTTCCCTGGGTAGGGACAGCAAAATGTTACTGTAGGCTTCAGGAAGAGGACATAGGAAATAATACTCAATATCTTTTCAGTAGTGATAACAAGCTACCAAGGATGTGTTGTTTATGACCTCTTGCTCTCTTTCCTTTACTAAGACTATACCCCAAATTTAAACATAGCAAAAACTAAAACAAATAATAAGATGCAAAAGAATGTGGACAGATAAGAACATAGTAGATAACTTGTGATTTTTTTTTTTCTGTTGAGGAAAATGCAAGCCATTTTTTTTTCTACTTAGAAAAACATGTCTGTGGTGCTTTTCAGAAGCATGTGACTTTTGATTAATAGAGTTTCTAGCATTAATCCAGACCCTGAGGCTCTAATACTTGATAGAACAAAACAAAATATGATTAACCTTTTAAAAGTCTAGTACGTTTTTTCCAAAAGGTGTCATGTTTGCTTAGGATTGAGATGTTATAAATAATTGTATAGCTGATCTTAATTATAATTCCTTTTTAACTCATTTTAATTTCTTAAACTTTGATTTAGAAGAAAAATTAAGTGCCTGACAGCCAGGCTGAGCTCTGGCTGCACTATCTGAAGAATGAACATCTGTGTGTCTGCTCCCAAATGCATCTTTCTCTTGGGTTCTGAGGAGGTAACATCGCATGCTGCGGAAACAATGGGCTTCCTCCTCCCAGTAAAACATGTGGGCACAGGGAAGAGCAGAACTCGTAATTAAAATAAAAACACCATCAGTGTGAAAAATAAGAGATTAGATACAGTTCAAGAAGGTATTAGTGAGTTGGAATGTCAGATTGAAGAATTATTTCAGAAGGTATCAAGATACAATAATGTCATATTTTTTAAATAATAAAGAACCTAAAAGACATATAGGATAGAAATAGAAGTGCATTGGGGTTTTTAGTATGGATGTATTATTTAACTGTAAGCAAGTAAGCCAAGCACATCTAAATGTATAAGTCATGAAAGTATAAAGCTGTGTTTATTTTTTATGGAAAAAAAAGGGGACAGAAAAAGAAGGTGATTTCTAAGATTATTTTTAAACATAAAACAAAAGTCAAGAGATCAACTAAATGGGTATTTTTAGCCAGAAAAATATGTTTAAAGAATGACATATCAAATGACACTTGGACAAGATTTGGACAAGATTCATGACACTGTTTCAGAGAGGGTTTCTTTTCTGACAAAAGATAGTTATCACACAAGAGAAAGAACTTGAGTGAAATTGAAGATGTGGTTAGCTTTCCACGTGAGGCTACAATGAGTAATAAGTTTAAAAGAAATTCAAGAGTTTCTACAAATAATTTCTTGGGGCAACATGATGCTGAAGTCACTAGTACTGCCACTGAGATTCACTGTGAGTTGGTTTGGAAATTATATTTGCTTCTGAATAGACAATTGAAGCCATGAAGAGATGGCAACAGCTGACATGTTGCCATGGTAGCATTTCCTTCCCAGCTGAGGAAGCTATATACAAGAAAGGATATAGGTCAGAAAGCATTTACACTGACAAAACAACTGCATATTAAAATCAAACTCTTTTGTACATGTCATATACCAAAGGAGAATTGTGAGTCCTAGTTTCAGGCTATTAAAAACAGACATCTTCAGGGTGATGTAGCAAGCTACACAGTGAGACACAGGACATTCAAGGTCAGGAGTACTCTCTTCCTTGCATATTGGCAGTTAAATTTTAAACAATGGGGTCATGATAAAACTTTTTCCTATGAGTTTCATCTGAATTCCTTGAAATAGAGATATATTCAACTGAAGAATTCTCCCAGAAGGCAATTCATTTCACAACAAATTACTCCAGGATAAGAAGAATCAACTCTATGCTCAATAAATATCTGGGTCTTATTAATTCTGCACACTCATTAATGTACAAAATTTCTGAAATGCAATTGAAGTCAGCTATAACTAAAGGAAAGGAGAAAATAAGGGTGAGAAATGAAGAAAGGGATGGAGCAAAATTAGCCAAATCCCAGATTTAGAAAGAATAAAAGGAAGAAATAACAAAAGTGCAAAAGAAAGGAAGGAAAGATGGAAGGCAAAAGAAAAAAAAGGGAAGTAAAGAAGGGAGGGAGGGAGAAAAGAAATATATCAGGAAGTAATAAGTCTCCCCAATGAAGAATGAAGGTAGCATTTGCAAAACAGAGGATGAAACGAAAATTTGTAGTTTGCCTTCACCACATCCATCAGTCCCCAAGCCATCAGACAAATCTAACTTTTCTTATCTGGGGAATTCACACTTTGTAGTTTTATTAACTTTGTTTTGGATGAGGTTAACTGGATGTCTAGTTCCAAGGGTAGTATCTAGTAGGCTTAAACTAGTAATAGATCTCATTCTTTACTGAACAAAGTGATTAATTATCTGGGGATAGGCAGATGATCCAATCTGAGTCAGTACATACATGTTCTTTGGAATTTCTAAGAAAAAACTCTTTCAATATTCTCCTGGAGTGGCAGTATGAAGATTTGAGGTCTCTGCAGCCATATTAGGACCACTAGGAAAAAGCTTGAAGGTAGTAGAAGCCACCAGTTTAGACTGGGGATAGAGATAACCCAGAGAAAGATGAACCAAGATATGAATTGTGACATTTCAGCCTCAGAGCAAATCACAGCAAAATGCAGAGCCTCCCATGGACTGTTTAGTTGCAGTGACCATCATATTCTTGATTTTCCTAAGACAATTTGAGTTGAGCTTTCCATTTCTTGATTTGGGAAAGAATCCTGGTAAAATTCCGCTTACTTCTCAAACCTTCCCCCTCTCCAGAGCCAAAGAAAGGTAACTGAAGTAAGTGAAGCACAAAATAACGATTGTATCCTTGGGTTCAGAATCCATGAACATCCCTGGAACGTGCTTTTGCAGCCTCCCATATGCAAGGCACTAGAAAGGATATGAACATGAACAAGATGAAGTCTGTTATATTAAATTAAATGTACAGAAATGAGCAGGAGACTAGGCTAGTTAACAGATAATTAGCAATGAGTTAGATATTTTCACAATTTACAGATGAAAAAACTGAGGCACTGAATCTAAGAAACTGCCTCAAGAGGTGCCAGAAGGGATGCAGGATAGAGCTGTGAAGCAAGACACAGGAAGGAGCAGGAATTCCAATAATTAGTATTAAGTACTATGTGCTGCATGTATTAAATTCATATACCATATATGCCATCTGTTAATTGTTATGTCTGTTAGTAATACAAACAGTGTAACTGTTGTTACCGTTAAAGAATAGAGATGCAGACATAGAGGATGACATGTGGACACATGGGGGAAGAGGAAAGTGTGATGAATTGAGAGATTAGGATTGACATACGTATTATACACTACCATGTGTAAAATAGATAATGGGAAGCTGCTGTATAGCACACAGAGCTCAACTCAGTGCTCTGTGATGACCTAGAGGGGTGAGATGGGGTGTGGGGTGGTTGGAGGTCTTAGAGGGAAGGGGTAAATGTGTACATATAGCTGATTCATGTTGTATAATGAAAACTAACACAACATTTGAAGCAGTTATACTCCAATTAAAGAAAGAATTAGATTATATTTTGTCTCTGTTTCCTAGGAAACTAAATCCCTTGGTTTTCCTCAGTGATAGAAGTTTCTTGTTACTGATGGTGGGCCCTGATAGTTTGTACTAATGACTTATGGTGGACTCCTAGTGAACTTATACTAAAAGATGATTTAGAATGGCATAAGCCACTGTAGAAAGACCAATCATGTGATTAAAGGATTGGAGCTTTGAGCCACATGATATCAGGCAAAGTTGGAGAATGAGCTCATTCAAGTAGTCAGTCAATTGCATCTGCGTAATGAAACTGCAGTGAAAGTTCTGGGACTGGAAACTCAGTGAAGTGTCCTGGTACATGAATACACTGATATGATGGGAGGTTGAGATCCCCGGATTCCATGGGGAGAGGACCTGAACACTCACTATTCCTTCCCAGAACTCACCTTCCATGCCTCTTCACTTGAGTGGTCCTCTTTCTTTGTAATCTTCATAATAATACCATAATCATATCAACAGCATTTTTCTGAGTTCTCTGAGTTATTCTTGAAAATTATTGAGCCTGAGAAGATCGTGAGAACCTCTAAATTTATAGCCAGCCAGTCAGAAGTGCACATGGCTCCAATGACTGCTTCAGTGTGGCTGGCATCTGAAGTAAGATCAATCTTTTTGGGGACTGTGCCCTTCAACTTATGGAGTCTTTGCTAACTTCAGGTAGTTTGTGCTAGAATTGAATTGCAGTAGACCCAGTACTGCAATTTGGGTTTGGGTGTGAAATGAAACAATAACATAATACCATAATGAAACTTCTGGGCCTTTACTAAAGCTAAGAAAAAACACTGTACCTCAAATCCAAGGGGTATTTAAGGAAAATACCATAGTATTGCTTCCAAGGTGGTGCTAGTTGTAAAGAATCTGCCTGCCAATGCAGGAGATGTAACAGTCCTGTGTTTGACTCCTGGGTCAGGAAGATTCCCTGGAGGAGATCATGGCAACCCACTCCAGTATTCTTGCCTAGAGAATCCCAGGGACAGAAGAGCCTGGCAGGCTAGGGTCCATAGGTTCACAAAAAGTCAGAAATGACTGAAGCAAGTTAGCATGCACGTGCACGATGGTATTTAAGGAAAAATATAAATGTCTCCTTGGCCTTTTCTCCAGTAAGGCATACCTGGGCTTTCTCCAGTAAGGCATACCTAAAGAGTTTTAGGGAGTGGCTGGAACGTTTAGGGAACAGTTTGCTGAGAGACTTGGGAAAAGGGTTTTCTACAGCTTCTAAATTAGAGCTACTTTGTTCACAGCTCATGATTTGAGAATGAAAACAAACATGAAATTTGGCTTCACATGAAGTCAGCCAGATATGACTTTCCTTCTGCTCCTGGTTTTGTAATAGGGAGAGAGTGCTTTCCAGATATTTTGCTTGCTGTCACAATCAGCTGAGGTAAGTGACAGGAAGGAGCTTCTGAGGCTCAAGGGATTATGTGGCTCCAGAGTCTGTAAGAAGAGGATCCAGAGTTTATCTTCAGGGTATTTAATTCCCACTTCTTATTTTTTGTGCCATAGTATATTGGTCTAACGTGAGCTTTTGCTAAATCCATAAACAGGGAACATTTATTTACTTATTCATTATTTATGATCATTTTTATGGTGCCTGAAAGAGTACTTCCTCATTTCTCCTCCAGTCTATAATATTTGGCAAACAGTCTTATTCCCCATGAAAAAAGGACTTTACCAGAAAACCAACAGCATTGCCAGGAAGTAGAGAGTGCTGATTTAATGTCAGTGATTATGATGTATAGTGTCCTGCACAGTCGTAATATTTTCTCCAGCAAACTTCAGCCACACCAGAGCCAGCACAGATTTGGGTGCTGAGAGTGAGTGAGAGGTAAGTGTGGTTGTAAAGAAGTTACTTTTGAATCATGAATCTAATTAAGGTTTAAAAAGGAGAAGAAAGGTGGTAGGTGTGAATAGTGAAGGTGTGGAGGGGTCAATGGACAGAAGGACTACAAGAGTACAAGAGTAAAAGAAATGTTTTTATGGGGCACTTGTAAGGGCAAAGTGGCAGGAAGTGTGGGCAGATGCCAAGATATTGTGCTGGTCTCGTCTTAAGTCTTCTGAATCCCGAAGGCATAGAAGCTCAGCCAGCTTAGTTGGTTGGATTTAGAAGAAAAGATTTATAACTCAAACACTGGTAGACTCAGAAGTAAACACTAAAGCTCAGTACATTTTAAAATCCTACAGATTGAAATGTAAACTATTTACTGCTGTGACTATTTTGTTCATGATTTATTTTGAAGTTATTGGTAGTATTAGACAAATTTTCATGTAACAATATATGCTGTACGCTCAGTCATGCCAGACTCTTTGCAACCCCATAGACTGCAGCCTGCAGGGCTCCTCGGTCCATGGAATTTTCGACAAGAATACTGGAGTGGGTTGCCATTTCCTCCTCCAGATGATATTCCAGACCCAGGGACTGAACCTGTGTCTACTGGGTCTCCTACACTGGCAGGGGGATTCTTTACCACTGAGTCACCTGGAAACCCCAAGTAACAGTATACTAGACCTTTTAAAACAGTGCTCCCCAAGGCATTCCTGAAATCAGGCACAGAACAACTTACCCCATTCTACCTGTTGCTCCAGGAGATTGGAGGTCAGTTCGGTCATTTAGCAAGACATGCAAACCCTCTCCTCTCTCAGTCTGTTCTGTCACCCCCACTTGATGGCCTCAGCCAATGGCACACCACGTACATTCCAAAAAGCAAATAGGAAGCCAGTATAGTATATTCTTTAGGTCTATTATGAAGCCAGTGTAATTTGCTTTATACATCTATGAATAATGCTCTTTTACAGTGTGCTACATACAGTTTTAAATATTGAATCATTTAATTCTAAATTAGTAGTACCTACTCTGTAGGTTCACTTTTCATTACACACATTTTTCAAGTAAATTGAACTGTAGAATTTACTATAGAACTGAGCCTTGCTCAAGGTTATAGCTAGTAAGTGGCATGATTTAAGCCCATCTGGCTCCAAAACCATGCACTAACCCTTTTCTGTCTCTCAGTGGCCCTTAAAAAAATTAGGCTTCTGCCAGTGGGAGAGTTGGAAGAGGTACTCAAGGAAATGAGAACAGAATGGGCAAACATATGGAGAGGAATAGATATTATTTGAAAATTTCAGTGTGCTCAGGCTTATTTGATGATGGAATGGAATAAGAGTAGAAATTGAAAATAATGATATAAATTACTCTAATAACATGCAAAACAAATATTTTGGGTGATTGACAGTATCCTTCCTGAAACTCAAGCCCTTGGCTAGAAATGAAATTCCCCTTTCCAGGGAGTGTTTCGAGGGTCCCCAAGACCAGTCCAAGTTCAGCCATTCACTAGAAGGACTCCCATGACTCAGCATGTAATTTTACTCCTGGCTAAGATTTTTTTACAGTAAAAGGATATAAAGCAAAATCAGAAAGGGAAAATGTACAAAATGTAGGGGAAACCAGGAACCAAGCTTGGAGAATCTTTTGCCCATGGAGTCACACAATACACACCTTATCCAGCAGAGGTTCAGTGTCCAAGAGTCTTACTAAGGACTGGCTATATAGGAACTCTGTCTACCACATTTCCAAATTCTAGAATCCTCAAAGGGGAGTAGGGTTTCAGCATGAACCACATTGTTTGTACAAACTGTTCAGGTACAATGAGACACTCCTGTCACTTAACGGAAGTTTCACATCACTGTTGGGAACTGTTTATCAGCCAAGTTCCCAGGTGCAAGCTAGAGTCAACTTGCAAGCAGGATTTTCTGTAACTAGACAGTCTCAGGCCTGCTACACTCTTTCCTGCACAGAAGGTCTCCAGAGAATTTATAAGGTATAGGATATTGCCTTTTATTCCAAGTATGTAAGTTAATTTATTTGATATATACTTGTGATATGATGGAGGCACTAAATCATAGTACTCCAAGTGGTCTATCTGTAGACAGTTGTTGAGGCCTCCGGCTGAGAATAAATAGCTGCAAAACTCCGTCACATTCAAAAGTATAAAGTAAGCCATTTTGCATGTCTTGCAAAGAGGGTAGTGCAAGTAAATTGGGCAAAACTTAGCCTACGCCCTACTTTAAGAGTTTACAGGGCAGTGATGGTAGAGGGCTTAAGAAAACCCATATGCTCAGAAAAATGAGAGGACTCTTGCTTTCATCCTCATGGTAACACATGAATTTCCTTATGGAAACCTAGGGAAAGAGAAGGCCCACCAGCTATGGTTGTAACTTTGGGGCTTGTAGATTTTAATTTAGAGAAAATAAAGAGAGGTGATATTTCCGAAAGAGTTGAATTTTCTGATGAAAAGTTCACTTCTGCAACAGTGTCTATAGACTAAATGGAAAAATCAGAAACAGTATAGAAAAAGGATTGATTGGCTTTAAAATAGATCAAAACTGAAAGATGGAAAGATGATGTGGACAATATTTTAATGAATGTGGATGAATATGTGATATGATAAATATCATATAATAATATGTGTAATAAATTGGTATGATGAGATGCAAGTTTATCTGTTTCTTTTGTTTAGTAAGTATTACTAATGCATAGTTATATCCAGGAATAGTCCAGGCAGGTTGGATTTGAAAGAAAATGTCTTTACACCAGAAACTCAAACATCAATAGACGTAAAAGTATACACTAAAACTCAGTATCTTTGTATCATAGAGACTTGAAAATAACACTCTCTATGTTGGGACTATTTTGTTTGTAACTCATTTTGAGGTTGTTGGTAATGTTTACCAAATTTTCTTGTATAAATACTCCAGACCTTTCAAAACATGTTGTATTTTTTAACACAGAAGAAATTATTATAATCTCAATAGATTTAAATTTGTGGCCCCATGACATGCTGGCCATTTTTCATTCGGTGGTATTTAGAAACATTAGATAGTGATATGCTTGTCCCTGGTGACTCAATGGTAAAGAGTCCACCTGCCAATTCAGGAGATGTGAGTGTGATCCCTGGGTTGGGAAGATCCGCTGAAGAAGGAAATGGCAACACACTCTAGTATTTTTGCCTGGGAAATCCCATAGACAGAGGATCCTGGTGGGCTACAGTCCATGAGTTGAAAAAGAGCTGGACATGACTTAGCAACTAAACAACAACAACAAGATGGTGATATGCTGTGTGCTTAATTGCTCAGTCGTGTCTGACTCTTTGTGACCTCATTGACCTTAGCCCACCAGGCTCCTCCGCCCCTGGGGATTCTCCAAGCAAGAATACTGGAGTGGATAGCCGTTTCCTCCTCCAGGGATCTTCCCAACCCAGGGATCAAACCCAGGTCTCCCTCATTGCAGGGGGATTCTTTACCATCTGAGCCACCAGAAGCCCAGTGATATACTTAGCACAACGTGAAAGTTGCTGATTTGGTTGTTAAATTTGATTTTGTTGTTTAACTCTTTCCCAATACTTTGTGTTTTCTGATTTTTCAATAATAATGAAATACATTTCAAAATGAAAAAAATAGTATATCCTCTGGAGTGAAATGAAATAAATGAATTAATAGTAAATAACTCACATTAGAATATCAGTTATAAAATCTGATTTACCCACACTATGTGTGGGTAAATTTTCTATACCATAGAATATTATCATGAAATGACTGATTTTTTTCATATAGTATCTTCATTCTAATTCTACTGCATATAATAATTTAAATGCTATTTATACATATACATTTACAGACATGGTAAACCAATTTTCTAATTTTAAAATAAACTATAGAGAGTCTTACAAACTTACTCTCTGATCTAGTATCTTTTATACTTTTTCTCTGAAATACAATGTGAAAATTTATTAATTAAAAAATTTAGCAGTTCTGAATGTTTAATTTCATAAACCTTTTCAGACATTCAGGAGAATGACTGCTGTACTTGAATGCAATTAGTAATAAGCTTTAATAATTTTCCACAATGATTATTACACACTTTTGTTTTCAAATTACAAATGCTCTTGTAAAAAAAATGTTTCCTTTTACTTTGCTCCAAATATTCAGAATACTAGCAAAAGCTTCATCTTAAGATAATTTGATTTGTCAAGGAATAGCTTCTGCTGCTTCTGGTTTTATCATTTTTATGGTACTAAAGCCCATTTTCATTCAATGAATATTAATAGATTTACTGGAAATATGCCATTATCCTCTTTCATTTAATGGGTGACTTCAAAAGAAAAAGGAATAGATAAGAAAAACAAATAAAGGAGGTTAAACAATGAAACATAACAGGTAGTGTAAAGGTTTAAAGTGTTTTTTTTTTCTTTTGTAGTCTTATATCATGTCAGTGAAAATGTTAGACTTTTGTGTTTTCTTCTTCCCTGGGGCTCTCATGTCCCTGAAGAATTACTCCCTTAAAATCAGAGAGAGAAAATAAAGACATACACGCATTAAACAAATATTGCAAACATTAAGTAAACAGAACTGTCTGTGTTCTTTTAAAATTTCCTTTCAGTGGAATCCTGTTAAAGAAGTTTTTGTTCTGCCAACATCTCTCATTCAGGTGCCTTGGAGATAGAAGGTGTGAGTGGCAGTGACTAACCAAATGAGCAACTATTATTTACCAAACAAATTTGGACAGATTATACTTGTGATAGCCTCCTGGAAGGAATCAAAACCATTGAGTACAGAGTCAGACAATGTAAGAGGGCTGTAGGATTTTGTTTGTTTGTTTGTTTTGTTTATTGTTTTTGGCCACACCATGCAACTTGCAGGATCTTGGTTTCCCCACCAGGGATGGAACCCATGCCCCCTGCAATGGAAGTGTGGAGTCCTAACCTCTGGACCACCAGGGAATTCCCAGTAGTGGGGTTTTAACTGGTGGCATACTAAGTAATCTGACCCATTAAAGATCATTAACTTTTGGTGGCCATCTACATTGTGAAGTAATGAGCAAGGCTTTGGAGTTGCAAAGACTCAGTACCCCTAGCCTTGAGTTTCTTGCAGACTAGTGTGGACTGCAGACACATAACATATCACTTTAGTAGGATTTTCAAGTGTTAAGTGTTAAAATAAACTTGCTTCTACCACAGTCTTTCCCATTTCTATATATGATTGCTCCATTCTTGCAGTTAAGTCATCTTTGACTCCTCTTTTTTCTCATATCTCTGCATTGAAGCTACAGGCAAATTCTGATGACTCTACCACAAAACATGTACAGAATCTGATCATCTCTCACCAACTCCACTCTCTGGCCAAACCCACTATCGTCTCTTATTTGGATTATTAAATAAAATCCAATCTGTTCTCCCTGCTTCCATTTTTGGGCCTTGTAAGTATATTTTCAACATGGCAACAAGATTGCTCCAATTAAAATATGTCTGATGGTTTAACTTGTACAAAACCTGCCAGTTGCTTCCCATTTCACCCAATACACTTCCCACTTCACTCCCTGCCTTCCTCCCAGACTTCAGGTCCCCTCACTCACTCCACTCTCCCCATACTGGCTTCCTTGCCCTTCCTTGAACTCAACATGCTCACTTTCACCTCCGGTCCTCTCTTCCTTATCTTTTTGTTTCCTCTTGCTTGTAGTGCTCTTTCCCCTTATCTTCTCATCTCCTTTGGTTCTTC
Source organism: Giraffa tippelskirchi (assembly GCF_054371585.1). Classification (NCBI taxonomy): domain Eukaryota; kingdom Metazoa; phylum Chordata; class Mammalia; order Artiodactyla; family Giraffidae; genus Giraffa; species Giraffa tippelskirchi. The sequence goes on from NC_137278.1 coordinate 117,049,117, forward strand.
ATTCGGAAGTCATTTTCTCCATGAGGCCACCTTAGCGCAGCCTATCTCAAATTACAATCATCCTAATTCCCCAACACTCCTTATTCTACTTCCCGACTTATTTTTTCTCTATAGCCATTCCCACCATCTGACATCATAATTTTGTTTATGTGTTATTTGGGTATACTGAATTGAATGTAACCTTCATGACTTTTTTTGTGTGTTTTGTTTTCTTCAATCATCTTTCTCTAGCACTTAGAAGAGTGCCCCACAGATAGTTGCTCAATAAGTAACTGTTGAAAGAGTGACTCTCTTTTTTGAAGTGCTGTCTGATTTTCTAAAGCCAACTTACGCATTTTCTTTCTGGGTAGCCATAATAATTATAACAAACATGCAATTTATTTGTCATGTCAGGATGTATGACTGACTCTGAGTTTAACTACAGAGGCAGAGCTGGCTACCTAATTTAGAGAGCCCAGTGCAAAATGTAAATATAAGTCCCTTGTTCAGAAATTAAGAATTTGAAGATGGCAACTGCCAAGTATTAAGCCAAGTGTGGGCCTCTTCTAAAGATAGGTTGTATGCCCCTGAAGCCAGTACTGAAGAGGAACTATACATGTTTCCATTCATCTTCATATCTCAAAACAGAGCAATGCCCCTAGCACATAGTAGGGTCTCCATAAATGCTTGTTGACTGAATGCATGTATCTTTATCTGAAAGAAGAAAAGAAGATAAAAGGAATTTAAAAGTAGTTCACTTATATAGTACCATCACAAAATAGTTTTGGAAACATAATTAAAATGGGGAGCCTGAAGTAAGCTAAATACGTTTTGCAAGTGACAGGACAACTTCAAGAGGAAATCAAGATTGTGTGTTGCCCTTAATCTGAATTCACTGTTTTTCTTTCTGATGCAGATTACTTTTCAGAACTTTATAAGTTTTCTATTTCAGAAATCAAAACAAAACAAAACAAAACAAAAAACCAACAAGACAGAGATATGATCCTGATCTATTCTGTCTTTCCAAATAAATCTTTATTTTATTCAGTGTGTAAAGTAACATCCTTTAAGAAAATACTTCCTAAAATCATAAAGGTTATAGATTTGATCAGTGGTGCATATATCTTGTGATTTAACTGTAGTAACTGAAAATAGGCAATCTAGTATCTAGACATCTTTTTCATTTGCTTGATACAAATAATCTATATATATCAGAACATATTTCTATAATATTTATTTGATTACAAATAAGTTGGTGCTCAACTCCCAAGTAGGAGAGAGATTTTTTTATATCAGTGTGGTCCTGTGGCATATTTTAGAGAAAACAGGAATTTGGAAATGAGCTTTAAATCCCAAGAGAATTTCCCTTAAATTTAGAAGCCATGTCTATCTACAGATCACTTTAGAGAAAATGTTTATTCTATTTTCTTTTTTACTGACTAAAAAAAAAAAAAAAGCCTGTAGGTCTGTGAAATCTGCAATGTACTAAATAGACAGATGAAAATAGATATGATTGAATTATTAAATATAAATAAGAGTGAACCTTCTATAGGAGCAGGAGCAATGTAGGATCTTCAGTTAATCTATTCTTTCTTCATTTCCTCAAGATCAAAGCAGCCTTTTCTCATAAAGGACAACAATGATATGATAACACCTCATGTCTGTTCACCAGTTTTTATTTTTTCAAAGAAGTTTTTTTCTGTTCTCACAGTATCATTTTAGGAAAATAGAACAGGTACATTATTTTTATATCCTTCAGAAAATCCTGTATGCATTCGCTGAGCATAACTTACAAAAAAGGGAAAAAATGAGAAGGTAATGAGTATGAGACTTTAGTGAGTATTTAGAGTAGATTATTTTTACTATATTTAAAAATTCATGTTTTTTAAAATATTTTCTTATTGCCATTTAAGTATATCCAAACTTGTAAAATTGTAAATTTATTATCCACTTCTAAGCATTGTAAGAAGAGAGAAATAAAAGATTAATTCAGTGTAGAGATCAGTGTCATGGAGAGTTTCATTCTTTGTTTGAAATCTATAAATCAGTGTTATTTACCTAAAATTTTTAAATGTAAAGTATATGTTATAATTGCTTACGCAGTATTTTCTGCACATCATATAGGTATCTTTTTCTACATATGACACTCAAAACATACGTGATAATTTACCATACATTGAAATTAGTATATTTGATGATATCCTCTGAATTCAGAAAATGACAAAGTACTGAACTGTAGAATTTGATATTAGTAAAAATTTCATGGAATGATATTATATTAAATAATTCTGTGTCACATATAACTACTGACTTGATTAAATTTTAAACAATGAATGTAATTCAAAATTTTTCTTTTGGACTAGAAGAATTCAATACGATTATTTTAAGAGTTAACCTAGATAGCATATTAAAAAGCAGAGACATTACTTTGCCAACAAAGGTCCGTCTAGTAGTCAAGGCTATGGTTTTTCCAGTGGTCATTTATGGATGTGAGAGTTGGACTATAAAGAGAGCCGAGCGCTGAAGAATTGATGCTTTTGAACTGTGGTGTAGGAGAAGACTCTTGAGAGTTCCTTGGGCTGCAAGGAGATCCAACCAGTCCATCCTAAAGGAGATCAGTCCTGGGTGTTCATTGGTAGGACTGATGTTGAAGCTGAAACTCCAATACTTTGGCCACCTGATGTGAAGAGCTGACTCATTTGAAAAGACCCTGATGCTGGGAAAGATTGAGGGCAGGAGGAGAAGGGGATGATAGAGGATGAGATAGTTGGATGGCATCATCGACTCGATGGACATGGGTTTTGGTGGACTCCAGGAGTTGGTGATGGACAAGGAGGCCTGGCGTGCTGCAGTTCATGGGGTCGCAAAGAGTCAGACACGACCGAGCGACTGAACTGAACTGAACTGAAGAGTTAGCTGGTTTCTTCCAGACAAACTAAAATCAAGTGATCACTTTTCTGCATGTATTCTATTCTTGATATGTCTGAAGAAAGAAACAGTTAAAGAGAATTGCAAAACCTGGAAAAAAGGGAAACAATAAGAGATCAAAATGTAATCAATAAGAATAATCTGTAAAGTTAACACCATGTAATCACCAAAATGTATTCTACAAAGGGAAAAGGGAGGAAGGAGGGTGAGACCATTTCAAAGTAAGGTACATATCATTGTGAATGAGTCAGCAGAGTAAGTCTTGTAGGGTAGCCCAGCTGTCACCAAGTTCATTTACAGAGAGCGTGAAGGAATAGACTGCTCAATTTTAATTACATGGGCTATCACTGGGCTAGATGCTGTGATGAACTGCTGATGTTTTGTGTTCATCATTTTTCTAACATCATCACTTCCAAAAAACTGCCTCTTTTTGTTACAGGACCATGAAAGATGGTCTGCAAAGGGTAGATGATAAACTGGAACACAATAATATCCCCCATTCAGTCTTATCTTAATTGCCTCAGGATGAATACAATAGAGAAGAAACATTTAAAAAGAGTATCAATGCTTATAAGACTGTCTTGTTTACCACCATCCTGAGACTAAACACTCTTACCAGTTGAACAGCATTTATGGAACTTTAGGTGAGTTCCCTGGTTGTTGTTCAGTTGCTAAGTTGTGTCCTGGCCTTTGCACGCCAGGTTTCCCTGCCCTTCACTCTCTCCCAGAGTTTACTCAAACTTATGTCCATTGACTTGGTGATGCCATCCAGCCATCTCATCCTCTGTCATTCTCTTCTCTACCTGCTCTCAATCTTTTTCAGCATCAGGGTCTTTTCCAATGAGTTGGCTCTTCACATCAGGTGGCCAAAGTATTAGAGCTTCAGCATCAGTCCTTCCAATGAATATTCAGGAATTATTTCCTTTAGAATTGACTGCTTTGATCTCCTTGCAGTCCAAGGGACTCTCAAGAGTCTTCTCCAGCATCACAATTCAAAAGCATCAATTCTTCAGCATTCAGCCTTCTTTATGGTCCAGTTCTCACATCTGTACACGACTACTGGAAAAACCATACCTTTGACTATACAAAACTTTGTTGGCTAAGTGATGTCTCTGCTTTTTAATACTCTGTCTAGGTTTGTCATAGCTTTCCTTCCAAGGAGCAAGCATTTTTTTGATTTCATGGTTACAGTCACTGTCTGCAGTGATTTTGGAGCCCAAGGAAAGAAAATATGTCACTGCTTTTACTTTTTCCTCATCTGTTTGCCATGAAGTGATGGGACTGGCTACCATGGTCTTAGTTTTTTGAATGTTGAGTTTTAGGCAAGCTTTTTCACTTTCCTCTTTCACCCTCTTCAAGAGGCTCTTTATTTCCTCTTTGCATTCTGCCATTAGAGTGGTATCATCTGCATATCTGAAGTTGTTGATACTTCTTTGTAGATCAACATAAATTAAATTTGCTATCTTATTTTGGCCAAATCACATGTTATATATTTATTCTGTTATACTCTACACAATAATAATCTATACAGCCTTACAATTTCTTTGAATCCATACCCTTCACTAGTTTTTATTAGTCTTCACTGGGACTGGAGAATGAAGTACTATTTCTGAACCTCGATTTTGCAGTTGGCACCCTGGAAGTCAAGGAATATGTAGATTTTGCTTCCCATTGTATCTCTAGCATCTAGTACAGCACCTGACACATAGTAGATGTTCTTCCCCCTTCCAAATTTATTGAATGAATGAATGAAGCAATGAATGAAAGAGTGTATGATTGAATAGATTTACTGATGTCAAACATCTGCCTAGATTTAAGAAATCTGCCAGTGTACAGACTGCCAATCATGGTCAACTTACTGCCAAGATATGAAGTATTTTTTTTTTAATCACAAAGAAATGAAATCACTACCTCCCAGGAGAACAACTTATTTTTTTTTATAGCCATTAAAAAAATGTGTTTATATTTTTTTGAACATGCCACGCAGCATGTGGGATTTTAGTTCCCCACCCAGGAATCGAACCCAAGCCCCCTGCATTGGAAGTGGGGTGTCTTAACCAACTGGACTGCCATAGAAGTCCTGGATGCCAACGATTTCCAGGCTCCACCCAGGCTGATCTAAGGATATTGCCTCCAGTTGGGACCTCCTGTGTGTGAACAGTTTCAGGGTCCTGGCTCCTATTGGATTAATTAGTCTGATTAGGTGTCCATCTGGTTGTTCTACAGTTTATCCCATATACTTTATACTTAATTTTGTTTTATCTTTAAACATATAAACAAAAACTTACCTCTGAAACCAAAAGTCCAAAGTTAATTCCAATTAATGTCAAAGCATTAGCATGATACCATGTGTTGATTTTATTTTCACAACCCTAAGGAAAAGAACTTACTTAGATTGACTTGGAGATATAAATGGTTTTATACATAATTCCATTACAGAGAAGAGACAAAGAGATTAGCAATTTACCAAAGTCTAAAAAGCAAGTCAATATCTAACTGGAGACTGGACTTTTTAGCCCAGAAAGCTTCCTACAATAGCAGAATGCCTCAGTTGCTACTTTTTAAGTTGCTAAGATGTTGTCAGGTAGTTGAAATCAGAAATTTATTAAGTTTTGAGAGGGATTTGATTTTCTGAACACTGCTGAAATTCATCAGGGTATATACAATTGCCTAACATGATATTTCTCAAAGAGAACCTTTCTTGGAGAATCCTCCAAATGGAGATTCTTTAATGGAAATTCCTTAAGTGGAGATTAAATGGAATCCTTAAATGGAGAATCCTCCATTTATCTATGAATGAATTATGTTATTGAAAGATAACATCTTAATATTAGAATAACATCAGTATATAAACTACACAAAGTATTAGAAGTTATTGGGATGGAAATCCCTAGTTTATCATGTCCTATATCTGTAAACAGATAGCAGTTGCTACAGATGAACCTCTACTCTGGTTTCTGCCACCCTTATGTGAACACCACCCTTGACACATCTGAGATTGCCTCCCTCAGTTTTTGCCCAACCTCATGCCTCTTTATTTCTGCTGTGGCAGTTCCTTTACCAGTCCTATACAATGGAAATTCGCCAAAAGGATCTCCTCTATCAAAAGATAGTTGAGGAGAGAGTTAATGGAATCCCAAGTTTTAGGCACACTTAGATCACATATTCCAGAAAGTTTAATGACTTTGTTATGTAACTGATATAATCCACTTTGCTGCAGTTTCATTAGAGGGTGCTTAAGAACGTAATAACCATGAATGGCATTGTTTTTAATACAACAATTTGCTCAGAATTCTCAAATGACTTGCAAAAAAAAAAAAGGTACTGTAAACATTTGGAGAAGCCTTGGCTTATATTTACCTGTAGGTACGTTGCATTCAGTGGCTCATCACAAAACCACTTTCTTAATGTAGAATTTGTGCAAGAACATGGCACCTGTTCTGAGTTTTCTTTATTCTTATTCTTGGTCCAATCTGTATAATTTTTTCGGCCACAACACTGAAACTAGAAAAATTATTCTATAAGTTTTACTATAGAATATTCAAAATGCAGTTAATTATATGACTCCTAAGCTTCTCAAAGTGGTTTTATGATAAATTTATTAATTTATTCTGCATTGAAATATAACAGATTAAACAAGTATATTTTTGTTTGTTTAAACCATTAACCTGTTGCTGCTACAGTTTATATTAACCAGAATTAAAGATCTCTACTCATATAAGTGGGCTATGTTTGAATGAAATTGTTATATCTGAATTTACCTTATAAAGTTCAGGATGAAAGATATACTTGATTTACTAAATCACATTTAGAGCCAGAACATAGGAGGAAGAATCCCTTGAACCATACCTTCTCCTAACTATAACAATTTTTTTATGATTTATCCAAAATATGCTTCCATATGTGTTTAATATACATAGAGACTCAGGGTTATTTCTACGTTCTTAGGGTTAATGTAAGATGGGTTAATGTAATATAAGGGTTAACCTTATATTTTGTATTGTGTGAAAAGCTGCCACAAAAAGAAAAACCCTGAAAAGATAATAAGGAAAAGAGTCGTAGAAGTGATCAAGCATCTATGAAATGTCTCATTTCCAATCCTATCAAATTGAGTTGTATGGATGTGAAAGAATCAGCTTATATATTTGTCATCTAGAAAATAAGAGAAAGTTAAAGCGAGTAGATCATTATTTTCTACACTTGTTATTGAAAGTTATAGCATCAGTACTACCTATGTTGCAATATGTGCCAACAATCTTGCCACAGTCTTGGAAACATCGAATGACTAACATAGTACTTTAGAGACTGGGTACTGAAAGTTAGTTAAACAATCAAATCTACATATACTATCTCAATGCTGAATGATATTCATGGCTAGGAAACATAAGTTGGATTCTCATTAATGACAGTGATGTTGTACATATAGAAGTGTTTTCCTGATTATCAGTTAATGACCATAGGAAGGTTTGATACACTGCTATCAGTCATAATGCTATCTGGAAATGCAATACCTTTTCAGATCACATACACCAAAGAAAAAATAAGGTGAACAAAGTCATTTATAATACATTTAAATTCTCCTAAGAAGCAAGAGAGTTCCAGAAAAACATCTATTTCTGCTTTATTGACTATGCCAAAGCCTTTGACTGTGTGGATCACAATAAACTGTGGAAAATTCTGAAAGAGATGGGAATACCAGACCATCTGACCTGTCTCTTGAGAAACCTGTATGCAGGTCAGGAAGCAACAGTTAGAACTGGACATGGAACAACAGACTGGTTCCAAATAGGAAAAGGAGTACGTCAAGGCTGTATATTGTCACCCTGCTTATTTGACTTATATGCAGAGTATATCATGAGAAATGCTGGGCTGGAAGAAACACAAGCTGGAATCAAGATTGCCAGGAGAAATATCAGTAACCTCAGATATGCAGATGACACCACCCTTATGGCAGAAAGTGAAGAAGAACTAAAGAGCTTCTTGATGAAAGTGAAAGAGGAGAGTGAAAAAGTTGGCTTAAAACTCAACGTTCAGAAAACTAAGATCATGGCATCTGGTCCCATCACTTCAGGGGAAACAGATGAGGAAACAGTGGAAACAGTGTCAGATTTTATTTTTTTGGGCTCCAAAATCACTGCTGATGGTGATTGCACCCATGAAATTAAAGATGCTTACTCCTTGGAAGGAAGGTTATGACCAACCTAGATAGCATACTGAAAAGCAGAGACATTACTTTGCCAACAAAGGTCCGTCTAGTCAAGGCTATGGTTTTTCCATTGGTCATGTATGGATGTGAGAGTTGGACGTTGAAGAAAGCTGAGCGCCAAAGAATTGATGCTTTTGAACTATGGTGTTGGAGAAGACTCTTGAGAGTCCCTTGGACTGCAAGGAGATACAACCAGTCCATCCTAAAGGAGATCAGTCCTGGCTGTTCATTGGTAGGACTGATGTTGAAGCTGAAACTCCAATACTTTGACCACCTCATGCAAAGAGTTGACTCATTGGAAAAGACTCTAATGCTGGGAAGGACTGGGGGCAGGAGGAGAAGGGGACGACAGAGGATGAGATGGTTGGATGGCATCACTGACTCGATGGACGTGGGTTTGGGTAAACTCTGGGAGTTGGTGAGGGACAGGGAGGCCTGGCGTGCTGCAATTCATGGGGTCGCAAAGAATCGGACACGACTGAGTGACTGAACTGAACTGAAGAAGCATTTTTGTTATTAAATATACTGAAAATAATAACTGTTTATGTGAAACTCTGGTATAGCACTTGAGCACAAAATCTAGTGTAGATTGTCAGGGATTGAATTTTGGCTGTGCCATCTATTAGCCATGTGGCACTGGCTAAGTTATGAATTTCTCTACCTTCATCTACAAAATGAAGATAATAGTTCTTATCTCATTGGATTGAGAGGACTAAATGAGTTAATATATGCAAAGCACCTATAAAAGGACCTGAGGCTATGTAAATGTTTGCTATTTTTTTTTTTATCAAGCATTTACTATGTTCCTGTGCCGATCTATTTTTGTAACCATTTGGCTGACTACACACATTCCCTTACCTTGCCAAGAAACATCTGAACAGTGAAATAATAATCCTAACAACATTAGCTAACAAGTATTAGTTGCTTACTGTGTCCCAGATCCAAGGCTTTCTAGGTATTATATATATTACTTCTTTTATTCTTGACAACCAGAGGTAGGGGTTATTCTGCCTATTTTGTTAATATGGTACCTGAAGTTAAGAAGATTTCTTATCCAAGATCATAAAGTTACCACATGGCAAACCTGATGTTCAGGCTCAAATGGGAACCATCAGGATACTCTGCTGCCAGCAGGGACTGGGCTTAGAATTTATCTCCCCCTGGATGCAACAGAGTAGATTATTGTTACACTTGGCAGAAGACTCGCAACACTTTTACAGCTGAATCCAGGTTGAAATGACCAGACATCAGTTGACCCAGAAAAGTAGATACACCTTACAAAAGAAGATCTGTAAGTTTGGACAATCCTATCCCACCTCATTTGTTTAGAAGAAATACAAGAACCTCTCATTCCTGTGCCCATCCCCTGTTCTTCTTTGTTTTCCCACTTCTCAGCTGTCACCTTTGGTGTCTAAATTTTACTTTTATGATAATTTCATCTTACTGTTTTCTGCAGAGCATTCAGAATCATCCACTTGGGTATATCTTGAGGAAAATCCTCAGATCCATACTCAGAAATGATGGAATCAATTTTATCGTGCCATGCTTGGTGAACCTGTTGAAAATTTTATTAAAAATGAAAATTTGATAGAAACTTTCCTTATGTTTCCTTATAAAAAGTATTCAAACTCAGTTTGTTGTTTTCAACTTATTTCTAAGTGTTTTTTTCCTTCCTATCATTATTTTTAGCAATGAGCAAGTGTGAATACCTTTCATATTTTACACTGTGATCTATAGGAAGACTACATTAGACTTCTTTTATGATTAGGAAGAAAGTTATGTGCTGCTTTCCTCAGTGTTGAAGGGTTCTAATATTTCTTTTCATAATCTCAGGAAAAATTGTGAAAGACTTATAAATGGAAAAGATGACTGAGGATCTTTTCAATGAAAACTAGGTTTTCTCTAGTATACCTTCAGGGTTCTCTGATTCTATGAGTCTGTACTTTTCAGTTTTTAATTTATTTTACAACTTTGTAAGTTGTGTATTTGTCGGTCTCAATCTCCCAATGCAAATGATCCTTTGTTGGAGAGAACTGCAGATGAATTTTTCCTGGTGGGGATGAAATTGACCCCTTTCCTTTCAAAGTCACTTTTTATGTCAGTTTTTGTACCTATACAAATATTTTCTCTTTGGACTCTCCTTCTAATTGGTTTTTGTATGTAAACTAGTTCCCACATTAATCAAGATATTAAATAAAATTATTGACCTGAATCTACTGTATATTTTACAAGAATTACATTTTTTACTTTAAAAATTATCATTTCATAATGCTAAAGCAAAAATAATGATACCTGAAAGTTTGGGGGAAAATTGCTATATTGAAATCTAGACATTGCATGAGTAAGTTTTAAACGAACTTATATAAGCATTTAAAAGTTTATATGGCTTTCATAACTAAGTCCTAATTTGGTCCTAAAAAATAGTAAAAGGTAGAAATTCCAGATATTATTTTCATTTTATGAGCCATGATATAGATACTCAGAGAATATGATCATTTACTTCGTTTACATGAATGAGGAAGAGGTGTGACTTCTAAACCTAATTCATTTGAAATCTAGTCTAATACTTTCTCATTGTAATACGCTCTTCAAATAATGAAAACTAAATAACTAGTTGGAATACTACAACAATTAAGACATCTGTACATGTTAAACTCTTACACACTTACATCTAAGAATATTAGAATGATATAATGTGTTATTCATATAATCTATTTCACACATTCTCTGAGTTAATTTTTATTCAGAACAGAAAATGATGCTTTTCTATTTTATACTGTTGTGATGACAGGGAGACATATCCTCATTTACCTTTTAAAGATTAATTTGGGAGATTGAGAGTGCCTATGAATCACACTTTAGTATATAAGAGTAAAAATGATTTTCATATATAATCTAGGTTACTACTATATAAATAAAATTCCCTCACACATATTCAATTTGAAAAATATCCAGTGAAGCCCTAGTGCATCTCCAACACTGAGTCAGCATTGTAAATGACATAAAATTTAAAAGCTCGCGAGAGCTCAATCCAGTTTGAACTGTAGAAGTCAAGGTGATATAAACTAAGCCGCTATCTCTAGGACTAGTTAATAAGTGTTAGAGTTCAGACTCTGTCATTTGGCCATGATATATTTTACATGTATTTCTCCACTCAAAACCTCAGTTTTCTGTAGAAAGCAGGACTTACAATGCATCTTTAGGATTTGTTATGAGGATCAATAATATAGTGCCAATAAAGTACCTATCACAGTCTTTGGCATATGGTAGTTATTATTAAATGATAGATTTTATTATTCTTAAAATAGGTGGAGAGAAGTATGTGAATAATACTTAAATAAATATGGGTGACATTGATTAACTATATCCGTGTGTTAAAGGTCCTTAAGTCTGATATTCAGGTTCTATCACCAGATCCAAAATTTAGAGGATGATGTGTTGGGATCAAGACAGCTTTACAGGACTCACTTGACTGTGTATGCATGCACACACACACACACACACACACACACATTTTTTCACGTGGAGAAAAGAAATTTTAGATATAAATGCCAAGTCATTAACAATAGGCCCTAGGTAATTAGATACCCAGGACAGATGGCAAGCACAAGAGAGCAAATGAAGTTGGAAAACAATGGTGTTATATAGAAAAGATTCTGTTGAGGTTTGGCCATTAATTAAGAGTTGAGATATATATATATATATATATAATTTGCTTTGATCATATATATCATATATATATATATATACACACACACACACATATATATATAGAGAGAGAGAAAGCAAGTGCAATTGAGAGAGAGAGAGTTCGAAGGCTAGGAACCATAGGAATTGATCAGGGTCTCCTTCAAAATTAAATAAGGGAAGGACTTTCCTCGTGGCCCAGTGGTTAAGAATCCACGTGCCAGTGCAGGGCACATGAGTTCAATCCCTAGTCTGGGAAAATCCCACATGCTTTGGGGAAACCAAGCCTGTGCTCTGTGACTACTGAAGCCTGCATGCCTAGAGCACGTGCTCTGCAACAACAGGAGCCATCGCAATAAGAAACCTGTGCAGCGCAATGAAGAGTTACCTGTGCTCACTGCAACTAGAGAAAGCCTGTAGGCAGCAACAAAGACCCAGCACACCCAAAAAATAAATAAATAGAAATTATTTTTTAAAAGTCAAATAAGGGCAGGTAGAGAGCTCTCAAATAGCTACTCTGTTACAGGGACTTTATAACCGTCAGTTGATGATAACTCTGTAAGGTAGTAGATGAAGACATGGGTTTAAGGACTGACTTCAAGTCCATGCTCTTAGTGCTGTAAGACAGTCTCCCAGGATACAAAACCAGACCTTGACTGCACTGAAACACTGATGTTTCCTAAAGAATTGAAAGTAACTATAGGCTGTAAAGAGGTAAGTTGTGTTACCAAAAAGTTTTCAGGCAATTTATTATGTGCTTTTTTGGGCTTAAAAAATAGAAATAATCTGTTAATTTAATTCTGTCACTTATGGCCATAACTATACAAATATATGAATTATTCAGTACATCTTATTTAAATGAAATTGCTAAATTTAAAATTAGTACTAATTAGTATCTTTAGAAAGTCTAAAGATATTTCTTTACAAAAGCAGAATATAGTACAGTGATGTGGTTACTAGTGATAGCCAGGGTTGGCTGAGGGGGCCAGTTTTGGATTCCCCACTCTAAGTATTATCTGCTTTTCCCCCACATTTTTTGTCATTTACAACATTCTCAGTCTTCTGCAGACAGAGTTAAGACATGAACTCTGTCCTCCATTCCAATCTGACCCTTGTCTCCTTTCCATTACACAATTCTAGTGCTTCCATTTCATCATTTTTCCCCTAAAGACATTTACTTACCTTTAGCTTTTAATATAGGTTTAATATAGGTTTAGGTCTCAACAATCTACAACATCTGATTTTCCTATTTTTCAAATAAAAAGATGATGTTTCCATACCTCTTCTTTCTTTGCAAAGATGAGTGTTGAAAGTACAACCTGAATGCCAACAGCGCACATTAACAGTACTGCATACTATGAGAAAAGAAACACAGAGATGAGAACTATGCTCCTGATATATTTTTTAGATGCTACAGTGATAGAAAATGCACATCATATGAAATATGCAGTCTTAAAATATACATAGGTATTACTGAAGTTTCCTGTTCTCATATACATGAGTGAAATCATTACATCAAAAGGCAAAAAAAATCAATGAACATTTGGATAAGAGAATGTGATAGAAAGAAGTGATAATATTTCATGAGAACTCTAACAGACTGCTTGGTCTAATGGAATTGATGATGATACCCTTTTCATTCAGATCTAAAACTCACAGAGGGGAATTTAAATATCTTGACTTCCACTTAACACCATTCCGCTAACACTAGAGAATTCACTAAATTGTGACCAGACATAAACTATTCCATCATGCACAAAGGAACGACAGCATTAACAACAACAACAACAAAATAATGAAAAAGTAACAAAGGCAATGGCAATAGTAGAGTCTATATGCATATTTGGACTATTGCTTTGAAAACTAAAACTACTTCAAAGCCAAACAAAATGATTTTTGCATTATTTGACTGTTTTCTTGTTTTAAAACTTATGGCCACTGCAATCTTCTTCATTATAGCAGCACAGTGTTACATATTATCTAGAATTCAAAATAACTTCTAAAGTAACTTGTCTGAATATTTTACTAAATAAAATACAAGAATGATTTAGTTAGTATTATTAGTTTTACATATTTAAAACATTTAATACTTTAAAATAGTCCATTAACATTGCTTACTCGACATACATTGTGTTTCCTATTTTCAGGGACAAAATAGGTTTTTGTCTTTAGATCTGTTTAGAGGTTTAGGTTTTTAATACTTCTGAATACAATACCTCACTTAATCTTCACTATCAAGAAATAGTGGTGAAGATAGGTAGAGACAGAGAAAATGTGCAAAACAATTCTTTTTTTAAGTTACTGGGTTTCTTTTCAATGGCAAGCTGGTTGCGGTCCACTGGACCCCCCCAGGTTTCTGATTCAAGGGCGATATGAAATGTTACATTTGCCTAAGCCATTATTCAACTCTGTACAGAGTTAATTTACAGAACTCTGATAGTATCAATAATACAAAAGTCCCATAATAATGCAAATGATTACTATTCATGAAAATACAAATGAATACAGTTTATAGAAAATATAAATCTCCACATGTCTAATTCTCATTTAAACCAGTTGTTACTTCTTACTGGTTCCCCTATTAATTAATTATTTAAATAAAGTCTCTGACATTTTCATATAGGTGATTCATGATTTTATCCTTGAAGATTATTATCTTTTAACCTCAGTTAGATGTCTACAGAAATAAGATTAAAATTTTCCTGCAAGCCATTTCTGTCCCAGTTTCCATATGCAAAATCAGAAGTCCCATGAGAAAATTATGCTAAAGGCCCTAGAATAAAAGAAAGATAAAATTTGAGAGTTGAAAGTGTGCCTTTGAGGAGAACAAGAAGAAAGAGTGAGGTCTTTTTTTCCAGGTATTGCCAGGATAAGGTGGCAAGACCCCAGAGGCAAATGAAGGTGTGGTTTCCAAATCTGCCTAAAATGCTTCTGCCCCGGGGAATATTCAAATAACAACAAGTAGCAATTACTAACAATAGGCAGTAACAAATTCCTCTGTCAGGCATGACTCCTTTAATTGCTGTGTCATTGGCAGGGTTGACTGTCTCCAGTTTCAAGGGAGGTAAACTGCAGGAAAGGAATTGAGCTAATGGTTACTTACCAGTCCTTCACAAAAGAATTTCACTGATATGCCTGTACTGGTATATCTTGGAGGAATAGCAACCCTGGTTTTGCTGCCCTAGGCCATTCAAACAGCAAATGCATAGTCCTGAAGGAACCACATTAGCTGGGGGAAGGGAGTGCTTTCATGGTAACTAGTGTAGACTGGTAACAAAATCCAGAGTGATCACCAGGACTTTCCCTGCTACATAAGAGTTAGATATTCTTGGCAAGAGGCACAGTTGGCTACATTTGAATTTCCTATCTGCATCACAGGAAAGTGCCTGTGAATTAAAACTGATTTGAGGACTTCCTGGTTGTCCAGTGGCTAAGACTCCGAGTTCCCAATTCAGGGGTCCTGGGTTCGATCCCTGGTCAGGGAACTAGATCCCATATGAAACAACTGAAGAGCCACAGTCTACAACTAAGACCTGATGCAGTCAAATAGTTGCAAAGTCACATCTGACTCTTTTGCAAACCCATGGGCTATAGCCCACCAGGCTGCTCTGTCCATGGAATTTCCCAGGGCAAGAATACTGGAGTGGGTTGCCATTTCCTTCTCCAATTTGATTTAAAGAAAATGTTAAAAGCTATATTTCATCTGAAGACATTAAGAAGAAGATATTAAGAAGAGGTGGAAAGAACATACAGAAGAACTATACAAAAAAGATCTTAATGTCCCAGATAATCACCATGGTGTGATCATTCACATAGAGCCAGACATCTTGGAATGCAGAGTCAAGTGGGCCTTAGGAAGCATCACTATGAACAAAGCTAGTGGAGGTGATGAAATTCCAGCTGAGCTATTTCAAATCCTAAAAGATGCTGTTAAAAGGGCTGTACTCAATATGCTAGCAAATTTGGAAAACTCAGCAATGGCTACAAGACTGGAAAAGGTTAGTTTTCATTCCAATCCCAAAGAAAGGCAATGCCAAAGAATGTTCAAACTACTGCACAGTGGCACTCATTTCACATGCTAGCAAAGTAATGCTCAAAATTTTCCAAACCAGGCTTCAAGAGTACGTGAACCACGAACTTCCAGATGTTCATGCTGGATTTAGAAAGGCAGAGGAAACAGAGATCAAATTGCCAACATCCATTGGATCATAGAAAAAACAATAAAATTTAGGAAAAACATCTACTTCTGCTTCATTGATTACTCTAAAGTTCTTGACTGTGTGCTGCTGCTGCTGCTAAGTTGCTTCAGTGGCTCACAACAAACTGTGGAAAATTCTTAAAGAGATGGGAATACCAGACCACCTTACCTGCCTCCTGAGAATCCTGCACGCAGGTCAAGAAGCAACAGTTAGAACTGGACATGGAACAACAGATTGGTTCCAAATTGGGAAAGGAGTACATTAAGGCTGTATATTGTCACCCTATTTATTCAACTTCTATGCAGAGTATATCATGAGAAACCCTGAGCTGGATGAAGCACAAGCTGGAATCAAGACTGCCAGGAGAAATATCAATAATCTCAGATATGCAGATGGCACCACTCTTATGGCAGAAAGCAAAGTGTAAATAAAGAGCCCCTTGATGAAAGTGAAAGAGGAGAGTGAAAAGGCTGGCTTAAAACTCAACATTAAAAAAACTAAGATCATGGCATCTGGTCCTGCCACTTCATGCCAAATAGATGGGAAAACAATGGAAACAGTGACAGATTACTTTGGGGGGCTCCAAAATCACTGAAGATGGTGACTGCAGCCATGAAATTAAAAGACGCTTGCTCCTTGGAAGAAAAGTTATGACCAACCTATACAGCATATTAAAAAGCAGAGACATTACTTTGCCAACAAAGATCTGTCTAGTCAAAGCTATGATTTTTCCAGTAGTCATGTATAGATGTGAAAATTGGACCATAAAGAAGGCTGAGTGCCAAAGAATTGATGGTTTTGAGCTGTGGTGTTATAGAAGACTCTTGAGAGTCCCTTGGATTGCAAGATCAAACCAGTTAATCAAATCAGTCCTGAATATTCATTGGAAGGAATGATGCTAAAGCTGAAACTCCAATACTTTAGTCACCTGATGAGAAGCAAGCCTACTCATTAGAAAAGACCCTGATGCTGGGAAAGATTGAAGGCAGGAGGAGAAGGGGATGACAAGAGGATGAGATGGTTGGATGGCATCACTGACTCAATGGACATGAGTTTGAGCAAGTTCTGGGAGATGGTGAAGGACAGGGAAGCCTGGTGTGCTGCAGTGCCTGGGGTCGGGAAGAGTTGGACACGACCGATTGACTGAACAATAACATAGTTCACCTGAATCTGTGGATTGGTATGTGATCCATACCATTCTGCTGTATGGTAAAGGCTCAAGTTCAGATTTGTATTCCTGATTATGAGTTATCTTTTCACGTATATGCCTGGGGAGAGATAGTGTGCTAATCAGATGCCAGAGTCTGGCCCCCTCAGCAGTTATATTTCTCTATGTTAAATTATATATTGTGATCTCAGTTATAAGTTAGCATCCCACATGGTACACCCACAGGGAGAAAAAGTGCCAACTACAGGCCATTGTTTCCTTTTCCCTCCTAAGCTTCAATGTTCATTGACTTTAACACATTTTATTCTGATTTTAGTCTTCATGTTTAAGTTTAGTTAGTTGTAGTTCTCCTTAGGCAATGGATACATATTGACTCTGTGCTGAAAATTAATATCTAATGTGTTAAGTGTTGAGGTCCAAATTTAGTCCATTGAAAACTCAGCAAGAAAATTCTGTCTAAGCAAAGATTCTTGAGAGGGGGCACTTCATTGCCTTGCTCCCAAGAGCCCATTATACTGCAATGTTTCAGTGACATAAATCATTTTTGCTCACTTGTGTAATTTGAACACTGAAAATCAAAGCTACAATTCAGACTATTGAAATGAAATACGTACCAGAATTAGGAGCCACCTGATCTCATTGTGAATTCCCAAATAACCCAAGAAACAAAGAAGAAGAATAGCAGATCCAGTTCCAATCAAAATTCGAAAAATATATACTGTCAAGTGATTATTTTCATCTGTGGAAACCAAAAAATAGCTATTATTAAGTGATATGTGTTTTCTATTTAATAATAAATGCAGCAACCCAAAGTTTCCCTAAGCAGCTGTTACCAAATCACTAGGATTCTCTTTCTCTCTCTCTTTTTAATCTCATTCTAGCACCTCTTACTTATTCTTAAGGACTTTTCTTCCTTTAATGACATGATAGAGAATTTCTTCAATCTCAGAAGATCTCTTTAAGTTAACTTGTCTTTAATGTCTTCTATGAAAGAAGACAACTTTTTCTTGAGTGAATTGTTCTATGTATAACATATGTCCAAACATTTATGTATTCATTCATTTATTCATCAAAAATAGTTTGAGTACCTAACATATGTGGGCTTCCTTGGTGGCTCAGTGATAAAGAATCTGCCTGCCAATGCAGGAGATACGGATTTGATCCCTGGATCAAGAATCCCCTGGAGAAGAAAATGTCAACGCACGTGAGTATTCTTGCCTGGGAAATCCTATGGACAGAAAGAGGCTGGCGGGCTACAGTCCATGGGGTCACAAACAAGTCAGATATGACTTAGCAGCTAACCAAGATCCTAATATGTGGGTTAAGTTTCCCTTGTATGAGACCCTGAGTTTATTGCTGATATGGCCCCATTAAAAGTGTATTTTATTCTCTACCCATCTAGACTGAGCTCTCTGGGCTAGAGACTATATATATATTTATATAGTCAACAGACTAACTGTTAAATGCTTAGTGCTATGGCACAGATGTAGTGCTTAACAAATAATTTTTTAAAGGGAGAATGAATACATTAAATATGCCCTAGGTTTTATGGGAGAAGAGTAGAGGCAATGGGCAGAGGTGTGCTGGAACAAGATTGTTCTGGCACATAAAGCCAAGGGTTAAATTTTCACAAAATCTGTAAGCTAACTCAGTCCACATTGGCACCTTAAAATTGGCCATCCTGGGATTCTTTAAACCACAGAAATCAGCACATAAAAAAACCCCAATACTCCATCGCAGAATCCTTACTGGCACAGCACTGGGTAGAAAAGCACCTAATCCAGTAGGGGGAGAAGGTGAAGGTAGGCAAGATTACTGGAGAAGGTAACACTTGAGTTTAGGCTCTGAATTATAATTGGAAATCTCTACGTCGGAACGGTGGAAGCATTCTGAGACACAGAATGGCGCAATGTGTATAGGAAACTTAGCCATGCTGGCAATCAACAGTTTCAGGCAGGTGAGACTGGGAAGGTTTGCAGGAGTGAAATTATGTGTTGTTTTTGAGTCTTCCTCACTGGAATTAAGCTCCATGAAGACATGCCCTTTATCTTTCTTGTACACTACTGTATCCTTAGCTCATGGCATAGTGCCTAATTTTATATATATATATATATATATATATATATATATATATATATATATATCTCCATTCTATATATATATATCTCCATTCTGTATATATATATATGTATATGTATATATACATATCCTTCTTTATCCATTCATGCATTGCTGTACAGTTGTTTCCACATAGGGAATATTATATTTCTAACCATGTGATGGTGATAGGATACGGTAACTGAGTTGTGTTTTTTTTCTGGCTGGGTTGGGTCTTTGCCACTTTGCTCGAGCTTTCTCTAGCTGTGGAGAGCGGAGACCACTCCTTGCTGCAGCGTGTGGGCCTCTCGCTGTGATGACTTCCCTTGTTGCGTAGCACAGGCTCTAGCCTTGGGCTTCAGTAGTTGCAACTCTCTGACTCTAGGACCCATGGGCTCAGTGGCTGTGGTCCTGGATCTAGAGTACAGGCTCAGTAGTTGTGGTGAATGCGATTAGTTCCCCTGCAGTATGTGGGATCTTCCCGGATCAGGGATCAAACCCGGGTCTCCTGCCTTGGCAGGCAGATTCTTATCTACTGCGCCACCAGGGAATCTGGTAACTGAGTTTTAAAAGAGATTATTTAACTTGGGCAGTGAAACTACATTATCTTTTAGCATTTATAAATCTGTAGAAGTCTAGAGTTGTTAGCAGAATCACAATCCTCTCTCTCATCTCTCTTGCCCAGAGTTTCTAGCTTTTTCTCTCAAAATTCTCTCTCCTTTATGGTCTTGGAGTTAAGTCTTATTATTTAATAAGGTGTTTCTAGAACCAATTGACAAAGACCTGAGGAAAAATTGAACAGTACTTAATGACTTTTAGGGAAACACTGCCACCTGCTGACTAAATCTCATACTCAGTTGCTGAACATTGAAGGCCTTGTTTGATTTAGAGAAAGCAAAATAGATACATACCCAAAGCTGTGAAAAAATTATTTCTATCTAATAAAAGCCATGTACCAAATCCCATGAGTAAAAGTCCAAGAACCTACAAAAAAATAGCCAATACTTATTTTTTAACTAACTGCTAATAAAAATTTACATTTTTCTTTACTAAATAATTATGAAGAAACTTACCAAGAAAGCTCCATTAATGAGATTAAGAAAGTATTTAAAAATCAATCTCTTGTTTTTCCTTAACATTATTTTTCTCCCCATATACTGATGATTCTGAAAAGATAAGCACAACTTTTACTATAAACACCACAGTAATAACTTGAAATAATTCTGCCTACTCATATCTTTTATTTGCATATTTTTTCCTCACACTAGCAGTCAGTACAACATTCCTCTTTGTTCTCCTGAATATAACAAAATACTGAAGAGTGTCTTGAAACTGTGTCTGTCTTTATCTGCATTTTTTTTGTCCAGGCAGTTGAGATCAAAAGGCATTTGTATAACATGTCAAGAGCTGCCTTACTGAATTTCCTGCAGTTTTCAGAAAGTAACATATTTTATTTTGTTTCCAGTCATAACACACCTTGTTCTCCTTGCCAGAAATCTTTCCTTTACATCTGACTGCCTTTCTCTTTCCCAGAATAATGTTATCTGAGAAGCCTTTCCTTAATCTGTTTGTTGCCTATGTTCATCTTTACTTGTCTCCCTTCCCATGTAGGCTTTAAGGCCTTTAAGCAGAGAGAACAGATCTTATATATCATAACCCCAAGTCTAACATGTAGTGGGAACCATGTGTTACAAATACAGATTTGTTGAATCAATCAATCAACAGGTGAATGATATTATTTAACTAGTTTACAATTTACTTTGGTATACAGTACAGTGAAAAGAACTAACTTAAGGTGGTTTTAAAAAAAATTGTTTTCCAGGTACCCTATTTTCCTAAAATATTTATGGAAAAGTCAACACTTATCCTACTGGTTTTGAGTGTTTGGTTTATTAGATATGTAGGTTTTACCTTTTCTTGGGTATGTTCCTGGGTTTTCTTTTTTCTTTCACTTTTTCAATTCTAGCTAGCTCCATATTTTAAAAAGTACTGTGGTTTACAATGTTTCAACACATGCAGTGGATAATTGACAAAGTGACACCATGAAAGTGAAGCAGCATATAAGCCCCTGTGCCCCTGTCCTTTGAAGGAAAAGGCTTTTGCTTTGGTCTCCCTCACCTCACTTGAGTCTCAAAAGGCTGACTCAAGAGTTAATGAACAGGAAATGTGAAGATGTAGAAACAAAGAATAGCTGTTGGGCTAGGGAACTGGTAACAATTTAGATTAGAAATCTGCCACACAGCAGAACCACTGAACTCATAGTTCCCTGAAAGATACAAATCAAGGCCTGACACATTCCTAAGTTATTTTTATAAGAAACAGGCCCCCACCAGATGAAAACTGCTGACCCTAAGAACACAGACCCTAGAGTGGTTGAAACCCAAGGACTGATGATGCTTAAGACTTCACCTTGATGCCAACCAATCCAAGAATTGTGTACGAGCTGATCACATATCCTGAAACTGCCTCCCTCACACTGCCTTTAAAAACCCTTCCCAGAGAGTCACCTGGGAGTTTGGATCTTTTGAGCATGAGCAGCCTGTTCCCCTTGCTTGATGCCCTGCAATAAACACTGTGCTTTCCTCTAGCACAACCTGGTGTCAGTGGATTGGCTTTACTGCATGTGAGTGAGTGGACCCAAGTTTGATTCAGTAACAAAAGAGGTTTAGTAAGGCTAATTTGAAGCTGTCTTTCCCTATTTAGGAAGAAACCAATCCATTTTTTGAACTGAAAGTTGCCTTAGAAAGTGGAAAGTAAGAGATGTGTAGGACAGCACCCACGCACTTTGCTCTTTACTTCATTCTAAGGCCATATTCCTCCTAAAAATCCCCAAGGTATTTCTTCCCAGCTTCAGGAGTGTCTCCAGGCTTTATCTTCCACCCTCTGCCTCGAACTCTTCTGCTGCTCTTTGGTTTCTCCAGTTTCTGTCCTCTAGTCTTATTGGTGGGTTCCTCCATGCCTGGACTTTCTGGATGGGACACTCAGTGGGAAAGACTGCCTGATTTTTTTTGTTTATTTCCAAGATGCTTTAGATCTACATTTTGGCTTCAGTTTTACTTACTGCAGTACATGAGAAAGCTGTGATCCTCTTCCACAGTCTGAACAAGAAAGTGAAACTGAAAGTTTCTGTCCTGTCGGACTCTCTGCGACCCCATCGACTTAGTCCATGGAATTCTCCAGGCCAGAATACTGGAGTGGGTAGCCTTTCCCTTCTCCAGGGGATCTTTCCAACCCAGGGATCAAAACCCAGGTCTCCCACATTGCAGGTGGATTCTTTACCAGCTGAGCCACAAGGGAAGCACAAGAATACTGGAGAGGGTAGCCTGTCCCTTCTCCAGGGGATCTTCCAGACTCAGGAATTGATCAGGGGTCTCCTGCATTGCAGGCAGATTCTTTTCCCACTGAGCTGGGAGGGAAGCTACTTAAGCCTTAAGTCCTAGCTTCTGTTTCTCTACAAATGAGAAAGAGAAAGAAGACCAATAAATGAGAACTCTCTACAGGGACTCTGGTGCGGAATGTTGAACAAGAGTCTTGACAGTTGATTTGATAGTAGTTAGCAGGTTAGAGTCAAGGTTAAAATGTTTTATCAAAGGACTCAAACACAAAAATAAACTGAAGTTTATTCTCTCTCAGTCCAAGATATGTAATTGGTTCTCTACTGGGAAATCATCCTAGAAATGTGGGGATTTGCTCCAGCTTGTTAAAATATATGGCTCCCAAATTTACTCGAGGTACAATCCTCTACAGTCAGAAGAAAGGAAGAGGATGAGTAAACTTAGGTGAGCATCTTTTAAACAGGTAAGCTGGAAGTTGCATACTTCTCTTCTGCTTATCTTCTTTTATCACACAGAAGTTAGTCACATGGCAATTCTCAGCTGGAAGTGGAGGTAACTATATGCCCATGATGAAGGAAAGAAGTGAATTAGGGTGGGAAAAGCCAAACAAAATGCCCAACAGGAAATTGTGATATGAAAGATAATCAGAGAGAGAAAAATATGGCTTTGACATATTTCAGTATGCTTTACTATGAATAAAAAAAAGAATCAAAGATGATCAGAAAGATTTTTTACAATGGGAAGATAAAAGAATAATGATAATCACTGGAATTGTTTGAAAAAATTCATAAATTCTATTAATTTAATATTTAAAAATTCAGGTTGAATTGATAAAAGGAAATCTTGTGGTTAAGCACTGGAAATTTAGGGCAGGCAAGTGGAGAGCATAGACAATATAGAATTGGGGTCATCCATAGACAGCTGATATCTTGGCAATAAATGAAGGAGATGAGGGACTAACTATAGATTACAATAAGCAGAGGTTTGATTATAGAAAATGACATAATTAGGAATTTGGATTTTATATTTTTATGTGTGTATGTATATACTTATTTAATTTTATTTTTTGACCTCTCCTGTGTAGCACGTGGGATCTTATTTCCTCAACCAGGGATCAAACCCATGCTCCAGACATTAGGAGTATACAGTCTCAACCACTGGACGGCCAGGGAAATCCCTGGATTTTTTAAAAATCAGACTTTACAAAATGAGAAAACAATCATTTCCAAAATAGCATTACACGAGACAGATGTCAAAGAGGGAGAGAATGCTGAACTCTCAAAGTCAGCTGGTTAAGGAGGATGCTCATGGTAACTTCAAAACAGTAGAGCTTTAGTCCATTTAGACCATTTTCTATTAATTGTGTATGTTTCACTACCTATGTCAGTTAAACTATTTTTTTTTCCCTTCCCTTATGCTGAAGTAAAGAGCTTGTTGAATAACTTTGGACTCTGAAAGTTTTCTCTCTCTTTAAAGAGAATAAATAGTAAAGAATGCGGTTGGGAGTGATGGTAAATCACAAGATTGGATCAGAAATTTTTTAAAATTCCCCCTTTTTAGACAATGAGTCAATTTGATCAGTTGCAGAGTTATACTATTGACTGATGAAGGTTTGAAAGTTCTCTTCACAGAATAATTGTTTTTGTTCAGTTCTACATTAGAAAAATAAAATATTGGTTGGGGATGTGATAAAAATTTAGATTTTTTTTGTCTTTTGGTAGTTCTTTCTCAAAAATAAATGAACCACTTCTAAAAGTAATCACAAAGTTTGGAAAGCTTTTGTTCACAGAGGTTTGATAGTATAGAGAGGAAGATGTTTAATTACTCAGACCAGCCTGTTCTTTGTTTTCTTCATTATAGGGAAAAAAATTATGTAGATACCACATGAAGAGAGAAAAACAATTGTGGTAAGATCGTGAATCCTGTTGATAGTTGCCCAGTGAGAAAAGAGATTATGGCATTTGATAGTTTTTTTTTCTTTGTTTCCAGAATGGACAAAAGCCCATGATCACACTAAGTTATCATTTAGATTTGTTTGCTTTTACAGTTGAGACTAAGCGCTACCCCTGCCTGTCCCATCCATCACTTGAGACTTCACTTCCATTGTGTGCATGTTTGTTAGAGAGCAGGGTGTTAGGCTACAATATTTGTTTAACCTCCCTAAGAACTGTTCAAGGTATCTGTCCTGAAAGCTGCTAATTTATGGTCTAGCAGACTTACATTATATGCTGCTGCTGCTGCTGCTAAGTCGCTTCAGTCGTGTCCGACTCTGTGCGACCCCATAGACGGCATCCCACCAGGCTCCCCTGTCCCTGGGATTCTCCAGGCAAGAACACTGGAGTGGGTTGCCATTTCCTTCTCCAATGCGTGAAAATGAAAAGTGAAAGTGAAATCGCTCAGTCATGTCTGACTCGCAGCGACCCCATGAACTGAAGCCTACCAGGCTCCTCTGTCCATGGGATTTTCCAGGCAAGTGTACTGGAGTGGGGTGCGATTGCCTTCTCCGATTACATTTTATGCAGATAGTAATTAACTGTGAATAAAAGAATGAGAAGTGTGATGCAAAGTAGCAAACTGAATGCTTCACCAATAGCATCCCAGAACAGTCCCCTCGCCCTGCATCTTGTAAGGAGGCAGGGAGTTTTTTGCTGTTGTGTTTTAAAAGCTGGAACTGAATCGTGCCATATTTCCCATTGCTGCTGAAACCACCCATAGCAGACACGCTGCCTCTGTGCATTGTCATGTATCTTAATGTCAGTCCTTTGATTTACATGACACAAATAAATTGGTGGTTTTGTTTTAGGGTAGAGATTTTTTTGTGGTTTTTTAGTTTTGCTTTTACAGATGGTAAAGAGTCTGCCTGCAGTGTGGGAGACTCGAATTTGATCCCCAGGTCTGGAAGATCCCCTGCAGAAGGAAATGGCAACCCACTCCAGTATTCTTGCCTGGAAAACCCGATGGACAGAGAAGCCTGGCAGGCTACAGTCCATGGGGTCGCTAAGAGTAGGACACAACTGAGTGACTTCACTTTACTTTAGTCCATTTGGGCTGCTATAACAAAATACCAAAGACTAGGTAGTCAACAGAAACTTATTTCTCACAGTCGTGGAAACTGGAAGTCTGAGATAAAGCTGCAAAGTTTTAGACTTCTTTTATCCTCATATGGCATAGGGAATTCTGTGGGATCTCTTCCAGAAGATCACTAATCCCATTCATGAGGGCCCCACCCTCATAAACTAATCACCTCCTCTTAAAGGTCCCATCTTCCCACACCATCACATTGGGTGTAAGGATTTCAACATGTGAGTTTTGAGGGGACACAAACATTCAGACCACAGCAAACAGTTCAAGTTAAAGAGAACACATCAAACTAGGTGTCTTAGCAACAAGCCAAGGAAGCCCTAAGCCATGTTTGCACAGAATGGTAAGAGATGGTCATGTGCTGATCTTTTCAGTTATAAGCCTCACATACTAAAAAGGTTGTCAGTGAAAATGATTTGCTTACACAAAGGTACACAAGTTAGTGCAGTTCCTATGTAAATATTTGTAATGTGGTAGATATATTTTATTTTGCTATAGACAAAGAATTTGTTTTTAACTTAAATAAAGTCCTGGTATGGTATTTCTTTGGCTCATTTCCTGATTCGTTAATAAATGGTACAACAGCAGAGATATTTTTTAATAGTACAAATGCTATCGGGAAGGACAATTTATAGTAACTCACCTATTCATAAGTGTCATTTTTCATTAGTTAAATGATACTCTAATAACTGTTTTTAAGTTCCTTCTAAGTGCCAGAAGATGGGAACATACACACAAACACAAAAATGAATAAATAAGACAAACCGTTAGGGAACCAAATCTGTGGCCAACTCTGAATTGTGTGTTGGGGGTTCAGAGTCCGGGAATAAATGAAACTGGGAAGTTTCAGAAAGGAGGTGAATTTGAGGTAATCCTTGAAGAATAGTTAAGAGGGTTCCAGTCAGACAAAAGGGGCTTCCCCAGTGGCTCAGTGGTAAAGAATCTGGTTGCAACGCAGGAGACATATGAGATGCGGGTTCAATCCCTGGGTCAGGAAAGTCCCCTGGAAAAGGGAATGGCAACCTGCTCCAGTATTCTTCTTGCCTGGAGAATCCCATGGACAGAGGAGCCTGGCAGGCTCAGCCCATGGGATTGCAATAGAGTCGGACAAGACTTAGTGACTAAACAACAACAACAACTTCATAACTAAATATATATCACTTCTTGCTGGGAAAATCCCATGGACAGAGGAACCTGGCAGGCTACAATCCATAGAGTCACAAAGAGTCATACACCACTGAGCGCAAAGACACAGAGATAAAAATAGGTTAGAAAAGGAAGTTTTCAATGCACTTACTTTGGAGTGAAGCGCATGAGGACTTGAGTAGAGTGGCAAGAGATGACAGATGAGGCTGGAGAAGTAGACCCAGTAAAGATTGTGAGGGATTATGAGTGCTTTGCTAACAAGTTGCAAACAGCCATAGACTATAAATCAATTCAACTTGAAACTATTGTTCAACTATGCAGCATTTAGCAATAATCTATTTAATTGCACTCTTCCTAGAAATTATACCCTAAGTGGATTATGTTATTGTTTCCGTAACCCTTTATCCTGAGTAGGTTTTTTTTTTTGGTTTGTTTTTAATAAGTAACTTGAAAGTATGAGTTGTAGAAACATGTACCACAAATTAATCTTCAAAAGAACTTCCAGAA
Source organism: Giraffa tippelskirchi (assembly GCF_054371585.1). Classification (NCBI taxonomy): domain Eukaryota; kingdom Metazoa; phylum Chordata; class Mammalia; order Artiodactyla; family Giraffidae; genus Giraffa; species Giraffa tippelskirchi. The sequence goes on from NC_137278.1 coordinate 117,076,450, forward strand.
TTCTTCTTTTTTGCTATTAATTTGTTTGACAAGGTAAGCATTAAGAAGGAAAGAAATTCAAACAACATCTTCAAATTAGTTGCTTAAAGTCAGTTTTAGAAATTAATTGCTCAGCCATTAAAAAGAATACATTTGAATCAGTTCTAATGAGGTGGATGAAACTGGAGCCTATTATACAGAGTGAAGTAAGCCAGAAAGAAAAACATCAGTACAGTATACCAACACATATATATGGAATTTAGAAAGACGGTAATGACAACCCTATATGCGAGATAGCAAAAGAGACACAGATGTATAGAACAGTCTTTTGGACTCTGTGGGAGAGGGAGAGGGTGGGATGGTTTCGGAGAATGGCACTGAAACATGTATATTGTCATATGTGAAACAGATCGCCAGTCCAGCTTTGATGCATGAGACAGGGTGCTCAGGGCTGGTGCACTGGGATGACCCTGAGGGATGGGATGGGGAGGGAGGTGGGAGGGGGGTTCAGGATGGGGAACACATGTACACCCATGGCAGATTCATGTCAATGTATGGCAAAACCACTACAATATTGTAAAGTAATTAGCCTCCAATTAAAATAAATAAATTTATAATAAAAAAGAAATTAATTGATTATTAATGGATTTGATATTCCTTAGAAAAAGCATGAATAGTTTCATAATTACAAATAAAATTTTAAGTTTAATGTGAATTGCAACAAAATATGTTAGTTCAAACATTTTAAATAAAGAGTTTGAAAGTTTGTAAATCAGCCACAAAACTAAAGTAAAAAAAGGAAAACTGTTACTTGAGTATGGTCTTTAATAATGAAAATATCCAAAATTTAATTCTAAAACCAGGAGCAGTTTATTTTGAAAATCATTTTCTTTCTTGAACAAAGAGGTAATGTGTTTTTTTAATATCAAAATCTACTGATTTCTCACTCTGTATTATTAATTCTTAAGTTGACACAATATATTTTATTATTCAGTTGTTACCGGGAAACATGGTCTATTTTCTTTCAAAGGCTCAATGATATTGTTTGCTTTTAGCTTAGTGTATATCAGACAGCTTCTACAATTATGCTTAGCTACTTCCTCTTGGAATTTAATGCTTCATTTGCAAACTTAAAAAAAATGAAATTCAATTGTATACAATATATTTTCTTCACCAATAATAGGAACATTATGAATTTTTTAAGTTAAAATTAATGTTATGATATAAACTTAAAACTCAAATTTCATATTAAAACAATGTGTGTCACTGTCAATATTTTACAGTAAAACATATTCCAGAATATAATTTTTTAATTTCTCACCCCACACATCCATTCATTTAGAAAATTTTGATAGTCATCGCTGATTGATTTTCTTCTCTTTTAAAAGAAACTGGTGTCGCGGAAGGCAAACAGTTTATTGGCTTTTCTTCCATACTTCCAAGCCCCACAAATCACTATTCAGGAGTAATGTTTTGTGGAATGTACAATTTATACACGAGCAACTCAACATTCACTAGATGCACATAATAAAAACAGGTAAGAGACAATTTTAAATTGTAAAGTTAAAAAAATAGATAAATAAACTAATTAAAAAAAAAAGTCAGGCTACCTCTAATTGGGTAGCTGTAACAAAGTGTCGTTTCCTTATTAAATGCTTTCCAAAATTAATTAATATTAAATCTACCTGGAATAAAATGTAAGTTCCTCAGCGAGCTCCTGAGATGAAGCGTTCGTTCTCCTTTGGAATAGGAATAGTTTGTCCTGCTGGGGCACCTGTAAAGCCCATCTGCCTTGGGATTGGCGGTTGCCGTGGCTACTCTTTGTTTGGAGGGCGGGCGCTGTTTTCCAACCAAGCTGGAGGATTCAGCCGCTGCTGGGTGAGCGAGCACCCCTCAAGACCCGGGTTGATAGAGCGGGAGGTGCCGCAAAGCTGCGGGAGCGCAAGTGGAGCCGGGCCCCTCTCCGCCAAGGCCAGGCTTTAGGGAGAAGGGGGGCCGCGCGCCCAGGGAGTGCTGAGCCGGTCTGTAGAGCGAGAGGCTCCTTTCAGTTTTGAAAAATTTTGGTAGTTCACTCAGAACTTGAAGAACTATAACTGAAGGGTGGGGTTCCTTAAAATTTCTCATTTTTGGCCGCTTTGTGTGCGTGCTTAGTCGTGTCCGACTCTCTGCGACCCCATGGACTCTAACCCTCCAGACTTCTCTGTCCATGGGATTTCCCAGGCGAGAATATTGGAGTGGGTTGCCATGTCCTCCTCTAAGGGATCTTCCAGACCCAGAGATCGAATCCGCATTATGCCTCCTGCATTGGCGGGCGGGTTCTTTACCAGCTGAGCCACGAAGACTCCCCACTTAAGCCACTAAGACACCCCACTAAGCTCCCTTGGCACCTTTAGCCAACTCCAAGTGATTTATTATCAACTTGAAGTAGTTTACCTAGCCTCTTTTCAGTGGGATCGATCCAAGGTTGCTGTATCCAATTCTGTAACCACTGGCTAGAGGTGACCATTAAGAGCTTAAATGCAGCAAGTCCGAATTGAAATGTGCTGTAAATGTGAAATACACATCAGATTTTGAAGAATTATTAATATACAAAACAAAGTGTAAACTTTTTAGCTTACTGTATAATGAATACTATTCTGTTGACTGTAGAAAAAATATTTAGGGTATATTGGATTGAATTAATATATATTATAAAAAAAAATTCACTTGTTTCTCTTTACATTCTAAAAATTGCCGCTAGGAAATTTAAATCAAATATGTTGCTCAAATGTGTAATTGGACAGGACTGATCTAAAGAGTCAGTAGATGAGCTGAGATGGACATATGATGGAAATGTCCCTTTCCTTTACCCTATTTTTCTGCCTTTCTTTCTACATGAAGTTTTGTATATCTCTGCATTCTGCTTTATAGCCATTTTTTAAATCTAATTTTCCACCTAGCAAAGGTTTTTCTCCCTATATTCATTCAAAGCTTTTGAATTGCACTTTAAGTAAGTTAGATTGTGGGGTAGCATTTTGCACCAGTTCTGGTTTTGTTTTGAATGAAGGAGGTTATGAGTAAAATTGGAAAATAAAAGCTGATTAAGCTTAGTACGGCATTGTTCAAACTTTTTTTTTTACTTAGACCCACATTAAAACAAAAATTTGCATTGCATTTCATGCATGCGTGCATACATATACATGTACTTATAGTTGAAGCAAAGTTTTTTAAACAATTTTTACTTTTAGTATATATAGTACACTTATAGTTTCTTTTCTGACCTACCCTAACTTTTCCTATCCTATCCCATCATTTAATCTAGATGACCAAAAACTGCTAAATTAATTTCTTAATCCATGAATGGATTACCATCTGCTATTTGAAGTCTACTGGTTGTTTGGAAAAATTGCTGGGCAGATAATGAGCTTGCCTAAGTTTGGATACCTTTGGATTGTGGGAAAAGCACTGACTTTGGATTCAGGATCTCTGAGTTAGGATCCTACTCCCATTACTTTTTAGCATAATACTATGGGGAATTAACTAACATCTTCCAACCTTAGGTTTCTCATCTATACAATGACTGTAATGACCTTTAATCTGTGAAGTTACTCCAGAGATTATCAGTCACACAAGTGTCTACTAGCGCCTGGCTTGTCACACGTACTTAATATACATGGAAGCTAATGATGGTAGTTAACGATGATGTGAAGATATCCTTCAATGTACTGCTTGACCCGTATCCATTACAAGCCTAAAGATTTAAACGAAATAAATGTTGAACTCATACATCATATATTATTCATTATTTCATTGTTGTGGCTATCTGGTAGAATTGACAACTCTGATTTAATGAGTGCAAACTAGCCAAACGTGACCCCATATATAGACCTAGGATGTTCTCTTATAAGTACTTTTATCTCTGAATACTCAAGCTGTTTACAGTTATTTTGCCTTTAATTATTACCAAGAAGGAGTTTTAGTGTGAAGTTTCTTGATTCAGGAAGGTAAGCCAAACCCATTCCACATAACTTTTCATTTAGTGAATTTAAAGAGTATCATTAGATTTGATCATTTTGTAGTCAAACACTAAAGAAATAATGGATGAAAATAGGGAGAAAGTAATTTTCTTTAATATATAGTATAGGCATTATAAGATGTGATAAAACTTTGTTAAACTAAAGCATTTTTATGTAGAACATGTTGGATTGGTGTGGCACGTTAAAGAACCTATAGTTTTTACTAGCATTTAGCCTCTTCAGTTTTCTCTAAATGATTCTATGTTTTATTATGAAGGATGATGGAAGGCAACGATGATGATGATATAAAACTCAGAGAAGAAATAGAGGCTGAATTGGATAAAATCAGTATTTCTTCCTTGGAAAAATATGATTTTGATAGTGATTCAAAATCAGAAACCCAGAGTGATAATAGTGATACAGTAAGTTTTGTGTTGTACTTTTGAGACGTTTAACTGAAGTAAGCTTTTTTAGGAGAAATACTACTTTTCTCAGTGTATTTTGTATACTCCTCTCATTTTTTTTCTTTAGGGTGGTGACCTTTAAACAATGTATATTAGTAGATATTTAAATATAGAAACTATATTGAAGGTAGAAATTACCTATAATTTCACATGTATACATGTGCATTTTTTCACAAAATTGAGATTTTACTATTCATAGAATTATGCATATGTATATATACATGTTTGTTGTTGTTTAGCTGTAAGTCGTGTCCAACTATTTTGTGAGGCCATGGACTGCAGACTGTTCTGTCCGTGGGATTTCCCATGCTAGAATACTGGAGTGTATTGCCATTTCCCTCCCAGGGGATCTTCCCAACCCAGGGATTGAACCCATGTCTCCTGCATTGGCAGGTGAATTCTTTACCACCCAGCCGAGGCAAAGTGAAAGTGAAAGTCACTCAGTCATGTCACACTCTTTGTGACCCCATGGACTACACAGTCCATGAAATTCTCCAGGCCAGAGTACTGGAGTGGGTAGCCATTCCCTTCTCCAGGGGATCTTTGCAACCCAGGGATTGAACCCAGGTCTCCTGCATTGCAGGCAAATTCTCAACTAACTGAGCCTGGGAAGACACAGATATATATTAGTATCCTGCTTTTTCACTTAATCATGAGTATATTGTTATGTGATTAGATATGCATAAAAATCAAAATGTATATGAAATCTTTAGACCAAAGAAATAGTTTCATTTTTTTGAAATCAAATGTATCTTCATTTGTATATTTCCTCCAGTGTTTATATACCTAGAAAATTTATTCATGGATTCATTCTTTTATATCAAAATTCTTAATCCAGTGGAAACTTATTTTCAGCTATATAATAAAAAGTAAATCTAATTAAAATTTCCCTGCAATATTTCGCAAATATCCCTGGTGTCATTTGTGGAATAATACACCTTTTCTCAATTGACTTGTCATATCTGTTTTATATACTTATTTGTTATATACATACAATATATCCAGGGTTATCTATTCTTTTCCATTATTCTGTTAATTTTTGCCCTATTCTGGTTTTATATTTTTAAATATAAATTGGGCCAAATTCCTTCAGTAGCTTTGCTGCATCAAATCTTTTCAACTAAGCTTTTTTCCCAAGAAGAAACATTTGTCAAGTTTCTTGAAATAAGTATACTTTGATTTTTAATTAGGATTGCAATAACCTACATAATCCTTTAGGAAAAAATAATATTTTATTATGTCTTTTTATCCATAGCAAATTTAAGTAAGACAGAAGTTCTTAAATTATTCATTTGAGGATGAGTTCCAACAGAATCATGGATGCAATTTATAACCATCTGAAAATGAAAAGCAAATTTTAACCAAATGTGTTTGTTTGGAGTATGCTTTTTATATGAAGCTCTTTTACCTCATTCACCCATTTTAGTCAAAATTTTGGTGTTTCAAAACAAATTTTGATGCATTGTTTTAGTAAATAATTTTACATTTCCTTTTATTCTTCACATTTTTAGGATTCAGATGAGCTACCTGAGTCAGTTCTTCACTGTATTAACATCATAAAGAATAAGAGTAAAACTGCTGAAGAGCTCATTCTTCAGGACTTGGAGGATACTGATGTTTTAAGTAAGTACACTTTTCATCTGCTTGGTAGATAAGTTTTCTGTAAGTATGAATGATTTATAATTTAGAAAATTAAACTGCTTGAAGTTATTTCTTCTCATATACAGGCATGTGCATTTATCTCTAATAAAATCTCTATAGTATATTGGTCTGTTCAATTTAGTTCACACATCTGTTTTAATTACTACCTTCCTTATATCTCCAATAAATACTAGTCGCTAATAATTTGTTTTACTAGTCCTAATTAAAGCCAGACATTTTGTTACTTTATGTCAAAGGAACCCAAGCATGGGACTGTTTTAGAATTATCAGTTTATATGTACTTTTGGCAAAAAATATAATTTATATAAAAACCTCACAACCTTTATTTGCCTCAACTGAGCAAATTTACATCTTGCAATTATTGTAAGAAAAAAAATGAACAAAGATTTAACTAGAAGTAACCCTAGCTTAATTTATGATGAAAAATGGCAACAATTTAAATGTTCAACAGGACCTTGGTGTGTCTAACAATATACTCTTTTAAAAAAATGAGAGACAATTTTAATAACATAAGTTTTATGGTATACTATAAAAGTTATTATGAAATTCAGTGTCATTTATGCTTATATTGGTATAAATTATATGTATATTCACAGATGTTTATACCAAAAATATTAGTGTGTGAAAGGATCTGTTGTAGCCACTGAGAATACAGCAGAGAACAGAATAGGCAAAGATCTGGCTCTGTTATTCCAATGTTCCCATGTTGGGAGACAGATAGTAAGTAAACACATAATATTTCAATAATGATCATTCTGTGAAGGGAGGATTTCAAGATAAGGGGATAGAGATTGAATTTTGCTAGTTTAGATATGTGAAGTCAGGGGAGGCGTCTCTGAGGAAGTGATATTTAAGTAGTGACTGAAATGAGATAGTAAGCCACATGGGATATGCTGGTGAAGAAGTGAGTCACATAGCTATCTAGAGACCTGGTGTTCCAGAAAGAGGGAATTGTAAAGGCCAAGGCACACCGAGTGGGCTTAATGTGTTCAGAGAATAGTCAGCCTTTGTGGTTATAGTCAAGCAAAGAAAGGGTCAGATATACAGGGCTCTTATAAATCCAAAGTGCGGACTTTGGATTCTGCTCTGAGTATATTAAGGTTTTTCAGAAAGGAGTGACAGAGTATGATGTATTTTGAGGCAATCATTCTGGGAACTGTGTAGAAAAGATGCCTTGAGGTAGCAAGAGTCTACAAGACTATTACAGTAGTATGGTTAGAGATGATAGCAATTTAAATACAAATGGTGGAAAATGGTCATATTCTAGAAAATATTTTTAAGTAGAAAGAACCAAAAATATTTATTGATGGATTGATGTGAAAGGAAAAGAGGAAACTGGCTCCAAGATTTTTGTTCCAAGTACCTATGTGAAAGAATATGTCAAGACTTCTTAAATGCAGACACTTTAGATTTTAGCAGTGATTATTGTTCAAGTTATGGTAGATTTTAGTAGTTTGCTTATTTATGTTTACTAAGGTTTATAAAATGAAAATTTATTTTAAATATATTGGCAAGTATAGAGACTGATTAAGAAAAAATCAAAGAAAATATAGAAAAATTAGTTACATGAAAGATTGTAGGAACTAAAGTCATGGCAGTGGTTTAGAAAGCTGTAAGATCTCATGTGTATAGCTCTAACAAATAGGTTTGATAGTCTCAATGAACAGACTAATTTTCCAAGAAAATTCAAATTATCAAAATTGCTTGAAAAATCAGAAAACATGCTTAAATCAGTAATTTGGCAAGAAGGTAGAAGGAGATTTCTTCTCAAATGTCAGTAGGAACTAGGGATAATTTTGTAACTGAATTATTCCAATTCATCAAGGAGCAGAAAATCTGAAGATTATATTTCATTTATTAAAAACTGCACATTTTAGATACAAAACTGTGCAAGCCTGAAATACACATACATAAGAGAAACTAGAGACTAATTTTATTTGTAAATATGGATGTATTGATGAAAGCTGTCATTTGTACACAAAAACTATTTTAGCTACTTTAAGCAGTAAGGTTTGGGGGATATTTGTGTAAAACAAACTTAGATGTTTAAAATAACAGTGTGTTGTTATCTTTGTATAGTTCTACAGGTTCAGTGGGATTTACCAGGTAGTTCTTGCTTGGATTTCTTACACATTTACAGTCAGATGTTGTTTAGGGTCACAGTCATCTGAAGTCTTTACTGGACTGGAATTCTAAGATGGCTCACTGACATGGCTTGCAGTTGATGCAATTTGTTGGCTGGGAATTCATTTGGGGCTGTCAGCTGGAGGAGGCACCTACATGTGGTCTCTCTCTGTAGCTTGCATGGCACCTGGATTTTGAGAAAGAGTGTCCCATGAATAAATTATTAAGAGACTAAGGTGGTACCTTGTAAAGCTTCATATGACATTCTCCAAAGTCATGCAACATCTTTACTACATCCTGATGGTTACACAGGGTCAGCACAGATTCTGTGCGAGAGGGGACTACACAGGGTATGCATACCAGGAAGTGTAGGAGTAACATCTTTGGAGGCTATTAATAGTCATTACAATAAATAACAGAATTGTTAATAGAACTGAAAAAATCAGATTCTATGTTGAATATCTAAAGTGTAGGAAAAAATACATGTATGTACACTGTGAAACTGTGCTGTAGCAGGAGCTGCTGATAAAATGAAGAAATTCAGATATATTAATCCTCTTCTATACACTCCTATCTCCAACCCAAAGCTCCCTCTATCATAGTCTGAGCCAGAAAAATGAAAATATCTCTCTCTGCCTTTCTTCACACATAATATTTTTATGAAAATAAAGACTTGCACAAATATATCAATTGTCAGAATCTAAATCATCCTCAGAAACATACCTTCAAAGGAATCTGGAGAATGTTGTTTTTTGCTTTTCAGCTTCTCACATAGGAAAACATGCCAGAGAGATTGTGAATGGGTGTTGAAAAAGAAAATCTATAATACTGGTCAAAATACTTGTGAATAGTCAGTTAATTGGCAGAATGGTCATCTGTAAAAAATACTTTACAACCAATGAATGGTACCATGATAAAACAAGCTAACTGAACAAAAAAAAGGAACATAACTACCTCTTCACAGATGATAAAAAGACACTACAATTCAACAAAATCTCACAAAATTGGGAATGAAAGTTTCTTTCATGGGCATGTTAGTCACTATAATGTTTTAAATTAAGACTTTTATTAAAGCATTTTCAGTATCTTGTGCAAGATTATGTTGTTTGTGGCAGATAGACTTGAACCTTTGTTGATTCCTAGTCAAGGTGTTATTGTGATATTAAACACAGCATTATTCTGTATACGTGAAAAGTGAACTTCAGTTCTAGAATATGAAAGGTGATGATAGTGGTCTAAAAATCTGTTGCTTTTATTTTTGAATAAAGATTACAGATTTCCTCTCTTCTTGGTTCTTCAGTATTTTTCTATTGCTTTGATCAAGACTATTCTATGATAAAGAATTTAAAATTAAAGGATGATAAAATAGTTTGGGATTTTAACATGTTGTGTTTTGCTTTAATATTTTAAAATGTTATAACTTTTTTCTCTTCATAGGCTGTGGTTATGGCGTAGTTTCTAATAATCATATGCATTTAAGGATAGAATTACCAACTGAATGTAAAGAAAATCCAGAGCAATTAATAAAGGTATATGTTGTTTGACTGAAAGTGCTCAATATTATTATAGTTAGAAAGTTTCCTTTCCATCTCACATAGGATTTAAAGTTCACTGTCTTAAAAATTAAATTATTCTAAGCAAATAATTTTTGGTTTTATTTTCTCTTCTGGCATAGAATATAAAACAGTGCAAATTACAGTCTTTAAAATATTAGAAATGGTAATTTGAACCAACAATACTTGGAAATTTAATGTAAATAAGACCAGCATAACTATATTGGATGGTATTTTTTACCTAAAAAATCCAAGGAAAACAATGAAATATACTCTAATATTGTTACCTTGCTTAAGAATGTAGTATGATTCAGTGGAGTCTTTAAAATACCCTGTAGAAACTTTAAATGTAGAGTGTCTTCTGTGTTTTTTTTTTTTTTTTTTTTTAAGGTAAAATAAAAACATCTGTAAAGAAGTGAGAGTAAAGGAAAGCCTAGGATTTGGGGGTAAAACTCCTGGAAATGTATTTCAGAGAAAGTCTCTTCCATTGCTCAGCATCTTGTTCATTTTTATTACTCATTTTACATAACTCTAATTTTACCTAACTGTATTCTTGCTCTTTATGAGGTTAGCAGACTTTGAAAATTACTTGTATATATGTTTCTTACTCTCTTTTTTGGTAACACTCAGTCCTGATATATTAATTTTGAATTATCATATTGCTACTTCATTGGAATAGATATCCTTTACCTTTCAAGCTGGAGTATGGTGGAAGTCTAATTATGGAAAAGTATGGATCAAAATTATAACTTGTATATATTTCAAGGTAAATTAGAAAAAATTGTTTTCAAAACATATTGAATATATTAGCAATTTGTGTATATGTGCAATTGCTGCAGAAAAGAAATATAAAAAGGTGTGAGGAGGAAAACACATATTAATAGAAACATTTGGACATGAGTGTCAAGCAGGTTAATTTTGAATATTGTAAGTATATATTAGAAAGTAATTAGAATTCTGAGATACATAAGGAGGGTAAAATACAATTTGCTTCCCTGGGAAAAGCATTTTTCTCCACCTTAAAAGAATAATTATCAGTGTGCTATAGAATTGTATTTGAGAGCAAATTGAAGTAAATAATTTTCTAGATATGTATGTGTAAATACTTAATACACCATTGAAATGACAACTTTACTGTCTGTTTTGTTTTTCTTTAATCATTGGTAATTTTTTAACCTCTTAGATGTTATCTGAAATAGAAAAAGAAGAATTTCTAAGAAGTAATGCTCATTGTGGCAGTCCTGATTTGGATCTGGAGTCTGAGCTTTGTGATTTGGCGGTGGATGAACATGTTTTGCCAGGTGGACTAACTTGCTTGATGAGACTTTTGATCATTTTAATGTGATTCACTTTAATTATCTAAAAACCTTAAACAGCTTTATTTTGCAATTTAGAAGAAAATAGTCATGGTATTTGAAAAATACTGTACACTTACTATGGTTATTTAATTACATGTTTCATAGTTTTTTTTAATGACTTCTAAATCAACTTCATTGTGGCTCAGCTGGTAAACAATCCATCTGCAATGCGGGAGACCTGGGTTCGATCCCTGGGGTTGGGAAGATTCCCTGGAAAAGGGAAAGGCTACCCACTCCAGTATCCTGGCCTAGAGAATTCCATGGACTGTATAGTCCATGGGGTCACAAAGAGTCGGACACGACTGAGCAACTTTCACTTTCAGTTTAACTTTATGTAAGTATATTTGACGGAGAAGGCAATGGCACCCCACTCCAGCCCTCTTGCCTGGAAAATCCCATGGACGAAGGAGCCTGGTAGGCTACAGTCCATGGGGTCGCTAAGAGTCGGACACGACTGAGCGACTTCACTTTCACTTTTCCCTTTCATGCACTGGAGAAGGAACTGGCAACCTACTCCAGTATTCTTGCCTGGAGAATTCCGGGGATGGCGGAGCCTGGTGGGCTGCCGTCTATGGGGTCGCACAGAGTCCGACACGACTGAAGCGACTTAGCAGCAGCAGAAGCAAGTATATTTGAAAATTTTCCACATATAGAGCTGACTGCAATAGATATACCCAGACCTGCATTTTTTAAGTGTCTCTTAACTATGTTCCATATTAATCTCTTAACTACACACATGAATGTGTGCATGTGCACACACACACAGATACACACACATAGTTTTCTGGAATAGTTTGACAAGTTATATGATTTCTTTATTGACTGCAGGGGAGTTTACATGTATTTTGCACATTAGCACATTGTCGCTTTTACTTTGGTAATATATTGACATTATTTCTTTATTTTGAAATTACTTTTAAATTTTATATTGGATCAGCTTTGACTGGTTTGAGTTAAATTTTTTTCTCTTCATGAATACAGATGATGCTGATATAAATTTTGGATACTATGAAGTGGAAGAAAGATGTCGGCAGTCCTTTGAGGCTTGGCAAGACAAACAGAAAGAACTAGAAGACCAAGAGAAAGAAACTCTCAAAGTTCAGAGGGATAGAGAAGAAAAGCAGTTTCAAGAAGAAGAAGAAAAAAGACATTGTTGGATGAAACAGTTTGAGGTTGAAAAGAAGAAATTAGAGAATATTCACAAGGTAAGTTTTCTTATTTTTATTTTTTGTTTTTCATGCATTTTTTTGAATCAGTAACTCCTTCTGAACAGTACTGATGTTTTGGATTATGGTGTGGCTGGAGCTCCATTCTATGGGTTTTAATTAGTCCTAATAATCAAACCAGTTCACTGGGGATTAACAATATTAATATGGACCCCTTGCTTATTTTCTGTGAAATTTGTTGTAATTTCAGGTACTGCTTTGGAGTTTTAGATCCCCCAGAGTCCATAAAGTTTCAAAGACTGTCCTAAAAATGCTGACATTTACAACACAAATTGTTGCTTTTCTATGCCCTTCTAATCATAGAAAAAGGCAACAAAATTTTCTTGATCACAAAATGGGCTTACTGTGTAGTCTGATATCTAGCAATTATGTAAAACATATTTGGTTAAAGGAGTTCAGGCATGTAGGTAATAGTTGTGCTACATTCCTATAAATGACCTAATTTCTGGGACTAGAACATTTTTGGTATAAGGGAGTTTTGTGTTGTTTGCATTTCTGTTTTCTCCCAGCTGCTCCTCAGGTGGTCCACATCCCCAGGCCATGGTAGTGGCATCTTGATAAATGTGGATTTCTGGGACTCACTTGTGGACCATCAGGATCGTTTGACTATATGGATAACAGGCAGGACTTACATCTGTTTTGCATTACTAGTTAACTTATGTATTACTCCCAACTTACTAGTTTTGAGTCTTCCATATACAGAATATTAGCATGTAGTCACATAGGCAGTTCAGGGTATCCTAGCCTCCCATGTTGAGTACATTGCATTTCTGAATTATATAGAAAATAAATACATTAAAAAATGATAATATTGCAGAACCAGCTTCTCCATGGCTTTTACTAATAGTAAGCTACAAATCTTTAGCTTCCTTTTAGTTCATATTTTCCTTTCCACAGACTAGACTAGTTATTTTCAAAAGTCAGAAGCTTTTTTTCCCATTCCAGAATAGAAGTTAATACAATGTAGATTATTGGAGTAGTGTTTCCTGGCTTGTGGTAAAATGTATCACTGCTATTGATTGTTAGTGATATTTTCTAAAAAACAGCTGATTTTTAAATTCTGTTTTCATTGCAATTTTTATTTTGTTTGGTAACAAAAATTTACTGACTACTTCAAGGGCAAAACTTTCAGCTATATGCTTGATGTTACAAAAGAAATTTAACACCATGGCCTTACCCTTAAACAATTATAACTTAGTTTTTGAAAGCAATTTATACTTTATCATAAATTTATGATTTAAAAGTATATATGACATTAGTAGATTTAATGAGTTTCTAAATGTGAGCTTTGTTTTACCTTGGAGCTTCAAAGTTTTCCACTGGGACCATGCCATAATTTTATAATGATGGCTTCTAAATAGGTAATTTACATATTCAGTAATTCTCACCTGTGTCTTTGTTAGCTTCTTTTTCCATTTTCTGAAACTGCTATTATAAATTTCTTTCGTTAAGAGTTCTACCCAACTCCTTCTTCCTTGTTATTAGTAAACGATCACATTTTTGCATCAATTACGAACTTGTTTTTCTTTCTAATCCCACATCTAGTTAGCATTAATCTTTGTGGTCGCCTTTTTAACTTTATTTTTTGCCTTTGTTCTTATCTCAGTAAGACAGGCTTCTTCTAGCAAAAGCCAGCTTTTCTTTCTTTGCTCTATATTCTATCATTCTTCCAGTTTACTCTTACTTTTTCCTATATGTTAAAATACTCCTACAGCTTCCTCCTTTCTTATTGCTTATACTCATGTTCAATTTTCTCCTGTCCTAGAAACAAAACAAAACAGAAAACTCATGAGATCACTGTGGTTTAAATATCTTTCTTTAGCTGTTCTTTAGCTTTACTTATCATAGACAGGCTTCTTAAGGAGTAGTTATTTGTGCTCAATCCATTTCCTCATCTTTCATTCAGACCTAAACCTTCTAGGTGCCTTCCACCTCCATCCCAGTGAATTAAACTACTTTTGACAAAAAGACAAAACAAAATGTTGACTTCTAAACTGAGTTTGACAAAAATACAATGACTTCTAGAACCATACTCACAGGTCCTAGTGAAGTCACTCAGTCGTGTCCAGCTCTTTGCAACCACATGAACTGTAGCCTGTCAGGGCTCCCCCATCCATGGGATTTTCCAGGCAAGAGTACTGGAGTGGGTTGCCATTTCCTTCTCCAAAGGATCTTCCCAACCCAGGGATTGAATCCAGGTCTCCCGCATTGCAGGCAGATGCTCTACCATCTGAGCCACCAATCAGTATTTATTTTTGCCTCTTTTCCTTTTTATGCCAGTAAAAATCTGTTGACCATTTCATTTTCCCTTTACTTCTGTGGGACCATACTACCCTGATTGTCTTCTTACATGTTTAGCCATTTTTCCTTGGTATCTGTTTTTAGGTTAATTTTTTTCTCCTTCTCCCTGAATGTGTCCTACCCCGGATTCCATCTTTTGTTCTTTCTTTTCTTATTCCATGTATTTTCTCTCTTAATAATCTCAAACACAGCACTGGCTGTTCAGAACCAAATCTACAGTTATAAAATAAAGTGAACCACATTGCTATTCCATACTCAGAACTTAATGGATCTAAAACTGAATGCATTGTCTTTCTGAGTCGTGCTCCTCCTCTGGTTTTCATTAGTCATTATTTTGATGAGCTATGCTCTCATCATAGACTAAGCTAAAAAGTTGAGTACCATTTTTGACTCTCCTCTCTCTTTTATGATCCTATCCTTCTAATAGTTACATTATGCACTGTCTCATCCATATGTCTACTGCTGCCCCATAGTTCAGGATGTCCTAATGTCTAGCTTGGAATATTTACTATACTCTCTAATTGACCTTCCTACTTTTGGTCTTGTATTCTGGAAACTCATGCACAGTAGTGCAGTCAGAAGGGTAATTATTTTCCAAAAAATGTTATTTCCATGCTTAAATGCCATCAAAATTTCCCACAGCTCATATGAGATAATTTCCAAAGAACTTTTCCTACTTCCTTTGATTCGGTCAGTTGGCAGTTGGTGCCAGTTTCGTATTTGCATTGTGTTTGCATCTCTTCTGACTCCTGTGACCTCATCTGTAGAAGGCCCTCATTGATTCTCTCATGGACTTCTCTAATACCTACTTCACTGATCTCCTTACTGTTTGCTTGCCTTACTTTCTTATTAAATGTGGTAGTTTAGTTGCTAAGTCATGTCCAACTCTTGCGACCCCGTAGACTGTAGCCTGCCAGGCTCCTCTGTCTATGGGATTATCCAGGCAAGAATACTGGAGTGGGTTGCCATTTCCTTCTCCAGGGGATCTTCCCATCCAGGGATCGAACCCGGGTCTCCTGCATTGCAGGCATATTCTTTACTGACTGCTATCAAATGTAACCTTATAATTTTCCTAAAACTGAGTTGTAATCATTTTTCTAATTCAAAAACTTTTTAATAAATGCCTCAAATGTTTATTTAATCTCTTAAAAGCCAAGTCATTTCAAAAACAATCTTTTGTATGAACCTTTCATAATCCTCTAATTATTACACCTCTTCCTACCGTAATCCTTATAGTTCTTATCTTGTGATTAACTTATTATGCTAAATTTGGGATAATGTGTGAACATATGACAGCATTTTAGAATTACTAAAGGTAAAGTTTTTGAGGAAGGGGATTATATTTTACTGATCTTTGTTTATTTTTCAGAGTCTTAACAAAATAGACGCTAATAATGAGTTAATGAAAGAAAACAATTACCCTCTGAGATGATTTATTATGTGAATTAAATGAAATAGTGTGGAGAGAAAAAAAACAACCTGTAATGCAAAACCCATCTTAACATACATTATCATTTGTAATTTTTGCATTATCCAGGAGTATTTCTAGCTAGTGCATTTTATTATGTGAATAAATATACTCAAATTAATAAAACAGCTTTCCAAGATTACAGATATCTTCATGTGTTAATGGGAAACCGAGGTATCATTTTATGGTATTTTAAGTTGGGATTACAGTTGTTATTCCAGTACTAATAACTGGGGGCCTTTGGGTGAGTTATTATCTTTAACCATTGTTTACTAATATATGTTGTAAGAGTCATACAGAATAAACATAATATTTTTGATATTTGAATATCGTATTTCAATATTATCATATGTTCAGCAAGAACAGGACAAGATGAATGATGAACTTCATAAAGAGGAGAAAATGTGGAAGGAGAGATTTAAACAGCATGCGGTATGTATGCGCTGTTTGTAAGCAGCACAATAGTCATTCTCCATTTGAAATAAATGACTATGCTCAGAATGAATATTTTAAAATAATATTCCTAGTTGGTATAGGATTTAATTTACTCAAGTTTTAAAAATACTTAGTCACTAGAAACTCTCCTTGAAATGAAATATCCTGACAAGGAAGGTAAACTGGTTCAATTAGTGAACATGTCTATGTAAAACTGTAAATGTGAAATTTCTTCTAAGGTTTGAGGAAATGTACTATTATGTTTGAGGAAACATTGTGTGTGAGGAAACATACTATTATTTCATTATGATTGAGGATTGTTATGAAAGGTTACTGCATTTCTTTAGTGCAACTAATTGAATGTGTTAAGTATCCCTTTAGGTTGAAGATGACACATTTATTAATTTTTAACTAATTTACACTGCAGTTTTTATATAAGATTATTTTAGGTAATTACAAGTAAAAAGTAATAAAATTTCCCATAATTCTGTAATGTAGTTAAAAATACCACCTTTCTTTGTATTTTTCCAAGTCTTTTTATACTTTATATAAACACATTCCTGAAAAAGTAGGCATATCCTATCCATCTCTAAATAAAAAAGTTGATTAGGCATGGGAAGACACAGATTCAATATGAATGACAAGAAAAAGACAATAGTGACTCACAGGTAATCCAAATGTTGGTGTTAGGAGAGCTATTAAATTCCCATAATTATTATACAGTAGTAAAATAAACAGGAGATATGAAAAGAAAATTAGAATCTTTAATGTAATACCAAGTGTATATTCTTCCCCTGGAGGAGGGCTTGGCAGCTCTCTCCAGTATTGTTTTCTGGAGAATTCCATGGACCAAGGAGCCTGGCGGGCTACAGTCTGTAGGGTCACAAAGAGTTGGACACAACGGAAGCAGCTTAGCACAACACAGCAGCACAAAGTATATATCCTAGAGTTGAATGCTGCTGCTGCTAAGTCGTGTCAGTCGTGTCCGACCCTGTGCGACCCCATAGACAGCAGCCCACCAGGCTCCCCCGTCCCTGGGATTCCCCAGGCAAGAACACTGGAGTAGGTTGCGATTTCCTTTTCCAATGCATGAAAGGGAAAAGTGAAAGTCAAGTTGCTCAGTCATGTCCGACTCTTAGCGACCCCATGGACTGTAGCCTACCAGGCTCCTCCATCCATGGGATTTTCCAGGCAAGAGTACTGGAGTGGGGTGCCATTGCCTTCTCCACTAGAGTTGAATAGTTCAATGTAAAAAAGTAAAATTTCAGTGGATAAATTTAACATTAGATTTGACAAAACAGATGAGAACATTATTGAAGCTAACAGGAAGTCAATAGAAAATGCCCAAATGTAAGCACAGGGTGGACAAAAATGGGAAAAAAAGAAAAGAGAACAAGAAATATGTGATACATAATGAAAATATTAAAAATGTGTATAACAGTAATTTGGAAGGAAAGGAGAGGATGGGGTAGAACCTATGGGTGAAGAGATGATAGTTGTAATGGTTTCAAATTGTTTTAGAAAATTCAACTTGAATATCTAAAGATGAGTAAAGATGCCCAAGTTGAATCAATACAAAAAGACTCACACCTAAGAATTGAATAGTATAACTGTTAAAATTCGAGAGGAGTGAAAACCTTAAAATCAGCCAAGGAAAAAGTTCATTACCTAAAAAGGAGCAAGAGTAAACTGACAGCTGACGTTCATCCTTACACGAAATGACGGAAAGAAGACAACAGAATAAAAAATGTATGTGCTAAGTGTGAAGGGTTTCTTTGATCATTGTTGTTGTTCAGTCAGGCGCTCAGTCATGTCCAACTCTTTGCGACCCCATGGACTGCAGCACGCAAGGCTTCCCTGTCCTTTACTATCTCTCTGAGTTTGCTCAAACTCATGTCCATTGAGTCGGTGATGCCATCCAACCATCTCATCCTCTGTCGTCCCCTTCTCCTCCTGCTCTCAAATCTTTCCCAGCATCAGGGTCTTTTCTAACGAGTAGGCTCTTCATATCAGGT
Source organism: Giraffa tippelskirchi (assembly GCF_054371585.1). Taxonomy (NCBI): domain Eukaryota; kingdom Metazoa; phylum Chordata; class Mammalia; order Artiodactyla; family Giraffidae; genus Giraffa; species Giraffa tippelskirchi. The sequence goes on from NC_137278.1 coordinate 117,095,030, forward strand.
GGCCAAAGTATTGGAGCTTCAGCCTCAGCATCAGTCCTTCCAATGAATATTCAGGACTGATCTCCTTTTAGGATTGACTGGTTGGATCTCCTTGCTCTCTTTGATAATTAGTGTTCTTTGAATCCTCAGTCTTCCTCTGCTTTTTGGACTTAGTTTTCTTTTCTTGGAGTATACAGTTAAACACTTGTCAAAAGTATACTTTTGGACAGGAAATTTTCTCAATGTTTGCACAATTGAAAATTTTTTATTTTGCTTTTAAAATTGAATGATTAGTTTTCTTGGATGCAGAATGGAGGTTTATTACAATTTAGTTTTAGCGATTTAAAGATATAACTCCATTGCATGTTTATTTTTGCACATGCCATCTCTGGGCTTCCCTGGTGGCTCAGTCAATAAAGAATCCACCTGCAACGTGGGAGACCTGGGTTCAATCCTGGGTTGGGCAGATCCCCTGGAGGAGGTCTTGGTAACCCACTCCAGTATTCTTGCCTGGAGAATCCCCACGCACAGAGGAACTTGGCAGGCTACAGTCCATGGCATCTCAAAAGAGTCAGACATGACTGAGTGGCTAAGCACACACAAAGCACATGCCATCTTTGATTGCAAATCTTATGCTCATTTTTTAAGTTCTTTTGAAGCTTTAAGATTTTTCACTTTTTGCATTCGTCCACACATATCTGCTGGTGTTCTACTGTGTGCCAGGTAGGTACCTCTCTGTGAGTACTCAGGATACAGCATTGAATAAAACAGAAATAATCCTTGCCTTCATAGAGCTTATATTCCTTAGTGTTCTGAAATATTGTTAGTGTTTACTATATGAGCCATCATTGTGTGTGTGTGTGTGTGTGTGTGTGTGTGTGTGTGTGTATGTGAGTGTGTGTCTGTGAAACTGACTCATCTTAAGGCCTTTGTTTTTGGTTTAGAAAACATTTTTCTATGATTCTCTTCTCTTCAGTTTTTCTCAGTTTTTTATTTTGGAACTCCTGTTAGTCATATGTTGAAGTTTCTGTGTTGATCGCCTTTACACCTGAACTTTGTATATTTCATCACTTTGTGTTTTGTATACTGTTTTGGGAAACACCTAATTTTGAAGTTTTGTTTAGGCATTTAGCTGTTCAACTGTTTTACATTGATTTTTTTGTTTGTTTGAGTGAGTCATATATTTTTATTTGGGCACTTGCATTTCATTTTTATATGAGATTCTTACTGAAACATTTTTTCTTAAAAATATCTTTAACTTTTACTTAAATAGTTTCCTCAGGAATTGGACCTTCCTTTTGCTTATTGAAGCATTTTTGTCACTTCACATCATTTGTGTTAGTTTTTCTAAATATTTGCCCAATTTTGTTGATCTGTTTACTTTTATTTTAGGACTTCAGAGACAATGATATTTTCTCACCCAGCTCTGGATTACCTCACTTAGTGCTTTATGGGCTTATCAGCTCTCCTACTAGGCAGGATAGGATATGTAACTAGGCTTAATGTGTATCTACTACCTCACCTTCCTTATACTATAACTTACAAAATCATTCCCTGTTTCTGCAGTCCCTATGCTGCTACCTCTAGAGATCTCTGTTATCAGAACACCCATCTCATAAAGTTTGAAGTCCTTTTCTCCTACACAAATTTTAGCTTTTGGCTTTTCTTGCATTTTCTGTGTCATTCTGACTGCATATGCTTTCTATCATCAAAGAATTCCTCAATTCCCCAATTTCAAGTACAGTCATAATATTAGAGTATCAGATTACTAAATTGATAGAAGCTCCTAAATATCCTTAAAAAAAAAAAATCAATATGCCCTTTTAAATAAATTACTTTAGTTCCTCTAGGTAAATTTTATATTGACTTTATTATGATTTCAGTTTCAATATCTGTTTTAATCTGTATTTTATATGATACTTTAGTAATATTTCACATTTAGCTTATGCTGACTACTATATATCTTACTTTATTTTAGGAATTTATTAGAAACTTACATTTACAAATGGAAGAAGAAAGAACAAAATTTAAAGACCTACAGGAAAAAGAAAAAATGCGTTTGTTAAAACTGCAGCATAATGCAGCTGTAAAAATTCAAGCTAAATATAAAGCATTTGTGGCCTACCAAAAATATGGCCCAATCATAAAGGAACAAATAGAAAGTAAGAAAAAGAAAGCACAAGAGTGGAAGGAAAAGGAAGCAAAAATACGACAGATAGAAGAAGAAAAACAGAAAAGATTAGAGGAGGAACAAAGAATAGAAGAAGAGATAGAAAAGCAGATACAAGAGGGAAGGAAAAGGCGAGAAAAAGAATATATGGGAAAAAAGAACATCCTGAGACAAGAAAGGGAGCAACTACTAAAGATGGAAACATTGATATTGAGAGAAGCTGCAAGAAAACAGCTAATAATAAGTAGAGCATTAAAGAAGGGAGAATATAATGCCAAACACTTAACTATTGAGGATACATCAAAGAATAAGGATGATGGAGCCAAAAGGTTAGGGGATGGAAAGTTAAAAATATGGGAAGATGCTCCCCCTTGGTTAGCTGAAGAGTCAGATAAGAGAAAAAATGTAGATAGACAGCTTGTATTGAAAGAATCAGTACAAGTGCAATTAAAAGAATCTATGTCAAGCCAAGCAATTTGGGCAGTGTTTAAAGTGGAAGAAAAAAATGAAAACCTAGGAGTACAATGTTCAGAAGAATTGGTCAACCAAACAAGGAATTATGAAAGCACAGATCAAAAAAATCAATTGGAAAACCTGCATCTAAAAGAAAATGTCAAAGAACAGTTTCAACTGCAAGAATTACAGTCTCCAGTACAAAAAGAGGAAGTTTTGAAACCTTCCATAAATGAGACTATGAGACAAGAAACCCAAATAATATTAGGAAATGATCGAGAAATTGATGAAGTAAAAGACAATGAATCACAGAAAATAATTGATGATAACCAACAGAATAAGATGCAAAAAGTAGAAAAAGAAATATCAGGACAGTTTGGAACATTATATGAAGAAAATAATATAAAGGAAATTTCAGTGACTTCAATGAAACAAAAACCACTTCCACTGAAATTAGAAAATTCTGAAGATATAGGGGAAAATATATTACTACAAGAAGAAGAAATTGATTTAAAATCTAAAGAAGCAGAGGAGAACCCAAAAGGCAGTGTTCTGAATAGTGACTTGGTTTTTGACACTAATGATGCTGTGATAAATGTAGAAGGCAAAATAACCAAACAAAATTATACTGTAGATGCTCCTTGTGAAGATTTGGGTGGCTGCAGTGCAAAAAACTATTTGGTTTTTAAAGAAGTAAACTCTCTTAAGTTTCAGATTCAAGAAATTCCAGAAGAATGTCATGAAAATACAGCTGAATGTGAAAATACAGTGGCCTGCTCTATGCCAGAGCCAACACTTCTATCTTCTATTGAAGAAAAGAGGCTAGCCTGGATAACATCATGTAAACCCTGGTTTGAAATTTTTAAGCAAAATCAACAGAAGAAAATTGTTAGAAGAAGGAGACTTATAAAATGCCCAGTCAACACGATGCCCCCTTTGAATACGCTAGAAATTCTTCGATGTGGTCCTTGGGATACTTTACAGCAGGTATTTTATAATACTTATTACATACTGAATTTTAATTGCTTCTCTAAAATGTAACTTCAAAAATCTTTATATAAGGCAGATTTTAGTTTTAATCGAAGTATAGTTGATGTACAAAAGGTTACAGGTGTACAATATAGTAACTCATAATTTTTAAAGGTTATACTCCATTTATGGTTTTTATAATATATTGGCTATATTCCCTGTATTGTACAACATATCCTTGTAGCTTACTTACTTACTTACTCCCCCCTTCCCTCTCCCCACTCGTAACCACTAATTTGTTCTTTGTTTCTCGGAGTCTGCTTTTTTTTTGTATCCAAGAATTTTATCAATCAATGAAGTTACTAATGAAATACTTATCCTATTTGAGAGGAGTTGTACTTAAAAGATCTCCTCAATTAAAATTATTCAGTGCATCTGCTTCAGTGAGGCACTATGAAGAGCTTTGATTTATATCTTGAAACCTATTTTCCAGGGGCCTATAGCCATTATTAGGCTTCTAAGAATGGAGTCATCTGGGAAAGCAGAGTTGAATTAGAGTAGAAAAATTGTAGCTTGAAACTCAGCTTGGAGCTAGCCTGCTTTAGTCCTGGGCCACAGCACCACCTAGTGGCTCCTTTGGTAATTTAGGCACGTGCTATATAAACATGGTACATATATGTGTGAAATTTAAAGTAGCTGTCACCAAATGCTACTAATTTTCTATGCTTATGAAAACATAGTTTCAATTAAAAAATAAGACAGAAACTAACATATGTGTAGAAAAACAGGAAAGAATATTAAATGCTAGAAGGGATTTAAGATTAAAGATTTAAGATTAAAATACACATGTTTAGGCGTTAAGCTCAAAACATATTCATAAAGTTTATTTGATTTCTTGATATAGGCAAGATACCTAGAAAAGAAAACATTAATGTTAATATGTATACATTGTTTTATTCATTCACTCAGCAAATATTCATATATCCCATATGATCAGTCCATATTTATTGTTAGATTAAAGGGACAGAAACAAACCCGTCTTTGTGCTTATGATTCTGACTTTGGTAGGCAAAAAGGCATTAAACAAATAAACACATGACTGCGGATTTTTATTTTTAATGCATCAAATGAGATCAGGGCTCTCATTTTCTTTCTACCATTTACTGGCTGTGTCACCTTGCTCTTTCTGAGCCTCAGTTTTGTCTTCTATAAACTGGGAAGAGAAATACCTACTTTATAGGATTGTTGAGTTTTTAAATACTGTATGTGAAGAATTTGGTCTTGGGCTTGTAATGTATATAATAGTCATTGTCAAATGTGTGTCTCAAACATCTGAAGAGAAAGGCAGTGGACTTATGATTAGCCTATTTCATCAAATAAGTTAGAACGTTGAAAATGCTGAATCATCTACTATATGGAATAGTATTCCAGAAGGATATGACTGAAGAGCAATGATTATTGACAGCTAACATTTTTTTTTCCCCTAGCAGAATGCTTTAACTAATTCATTTTTCTTTTGAGTATTTTGCTACTAATGGTAATTCGCCTTAAATAACAACCACAATAAAGGGTATAGCTTAAGGATTTTTTTCTATGGCCTTACAATACAGCATGGATGATGATAACATTTTAGGAGCTGATTAACTTTTAGGTCAGAATGTCTCACTTCATTAAAGGAAGACTGTAATTAAGTGGTGTTGTGATGATGCATGACTTAGTCGAAGTTATATTCTCATTCATTTAAGCCACTAATCATACCTCAGATTCAGTCTCTTTGCAGCTGATTTTTTAAACAATATTATTTCTCCAGGTTGAATAGATTCAAGATTGTGGCACAATCACAAATTTGTTAACACAAAGCATAACAGTCATTGCTTCTGTTACTTTGGTAATTATAGTTTACCATAGATGAGTGATACTGCTTGGGTTGAATTTCTCAAGTGTAATTGAGAGTGAACTCTATAAAAAAATACATGACTTCTGGGTCATTTTGTTTATAAAAACTGTCAAGGATTTGGGGGAAATATAGATTATTAAATGGAAAACTAATTTGTGATATTTTATCAAGATGTAATGAATGAGTCTGGGGTTCTATGAGTCAGTTCATCTTTAAGTCATGAGAGACCGAAAATATTAGTTTTCCAAATATTTTTATATTACCCTTTGGTAATATAGGAACGCAACTATGAATGTTATAAATATTTTAGTTTTGCCACAGGGCTAAGATAATGTATGTGTTCAGTTATTTGAGAAGCATTTAGTGACCATTCACTATGCCCCAGTTGCTTTTTTATCAGGCTGATCATACACTGATGAACACCTATGAGTATTAATTCTATATTGATCTTAATTTTTAGAGCATAAAGAAGTTTTATTTGTGTGTTTATTTTCATGCATGTATCAAAATGATTGGACTTCCCATGTGGCTCAGTGGTAAAGAATCTGCCTGCCAATGGAAGAGACGTGGTTTCAATCCCTCGGTCAGGAAGATCACTGGGAGGAGGAAATGGCAACCCACTTCAGTTTTCTTGCCTGGGAAATCCCATGGACAGAGGAGCATGGGGGGCTACAGTCCCACGGGGGTCACAAAAGAGTCGGATATGACTTAGCAACTAAATAACAGCAATCAAAATGATTAGTGTAAAAGTTTACTTGACCTCATATGTTTGGGAAAATCTAGAGTGCAACAGAAAATAAATTGCTGTATCATAAGGAAATTTTTAAAATTTAACTTAACTTGTTTTTGGCACTGGGTCTGTTGCTGCGCACAGGCTTTTCTCTGGTTGTGGCAAGAAGGGGCTGTTCTCTAGTTGTGATGCACAGGCCTCTTGTTGCGGCCGCTTCTCTTGTTTTGGAGCTTGGTCTCCAGGTGCACGTGCTTAAGTAGTTGTGGTGTGTGGGCTCAGTAGTTGCCACTTATGGGGCTTAGTTGCCCCATGGCATGTGGGATCTTCCTGGACCAGGGATTGAACCAGTATCCCCTACATTGCAGGGTGGATTCTGAACCACTGGATCACCAGGGAAGTCCCAGAAAATTTTTAAATGTTCAGTACAAGGGAGGAGGAAATACCAAGAAATACTTCATATTCAAAATAGACACCATCAACAAGTATACTGCAGCAGCTGTCACTCCTATACTGCAATTAGAGAGGTTGCTACATTATAACTAGAACTTAATTGTGTTTATATGCTTGTAAAGTAATGTTCAAAATCCTTCAAGCTAGGCTTCAACAGTACAGTGAACCAAGAACTTCCAGATGTTCAAGCTATGTTTAGAAAAGGCAGAGGGACCAGAGATCAAATTGCCTAAATCCGTTGGATCATAGAAAAAGCAAGAGAACACCAGGAAAACATCTACTTCTGCTTCATTGACTATGCTAAAGCCTTTGACTGTGTGGACCAAAACAAACTGTGAAAAATTCTTCAAGAGATGGGAATACCAGGCCCCTTTTCCTGCCTCCTGAGAAACCTGTATGCAGGTCAAGAAGCATCAATTAGAACTGGACATGGAGCAACAGACTGGTTTAAAATTGGGAGACGAATATGTCAAGGCTGTATATTTCACCATGCTTATTTAACTTCTATGCAGAGTATATCATGTGAAATGCCGAGCTGGTTGAAGCACAAGCTGGAATCAAGATTGCTGGGAGAAATATCAGTCACCTCAGATATGCAGATGCTGCTGCTGCTGCTGCTGCTGCTGCTAAGTTGCTTCAGTCGTGTCCAACTCTGTGTGACCCCATAGATGGCAGCCCACCAGGCTCCCTTCCCTGGGATTCTCCAGGCAAGAATACTGGAGTGGGTTGCCATTTCCTTCTCCAATGCGTGAAAGTGAAAAGTGAAAGTGAATTCTCGCAGTTGTGTCCAACTCCTAGTGACCCCATGGACTGCAGCCTACCAGGCTCCTCCGTCCATGGGATTTTCCAGGCAAGAGTACTGGAGTGGGGTGCCATTGCCTTCTCCGGATATGCAGTTGACACCACCCTTATGGCAGAAAGCTAAGAGGAACTAAAGAACCTCTTGATGAAGGTGGAAGAGGAGAGTGAAAAAGCTGGCTTAAAACTCAACATTCAAAAAGCTAAGATAATGCCATCCAGTCCCATCACTTCATGGCAAATACATGGGGAAACATTGGAAACAGTGACAGACTTTATTTTCTTGGGCTCCAAAATCACTGTTGATGGTGACTGCAGCTGTGAAATTAAAAGACTCTTGCTCCTTGGAAGAAAAGCTATGACAAATCTAGACAGTGTATTAAAAAGCAGACTCATCACTCTGCTGACAAAGGTCCATCTAGTCAAAGCTATGGTTTTTCCAGTAGTCATATATGGATGTGGGAGTTGGACCATAAAGAAAGCTGAGCACTGAAGAATTGATGCTTTTGAGCTGTAGTGTTGGAGAAGACTCTTGAATGGCAAGATCAAACCAGTCAATCCTAAAGGAAATCAGTCCTGATCATTGGAAGAACTGATGCTGAAGCTGAAACTCCAATACTTTGGCCACCTGATGTGAAGAACTGACTCATTGGAAAAGACCTTGATGCTGGGAAAGGTTGAAGGCAGGCGGAGAAGGGGTGACAGAGGATGAGATGGTTCGATGGCATCACTGACTCAATGGACATGAGTTTGGGTAAACCCTGGGAGATATTGAAGGACAAGGAAGCCTGGAGTGCTGCAGTCCACGGGGTCACAAAGAGTTGGACACAACCGAGCAATTGAACAACAACAACGACAAGGCAGTATATTATTAAATTGGGCAGGAGAATATAAATTATAGAGTAGCACTTGTTACTATAAAGCTGCAGCTGTAGGGTTTTCAGTTTTTAATGTTTGATTCTAGTGTGTTTAGTTTTTTAGTCTAGAATCAATTTTCTAGTTACAGAATTTGTAGTATCTCCTTTGGACAAATTATATGGGCATTACACAGCAGTTATCCTGACACATGTAGGTAAATATGTTTCTTTCTGAAAAGTTATAAAAAAGAAATTTGTTTCAAAAGTTGTTTTAGATTATTAGTAATTGAGAAATTCCTAAAATCATTTTTAAACTAGAAAATTCATTCACCAAATGTTTAAAAAATACCAGCTATTGCTTTTGCTACTTAAAGCAAGGGGTAGACTAATCCCTTCCTTCTGTTTCCATGAATGTATGATCTTCCCATTCACTTACACAAATATGTAAATGTAAAACTTTATTGCACAGGAAATATTCCACATGAAGAGGAGTTGCACACTTAAGATTTTATGCTTTCCCCAGCTTTTTTTGAAGTAATAATGCTTTCAATTTCAGTAAAGCATTTTTAAAATTTTCTTTTGCATGTGTTATACCCTAGTATATATGCTAGTATACACTATAAAGCTAATAATTTTAAATTGTTATTCAGTACATAGGAAATCTGGCCTTAGGACTTCCAATGTGGCAATATGAAAGTATTCTTACTACAAAGCAATTTAGTTTATATAGTTATTTCAGTGCATAGACTCAAGTATAGTGAAGAAGCAACATATCGTTACATTATTACTGTGCCAAGCTTACTTAGGTGAGAGATCCTGAGTTTAATACATGGAGTGCTTTTCAGTAATCTCAAAATATTTATATCTGATATATTCTTATAGAACTATAAGTGTAGTGTCCTTAATATACCTACCATAAAGTTCAATACATTCTTTGATGTTGAATTTTCTTTAGTTGAAAAGACTTAAAAAGAGGAAAATTCCTTAGGAAAAAAGCTTTATGAAGTGGTGAGTGCATGGTAATATCTCAATAATAGGAAATGTTATATATGTATGATAAGTATTCATGATTTGTTATACTGCAGAGTCTATATGATCTGGATATATTACATTATTCAATAGTAAAGGATGATTCATACTTTTATAAGACAGAAGCATAATAGAATGTTTTTATTGCATGGTTCGGTTATTTTTGCATGTTTCTACTTATTACAAGTTCTATAATATCTCTTCTCAGTTAAACTTGCTTCATTTTTAGAAGAGAGCTGAGCTATTCTAGTTGAAGCATGGCAGGTTGGTTATAAAATCTGTTCCTGATCTGTTATGGGTTCTGATACTACCTAGGTATCCTGAAGATACTGTCAAACACAGATCTTAAATGTTCATATAGTGCAATCCTAAAAATAATGCCAAGAGACATGAAGAACAGGAAAATGAATTTGGTGAAAAGTCAAGGAGTAAACTAATAAATGATTATATTATTATTGCTTCTATGTGTATTACCTTTGAACTTGAGTTGGCCATGAATGATTACATTATCTTGCCTTTCTATGAGGGGAAAAAATGTGGCAAAATGGCCAGATAGCTTAAATGAAATTGAGTTGTTAATAAAAGTGGGTTTCAATATATAGCATTACTTTTTTTTAGATGAAAAATTTAAAACAACTTTTCAAGGTTAATATAGTTTGTCTTAATTATATTTAGATAATGATATGCTCTCTGATTTATTTTGATTTCTCTAGGTTACAACAATAACATTTCAAGATTTGCCCGGTTGTAGTCTTTCTACACTGGCAGAGTGTCCAAATCTGCAGTTTCTGTCTCTTCAACGCTGTGGATTAACTTCCTTGCACAGTCTGAGTAACTGCAAAAAATTGAAGTACATTGATGCACAGGTGTGTCCTATGTTATCATTATTTATTTTATAATTAAATATAAAACAGATTCAGGTGTACATTTAAGAAATGACAATTTTGAAGGAACATTTAATAAAATAGCCTATAACCCAGGGTCTAGAGAGATAAAGGGCCAAAATTTGTGAGAACCATCCAGGAAAGATGATTAGGTGGTATGACTTGGGAAATTATCTTCATTTGTAGGTGATGAAGTTATTGTTTTGTTACTTTTTGCTGCATAACAAATGACCACATTATTTAGTAAATTTAAAAAAAAAAAGCAGCCATAAATTACTCTACTTCTGTGGGCCATGAATTGAGGCCAGACTTATTCTGGGCATTCCATCTGTTTCATACTGTGTTGCTTGGATGTCTGATGTAATTTCCATCTGGGGCTAGAATGTCCAATTGCATTCTTTTATATGTCTGGTGCCTTGGAAGGTTGAAATTTCCCTCCTTCTCTATGTCTCTCTCTGTCCCCCACCACCACCTTGGGCATCTTTACAGGGTAAGCTTTCCAAAAAGACAGTCTTCAGTATTAGGGCTTATCAAACATCTGCCTGGATCATACTAGCTTATGTTCCATTCACTAAACTTTCAGTTCAACTGGGAGGGGACTGTGTGTATGTGTGAATATTGGGTTGTGAGGTTTATAGGAAACTGCTTACAAAATAATAATCTACTGCAATCTGCTTCCTGCTTCCTAATGAGTCATATCTTTCCCACATGCAAAAGGACTCATGTCCCAAAGACCCCTAAGTCTTTTGAACTTATGACATCATACTTGAACTTGAAGCACAGAATCTTCTCATCTAAATCAGATCCAAGTGGAGATGATCTGCTCAGAGAGTGTTCTTTCAACTCAGAGATCTGTAAAGTTAAAGGAAAAGTAGTCTTCTCTCACTCCCCCACACCCACGTATGGTGGTGAGACAGACAGGACTTAGTTAATTACAAGAGTCCTTACCCTTCAGTATGGGAGAGAACAAGAAGCTCATGGCAGCCCTTGCTCCATAGCTAAGAACATACCGTTAGCTCTTAGTAAGGACTTCGTTCTGCTCAATGGGAATAGTTCTCTATGACTCTTGGTTCTGCCCAATAGTCTTTTAACTCCATTCTCAAGGCATACCTTCTTTTTCATTGCAGCTGAGAATTTTTTTCAATCTGTTTCTTTCTCATAGAAGATTGGGGGCAGGATGCTTGAGTTTCATTTTATTTTTGATTGTTTTCAGTTCAGAATGACAGTGCTTCCACCAATATGATTTTTTTTTTTTGCAAACTTTGTGTTTCCTATGCTTATTAAGTTTTCTCCAGTTAACAAAGACTATACTCATAGACATTTTTGAGAGAGTGTTGGGGGATCTATACCATTAAGATTCTTAAAAGCCTGTTTATCTTTCTGAGGGCTTCCCTTGTGGCTCAGCTGGTAAAGAATCCACCTGCAGCGTGGGAGACCTGGGTTTGATTCCTGGGTTGGGAACGTCCCCTGGAGAAGGGAAAGGCTACCCACTCCAGTATTCTGGCCTGGAGAATTCCATGAACTGTATAGTCCATGGGGTCACAAAGAGTTGGACATGACTGAGCGACTTTCACTTTCAAACTTTGACTTTATCTTTCTGAAGTCTTGAAAAAGAGAATGCTTTCGCATCCCTGACATATGATCTTGATCTTGAGACCAATATTCTGTATTGCAGAGATATGTATATTTAGTAAAAGTATAAAGCTACATATAAGATATATACCTAATTCATGGTATTGACATAGCAAAAGGAACTGAGGAAGGGAAATGGGTAGATTTCAAATTTTTCAGTGTTTGATTTCTCTAAAGTAAATTTGTTAACAACTGTGACCAAATCGTTCACTCTTGTTCAGATAATTTGAAATGTTTTGTTATTGATCCTCTATATTTTCTCTATTTTAAAAGATTATTAATAAGTTTAAATCAGTTAATTATTTATTTGATTGCCTAATATTTTCATTCAGATAGTATAACATTCCACATAGGTATCTTAAAAGTTTGGGACTCAGAGAATCATTTAAATTCAAGTATATCATCTTTCTTCTTTTTTGCAAGCTTTAAGTGTTTCATTAGTAAGCCATTGAAACAAAACTAATTACATTTGTTCTTTGTTTTAGGAAAACCATATTGAGACTATCAACTGTGAAAATTTGGAAAATCTCTGCATTGTTCTTCTTAATAAAAATCAGTTGACTTCTCTTCATGGTTTGGATGGCTGCACTAATATCCAAAGTCTTGAACTTTCACATAATAAAATCACTCGAATTGGTGAGAACAATGGAATTTGAATATATCAACATTTATTTTTCATGATTATATATTGTTTCATTTATTCTTCTTTAAGAATAGGACACAATCTCTAATTTGCTAATTTTACCCAAGCCATGCTTATTTAATCTTTACCCAGAAGGAAACAAAACTATTTTTAATATATGTAAAAGGAATATGCTCCCACCACTGGCAAATGGGTGGTCATTAGTAGCTCCTTAAATTGGTATATTTACTTCCCTGTTCCTTTTCTTATAACTAATAGTGATCTGAACTCTACTGGGGAATATATTGATATATATTATTATATATATAATATACCCTTGTTTGTTGCCATCATATTTTTATAGACCCTATGCTTACTATGGGCTTCCCAGGTGGTGCTAGTGGTAAAGAATCCTCCTTCCAAAGCGGGAGATGCAAGAGATGCAAGTTCGATCCCTGGGTCAAGAAGATCCCCTGGAGGAGGACACCACAACCCACTCCAGTAGTCTTGCCTGGGGGATTCTATGGACAGAGGAGCCTGGTAGGCTACAGTCCATAGGGTCCCACAGAGTTGGGCACCACTGAAGTATCTTAGCACATATATGCTTACTATACTTCTCAGCAACTGTCATTACTGTGTCTTGATATGACATTTCTCTCTTTACCTACATACATCACTTGTACTAACCTTTCCTTCTTTGTGCATGCATGCTGAGTTGCTAAATCATGTCTGACCCTTTGCAACTCCTTGGACTGTAGCCTGCCCGGCTCCTCTTTCCATGGAATTTCCCAGGCAAGAATACTGGAGTGGGTTGTCATTTCCTTCTTCGGGGGATCTTCCCAAGCAAGGGATTGAACTCGCATCTCCTGCAATAGCAGGCAGAGTATTTACACAATGAGCCACGTAGAAGCCCTTCCTTCTTTAGATAAAGGTACTAATACCACATAAAAAGAAAGAATTTATCTGTTTGAATCACCCTCATCATCTTTGTCCCTCCATCTGTCATTATGAGGCATTACTTTGCCAACAAATGTCTGTATAGTCAAAGCTATGTGTTTTTCCAGTATCTGTATACGTCTGTATCAATAGCTGTTTCCATCCTTATTCTTTGTAATCCATAAAATTTAGTGATGAAAATGTCTTTTATTTTTAGGTGTTTTTATTGTTTTGGGATCTATGTGGGATATTTTTTATAAAGTTTAAAATTTTTAAAAAAATTTTGTATTGGGGTATTTTGCCAATTAACAGTGTTGTGACAGTTTCAGGTGAACAGAGAAAGGACCCAGCCATATACATACGCATGTATCCATTCTCCCTCCCCAGTCCAGGACACCACACAACATGGAGCAGAGTTCCATGTGCTATGCAGTAGGTTCTTGTTGGCTATCTGAAAATGCCTTTTCTTATTTAAGATCAGCTCTTCTATTTCCTGTAAGTGTACCCATCATTCTCCTCTGGTATATTCCTCCATCGTTTATTGCCTTCCTCATGTCAGATTCTTCCTGTTGCCATTTATTTCTGCCACTGCCTCATCTCTCTTTTCCCTTGTTGTCAAGTCTTGAGAAAGAGTGTTCTGTTATTGCTCTCACTTCTCATTTCTTACTACTCAACCTCCCTTTTCTGCCCCCTGAAATTCAGCTTCCACTCACTTCTATACATTTTCAGTGGGGTAAGTCTAAAATAAAAATCTCATGTTTTTCACTACCTGGCTTAAAATTCTCTGGGTTTTTGTTGTTGTTGTGTTTTATTTTCATTTTTTATTGTTGTAACTTTGAGATTCTCAAGGGACTTGATAAGGGCTTGTTGTTGTTGTTCACTCAGTCATGTCTGACATTTTGTGACCCCATGGACTACAGCCCACCAGGCTTCCCTGATCTTCAACATCTCCCGCAGTTTGCTCAAACTCATGTCCATTGAGTCGGTGATGCTATCCAACTATCTCGTCCTCTGTTGCCCCCTTCTCTTCCTGCCAGCATTGTTTAATTTCATGGCTGCAGTCACTATCTGCAGTGATTTTGGAGCCCAAGAAAATAATGTCTGTTACTGTTTCCGTTGTTTCCCCATCTATTTACCATGAAGTGATGGGACTGGATGCAGTGACCTTTGCTTTTTGAATGTTGAGTTTCCAGTCAACTTTTTCACTCTCCCGTTTCACCTTCATCAAGAGGCTCTTTAGTTCCTCTTCACTTTCTGCCATAAGGGTGGTGTCATCTGAATATCTGAGATTATTGCTATTTTTCCCAGCAATGTTGATTACAGCTTGTGCTTCATTCAGCCTGGCATTTCACATGATGTACTCTGCATATAGGCTTCCCTGATAGCTCAGTTGGTAAAGAATCTGCCTGCAATGCAGGAGACCCAGGTTTGATCCCTGGGTTGGGAAAATCCACTGGAGAAGGAATACGCTACCTACTCCAGTTTTGTTGGGTTTCCCTTGTGGCTCAACTCAGAATCCGCCTGCAGTGAGGGATACTTGGGTTCGATCCCTGGGTTGGGAAGATCCCCTGGAAAAGGGAAAGGCTACCCATTCCAGTATTCTGGCCTGGAGAATTGCATGGAGTGTATATATTCCATGGGGTCACAAAGAGTCGGACTCGACTGAGTGACTTCCACTTTTGCTCTGCATATAAGTTAAATAAGCAGGGTGACAATATATCACCTTGACGTACTCCTTTCCCAGTGTGGAACCAGTCCATTTTTCCATGTCCAATTCTAACTATTGATTCTTGACTTGTGTACAGGTTTCACAGGAAGGTAAGGTGGTCTAGTATTCCCATTTCTTTAAGTATTTTCCGCAGTTTGTTGTGATCCACACAGTCAAAGGCTTTAGCATACTCAAGCAGAAGCAGATGTTTTTCTGGAACAGTATTGCTTTTTCTACTATCCAGTGGATGTTGGCAGTTTGATCTCTGGTTCCTCTGCCTTTTGTAAATACATCTGGAAATTCTTGGTTCACATATTGTTGAAGCCTAGCTTGAAGGATTTTGAACATTACCTTGCTAGGATGTCAAATGAGTGCAGTTGTATTTGAACGTTCTTTGGCATTGCCCTTCTTTGAGATTGGAATGAAAACTGACCTTTTCCAGACTTGTTGCCACCGCTGAGTTTTCCAAATTTATTGGTGTATTGAGTAATATAATGGTTAAATATAACCTAGCCTTAAATAATGGTTAATCAATAATTTTCAAAAAATATTTTCAAAAAGTTATGAACTAGATAAAAACATTACTATGGTATACTACTAATGGCTTAAAATATTGTAACCCTAAAAGGTACATTCTTTCCACCTTCTCTAACCTACATTGTTAGGAAATGTGATATGGATTGAATTATCAGGGAATGGGATTGAGCAAATGAAGGAGTAAAAGTAAGCCTACTTTCTGTTTTTAGGCCTGGTTCTACATAGGCCTTCTAAATACTAATTTTATTTGTTTGCTTATATTTTTTTTCTTTAATTTTTTTTTTTCTTGTTGAAAATTTCAAATATTTACAAAATGAATACATGGAGATTCCATGTACCATATTCAACATTTGATACATCATTACTATTTGTTTTTTTTCTTCTTCTTCTTTTTTTAAAACAAATCCCCAAATTAGAAAATTTCATCCTTTCATACCTTAGGAGATTTTTTAAAATAATACAGTCCCTTCTTACTTAACTACAATGCATTGTGTCACCTAATAAAATTAATAATGATTCCTCTTTCAACTAATAATCCATGATCCAAGTTTCCTTATTTTCTTCATATTATCAGGGTTTGTTTGACTCATAACCCAGTGACCACATATAACATTCACATGGGTGACTGAAGTTCTCTTTAATCTGTTTTAGTCCTTCCACTTTTTTTCCCTCCATACTGTTGATTTGTTGCAAACCTTTATTAATTGCCCTATACAGTTTGGGCAATTTCGCTACGCCTTTATTAATATGCCCTATTTTTGGATGGTCCATTTACTCCCTTTTAGTGTGTTAAATTGTTTCACTATGCTTGTAAATGTTTCATTTCCTATTAATGAAAGCTAGTTAACAGGCTTGATTTAATTAAGATTTAGTCACTTTTGGCAGGAATTTTTCACTCGTGCTTCATAATGTCTTACATCAGAAGTCATACAGTGTTTATTTGCTTTTAGTGATGGTACAATTACGTATTGGGCATGCTAGTAATAGCCTGAATGCTCCATTCAGGAAATGGCAACCCACTCCAGTGTTCTTGCCTGGAGAATCCCCTGGACAGAGGAGCCTGGTGGGCCATGGTCCATGGGGTCACAGAGTGTCGGACACGACTTAAGTGACTGAGCATGCACGAATCCTTGTTACTTTCAGTGCTTCCAAGTGAATTTATTTTTGTTTTATTTTTATGCATTGTTTTGGCACTTGTTTTCTCTCTCTCCTTGCTTTCTGTCTTTCTTAGTATTCTTATGAACTCATATAATTTTATAGTATAGAATATTTCAGTTTCTGTTCTTATTATACTGTTTGATGCTCAAATTGTCCTGTCCTGTGAATTTGATTAAAGACAGACAATATTGATATCTCCAATTCAAATTTACTTTTTGAACTTTACAGTTGTGTTCCTTTTCTGTTCCACTATAGTCCTTGGTTGATACCAACACTAATATAACTATTTGCTATATATTATAATATATATAAAATAGCTTCAAAACAACAGTGCCAATATTAGAAACATTCAGAAGTATTTGAAAGAAAGCTATGACATTAATTTTGAGATTTTTTTTTGCATTTCTTTTGGCCCTTGTACTTTGTTCTCCAAAGTGATATGCTTACTTGAAGTATTTTTTTTTCTAATAAATTTATTTATTTTAGTTGGGGGCTAATTACTTTACAATATTTTAGTGGTTTTTGCCATACATTGACATGAATCAGCCATGGGTACTTGAAGTATTTTATCTTTGTGATTATGTTATGAATTTTGAAATATAATTACTTCACTTTTCCCATGAATTCAATTTTATTTTTGAGATGTAAAGCAGATATATGTTTTTAGAGTCAAACTACATTTAAAAACTCAAAGAGTTTGGGCTTTCATGCTTTTTCTTTTCACTCTGTTCTCCCATCTTCTTTTGTATATAGATATATATGTAGAATAATACATGTGTATCACATATCAGTTCAGTTCAGTTGCTCAGTTGTGTCTGACTCTTTGTGACCCCATGAATCACAGCACGCCAGGCCTCCCTGTCCATCACCAGCTCCCGGAGTTTACCCAAACCCATGTCCATCGAGTCAGTGATGCCATCCAACCATCTGATCCTCTGTCGTCCCCTTCTCTTCCTGCCTCCAATCCTTCCCAGCATTAGGGTCTTTTCCAATGAGTCAACTCTTCGCATGAGGTGGCCAAAGTATTGGAGTTTAAGCTTCAACATCAGTCCTTCCAATGAACACCCAGGACTGATCTCCTTTAGGATGGACTGGTTGTATCTCCTTGCAGTCTAAGGGACTCTCAAGAGTCTTCTCCAACACCACAGTTCAAAAGCATCAATTCTTCGGCACTCAGCTTTCTTCACCGTCCAACTCTCACATCCATACATGACCACTGGAAAAACCATAGCCTTGACTAGACGGACTTTTGTTGGCAAAGTAATGTCTCTGCTCTTAAATATGCTATCTGTTGGTCATAACCTTCCTTCCAAGGAGTAAGCGTCTTTTAATTTCATGGCTGCAATCACCATCAGCAGTGATTTTGGAGCCCCAAAAAAAGAAAGTCTGACACTGTTTCCTCTGTTTCCCCATTTCTTTCCCATCAAGTGATGGGACAAGATGCCATGATCTTAGTTTTCTGAACATTGAGCTTTAGGCCAACTTTTTCACTCTCCTCTTTCACTTTCATCAAGAGACTCTTTAGTTCTTCTTCACTTTCTGCCGTGAGGGTGGTGTCATCTGCATATCTGAGGTTACTGATATTTCTCCCGGCAATCTTGATTCCTGCTTGTGTTTCTTCCAGCCCAGCGTTTCTCATGATGTACTCTGCATATAAGTTAAATAAGCAGGGTGACAATATACAGCCTTGACGTACTCCTTCTCCTATTTGGAACCAATCTGTTGTTCCATGTCCAGTTCTACCTGTTGCTTCCTGACCTGCATACAGGTTTCTCAAGAGGCAGGTCAGATGGTCTGGTATTCCCATCTCCTTCAGAATTTTCCACAGTTTATTGTGATCCACACAGTCAAAGGCTTTGGCATAGTCAATAAAGCAGAAATAGATGTTTTTCTGGAACTCTCTTGCTTTTTCAATTTTCAGGAATGTTTCATGTGTACTTGAAAAGAAGGGTTTTTTGTTGTTGGAATATAGAGTATATATTTTCATCTTTTAGCTCTACATTAGTGATCTTTTATTTCTATGTCTACTTGATTCACCTTGGACTGAAGGAGTTGAGCTAGTTTAAATGTATCTTTTAAAAATGTTTTTTATTTATTTATGTTCACCTGTGCTGGGGCTTCATTGCTGTGCGTGGGCTTTCTCTAGAGGCAGCGAGCAGGGCTACCCCTTAGTTGTGGTGTGTGGGTTTCTGCAGTTGTGGCGCCTGGACTTAGTTGCTCCGTGACCTGTGGGAACTTCCAGGTGGATCAGGGATGGAACCCATACCTCCTTCATTGTCAGGCGGATTCTGTCACTGAGAAGCCAGGGAAGCCCTAAATGTATTTATTCTTAATCAGCCTATTTCTTTGTTTACATCCTTTGGTTTCTGCTTGATGAACATTGCTCCATGAAGTTACACTGATACTCTTGACTGTGTTATCTTTATTGTGGATTTTAGCCTTGAAAATTATAAGTTCCCTTCTTTGTCTCTCTAATACTTTGTGATTGAATTCTACCTAGTCTGATAGGTTTCATTTTGTTTGTATTTGCCTAATCTAAAAAAGAAAAAAGTTTTAACCTTTCTGAGTCACTTTGTTTTAGGTATGTACTAGTATTCAGCATGGATTGGGGTTTTATTTATTATCCAAGCTTAAATGTTTTTCTCTCATATAGACCATGGCTGTTTGGATTTATTAATTTAATTCATATGCTTTGTTTTGGTACTTACCCTACTCAGAATGAATCTCTCTCTTTCTCGAGGGAGGCTTTGCTGGTAATAAATGGGTTCTTCCACCCTGGGACACCTTTATTTCTTACTTATCCTTTCAGTTTCTGTAGGATTTCCTTTGTAAAAGTGTGAATTCTGCCTGGACTGTGTTCATCCCAGATACTTATTACCCTACTTAGAAAGAAATTTAGCTTGTGACTTCTTTGTCTCCCATTTGCAATGGAAGGATAGGTTGTGAGTATTTTGATTTCTTTGCTGCACTTTATTGAGTTTCTGGCAGAGATTTGGGGAGAATTGGAACTAATCAGTCACCATCAACTCCCCCTTTTTTTGTTTAATAAGGGAAACATACAGTTATTTTCGCAAAGCAAGCTTTTGTTTTGCAAACATTTCAAGACACAATTTTTAAAATATAGCGTATATTGCTCTTTAATATGTTTATTTGCCTATGTGTCCATGCTGCCCACTTTGGGACCATTCATGACTTCTCCCATATGGAAATACTGATACTTTTGATACATTTTTATATTAAAATTTTAATTTAAAATGCATACAGAAATAATTTTGTTGTTGTTGGAATGAAGGCAAGTGCACTGATAATGAATGTTACTTTATTGGCACGCACTAAAGCAAGTTTGAGAGAAAGAAAAAGGTTGTTTGTAAAAAGAAATGCTTGAACTTCCATTCACTTCATTTTCATTGCCAGCAGTACTGTATGGGATTTCTTGTAGTCAGTGAATTTCCTGGGATAGGATATCTGCAAGATTTATGTGAAAACTGCCATAGTATTAATTGACGTACCTGAGGTATCTCTATGTAGTACGCTTGAGCAAACAAGGTAAAAGACATCTTTGCTGTCTGTTGGGTACCATGAAACGCTATATTTATTGAGTGTCAGAAGAGTATACATGGGAAAGTAGATTTTTCTGAAGACCAGTTGGAGTCTGTTTTTCATCTTCAGGAACTGCTTATGGAGATTCTGGTTGAGCTAAGTGAAAAGCATAGATTTTGTCTTTCAATGATATATTGATGCCAAGAACGCTTATGAAGGGGCACAAAGATAGATTTGTGTTTATAAGTTAATAAGTCACTATTCCATACTATAATATTTCTTAAGGAGGTGAAATAAAATTGGAAGCAATACCACATATTCTACACTTGTGTTTTCGAGCTTAATTTGTTCCTAATTCTAACTAAGCTATAATTATTACACTAGTTAATATGTGATGTCAATTCTAATTATTCTTTTTATTAGAAAATATTATGCAGTTTTATTTGGCTTTCTTTGCATTTAGTGAATCAAAACAGTAACTCTGTTACTCTCTTTAAGGCAGTTCATTTGAAATCATTTGTTGCTAAATATTTTCCATTCTAGTTGAATTAGTTAATTGTAGAAATAGAAACATAATGTGAACTATACTTTTTTAAAGTAAAAGTTTAAAATTTAATTCTATAAATAGAAAGTAGTGAAGTTAACACTTTGTTTAAGCATGTTGTTGCTGTGATTATGGAAAGAAAAGTTTATAATTATTAATCATAACTGAAATATTAATTTCAAATATAATTCAAAATTATACCCTTAAGATATGTTACATATTGAGGTACAGATTATTTTCTGGTCAAATGTAGCAAAAAATAAGCTGCTATATTGGGTATACATGGTCATATAAATTTCATAGTAATTTAATGATTACTTTGTTGATCTGGATTATTTTGCATGTCTTGAATGCACAAAATAATTGCTTTAAGCTCTTTAACTTTAGATTGATGATTTTAAAGACAGATTTATTTTAATTGGAAAAGAGATTTTATTGTACTTTTTAATTCTGAATAAAGTTTTATGTTTTTTCCTTAAAGTTACATGAGTCTTTATCTTTTATAACTCACTTTAATTTGGGTGGATTTTAGTTTAAATTTTAACGTTTGTTACCATCTTTGTATTTCATGCTTTCTTTTGCCTGAAATTTCCCATAAGAAAATTTCAGGCAAAATCGGTAAGATTTTATTTCTATAAGTAATGTTGAGAAAAAAATGAAAGAAACTTTTCTCAAATGAATGTTGCCACAGTGATCATTAAATCTGATAAAACTGATCTGTGGAGAATCTTTCATGTTTTAAGTTATATTTTTGATTTTCTTTAAATGAATAGCCAAAACAAATGAAAAATAGATGATTTGTAAATTATAATTAGTTTTCTTTTTTCCTCCCAAAGTGTGTTGCATTTTATTGAGTTTCTAGAGGAAACATTTTAAAACTAAATTTTTAAAATTCATGCTTCATGACCAAGCTGTTTTATAGAACTTAGTATAATAAATGTAGTAATAGATAACTCTTTTTTAACC
Source organism: Giraffa tippelskirchi (assembly GCF_054371585.1). NCBI lineage: Eukaryota > Metazoa > Chordata > Mammalia > Artiodactyla > Giraffidae > Giraffa > Giraffa tippelskirchi. The sequence continues at coordinate 117,116,889 of NC_137278.1, forward strand.
ACCAGGCATTTATCTTATGTACTTTATACATATTAACTCATTTGATTTTCATAAGTGGTATGAGTTGGGTACTGTTTAATCTTTTTTTTTTACAGATAAGAAAAGTGAAATACAAAGTTTAAATAAGTTGTCTAAAATCACACCATTATTTAGTGATAGAGCCAGGATTTGAAATAAGTCTATGCTGATATCTGATTTTTTAGTTGTTTCATTCTATTGCTTCTCTCATAAATATGCATTTAGTATAATTTAAAGTTATTACTGTTTTATTATACCATATTATAAACTCTTTATGCTGAAACATACAATTTTAAGATTTATTCATTAATGCGTTTATTAATGAGCAAATATATTGAGCACTGACTATGTGTAAATGTTTTTCCAGGCATTAGAACAGAAAGGAAGAGAATAGGTGTAAATTGACATATTTTCTTTGTTGATTATTTGGTAAAAATGAAAATAAGTGTGTTGTTAATGTGTAAAAGCATGTGATTGTTTTTGTTTCCTTATTCATGCAGCTTCTGTCTCTGGTATTTTAGTAAAACTTTAATCTGGAAAAATGGTTTCTTTGAGGCAAACAATTTATAAATCATTAATTTATAAATTTCAGGTAACACATTCATAGAAAATATTATTGTAAGAAGATAGATACCAGGAGTTTTTTTGTTGTTGTTGTTATTTCCTACTGCTTTATTTTCAGTTAATACTGTCTTCTGAAAAAAATGAAACTAGTATTCTAAGTTTGAAAGATACTGAACTAATTCAGCATTTTCACACAGGTTTAATTACTGTATTGTGGCTCATGGGGAAATGTGCCTGAATTAATTCTTGCTGCCAAATGTTGTCATTGGAACATTAGGAAAAAATAATGAAGTAAAATAAGAGAAAGCTGTAGATACTTTGCTTGTAGAAATGTTTTTCATTATACACTTAGTGAATTCTTTGGATTCCACTAGATGGTGCTAGCTCACTAAATGCTACACAATGCCTAGTACAAAGCTGAAAGGGATTTTGCAGATCTGCCAGTCCAGGCTTCTTAGTTTACAGATGGAAAAACAGACCTACATAGTTTTCATCTAACTTCTGGCATAGGTGGGACTAGAATCCACATTTCCTGACTCCTGTTTCAGTATTCTTTTTTTTTTTTTTTTTCTGTACAACCTGTATGATCCCGAAGGACTTCTGATGGAAATTGAAAATCTCATGTGTAACTCAGCACATTTGTACGTAACTGTCAAACATAGCAGTCATGGAGCAACTAAAGGAGGTAGACCTCACCAATCACTTATTTGGTGAAAACCTTCCACCTAATTCAACATCTTTATTTTTGCTGCTCCTTACAGGAAAGTTTTTTTTTTTTTTTTTTCTCCTGTGGCAGGAATGTTTTATTAGACCATTGGCTCATTTCTGTAGGAGGAATTCTTTGAAATAGATATTTATAACAAGTATAGCCAAATGCTAACTTTGCCGCAGGCAATGGCTTTTTGAGGGATAAACGTACTTGACTTCAGTTTTATTTTGTGTGACCTAGGAAATTTTTAAAGGGCTACTAAGGAATATATTGATGCTGTACACGCAAGAAGATTTAAGCAATTCTATATTATCTGAAAGTCCTTTGAAAGAGACTATTGAATATTTTGGGGGGTTTGTTTTGTTTTGGATGGGTTGTAGAAGAAATTTCAGAAATTTTGACTGGGAGAGAATAATTTTCTCAGAGATGTTGAGGAAGTAATGATACTCTAACATAAGTCTTGCTATAGGTCTATTTTGCTCAATTCTCATCCTTTAATTGACAACAAAGAATTTCTAAGATTAAAAGAGGAAGGGGGACAATTTATTCTAACTTCCTTCCCATCTAGATTCCGCCTTTAGATCCAAAGTGTTGACTGGATCAAATTACTGTTTAATCAGTTGTGTATAGACATTTCTGAGTGTGTATTAATATCCTATTCCTTCTTCAAGTTTTAGCTCAAACATATCTCTTTGAAGCCTTATTTGGTCACTGCAGTTACACTTTTCTAACTCCTAGTTTTTATGAGGATGATTGTTAGGAAACAATAACTATTACTTTTAGTACGAACATGTGAAAGTGTTATATATACTACTTGAAAATATTTTTTTAATTCTCCCAATAGTATGAAATCATTCCCATTCCACAAAAAAAGGAACAAAGGATCAGAGAAATTAAATAACTTGTTTATATATACAGCTATTTCTCAAATAGGCATGTGTTACTGAAATTCAGGACTGCCTGCCTCAGGGCCTGTTCATTAGTGATATACCCTGAAGTGAAGTGAAGTGAAAGTCGCTCAGTTGTGTCGACTCTTTGCGAACCCAATGGACTATACAGTCCATGGAATTCTCCAGGCCAGAATACTGGAGTGGGTAGCCTTTCCCTTCCCCAGGGGATCTTTCCAACCCAGGTCTCCCGCATTGCAGGCAGATTCTTTACCAGCTGAGCCACAAGGGAAGTCCAAGGATACTGGAGTGGGTAGCCTATCCCTTCTCCAGTGGATCTTCCCAACCCAGGAATCGAACCAGAGTCTCCTGCATTGCAGGTGGATTCTTTACCAACTGAGCTATCAGGGAAGCCTTAGTGATATATACCATACTGCTTGTTAATTAAATGGGGCACTGGTCCTGTTAGCATAGTCCCAGAGAAAACATGATTTACATGACTCCTGTGATGATTGTAGATTGCAGATCTTTATTGTCATAGCTTTTTTTTTTTTTGCTTTAAATATTTTTACTGTAACACTGGAAAAACACAAATGAATTTTTTTGGACAATCCATTTTTGAGGCCATGCTATCTGGTGCACACAAATTTATAACTGTTGTAGGTTTCTGTTAAATTGACCCATTTTATCATTTTTTAATTTCCCTTTTCAACTGTATCAGAGCTTTCTTCCTTAGTCTTGTGTGTCTGACAAAATCAAACCAGCTTTCTTTTGAACTCAGGACTTTTCTGACATTCTTAAAAATTATTGGGGACTTCAGTTAGCTTTCATTTATGTGGGTTATATATATCAATATTAACTGTTTTAGAAAAAACAGATGTTTGTTTTTATTTGTTAATTCACTCAAAGTTTAATAAAGTCTTTGCATTTGTAACAGTTATTATTCTTTAGAATAATAACTCTATTTTTAAACAAAAAAATACAGTGAGAAGAGGGTCATTGTTACACATATTTGCAAATCTCTTTAATGTCTAACTTAACACAAGACAGATGGATTTCCGTGTGTCCTGCATTCAATTTGCTACAATATCACACCTCATATAGCCTCTGGAAAGCTCCACTATACACTCTTGAGCAAATGGGAGTAGAAAAGACAAATGGCCTCTTAGAATTATTATGAAAACAGGTTTAACTCCATGAAATCTTTAAAAAGTATCTCTGGATGGGGACACTGGACCACGCTTTGAGAACTGCTGTTTTAGTGTTTACATAATACATCTTTCTCTAACCTTTCACTTACAGTATTTCTACAAATTCTCTTTTTGGAATTTTTATACTATAACAGAAAAATGTGTTGTTTTGTTATTGTTTTATCTAGAATGCCTGACAAATTCAGTTTGATTCATAGCCTTTAAGTCCCTGATAGTGTAATCAATAATTAAGTACAATTATTGAGATATTTGAGTTTAAATTACTCTCTTACTATTTGATTCTATTTGTTCTTCCTGTTCTGTTTTTTTTCCCTCTTTTCTTGCCTTCTTTTGCTTTTACTGAGGATTTAAATTATTCTATTTTTCTTCTGTATTTTCAGTTTTATATTATTTTACTATTCTTTTGGCTTACCATAGTTGTTATATCATTCCTTCTTTCTTTACCAAATCTAAGTTTATTTACCACCTTCCTCTTTATTCCAAGGCAATTCTAGGATCTTAGAAAATTTAATTTATTCCTTCCCAACTTAATGTACTATCTGTGAGTTATTAACTCTGCGTGCATATATATGTGTCTATATGTGTGTTTTGAATGCCTTAAGACAACATTATTTTATAACGTCAGTATCATTTGGATTTTCCAAATTTGCTAACATGTTGAGTGCAGCACTTTAATAGCATCATTATTTAGGATTTTAAATAGCTCTGCTGGAATTCTATCACCTCCATTAGCTTTATTGGCAACAGTGCTTCCTAAGGCCCACTTGACTTTGCACTCCACAATGTCTGGCTCTGAGGAGAGACAACGCTATCGTGGTTATCCACGTCATAAAGATCTTTTTTTTGTACAACTCTTCTGTGTATTCTTTCCATCTCTTCTTGCTGTCTTCTGCTTCTATTAGGTCTTTACCATTTCTGTCCTTTATTGTGGCCATCTTTGGATGAAATGTTCCTTTGATATTTCCAGTTTTCTTGAGATCTCTAGTCTTTCCCTTTCTGTTGTTTTCCTCCATTTCTTTGCATTGTTCATTGTTCATGCTAGTAAAGTTATGCTCAAAATTTTCCAAGCTAGGCTTCAGAATTACATGAACCAAGAACTTGCAAATGATCAAGCTGGGTTTAGAAAAGGCAGAGGAACCAGAGATCAAATTGTCAACATTTGCTGGATCAGAGAGAAAACAAGGGAATTCCAGGAAAAACATCTACCTGTTTCATTGACTAAAGTCTTTCACTGTGTGGATCATAACAAACTGTGGAAAACTCCTAAAGAGCTGGGAGTACCAGTATCCCACCTCCTGAGAAACCTGTATGTGGGTCAAGAAGCAACAGTCAGAACCCAGTATGGAACAACTGACTAGTTCAGGATTGAGAAAGGAGTATGACAAGGCTGTTTGTCACCCTGTTTGTTTAACTTATATGCAGAGCACATCATGCAAAATGCCAGGCTGTATGATTTACAAGCTAGAATCAAGATTTCTGGGAGAAATATCAACAGCCTCAGATAAGCAGATGATACCACTCTAATGGCAATAAGTGAAGAGGAACTAAAGAGCCTGTTGATGAGGGTGATGGAGGAGAGCGAAAAACCTGGCTTAAAACTCAATATTAAAAAAATAAAAGTAAGATCATGGCGTCCGGTCCCATCACTTCATGGCAAATAGAAGGGGGAAAGGTGGAAGCAGTGACAGATTTCCTCTTATCGGGCTCTAAAATCACTGTGGATGGTGACTGCAGCCATGAAATTAGATGCTTCTTGGCAGGAAAGACATGACAAACCTAGGCAGTGTTAAAAAGCAAAGACATGATTTTGCCAACAAAGGTCCATATAGTCAATGCTATGTGTGGTCTTTCCAGTAGTCATGTATGGATGTGACAGCTGGGCAATAAAGAAGGCAGAGCACTGAAGAATTGATGCCTTTGAACTCTGGTGCTGGAGAAGACTCTTGAAAGTCCCTTGGACTGCATGGAGATCAAACAAGTACATTTAGGAAATCAACCTTGAATACTGTTTGGAAGGACTGATACTGATGCTGAAGCTCCAATACTTTGGCCACCTGATGCGAACAGCTGACTCATTGGAAAAGACCCTGATGCTGGGGAAGATTGAAGGCAGGAGAAGAGGGCAACAAATGACAAGATGGTTGGATGGCATCAATGGACATAAACATGAGCAGATTTCAGGAGATGGTGAGAGACAGGGAAGCCTGGCATGCTGTAGTCCATGGTGTCACGAAAAATTGGACACGACTTGGCAGCTGAAAAACAATAAAAGTCATTTGGATTCATCCACTTTTTAAACCTTTCCACTGATCTTTATTCTACGTTTTGTCTATGATGTCCCTTTCCCCTGAAGAACATGCATGCGCGTGCACACACACACACACACACACACACACACATCTGTGTATATGTATTTTGAGATACCTACTCATCATGTGATATGCATTTGCTACATTGTGATTGTATCCTATTTTATTATAGTTTTGCTTGCCTAGGTTGATGTGCAACAACCTAATTGTTGATCCTTGGAAGAAAAAATTATTTTCCCCTTTAAAGACTTTTTTCCTTTGGCCATTGTTTTCATCAGTTTACTCTGATATTCCTACTGTAGTTACTTCTGTATTCACCCTGCTTGAATCCACTGTACCTCTTAAATCAGTGGTTTGGCACCTTTATTCAGTCTTGAAAATTTCTGAGCTATCATTTCTTTATATAAATATATAGATGTAGATATATATTCCCTCTGTATTCTATAATCCCCATTATGTTTTATAATTCTCTGACATTTCCCTTGCATCTCTATGTGTCATTCTGGATGTTTACTTGTGACTCAAATTATAGTTCACTAATTCTCTCTTTAGCTGTGTCTAATGTAATGTGCAATCCATTTATAAAAGTCTTGTTTGCAGTTATAGATCTTCAAGTTCAAAACTTTTATTTGCTTCTTTTGTTTAGAATTCAATTCACATTTGATAGTATCTCATACATAAGTTTTAAATTTTAATTTTCTTTAATAGGTTCAGCAAAGTTTTGTTAATTTCTGTGTCTGATAATTATATTATCTGGATACTTTGTGGATAGTTTCTATTATATGTTGTTTTCTTGCTCTTTCTTCACATGATGTTATCCTATTGTTTAGTTTTTTTGTTATTTTACAGTCAGAAAATACTAAGAAAAACAAAACTACAGAATCAATTTGAGGCTATGATTTTATTATTTTTTCTCCAGCAGTCTTTGATGTTTCAAGCTACAAGCATTAGCAATTTCTGTTCAGCTAAATCCATATTTTGGTATTGATATTATTTAATCTGGGCTTCAGTACCTTGGGAACTATTCTATATTTGGATTAATGTGTAGTGCATGGAGGTTCTAACTCTATGTAAAGTAGGGATTCTTAGTCCTCTTTCGCTGAGAAGAGATGTGGAGTCGAAATTTTGATCCCCTGGTGAGACAAGCTTTCCTTTTTTCAGATTAATAGATATCCTGAATGATATCCATGTGTTCACCTCATCTCTTCTGGAACTTAATCATCTTATTCTACATAATATCATTTATTCTTAAGTGCCTCCAGTTACATTTATATTTTTTTCTCATTACCTAGTCCATTGTTACTGTACTTAGAGCATCTTTGCTACATTTTCTATTTTCCCCCTTCTCCTCTCAGATCTTCTTTTGACTTACTTGGTATTTTCACCCTCATCTCCTCCTTTTTTCCTCAATTGTTTTATAGTTATGTACTTTATTAATTTAATGGTAACCAAAGAAATTATAAAATACACTCAGTTTATCTCAAGTTAATTGATTTTTCAGAATTTTAAATGTATTTTTATTTTATTATACAGTCAGTGTTTGCCCATATTTGCCCATGTTTATTGCTTTTATGCCTTTTATTCTTTTTTTTCATTTAAGATCTTGAATCACCTTCATTCTTCATGATACAGATACTTTAAAAATTTTTCTCTAAGAAGAGAACCAGTTTGTGGAAGATTCAGTTTTCCTGTAAATGTATTTACTTAATATTTATTGTTGAATTATAATTTAGCTGGGTGTATTTTTCTAAATTGAACCTCATTTTCTTTCAATAATCTGTAAATATTATTTCATTACTTTTTAACTTTCAATGTTGATTTAAGAAATCAGCTCTTAAATTTCTGAAACTTTGAAGGTATTTTCCATGTCTTTTCAAGTATTTTTTCTTGTTATTCCCGTTATGAATTTTTATTTTGATGTGTCTAGACATGGGTTTCTTTTTAATTCACCCTGTTGGGGTCTGATTCAATTATTGAACTTGTGATTTTTCACTTTTAAATTTTGTCTGTTAGTCATTATCTCTCCAAAAGTTATCTTCCTCATTTTGTTGAAGTACTCCATATACATTAGATTTTCTGACTCTTGTCTCCATATTTCCTATATTCTATCTTTCTGTCTTTCTTTGCTTCCTCTAGTTAATTTCTATATGTTCCAATTAATGATTTCTAATTTACTGTTCATCCTAGTCATTGAGTTTTTAATTTAATTCTAATTTTCGTGTGGGTCTAGCCTTGCTGGAATTTGTTATTTCTGATAACTCTTACGGCATCTTATTTCTTTGTGTATTTCATGTGTTTTTTTGTTATCTGTTTATTTCCCTTAGGACTTAAACTTTGTGATTTTTCCTAGTTATGAGATTAAACTTTGTTCATTAGAGACCTTTTCAGATTCCAAAGGACAGAGGCAATATAGAATCATTTGTGCTACATCTTTGGTGGAAGTTTTCTGCTCACCATTATTGTGAATTTGAGTTGCAAACCTGTGGGAGAGTCAGCTTGTGTTTATTATTTTAAAGGGAGGACTGTTTCCCTTTTTCACTGAATACTGATGTTTTGAGATAGTTTAATTTCCTGTCTTCTGGTTGGGTATAGCTGATTAGGGTCCCAGTTTCTTTGGGGTTGTCTGTCATACTTGCTTACTCTTGGTGAATTTTAAGTTTTGTTTCCTCAAATTGTGAGGCTATAGAAATTGATCTTCATATTCATCAGATTTAACAAGTTTTCTCACTCTGAAAACTGGCTTTGCCATTCTGCTTACCTCTCTTTGCCTACCATATCTATTCAGATTTTGGACTGAGAATTCTTCCTTAACAGCTCATTTGGAAACACTTTAAAAAAATGTAGTTACTGTTTTTAGTTATTTTCAAGGGTAAAGATCTCACTATCTGAACAGAAATTTCTGGAAATGGAATTTTGTATCTTTTTCTAACTTTTAATCTACACAATCTTATCGTCTATAAATTATAATGTAAAATGATAAAATAACAATCCATATTCCCGCCATCCAGATACAGCCAGTATTGATGAACTTTCTAGATTGTTTTCTTTCCATTTTAAAAATCACTACTGTAATATTGTTTTGAAATTAACTTTATTCACTTAACAATAAATTGTGAATAATTGTCCATGTCATGTTATTTTTTTAAATTCTAGTTGAATTTATCAAGTAAATGATACTTGAGCAGATATTCTGTCTATATCCATTTTCTATTTCCATGAGGACACAACACAGTCTTAGGACTGTACAACAAGTTATGAGTTTTATATTAAAGTAAAGCTATTTTTAGAAAAACAGGTTTTCATATTTCTAATAGAAATGTGAAAACTATAAATAATTTATATGTGTTAACAGAAAAGATATTTCATGCCTATTATTTCAAGAAATTAGAAAAAAATTGTCACATATAACTAATAAGAAAATAAAAACTGTAATAAGCATAGCTAACACCTGAATAGAGATTCAAAACTCTTTGAGGAATAGCAAATGTAAAATGGTAAATGCTTTATGAAGAAGATATATTATATGAAAAAATGTGATCAAAATACAAAATCACTTGAATGAACACTATCTGTAACAATTCAGGCAATGATGCCTACTTTTTCTATGTAAATAAATCTACTTAGGATAAAGATTAAAGAAATTTATATAATTAATTAAAGTTTAATTAAATATTTTAAAAGTTTAATGAAACCTGTGATTATTAAAGTATATGTAAAGAGATGTGTTCTAGGCGTATATTTTTTATTTTAATAGTGAAGTAACAGTTTAGTGTTTTCGTTTGGTCCCTAAGTTGTGTCCGACTCTTTTACAAGCCCATGGATAGTAGCCCACCAGGCTTCTCTGTCCATGGGATTTCCCAGGCAAGAATACTGGAGTGGGTTGCTCTTTCCTTCTCCAGGGGAACTTCCCGACCCAGGGATCAAATCTGCGTCTCCTGCACTGGCAGGTGGATTCTTTACCACTGAGCGACCTGGGAAGCCCTCACGGACATTGCTGCATTGCATTTTGATATGTTCGTTTCTGCGGTTAAACTAGAGGCTAACTTGGTTTTAGTCCATCATAACTGGTTTCTGCTCAAAGACCTGAATAATATATCCTTTGTCCTTGGTTAATAAATTCAGCAAGACATCTTATTGTCAGTAAACCCACATAAGTTTTTCTTAGTATATAATGTTGTTTTTAAACTATAGATTTTTCTTCCTTCATTTCTGGAAAATTTTGTTCATATATATATATATGTGTGTGTGTGTGTGTGTGTGTGTGTATGTGTGTATATATATATATATATATTTGAAAGCATTTTTGGCTTGGTTCTATTTCTCAGTCATATGATCCATATTTTGGTTGACTTTGTCATGTCTGTTTTTATCTAGTTAATGTAATCTATGTCATTTTATCTTCTGCTTCTAAATATTTTATTCTCAGTGTGGCTATCTCTTCTTTGTGAGCCATCCAATCTTTAGCTCTCTGTCCTCTATACTGGTTTTTCCGAATTATTGATCACTTCTGTTATGGTGCTATTTTGGTCCATTTGTTTACCTACTTCTGTTATTTTGCTGTATTTGAATTCTCATTACATTAAATTTCTTTAAATGTTCTTTCCTAGACCAAAACATTTTCAACATATTTTCTTCTTTCTCATGTTTTCAGGGTAGGATCCTTACTATATTAGTTATATATTTTTCTGAAGCAAAGTATCCCCAAATTTAGCAGTTTAAAACCACAGACATTTATTACCTCCTGTTTTCAGTGGATCAGGTATCTGGAGTTGGCTTGGTTGGGTGGCTCTGGCTCAGGGTTTCTCTTGAGGTTGCAGTGAAGCAGTGTCACGGGGCTGCCATCATCTCAAGGCTCAGTGAGGCTGAAAGATCTACTTTTCATCTCACATTCACATGGTTGTTGGCAGACCTCAGTACGTATTTTTTAGATGATTTCCTTCTGTTTTTCTCACAGGCATACACACGCATGCACAAATGCACATCTTCCCCATCCTCCCGCATTGTTAGTGGTTAGGCCAGTGTTTTGTATATCCTGCCAAATCTCTTTTGCCATTTCACTAAATTTCCTTTAAAACTTTGATCTTAAAATCTAACAGATATGCCCTCCTGTCTATGAGTAGTGTTCCCACAATTTGGCTGTATAGCAAACCCTTCTGATGATTGATAACATCAGTTTTTTCTCATTTTTGTTCAGTCCAACAACCATTTGGTGACAGTGGTAGTCTGTATTAAATATAGAATAACAATTCTATTCAGTACTTGCTCTGATTTTTTAAAAAAATATATTGTTTTTAAAATTATTATACAATAAGTACATTTTCATTTAAGAGGAGAAGGAAATGGCAACCCACTCCAGTATTCTTGCCTGGAGAATTCCATGGACTATATATATAGTCCATGGTGTCACAAAGAGTTGGACATGACTGAGTGATTTTCACTTCACTTCATAATTTAGCTTACTATTCCCTTACTGATAGACATTTAACTTTTATCCATTTCTTTGCTTTTTAAATAATATGGCAAGGAATCTCTCTGTATGTTACTTCACAGTTGTGTGTGTGTTACTGTATAATTGATTCCTGGAAATAGACATGCTCAGTCCAATATTCCTTAGTATCTGAGGCTTGAAATCATAATTTCACCAGATTGGAATCTCTATGGATAAGTGTACCTTCTCTGTATATTGATAGAGAATCATGCTGTCTTAATATCTGAAATTGGCTGATTTGTTGTTATTCAGTCACTCAGTTGTGTCCAGCTCTTTGCAACCCCATGGACTGCAGCACGCCAGGCTTCCCAGTCCTTCACCATCTGCCAGAGTTTGCTCAAACTCATGTCCATTGAGTCCGTGATGCTAACCATGAGATCCAACAATCTCATCCTCTGTCATCCCCTTCTCTTCTTGCCTTCAGTCTTTCTCAGCATCAGGGTCTTTTCCAGTGAGTCAGCTCGTCCCGTCAGGTGGCCAAAGTATTGGAGCTTCAGCGTCACCATCAGTCTAATTAACTGATAAGCTTTAATTCTTCCTAGCCTAACATGTGACACCCTGATTGTTGTCTCTCACATATTCAGGCAGCCCTGAGTGGTATGTTCAAGGAATAGCCAGGAGGTCAGCTTGTTAGAATGAACCAAGAGAAGGGGACAGTAGAGGATTGGTTCAGAGATGGGGTACTGTGGGTCATTTTAAGGACTTTGAAGGGTCTTCTCACCATTATCAAATATCTAAAAAGTAGTTGATACTCAGTCTCCCTTCCACTACACTGTGGCTTTCCTTCTATTACTCCATGGGGACCTCTAGCAAAATTCTTCTGCTGCATCATTACTTGCCAAAGCAGTGGCCTTTTCTCCTCCTTTGCCCACTCTGGCTCACACTGTTGACTGTATATAATTTAGTGTAAATAGAAATACCTTTGATAATTGTAAAATGTATATTTATTCATGACTGCCATCAGCACAGAATCTCATTTGCCTTTGCTTCTCCCAAATATTCTCCTGCTTTATGTGCTGTTTCCTTTTACTTTTAGCTTTTGTGCCAGATTAATTGCTTTTCTTCAGTGCGTAACCTAATGTTTCATTCTTGGTTCTCCTCTTAGGTGACCGCTGAAAAGTTTCACAAGTGCATTCCCTGCTCTAAATGAGCTAATAGAATATCCTCTTCTTGATTAGTTCTGAAAAGCTTAAGAGCAATGTGCATGGCTTTTAAAACTATTAAGCTTATGGAAGTATATTGCTTAAGGCATTTAAATATATGATAAAGGACATTTTATTTTATACAACTAAAAATTAATATTAATTAGATTTCCTTTTGTTTGAAATGACTTATTTGCGTCACAGGTTAATTGATACTCAGTTCAGTTCAGTCGCTCAGTCATGTCCAACTCTTTGAGACCCCCAGAACCACAGCATGCCATCTTCCTTGTCCATCACCAATTCCCGGAGTTTAGCCATACTCATGTCCATTGAGTTGGTGATGCGATCCAACCATCTCATCCTCTGTCATCCCCTTCTCCTCCTGCCCTCAATCTTTCCCAGCATCAGGATCTTTTCAAATGAATCAGGTCTTCACATCAGGTGGCCAAAGTATTGGAGTTTCAGCTTCAACATCAGTCCTTCCAATGAACACCCAGGACTGATCTCCTTTAGGATGGACTGGTTGGATCTCCTTGCAGTCCAAGGGACTCTCAAGAGTCTTCTCCAACACCACAGTTCAAAAGCATCAATTCTTCAGCGCTCAGCTTTCTTTATAGACCAACTCTCACATCCATACGTGACTCCTGGAAAAGCCATACCCTTGACTAGATGGACCTTTATTGGCAAAATAATGTCTCTGCTTTTTAATATGCTATCTAGGTTGGTCATAACCTTCCTTCCAAGGAGTAAGCGTCTTTTAATTTCATGGCTGCAATCACCATCAGCAGTGATTTTGGAGCCCCCCAAAATAAAGTCTGTCACTGTTTCCACTGTTTCCCTATCTGTTTGCCATGAAGTGATGGGACCGGATGCCATGGTCTTAGTTTTCTGAATGTTGAGATTTAAGCCAACTTTTTCACTCTCCTCTTTCACTTTCATCAAGAGGCTCTTCAGTTCTTCTTCAGTTTCTGCCATAAGGGTGGTGTCATCTGCATATCTGAGGTGATTGATATTTCTCCCAGCAATCTTGATTCCAGCTTGTGTTTCTTCCAGCCCAGCATTTCTCATGATGTACTCTACATATAAGTTAAATAAGCAGGGTGACAATATACAGCCTTGACGTACTCCTTTTCCTATTTGGAACCAGTCAGTTGTTCCATGTCCAGTTCTAACTGTTGCTTCCTGACCTGCATACAGGTTTCTCAAGAGGCAGGTCAGATGGTCTGGTATTCCCATCTCCTTCAGAATTTTCCACAGTTTATTGTGATCCACACAGTCAAAGGCTTTGGCATAGTCAATAAAGCAGAAATAGATGTTTTTCTGGAACTCTCTTGCTTTTTCAATGATCCAGCAGATGTTGGCAATTCGATTTCTGGTTCCTCTGCCTTTTCTAAAACCAGCTTGAACATCTGGAAGTTCATGGTTCACGTATTGCTGAAGCCTGGCTTGGAGAATTTTGAGCATTACTTTAATAGCGCGTGAGATGAGTGCAATTGTGCAGTAGTTTGAGCAGTCTTTGGCATTGCCTTTCTTTGGGATTGGAATGAAAACTGATCTTTTCCAGTCCTGTGGCCACTGCTGAGTTTTCCAAATTTGCTGACATTGAATGCAGCACTTTCACAGCATCATCTTTTAGGATTTGAACTAGCTCAGCTAGAATTCCATCACCTCCACTATCTTTGTTCATAGTGATGTTTCCAGTGGCCCACTTGGCTTCACATTCCAGGATGTCTTGCTCTAGTTGAGTGATCACACCATCATGATTATCTGGGTCGTGAAGATCTTTTTTGTACAGTTCTTCTGTGTATTCTTGCCACCTCTTCTTAATATTTTCTGCTTCTATTAGTAGATATGATTACAAGGAATTCTAATCTGAAGTATTTTCTTTTTCAGCAGTTTTTAAATTATATTGAAGTTAATATATATTTATTCTTTTATGTAATACATTATTTCTAATACCTTGGAACTGATAACATGTAGTTGGTTCATTTTAGTCAAATATCTTATAGGGCAGAATAATTCACTCCTTGATAACATCAGATAATAATTTTCTCTTAGTCATAATTGCTATTTTATATTACAGGAAAATACCATTACATTAATTCTAAATAAGAATTTTAAAAAGGAATATTATTGTCTGATTTTAAATTTGAGTCTTTCTTTTGTTCCTTTGGGTCTTCTATGCCTTTTCCTTCTTCTCTTAGGTATTGCAAAATTTGTCATTATATGAAAATTTACATTTTAGCATAAAAATTTTTGTAAGAAATAATCATCCATAACATTGTTGCTTTATTTTATTCCAACTATTAGATATACTGTAATTAAAAATGTTTTTTCTTAATATGTATCTTTGTGATGTATTTTTACAGTATACTCAGAATTCAAGTTATTACACTGAATATTATATCTGAATTTTTAAAAGATACAGAGAATTAAGTTTTATTGTGAAATCTTGGTTATATTCCTTGATTCTTCCTTTTATTTCTCCATTGTGGATATAAACAGACTATCTGCCCTTTCTGTAAATCACAGTATATAATAAAAAGAATTAAATGGATTAAATGCTTTAAATTCCTTCAGGAAAAATTAATTATGTAAATTCTCGATTTTAATTTGTATTCATAATTATGTTTCTTTTAAGATGATCTTTTAATTTATTATCATATAACATTTTTGTTAGAAAACTCTATTTCATCATTTAATTGAAGAAGATATTTTGTGTGGGCTTGACAAAAAATCAGAATGAGGTTCAGTTCTCTGACATCTAGTTCAGTGACTCCCATCTGCATGATACTCACAGAAGCCATTCTGCTTACTAGTACTTACTCTAAACCTTAAATGATATTTCCAGTTTCTGAAAATGCTTATTTCATATAACAGGGTAGTAACTACAGAGAACTTATATAGTCAAATATTCAATCTAAATAAAATTTTTTATATTTTTACTATCTTTCATGAAATTTTTATAGACTTCCTTAGCATCTCTTTCCAGTGATGACTTATTTAAACAACCTTCTCGGGTTTTTCTTTATAGTCACTGAGCTAAGGCTCCTCTGATATTTTTTAGATGGAAATCATTGATTTTAAGTTTATTTGTGTAAAAAGGAGGTCACTTGTCACAATCTTATACTATCAGAAAAAATATACTAATATTTTATTGATATTAAGTTATACCTACTTCATTAGTGAATCTAAGGTAGATATTTCAATGGTATGAAAATTACATTCTGTTAATTTGTAACCAACTTAACCAAACATTCAAAAGTCAAAGACTTTGAAACTGAATTGAAAACTTTTATTTTTCCAATGATTCCACCCCCGCCCTTGTTATATTTTCAATTGAAAATACAACATTCATTGCCCAACATATGACTTCTAGTATTTTGTTCAAATTTGAAGTGGTATATAATTGTCATTCAAAAATATGTCTCTTCAGTATAAGCTCAAATAATAATGCATTTTACACTTACACATATTTTTTCCTCAGAAAATTGGGCTAAGTCTTGTAATTAGGAATATTCAGAAATAAAAAGATGCAGTTATTTAGAAGAAAATTGAAACTCTCGAGTTTGGAAGAATGTATGATAAAGTGATCCTGGAAAATTTTTCTTCCAGGTGGCTTAGAATCGTTGAAAAACCTTCAGCAACTAATTGTGGACCATAATCAGTTAATTAGTACAACAGGTCTTTGTGATACACCTACCCTTATATACCTGGATTGTTCATATAATCATCTTACTGAAGTTGAGGGCATTGAAAACTGTGGATTGCTCCAAATACTGAAGTTACGGGGAAATTATCTAAGTGAGGTAATTGATTTGAATTAATTTGATTAACACAAAATTTTTCTTTTGCTGCCAATATCAACCACACATTTTAAAAGCAGTTTAATTTTTATTCTTTTTGCTTATCAACTGAATTTGATTTCCAGTTTAAACTATTGTGTACTTTTCACTGTTTAAAAACTGTTCAACATTATTATAATATCTTATAAACAAATTAATTCAACATTTGTTTTTTATAGTACTAAAATATAGATAATAACTTTTCAGTTATGATTCAGTGTATAAGTGGGACCAAATTTATCTGCAATTGTAATTAAGATTTGTCATGAGACCTTTTAATTGAAAAATGCTAAGTATGAAAATAAGTATGGGAATTTTATTTATAATAACACTTTCAAATATTATACTTTGATTTATGATATGCTGTTTATCAGAATATATGTTAGTTTTGGTAGGCTTTATATTTTTAAATTTGGTTAAATGACAAAAATGTTTTGCTTCATGTAAGCTAATAACTCAAATTTAAATATAGCTTCCATTCTTGGGGAATCACGTTCTTCTCAGAGAATTGCACTTGGATGATAACAGCATTTCAGCTGTGGAAACATTTTCTTCATACTGGCTGCCTTTACTGCAAATCCTGACTATCTCTCAAAACAGGTACAAGTATAATTTGCTTTATTAAGCTTAAAGGCAGTGAATGATTATTGTAAATGTATGATCTTCATAAAAGTAGAAAAGCTGTTAGTTTTTTCCAATAATTCAAGGAATGTACATTATAATAACTTGGTGCATAAATTATAAATCTAACTTCATGTATTGACATATCCTCAAATTTTAGTAGGATTTTAATTGTCACTGATCTTACTCATTTTGTTCCTTCTCAAAAATGTACTTATGGAAATTTCTCAGGGCAGATTTGTTTATATTTGTAAAGATACCCTCCTTGGAAAATAGAGGAGGTAGTTAATTTAATTCAGAAGGATGTCTCATTTTCTCAAATGGTATTTATTAAGTCCTGGAAGAACGATTTTTAATCTGCTCTCAACTTGCATGTCTTTTTGAAACTGTTAAGACAGATTTAAATTTGATTTCCCTGAGGATATAAAGTAACACTTAAAAAAATACCTTAATATTAAATCGAGATGGGTACCTGCCACAGAAGATCCATTTAAAACCACCAAACATCTGGATTTTTGCAGAGAATAGCTGTCTAAAACTGAAAGTGAAACAGGAGTACAAGATGTATATGTCTCCCTCTGTTTAATATTTCATTGAGGCCTATTAACTCTAATATGATTAATTTGGTCATCAAAGGCACAAGGAGTAAGGGAAAGGAGCTATCTTTTACAAGAAGTTGCTTCTGTGAGTGGTATAATTCTTGCAAAAGAAGTGAACAAAGACAACTCATTGTTATATGTATATATGTATGTATATATCCCCTCCCAAACATAATTTTCTTTCAATTTCTGTCACAATAGTGCTCATCCTTTGAGTCCTAAATGATTTGACTTCTACCCATTAAACTATTCCACAACTTGACATGTCAAAAGCTGAATTGTATTTTAAAATTCCTTCTAGTTGTTCTAATCATATATACAATATGAAAGTTGATTTGCCTTTAAAAAGATATTTATTCCTGAACAGCACTGTCAGATAATATTATTTAAGTAATTTAGGCCATCACAAACTTATCAGATCTTTTCACAATATTTTTCAGGTAAGAAATGCAATTTCAGTAGAAATACTCAGTTATGCTTTGGACATATGCAGTAAACCACTCAGTTAGTGACATATCTAACATTTTATAGAACTAGATTTCATGCCACATTGATGAGCATAATAATCTTAAAGAATTTAGAAAATATTTAAAACATCAACATTTTTGAGAAATAATTCCATTATTTCTTTGGACAATTTAAATCATCAAAGGAATATTCTGCTTTTAAAAATTAAAGTTAACACTAGCTAATAGACTTTTGCCTTATCAATATGATGTGTCTTATTTCTCATATCAATTATAGATGACCAGGAATTTTATAAAATGAACTGTTTAAAAAACTGTAGAGTTGATAACAATAACTGGGATAATTAAACCAAATAATCCTTATTTATAATTTTGTTTGCAGCAATTAGCTTCATAATATTTGGATATTCAGGTGGTGTTTGCTATATTGGGTGATACAAAACTGAGTAACATATGTCCTTACCCTCAAATTCTCTTAGAAATAAAATAACAATCTGGTGCACTTAGCTATTATAAAAAGTGGTAAAATTATTATGTAATATATGCTATTTTGCATTTTTAAACACTATCACTTATATTTGAAGGGTGTTTTTGTGGGTTTCTGAAAGCTTTTTCCATAAATGACCTACCATTTCTGAGAGGATAAGTGAATAAGTCCTGAGGGCACCAGGGAAATGTGATTGATAGAAATAAACGTGTAAATTAGTGAAATTATTTCCTAAAATCAGTGAAAAGGTAATCTTCATACTAGGTATTTTTCACCAGAAGCTAATACCATTAACTGTAGAAATTACCCATTTAATGTTAAGCTTTTACCATATGTGTTGACTTTTTCAGAACTACTTTAGGTTTGGTAAAACTCAGGGTCAACAGATCTGGCTGGGTTTGAATTCTGAATTAACAACTTACCTGTTAGTTGACACTGAGCAAATCTTTTCTCACTACCTGATCCTCAGTTTTTTCACATATAAAAGGTGTGGTAATACCTACCTTACCTGTTTTACAGGATTTTGATGATTATTCAAAACAATAATGTATGTCAGTGCATGTTGCAAACCTGAGAAGAATTTTATAAATGTGATATTTGGATTTGTGGTTGGCATGTCTTTTAAAATGTACATATTTTTCTTTTAATTTTTGATAAATATTTTCATCACAAGGAAGAAATTATGTGTCCATATGCTTTTTTCCAACAAATCAAATACATATAAAGAATGATGCTTAGTGCTTATTGTTTGAAATACTTGTTTCATCCTAACTTCTGTTTTGAATTTTCATTAGGACATGTGACTGACTGTTTTAAGTTTTTCTCAGTGGAGTTCTGACTGGAAGACTCTCCAGCTTCATAAGTCTTTCCTCTTCCAGTGAGACTCTAAGTAGGAGCAGAAAGTGGAAACTATTACCCATTGGCTGCTCATTGTACAAATCTTTTGCTTTTTGTCGTCTTTGAAATTTATATCTTTTTTATGCCCAGGGCTAATGTGACAAGGTCAAATGGTATTAGGTTTTCACTAATGTCCTTTGTCTTTCTGGTTTGAATTTTCTTGGAAAAAAATATACACAGAATGTCAGTAAAAGGAAAGTTATAGAGTTAAAAGAAATGATTCTACTATTAGGTTTCTGCCATCCTAATGAATAGTCATAAAGGTGAATGAATAGCCAGTTTTCTTGATTAAAATTTCCAAAAAAAAAAAAAAGAATATGATTCTAAAAGCATGGTTCTCTGAAAAGATAAAATTCTGATATTATAAAAAATATGTAGTTAAAACAAATATTTCTTTACCTGAAGAAATACTTTATTTTTGCAAAGAGAATTTTATTTGCAATTTTAAAACTTTATTGGTTATTTTTAGTTGATGTCTCTTATAACCTATATGTTACTAAATGTTGCCACGTATAACTTATTGGTTAAAAACATGAGACATTCTGAAAAAAGAAAAAAACTCAATATCTATTAATCTTTCAAAATCCTTTTAGCATAAGGGCAAAGATTTAGTATTAGAAATATACTAAAGGTAAAAAAAAAGTAAGAATTTTCTTTTAATAAATGCATTTATTAGAATTGTATTTTCACTTGAAGAACTTAAATTTCTTACTTGTAATAATGATCTAGAATGCCTGATTAGGAAATGTCATAAAATTAGGACTCAAATCCATTGATTATGTATTGAAAAAGTTTTACATTTCTTTCTTTCTTTTTTAGAATACATGTGACGTTTCAGTAAATTTTGCTATTAAGGAATGCATATGCAAATAATGAACCATATATACAAATGTAATGACCAATATTTGATCACTTTTTCTTTGATTACCGTGGATATTTCCCCCTGGAATTAGTGTTACACAGCTAGTATAAATAGTAATATTGTACTTAGGATTGAATACAATCAGAGAGATCTTCTAGTCTCCTTATTTAGTCTATTTTAGCATCAGTAGCATCTTCTGTTTCTCTTCTAATGTAGAACAGGATAATACAAGAGAGGAGTTAAGGTCAGCACAAGGGTTGGCTTTGTGACATGAGGCTTCCAGTCACAGTATTATCCTGTAAACTTCTGATCTTAGCGTGATAGTACTTTTGTTTTTTTGCTGTTGTTGTTGTTTCTTTTACCATGGCAAGATGTTGGTAGGAATAAAGATGTAAAAATCTCTGCCCGGACAACTGGAGAGACAGCATGAACACCAAGAAAGTAAAAGTAGAAGTTAATACATACTTTTTTTCTGTTTTATACCAGAAGTACTCCTTTAGTAAGAGCTTATTCTGAACATATATGAATCTTCAGCATTTATAGAGGGTATTAATTCAGAAGAATGTTTTATTTGTGATGAGAATATATTTTATACAAAGAAATTTTCATCTTATTTAAAGATTTAGATGAACTAGCTTAATTGTTATTGCCAAGAAGCTAGGGTAATGTGATGCTATCTAATGAAGAAAGTGTAATCTTCTCTTAGTTTGAAATACAAGTCAAACTAAAATTAATTTTCCCTTCATAGCTTTTTGTTACTAATACTGTGAATATTTTCAATATCACTTATGTTCCTTGTTTGAATGTGGGGTATTAATGACAGTTGTACCTTAAAAAATGATAGAAACTTTTAAAAGCAAGAGAAAAGTTTGCTATTATTAGAATTTGAACATGCTTATATTAATGAGCATGAATTTTAAATATTAGTATATGTTTGCTAAATTTAAGTCTATTTTATCAATAGAAAACATTTTCTATTATTGTGTTCCTTAAGTGCATATTTCTAACTTTTATACTCACAGGACTTATAATACTTTGAATCTAGTAAATGAAACTTTTTAAACTTAAAAACAAAGTTATTCACACTAATTAAAGTAATATTATTAATAAGTAAAAATAAATACTTTTATGTTTTTGACTCTTAATGGTTTGTTATATGTTTGAGCCAGAAAACATACATAGAAATTATGAATTCTGTGTAAATTTAGCCATATACAAAGACAAAACAAAACAATAACAAAAGAAAGCCCATTTATTCTTATTTTAATACCAAGTACACATTAAGCTTCCTGATATTTATGATTGATATTAACAATTCCATGACCATTTCTCTTTAGAAATAAATATAAATCCTCTATTATAGAATAAATATTTAGAATCTTATAACTACTGTATTTTTAAAAAGTACTTTTAGTTAATGTTACATTATTGGATTCTATTGTGAAAATGCAATTGTTATATATTTCTTCCAGAGCTATAATTTATAATATTGTATTATTGTGTTAAATAAATATCTTATTGTATAATTACATCAATAATATTAAGAACACACCAATTTAAATTTTCTTTAAATTCCATTTTGGTTTTCAGCTTGACAAAAATCATACCACTTTTTCATTTTGTTTCTTTGGAAAAACTAGATGTCAGCAACAATTGTCTTTCTGGTAAGTTTATAATAATACATAGCTGTTTTTCAAATAATAGGCTTTTGAGTTTCTGTTCCAAATATGGTAAGGAAATGTTCTGGGTAGATGTATATAACATACCTATACAAAATGGTGTAGAGGAGGAAAATCTTCTCTTTTCTCAAACTAGGCCTGAGAATTAAACTGATGTAACTCAGATAAAGAGAAGAAAAAAAATACAAGTTTTAATTGTTTTTTTTACATGTACGAGAGAGTTCTCGCAAGAAAATTAAGATCCCAAGAAGCAGTTAAGGTTGAACTTACATAGTGAGTTGGGCAAACAGTAGTAAATCGTGAAAATGAGAGGAGGCCGAGGGGCTTGGGCACTAAGGTAGTTAATTGGATGGAAAAGTGACTAGGAAATAAAGGCTAGTTTAACAAGCTTGTTTGCATACATATCTCTTGGCCTTAACTTCCCATCCTTAAGACAAGAATGTTTCTTTGCTTGTGTTATAGGAAAATATCTTTAACATGGGAATTTAATCTCTTGCTTTTAAGAAAAAGAAGGAAGATTAGAGGACTCTTGCATTTGCACTTTTTTTTTTAAGTGCATTTAACTTAGAATAGTCAAAATGCCTGAATGGCTTATTAGGGTGCCATGTATTCTAAACTCCTTTGAATGTGTGGTGAAATAATTTAATTAAAATTTTCTTTCTACTTTTAAACTCATATTACTTTTAAACTCATATTATTCATATGCCATGATTTTCTTTTTTTTTTTTTTTGAATGTTGAGTTTTAAGCCAGACTTTTCACTCTCCTCTCACTTTCATCAAGAGGCTCTTTAGTTCCTCTTTGCTTTCTGCAGGTGGTGTCATCTGCATATCTGAGGTTATTGATATTTCTTCCAGTAATCTTGATTCCAGCTTGTGCTTCATCCAGCCCTGTGTTTTGCATAATGTGCTCTACATATAAGTAAAATAAGCAGGGTGACAATACACAGCCTTGATGTATTCCTTTCCCAATTTGGAACCAGTCCCTTGTTCCACGTCCAGTTCTAGCTGTTGCTTCTTGACCTGCATACAGGTTGCTCGGGAGGCAGGTAAGGTGGTCTGGTATTCCTATCTCTTTAATAATTTTCCATAGTTTGTTGTGATCCACACAGTTGAAGGCTTTGGTGTAGTCAATAAAGCAGAAATAGATGTTTTCTGAAACTCTCTTGCTTTTTCGATGATTCAATGGATGTTGGCAATTTGATCTCTGGGTCCTCTGCCTTTTTTAAATCCAGCTTAAACATCAAGTTCTTGGTTCATGTACTACTGAAGCCTAACTTGGAGAATTTTGAGTGTGTGAGATGAGTGCAACCATGAAGTAGTTTGAGCATTCTTTGGCATTGCCTTTCTTTGGGATTGGAATGAAAACTGACCTTTTCCAGTCCTGTGGCCACTCCTGAGTTTTCCAAATTTGCTGGCATATTGAGTGCCGCACTTTCACATCATCATCTTTTAGGATTTGAAATAGCTCAGCTGGAATTCTATCACCTCCACTAGCTTTTTTCATGGTGATGCTTCCTAAGGTCCACTTGATTTCACATTCCAGGATGTCTGGCTCTAGGTGAGTGATCACACATCATCTGGTTATCTCAGCCATTAAGACTTTTTTTTGAATAGTTCTTCAGTGTATTTTTGCCACCTCTTCTTAATCTCTTCTGCTTCTGTTAGGTCCATTCCATTTCTTTTGTTTATTGTGCCCATCTTTGCTTGTAATGTTCCCTTGGTATCTCTAATTTTCCTGAAGAGATCTCTAGTCTTTTCCATTCTATTGTTTTCCTCTGTTTCTTTGCATTGATCACCAAAAAAGGCTTTCATATCTGTCCTTGCTATTCTTTGAAACTCTGTATTCAGATGGATGTATCTTTCCTTTATTTCTTTGTCTTTAGATTCTCTTCTTTTCTTAGCTATTTGTAAGGCTTCCTCAGTATACCATTTTGCCTTTTTGCTTTTCTTTTCTTGGGGATGGTTTTGATCACTGACTCCTGTGCAGTGTCATGAACTTCTGTCCGAAGTTCTTCAGGCACTCTGTCTATCATATCTAATCCCTTGTAAGAGATTTGATTTAGGTCATACCTGAATGGTCTAGTAGTTTTCTCTACTTTCTTCAATTTAAGTCTTAAGTTTGCAATAAGGAATTCATGATCTGAGCCACGTCAGTCCTGGTCTTGTTTTTGCTGATATAGAGCTTCTCCATCTTTATCTGCAAAGAATATAATCAATCTGATTTCAGTATTGACCATCTGTTTGGGGTACTCTTGATTATAAAGCTCCTATGGAAATTCTTGTACAAATACTTTTGTAACATAAGTTTTTAGTTTTCCTGGATAAATGTTTAAGGATGTAATTACTGGATAATAGAGTAGAGGCATGAAAGTCAAAGTGAAAAGTGTTAGTCACAGTCATGTCCAACTTTTTGTGGCCCCTTGGACTGTAGCCCTCCACGCTCCTCTGTCCATGGAATTCTCCAGGCAAGAATACTAGAAGTGAAGTGAAATCGCTCAGTCGTGTCCGACTCTTTTTGACCCCATGAACTCTAGCCCTCCATCCATGGAATTTTCCAGGCAAGAGTCCTGGAGTGGGTTGCCATTCCCTTCTCCAGGGGATCTTCCCAACCCAGGGATTAAACCTGGGTCTGCTGCATTACAGGCAGTTTCTTTACCATCTGAACCACCAGAGAAGCCCCTGCTAGTGCATGTTTAACGTTATAAGAAACTAATAAAACTGTTTTCCCAAATAGTTGTAAAATTTTACCTCCCCACATTAGAGTTCCAGTCACTCCATTCTATAGGGTTTTGGTATATCATTGTGTTATCTCGCTATGGTTTCAGTATGCACTTCCCTAATGGATAATGATATTGACTATCTTTGCATACCTTCATTGATGGTTTCTGTATATTGTTTTGTGTCTTTTCAAGTATCTTAACTATTTTAAAAATTTGGCTATTTGCTTTTATTGGTTTTAATAAATTCTTTATGTATTCTGGATGAAATTCTTTGTCAGATATATGTTTTGTGGGTGTTCTCTCCCAGTCTCTCTTTTACCTATTAATTTTATTAAGTGTAACTTTAGATAAGCAGAAATTTAAATTTTGGCTTAATTTTTTATTTTTAATAATTTTTGCTCTCTGTGTCCTTTGTAATATTTTTCTACATCCAGAATGATTTTCTATGCTTTTTAACTATCTTATAAAGGTCTTAAAGTATAAGTTTTTACTTTTAGGTCTTGACCTACCTCAAATTAATTTTTACAAATGGTGTGGAGTCAAAGATGAGTTGTTGTTGAACAACTAAACAACATTTAATCTTTCCAGAAACATTTGTTGAACAAACTGTTTTCATCATTGATAGACTTTGGTGTCTTTATCAAAAAATTGATGTCCATCTGATCCACCTTGATCTGCCTTTTAACTGATTTTCTCTTGATAGATCATATTTTCCTGTTTCTTTTTAATGTCCAATACTTTATAACTGTATGCTGAACATTGTTCATACTACAGTTTACTGAGTCCGGCTATTATTATCTTTCTTTTAAAGCATAGTAAATGTACTTCTAGCAGGCAGTTAAGGTATTGATGGATAATTGTGTTTCTGTCAACCTTAATTTCATTCTCTCCTAGGGCAAATCATTTTAATTTTCAACTCTCAATACATTCCTCTACCCCTGGGCATTGTCTTCACTCCTAATACATGGTCTTTCTGGATTTTAGCTGAATCTCTGAGATGCTGTATTCGGTTAAGTCTTATCTGACTGGGCTAAAATTACAGTGTCTTTCACTGCTGCGTGAACTATAATGTCATCACTCAGCTCTTAGCGTAATAACAGGTTATCTTTGCTAGGTTTTTCAGAATGTTGCCCTGTCTAGCACTCATCCAAGGGGCTATGGT
Organism: Giraffa tippelskirchi; assembly: GCF_054371585.1. Taxonomy (NCBI): domain Eukaryota; kingdom Metazoa; phylum Chordata; class Mammalia; order Artiodactyla; family Giraffidae; genus Giraffa; species Giraffa tippelskirchi. The sequence continues at coordinate 117,142,557 of NC_137278.1, forward strand.
AAACCCTTGCATATGCTTTTTCCCCAGTTCTCTTCCCACCAACATATACACAACTCAGCTTCTTCTCAGTACTTTTCACCATAAATTCCAGCCTCATGTCTAAACTTTGCCTCATCACTCAGCAAAACAGCCTCTTTGCTTGATTTCCACTTTCTTGCTCTAAAATGGTTAAATACTTTGAGGAAAAAAGAAAATTGTGATTGTCAGCTCACCACGTGTGTTTGCTTTTTTCCCCCGAGTCAGGCTTAAAAACAGGTGCTTCATGTTTATTGTCCAGTTTTATGATTGTTTTCTGTGGGAGAGCAATTCCAGAATAAATTATTCTTAATGTGCCCTGGATTGCTGGATTGACCTACTGGTTTTACTTTTGAAAGTATAAATGTAATTCTGTTTAGGCAAATTTTCAATTTTACCACTATCCGATTCCTTTTGACTTTACTTTTTTATATGTTGTGTTAACAAGCTGGCAAAGCTTGCTCTAAGCCATTTACATACTCATTTAATTCTCACCCTATGAGATAGATATAAACCTGAATTATCAAACAATTGTATGACTTGCATAAATTCACACAGCTGCTAAATAGTAGGAATATGTATTATGATAGCACAGTCTGTTCTTAATATGGTCTTTTAAAAATATATTCTGCAGAATAAATAATTTTTGTGCTTTTCTTTAATAGTCAAACAATAAAATGGTCCTTGATGTCTAACTATTTTCCTTTATCTATAATGCCTCATAATAATTTTTATTGTTTATTTTCTATAGATCTTACAAGTGCCATAAAGTGGTTTGATGCATGCTTTTCTCTCCATGAATTGTCTCTCACTGGAAACCCACTTCTTCAAGAAATAAACTGGAGGTAAATAAATATCATTGCACCCTATGTATGTACTTTATTATAATTGCAGAGAACACGATTTGATGAAAATTTTTCTGTGTATATTATTAAAAATTCCCTGGGAAAAGTGAATAAAGAATAATTCAAAAGTTATTCTAAATAGAACAATTTTATAGAAGTAGTTAAAAAAATACCTCTGCCTAAAATAATTTTTTGTACATGTAAGAACTAATGCAAATTTGAAATGATAATTCTGATCCATACCACTGATTATATGACAATTTTAGTATCATGATGACTTAGGTTTGTGTTTATAGAAAAGTCATTTTTAAGGAATTACTTTTTGAGTCATCTACATCCCGTAGCTTGCCATTTAAAACTATTTCCTTTCTGGTAGTAATTTGATTTTGTTTTATTTTCTGAAAAGAGAAAGTTGGTGTCTGTTAAAGTATGTATTATAAGCATGTGTGAATTCAGGCCTCTATTTGGAGTAGTGCAGTAAGTACCTGGATGTGAATGAAAAAATATACTTTGTGATTTTTTTAATGAATTTTCTTCTTTAAAAAAGTTCTCTAATCTGAAATTCTCAAATTATGCTAACATCATTTTCCCCAAGTTAGCCAACATCTTTTTTGTAATCAGGTTTTTTGAAGTAATTTACATATAATAAAATTTATCAGTTTTGTTTATGAATATGAATATTATATAGAAATCATCACAATCATTATTTTTATCACCTTGAAAAATTACCTTATTCCTCTTGGTGGTTAGTCCCCTCTTCAAGTATTTTTTAACCCTCTTCCAATATTTTAAAAACGTCTCTCTCTAATTTACTGGTCTTTTAAGAGCTCTTCCCATAAATTGTGATGCTGTAGCATGATGCTGGGGATCAGTAGCCTGAGATGATAGTGCTGTTTTCTTCTTTTTGACTTGTGCAGGGCCTTCACCTCTTTTGGATCCAGGCGTCTATTCTGGATCTTGGCTTCCTTAGATACCTGCTTTCCTTTGACTCCAAATCACCAGAGATGGTGTGTTGAGCATAGCACCTGCACCTAAAGGCTGCCTTGCACTCTGAGGAAAGCTTGCTGATTATCTTCCTGCTCCACCCACCCCAAAAGCAGAAAACAACAAAATCAATAATGTGCTAATTTGTTACTATCAGGATTCCTGGTGATTTAGTCACTAAGTCACGTCCTACTCTTGAAACCCTATGGACTGTAGCCTGCCAGGCTCCTCTGTCCATAGGATTTTCCAGGCAAGAGTACTGGAGTGGGCTGACATTTCCTTCTTCAATTACAAGGGTTAGTTGTACATAAATAGATTTGCAATGAGAGTAAGTAGGTTATTCAAAAGCATGTATAATCATTATAGGATTGATTTAACAACTACAAAATACCCAAAGTAGAATTTCTGTAATATCTAGTGGGAGTTGGATTTTGTTTTGTTTTTAATGACTATTTGCAAGCTATCACTGTTAAATTCACACACATCAGATTAATCTGAAAAACCATGTTATTCTTGGTTATGGTAGGACTCCTGTTATGGTTTGCAACAAGTGATGTAATCTCTGCCTGTGTTTTAGTTTTTAAAATAAATATTAATATTAACCTACCTCAAAACTTGTTGAGGATCTGTGAAATACTGAGTAAGTGCCCAAAATAAAATATTGTTTTCTTTTATTTAAAAAAAAAAGTATCTCTCCACTGTCTTATGGCTTTCACTGTCTCTAAGGAAAAGTCTGTGGACATTCTTGTCTTCATTCCTCTGTCTCTGGGTACTTTTAAGATTTTATCAGTGGTTTCCAGCAATTTGATTATAACATGCTTTGATGTGGTTTTAGATAGATTTACTCTCCTTGGGATTTTTTCCTTATTTGCTTAGTGTTTTTCTAATTGCTATAGAGTTGATTTACCTTGTGTGTTAGTTTCAGATACACAGCAACATGATTCAATTATTTGTGTGTGTTTATTCTTTTCAGAATTTTTCTATTATAGGTTATTATAAGATATTGAATATAGTTCCCTATGTTATACTGCTACTGCTACTGCTACTGCTAAGTCACCTCAGTCGTGTCCGACTCTGTGTGACCCCATAGATGGCAGCACACCAGGCTCTGCCGTCCCTGGGATTCTCCAGGCAAGAACACTGGAGTGGATTGCCATTTCCTTCTCCAATGCATGAAAGTGAAAAGTGAAAGTGAAGTCGCTCAGTCGTGTCCAACTCTTAGTGACCCCATGGACGGCAGCCTACCAGGCTCCTCTATCCATGGGATTTTCCAGGCAAGAGTACTGGAGTGGGGTGCCATTGCCTTCTCCCCTATGTTATACAGTAGGTCCTTATTGGTTATTTTATATATAGTAGTATATATCTGTTAATTTTGTTGTTGTTATTCAGTCATTAAGTCATGTCTGACTCTTTTGCAACCCCATGAACTATAGCCTGCCAGGCTTCTCTGTCCATGGGATTTCCCAGGCAAGAATACTGGAGTGGGTTGCCATTTCCTTCTCCAAGGGATCTTCCCAACCCAGGGATGAAACCTGTGTCTCTTTCGTCTCCTGCATTGGTGGGCAGATTCTTTACCACTGAGCCACCAGGGAAGCCAGCTCCCAGTATGTCCCTCTTCCCTGCCTTTATTCTTTGGTAACCATAAGTTTTGTCTTCTAAGTCTGTGAGTCTATTTCTGTATTGTAAATAAATTCATTTGTATCACTTTTTTGATTCCACATATAAGTGATGTATTTGTCTTTGTCTGACGTACTTCACTTAATATAATTTTTAGTCCATCCATGTTGCTGCAACTCTGCTTATAATTTATTGAACCTCTAGGATATACTGGATTTATAGTTACCATAAAATTGTGAAAAATTTTGGCCATTATTTTTAAGTATTTTTTTTCTGCTTCCTTCTCTATCTTCTACGAGAACTCCAACTTCACCAGTATTAGACCACTTGATGTATCCTTGAAGTCACTATTGCTTTGTTCTTATATTTATTGTTTTTGTCTTCTGCCTATATTTCAGTCTTACTAGTTATTGCTGTGGCTTCAAATCCCCTGATATTTTCTTGTGTAACTGCTCTGCAGTTAATCCCATCTAAACTGTTTTTCAGTTCAAATTAGATGTTATGATTTTCATTTATACAAGTTTTCTTTATTTTTTTAACATTTACAATTTCTCTCTTAATCATGTTCATATATTCCTGAATCATCTTGAACATATGGATAATATTTATAATAGCCATTTTAACATCCCTATATGTTAATTTCATCATCTCCCTCATTTTGAGGTCTATTTTTATTAATTTTTTTTCTGATTCTGATTTTCCTACTTCTTGCATGCCCAGACAATTTTAGTTATATTCTGGACATTTAAATTTTTCTACTTGTTGGTTCCTTAATTTTCATCTTTTCCTTTACTTAATATATGTTGATATTTTGCTTCTGACATGCACCATCTGTTTAATATGTTACTTGGAATTACTGAGATGATTTCAAAACTTCCTTTTAAGTTCTGTTAGGGAAATCTCAAAGAAATCTTTATTTAGACTAGTACTAATTTAGCCCAACTACTATGGCTCCAACTTTCTTAGTATTCTGCCTAATGTCTCTTCTATGTATCCTTTCGACTTTGGCTGATGAGAATTATTCCTATCCTCCTGTGGGTTCTTGTAATATTTGCTGCCATTTGCTTCCCACTTGCTGTTTCCCTTGGCTCTAAGTGGTTTTTCTCTCACATATCCTCAGACTCATTTACCAGTTCTAGGTGAATTACATCCCAGTATACTGAAAAACTTTGCATATGCAATTTGGAATTTTCTGGTACTGATGATGTTTATAGTCTGAACTCCTATCTCTTTTTATGTCCAGCAGCATGCATCTGTGAAATGATTTAACATGAATTATTATAAATTTGACATTTGTATCATATCAGGACATGGGTATATCAAGGCAAAACAAGCCAAAGTGGACAGGGCCTGTAGCCTAATTTAGCACAGTGGATTTGGCCACATGCTAAGTGTAGGGAAAGACAAACATTTACTAAAATTCAGGTAGGAAAATCTATTTCAAAATCCTAATTTTGAATCAAGTTAGCAAGTCTTATCAGTTTGATCAGATAGTGAAATACATTTATGAACAAAATACAGACAGGGAGAAATGAATAACTGAAAAAAAGGTTGTGTACCTCTGATCCTAGGGTGGAAGCAGTTGATTTTTTGCCCTGATCTGGTTTCCCTGTGATGTATGGCCACAGCCAGAAAGATCCTTGTTTTTCTGAGTATTTCAGAGGGATATAAGATACCTTACCAAAAAACCAAGGATCTGATTATGTTTAAAATCCCTGTACCTGGCTTAAGCCAGCTGTAGAACAAGATAAGAGTCTAGGGAGTAGTCACTGTTCTCTCCCTTGTCTAAGATCACTGAAGACCTATGACATCCTCTTTCTAGATGTATTGGATTCTTAAATTTGTTCACTGACCTTCAGTTAAGAAAATAGCAGCTTTTTACACCAAGTCAAACACCTGTGTGATTTGCTGCTTACCGATAACTTGATTATCACAGAAGAGTTATTATCTTTTTGCTAGAAAATCTACTTTTCTTTTTGCTTTAAAGCTCAGTTTCCACATAAATTTCTAATGTTACACTATTTGTTAGGCAAACCTGGTATGTTCCACATGTTTTAGAATAGGACCTGTCAACCTCTGGCTTAGAAACATCTGTTTCCAAGTGCAATTTAAGTTGTGTGGCATGGAGGAAAGAGTATAACCCAGTGCACTGGTTCTTAAAGCTGTATGCCCCTTCATCATCACCTGGGAGCCTGTTAGATATGCAAAATCTTACACTCTACCCAGATCCACCAAACCAGAAGGTAGCACATGATTCCCAGTAATCTTTGTCAAGCCTTTTGGATGATTCAAGCTACACTGAAGTTTGGAAATCATTGTGTTTTTAAACAAGGACATCTTCCTGCCCCATGCTTTGTGATCTTGGGAAAGTGACTTAGCTTTTCTATGTCTGTGAATCTTCACTGGTAAAATGAGGATAATAATTGTACCTATCTTATGGCATAGCCACTAGATTTGAATGGGATAATACACATATTTTGTTGATAATAATCCCTGGAATGTGGTAAGCACACAAAAATCTATCATTTACTATTACTAGGCCAACCAGACTGTATATGGGTTCTTATTCAATCATCAAGTATTAGTGTATGCCTACTACAGGTAGTCAGTGTCCTGACATGTTGGACATTATAAGGGAAATTCAATGTAACCCGTGATTTCAAGTCATTTTTATAATCTTGTTAGAGATAGAAAATGTATGCAAAAAATGATAACCATGAAAGCTAATGATAACAAATACTGATATAGCGTTTACTTTGTGCCCAGCACTGTTTTCAATTAATCCTCACAATATGATATGAAATAGCTACCTAATATCCCCACATTATATCAGCAGAAAGGGCTAAGTCACCTACCCAGTTTCACACAGCTAGCAAGTGGAAGACCCAGGATTCAAATCTATGCAGTCTAGCTCCAAAATTTACTCTTAACTCAAACTTTAATACCTAATAAAATACAAGTGTCGTATGATTATTGTAGACAGCAGAAGTGCTTTAGAAATTTGGAAATATCTTAATTTAGTGTGACCAGGGGAAACTGCCTGCACCTAACAGGCAAACTTTGAGTTAATCCTCCAATAGTTTGGTAATATTGAAAATCAGAGAGTTGCCTGGCAGTCCTGTGGTTAGGACTCCAAGATTCCAATGCAGGGTGTATGGATTCAGTCTCTGGTTGGGGAACTAAGATCCAGCATGCTTCACAGTCAGTTCAGTTCAGTCACTCAGTCGTATCTGACTCTTTACGACCCCATGGACTGCAACACGCCAGGCTTCCCTGTCCATCACCAACTACCAGACCCTACATAAACTCATGTCCATTGCGTCCGTGATGCCATCCAACCATCTCATCCTCCGTTGTCCCCTTCTCCTCCTGCCTTCAATCTTTCCCAGCATCAGGGGCTTTTCCAATGAGTCGATTCTTCACATCAGGTAGCCAGTTTTGGAGCTTCAGCATCAGTCCTTCCAATGAATATTCAGGACAGATTTACTTTAGTGTTGAGTGGTTGGATCTCCTTGCAGTCAAAGGGACTCTCAAGAGTCTTCTCCAACACCACAGTTCAAAAGCATCAATTCTTTCAGCACTCAGCTTTCTTTATAGTCCAACTCTCACATCCATACCGTACATGACTACTGGGAAAACCGTAGCTTTGACTAGATGGACCTTTGATGGTAAAGTAATGCCTCTGCTTTTTAATATGCTGTCTAGGTTGGTCATAGCTTTTCTTCCAAGGAGCAATTGTCTTTTAATTTCATGGCTGCAGTCACCATCTGCAGTGATTTTGGAGCCCCAAAAAATAGGTTCTCACTGTTTGCATTGTTTCCCCATCTATTTGCCATGAAGTGATGGGACTGGATGCCAGGATCTTAGTTTTCTGAATGTTGAGTTTTAAGCCAATGTTTTCACTCTCCTCTTTCGCTTTCATCAAGCGGCTCTTTAGTTCCTCTTTGCTTTCTGCCATAAGGGTGGTGTCATCTGCATATCTGAGGTGATTGATATTTCTCCTGGCAATCTTGATTCCAGCTTGTGCTTCATCCAACCCAGCATTTCACATGATGTACTTTGCATATAAGTTAAATAAGTAGGGTGACAATGTACAGCCTTGACGTTCAGTTCAGTTCAGTCGCTCAGTCGTGTCCGACTCTTTGCGACCCCATGAATTGCAGCACGCCAGGCCTCTATGTCCATCACCAACTCCCGGAGTCTACCCAAACCCATGTCCATCGAGTCGGTGATGCCATCCAACCATCTCATCCTTAGCCTTGACATACTCCTTTCCAAATTTTGAACCAGTCTGTTGTTCCATGTCAAGTTCTAACTGTTGCTTCCTGACCTGTATACAGATTTATCAGTGACAGGTCAGGTGGTCTGGTATTCCCATCTCTTTAAGAATTTTCCACAGTTTGTTGTGATCCACAGTCAAAAGCTTTGGTGTAGTCAATAAAGCAAAAGTAGATGTTTTTCTGGAACTCCGTTGCTTTTTTGATGATCCAGCAGATGTTGGCAATTTGATCTCTGGTTCCTTTGCTTTTTTTATATCCAGCTTGAACATCTGAAAATTCACAGTTCACGTACTGTTGAATCCTGGCTTGGAGAATTTTGAGCATTACTTTACTAGCGTGTGAGATGAGTGCCATTGTGCAGTAGTTTGAACATTCTTTGGCATTGCCTTTCTTTGGGATTGGAATGAAAAATGACCTTTCCAGTCCTGTGACCACTGCTGAGTGCTCAGTTTTCCAGATTTGCTGGCATATTGAGTGCAGTACTTTCCCAGCATCAAAAAAATAATTATATTTAATTTAATTAAAGGATCAAACTAAAAGTAAAAAGCACTTCTGATAGAGGAAATATTCAAAAGAGGAGGGAATGTGAAAGATGAAGTTAAGCTCTGTAAAAGAGCAGTGTGTTCAGTTAAAGTGGGTATAGTGAGAAATATCACTGGAAAGAAAGAAGAAATCAAGTACTTAGGCTTATAGTGTGTCAAAGTGGGCTACGTACCTGTACATGTTCCTTCACTTCACAGCAACTGAGTTGGGTTCTGTAATTATCGTTCTCATTTTACAGAGTATTTACTGAAGCTTAGATGCCTTGTGATTTGCTCAGTTAGGAAGTAAGTGTCAGGGGTGTTATTTGAGTTCTGAAGCCTAGAATTTAAACATTGTGTTCTGCTTTTGCATGTGTTATATTATGGCCAGATAGTAAAGTTCTTGTCCAGGGTAAAAAGTCTCTTTTATCCTGAAAACATACACTTGAAACATATTTTTCAAGCCTTGTGAGTAAACTCCTCATGTGCATATCTAGTTCTACCACTTCCTAGCTGTTTGCCTTGCTCAAGTTACTTCATTTTGCTCTGTCTCTTCCTTCATCTGTAAAATGGGTATAATAATAGTACCTATCTCATAAGATAGATTCAGTAGGGTAATATAGGTTATACCACACAACAACAAACTCAGAAATCTATGTGGTTTCATCAATAGAAATTTTTTGTTTGTTTGCATTATGTCTGATGTGAAGTTGGCCTGTCTCTTCCAAGCAGATTCAGAAACTCAGCCTGCTTCCATTTTGTGATTCTGTGTCACAAAACTTGAACATAACTTCATATTTGTAGGTAGTAGATTGTGGTGGGGGAAAATGACCACCAGAAAGACAACTGACATTTAACCACTCTGCCCTCAAAAGTGGCAGGTATCACTTCTCCCATATTGTATGACCTATAACTAATCACATGGCCAAACTAACTGCAAAAAAACCTGGGAAACATAGGGAAGAACATGAGTATCAAAGTACAGAAGTCTCTATGAGGAGTAAATATATATGTTACCACATGGTAGCACTTTATAGCCAAGCCTAACAGAAACACACTTGATAATGCTAGCCTTTATTTTTAAGGAGTTATAGAGAAATTTTCAACAGTTATGTGAAAACGAAAATCGTGTTTGGGGAAGCTTGTTTACAGCAGAAAACTGACAAGAAATTAAGAAGTAGCCAAATTAAATGAAAATGCAAGCATTAAAAATGGCTAAAATTAAGTAGTAGAAGTGGCCCCAGTTATTGTACAGACTCTTAGAGCGTCCTTGTATGACACCCAGATTATTTGTTGAAGGTATATATTACTAAATTTAATTACATTATAATGTTTCAATGTGTAAAAAATACATGTTTCAGCCACTAATTTTTCTATTGAACTTATTCAGTTTTACTTTCATGATTGAAAATGTCATTTTCCCAATTGACAATTTATATTATTCTTGATTTTTAGTAATTATCAATATCTGGAATTCTCAAATTGGAGTCCTCAGACTCCTTGGGGACCATAGTATTTGTAAAATTCTCCAAGTTTCCTGAGAAACTTTTCTTAGGACAAGTTATTATAGGAAATATCAACTGTTATTTAACAAATTAGACAGCGATCAGAAATTACAAGTATTTAAAGAATGTGTGTGTAGATGTGAAAAGGCCACCTGACTATGTTTCTAGACCTTTTTGCCAGCTTGGTGAAGGACTTCATCTTCTGGAATAGAAGTAGTCAAGGTCCCCATACAGGTGCACTAACTCACAATCAAGGACTGCTTCTCTTACATTGAGATTTAGAGCACTAACCCCCAAGTTTGGGTCCTCACTTCTCGGAACCCATATAAAGAGTGCAGTTATGTCTGAAGGACTGTTTGACAGGTGATATTATTTATTATAAAGATATCTAATGGGTTGTTTCTAGAGAGATATTTTTATTTTCCCAAGTAACTATAGAGAGGAAGTTATAGAATTGGCATACAATGACAAATCAAAATGGCAGTTGTGTACATTATTCAGAGCAAGGGAGTAATGGTTTACCATTAGGTGTTGGGCAAATAAGGCATGAATTCTGTTATTGATCTGGTATCAGTTACCATCTGAACAGCTGCCATGTTGCAAGTTGTAGCAGCTAAAAGCAAATCTATGTCCTGAATAATCTTTTATTTATGTTTTGTTATTTTGTTTGTAGAAAACATGAACAATTATTTAATGGAATAAAATATGCTTGTTGTAAAACCTACTGATATAACCTAATGTAAGAAGTATATAAAGATAACATTCACATTTTACTGCACTTAGTATATATACTTTATAGTTTTAAAGAAAATATTTAATTATCAATAATACTTAGAGAAAATAGATTAGTATTTATATGTACAATTATTTAGCTATTATATTGTCTATGTTTAAATTAGTGTTTCTGAACTAGAACAATACCAACTTTCAAATTTTACCTATCAAATTTCATATAGATCCAGTTGCCCTAATACAGCTTTCATAATTTTAAGAAGAGATTCACTTATCTAAAGAGTTTAAAATCTAGTGATCTATAAAATATGGATTTGTTAATGAAAGGATCAACTCAAACTTTTACTAGTGTGTTCCGCTGAACTTTACATGACCCCTTGATACCAACAAAGGGATTAGTTATAGATTTTCCCAATTGGCTTCTTACTTTCATGTCCAGCCAGTGATAACACGAACAAAACTGATGTACTAAAAAATCTCTTTTTAAAACTTAATCCACAGACTCTGTTTGGAATTTCCTTTGGGAATGTGTTTCATTCATGAATGATTAATAGAGCTTCTTAAGTGACAGAATATTCACCAGGAAGTTTTCACTAAATGAAATATTGATTCAGCCCTTGACTAGGAGGAGCCCAGCTGGAAAAACTAAGGCTGAGATCTCACAGTGTCCTTATACTTCATTTCAAACATGAATCAACTTGTTACAGCACTTTCTAATATATTTATCACAGAATCTTTATAAGGCTGCATTTGAATTTGAAGCCAATCCATGCACTGCTAATTTATACAAATCTGACTACTGTTCCTTAAAAAATGATTCAAGAAAAAAAATTGTTCAAATAAAACATTAGCTCCAATCTGGATATTTATTATATAATTCACAGATTTCAAGACACTGTCACAGTCTTCAAGATCCGACCAAACTGCATGTTTACATCCAAAGGTTCAAAACAGTCTAACTAAAATAAACTGGGAACTATTTTATGTAAAGGTGATGAGTGTAACATCAAAATATTCCAAACATAAAAATTCAAGATCTGTTGTCCCACATTCTCTAGAATTATTATGTGTAGCTAAAATATTATACTTAATGAGTCTATATCAGTAACTATTAATATGTCCAAAATATAGCATTTGATGATAAAGCCATCCCTTTTCCCCGTACTGATGTGGTGTCAATCAACATCTCAACAGCCGCCACATGATGACAGTTACACCACCTAGAAACAACTCTAGGTGTTGTCCTGTGTTATCTCTGGATGTATTTTTCATTAATTTGGTTGTCTGGAACATAAACATTTATTTTATTAAATAAGATATTTGTGGTAAAATATTAATCTGTCCCTTAATCAGATAAAACAAATTCTTATTTTTTTTGCCTCTTGGATGGTATTGGTTTATTTGGTTAAAATGGCTCTTCATTCCAACCATCAATTATTTCTGAATAGAAATAATTGTTCAGAAATATTCAGACATATTTCTGAATTATTTCTTTATGTATTTGGTATGTACTGTTGAATTTTAGAATTACAGGGATAGTTTTCTAAAAACACCTTCACATCATTTGTATAAAACCAATGGCAATGTTAACCAGTGACGTATCATTGGAATGTAACTGCCCAGAGACCACAGTGTGTCTTATTTTAGCAAATTCTTCTGATATCATTGATATATCGAGTATAAGTTTCCTTAAGAAAAATGAAAGCTATTTTTTAAATTTAAGATAATTTATAAATGATTTGAGTTTCAGCATTTTTTTTTATTTCAAACTTGACCATCTCTGATTTTAGCATAACATGCTGTAGTCTATTTTTTTCCCAACATAGGGGTTTTATTCTTTAAAGTGCACAAGAAAGACTGAATTTAAAAAATGTATATATATATATATATATGTGTGTGTGTGTGTGTGTGTATATATATATATATATACATATATATATATGTATACATATATATATTTCCCCAAACCTGCCGGTGGAGGTCTATGTGTAGCTGAAGACTTCATTTCAAAAAACATCCCAAGCACGACTGAAGCAGTAGTTCCAGAAACACTACCTGGGGATGGGAGACCCACATCAAGATCTGCCTTTATGATCTTCTCATCTCAATGAATTTAGAGAGTGACTAAGGCAAAGACAGAAGTGTTAGACCCTGAGGTTCTCGTGTGAGCAGCATGAGCATTGCCTTCTTTTTACTGACTCCTCATTAAGCCATTTTGAGACCTGAAAAATGACTGCTCATGAGTGTCTCACAAGTATAACTGCATCTGCACTGTCACCATGGGTCCACCATCCTGGTGAAAAGTTCTGTATATACAACCGCTTACTAAAATGATTATACCCTCAAGGAAAAGATAATTAGCTTTACCTAACCCCTAAGAATGCAACTTATAATAATAAGATAATATGCTTTATTAATTTTCCTTCCAAGGTATGCATGTGTGCACAGTTGCTTCAGTCGTGTCCAACTCTTTGAGACCCCAGGGACCCTAGCTGGCCAGGCTCCTCTGTCCAGGCTCCTCTGTCCAAAGATAGTCATTCCCTTCTTCATGGGATCTTCCTGACCTGGGGATCAAACCCATGTTTCTTAGTCTCCTGCAGTGGTAGGCGGGTTCTTTACCACTAGCGCCTCCTGGGAACCTGTTTCAAAGACTGGAGCCTGTCACTGGCATAACTCATTTCATTAGCTAATCAGGTTCATTCTAGAAATCAAGGTATCAGATTGATATTTGCGTGATACCCAAAGAATTAGAAATGTTGCTATTCTCAAGAACTATTTCCACCAAGTTATTACAAGCCTTTTATTTGCTCTTCTATAATTTAGGAGAAAATTTAAAAAAATTACCAGTAATAGAAATAGAGCATTTTTAAAGCATTATGAACACCAATATAGTCTTAACTTTCAATAGTCTCTATTATCACCTCTGAAAAATCATTTTTTCACACTTGACATTTTATAATTATAATTAAATAAGTTATTTTGACATCACAGTCATATCTTAAAGAAATTTGACTGTGTATTTTTATGAATAGTTAGAATATAATGTTGCTTTCTTAGTACTGTAATAAATTATTTGGTAGGATTGAATATTTCCTTGCTTTGATGAAAAAGTGAAATTGAAAGTTGCTCAGTTGTGTCCGATTCTTTGTGACCCCATGGACTGTATAGTCCATGGAGTTTCTCCAGACCAGAATACTGGAGTGGGTAGCCTTTCCCTTCTCCATGTGATCTTCCCAACCCAGGGATCGAACCCAGGTCTCCTGCATTGCAGGCAGATCCTTTACCCGCTGAGCCACAAGGGAAGCCTTAGTTAAAGATTTCCTGTTATATTTAATATTGTACCTCTGAGGTGAATTCCTCTGCTTACCTTATCACCTGTGATGAATAGCTATTATTTTAAGGTAACGTTCTGCTTTTGAATCATATCTTAATACGACTCTAAGCAGAAACACAATATACGCCAGATATTTAACCCTTTGTGGTAAGCATAGTAGGTAGTTTTTGAATGGATAAGCATTTCTAACTTCAAGCCACCTAAAAAAGTTCAAAATAGTGCTAGCTTTGGCAGCACATATACTAAAATTGGAATGATACAGAGAAGATTAGCATTGCCCTTGTGCAAGGATGACACATTAATTTATGAGCCAATCCATATTTTTTAACATATGTAAAATAGATAGCCAGGGAGGATTTGCTGTATGACTCAGGGAACTCAAAACTGGGGGTCTGTGACAACCTAGAGGGGTGGGATGGGTTGGGAGATGAGTGGGAGACTTAAGAGGGAGAGGATGTATGTATAGCTATGGCCGATCCATGTTGATGTATGGCAAAAACTAACAGAATATTGTAATTATCCTTCAATTAAAAATAAATAATTTTTAAAGGATCAAAATACATGGGCTCAAATTTTTAACAGCTTAAACTCTTTATTATTTTCAAAGCTCTTATCTGCTTCTTAACATTGTAAAACATTTGATAATTACCCTGAAGAACCAAATATAAATCTATTTTTTTTTCTCTTATTTGTTATCTGTAAGGGGGAAATAAGGCAATATTTCTGGAGTGGTTGGAGGAGTGTAGGGAGCTAGTCAACTGTGTCCCCAGGAAATGGAAAACTGTGGTATTTTCTATTTTGTTTCATTGAAAAAGATGTATTTGTGCCTCTCCTATGATGATTTTATTTAATACCAAGGCTACCAAGATCATAAACTTTACACAGGATGCATTATGACTTTGGTTAGCCTTATGCATTTTTGCCTTAATGGACCACTTCCTCCATTCAAAAATAATTAAATTTATATTTTACAACTGTGTTTGCACAAATAGCTATATCAATCCTGACTGTACAACCTAGGTAGAAGGAATAACGGTTATTAGGGCTTTGCCTTCTTAACTCTTAGCATTTTAGTACTTTTACCCTGCCGTCCTTCATTTAGTGTTTAGGAACTATTTGTTTCATTTTTTAATTACCAAAATTTATTTTTAGAGCAATTTTAGGTTAACAGCAAAGCTGAGCAGAAAGTAGAGAAAGTTCACACACATTCCCAGTCCCTACACATGTACAATATCCCTCACTGTAAATATCCCACACCAAAGCAGTATACTTGTATTTTTTGTCTGTGGGGCAGGGCACGTGGAATCTTACTTCCCTGACCAGAGATCAAACCTGTGACCCCTGCATTGGAATCATGGAATCTTAACCACTGGTCTGCCAGGGCAGTCTCAAAGCAGTACACTTTTTACAGTCAATGAACCTACACTGACACATATTTATCACCCAAACTCCATAGTTTTATATTAGAGTTCACGCTCGGTGTTTTACATTCTATGGGTTTTGAATGTGCTATGATATGTATCCACCATGTGGTAATGTGTGGAATCATTTTACTGCTCTAACAATTCTCTGTGCTTTGCCCTTTCATCCCTCCCTCTACTTTAACCCCTTGTTGTTGTTTTTCAGTTGCTCAGTCATGTCCAACTCTTTGTGACCCCATGGACTGTAGCACACCAGGCTTCCCTGTCCATCACCATCCCCTGGAGCTTGCTCAAACTCTGTCCATTGAGTTGGTGATGCCATCCAACCATCTCGTCCTCTATCATCCCCTTCTCCTCCTGCCTTCAATCTTTCCCAGCATCAGGGTCTTTTACAATGAGTCAATTCTTCGCATGAAGTGGCCAAAGTATTGGAGTTTCAGCTTCAGCATCAGTCCTTCCAATGAATATTCAGGACTGATTTCCTTTAGGATGGACTGGTTGGATCTTCTTGCAGTCCAAGGGACTCTCAAGAGTCTTTTCCAGCGCCACAGTTCAAAAACATCAATTCTTTGGCACTCAGCCTTCTTTATGGTCCAACTCTCACATCCATACATGACTACTGGAAAAACCATAGTTTGAATAGATGAACCTTTGTCAGCAAAGTAATGTCTCTGCTTTTTAACATGCTGTCTAGACTGGTCATAGCTTTTCTTCCAAGGAGCAAGCATCTTTTAATTTAATGGCTGCAGGTACCATCCGCAGTGATTTTGAAGCCCAAGAAGATAAAAGTCTGTCACTGTTTCCTTTTTTTTCCCATCTCTCTGCCATAAAATGATGGGATCAGATGCCATGATCTTCATTTTTTGAATGTTGAGTTTTAAGCCAGCTTTTTCACTCTTGTACCTTCATCTAGAGGTTCTTTAGTTCCTCTTTGCTTTCTGCCATAAGCATGTTGTCATTGGGATATCCGAGGTTACTGATTTTTCTCCTGGCAATCTTGATTCCAGCTTGTGCTTCATCCGGCCTGGCATTTTGCATGATGTAATCTACATTTAAATTTAATAATCAGGGTGACAATACATTGCCATGATGCACTCCTTTTCCAACCAGTGCATTGTTGCTTCTTGACCTGCATACAGGTTACTCAGGAGGCAGGTAAGGTGGTCTGGTATTTCCATCTCTTTAAGAATGTTCCACAATTTGTTGTGATCTACACAGTCAAAGGCTTTAGCATAGTCAATGAAGCAGAAGTAGATGTTTTTCTGGAATTCTCTTGCTTTTTCTGTGATCCAATGGATGGTGGCAATGTGGTCTGTGGTTCCTCTGCCTTTTCTAAACCCAGCTTGAACATCTGGAAGTTCACGTATTGTTAAAGCCTAGCTTCGAGAATTTTGAGCATTTCTTTGCTTGCTTTAACCCCTTAAAGCAACCATTAATCTTGTTGTCTCCATAGTTTTGCTTTTTATCCAGAATGTAACACAACTGGAATTATACAATATATGCCCTTTTCAGATTGGCTTTTTTCACTCAGTAATATGCATTTGCATTTTCTCTATGTTTGTTCATGGATGGATAGCTCATTTCTTTTTAATGCTAAATAATTTTATACTGTATGGATATATCACAGTTTATCTTTCAGTTCACCTACTGAAGGATATCTTGGTTGTTTTCAATTTTTGGCTGAAACAAATAAAACTGCTGTAAACGTATGTGGGCAGGTTTTTGTGTGGACATATATTTTCAGAATATATGTCAGAAATATCAGACATATTCAGAAATATCAGAAATATTCAGAAATATCAGAAAACTGATATTTTCAGTTCATCTGGATAAATACCAAGGAGACTGATTGCTAGATCAAAAATAAAGATGTTTAATTTGGTAAGAAACCACCAAACTATCTTCCAAAATGTCTCTCCCATTTTTCATTACCACCAGCACTTAATGAGAATTCCTATTTCTCCACATACTCACCAGCATTTGGTGTTATCAGTGTTTTGGATTGTGGGCATTTTACTAGGTAGGTAGTAGTATCTCATTGTTGTTATAATTTGCAATCCATTAATTAATACTTGTTTGTCATATTTATATATTTTGGTAAGATGTCTTTTAATATACTTGGCTCACTTTTAAACTAAGACATTCATTTCCTTATCATTGAGTTTTAAGCATTTTTTTTTTTGTATATTTTGGATAGCAGTAATTTATCAGATGTGTCTTTTGCAAATATTTTCTCCCAGTGTATGACTTGCCATCGAGTTGACAGTGTCCCTAGGTGTGGGAATTTTTAATTTTAATGAAGTTCAACTCATCAATAATTTTTTCATAGATATGTCTTTGGTATTGTATCTAAAAAGTCATCACTATACCCAATGTCATCTGGATTTTATATTTTTTCTTCTATCCATTTTGAGTTAATTTCTGTGAAGCTTAAGAGGTCTGCATCTGGATGTTTAGATTCTTTTATTTTTTTGCACAGGGATGCTCAGTTACTCTACCACCAATAGTTGAAAAGTGTTATCTTTTTTCCATTGTACTGACTTTGTTGGTCTATTTCTATGTTCTCTATTCTGTTCCATCAATCTATCTGATTATTCTTTTGCCATTACTAAATTATCTTGATTACTGTAGCTTCATAGATTATTCTGAAGTCAGGTAGTGTTAGTCTTCCAAATTTTCTTCAAAATTAAGTTGGCTATCTGCCTCTTTTGCCTGTTTATATAACTTTCGAATCAATTTGTTGATATCCACAAAATATCTTGCTGATATTTTAATTAGATATGTTATATCTCTAGATCAAGTTAGGAAGAACTGACTTTTGACAATATTGAATCTTCTTATCCACAGATTTTTTTTTCCCATGGGACATCTTTCCATTTATGTAGTCTTCTTTGATACCTTTTGTCAGTGACTTATAATTTTCCTCATAGGAACTGTTAGTTTTTTAGTAAGAAGTTTTACTCACTCAATAAATTTAGTTTGCCCCTGTGACCATAAACAGCCTTGTGAAAAGAAGCCTACATGCTTTCTTGTGTAAAGGTTGGGAAGTACTTCAAAGTGGCTGGGCTTGGTAGACCGCTTTTGCTCTCTGACCTGTTTTTTCATAGCATTAATCTTTTAAATGGATAAGACTTTTGCTCATATTTTGGAGATTATTTATTATAATCCTTACCTAGATTCAAAGAGATATATCATAATTTTGGATTTTCCAGATCATGAAATATTGAGTACTCACCACCCTTTTTGTTTTAACCCTATTTTCAGTATATTTTTCACTGAGGAATGATCAGAATTCACATCTACTTCTGAAACAGACAGTAGCTTTCAGTTACATTATCTTATTTTAGAAAGAGTGTACCTGATACTATCTTTCTCATAATGCAGACTTTTATTTACTACACCCAGCCCAAGTTTGCAACTGCTTGAATTTACCATTTGTGTTTTAGAAGAAAATGATTAAATGTGTATCAAGGACTCTAAAACTTACTTGATACATGATATGATACCATAATTTTAAAAAATAGAATTTTCTCTATAAAATCAATAAGTTTCAGAGATATATTCTCTGCTTATATTATTTAAATAATAGGCCATAGATTATTTTAGATATAAACTCTCCTTTTCAAGATTATTAATTTTTTTCCTATTTTTAACAGGCATTCTCTACTTAAGGTATTACCTGCTGTAAGAATCCTCAATGGTGAAAAGCTAACTTCTTATTCAGAAAGTCACACTGAAGAACACTATCAACTAGAATTAGAGCATTTCCTGGAACACTGTCAGTCCCAAATTAGAGAATTTAACTTACTAAGTGAAAAATATATTACTGGAGACAGGTAAGACTGTTATCTTCTTCTTGTAATTAAAAGATATAGTGCAATTTATACATAGCATTTAAAATTTTTCTGATCAATACAGTGCTACTTTTTTGGACTTGTACAGTGTGTTTTAGGAATATTTTCTCTCTAAAAAAGAAATTTATGAGCATCATCTTTTATTATTTGAGATGTATTAATCTGCATTTTGAGCATATTTTAAAGGCTAAAATTAGATCAAAATAAATGAAAGCATGAAGATAGCTTCACAACAATATACAAACACTCATTCAGTTGTTCATTCAATTATTCAGTCATACATTTATTCATCAATTATTGATGGACAAAACATATAAGAAGCTAAGTATTACATTTTGGCCTGAAAGAATTCATGATTTCATTAAGAGAAAATTAGCTAAATAAGTAATTACAATGGAGCAAGTCAAGTTTTATAAAACATATAATATTTATTATATATCTATTATATAAAGAATAATATTACACATATTTTTTTGTATTAAGTTATTATGGATGCATAGTGGAGAAAAGCAGTCAAGACATGCACATATTCAGAGGACAGAGGCTGAGAACAGAGTCCTAAAAATATATCAAAGAAAGAGAACTTCCTATGGCCCACCCTGAAATCTGATTTCAGTTCAGTTCAGTCACTCACTCGTGTCTGACTCTTTGTGACCCCATGGACTGCAGCATGCCAGGCTTCTCTGTCCATCACCAACTTCTGGAGCTAACTCAAACTCATGTGAATTGACTCGGTGATGCCATCCAACCAGCTCATCCTCTGTCATCCCCTTCTCTTCCTGCTTTCAATCTTTCCCAGCATCAGGGTCTTTTCCAGTGAGTCAGCTCTTCGCATCAGGTGGCCAAAGTATTGGAGTTTCAGCTTCAGCATCAGTCCTTCCAATGAATATTGAGGACTGATTTCCTTTAGGATGGACTAGTTTGATCTCCTTGCAGTCCAAGGGACTCTCAAGAGTCATCTCCAACACCATAGTTCAAAAGCATCAATTCTTCGGTGCTCAGCTTTCTTTATAGTACAACTCTCACATCTGTACATGACTCCTGGAAAAACCATAGCTTTGACTAGACATACCTTTGTTGGCAAAGTTATGTCTCTGCTTTTTAATATGCTGTCTAGATTGGTCATAACTTTTCTTCCAAGGAGCAAGCATCTTTGAATTTCATGGCTGCGGTCACCATCTGCAGTGATTTTTGAGCCCCCAAAATAAAGTCTTTCACTGTTTCCATTGTTTCCCCATCTAGTTGCCATGAAGTGATGGGACCAAATTCATGATACATGAATTCTGAATGTATTACTATAAATGAATTACAATTGATATATTAAAACTCTTTTATAATTTATACTACTCCAAAAAACACAAATGAAAAAGAAAAATTATTTTATATTTTCATATGATGTCTTAATTATAAATGGAACAATGAAATGTGCTTCCAAATGTCTAAACTTAATTACTAAATTTCATATTAAATTTTTACTATTTGTACTTTCATACTGCTCATCCTATGTAAGAGTTGTTTTTTTCTATTTAAATGGGTTTTT
This sequence comes from Giraffa tippelskirchi, assembly GCF_054371585.1. NCBI lineage: Eukaryota > Metazoa > Chordata > Mammalia > Artiodactyla > Giraffidae > Giraffa > Giraffa tippelskirchi. Next base: position 117,163,205 of record NC_137278.1, read on the forward strand.
TTTTTACTATAGTCTATTCAGATGATAAACAAATATTACAGCTTTAAAAGTACTTCCAATTGTTATGGACAGTTTACTTTTAATAAATAGCTTATTTTACATTTGTATTTTTGTAAATCTAAATTGATATCTCCTTGTGTATGTATGGTAACCTACGATTTTTATGTAAAGATGACTCTTAACCCTCATGTTGAAATTTAGATTTACATTCTTTTTAAGAATTTATTGCTATTGCAATTAAGTATCACTTTAGAATTGGAAATTGACCACTTTTATGTTAGATCATAAATGGTCGTAAATTCAACACTTAGCCATAAACAGTTGACATCCAATATTGAAGTGAACTTTTTCTGCATTATTCACCAACAAAAAGGATATATTAATATATATTAGAGGAATCTATGCTAATGTTTCCATTTGTAAACATAGAAAGTGTCTATCTCTACATTTTAGGAAATATAACTTTCATTTTGCTTGGAATACTTAAATCCAACAATTATTCAGGAGAATCACAGGCATTTATGTCTTAAAGTATTTGAATCATCTTTGCAACAGATTTTTTTCCAGAGAAAAATGGAAATAAAAACTTTCCCATAATGTAAGTTATTTGTTTAAATGTCCAATACAAATATTTTGCATGGCAAAAGTCAGTGTACAAAGTACTTTTAATCTTGTTTCATAAATAACTTCTCCAAATTTAGGCAGCCATGATTTCTCGTGTTTATGGCAGTAAAAGGATGGATTTTTCTCATTCACTTGTACCAAAAATACCTAGGATAAAAGTGATTCTAAAACTTCCAGATGTTTTGTCTGGATTAATGGATTGAGATTAACTACAGAAATATTTTCACTTTTTGCGAGTAATAAGATCAGTTTTTATAAAAACAATCAGAAATCAAGTTTTAATGAATTTTGTAGTAAAATTTAATATTCATGTCATACTACACATTGATATTTTCAAAATCTGTACAGGTGTTACTATTTGCTGATATAATTCTTTTTATTAAATGTCCTCATTATTTATTTGCTCAGAAATATATTCACCTTGGATGTTGCACAAAATCTCTGCTATTATTTTAAGAAATTGATGACACTTAGTAATGAATGTCGATGTGTACATGAACATGGGGATGTAAGTATCACCAGGAGAGGTGAATCAGAAGCCCAACAAAATCATTTGCCTCCTACACACAGTGATAGCATACAGCAAAATAGAGTTCTTTACTCTTTTGCAAATGAATATAAACTGAACTCACCAGATATTTCTGAGAAATGGATGGACTCTGGCCCTAGTCATTCCTCATCAACCAATCCCTCCTTATGTGAAGATACTAAAGAAAGAAATCAGAAAGAAATAGTAGACCAGAAAAGAGAAGACAGCAAGACAAGCAGTTTCCCCAGCAAAAGAATACCGTTCATTGAAACAGTAAGAACAAGGTTTCTACTGGAGAACTGCCAGAATACTGAACATCATGAAAAAATGTAAGTTTTATAGATCATTTTTCTTTTACTGTTATGTTTTGTTGTTTTTATGGATAATAATAATTTGGTAAAGGATTTAAATCCTATCATATTTCATGTTCATTTCCTTATGTTTTATGATATGCACAGATTATTAAATACAGTACAGATTAATTTGGTTGAATTTTGGCAGGTTCTTAATCAACTAGTATTATTTAAGATGAGTAACTGTGAAATTATTTCTTCTGCCTTCTAATCTCTAAATAATTAAAATGAACTTTTAATAAGAAATAAAACAATCCCATTATTCTTAAAATAATATAAAGACCTCTCACATGAGGGTCTTAGGACATGCTTCCAGGGAAGGTCAGAAAATCCTTCCTGCACATGCCTTTTCTCAAATCCCTTGAGCTTAAAATAGTCCCTGGTAGCTCAGTTGGCAAAGAATCCACGTACAATGCAGGAGACCCCAGTTCAATTCCGGGGTCAGGATGATCCGCTGGAGAAGGGATAGGCTACCCACTCTTGTATTCTTGGGCTTCCCTTGTGGCTCAGCTGGTAAAGAATCCACCTGCTTTGCAGGAGACCTGGGTTTGATCCCTGGGTTGGGAAGATTCCCTGGAGAAGGGAAAAGCTACCCACTCCAGTATTCTGGCTTGGAGAATTCTATGGACTGTACAGTCCATGGGCTCACAAATGGTTGGAAGATGACTGAGCAACTTTCACTAAACTATTCAGCATGCCAAGTATATTGGTATGTTTTGGGATAGTTTTAGCCAGGATACTCTAGACATTACCTGTTTGAATCCTATTAGCTCTAAACACTCCAGACATTGTCTATTGAAATTTCAGATAAACAACATTGAGCTGTTTTAATTCACGGTAAATGAAATTGCCAAATAATAAGGAGAAGGATGAGGAACTGAAAATATAGACAAACCAAAGACCCAAAGAATAAAGGGAAAAGAAAATGTATGCCCACTTGCTGAACCTTGCCATTCAGTGTTTCAGGAAGATTCATTGTCAGTTGTACTCTTGTTTCCTAAGTGTAATTTTCACATGTTCCTGTGCTAAGGGCATTGTTATCATCATTGTTTTTTACTAAAAAAAAAATACGATGCTGATGATAGCAATAATATGAGCTGCTTTTCCCAACACGGAGAGCACCTGACATTCAGGAAGCCCTAAGTCAGCTTCTTTTCCTTTTACTGCTTTCTGTGTGGTGAAAAGCAGTCCCAGTCTTAGTGTCACTGAGGAAAATATTCCTCATATACCTTTTCATTTTCTTCCTTGGGAAATTTTAAGGATAGTGGGCTGAGGAATTCAAGGGCTAAATGACTGGTCAGCTTTATAAGAAACTCAAGATTACAGTCCATGAAACTTGTATGTATCTGTAGAGAAATATAAGGCACTGTCTCAGGTTAAATGTGTTTTCTTACTAATCTTTCAATCTTTTGTTTTAAACAACTTTTCATTCTTTACCAGTTATACATTGCAAATATGTTTTCAGATTTGTTTCTTTATCACCCAAGTTTGTATTGGTATTATTGTGCCTTAAAATTCCTTAACTCATTTTTAATCTTTTTTAAAATTATTTATGTTGGAGCATAAATAATGCTGTGTTAGTTCAGGTGTACAGCAAAGTGATTCAGTTATACATATACATATATCTACTCTTTTTCAAACTCGTTAACTCATTTTTGTCCAAAAGATGAAGGAATAAGTTAATGGTTGAATGATCAAATGTGAATTAATTCCATAGCAAAATTTACTAAGTTCTATTTGCCCTGGTATTGTTGCCTGGAAAATTCCATGGACAGCGGAGCCTGGCAGGCTATCATCCATGGGGTCACAAAGAGTCAGACATGACTGAGGACGCAAGAGCACCATTTACCCTAGAAGGAGGAAATGATTTGTTGAAACATGATTTTTCTTCGTATAAGGAGTACAAATAGTTTATCTTAAGGCAGAAAGTTTTATCCACTAATTTAAATTCAGAGCAAAATAGATTGAAGACTTCCACAGGCTTTACATAAAATGGTGGTGATGCTGATAACAATATTCCTAACAACAGAAAATGATTACCTCATTCCATTTTGCATGCATGCTCTCGCTTCATTCATGCCCAACTCTTTGTGACCCTATGGACCATAGCCCACAAGGATCCTCTGTCCACGGGGATTCTTCAGGCAGGAATACTGGAGGGGGTTGCCCTCTCCTCCTCCAGCGGATCTTCCTGACCCAGGGATCGAATCCACATTTCTTAAGTTTCCTGCATTGGCAGGTGGATTCTTTACCACAAGCACCACCTCGAAAGCCCTCATTCCTGGCAGTTTATTGCTTAATTGCACTTGGCCTTAAACTCACTTCGTTTGAAATGAAAAAATTCCTTTGGGCTCCACAATTATAAAATTACTGAAAACTTTTTCAAGGGAGCGTGGGAAAATGAATGTGTATCAGTCACTTCTCCTTTATATGTCTTTTAAAACTGAACTCAAGGGTCTGAAAAGCCATTAAGACAATAGTTAGCACTTTGACTATACCATATACCTTGATAATATTTCTGCAGTAATCTGTGTGGGAAAAAGAAAGCATATCCAATGATGAAGCATTAAACGATTAAGCAAACTGAGAACCCAATTACAGTCAACATACACTGCTTTAAATTTTTGCTATTGTTGCTGGGGAGCTTATGGATATGGGGAAAACACAGTGTTGATTGATGGAATGCCAGATAATAGCCAACAGACGTAGACTGGAAAAAATGTTAGCATTTACTACTGGGCTTGTAAGAGAATGATTTATGTATTTCTTGATGGGCAGGGAGGAAAATGAAGCTAACAAAGACCTGATGAGTCCTTTCTCTGAAAATGAAGGAGGGCCCTTCTTCCTCTCATAACCTAATCTCCCCACTGTGAACAAGATCCCCTCCTCTCTTGCCAACTCAACACTGATTCCCACCTTTGTCCCCCTCTGTGCATCATCACTTTTTCCCCCCACTACTAGCTCAAATTCCTACTATCATACAAAGTCTCGGTAATATCTTCCTCCTTAAAAGAAACAAAAATCCCTAGGACTCATATCACTAAGTTACTGGCCCATTTCTCTCCTTCAGATGTGAAGGTGTCCATATTATTTTTACTTCTATGACTACAGTTAAATAAAAGAGCAGGTCTTATTTTAAAATAATACTTTATATAGTCTAATTTACAAATAAATATAGCTTATGAGGATCTCTTATCTGAAGCTGTATATTATGGATACTAAAAATAATTTTTTCTCCTTTTAACAGTATGGCAGCTATGATAATCCAGGCATACTGGCGTGGTTACATTGTGCGCAGGCAGATTTATTTCTCTGCAAAGCTACACCCTGCTACAATAGGACCCCTGACATCTCAGTCAAATTCTTGCATCGAAAACCAAACTATTTTAAAGAAAGAAAAAATTAAAAATACCGTGAATATCCAAGAACAGAAGGAAAAGGCTGCTGTACTTATTCAGGTTAGTTTTAGTCTTTGGGTGAAACAATTAATCTTGAGAGATGTGTTAGTTTTCTTTCACTGGGTTATTCTGAATAACACGCAATCCCTGAATCATAGCAATTTACAGATACCTTGATTTATTTCTTACTCGTGTGACATGTAGGCTGCAGGTGCCTGCCGGTTGACTGCTTCTACTCGGTATCTAGGCTGCTGAAGGAGTAAGTCTGTAATTTGTAAATTCTTATGGTCAAGAGCTGAACCACACAATCGTATTAAAACATATGCTCCAATGTGGCGTTTGTCACATATGCTAACATTTGATTAGTCGAAGCAAGTCTTTCTTGGCCTCATATGGAGCTATTTCTAGAAGCATGTTTCAGTTCAGTTCAGTCGCTCAGTCATGTCTGACTCTTTGAGACCCCATGGACTGCAGCACGCCAGGCCTCCCTGTCCATCACCAACTCCCGGAGTTTACGCAAACCAATGTCCATTGAGTCGATGATGCCATCCAACCATCTCATCCTCTGTCGTCCCCTTCTCCTCCCATCTTCAATCTTTCCCAGCATCAGGGTCTTTTCAAATGAGTCAGCTCTTTGCATCAAATGGCCAAAGTATTGGAGTTTCAGCTTCAGCATCAGTCCTTCCAATGAATATTCAGGACTGATTTCCTTTAGGATGGACTGGTTGGATCTCCTTGCAGTCCAGGGGACCATCAAGAGTCTTCTCCAACACCACAGTTCAAAAGCATCAATTCTTCAGCACTCAGCTTTCTTTATAGTCCAGCTCTCACATCCATACATGACTACTGGAAAAACCATATCCTTGACTAGATGGACCTTTGTTGCCAAAGTAATGTCTCGGCTTTTCAATATGCTGTCTAGGTTGGTCATAATTTTTCTTCCAAGGAGTAAGCATCTCTTTATTTCATGGCTGCAGTCACTATCTGCAGTGATTTTGGAGCCCAGAAAATAAAGTGTGCCACTGTTTCCACTGTTTCCTCATCTATTTCCCATGAAGTGATGGGACAGGATGCCATGATCTTAGTTTTTTGAATGTTGAGCTTTAGGCCAACTTTTTCACTCTCCTCTTTCACTTTCATCAAGAGGCTCTTTAGTTCTTCTTCACTTTCTGCCATAAGGGTGGTGGCATCTGCATATCTGAGGTTATTGATATTTCTCCTGGCAATCTTGATTCCAGCTTGTGCTTCATGCAGCCCAGCATTTCTCATGATGTACTCTGTATATAAATTAAATAAGCACAGTGACAGTATACAGCCTTGATGTACTCCTTTTCCTATTTGGAACCAGTCTGTTTTTCCATGTCCAGTTGGATGCAGTCTCAAAAACAACAGAATGATCTCTGTTCATCTCCAAGGCAAACCATTCAATAGCTCAGTAATCCAAGTCTATGCCCCAACCAGTAATGCTGAAGAAGCGGAAGTTGGATGGTTCTGTGAAGACCTACAAGACCTTCTAGAATTAACACCCAAAAAAGATGTCCTTTTCATTATAGGGGACTGGAATACAAAAGTAAGAAGTCAAGAAACACCGGGAGTAACAGGCAAATTTGGCCTTGGAGTACAGAATGAATGAAGCAGGGCAAAGGCTAATAGAGTTCTGCCAAGAGAACACACTGGTCATAGCAAACACTCTCTTCCAACAACACAGGAGAAGACTCTACACATGGACATCACCAGATGGTCAACACCGAAATCAGATTGATTATATTCTTTGCAGCCAAGATGGAGAAGATATATACAGTCAGCAAAAACAAGACCAGGAGCTGACTGGTCTTGAACTGCTCAGATCATGAATGCTTTATTGCCAAATTCAGACTTAAATTGAAGAAAGTGAGGAAAACCACTAGACCATTCAGGTGTGACCTAAATCAAATCCCTTATGATTATACAGTGGAAATGAGAAATAGATTTAAGAGACTAGATCAGATTGAAAGAGTGCCTGATGAAATATGGATGGAGGTTTGTGACATTGTACAGGAGACAGGGAGCAAGACTATCCCCAAGGTAAAGAAATGCAAAAAAGCAAACTGGCTATCTGAGGAGGCCTTACAAATAGCTGTGAAAAGAAGAGAAGCAAAAAGCAAAGAAGAAAAGGAAAGATATACCCATTTGAATGCAAAGTTCCAAAGAATAGCAAGGAGAGATAAGAAAGCCTTCCTCAGTGATCAATGCAAAGAAATAGAGGAAAACAATAGAATGGGAAAGACTAGATATCTCTTCAAGAAAATTAGAGATACTAAGGGAACATTTCATGCGGAGATGAACTCATTAAAGGACAGAAATGGTATAGACCTAACAGAAGCAGAAGATATTAACAGGTGGCAAGAATACACAGAAGAACTGTACAAAAAAGATCTTCACAACCCAGATAATCACAATGGTGTGATCATGCACCTAGAGCCAGACTTCCTGGAATGTGAAGTCAAGAGGGCCTTAGGAAGCATCACTACGAACAAAGCTAGTGGAGGTGATGGAATTCCAGTTGAGCTATTGCAAATCCTAAAACATGATGCTGGTACAGCACTGCACTCAATATGGCAGCAAATTTGGAAAACTCAGGAGTGGCCACAGGACTGGAAAAGGTCAGTTTTCATTACAATCCTTAAGAAAGGCAATGCCAAAGAATGCTCAAACTACCGCACAATTGCACTCATCTCACATGCTAGCAAAGTAATGCTCAAAATTCTCCAAGCCAAGCTTCAGCAATACATGAAGTGTGAACTTCCAGATGTTCAAGCTGGTTTTAGAAAAGGCAGAGGAACCAGAGGTCAAATTGCCAACATCTGCTGGATCATCAAAAAAGCAAGAGAGTTCCAGAAAAACATCTATTTCTTCTTTATTGACTATGCCAAAGCCTTTGACTGTATGGATCACAATAAACTGTGGAAAATTCTGAAAGAGATGGGAATACCAGACCACCTGACCTGCCTCTTGAGAAATCTGTATGAAGGTTAGGAAGCAACAGTTAGAACTGGTCATGGAACAACAGAAGCATGTAAAAATCTACTAAAATAATTGTTGTGTGCATGCTCAGTTGCTAAGTTGTGTCTCACTCTTTGCGACCCCATAGACTGTAGTCCACTAGGCTCCTCTGTCCATGGGAGTCTCCAGGAAAAATACAGGAGTGGGTTGCTATTTCCTTCTCCAAGGGATCTTCCCAACCCAGGGATGGAATTTGCATCTCCGACGTCTCTTGCATTGGTAGGTGGATACTTTACCACTGGGCCACCTGGGTAGCCCATCTTAATTGATAAAGTCTTTTAAACACTCATTTAACTTAAAAATTCAGAACCTCACCAAGACCAGATTTCAAAATCAAGTTCAGTCTGATCACATTCATCCTTTATTTATTCACTCATCAAATAATTTTTAGAACATACTGTTGTTAAGCATTGTTTTAGGTTTAAGAAATACAACTAGGAACAAAGCTTACAAGAACTCTTCCCCCTCAGAGTTTGTGTCGTGGTGGAAAAGGACAACATATTAAATATGTTAAAATAAAGTCTGGAAATTCATGGTACTGCACCTAAATTGAATGCTAGTAACTAAAAAATGTAATGTTCCCCTTTATTCACTCATTTAGTAAATATTACTTGGCACAAAAATTTTACTAGCTTATATCCTGCTGGGATGTGCAGATAAGTAAGATAAGTGTATTAGACATGATAAGTACTAAGGGGAAAATAAATCCGGGAAGCAGGATAGGAGTTTCTAAGGAAAATTAATCATTTTAGACAGAATAGATGTGGAAGACCAGAAAAGGTGACAGTGCAGCAAGAGATAAACCATTAGGTATGTAGGGGAAGAATATTTCAGGCAGAGAAACATCAGACTCAAAGGCATTGTTTTAGGAGCATACTCAGTGTTTACAGAGCAGGAGGAAGCACTGTGACTGCAGAGGGGTGAAGGGAGAAGATTAGGACTTATAAATCATAAATCATTTTAAAGATTTCGGCTTTTACCCTGAATGACATGGGAAGATATTAGAGGAATCTGAGCAGAGGACTCACGTGACCAAAGTTACTTAGGTTGTGATAATACTGCAGGAAGGCTATGGTAGAAGCAGTGAAATCAGGAAGCTATTGCAGTAATTCAAATAGTAGATAATGGTGGCATAGACCAGAGCAGTGCAGCAGTGGTGAGAAAGTCGCATTCCAGAATATATGTTGATTTATATTGTGGGTATATATATATATATATATATATATATATATACTTTGAAGGTAGACCTAGTGATATTAGTATGTGGGGATGTGATTTTGAAGGACAGGGAAGAGGTAGAGATGCCTACATGGTATTGGCATAAGCAACTGGAAAAAATAGCCTTATAACTAAGTTGCTGGTTTTCATTATTAAAGGCATAGTTTTTCAAGAGAATTGTCTTTGCTATAGTACTAATGAATACATTTAGTATTTTAGTTGTCTTAATTTCTCTGGGCTGCATTCCTCAGGGCAATGCATAGACAAAGCTGTTGCTGATGCCTGAATGGCTTGGGAGGAGAGGGAGTGCAGTGGATTCAAGGAAACTCTGAGGGAAAGAAACAAACCTCAGTTATGGTCTCAGAATATTGTTCTGTTGCATGAGGAATGAAAATGGCATGCAGTTCAAACTTCCTCCTCTCATCAGTGGATGAGCAATACATTTTTCAACATTGATGGTGAATGTTTGCTTCATTCCATTCAATAAAGTGCATTATTTGATGAAACAGTCTAGCTCAGTGACTATATCTGTTGAATGTCCTTCTATTAAGTTCGTGTCTGTAACAAAAGTAAGTCTTTCTTTGCAACTTAGAATAAGTCTCTCCTGATTTACATCATGGTACTTAAAATCACTGAAGTCAGCTCAACTTCATTTTCTTTTCTCCTCAGTACAATCATCTAGTTTCTTAAACTATTCATCTTAAAAATATGAATTCTAGACTGTCTAGCCATCCTGCAGAGCAGAATGTGATATAGTAGAAAGATCCTGGGCTTTAGAAGGTGCAAAATGAAGATTCATGAAGGATGTGGTGGAGACTGCTCTCTGCTCACCAGAACCCAAGTTCTCCTCTTCTTCCTAGTATATAGCCAGCCTAGATATTCTAGCTTCCCTTGTACTTTTTAGTATGGTCCTTTTTTTCTATAGCTCAGACTGTAAAGAGTCTGCCTGCAATGAAGGAGACCCGGGTTAGATCTCTGGGTTGAAAAGATCTCTGGGTTGAAAAGATCCCCAGGAGAAGGGAATAGCTACCCACTCCAGTATTCTTGCCTAGAGAATCCCATGGACAGAGAAGCCTGGTGGGCTCCAGTCCATGGGGTCTCAAAGAGTTGGACACGACTATCACTCACAGAGAAGAAAAAGATGTCAGATGTATCTAATATAGATAGGACTCTGGTCAGGCAATTGATTTGAATGTGTGAGAAAGAAAGATTAATTTATCATAGATGAATGACTAGGGAAAAAAGGTTGAAACCTTGACATGAATAAATAAGTTAGAAGAAGAATCGCAATACTGATTATACATTTATATTACCTTTATTTCCCATGGCTGGGACTTGAATTTCTGACCCTCCACTGATGCAGGAGGGAGGTATCTATATGTGTCACACCAGAAAAATACAGTGTGTATAACACAGTTTAGAGCTCTGGAGAAGTCCTGTCTCTGATAAGTTACACTGGATCCACTGTGAGACATGATGAATCAGTCCTTCCACTCTTGTCATTAAAGGTCTGTATTAAAGAATTCCCTTTATACTCTCTTTTCCCTAGATCTGCACCTAATCTTGGTATCTTAATGGTATAAGGAAAAAGAGGATGTTGAGGAGAGATAACTGAAGAGAAGATGATGTAACAAAAAAAAAGAGAGAGAGAGAATCCAAAGAAAGAAAGCATGTTTCCCTAATGCTCATTACTTTGTTAGCACAGAATCGGGGAAGAAGGGATATGAAGGGTACCTCCCTACTGGGATACCTCCCTAGCAGGAAGAAATCACAGGCCCATTTACCATGTTGAGGCAAAGCATTTTGAAAGGTAGCTAGAAACCAAGAGAGCGTAAATGCCAGATAAAAGACTCATAAAAGAAGAGTTTTAAAAAATCCCCAAATGAAGAGTTCTGTTGACTGAATGTTTATGTTCTCCATGATATTCCTAAGTTGAAACTTTATCTCCATTGTGTTGATATTTGGAGATGGGGTCTTTTGGAGGTGAATATGTCATGAGGGTGGAGCCCCCATGAATGGGATTAATGCCCTTATAGAAAAGAGCCCAGAGAGCTCTCTAGTACCTACTACCATGTGAGGACACACTGAAAATAGAGCCACCTGTGAACTAAGAAACTTGGTCTCACCAGACAATAAATCTGTCAGTGCCTTAGACTTCTAGCCTCCTCTAGAATTAGAAGAAATAAACATTTATTGTGTAAGTCACCAAGTCTATGGTACTTTTCTTACTGCAGCCCAAACAGACTTAAACAAGAGGGAGAAAAGAAAAATAGTTTGTTTTCCCCTAAGGTAGCTAGATTGCCTATGTCAATCACCCACAGTTCATGACATACCCAGGTCCATAATAACAACCCAGCTGCATGAAACTAAAAATGAGGTCAGAGAGCTGATGGTACTCTTCATATGAGTAAATTAAAATGAGGAAGTCCACTTTCTCAGGCAATACTTTTAAGCATGTTCCTCATCACACAAAGATATCCTCTCTTCTGTTTCTACCATTCAATATTGTTCAAGTTCTTGATTCATATTGAGATCTTTTCCACGTGAAAGAGTTTTGAACTCTCTTGAGAGATTATAATTTATTCATAGAAAGTTAAAAAGTATTGGAATATTATTTCTATACCAAAATTCATCTTTAGAGGCAAAATAATAAAAATTTAGTTAATTATACATTTTAAACTTTATGTGATGTTTAATATCACACTTTTCTTACATGATAAACTAAGTAAATAGAATTTTTATAAACAAGAGGGAAAAGAAATTGGGGAAATAATATTTAACAAGAGCCTCAGTTCAGTTCAGTTGCTCAGTCGTGTCCGACTCTTTGCGACCCCACGAACCACAGCATGCCAGGGCTCCCTGTCCATCACCAGCTCCCAGAGTCCACCCAAACCCATGCCCATTGAGTCGGTTTTGCCATCCAACCATCTCATCCTCTGTCGTCCCCTTCTTCTCCTGCCCTCAATCTTTCGCAGCATCAGGGTCTTTTCAAATGAGTCAGCTCTTTGCATCAGGTGGCCAAAGTATTGGAGCTTCAGCTTCAACATCAGTCCTTCCAATGAATATTCAGGACTGACTTCCTTTAGGATGGACTGGTTGGATCTCCTTGCAGTCCAAGGGACCCTCAAGAGTCTTCTCCAACACCACAGTTCAAAGCATCAATTCTTCGGCTCTCAGCTTTCTTTATAGTCCAACTCTCACATCCATACATGACCACTGGAAAAACTATAGCCTTGACTAGATGGAACTTTGTTGGCAAAGTAATGTCTCTGCTTTTTAATAAGCTGTCTAGGTTGGTCATAACTTTCCTTCCAAGGAGTAAGCATCTTTTAATTTCATGGCTGCAATCACCATCTGCAGGGATTTTGGAGCCCAGAAAAATAAAGTCAGCCACTGTTTCCACTGTTTCCCCATCTATTTCCCATGAAGTGATGGGACTGGATGCCATGATCTTAGTTTTCTAAATGTTGAGCTTTAAGCCAACTTTTTCACTCTCCTCTTTCACCTTCATCAAGAGGCTCTTTAGTTCTTCTTCAGTTTCTGCCATAAGGGTGGTGTCATCTGCATATCTCAGGTTATTGATATTTCTCCCAGCAGTCTTGATTCCAGCTTGTGCTTCCTCCAGCCCAGCGTTGCTCATGATGTACTCTGCATACAAGTTAAATAAGCAGGGTGACAACATACAGCCTTGTCATACTCCTTTTCCTATTTGGAACCAATCTGTTGTTCCATGTTCAGTTCTAACTGTTGCTTCCTGACCTGCATACAGGTTTCTCAAGAGGCAGGTCAGGTGGTCTGGTATTCCCATCTCTTTCAGAATTTTCCACAGTTTATTGTGATCCACACGGTCAAAGGCTTTGGTGTAGTCAATAAAGCAGAAATAGATGTTTTTCTGGAACTCTTTTGCTTTTTCGATGATCCAACAGATGTTGGCAATTTGATCTCTGGCTCCTCTGCCTTTTTTAAAACCAGCTTGAACATCTGGAAGTTGACGGTTCACGCATTGCTGAAGCCTGGCTTGGAGAATTTTGAGCATTACTTTACTAGCGTGTGAGATGAATGCCTAGTATGTGACAATCATGTATTCATCACTGTGTATAAATGTATATACATTTATCATACACCCTTCCTTGCCTTTGAGTCTATGCCAGAGGCAACTAATGATGCCTGACTCCCTTGCCGTAGTCTGTTTTTTTCTCATATATGCAGTCCTTGTTTCCACTATGTAAGTGCATGTGTGTATACAAACACACACACATACACGCACACATGCATACACCCTTGGCCAACTAGAAATGGGGTATCTTATGTGATTGGTTGGGGAAGTATGTTTGGCTATCTCTTGTTGGTCCACTTGGTACTGAGATAGAAGTAGGAACAAAAATAGAGAAGCTGGCAGTCATTGACCAAGTCTTAACCATTCTTGGCTAATTGTTGTGGAGATTTGGCCTACTAGGCTGGTTGTCACAGAGATTGTGTGTTACTTCTATTGTCATATATGTTCTGGCAATTATCTGTTTGTATATTTTTCTTCTCAATATATATATTCTACAGAATAACAATACCAGTATTATTGCTAACAATATGATTACTAAAATATATTTAAGGTAGCTTTTGTAATTAAATTTACCTTTTGATTGCATTTCACTAGGAGTATAGCCAAATAAATCTATTTCAGAGTCACTTTAAATAACTTCTGTGTGGTTATGCCCATAGCATAAAATCTCTTTATATATTTTTTCAGGAGTTTCCTTTATTTCATATTTATTTGTTACAATTCCAAATTCAAATCTAAGCAAAGTGTATATTCAGAGACATCTGGCTTCTATTGCTATATATTCCCCTCTGTTTTCTATATCTATAGGTAATAATTTTTTAAATTATTATTATACTTTATGCTTTCACTTTGTAAATATTAGCAATGACATATATTTAAATATATAAATTTATATATGTGTTTATTATATATTTATTTGGGTTTTCATAGATAAATGAAAGTATGCAATACACACTTATTTCTACCTATGTTTTACACTTACTATATATCCTGGAGCTTACCCCTAGCAGTGTATAAAGATACTAATTTTTTAAAAACTCTAGTGTTCTTGGAGTTAAATTTAGGAAAGCTCCAAGATTCCTCCATGATTTTTGAGCAATCTTAATGTTTTTAATTCTATTATCATGTGCTTGGTTTATTTAAAGATGAAATTAGTTAATTGCTATGGGCCCAGATACCACGTCTCTAATAGGGCCATTTATAAATGTTGTTTTCTTTAATGTGTGTTAGTTTATTTTATACATAATCATTTAAAAATTAACAGAATTGGTTTTCCTCTGTATCTCTTTCTTCTTAATTTAGAATGGGTCCTGGAGGGATTGTCAGATAATTGATTGGTTGACCTACATGTGCAGTTGAGGGAGTTTTAAAGATTCTTTTCTGCTTACTACGAGGAAAGTCCCCTGAGATTCAGAACTTTAGACACAAGTAGTCATTTAATTTATCTTGCAGTTTTAAATGTCACATAAAGTTCAAAAAACAGATTATCGAGCCATTAAACTAAGGTCTAAGATGTTTTATCTTCCTAATGGGATAACACAGAGAATTTGGTTTGGAGTTTGATCTATAACCCTGTATAACATGCTTTAAATTTTTGTTTAGGCGGTTTGGAAGGGCTTTCTTTTGCGAAAGAAACTGACGACAGCTCTAGAGGCTATTAAGAATGAAGAATCTGAAGAAGAATATGAAGAAATAGATTTAGAAGATTTTACATTTGATGAAGTAAGTGCTAACTACAACATATGGATATTGGTCTTAAAACATTGGTCTTTTGGAGCTAAACCAGTTTCTAAGGTTTTCATCCTGTTAACACTCTGTTATGGATTTTTTTTTAATAGCACCTGAAAAATTTTGCTTCTAATTTTTTAACATCTTCATTTAGGATACAAGCTTGTATAGTGTGTAAATGTGATCATAGGATATTTACAAGGATTCTTGCATATTCTTCAACCTGATTTATACAATGGTTTATCAATTATTCTTCATTAAATATAACTGAGCTTATTTATGCCCTGTTCAACAACTAATAGTTCTTTATTGCCTAGCAAAATGAGAACAACTTCCTTAATTGTTTTTCAAGGGTTCAATAATCAGGCAGCAAACTCTGCAGACATATTTACCACTTCCCATCCATGGCCTCCACATACTCTAATCACATTGAGCACCCTCTTACCATACAGAGCACTTACCTTTTATATCCTTAGTCTTGCTCATTCTGTTTCCTCTTTTCTAGACAGTCAAACTCACATATTTACCACTCAAATTAAGGTAGAGAATATATGACTATACCCAGAAGACTTCCTCGTGCTTCCATAGTATTCATACCCCCATCATCATAGATGAGTTTTGCTATTTCTGGGCTTCCAGTAAGTGGAACCATCCAGTATTTACTGTTTTTTCACTTAATATTATGTCTGTGAAATTCACCTATGTGGATGAGTATAGTTGCGTATATGCCATTCTTTTAAATATAGAATGTACTACTTTTAATCTATTATTGAATATACCAATTTTTTTTCATAAATTTATTTATTTTAGTTGGGGGCTAATTACTTTACAATATTGTAATAGTTTTTGCCATACATTGACATGAATCAGCCATGGGTTTACATGTGTTCCCCTTCCTGGACCCCCCACCCACCTCCCTCCCCATCCCATCCCTCTGGGTCATCCCATTGCCCCGGCCCTGAGCCCTTGTCTCATGTATCGAACATGGAATGGTGTACTGTTTCACATATGATAATATACATGTTTCAATGCTATTCTCCCAGAACGTCCCACCCTCACCTTCTCCCTCAGAGTCCATAAAATTGTTCTATGCATCTGTGTCTCTTAATATACCAATTTTTAAAAGTCTATTTACTGTTGATGGATTATTTGTTACTGAGTTATTTCTAGTGTTGCCTATTATGACTAAAGACACTACAAACATTCTTGTACATGCTTTTTGATGTGCATATTCACCTTTGAGAACTGTATTTCTGAGTCATATCGTTTACCTATGTTTAGTAGCTAGTGTCTGACAGCATTTTAAGGTGATTGTATCAATTTACAGTCCTATCAGCAGAATATGAGAATTTCAGAGGAGCTTTATCCTCACCAAAACTTTGTATTTTCATGTCATTTTCTACCAATCCAGTAGGTTTGTAGTGGTATCTAGTTGTTTTAATTTGCATTTCCCTCATAACTAATAATGTTAAATACCATTTCATTTGCTTATTGGCCATTTGGATATCTACTTTTGTGACATGATCAAATGTTTGTGTGCATTTTTAAGTTGGATTGTACATCTTTTTTCTTAATGACTTGTAGGAGTGCTTTTTATAATCTGAATACTATTCTGTTTTATCTTGCAAAAATATTCTCTAAATTCTGGGATTTCCCTTTTTTTCTCTCATTGTGGTTTATTTTGATTAACAGAATGTTTCTATTTTAAACTAAAAACAAAAGATTTTTGTTTTCATGACATATAAGAAATCTTTGCTTACTCAGCTCATTAAGATATTCTAGAAACTTTAATTTCTTAACTTTCAGCATTTAAATCTGTGGTGCATCTTGAATTAAATTTTGCCTGCAATGTGAGTAGGGGGTCAAATTCTCCTCCAAAGATACACATTTGGTTGTCTCATTGACTCACAGCCATGGGTTGTATCAGTTCAGTTCAGTTGCTCAGTCGTGTCTGACTCTTTGTGACTCCATGAATCGCAGCACGCCAGGCCTCCCTGTCCATCACCAACTCCCAGAGTCTACCCAAACCCATGCCCATCAAGTCAGTGATGCCATCCAGCCATCTCATCCTCTGTTGTCCCCTTCTCCTCCTGCCTCCAATCCTTCCCAGCATTAGGGTCTTTTCCAGTGAGTCAACTCTTCGCATGAGGTGGCCAAAGTATTGGAGTTTCAGCTTCAACATCAGTCCTTCCAATGAACACCCAGGACTGATCTCCTTTAGGATGGACTGATTGGATCTTATAGACCATACTTTTTACAATGGATTACAATGGAAGTGTTTAAATTCAGGAAACTGTGCACACATGGGTTCTCTTAATTTTTCTTGTCATTCTGTTACTGTTTATCCTTATATCAGTACTCTAATTAGTACATAATTTATGACAAATTGTATTATCTAGTCTTAAAAGAGCTCCAACTTTGTTGTTCTTCTTCAAGAAGGATCTACTCTGCTACTTTTGATCTATTTCATTTATGTACAGATTTTGGAACTATCCTATCAATTTGCACAATAAATGTTCCAATTTTCTCTGATATTGTAATAAATCTATAAGTCAATTTGGAAGAACTGATTTTTTTTAGAATATTACATTTTTACATTCACGAACATAGAATAACTCATCACTTATTTAACTTAAAATCTCTACCCACTATACTCTGTATTTTCCTCATAGTGTTCTTGTACACTTTTCATTAGATTTACTTCTAGATACTTGACATTTTCTGACATTATTTTGTTTTTGTATACCAACCTTACATCCATCCACTTTCTGAAATCACTTACTTATCTCTCAAGTCTTTTGAATATTCTGTACCCACAATCATATCACCTGAGAATAATAACAGTTTTCTTCTTTTTTCATTTTCTATTTCTTATGCCTCTTGTTTATTTTTCGTGCTCTATTGTCCTGACTAGTACCTTCAGTACAATGTTACATAGTGGTGATTTTAGAAGTCATCTTTTGCTAGTTCTTGGTCTCAGAGTAAAAACTTCCACTACAAAGTAAGATATTTAATATAGGTTTCTTTTAGAAACTCTGTATTTAATTGAGTTAACCTCCTTAGCATCTCCTTACCTTTCCAAGAAGTTAATATATGATGATGATGTTGATGATTCTATACATGGTTTTGATTTTATCAAATACTTTATATGCTTATGACATTGATTTTCAAGCATTACACCATGTATTCCTAGAACAAATTGACTTAGCTATAATGTATTATAGTTTTATATACCATTAAATTTGTTCTGCTAATTTTTTTTTTTAGGATTTTTTGCCTTTGTATTCAAGAAGAAGCTATTCCTGTAAATCTTTCTTGTAAAATTCTTTTCAGATTTTGATGTCAACATTGTGTTGACCTTTATATTTGATTGGGAAATGTTTCCTATGTTTCTGTTTTCTGGAAGAGTTTGATGTAAGATTGATGTTATTTGTTTCTTAAAAATTTGTCTTAGCACATAATCTTTTGGGCATAATGTTCAACGTGCACTTGAAAGTGCATTGTTCAGGTGTTATGGCTACTAAAACCTCAATTACTCCGAGTATGATAGCTGTATTTTTAAAAATCTTTATTTTGAGTGATTTGGAGAGGTTTTATCAGTTATTGACAGAAGAATGCTAAAATCTCTTATTATGATTGTTTGTGTGTGATTGCTCCTCAGTCATAGCCTACTCTTGGCTAACCCATGGACTGTTGCCCACTAGGTTCTGCTGTCGATGAGACTTGCCAGGCAAGAATACTGGAGTGATTTGCCATTTCCTATCCCAAGGGGTCTTCCCAACCTAGGAATCGAACATGGGTGGGTTTCTCTAAATCAGTTTTTAGTTATGTCAAACTTGGCCTCATAATTTGAGGATATGCATTAGGGCATACACATTTAGAACAGTTAAGTCATTGTATAATTAACCCTTTTAAAATAATAAAATTTCACTCTTTAACTCTAGTTTCCCTCTTTACATGTTGAAAATGGTTATAAAAATTTTTATGAGGAGAATTAAGAGAGCATAGAATCTGATTTTACGATCAGGGAAGGCCTGAATAAGGTGAAATATTTTGATAGAGATGTGAAAATAAAGTGAAGGGATAGCCATCAGGTAATACTATACGTGGCTAAGTGGTATGGAAATGAAAAAAGCAGGGATTTTTTAGTATGCTAAAGGAACTCAAAATCCACAATAAGTAGAACTGATTAGTGGGCTTCCTTGGTAGCTCAGCTGGTTAAGAATCCACCTGCAATGCAGAAAACCCCTGTTCAATTCTTGTTGAATTGAATTTTTCTTCCCCTGGAGAAGGGATCGGCTGCCCACTCCAGTATTCATGGGCTTTCCTGGTGGCTCAGCTGGTAAAGAATCTGCTTGCAATGTGGGAGACCTGAGTTCGATCCCTGGGTTTGGAAGATCCCCTGGAGGAGGATATGGCAACCCACTCCTGTATTCTTGCTTGGAGAATCCCCATGGACACAGGAGCCTGGCAGGCTACTCTCATGAGATTGCAAAGAGTCAGACACGACTGAGCGACTAAGCACAACACAGCACAGTACTGATTAGTAGTGGAGAATAACCTGAGATCAGGAAGAAACATAAAAATGATCAGGGAACAGCCCACATAAAGCCCATGATATGATTTCAAGAACTTTGAATTTTATTCAAATGTGATAGAAAATTATTACTGGGTTTTGAGCAAAGAAGTTAAATGTATTATTGTTTTAAATGGATAAATTTGTTTCTAATACAGAGATTATAGTTTAGGGGAGCTACGAACTAAAGCTAAATATCAATTAGGAAGGTATTATTACTTTTCTTTCCATTGATAATTTTTACTGTTTTTTTTTATTGCCATCACATAATTTTCAAATAATCTTAACAACTTCAGATGACATAATCAAATTACCCAAGTGTCACTGCTTTTTTTGTGTTGTTCTTTCTTTCTTTTACTTTCCTGTATACAAATGCAAGACTTATCTAACCAGTACTTCCTTTTCATCTTATTTAGGTCATAACAGTAGTTCCTTTGGACTAAGTCTATACTCTTCTTTAAGATATCTGCAAAAGAGTTATAGTCATCTATTCAAACTTATTTTTCACTCCCAGCCAACAAATACTGAATGCTTACAGTATGGTGGACACCATGCTTGGTACCAGCATATGTACATAGACAGATTTAACACAGTCCCTAGTCTAGGAGATATCAGAAATATATTTGAATTTTACAGTGAATTACAATTGCTATAAAAGAAGTGAATATAAAACTGTCTTAATAAATTTGCCTCAAACAAAAAGCCTGGATCAGTCTGCCATGAAGTTTTTATATTGGTTTGTTGCCTGTCTGAAATGTGTTTGCATTTAACAAATGTTTAACCAAGGGGACACTGATAACCAAGAATCAATTTATTTAGGTTTGTATTAAGCATGTGTGTGTGAATGCTCAGTCATGTCTGACTCTTTGCGACCCCGCGAACTGAAGCCTGCTAGGCTTCTCTGTGCATGGAGTTTTCCAGGCAGGAATACTGGAGTGGGTTACAATTTCCTACTCCAGGGGATCTTCCTGACCCAGGGGTTGAACCCACATCTCCTACATTGGCAGGAGGGTCCTTTACCACTAGTGCCACGTGGGAAGCCCATCAGTTCAGTTCAGTTCAGTTGCTCAGTCGTGACTCTTTGCGACCATAAGGACTGCAGCATGCCAGGCTTCTCTGTCCATCACCAACTCGTGGAACTTGCTCAAACTCACGTCCATCAAGTCAGTGGTGCCATCCAGCCATCTCATCCTCTGTTGTCCCCTTCTCCTCCTGCCTTCAATCTTTCCAAGCATCAGAGTCTTTTCTAATGAGTCAGGTGGTGAAAGTATTGGAGCTCCAGTTTCAGCATTAGTAATGCCAATGAATATTCAGGATTGATTTCCTTTAGGATTGACTAGTTGGATCTCCTTACATAAAGCCCATAGTTTACCTTAAATTTTTAAACGCTGAGCAGTGAGGGATCTGAGATTTTATCCTGCATGGAATATAACAAGGTAGACTGCCACATTTTCAAGGATGCTGGCAGAAGAAATGAGACATTTATTACTTGTCAGGCAGCAGAGATGTCATGCTCGTATCTATTTCCCTTTGCCCTCAAGTTCCATAGAGAAGAATTCCTCCTTGGGAATTGGGAGGCCTAGGAAACCCTATGTTTTAAAAAGGACTCCTAAAAAATCTGCTCATTTTATGCTCCAGAGGAAATCATTATTTCCTTATACCAGAATGCAAACAAATTTTGCCTTCTGCACCTCAAGAAAACACTCAGAAACTATATTTTCCAAGGCTGTTAGCTATAATATATTAACATCTTTGGAAAGATAGTCCAGACAAAAGATGTCATAAGTCACACAGAACTGTTAGAGACTTAAAGAAAGCTATCTCCCAATAGTATGTACTCCTAGTATGTATTTGGCAGATTTTCTCACACATAGCCACTCCAGTGGCCACTGTGAATAATCTAACAGGGGCTAGGATAAAATTCATTAGGCTATCCTCATGATACATTTAATGAAGGTTACCAGGCTTCATTAAAGGTTACCCTGTTGTGGATGTGACTGGTGATGGAAGTAAAGTCCAATGCTATAAAGAGCAATATTGCATAGGAACCTGGAATTTTAGATCCATCAATCAAGGCAAATTGGAAGTGGTCAAACAGGAGATGGCAAGAGTGAACATCGACATTTTAGGAATCAGCAAACTAAAATGGACTGGAATGGGTGAATTTAACTCAGATGACCATTATAGCTACCACTGTGGGCAAGAATCCCCTAGACAAAGTAGAGTAGCCATCACAGTTAACAAAAGAGTCCAAAATGAAATACTTGGATGCAATTTCAAAAACAACAGAATGATCTCTGTTCATTTCCAAGGCAACCATTCAATATCACAGTAATCCAAGTCTATGTCCTGACCAGTAATGCTGAAGAAGTTGAATGGTTCTGTGAAGACCTACAAGGCCTTCTAGAACTAACACCCAAAAAAGATGTCCTTTTCATTATAGGGGACTGGAATTCAAAAGTAGGAAGTCAAGGAACACCTGGAGTAACAGGCAAATTTGGCCTTGCAGTACAGAATGAAGCAAGGTAAAGGCTAATAGAGTTTGGCAAGAGAATGCACTTGTCATAGCAAACACCCTCTTCCAATAACACAAGAGAAGACTCTACACATGGACATCACGAGATGTTCAATACCAAAATCAGATTGATTATATTCTTTGCAGCCAAAGATGGAGAAACTCTATACAATCAGCAAAAACAAGACCAGGAGCTGACTGTGACTCAGACTATGAACTCCTTATTGCCAAATTCAGACTTAAATTGAACAAAGTTGGGAAAACCACTAGACCATTCAGGTATGACCTAAATCAAATCCCTTATGATTATACAGTGGAAGTGACAAATAGATTCAAAGGATTAGATCTGATAGACAGAGTGCCTGATGAACTATGGATGGAGGTTTGTGACATTGTCCAGGGGGCAAGGAGCAAGACCATCCCCAAGAAAAAGAAATGCAAAAAGGCTAAATGGTTGTATGAGGAGGCCTTACAAATAGCTATGAATAGAAGAGAAGTGAAAGGCAAAGGGGAAAAATATATACCCATTTGAATTCAGAGTTCCAACGAATAGCAAGGAAAGATAAGGAAGCCTTCCTCAGTGATTAATGCAAAGAAATAGAGGAAGACAATAGAATGGGAAAGACCAGAGATCTTTTCAAGAAAATTAGAGATACCAAGGGAACTTTTCATGCAAAGATGGGCATAATAAAGGACAGAAATGGTATGGCCCTGACAGAAGCAGAAGATATTAAGAAGAAGTGGCAAGAATATACAGAAGAACTATATAAAAAAGATCTTCATGACACAGATAATCACGATGGTGTGATCACTCACCTACATCCAGATATCCAGAAACACAAAGTCAAGTGGGCCTTAGGAAGCATCACTAAGAACAAAGCTAGTGGAGGTGATGGAATTCCAGTTGAGCTATTGCAAATCCTAAAACATGATGCTGTGAAAGTGCTTCACCCAATATGCCAGCAATTTTGGAAAACTCAGCAGTGGCCACAGGACTGGAAAAGGTCAGTTTTCATTCCAATCCCAAAGAAAGGCAATGCCAAAGAAAGCTCAAACTACTGCACAATTGCACTCATCTCACACGCTAGCAAAGTAATGCTCAAAATTCCCCAAGCCAGGCTTCAACACTACATGAACCATGAACTCCCAGATCTTCAAGCTCGATTTAGAAAAGGCAGAGGAACCAGAGATGAAATTGCCAACATCCATTGGATCATCGAAAAAGCAAGAGAGTTCCAGAAAAAACATCTATTTCTGCTTTATTGACTATGCCAAAGCCTTTGACTGTGTGGATCACAACGAACTGTGGAAAAATCTTAAAGAGATAGGAATAACAGACCACCTGACCTGCCTCCTGAGAAATCTGTTTGCAGGTCAGGAAGCAACAGTCAGAACTTTACATGGAACAACAGACTGGTTCCGAATTGGGAAAGGAGTACGTAAGCACTGGATATTGTCACCCTGCTTATTTAACTTATATGCAGAGTACATCATGAGAAATGCTGGGCTGGAGGAAGCACAAGCTGGAATCAAGATTGCCAGGAGAAATATCAGTAACCTCAGATATGCAGATGACACCATCCTTATGGCAGAAAGTGAAGAACTAAAAAGTCTCTTGATGAAGGTGAAAGAGGAGAGTGAAAAAGCTGGCTTAAAACTCAACATTTAAAAAATAAGGATCATGGCATCCAGTCCCATCACTTCATGGCTAATAGATTGGGAAATAATGGAAACAGTGACAGAGTTTATTTGGGGAGGCTCCAAAATCACTACAGATGGTGACTGCAGCCATGAAATTAAAAGACACTTGCTCCATGGAAGAAAAGCTATGACCAACCTATACAGCATTTTAAATACAGAGACATTATTTTACCAACTGAGGCCTGTCTAGTCAAAGCTATGATTTTTC
This sequence comes from Giraffa tippelskirchi, assembly GCF_054371585.1. NCBI lineage: Eukaryota > Metazoa > Chordata > Mammalia > Artiodactyla > Giraffidae > Giraffa > Giraffa tippelskirchi. The sequence goes on from NC_137278.1 coordinate 117,187,154, forward strand.
CAGTAGTCATGTATGGATGTGAGAGTTGGACCATAAATAAAGCTGAGCGCTGAAGAATTGATGCTTTTGAACTGTGGTGTTGAAGAAGGCTCTTGAGAGTCCCTTGGACTGCAAGGAGATCCAACCAGTCAATCCTAATGGAAATCAGTCCTAAATATTCATTGGAAGGACTGATGCTGAAGCTGGAACTCCACACCTGATGCAAAGAGCTGTCTCACTGGGAAAGACTCTGATGCTGGGAAAGATTGAAGGCAGGAGGAGAAAGGGACGACAGAGGATGAGATGGCAAGATGGCATCACTGACTTGATGGACATGAATTTGAGCAAGCTTTGGGAGATGGTGATGGACAGGAAGGCCTGGCATGCTGCAGTCCATGGGGTTGCAAAGATTTGGACACGGCTGAGCGACTGAAGTGAACTGAACCAGGCATTTCCTCTTTAAGCTTCTGCACTGAACTTTCCATTGGACTTCAGCTTTAATCCAGGTACAGCTGGAAGTCTTAGCTATTACACATACTCTTTCTTGACCCTCAAAGAAGAATTCTAAGTCAATTCTGCCATCTAAAACAACCCTGGCCAGTGAATTGAGACTGACTTGAATGCTTTCAAGGCCATAGTGGTGTTTTCTTAAAGATTTGAAGGTGATATATGACCAGGACACCTTCCAGGTGGCATTTGTCCACACCATAGGAAGACTGAGAATCCAGAGATGTTTTATGAGGAGTTGGAAGCAGGAACAGGTATAGGATCTGGGGCCATCACCCAATGTTGTGATAGACTTAAGGAAAATGACTGTCACAGTGTAGCCACAGACTCCTGGAAGGGGATGGCAGGCTCATCTATAAGTTAAATTTAAGGTGTTTGCACAAGCTTGGGAGGGCCCCACAAGGGCGATTTTCTTATGGTGGAAGGTTTCAAGAGTAATTCTGAAGGACAGAAGATCATTAATGTTCTTCCCTTCCTCTACTTCTCAGAATCTGAGGTTTTCTTTTCAAAGATATGAGTAGTTCTCCTAGTTTAAACAGTGATTCTAACTGGACTGTGTGTCCCACTTCAGTAGTTATAACTTCACATTTTTAATGTGATGATTACAATGATTCTCTATTCACACCTCGACCTTTTGTCTGGAAGGGTTCAGAAGAGGAACAAGTGCATTTTTATAGAACTTAACCAGAATTAAATTTGTATATCCTAAGCCTCTTTTTGTCAGGCTTCACCCTGAGGGTGTGTCAATCAAGCTGGCCTGGAACTTCCTATTAGGGAAAGAAATATATTCCATGCCTAGGAATGATCAGGAGAAAATCCTGAGCTGTCAAAATAGGTCTGTGTCATCCTCCATGTATTTTTGCATAATTATTACATAGGAAGGAGCTGCAAGGGTATGATCCCTTTCTGAGGACAGCCACATAACTGATCAAATTTCCTTATCTAGGCATGTGGACAGAAGGAAGTGAGAGTAGTGAAGTCAGTCTATCAGCTCATTGTTGAGTTAGCTTTTGTGATAAAAGGCACATAACTGTCAGGCTCTAATGGTTCAGAAAACTGAAAAATTATACAGGTGAATTTCAAGGGCCACAGCTATATGGCTGAAGTTAACTAATAGATAACTGAAAAGGTATCAACATTGATAATGGAAGGGAGGGTTTAGAAAGTGTGTTTTGAGATTCATAATGGGCCAAGTTTCCAAGGATTTTAAGGATTCTGAGGTGCAACAAAAGTTATCAAGAAGTGTTAGAAAGGATTATTTTGAAAATGGCATGAGGCAACTTGGGTAGAAGAGGAGGAAACTGTTGGGGCTCAGAGTCAGGGGTTATAGAAAGAAAACAAGATCAAGACATGGCTTTATAATCTGTAGGACTTGTTCAACTCTAAGTAACTTGTGGCTTAGAGCAAGTCTGATTCTAGTTTCATATGTTAAATGAACGGATTATACCAGTTGGCATGAAAAATTTTAGATATACATATGCAAATGAGCCATGCAAGAGACCCCATATCAATTCCATATCATAAGTTTTGGGAAGATCTGCTGGAGAAGGGATAGGCTACCTACTTCAGTCTTCTTGGGCTTCCCTTGTGGCTCAACTGGTAAAGAATCTGCCTGCAATATGGGAGACCTGGGTTCGATCCCTGGGTTGGGAAGATCCCCTGGAGAAGAGAAAGGCTACTCACTCCAGCGTTCTGGCCTGGAGAATTCCATGGACTATAGTCCATGGAGTCCCAAAGAGTGGGACACAACTGAGTGAGTTTCACTTTCACTTTCATGCACATAAGCATTACGGTTACTCCCAGCTCTTCTGATAGCATTATTTCCTAGTCTTTCAAAGTTGCATTATAGAGTAAAAATTTCTTCTCTGATAAAAAGTCCAGTGTATGTATATTCAAATGTTGTGAATGCATAATTGCAAATTTATCTGAATTCAACTTTATATTTTTCTATTTCCCTGGTTTTATTTGTCCTTACATATGTGTTTAATTCTATCCAGTTTTATCATGATTTTATCACGTGTAGACTCATGTATCCACCACCACAATCAGGATACAAAATAGTTCCATCATTATAAGAATCCATCCTTTTGGCCCTATAGCCTCAGCCACCTCCCCAGTCTAGTCTCTTGCCATTGGCAACCATTCATCTGTCCTCCGTTTCCATAATGTTTTCATGTCAAGAATGTTATTTAAATGACTCATGCAATTTGTAACATTTGCAGATTGTTTTTTTCACTCATCTTAATTCCCTTGAGAGTCTTCCAGGTTGTGTGCATTCGTGCGACGCTCTGCTTAGTGGGACAGTCATGTCTGGCTCTTTGCTATGCCGTGGACCGTGGCCCTCCAGGCTCCTCTGTCCATGGGATTCTCCAGGCAAAAATACTGGAGTGGGTAACCATTTCCTTCTTCCAGGGGATCTTCCCAAACCAAGGATCGAACTTGGGTCTCCTGCACTGCAGACAGATTCTTTACTGTCTGATCTACCATATTATACTTATTTTTTTAAGTAGATAAATTTAGATGTTTAGTTGGAGTCTCAATATCAAACTCTCAAAAATTAATAGAATGAATAGGCAGAAAAGTAGAAGGATATATTAGACCTGAAAAGCACTCTGAGGTGATTCAACATAATTCAGATTATACAATTTTCACACAACAGCAAAATACAAATTCTATTAAAGTTCCCATAAACTAGGAGACACGAACAATTTTATTTTAATATGTAAATAAATTTTGATTTAGTCTTCTAACAAACAGAAAGCTTTCCAAATTCTCAGTTGTAAATTAAGGAATGTCTGAGCAGAAGGTTTTCTTAAGCAATAAATGAAATTTGTATATGCCCAGCAGTAAGAAAGACATATTAATATACATTTTTAAACAGTAGCATATTTATAATTATGACCAATTCCTCCTGATGTTTTGAGTTTTTTTCCTCAACATACTAGATACTGCCATGTATATTTGATATAAGCTTGAACTGATATAAATCAGTAGTTTTGGTAACATTTTTGATTGAGATTATATAATTACTAAGTATCTTTAGCATTTTATATTACACCTTCTATTTATGTCTCTAGAAATTTTTAAAAGACTAAAGTTAAAGAATTATTCTAGAATCTTAAAAAAGTCTGTCACCTTATATTAAAAAAAATAAGAAAAACTATTTTCAAAGTTTTCTGCACTTTTAGATGTCAATTTAAAGACTAAAAATTTCCCCAGACTTCATGTAGCTTTTCCAAGGAAGAAACCTCTATATGGTATGGTATCATCTATATGATATGGCAATGGCACCCGACTCCAGTACTCTTGCCTGGAAAATCCCATGGACGGAGGAGCCTGGTAGGCTACAGTCCATGGGATTGCAAATAGTCAGACACGACTGAGCGACTTCACTTTCATTTTTTCCTTTCATGCACTGGAGAAGGAAATGGCAATCCACTCCAGTATTTTTGCCTGGAGAATCCCAGGGACGGTGGAGCCTGGTGGGCTGCCGTCTATGGAGTCGCACAGAGTCGGACACGACTGAAGCGACTTAGCAGAAGCATATGATATGGCCACTCACCTCTTTGTACCTCTGTGATCAGAAGCAACAAACAAAGGTCAATCACAGATCTCCAATATTTGGAAGACAGCATCCTCATTGTCTACCCTGACCACTGCAAGCTATGTGCAACTTACTCCTGAAACACATGAACGACAGCCTGCCTCGGGGCTAGAGAATGGAAGATAGGTAGCTGTTACTGTGCTAAGAGTTGACATTGACCAAAATTAACCATCTTCCCCAGGGCATTACAAGCCTTAAGTAGACTAGACAGATTCTGCCAGTTCAGTTGTTGTGTAGATTGGGAGATAGGTTCCTAGTGCTCCCTATTCCACCATGTTCCCAGAATTCTCTGGCATTTTGCCTTTTGTAGTATTGTCCCCACATCTCTTCATTTCAGAATAAGAATATTAATTTAATGATAACTGGTATGTCTTGGACCTTGATCTTTCCTGGGTTAGAACTAAATTTTCCTTGAATTGTCATACAAAGGAAATAAAAAATCTCAGCCACGCATACCGTTTGCAATTTTGCATTTAGTAGCCCTTCTTAAGTCAGATATATATTCTTAAACCAGGTATAACAGGTATATAACTGTGACATATGTGTTAATAATCTCTTCCCAGGTGGAACTGAACAATGTACTGGTGTGCAACTGTGTTCTTTTTACATAGATATTCAGATAACATAAATTTGATTAGATTTTCTAAGACTGGATGCTATAAGCAATGGTCTGCCATTGCACGGCTGGGCTGTAGTCAGGATGTCTTAGTCTTGCCTTTCCAATGGTCTTTCAAGAGACAGTCAAGAAACACTGAAGCTATATAAATGGAAAATTGAATTTAAGTCTTAGCTTATAGTCATTCTAGTTTTTAAAACATAAATGTTTGATCATTTTAGAAACTTTTAAAAATCAAGTTCATTGGTATTCTGACCATCCTTTTTTCTTAAAGATTTTTTAAAAACTATAGAATCAAAGAATACTATTTAAACTATATTAGATAATCTAAGCAAATACAATTTAGATAATGATATCCTAAATTAGACAATACTAGTATAACTAGCACAGTTGCATTGTAGGAATATAAAAAGTTTGGAAATTACCTAAACGGAATAAAGATCTTATAAGATGAAGAGTGAAGTGACTTAAAATCATTTCAAATTTTATATTTTTATCATTCAAACCTTTGAATTAGAGAATATAGTATCAGGAACCATGTTCCATATATTGCCACAAAATTCTTTTTTTCCATATATTCAGAAAATTTGTGAAATTTTGAACTAAAATTAAGTAAAAGCTAACTTACAGATAGTATTTTCAGAAAAAAAGTGATACTAATATGTTAAAATAATATAAATTTTAAATAGTGAGGTTTGATGGAAAATATTTTAATTTGCATAATAAAAAGTTAAACAATTATGTCCTTCAGTTACATCTAGAGTTGGTTCAGAGTCCTAGTTCTCAAACAGTTAAATACACTGAACAATCTGTACTTCTCATTTTTTAGAACATGTGAGTATGCAAGGTTTTACTTTATTCTACTTGGGGATGAAAAATTTTATCCCATTTTTTTAGAATGTTTGCATTAAACAGATTCATAACATTTCACAAGAGCAAGGAGCAAATTTTCCTCTAAGTAGAAATGCTGATATACTTTCTTAACATTGGTAGTCTGTAAGACAGTTTAAAAGAATCTTTATAAAAGTTATGCAAACTAAATTATGTACATTAATGTTATTATTTGTTCAGGCTGCCTTAGAGAAGGAATGGCTTGCTTTAGATTCCACCCGCTTCCCTTCACAAACACTGTTTCTTCCAAACCAGCTGCACTGGCCAAAGGTAACATGTCATGGAAATCTCTTAGTGCTCAATCTTTGCTCATTTCTTAAGGTTATGCTATGCTGCAGTGATTAATAATACAATTTATTGACTTGAAAAACACAATTACTTTTAGAAGCCTCTGACTTCCTCCTCATCCCCAGATGTAATTTTTCATGTAGCTTTTCTTTCATTTGCTCCTAATTTTTTTTTCTTTATTTTGGATTTCTTTCAACACTTTATTTCACAGTAGCAAAAAAAAAATATATATGATATGCTTCAGCTGCATAAAATCACTAGTTGACAGCACTTTAAAAATACAAAAATATGCATTAAAAGGGCAACAGCTGAAGATTCTCAGTCAGAGGTCAATGGACTGCAATATCTGTTATTTATTTGATAATCTTTGAAGTTTTTGTTTTCTGATTTTTTTAATGATCTTTTCAATTAATCATTTTGTATATGCAACCTATACAAAAAGCATACCCCTCACCACTGCAAGAAAGGACATTTGTATGTCTAGTCTATAAATTTCATTTTATTACAATTTTTAATTTTTATATAAGTTTTTCTTAAACTACTCAGTAATATGCATGTAAAGTAATACAATGTAAATGTTAGATTTTTTCAATTTATTTTATATGTATGTACTTTTTTTTCTGGTAAGTTCTCTGGAATCTTAAAATATGAAGATACTTCACTTAATTTACCAAGTCATCCAGCTCAAGCATGGCTATCTAATGAGAAAGAAAATTTGCTTTCATCAGAACACACACAATTTAATAGCAGGTAAGCTAAATTGCTCTTTTAGAGGATCAACCTTCAATGAATGACAAGAATATTATACTCCTTACAAAAATAGTAAGATTATGAAAGTATGTATGAATTTGTTTGTTTAGAACATGGTAGAGCATTTGTATTAAAAATTTAATCATTTTATGGAGCTTTCAGTGTAAGAAAAATGTGTGATGTACACTCATTAAAGCAAATACAAAGTGTCAGTGAAATAATATTATTAACTGTTGTATACAAGTGGACTTTTAAATACTGCTATATAGGTAGAGATAAGAGTTAGAATAAAAATTCCAATGTTGTTTCTTTCGACAATAGGATTGAAATATGCTTCAAGTAATTGAAATGTAAACATTTTAAATTAATGGCTGACTTTTATTACTTTTCAAGATAAAGTTTTTTCTGTAACTTAAATATATTTTATTTCCAAGTGTGAGACAACATAAACAGCTTGTAGTTTTAAAAAGTGCTGATATACTTGTGTTGATTCAGTCAAGTGTGGTTTTTGTCCTATTGCTAGATCAGAAAATAGAACTTTATCCAGACCACCTGAAGCAAAAACCAGCAGAAAGAGTCTGCTAAAGTCTGAAAAAGAAGAAAAAATTTCAGAAGAATGGTATGTAGTTCATTTAACACTAACATATTAAGAAATTTAGATACTTTTAAATACCCAAAACATGTATTTTTCAAGATTTCAAGAATATCTTTATTAGTTTTTAAGAAACTATACCTCTGTTAAATTTAGATATTTAAATGGGAATTCAAATTTGTCTTGGTATGATATAATTCAGATATGTATGTTTATATGTATATGCATAATATAAATATAGTCTGAGGATTTTTGCCTTTATTAAATTTGATCTTTTAATAGGGGTTTTAAAGATATTTCTACTGCTCAGCAGATGCTGAAGAGAGCACAGAAAATGAAATCAAAGAAATTAAGGAAAAAATTAGGTGGGTATTCAATGCTCAATAACTGTGTATCTGACATTGAAAATATAATCTTTGAAACTATTTTTAGCAAATTGTATTTGATAAGCATAGAAATAAAATGCACAGATATGAGACTGTCTAAGGCAATATTCCACAAAAAGAATAAGAAAATGTAGAGAAACTTATGATATTTCATTTAATGATTAATTATACTCTTAAATGCTATTTTTACTTTCCTCTGTTTCTTATTTACTTTACTATTGATTATTCTATCTATTGTGCACTGAGAATTATGCTGTAATTGCTTTCTAAGCTGATTTGTCTCAGCAAATCGAGATTCTAAAGAGCATCTGCTTCACGTGCTTATTCCTTTGTGTGTTTTTAAATTGCTTGATTATTCTATAAACTATTTCCGTACATTTATCAGTTCCATGAATATCAGCTTTGACACTTTGGGAAAGGAGCACAGTGTATATTTTTTGTGGTTATGCTGAACTTGCAAAATGTTCAAAGGCATCTTTCTTCTGTCCCACTTACCAGGCTCTTCAAGTCATTTGTCTTTCTTTGGACACCACTAGTTATTTTATTAAAATTACTTAATATGTGGAGTAATTTATAGATATCAGAGTAAGAAATAGGTTGTTAATGAATTTATAGCTATAATTAAGATAATTTAAGTTATAAGTTTGTATATTTCATGTGACTTTGTGTTTACTCATGGACTCATCCGCTCAATATAAGTAACATGACATTCTTTTTTATCTGCTTTCTCTCATTCATCAATTTCCTTTATAAAAATCTTAATGTCAGTGAAATGTTTCCATAAAAGTACCATTACTTCTGAGACAAGCAAGGAGTCTGTGTTTATCCTACAGTTCTAGTTTATACCAGTATGCAAAAACCACTCAGATTAATTTTTACCTTTATTAATTTTCTATTTATTACTTTGACCAATTCAATTCTAGAATTCTAAGAAATATATGTGTATATATATATAATTTTTGGAAACAAAATAACCAAGATACTGTTGGTTTCTGAGGAATAACTGATATTTGTTGACACAGCAGTTACTAGCCATTGATAAATTACTGATGACTCATTTTTATATTCAAAAATGTTCAACTTTCCTTTCTTGGCTTTATATAGTGATATCTTAATTTTATCTTTTATCATTTTAAGATAAATGTGATTTTTTTGTGTACTCAAAGTTTTTTACGTTTAAAGTATTGAAATTTCAAGCATTTTTAGAGAAAATGTCAATATTTGCTTTGTTGTCAGGTTATTTAGTGCATCCTGTACACTCTAATATTGTAAACTCCTACCAAGTCCATCTGGGCTCTGTGAACTGAATACTATGTGGTGGTTACCCAGGGAAATATAACCCCAAACCCTTAAAAATAGTGAGACTCTCCTTCAATTCTAGGGAAGTGGAATTCAGTGCAATAATTCAGGGTAGTTTGATAATGTTATATTGCTTTGATGGATATTTCTACTCATTTTCAACAGTATCAAAAGTAACATTTAAATAAATGTTTTGAGATTAATAAAAGTTACTGAAACTCCTGGAGCAAGTTCAAATACAAAAAGTGGCTTAAGAACTGATTCAGCCAATGTTCAACACATAATTATTATTTATGTTCAAGATCTAATTTTTTAAATTATTTGCAGTATTTGCAATAGTCTGTGATAGTGAAGCTAAGGAAAATTTTATCTTGTTAGACTCTGTCTTTGGAAGTATATAGGTCTTTCTTGCTATTTCTAGTAACTGAGTTTTTTTTTTAGGTTGATTACATTTTTAATAAATCAGCATAGTAGGTAATATTTTTAGAAAAATTTTAATAAGGAATATATGCTCAACATAAAAATAAAAATCATTGCTTCAGCGGCCAAAAATTAGAGAGAATATTATGATGCAAAAGTTAAACTTCTTTTTATCTGTCACAAGGGGGCATGATAGGGTAACAAAACAAAAAGGATATCCAGATATTCAAGCTAACAGGTATGTCTTAAATTTAGCATTTTGACAGTGGTCATTAAGTGGTCTTTACCTGTTAGGTAAAGATCCAAAATGGCAATCATGTAATTTTTATAGAGATATTTCCTCTAGTTACATGATTGTAAACCAAATCACATTCTTATTACTGTGTGGGGTTTTGTGTCTTTATATTAAACTTTTGTTTTGTTTCTCAAAATAGCATCTTATCAAAATACTATCAGATTGATGAAATGCAACAAATTTTTTAAAATTTGCATTCTGAAGTGTAAAACAAAATGATGACCTTTAAATCCTTCTTACTCTTTCTCTCTACTCCCCCTTCACCACATATACCCAGAATAGATATAGTCAAAGTAAGATTAAAGATGAAGAAGAAAATCAGTGGGATCCTGTACAATTATATTTTAATCTTTAGTAGGTAGATGATGTAGCATTTATGTCTTTTTGCATATATGAGCAAATAATTTAAAACTCTGTAACTCAGTCTTTCTTCTTATATAATAAATTTTTTTCTAGTTTTAATGCAATCAATTAATGCATGCAATTAATTAATGAGTTGTGATATGCTATTAACTAATTTGGGCTTCCCTCATAGCTCAGTTGGTAAAGAATCCACCTGCAATGCAAGAGACCCCAGTTCTATTCCTGGGTTGGGAAGATCCGCTGGAGAAAGGATAGGCTACCCACTCCAAGTATTCTTGGGCTTCCCTGTGGCTCAGCTGGTAAAGAATCTGCCTGCCAATCCCTGGGTTGGGAAGATCCCCTGGAGAAGGGAAAGGCTACCCACTACAGTTTTCTGGCCTGGAGAACTCCATGGACTGTATAGTAAAGAGTCAGACATGACTGAGCATCTTTCACTTTCACTATCTTTCACTTTCACTTTCAATTTGACTCCAATGGCCATAATTTTAAACTTTTATTACTTAATAAATTTAAATTATATTTTAAACATTTTAATTCTGTTAAATACTTTAAAATTTACTAGTAATTTTCAAATATACAATTGTATATGTGTATCTCTTACATGTCCAACTTGCCAACTTGAAAACTTCAGGCCACCAGAGGGCAACATTGTTCATAAAACTGCGGGAGACTAGCCAGCTCTGTGGGTGTAGTCACTCAGTCCTATCTGACTCCTTGTGATCCCATGGACTGTAGCCCGCCAGGCTCCTCTGTCCATGGAATTCTCCAGGCAAGAACACTGGAGTGGGGTGCTGTTTCCTTCGTCAGGGGATATTCCCAACCCAGGGATTGAACCCAGGTCTCCTGCATTGCAGGCAGATTCTTTACTGTTTGAGCCACCAGGGAAGCCCCGTTTTTTATTGTTTTTGTTTTTGTTTTTATCCAAGTATTTGTTTAGTTTTCATCTGACACTTATTAACATTAATTTATAATCATATCTATTTTTTCTGGCCTCCTCTGTCCATGGAATTCTCCAGGCAGGAATACTGGAGTGGGTAGCCGTTTCCTTCTCCAGGGGATATTCCCGACCCAGAGATTGAACCCTGGTCTCCTGGGTGTAGGGAGAGTGTCAAATGGGACAGTCAGAGAAGAGGAAATTAAATGGAATCTCTATAGTCTAACAAAGCAGTAATCCTCAAGGCAGTGGGGCATAAATAGAAGTATGGAAGCATTAATCCAAATTTCATACTGTGAAAAACCTTATAGCAAGTGCTCAGTTGTTGTTGTTGCTCTTGATATTTCCTGTTTGTATCTTGTACATGTATTTATTTAACCAAGGGATATGTCAATAATATTTGATTAAGATGAGAGTGAAAACAGGGCAAAAGGTAGGGGGTTAGTTATTTGAAGAAAGTTGCAGATAGGAGAGGAGTACCACTCCGGTTACCAATTAATGAATAAACAAGGGGCTGAGAAAGCAAACAGTGTGGGAAGCCTTCAGAGGACTTTCAATATTGATGACTTCCATTAGGATAAATAAGGTCATCTGCTTTAAACAGAAGAGAGAGGATGGGGAGGAGGGTAAGGAGGAATTAACTGAAAGCCACAGGATGGAATCTAAAATTGTGAGGAGTTACCATGACTTACTCAGTTTGGTATTGGGTTCTAATTGTTATCTGTAGTAAGTCATTGCTCTTTCCCTCATGATGGACCTAGGTGTGAACCAGTGATGACTGATCTTGTGTTTGTTGGGTTTTTGTTTGCTTGTCTTTTTGTTTTTACTGCTGCATCATGGACAAAAGTGATTTCAGAATTTGGTGATCTGGGTAGGAATTTAGCAGATACCCAGTGAAGTTTGGAGGTTAGTACTGCAGTGAAGAACATCATGTGTAAAGTGAGAGTTGCTGGTTTATTGAAAATCTAAGGGTCAATATCCTAAAGATATCAGAATTGGTAGCAAAACTGAGATGAGCCAGATGGGGAAAGAGTGAGTGATTGGTTTTGATGTGGAGCTCTCTTCAAAGAGAAAAAGTCTGTGTGTAGGGATTTTAGTGGAGAACAAATGGTAAGTTTAAGGGTTAAGAATATAAGATGAAAACATAACGTGGCTTTCCAACATTTATCATATTTATACATATCAAATTTCAGAGTTAGAAGAAAGATAAACCAGGATGAAGAAAAGAAGTTTAATTTCATTATAAAGATAGAACTCCCATTAGGGATATTGGGCTTTCCAGATGGCTCAGTGGTAAAGAATCTGCCTGCAATGCAAAAGACCTAGGTTCGATCCCTGGGTCAGGAAGATCCCCTGGCGATGGCTACCCACTCCAGTATTCTTGCCTGGGAAATACTAAGGACAGAGGAGCCTTGTGGGCTACAGTTTATGGGGTGGCAAAGAGTCAGACACAACTGAGCACACACACACGTACACACACACATTACTAGGGATAAGACTCATCTTGCAGCTGTTGATAACACCTAGCACAGTGTCAAGTACACAGAAAGCATTCAATAAATATTTGCTGATTCCATGTGAATGAAGAAAAAAGCTTGCGACTGTGTTGGTAACATTGAGTTACAGCCAAGAATTAAGCCATATAGAAAATAATAAAAGCTAACTTTTTAATATGAATTAAGCCATTCATGAGCTATAGCAAAGAGATCAGGTTGCAAAATGACAAGACAATTAAGACATGTTAAGGAGGAAGGATCAAAAGGAAACAGCTTAGACAAAACTGACAAAGTGAAGTGTATTGCTGATTTACTTTGTTCACCTCAGTGATTCCCAAAAGGAACTTAAAAGAATTTGGATTAAATGTTACTTCATTGTGCTCTAAATAAACCAATAATAAAACTTATTTGAATACTAAAATCATGGAGGACTCAGTCTCCACTGTTCCCCGCCAAATTCCCTGAACCTAATACCATAGTGGCGATGTGGTCGCTAAGTCGTGTCCGACTATTGCAATCCCATGGACAGTAGCCTGCAGGCTCCTCTGCCCATGGGATTCTCCAGGTAAGAATACCAGAGTGGGTTGCCATTTCCTTCTCCAGGGGATCTTCCCAACCCAGGAATCGAATCCAGGTCTCCAGTATTGCAGGCAGATTCTTTACCAACTGAGCTATGAGGGAAGCCCTATTTTATAGTCATTTAGTATATTTTAGTGTATTTTATAGTCATTTAAATACTATAGTAGATGTTCAATAAATAGCTGATAAACAGATCAGCAGTAAGTTAGATAAACATCACTAAAGACATATAACTCCGTGTATGTGTATGACTGTGTGTGTAGTTTATAGTCATTTAAATATATGTTTATGTTTGAGAAAAAGTGAAAGTCTTAGTCACTCAGTTGTGTCCAACTCTGCAAACCCATAGGCTGTAGCCTGCTAGGCTCTTCTGTCCATGGAATTCTCCAGGCAAGAATACTAGAGTGGGTAGCCATTCCCTTCTCCAGGGGATATTCCTGACCCAGGGGTTGAACCAAGGTCTCCTGCATTGCATGCAGATTCTTTACCATCTGAACCACCAGGGAAGCCTATATTTGAGAAAGAAAGAAAAGAAAGTGAAGTCGCTCAGTCATGTCCGACTCTTTGCGACCCCATCAACTGTAGCCTGCCAGGTTCCTTTGTCTACGGAATTTTCCAAGCAAGGATACTGGAGTGAGTTGCCTTTTCCTTCTCCAGGGGATCTTCCCAACCCAAGGATTGAACCTGGGTCTCCTGCACTGCAGGCAGACTCTTTACTGTGAGAAAGCAAATTTAAATTAGTAAATAATACTCATTATTAAATAATGAACTATAGCGAGTCATTCAACCTTACCATAAAACTTATTTTATAGTACTCTAAATGGCACAAACAGAAAATGGATAATAACCAGATTTTCAGATTTTCATGTATGTTATTAGTAAGATAAACTAGTGAGCTAAGTTTAGGATTAAAGAAACTGTAAAGAGATTGCTTGGGATCTTTACAGATTGAGCTAAAATTATTTTATTTCATAAAATCTGTAAAGAGATTGAAATAATTTTAAGGATATTATAATGCCTAAAGAAAATTGTTACTTAAATGAAGTAATGGATATAAAGTGTCAAGTACAGAACCACATACATAATGGAAACTCAGCTTGCTTATTGTTGTTGTTCAACTGCTAAATCATATCTGACTCTTTATGATCCCATGAACTGCAGTTTACTTATGGGTTTCTCTTTAAAGATGTATTTAAAACCTATTTCTCAAATACTGGGCAAGTCATACTGGGAGATACAAAAATTTAAAAAACAGCAACATAGACCTGCCATTGATGATTGCTGAGGATTAGATTTAAATGACTTTCGAATGCTCTTTACAATATCCTTATCTACTGGGCTTTCTTACTCAATTGTGTATTTTTTGAATGTAGCAATAGTATCATTCATGGTGGTCTTTCCAGGTACCATTAGAATCAGTGATTTTTTTCCTATCTAGAATTACTATATTTTTGATTTCTTATCATTATTCCTTATTATTATTCCTTTGCAACTTGAATTATTTTAAACCCATTTAAGGTGATGTAATCAGAATCCCTGGAAATAAAAATATTAAAAATGTAGTATTATTTATGTGCTCTTGATGAATAAAATGATCTTATTGAGTAAATTAGGGCTTCCCTGGTGGCTCAGACAGTAAAGAATCTGCCTGCAGTGCAGAAGACCCAAGTTTGATCCCTGGGTTGGGAAGATCCTCTGGAGAAGGGATTGGCTACCCACTCCATTATTCTTGCCTGGAGAATATAGAATTAGACAACTCTTCTAAATATTTTATGTGTTGAATTATTTAATCATGATAGTAGTGTGAAGCAAGTACTATCACTATCCATGATTTACATATTAAGAAATCAAGTCATGGAGAACTTATTATTTGCCCAAAGGAGTACAAAAGAACTTAGAGAAGATCCATTGCTTTTATTTCATGTGCTGTATTGAATTGAATGAAGTCAATTATGGATTGAACAGACTGTTCCTGTATATCCTACCTTATTCTAGTAATGATTTAAGATCTTTTCCAAGAAACGTTATTGTTTTTTATGTTGTAATTATCTGTTTAGTAGCTGCCCTTTATTGAGTACCTACCTACACTTATGTCTTGATGCTTTGCACACAAAATCTCATTAATTCTCACAGTAATATTTCAAAGTTAATATTATTGGACAAAAAGGAAGCAGAGGGTGAGACCAATTTGTCCAGAATCATACAACTGGTAAAAATTGGAGCTTGGATCTAACCCAATTTTGTACAGTGGTGATATTTCTTGTCAGGAAATACAAACAGATCAAATGAAAAGGCAAGAAAGTTAGGAGAAGGTGTAGAAAAATGGAAGGTTCTAATAAATCATAGAATATGTAAACCCGTAGTAATCTGCCTTCCCTGACTGACTAATGCTCTTTTCTTAAAAGCTTACTTGCTTTTGGCTGTGCTGAGTCTTCTAGCTGAGGCGCGGGGCGCTCCCTTGTTGCGGTGCTCCGGCTTCCCTTTGCAGTCGCTTGTCTTGTTGGGAGCGTGGGCTCTCAGCGCGCAGGCTTCCGTGGTTGTAACTCGCCAAGGCACAGGCTCAGTATTTGTGGCGCACGGACTCAGTTGCTCTGTGGCGTGTGGGATCTTCCCAGATTAGGGATCGGACCCATGTCTCCTGCATTGGTAGGTGGGTTCTTTACCACTGAGCCACCAGGGAAGTCCACTAATGCTCTTTTTAACATACCATTATTTGATTACTGATTTAAGTGATATATAGTACTTGTTCAATTGAATATATAGTTTTTATTATTATTATTGATAATTCATATTGAATTCATATAGAAGCACCTAACTCTTACCATACCTTGGTTGCTTACAATTATGAGATGTGTCCAAATATTGACTGATATTTTCCCTAATCTGAAAAACAAAATCTCTCTGAAACCTGTGAATCATGCTTAGTAAGGGTAAATTATAACTGGAAGACTAATGGAAATCTTCAGCATACTCATGCTTGAGAATAACTGCAAATACTCTTCTGCTTTTCTAATTCACATTTGAAAAAACATGCCATCTTAACATTTAATTAAAATAAGTAATTTGGGTTTTATGATATTTTAAATCTCATTTTTCATTTAGCATAGTCACTTCTATTATACTAGGTATTAATAGAAGATTCTTAAAGTCTCTTTTAGCAAGATGATATAAAGGTATCAATAAAATGTAGACTGCTAAATTGTGGTTTTACATTAACCTACTTCATCTATTTTTTTATTGAGATATCACTGACATACATTATATCAGTCAGATACAACCTATCTTTTTAAAAATATATTAACCTACTATAAATGCAGAACATTCTACTCTTTATTACAGTTCTTCAACAAGCGTAAACGTTTTGTCTTAATTAAACCACACTAAATCCCCGATTTCACATTCCTTAGAACCATTTATTATCAATAAAAAGTTATAGGACCCTCCTTTTACAATTATTTATTTTGTAAAATTAATAGAATCAGAATTCTCTTGGCTGTAAAAAATATTTAGAATTTATGCATCTTCATTATGTAAGATATCATAGATCAACGCAAACCAGAAATCATTCATTTATCTGTGAAACCAATGAAAATTATATTTTATGTTTCTTATCTCATTTGTCTTGCTTCCATCTCCTATATCTTACCTTCTTATAGTTCAGAGAAGGAAAAAAGTAGGGTATATGGTTTTTCCTATGACAATAGTTTTTATCTATGTATATTTATGAAAATGTATTCAAACAAAAATATCAGGAATTTAACAAAGGAGTTAAAATAATAAACAGAAAAACAACTCCATAAATAAAAAGTTGATGGCATAACTGGAAAATTTAAATGCAATTTTTTTCTCATGATTAGTATTTCTACCCTATGTAGTAAGTATTGGCTAGTTCTTAATCCCATAACCAAGAGTATATAGATATTGGTTACTTTACTATATTATAAAGATATTTTTAAAAAATCATCATCAACTTCACAGAATTTTTATAGAATGGCTATTATTTTTCATATTAATATGGAAAATGTTTAGCACTTTGAGAGAAGGAAAGAACCAGAGCTGAACTTTTGTCTTAATCTCTTTTTCTCTAGATCCCACTGTGCGCCTGGCATTATTCAAAAACAATGAAAATAAAGTTTCTGTTACAAAACCACCAGAGAAAGCACAGCCCCAAAGAGATGGTTTCTTTGAAGGTATGATTTAATCACAGACATATATAAAAATTAAAAAGATGGAAAATTGTCTTTAAAGAAAAATTTGAAAAATCTTCATTAGTCCTAAAGTACATATATAAAAAATTATGTATAAAACATAACTAAGTAAAAGTCAAAATATGGTTCTTGGAGCTAAAATACTAATTTGGTGTCTTGATTCATTAGCATGGTAGTTTAGTATTTGTATTGTTACATATGTAAATTTAAATTCTTTGTATTTATGTGTGAAAATTATAATACTGTATCATCAGTGTTACTAACATTATTTAAATTTTACACTGACAGAATATGTTACCTTGTATCAATTGAAGGGAATACATGTTGAAATGATATTCTAATATATTTACTGCCAATATATGCAAATTGCTGAAATTTTGCAAAACTCTGGAATTTTAAATATTTTTACTATATTTGAAGCTTGTCCAACTCACTTCTTAGATAAAGAATTTGCATATATAAGTGGAGTGGCAGATTGTATTCCCTGTTTCTACATTCAGAACAATTACGGACTGATTAAGCAGGAATATTTAAATGTAATAGAATAGCAAATATGACTTAAAACAAGTTTTCTGTTGCTTTTTCTTTAATATTAAAATGGTAATAATTTTCACCTATAGTTTTGGATTGTAATTTCTAATAGGAAAAAATAGAGTCAAAATATTTTGCATGGAAGTGAACTATTCAAAAATCTTTTTACTTTGTCTTCTGTATGTTTTACCACTAGCACCACCTGGGGAGCCCTGTCTTCTGTATGTTTTAAATAAATCCTAAAAAATATGCATCATCATAGCATGATTGAAAATAGATACACTTTAATTTATGTTTCTATTCAGTAATGTCTCAACTAAAGAAAAATGTGATAGCTACTAATTTTATATTTATTCAGAGATACCTTACTAAGTCGAGGTAGAAGACATGGGGTCTAGAATTTCCTTTGAGCATATAGTAATAAAAAATATACCTAGGAAGACAGATAAAGCAAGTGTAGCAAATCATGGAAACTGTTAGATCAGTAGATGATGGTATAAGGAAATTTGTTTTAATATCCAATTTTTTTAATAATTGAAATTTCTATAGCAAAACATTAAAAAAGGATAACCATTGAATGTTTAAAAATCATTATTGTTTCAAAAATGTTTATGGATTAGTATTTTAATAGAACTAAAATATGCCTTCACTATAAAACAAGACCAGTTTTAATCAGGGTTCATTTCTTTGTTAACAGTCTCAACTTCACTGTTTTTGAAAGGAAGAGTAGAAATTCTGCTAAAATGAATAACAACTCCATAGATCTTACCTGTTAAGTAGTAGCATCATTACTTTAGGAAGGGTATGCCTAGGAAGAAAGATAATTAGGGCATTTTTGCACTTTAAATTAACATGTACTTCAGAATCAGAAAGAAGGAATCTATCTTAGCCTGTTCTGTGACATATGAAAGGTGAAGATATGTTACTGTCAAGAATGGCATATATGTATACACTGTATTTATTGATTTTTGTACTATAGTAGTGATAGAAATAAAATGGAACATTGCCACATATGCTTTCTGATATGATGTACATTTTTGTTTTCTTTCCTCAGTATGAAATGTGTTTAGTTTACTTGCTTCTTTTTAAACCTCAAGTGCATTTGGGAGCATGTCATTAATTTCACTGAATGGTCTTTATGTATGCAGCTTATATTCAAGTGACTAATAGTTAACTTTAAGGCTTTTTTTTTTTTTTTTAAAGAATGGGCTTGGCAAAAATGTAAGTAGCAGAAAATTATTTTCCCTAATGTTTATTTCTGCCTCTTTTTTTAATGGGAAGAGAGTGAGGCAAAGATTATTTAATCATTCCTGGCCAAATTGAACACCATGTTATCTTTAATTGCTGTTCTGGCCTCACCCACCTCCTAGTCTCACATTCTGTCTTCTCTGGCTGGTTAGAAGTCAGCTTCCAAGTTAGCCACGTGACTAACCACAGCTTCCCACTGGAGGGAGCATTTTTAACCAGGTGTTCTTAGATACTGAGTTCACAGAGTGTAAGATGCACCGTTGCTGAATATGATTTGATAAATGTCAATATATTTACAGTTATCCAACAGAAATATAATCTTAATCTAATAAGGATCACCACAGTCTAATTTTAAAACATGAGAAAAACTGCTTTCCATTAAAAAATTCAAATAAAATTAATTGGGTATCTTACCCCTCCCAAAAGTGAGGGAGATCAGAATTAAATTTTACTATAGATTTAGATTGAATGATTCTATGTGGAACAGTTACTCAATAGTGGAATAGTTGCATGCTGGCACTGTAATAATTTCATCAGCTTTGTTGGAATTAGATGATAGTATTATTTGAGTTTTTTTCTTTAATATAAAACATCTGATTTTGTAAAAAAAAAAAAAAAGTAAAAATACGTATCTACTTTTCGATATTGCCTATGTGGGGTTTTCATGATTCATCTTATAAATTTTACTAAAATGCTTTATTTTTGTTGCCTGTGTCTGGAGGTCACTAACAAGACAGAGTGGATGGTAGTTTTATCCTATTGGTCTGGGATTTAAAATATGCTTAAATTTAGGGAATATGTAACATGAAATGTCAAGTCATATTAAATGACATAAGGTAAATAATTATACCCTGTTAACAGACCATGTTTTATGAAATGTCCTTATATTTTGCTTTGTTGATGAATTGTTGGCAATTTTCATCTAGCTGCCAGATTTAGACCCTTAACTCAGACCTAAAGGTTGAAGAATTTTTAACCACACCTGTTCTGAGGATAACTATGTGTCAGATGTCAGTTAGTTTTTCCTATATGAAACTAAGAGCCTGAGCATTTTATAGACTCAACCTTGATTTGCTTCATTTATTTGCTTATTTTTATTTATGTTAATATCATGTCTGGTACCTGTCTTGGTTTATTCTATATCACCTATGATTTTTGTTTCAATATCTGATCTTGCCTTAAAATTTGAAATACTTTCCTTATTATTGCCTTAAATATTTCCCACCAAGTTTCCTTTTTTGTTTGTTTGTTTTGAATATTCAATTTGGAGCCTGATGGCACTCTAATGTAAAAAGAGGCATAGTTTGATAGTGGTTCAGATGGTAAACAACCCACTTGCCAATGCAGAAAATACGGGAGACCCAGGTTCGATCCCTGGGTTGGGAAGATCCCCTGGAGAAGGGCATGGCAACCCACTCCAGTATTCTTGCCTCGAGAATCCCATAGACAGAGAAGCCGGGTGGGCTACAGTCCATGGGGTCACAAAGTGTTGAACATGACTGAACGATTAACACTTTCACCCTTTCACTTTCACAGGTGTAGATTCTATAGTTAGTCAAACACAGTTTGAATCATGATTCTTCCTTTTATTGACTGTGTGCCTGGGGACATTATTTAACTTCCATGTGCAGCATTATTTTTCATTTGTAAAGTTAAATACTAACAGTTTCTAGTTGTTGAGGATTATGTTAGATTCAATTTGTGAAATGCTTGAAGCACACATTGTAAATACATAGTAAGTGCTCAAAACTTGTAATCTTTGGCAACAGTTACTTTTAAAGTATAAGTATGGGGCTTCTTTGGAGAAGGCAATGGCACCCCACTCCAGTACTCTTGCCTGGAAAATCCCAGGGACGGGGGAGCCTGGTGGGCTGCCGTCAATGGGGTCGCTAGGAGTCGGACACGACTGAGTGACTTCACTTTCACTTTTCACTTTCATGCACTGGAGAAGGAAATGGCAACCCACTCCAGTACTCTTGCCTGGAGAATCCCAGGGACGGGGGAGCCTGGTGGGCTGCCGTCTATGGGGTCACACAGAGTCGGACACGACTGAAGTGACATAGCAGCAGCAGCAGCAGCATGGGGCTTCTTTTGTTTTGTTTTGTCTTTTTTGCAGTAAGTAATATTTATTGCATTTCTTGCTAGGTACTGTGCTATGAGTTCTACTTAAATTCTCTGATTCGATCTTCTCAGAAGCTCTTAAGAATATATTATGACTATCAATATTTTACAGAGGAAACTGGTTTTGAGAGTTTGATAAGTAACTTTCCCAAGATCACACAACGAGTATATGCCAAAAGGGAAATGGATATAATTTATCAAAACAAAGCTAGCAAAAATCAAACAAAATGAAGACATTAAGGATACACAGGTTCTTGGGTTGTCCCGTAATGTATACAAGTTTAGAATCAAAATATTTAAGAAAAAATTAAAATACTGACTATTATATTAGCCAAAACTCTGGGGAAAAAAATTTTTTTATTCCTTTCTAAGGGAACAAAGGTATTCTGGCCTGTAGAATTCCGTGGACTGTATAGTCCGTGGGGTTGCAAATAGCCGGACACGACTGCGTGACTTTCACTTTCACTATAGCTTGTATTAATATAAATTAAGAAACAGTTTAGTGTCAAAATGGTGATAAATATATTTTTTGACCTGGAATTAGCTGCTATCTCATCTAGTTTCATTATGATTACCTAACATTATTAAGTACCAAATCTTTTAGATTCTAGGAGTGATCATATTTTCAAGCACCTATTTTAATTTTCATATAGATGAGGACCTCTCCATACAGACCAAGAGTAAACACTATATTTTTGTTTTATTTATTCCTCTTTTTCCAGTCATAACTGACATTTTAATTTTATTTTAATCATATTGAATAAATTAAATTATTTTCCTGCTCTAATCTGCTAAAACTTAAATTTGCTACTCCTGAAGCCAATGCCAAATTTGGACTTCTGGTTTTGGCTAAGAAAGGAAGCTAGTCAAGCTAGGGAAAAAAAAAAAATTGGATCTGGCCCAACAACCTTCAAAAAGAGGCAGGTTCAGTCTTAGTTCCTCCAATCCCTAGGACAATTTTACTTCACTTTAAAGTCAGACTTTCATAATTCCAGCTTGGTGCTGTCATCACTAACATACTTTCTGTTTTTCTTCAAAACTGAAGATTCACACATACCATATGTCTTTATATATCATAGAAGTTCAAATATTTTTGTATTAAATTTTTGAGTATTGAAGTCATTAAAAGACTTTAATGTCTATAATTTTTACTCTAGAGCATTTCTAATCAAACCATGTTCTCTTACGGTATTTTTAATGTATGATTACAAGCATTTTCTTCTCAAGCTTTCCTTCTTTTAATACCAGTTTAGAGCACAGAGTCACATTATGTATATTGTTTATTTGTAGTTCTTGTGTTACCATAGCTGTATTGAGTACTTGCTAATAGTGCCAACACAGTTAGGTATTAAGAGCTGGTAAATTAATGCCACAAAATTAATGCAGGTAACCAAAGACTACCTGAAGGTATGCTCCTAAGAAAAGACTTGCTTATAATTAAAACTCCCCTAAATATATTTTAGGCACTATCATACTATTTTGTGGTGTAAAGTTTGGAATCACTTAACTTTCTACGGGAAAAAAAAATGCGATTAGAGATTTCAGCCTAGTGAAGCATAAAACAAACCAGTTTAAAGAAATATATGTCTGTAGATAAGTGGGATTTTGGGGAATGACAATCCATGACCAGAGAGAAGCTAATAACTTCCTAGGCTTTCCTGGTGGCTCAGACAGTAAAGAATCTGCCTACAATGCAGAAGATTCGGGTTTAATCTCTGGGTTGAGATCTCCTGGAGAGGGGAATGGCTACCCACTCCAGTAATCTGGCCTGGAGAGTTCCATGGACAGAGGAGCCTGGTGGCCTATAGTCCATGGGGTTGCAGACAGTTGGACATGACTGAGGGACTAACACTTTTTTTCACTTTCACTAATATATCTAAGTAATTCATTTATTACTTGCACATATCATATATAAGTATATAATGTATATAATTGACATATAGGCTATATATATTTCATATATATGATGTATATATGGATAATAATGAAAAGAGATTTCAGAAGTTTTAGAGTTCTTTGAAAGGAACCCTGATATGTAGGCTGTTGGATATTATTAGTATATTTTTTATTTAAAAATACAAGAGGGTTTCCACTTCTGGTAATAGAGAACTATCTAATTCAAACCACCTCTCCTTCTGAGAACAACTGTAAAAGCTGGAAAATGTAGTTTTAAAAAATCTAATTGAAGTCATTCAAGAACTAACAAGTAAGTTAAGATTTACAAGTCAAGATGGACATCTCAAGAGCTGAGAAACTGAGCAAAACTTTTGATAATGTCACTACTCATGGTGAACTGGGACTTTTCTGCTAACCTGTTGCCAGAAACAAATATAAACCATGTCCCAAAACAGATAACATCATCTCAAGCTTTGAATTATCTCTACATTTTTTCCTGTATAATTTTTGGCCCACGCTAAAGAAAAAAAACAAAAGGCATAGAAGGAGAATGAAACATCACTGAACACCATGAAAAACAATAAACAACAGAAATCAAGCCAAGGAGATTTCAGATGATGAAGGCTTTAAAATTAATACACATAATAATTTTAGGGGTATAGAATAAAAAATTGAGAATTTCAGTATACATATTAAATCTATAAAAATAGCTGAATGGAAAGTCGATAACTTAAAAGTAGCTGAAATAAAGAACTCAGTGTATGGGTTTGACCACAGGTTAATCAAAACTGAAGAGAGAATTACTGGAAGGACAATAGCTATGAAAAAAACATTAAAGTTGAAGCACAAAATAAAAAGAAATGGAAAATACGGAAAAAGGAGATGTGAAATGCAGCAAAAATATCTAACACACATGTAATTACAGTTCAAGAAAACGGTGAGAGAGAATGGTATAGAAATAATATCTGAAGAGTTAGTATTTGAGGATTTACTAAGGTGAAGTAAAACCTTCACTTATGGATTCAGGAAATTCTATGAACTACAAAGAAAACATATACAAGGAAAACCACACTGTAGCACACTACAGTATAAGCACTAAAAAGCCAAAAACAAAGAGGAAAAAAAAAATTTCAGGTCCATAAAAAAAAAAGTTTATTACACATGAAAAGATGCTCAGCATCACTCATTATCAGAGAAATGCAAATCAAAACTGCAATGAGGTACCATCTCATGCCGGTCAGAATGGCTGCTATCAAAAAGTCTACAAACAATAAATGCTGGAGAGGGTGCAGAGAAAAGGGAACTCTGTTACACTGTTGGTGGGAATGCAAACTATTACAGCCACTTTGGAGAACAGTGTAAAGATTCCTTAAAAAATTGGAAATAGAACTGCCATAAGACCAGCAGTCCCACTGCTTGGCATACACACTGAGGAAACAGAATTGAAAGAGACACGTGTACCCCAATGTTCATTGCAGCACTGTTTATGATACCTAGCACGTGGAAGCAACCTAGATGCCCATTGGCAGACAAATGGGTAAGAAAGCTGTGGTACATATACACAATGGAATATTACTCAGCCATTAAAAAGAATGCATTTGAATCAGTTCTAATGAGGTGGATGAAACTGGAGCCTATTATACAGAGTGAAGTAAGTCAGAAAGAAAAACACCGATACAGTATATTAATGCATATATATGTAATTTAGAAGGTAACAATGACCCTATATGTGAGACAGCAAAAGAGACACAGATGTAAAGAACAGACTTTTGGACTCTGTGGGAGAAGATGAGGGTGGGATGACTTGAGAGAATAGCATTGAAATGTCTATACTACCATATATGAAATATAGATCACCAGTCCAGGTTTGATGCATGAGACAAGTGCTCAGGGCTGGTCCACTGGGATGACCCTGAGGGATGGGATTGGGAAGGAGGTGGAAGGGGGGCTCAGGATGGGGAGCACATGTACACCCATGGCTGATTCATGTCAAAGTATGGCAAAACCCACTACAATATTGTAAAGTAGTTAGCCTCCAATTTAAATTAATTAATTAATTTTTAAAAAGGAAAAAAAAAATGTTTGTTATCTTCCAAGTAGCAATAATAATGAAGTTGGTTTATTAATAGAAGTTAGGAAAGTCAGAAGACAATTGTTAAATATCATATGCTCCCCACAGTCATGGGTAAAAGCTCTAAATCTCAATCTGACTTTGGAGATAAGGCCTTTTAAGGAGTTAATTAAGATTTGATGAGGTCAGATGAGTGGGGCCCTAATCCAATAGAACTGATCATTTTATTAGAAGAGGAAAAGACACAAGGAGTGTATACATACTCACAGAGGAAAGGTCGTGTGTGGACACAGCAAGAAGGTGGCCATCTGCAAGCCAAGGAGAGAGGCCTTTGAAAGGCTGAAGTTGCCAACAACCTTGATCTGGGACTTCTAGGCTAAAACTGTGAGAATGTATATCTCTGTTTAAGTACTCAGTCTGAGGTATCTTATTATGGGAGCCCAAGCTGACTAATATACAATGTGATGATATGTTCAAAGTGCTAAAAGAAAGTAAGTTTCACCACGAACGTCTATACCCAGCAAAACTTAAAGCAGAAGCAAGAGACACAGATATAGAGAACAAGTGTATGAATACCGAGGGTGAAAGAAGGTGGGTGGTAGGAATTGGGAGATTGGGATTGACACTTATATACTATATATAAAATAAATAACTAATGCTTTCGAACCGCGGTGCTGGAGAAGACTCTTGAGAGTCTCTTGGGCTGCAAGGAGATCAAACAAGTCACTCCTAAAGGAAATCAACCCTGAATATTCCTCAGAAGGACTGATGCTGAGCCTGAAGCTCCAATACTTTGTCCACATGATGTGAGGAGCTGACTCACTGGAAAAGACCCTGAAGCTGGAAAAGATTGAAGGCAGGAAAAGGGGACAACAGAGGATGAGATGGTTGGATGGTATCACCGACTTGTCGGACATGAGTTTGAACAATCTCCAGGAGTTGGTGATGGACAGGGAAGCCTGGCGTGCTGCAGTCCATGGGGTCACAAAGAGTTGGACACAACTGAGCTACTGAACTGAACTGAAAAACTAACACATCATTGTAAAGCAACCATATTCCAATAAAAATTAATTTAAAACAAATAAATGGGAAAAAAAAGAAAGAAAGCAGGGCACTCATGCCACCCATCTCTCTACCTGCTGCTTTCTGCAGTCATAAGGAAAATAAGGATGATATCTGGATTCCTGAGCCAAAACTTTGCAGGCAAAATGGGGGAGGAGAGTGGCTCTGGGAGAAGCTCATGGCATCCTTTATCTGTGTTGTCCCTTGTTCCCTGAAAGAAACTTCTCTGTCCATGTGTCAGCTGCCTATTTACTTGCTACCCTGGACACTTCTTTTTGTTTGTTTGTTTGTTTGTTTTGATAAATTTATTTATTTTAGTTGGGGGCTAATTACTTTACAATATTGTAGTGGTTTTTGCCATACATTGACATGAATCATCCCTGGGTTTACATGTGTTCCCCATCCTGAACCCCTCTCCCACCTCCCTCCCCATCCCATCTCTCTGGGTCATCCCATTGCCCCAGCCCTGAGCATTTGTCTCATGCATCGAACATGGAATGGTGTTCTGTTTCTCATATGATAATATACATGTTTCAATGCTCTTCTCCCAGAACGTCCCACCCTCACCTTCTCCCTCAGAGTCCATAAGACTGTTCTATGCATCTGTGTCTCTTATTCTGTCTCACATATAGGGTTATCATTACCATCTTTCAAATTCCATATATATGCATTAGTATACTGTATTGGTATTTTTCTTTCTGGCTTGCTTCACTCTGTATAATGGGCTCCAGTTTCATCCATCTCAATAGAACTGATTCAACTGTATTCTTTTTAATGGCTGAGTAATATTCCATTGTGTATATGTACCAGAGCTTCCTTATCCATTCATCTGTTGATGGACATCTAGGTTGCTTCCATGTCCTGGCTATTATAAACAGTGCTGAGATGAACACCTGGACACTTATTATATTTCTGGGATAGCTAATAATCCTATCAAGGTGTCAGATTTATTATTACCATATCTTAGAAAGTTCATCATTGAGGACTGTAGTCTTCTATCTAAAGAAGGCTACATGAGATAATGAAGAAACAATGGATTTGGACTAAGAAGACTTCAGTTTGAATCTTGCATAAATACTCACTGGCCATATGCTCCATGTCTTTGTTTTCTCATCTGTAAAGATTGTAAACACCAATCATTACTTCTCATGATGTTTTGAAAATTAAATGATAATCTAAGGTCTTCCAGGTAAAGGTGATGGATCTGAAAACCCTCACCAATATATGATTCACCTAGGTGACCCTGAAATGATTGACATCATACACTTGTTTTATCCTGTAAATTAGTTAATTTAAAGTATCTTATCAGCTTTATAGGCACCCTCTAGATGTAAGCACAGTCCATCCTAAAGGAAATCAGTCCTGAGTGTTCATTGGAAGGACTGATGCTGAAGCTGAAACTCCAATACTTTGGCCACCTCATGCAAAAAACTGACTCATTGGAAAAGACCCTGATTCTGGGAAAGATTGAAGGTGGGAGGAGAAGGGGATGACACAGGATGAGATGGTTGGATGGCATCACCGGCTCAACGGACATGAGTTTGAGTAAACTCTGGGAGTTGGTGATGGACAGGGAAGCCTGGCGTGCTGCAGTGCATGGGGTCACAAAGAGTCAGACATGACTGAGCGGCTGATCTGAACTAAACTGTAACATCTGAAAGAAACTTTTAAGAAAAAGTAACAAACACAGTCAACTTCAGGTGAGAAAATCTTCGAACATACCATGAATATTTTCAGAGACAAGAAAATATTGTGTCCATGAAATAAGAATGAGATGCTATAATAAGAAAGAGGGAGTTCAGAGAACTAAAAAATCTCTTTGAAAATAAAAATATGGTATCAGAAATGAAATCTTGACAAAAGATAAAGTCAGAAGATAGTGTTAAAGAAATTTCCCAGAAACTGGAGCAAAAATACAAAGTGGCAAGAAACATGAGAGGGAACATAAAGGAAAGAGACTTAGTCCAGGAGGTCCAGCCTTAATAATTGATAGACATTCCAGGAAGAGAGAACACAGCAACAAATAGATTGAAGGAAGCTGCCAGAGAAATCATTCCCCCAAATTCCCCAAACTAAGGGAATTTCCAGTTTCCAGATCATGTTAGGAAAATGAATAAACATCAAATCACCTTTGTAGCACATCTTCTAAGATGTCATAAAACCAGGGACAAAGGAAAGACTTTAAAAGTCCTCCAGAAAGAAAAACAGATCATATGCAATGGATCAGTTATCTAAAAGGCATTGGACTTCCCACTTTAATCTTGAACCCTAAAGGATTATGGAACAGTATATTCAACATCCTTAGGCAAAGTTATTTTTAACCTAGAAATCTATAAGTGAAAAAAAAAAGTGAAAGTATTAGTCTCTAAGTTGTGTCAGACTCTTTGCAACCCCATGGACTGTAGACCACTAGGCTCCTCTGTCCATGGAACTCTCCAGGGAAGAATACTGGAGTGGGTAACCATTCCCTTCTCCAGGGGATCTTCCCGACCTGGCTCTCCCTCACTGCAGGCAGATTCTTTACCATCTGGGCCACTAGGGAAGTCCATAATTCTGTAAACAGGTGAATTATTAATAAAATTAAAAAATATAAAAGCATATCAAGTCTTAATGTAGCTCCCTTGCAGCCTTGATCTGGAAGCTACTGAAGGAACCACTCCACAAGATGGAGAGGTAAGCCATGAAAAAGAACACATGAGATCTAGTGAAAGAAACAAAGGGATGGTGACGAGAGATCCCAGGATGAGAGCACACACAGGTTTCAAGAATAGATATTCTATGCTGACAGATAACATCTCTGAGGGACAAAAAAGGTTTTCATTGTCTCATCATGTGCTCTAACATATTCAATAGGAGATACAGTCCTCAGGAAAAGAGTTTGGGAATGACCTATAGATATGTGTAGGGAGGCTTCCCTGGTCACTCGGCGGTAAAGAATCTGCCTGCCAATGCAGGAGACACTGGAGACTCGGGTTCGATCCCTGGGTCAGAAATATCCCCTGGAACAGGAAATAGCAGCCCAGTCTGATATTCTTGCCTGGACAATCCCATGGATAGAGGAGCCTGGTGGGCTACAGTCCATGGGGTCGTAAAGAGTTGGACACAACTGAGTGACTGAGCATGTACATGTAGATATGTGTGTAGAATGCTAATTCATGAATCTATGGTAGAGGTACCCTTCTAACAGAGAATTTGGACACTGATGATAGTACAAAGAAAACTAACTAGATGTAAAAAACTGGTTAACTAAATGTGAAGAAAGTCAGTTACACAAGGAAGGAAATGTAATCTGTAACTGTTATGCTATTTTTTTTTCTATTAGAAGCTCTGTGTTTTGAATTCAAATCAAAACTTAAATGAATAAAATGTAATAGGCTTCATACAACACTAAATTTACCTAACTTTAAGGAAAGACAAAGGAGAAGAGACCTCAAAACCTGCTGAGTATAATGAGGACATGGTGACATCTAGGAACAATACCTGATGTCCTAATCATTCCAATTGGCACTTAGGAAATGTGTGGGCGTGAGAGTCGAGTCAAGTCTGTGAGTGTGCAAATAAACTGAGTTAAAGCAATCCATCAGCTCTAATGATCCCAGCAGATTTTACTGTTAATTAGTCATATAGTCTTCGCAGGTATATGATCAGCTAGTAACCCAGTGCACTTGTGGGTATATAACTAGAGTTCAGTTGCATTTTATCCATATTGGTTACTTATAGCTCAGTAAATAATCTCAATAATGAGGGCTTGGTCTGCTACAGCTAAATTCTCATTTGTTGGATTCAGTAGAGATTCAGTTCAGTTCAGTTGCCCAGTCGTCTCCGACTCTTTGCGACCCCATGAATAGCAGCACGCCAGGCCTCTCTGTCCATCACCAACTCCCGGAGTCTACCCAAACCCATGTCCATCAAGTCAGTGATGCCATCCAGCCATCTCATCCTCTGTCATCCCCTTCTCCTCCTGCCCCAATCCTACCCAGCATTAGGGTCTTTTCCAATGAGTCAACTCTTCGCATGAGGTGGCCAAAGTATTGAAGTTTCAGCTTCAACATCAGACCTTCCAATGAACACCCAGGACTGATCTCCTTTAGGATGGACTGGTTGGATCTCCTTGCAGTCCAAGGGACTCTCAAGAGTCTTCTCCAACACCACAGTTCAAAAGCATCAATTCTTTGGCTCTCAGCTTTCTTCACCATCCAACTCTCACATCCATACATGACCGCTGGAAAAACCATAGCCTTGACTAGACGGACTTTTGTTGGCAAAGTAACGTCTCTGCTTTTAAATATGCTATCTAGGTTGGCCATAACCTTCCTTCCAAGGAGTAAGCGTCTTTTAATTTCATGGCTGCAATCACCATCAGCAGTGATTTTGGAGCCCCCAAAAATAAAGTCTGACACTGTTTCCACTGTTTCCCCATCTATTTCCCATGAAGTGATAGGACCAGATACCATGATCTTAGTTTTCTGAATGTTGAGCTTTAAGCCAACTTTTTCACTCTCCTTTTTCACTTTCATCAAGAGGCTCTTTAGTTCTTCTTCACTTTCTGCCATAAGGGTGGTGTCATCTGCATATCTGAGGTTATTGATATTTCTCCCGGCAATCTTGATTCCAGCTTTTGTTTCTTCCAGCCCAGCGTTTCTCATGATGTACTCTGCATATAAGTTAAATAAGCAGGGTGACAATATACAGCCTTGACGTACTCCTTTTCCTATTTGGAACCAGTCTGTTGTTCCATGTCCAGTTCGAACTGTTGCTTTCTGACCTGCATACAGATTTCTCAAGAGACAGGTCAAATGGTCTGGTATTCTCACCTCTTTCAGAATTTTCCACAGTTTATTGTGATCCACACAGTCAAAGGCTTTGGCATAGTCAATAAAGCAGAAATAGATATTTTTCTGGAACTTTCTTGATTTTTCGATGATCCAGCGGATATTGGCAATTTGATCTCTGGTTCCTCTGCCTTTTCTAAAACCAGCTTCAACATCTGGAAGTTCACGGTTCATGTATTGCTGAAGCCTGGCTTGGAGAATTTTGAGCATTACTTTACTAGCATGTGAGATGAGTGCAATTGTACGGTAGTTTGAGCATTCTTTGGCATTGCCTTTCTTTGGGATTGGAATGAAAACTGACCTTTTCCAGTCCTGTGGCCACTCCTGAGTTTTCCAAATTTGCTGCCATATTGAGTGCAGCACTTTCATAGCATCATCTTTCAGGATTTGAAATAGCTCCACTGGAATGCCATCACCTCCACTAGCTTTGTTCGTAGTGATGCTTTCTAAGGCCCACTTGACTTCACATTCCAGGATGTCTGGCTCTAGTTGAGTGATCACACCATCGTGATTATCTGGGTCGTGAAGATCTTTTTTGTACAGTTCTTCTGTGTATTCTTGGCACCTCTTCTTAATATCTTCTGCTTCTGTTAGGTCCATACCATTTCTGTCCTTTATTGAGCCTATCTTCGCATGAAATGTTCCTTTGGTATCTTTAATTTTCTTGAAGAGATCTCTAGTCTTTCCCAATCTGTTGTTTTCCTCTATTTCTTTGCATTGATCGCTGAGGAAGGCTTTCTTATCTCTCCTTGCTATTCTTTGGAACTCTGCATTCAGATGGGAATATCTTTCCTTTTCTCCTTTGCTTTTCACTTCTCTTCTCTTCCCAGCTATCTGTAAGCAGTAGAGATTAAATTCTAACAATTACTTTACTGGAGGATTAAATCCTCACACTTCCTTGCAACTATAGAAAAACCATAGAACTAGCTATTAACCCTTCCTGGGCTTCCCCAATGGCTCAATTCTTAACCCCGATGGGTTAAGAATCCAGAATCCACCTACAGTTCAGAAGACACAGGAGACACAGATTCAGTCCCT
The DNA here is from genome assembly GCF_054371585.1 of Giraffa tippelskirchi. Classification (NCBI taxonomy): domain Eukaryota; kingdom Metazoa; phylum Chordata; class Mammalia; order Artiodactyla; family Giraffidae; genus Giraffa; species Giraffa tippelskirchi. The sequence continues at coordinate 117,219,160 of NC_137278.1, forward strand.
CGGTTGGGAAGATCCTCTGAAGGAGGAAAATGGCAACCCACTCCAGTATTGTTGCCTGAAAAATCCCATTGATAGAGGAGTTTGGTGGTCTACAAAGGGTCGCAGAGTCAGACATGACTGAGAAACTAAAACATACACCATCCATGGCTCATATTTATGGCTCAGGTATAACTGATATTTACATTGTCATAAATAGTTTAATATTAAATTGTGATCTAACCGAAAAATTATTATTTGTCTAAGAAATGGGAAAATGAAGTATATGTGTTTATGGTAGACGTGTTATAAAAGGACTAAACCTTTATCTTTTCTCTTGTGAGGCCAAAAGGTAATATACAGAAATTTCAAAAATGAAAAGATACATGCAGGCCAGCAGTGGAATAAAAGACTAATGTGACTGAATGTAATTGCCTTTAAAGTATAAATTGAGAATGGAACTCAGACTTATTTCCTTGTCTTTCCTATGTAACCTAGCAACACATCTTTATTAAATATCTATCACGTGCTTGGCATTGGGTAAGGAGGTGAGGATACAGTGGTTAATAAAATAAATACAGGCCATAAGTAATGGGGTTCACTGACTGACAGAAGCAGGGAAGAGGGTGACTGACATTTATTAACATTCATGTAAGTGTATGCTGCTGCTGCTGTTGCTGCTGCTAAGTCCCTTCAGTCGTGTCTGACTCTGTGCAACCCCATAGACGGCAACCCACCAGGCTCCCCCGTCCCTGGGATTCTCCAGGCAAGAACACTGGAGTGGGTTACCATTTCCTTCTCCATGTAAGTGTATAAGTGCCAACAAAGGTCCGTCTAGTCAAGGCTAGGTTTTTCCTGTAGTCATGTATGGATGTGAGACTTGGACTCTAAAGAAAGCTGAGCACTGAAAAATTGATGCTTTTGAACTGTGGTGTTGAAGACTCTTGAGAGTCCCTTGGACTGCAAGGAGATCCAACCAGTACATCCTAAAGGAAATCAGTCCTGAATATTCATTGGAAGGACTGATGCTGAAACTGAAACTCCAGTACTTTGGCCACCTGATGCGAATAACTGACTCATTGGAAAAGACCCTGATTCTGGGAAAGATTGAAGGTGAGAGGAGAAGGGGATGACACAGGATGAGATGGTTGGATGGCATCACTGACTCAATGGACATGAGTTTGAGCAAACTCTGGGAGTTGATGATGGACAGGGAGGCCTGGCGTGCTGCAGTCCATGGGGTCTCAAAGAGTCAGACACGACTGAGTGACTGACCTGAACTGAAGTGTATAACGACACAACAGAATAAAGTTCTATTGAGGAATAGTAAGGGAAACTCATTGTGAATTTAGGGAAGAAACACTAGAACTGAATTTGAAGATTGGGTAGGAGTAACTAGACAAAGAGAGAAGTTGTGGATAAAGAGTGTTCCAGGCCAAAGTGGGGGCCCAATGAAAGACTTGGAAGATAAGGATAGCCTTGGCCATTAAAGGAATTGAAAGAAGGCTAGTTTGGCCAGAGAACAAGAAGTCAGATGAAGCTGGAGAAGTTGGCAGGGGACAGAGAAACTTTATATCTTAATTTGGGGGGGTGTTAATTTTTTTATTGGAATAGCACTACTGACTCAATGGGCATGAATCTGAGCAAACTCTGGGAGACAGTGAAGGACAGGGAAGCCTGGCGTGCTGCAGTCCATGTGGTCACAAAGAGTCAGACCCGACTTAGTGACTGAACAACAACTGCTGTACAATGAAGTGAATCAAATATATCTATCCTTGTATCCCTTCCCTCCTGAACCTCCCTTTCACACCTACCCGCAGCTCACTCATCTAGGTCACCACAGAGCACTGAACTGAGTTCTCTGTGCTAAACAGCAGGTTCCCACTAGCTATCTATTTTATACATGGTAGTGTAAATGTCAGTGTAAATCAAAACTCCAGTGACGTACACCCTCACACTGATGAGAATGGTCATCATCAAAAAATCTACAAACAATAAATGCTAGAGAGGGGGCAGAGAAAAGAGAACCCTTTTGCATTGTTGGTGGGAGTGTAAATTGACACAGTCACTGTGGAGGACAGAACAGTTTTAATTTGTCCTTATTAGTCAATGTCAAGGATTTGGCTTTCTGTATTCCAAGAACAATAGTCATTATAAGCAGAAGATGAAATGGTCAGATGTGTTGTTCAAGTAATGATTATGAAACATGTGGTATGGAGAGCAGATAGAAAGGAAACAGGAGTGAACGTGATGAGAAAAGTTAGAAGGTCAGTGCAGTAGTCAGTCCAGCATGGAGATGGTAGCTTGGAGCAGGCTGAACACGGTAGACATGAAGATGTAAGGAGAACACAGAGAAATAGCAAGCACAAAGTATGAGTGTGTTTAAGTTGTGTGCTCAGTCGTGTCTGACTCTTGGCAGCCCCATGGACCACAGCCTGCTGGCTCCTCTGCCCATGGAATTTTCCAGGTAAAAATACTGGAGTGGATTCCATTTCCTACTTCAGGCGATCTTTCCTATCCAGGGACCAAACCCAAGTCTCTTGCATCTCCTGTGTTGGCAGGCAGTGGCACTACCTGGGAAGCCCATGTTTAAGTTACTTCTCACCTATTCAATGAAGAGAATAATACTCATCCCATAGAGCAGTTGTGAGGAGCCAAACCATTGCTTAGCCCAGTGTTCAGTATGTGGCAGCAATCATTTTTATTCCCATTAACATTCCCAACTTCACTATAACTCTCTCCTTAAATAGTGGTCTCGCTTTCTTTCCAAGGCTAAACTTTTCATCCTTGCTGTGGATATTACTCTGCAGATCCCGTGATAGTCTCACATTTAGTTGTCTTCTGCCTTGTTTCTTAAATTTCTGCCTGTATTATATCTATTTCTTAAAGTCAGCCTATGAATAAGTTGCATCTTTATTATTGAAAATGTGATGCTACCTCCTTTTCGAGCCACTACCCCATCCATCCATCTCTCTTTTTTATCAGCCTTCTTAGGCAGCCTAATTAGTATCTCCATTTCTCACCTTCTGTTTATTGAGCATTTTTTATTCTCTAAAAAAAAAAACAAAAAACAAAAAACATTTTTAAGCTTCTACTTTCTTTTATTGTATTTGAGGCTGGAAGCAGAAGTAAAAATTAATTCTTGATTTAGAAACTCAGCCTAACAAGAGACAAACTAATAAACTGAAATTTATAATCTCATGTACAGTCCTTTCATAAAGCTATGCAGAGGGTACATTCTGGTCACATTCTCATCATTGTACTCAAACTACCTTCATTACAGTAATCAGTGTTAACCTCTTAATTGCTGAACTCAGGAACCTCTTTTCTGCCCTCTTTCTACTTGCCGTTTCTTTAGGAATTTCTCTCCCTAGAATTTCTCTCCCATTACACCCTCATTCCAGTTCTCTCCTGGTTCTCCTACTTATCTTACTACTCCTCTTTGTCTTCTCTGCCTATTTCTGTTCCTAAAAGAGAAGTATCCTTTAGAGTTTTGTGTGTGTCTGATGTTATTCTGTATTCAGTCCACATATTTATTTACAAATACAACAAATGTTTGCTTGACCAGACATTATAGTAGGTGAGGGGCTACAAAGATGAGTAAGACATAATTTTGCCTTTAAAAAACTACCCTCGAGTCCAGCTGATGAGACTTATAAATAGGCAAAAGAAAACATCATGGAAGTACAAATCAGACCTATTCCCAAGGCGTGATGAAAAGATCAAGAATATAACACCTAATTCTCTCATATAACTTATGTTTACAGGCAGTGACAACTAAATATCTACCTCCATCCTTCACCCTTTGATTTTTCCCTAGGCGCTTGAAACCCAGTATGTTTGATATGAAGTGTATATATACATTCCACTGCACCCACCTGTTTGATCCTTTTTGCTGTCTCTGTTAGGAGCATCAGCAGTCATTCACTCACTTAACCTAGATAAATGAGAATCATTCTTAATTCTGTTCACTTTTTCATTTGTTAATTGTAGGCACTACCCCCGCATCAGCCTTTGCCTGCGATGTCTCTTGCCCTGAAATATTGTCATGGTCACCTTTATAATATTCACACATCTCGTAATGTTATAAATGCTATCTTCTATACTTGCATAGCAAAGACTTCCTAAACTGCTATTCTTCACACAGCACACCCCTGTCTAAAATTCACAATGTCTTTCTGTTTCCTCTAGTACAAATTCCAACATCTTAAACATACAATACCCTTTACATACTGTTCCCAGCATACCTTTCCACTACCACCTTGTATCATTTCTCCCCCAAATACTCTATAACCATATTGAACTAGTTCAGTATATCCCCAACTATAATAGAGTGCTTGTTCTTTCCAAAAAATGCCCTGCTCTTCACATTTTCATGCCACTTTCTTTATCTTTAATGCTTTTCCTCACCTTTCTACTTTCAGACTTTTACTTATCCTTCAAGACTCAGATAAATAAATGTCATTTCATCTGTAAGGCATTCCTAATAACACCAAGCTTCCCATAGGCCTCTGTTATGTCTGCTAAATACTATCCTATAACTATATGTTTTTGTCTATTTCCTCCACTGACTATAAATCTTTCTAAAGTCAGGGATCAAGTTTTAGTCATATTTCTGTTTCCTTCCATCTCCAGAACCAAGCAACATTATTAGATTCATCTATACTAGGCATTCAATAAGTATTTGTTGAATTAATAAGCAGTTCTGACTCTAAAAAAGAAATATCTTTGGAGTCTCAGAAACACTCCTCCTGCCAATTGCTATTACTCAAAGTCAGATATTGGCCTATTCCCAACTTAAACTTACAACTCATTTAGTGTTCACATCCAAGCTTTAGGTCCCACTGTCTCAGCCACCCCTTAGATCTACTTAGCACACTTTGGAATTCATTTAATCATTTCCTACTTAAGCTCCACCAGCTGTGAAGTTTTGGATTTTGAAAATTTCCTCATTATAAATAGCATCCTTTCATTTTATGGTTTCATAGTTTTTGAAACATTTTCTAGAAGAGATGGGTAATAAAGTCACTATTTGTTTTTGTGTTTAAAGAAAACTAAATACTTTCTATATTCCATTGATATTTTATAGCAGCTTAATAAAACTGTGGGATCCCATATGTTTTCCCCAAAGCTTCATTATCTTCCATAGGACTTTTAAAAATCATTATTTTAGTTAAAAAACAATACTCAACCTAACGGTTAAGAGAATGAGCTATGGAGCCAGACTATCTAGGTTTAAATTCCAGCTCTGCCCCTTGGTACAAGTATGAGACTGTCACACCCTCAATCTTTCAGTGTCTGTTTCCTCATTTATGAAATTGGTATAATGAGGTAAATAATGCAGAGTTCACAGATTTGAGTAAATAAATCAGTACATATAAAATGCTGGGAATAGTATCTAATGCATAGTAAGCTCAATACACGTTAGCTATTATCAGGAGCAGTAGTCATTTACAATGAAATCTGTACAAATTAGAATTTGATTATAGTAACTCCATACACTTTGAAACATTGTATTTTAAAATATGGTGTATGTATATTCGGGAAATTTATTATTCTACTTAGCTGATCATTTTTCCATGGAAAGGGATTTTTCAGGTGAAGCTAAATGCATATACCTGAATAGACAAGACATAGATTCTGGTCAATAATCCATTCTACTCTAAATTTTAGCTGGACAAATTTGATAGGCAGCTTTAATCCAGATTTTTTAAGTCATGTCAGTCAATCAATCAGTCACACTTCTTGCATTAACCTACCACCCCCAATGTATATGCTATCCCTTGTCATTTCTTTTCTTCATTCTGTAGAAGGTCTTGAACTTGAGTAGCCCCATTGAAGCATGAATTAAAGAAGAAACTGATATCTTTAAACATTCCAGTAATAATCTAATTATAAAAATTAACTTAGTTTTATCCTCAACTTAGAGATAAAATATTCTCAGATATTGATATATATTTTGTAAAGATAAAATTTATTTTGCAACTTTATTCAAGAAGAATAAAAAGACTAATATGGACCATGAATTAATTTCCTATAATTGTTGTGATTATAAGCTTTGTCATTTTGACAATTTCGCAGTGTTTTGTCCATGTTAGATGGAAGTAAAATTATCCCTTGAAGTTTTCTAAAATGTGTCCTATGGTTCTTTGCACCAGTAACCTTAAATTATATAAGAGATTTTCCTAAAGAGAAAAGATTATATCAATTACTGTTTGTAGATTAGTTTTCTGAATTACTATCAGAACTAATATTTGGATTTAATCCTGAGAAATTAAAACTTATTTACCATAGAGTCAACATTTTGTCATCAGCCAGATGCTAAACTCAAAGTTGAGATAAAACTCAAAGTTAGCTCCCAGAATTGCCGCTTATAAATGACACACTTATGTTGAGATGGAATTATCTGTGTTTGTGGTGCTAGAACACTTTGAAGCTGCTTTCCAATCTCCTCCTGTGCTTGTGTCCATTCTCATGTAGTTGCACTTATACCTCTATACAAATTTCTATCTCATGAAATGAGTTCTTATTCTTGGTATGAGATGTTGCATTCGAATTTATACATTTTTTCCTTAAACTACTTGTCTTATCAGACAGTATGTTGAAACCAAGGCTTTACATTTTAAATGTCCCCTAAATTTAACTTTATGTCTTTTTCCTTTGATACATTTCTATTAATTTTAGAAGAATAAATGTTCAAATATATTATTTAGTAAATATTTCTATTCCTATGCTTAATTTATGTATTTGAATGTCAATATTTAAAATATTTTTAATATTTTTCAAGTAACTCAAATGTTCATAATGAAAATCCTGTTTCATTTAGAACCTTACATCATCCTAACAGAAAAAATCTATTAAAAAACTATGAAAATTTTACCTTTTCGCACTGTTTCTTCAAGGAAGAAAAAATGTCCTTTTTTAAAAAAAATGTTAATAGTCATCTCTAAAGAAGTCATCCAATCACCTCTTAGTTTAAAATATTTTACTTTAAGAAATTTTTAAAAACACCTGAATTATTTTCCTACAGCTCTTCTCACCCATGATAAGAAGAAAATGCCATCGATATAGAGACAATGACATGGATTGGCATATAAGAAGGAGAATAGACTCTTCTATATATTTTTATTTGACTATTAACTAAACTGTGTATGCCAAGATTTAGGTTAGTTGAAACCCCCTACAAACTGGGCTTATGGAAACAGTAACTGATCCTTCTAACATTGTGTTTTTTAATACACCACAAGAATGCATTTCCCAAAAAGTAGAAGATCCCTATCTTGAGATGTGTTGAAACGCTTTAAAAATTTCTATACTAGAGGAGAAACATCTTTCTTAAAATTTTAAATCATACAGTTAATATGAACTTACACAATAGAGCCCAGCACACTGACATATTTTCTCATTTTTTAAGCGAATTAATGGCTCTCCACCAGTACTTTAACATGTAAAATGAGTAAGTTACTTGTGTCCAGTACATCCAAAAAAGAGCCAGGATAAAATAAACATAAGGGGTTGGATATCGCGGAAAAAATCTGTCATGGGTTTGGGTTAATCATCTCCAGAAGAAATTCAACTTGATGCCTGAAATGTTAGCCTTCTTGGAGAAAGCAGAAAGGCCTGAGGCAGTGTTGATCTGAAGGAGTGCTCCGCGCGGGTCAGAGCTGCTCTGCTGGCCGAGTGCAAACCCAGTTCACAACCGAGGCCTCTGAAAAGTTGTAAAAGACTGCGGGGGCCTTCCAGTGCACGCACTCCAGCTTTGGTTACATAGTTTTAATGGCCCAGTTTCTTATTATAAAATAAAACTTAAAAATAAAATCTGTGCCTAATTTTCCAACTTTCTGTCCATCAGTGATAGGATTGCTTCCTTTAGCATTTGTGGAATAAAACATCTATTTCTGAAAGTTTTAGTGATCATATGGAAAAGTTATGTAAATATGGAATACCTTAATTTGGTACAGTTTTCATAATGTCCTTTTCTTATCCTTTCAAGCATGAGAAAATGAGTTATGCAGGCAATACTTCGGCTTAATTCTCTTCCATCACCTTTCATACATTAAACTTCTTTTTTTTCCAGCCACAAACTTCTTTTTACATAAAATCCCTGACATTGCTTGCCATGGAAACTGTGCAAAATGATCATTTTGATTTCTAATAATATCTAGGGAACTCTAGGGAAACTGATCCAGTGCTAAATGACATATCAAGTATGTACTCATTTTGCCCCAACTTCTCCCTGTTTTGCCTATTTGCATCATCGGAGATGGATTGTATTCACTTGAAGTAACGTCAGATGAATATAAAAATATGCTTAGGTTAATCATTATCATACAGGAATAATTATATGATTTTATCCTGTATGATAGTAAAGTGTGCTGCTAAACAGTATGGCATGTTTTTAGTCTATTCTAGAAGAAAAACAGCATAGACAGATAACATTTATGTTCCCTTTGCTTTTCTCCCCTTTTATTGCACTCAAATGCCAAGGAACTTATATTAGCCTTGGACTCAGATATATTGTTAATTAAAATATCTGTGCATATCCTAAAGACTGGTCCTTTTTTGTAAATGTATAAGGCTGTTTATTTATACTCTTATGTATGTTTGTACCCTGTAGATTTTTCTTAAAATTGCTGTGATCATATAGGCATAATCTGACTAGTTCCAGTAAAGAAACTTCAACCTTTAAACAACATAGAAGTCAATCATTTCGATGAGTGGAGTCCCAAGTGCTGAAGCATTTCAAATCCTTTTTGTTTGACCACTCAGTGACCTGATAACTATTTCCTGTCCCTAAATAAGGTTGTGACCCAGGTCTTAGAGTGCGAAACTCAGATAATTTTAGAAACAAGTCAAATGCCATAGGATTTAAAAAAGTAGAAGACGGTTTAACTAAAGTGTTTCCTTTTAAAGTGAAATCATGTATCTTAAATATGAAAAAATCAAAATGAAATGTGCTATCTTATTATTCACCATGTTTAAGGCAATCAAAATTATTGATTTCATTGCCTACTAGGATGGAAAATCACCAGGTGTCTCTAAAAAAAGATTAACTGTAGTACAGTTCCTCAATTCTCTTTTAAGGTAATTCACATTATAAAATAAATAAGTAAATAAATCAAAACTAATAGTGTTTCAGTGACTTGCCAGAATAGTTTGAGAACAGGGATGTTAAAATTAATTCCAATTCCATATGCACATGTGTGTGTGAATAAATGTGAGTAATCTTCTGTCTCTATTAGTATTTATAGCTATAGAAAGGGGAAATCATAAAAGAATAGCAACAACAACAAAACCCTGTATATTTCAGAAATCATGGCAGAAATGATTCTAACCACCTATTTGAGCTGCTAAAGTGCCTTTGGCAATTGGATTAGGAAAAGAAAGACCCTTACAAGTGCATCTTACTGATCTGAAAATGTAATTGACTGTAGTTTGTTTTGATAATTTTTTTTTTGCTTTTTCATAACTTGGACGTGAAATATAATGTTATGAAACGTTAATTATTTTAATGAGGTCAAGAAGTGTTTCCTTAAAATAACAGTTTTAATGTTTAACATATGTTTGATACTTCTTCTCCTTGTACAGTTAATAAACTTATGTATTAAAAATATATTAGAGCTAAACTTAAAATATACTTTTAAAAGAGTAAATATGGAAAGAAATCTCTGAAATTGACACTTAATCTGAGCTGTTTAAACTAAGCTGAGATTTACACTTCTCACAGGGATATGCAGTTTATCAAACTACACATTGTCCGTTTTGATCTCACACATTCTTAAGAATCATTATAAAATAAGCAACTAAAAGCTATAGAGTTAATTAAAACAGTGAGAATAGTATGATCTTAGAAGCTATTTTAGAATGTGATGTGTCCTATTCCTCATAGGACCATAATTTTCTATTGATAATATACTAATTATGCAGCTGTGAAAAAAATAGTTTCAGTCTTATGCAGTTGAATATTGAACTATTGCCAGTTTTAATCTTATAGCCTTATATTTAGTTTATTGAGTATTTCACTTGGAACTACCCTGTGAGGTTGTATGGTATGTGTGTATATTTGTGTACAATTTAAACATTAAATATAAGCATTTTCAAACTGAAATATAACATAAAGTAAAACCAGGAATCAAACTCTTGATTTTCTTACATGTTAGAAATTATATGAACAAAAGAGAGCTCAAGAATATACAGTGTCCCAAGTGTGATTTGTGAGAAATATACAAAACAGTAAAATTTTATGGTAAAAATAATAAACTCCCAAGGATTTTTATTTAAATAAAGCTGCAACTAAAAGAGTAGGGCAACTAAAGATGTTTTAAACATTTATCATAAAATTGAAAACATAGACCAAAATTAAAAAAAAATAATCATGTGTGATTTCAGTATAATTCATAAATTCCAAATTACATTGAGGAAAAAGTGAACTAATATTGCACATCATATATCTCATGTAAATCTAAATGTGACCCTATTCATATATATTTTATTTTCCCTATTTGATTTAAATACATGATTCAGCTACTTATTTATAAATATACCTTTTGTTACATTTTAATTACTATTTGTAAATTTCACACCTTTTATATAAAATTGCTATTTGGAATTTAGTTGCTTTCATATAAATGATAGATGCAATGATACATAAATAGTATTAAAATTTGATATTAATAAATTTGAGTATAAGATTATTCTTATTACTTTAATTATAATGCACTATATACACTAAAATATGAAGTTTAAATCGTGATTATTGTCATATAGTCAGAATTTTAAAATTACATTTGGCAGCAAATAATAAAATGGAATTAAGTGATAAATGCATGCATGAAAGTTTGCTGTTGTTAAGATCAGAAAACAAAAATAAAATTACTAAGCATTTACTTGATCAAAAGAAAATTACAGCTGTAAGTTTAAAAATTATAAGGGATTAAGACTAGAAAGTAAGTTCTAAGTACTAGGAAAAAGAACTGAGATTTAACCCACAGATGACCTGGACTTGTTTGTTCAGATGACAATTCTAAAAGTGTGCAGGGAATATTCCTGTTTAATACAATTATTAGCCGCAAGCCTTGACCTCAGTGACTGTCAGGGACCAGATCTGAATTGGCCCATTCTCTGATATGGTGACATTGCTTCTGTTGCCTCGATTGTGACCTCTGATTGCATGGTACCCTTGAGAGTTCTATGTAACAAGCGTAACTCCTGGTTCTTAGCCAGGAAGGTTAGTATGCCTACATAGATTTGTCAGCCCTCTTAGTCTGAGCTACATATGCTATCTATCCTGTCATGGTATAAAACTACGTTAATTCTGTGTATATGCATCTCTCTGAGTACTTTAATAGTAGCATTTCACAACTAGTGACATATGCAAGTCTTTTTCAAATAAGACGTTTGTGTGATCTATTAATTTTTAGAACAAATGCTCATTTGTTTTCAAGCAGTTTTATTGTTTTAGTGCATTTTTAAAGTGATACGTGTAACTATTTCTTTCATACATCCCTTTGCCTACCTCAGAGAAGTACACAGCTTCCCATGCCCATCTTTATGTAATCATATCTAGGTTATAGAAAGTTGATGTAGAGAGGTGACATGACCGAAGATAAGTACTAGAGAATACTACTGACTTTAAATCAAGCTTCACCACTGTCACCATGAAAAATTACTTAATTCTTTGAGCCTCCTCACTTTAAAGATAGTGAGCATCACTCAGAATTTTTATAAGAATTAAATATAAATTAATGTAATGTGAAGGGCATCCTCACACATATTGCCATCTTTATCATTATGGTGATATGCTTTTTTTATATACCTTACAAAGAAGGAAGACCATGAATATTCTGACACATAATGGATACAGGAGAGTTCCAGAATTCTTGTAAATCACAGCATGCAATGAAGGCTATTGCAGGCACAGCAGCCCAACCAGAATGATTTGCATCGCTTTCTTCACAGTTTGACTGAAAGCTAGGATCAGAATCACTTGAGATCATTTGTTTGTCAGTCGTGTGTTTAGACGTGGTTTGGGTTATTTGAAGTCAAATTATAAATGGGCAGTAGAGTTGGAAATTTAATTTAAACATTTTCATGCTGAAATTCATGCTTTGTCCACCAGATCAGTGGTTTTCAAACTTTGTTTTAGCAGAAAACCTCTTTCTTCAAGTGAAATATTACCCCAAATGCAATATAGTGTGTAAAATAGCTGAGTACATCTGCTCTGGTTTAGGAAGTGGGTCTGATCTCTTGGCTACTTCCGATAGCAGCCACTGAGATGTATTTGCAAAGCCTCCTAGGCCTCCTCAAAGCACAACATAAAAATAGTGTACCTAATAGTAGTCTGATTAGACTTTACCAAAGACTATTTCCCCTCTTATATATTCCCACTGAACCCAGGACAGACTAACTTACCTTTAGTACTTATCACATGCAGAGGTATACGTTTCATAGCTGTAACTAAAATGTCTTTATTCTGTATGCTGCTGAAGTTCAGGACTCTTTATGAGTTCACTACTAGATCCTCACCAATTAGAATAATACCTGGTGATAGCACTCAATAAAAAAATGAAACAATCTGTGCAAAATATATCAAATTTATATTAGAGTAACAATCAAATATCTTGTGGCATTATTCTTGTTCTGGGTAGGCTAGTTTAATGATCCAAGATTTACAGTTAGGGATAATTGCATTTCATATTGTAGAATACAGTGTGCTAATAAAAATAGTAATAATTTGTTCATCTTATTTTATTGATGCCAAGATATGAAATTTTTGTTTAAATTTTATCCTCTCTGAACTCAGAATGCTTTTGGTAATAGATGGAAGCTTAGAAGATAGCTTTCCCAGGTGGCACTGGTGGTGAGTAACCCGCCTGCCAGTGCAGGAGGTGTATGAGACCCAAGTCTGATCCCTGGGTCAGGAAGATCCCCAAGAGAAGGACATGGCAACCCACTCCAGTATTCTTGCCCAGAGAATGCCATATTCAGAGGAACCTGGAAGGCTAGAGTCCATAGAGTCACACAGTCGGACAAAACTGAAGCAACTTAGCACACAGAGCTGGCACACAGGTGGTAGTTGACCTAGTATGTGAAAACCTCCAATGGTCATTTTCCAGCAACGTCAAGATCAAAGCATCATAGACACTATGAAATAGCATAATGCTCTAAACTTCGGAGAGCACTTAAATAGAGCTGATAAAAAAGACTGGCATATTCAAAATGACTGGGACAGCTAGTTAAAGTGCTGAAATTCATCCTTATCTTAAATAGCTACTCCTTGAGTGTCTTCTCACTACTGCCATACCAGGCACTGTGGCAGCTTTAGCTACTCCCCTGGAAATCCCCTTCCAAGTTGCTGATATTCAGTAACTAAAGAACCCTAAACAGTCGAGGCCCTCCAGAACTCTGTCCCAGTTCGAAGCCAGGTCCCATATGAAGGTAGATAAAATTGAGACCTGGACTTTCTTTCCCTGGTGGGGATGTAAAAACATTATGATTATATTAGTTAAAAAATATTCTGGTAGGAGCTTCAGATTAATTTAAATTTCCTAGCTGTACCACTTACTGTGTATTGTTATATGCAACCTCTCTGGGCTGAAACATTCTTATCTTTAAGATGGCAATAATGCTGTAGACTTCTGGGATAATGTGAGATATGTGTGTGTTATAGTGTTAGTCGCTCAGTTGTGTCCAACTCTTTGTAACCCCATGGACTGTAGCCTGCCAGACTCCTCTGTCCATGGAATTCTCTAGGCAAGAATACTGTAGCGGGTTGCCATTCCCTTCCTCAAGGGATCTTCCCTACCCAGGAATCGAACCTGGGTCTCCCGCATTGCAGGCAGATTCTTTACCATCTGAGCCACCAGGGAAACCCCAATGTGAGATAATGTACTGGAAGTGTCTGACCTCTGCTGGGCATATAAGTCCTTGGTAGAAAACTATAACTGTTTCTACTGCTAAAATCTTATCTCTACCTCCAAATATTCCTCCAGCTATATCAGAAATGTACTTTCTCACTACAGTTTATCATCTATTAGACTTGGGCTGTGGAGCTTCTGCTTCCATGGCAATTATTAAGAGATTTCTATTTCAGGCAGTGTGGTGAACTAAAACCTTTATATACAGCTCACCTAAGATGGGATTTCCCGGGTGGCTCAGTGGTAAATAATCCACCTGCCAGTGCAGGAGATGCAGGAGACATGGGTATGATCCCTGGATTGGGAAGATCCCCTGGAGTAGGAAATGGCAACCCCTTCCATTATTCTTGCCTGGAAAATTCCATGAACAGAGTCTAGTGGGCTATAATCCATGGGGTTGCAAAGAGTCGGACATGACTGAATACACAGGCAACAAAGATACTAATTTTAAAACAATGTTTTAAGTATTTTAAATAAATATTTTGAAGTAGTTTGGGCTTATGGCAAAATTGAGCAGAAAGTACAGAAAATTCCCATACACCTCACACATGCACAGCCTCTCCCACTATAACTGTCCTCCACCAGAGTGATATGTTTGTAACAATCAGTGGCCTGCATTGACACATCATCACCCAAAGTCCATAGTTTGCTAGGGCTCATTCTTGGTGCTGTACACTATATAGGTGTTGGAGAATGTTTAATGGCACATGTGCATCATTATGGTATTATGCAGAATAGTTTCACTGATCTAAAAATCCTCTGTTCTTCACCTCTTCATCCCTCCCTCTGCTTTAAGCCCTGGAAAACACTGATTTGTTTTTTTTTTTAGTGTATCAATAATTTTGTCTTTTCAGAAAATCACATAGTTGGAATCATGTAGTAGGTAATCTGATCAGATTGGCTGCTTTCACTTAGTAATATGCATTGAAAGTTCCTTCATATCTTTTTACGGCTTGATAGCTGATCTCTTTATTTTTTGTTATTTTTCCAATTGTTTTCACCAAATAATATTCTGTTGTCTGGATGTGCCACAATTTATCCATTCACCTACCAAAGAATATCTTGGTTGCTTTCAATTTTTTGCGTTTATAAATAATACTGCTATAAACTTCTTGTATAGGTTTTTGTGTGGACATGAATTTACAACACATTTGGGTAAATACCAAAGCATATGATTGCTGTATTATTTTGTAAGAGTATATTTCGTTTTGTAAGAAACTGAACTGTCTTCCAGAGTGACTGTAGCATTTTGCATTCCCACAAACAATGAATGAGAGATTTGTTGTCTTGCATCCTCATCAGCGTCTGGCATTGACAGTTCTGGACCTTGCGCATTCTGATAGGTGTGTAGTGGTATTTCACTGTTGTTATAATTTGCATTTGCTTGATGACATAGGATGTGAAGCATCTTTTGATATGCTTATTTGTCATCTGTATATTTTCTTTGGTGAAGTATGTTTAAGGTCTTGGGCTCATTTTTTAACCAGGTTATTTTCTTCCTCTTGAGATTTAAGAGTCCTCTGTATATTTTGGATAGCAATCCATTATCGGATAAGTGTTTTACAAATATTTTCTCCCAGTCTATTTTCTGTTGACATTATCTTTAGCAGAACAGAAACTTTTAATTTTATTGAATTTCAAGTTATCAATTATTTCTTTCATACATCCTGCCTCTAGTGGTGGATCTAAAAATTCTTAGCCATATCCTAGGTCACATGGGTTTTCTTCTGTGTTATCTTCTAGGAGTTTTAAGAGTTTTGCATTCTACATTTAGGTTTGTAATCCATTTTAAGTTAATGTTTGTGAATGGTATAATATCTGTGTCTAGATTTATTTTTTTGTATGTGGATGTCCACTTGTTCTATCACCATTTGTTGAAAAAACTATCTTTGCTCCATTGTATTGCCTTTTCTCCTTTGTCAAAGATCAGTTGACCATATTTTTGTGGGTCTGTTTCCAGACTGTTTACTCTGTTTCATTGATCTCTTTGGCTATTCTTTTGCCAGTGCCACACTGTCTTTGTTTATAGATTTATAGCAACTCTTGGAGTAGTGTCAGTGAGCTTTGTTCTTCTCCTTCAGTATTGTGTTGTCTGTTCTACATCTTTTGCTTCTCCATATAAGCTTTAGAGTCAGTTTGCCAACACCCACAAAATGACTTGCTGGGATTTTGTTGAATCTATAGATCAAGTTAGAAAAAACTGAAATCTTGCCAGTGTTGAATCTTCAAATCCATGAATATGGAATATTTATCCATTTATTTAGTTCTTTATTTCATAAGAGTTCTGTAGTTTTTCCTCATCTAGATCTTGTATATATCTTGTTAAATTTATCCCTAAAACCTTTAATTTTGAGGATATCAACGTAAGTGGTATTGGTTTTCAACTTCAAATTCTACTTATTTGTTGCTGGTGTATGGGAAAGTGATTGACTTCTATATATTACCTTAGATCCTGCAACCTTGCTATAATCACTTTAGCTTCAGAATGTTTTTTGTTATTTTAGATTTTCTGTATAGATGATGATTCGGTCTGTATTGATTCATGTTTTCAGATAGAAATAGGCCTCTTCAGACTGTCTATTTCTTCTTGTGTGAGCTATGGTAATTTGTGTCTTTCAGAAATGGGTCCATTTCTTCCAGGTTATCAAATTTGTGGAATAGAGTTGTTCATGGCATATTTTTATTATTCTTTTAATGTCCGTGGGATTTGTAGTGATGTCCACTCTTTTATTTCTGACATTGGTAATTTGTGTTCTTTGTTTCTTTGTTTTCTTAGATTTCCTAGCTATTATTGATTTTATTGACTTTTTCAAAGGACTAGCTTTTGGTTTCACTGCTATTCTCCGTTAATTCCTTGTTTTCAACTTCATTGATTTCTTCTCTAATTCTTACTATTTCTTTTCTTCTGTTTACTTTGAATTTAATTTTTTCATTTTTTCTCATTTCCTAAAGTAGAAACTTAGATTATTGATTTTAGGTCTTTCTTCTTTCCTAATATCTGGAGAAGGGCACGGCAACCCACTCAAGTATTCTTGCCTGGAGAATCCCGTGGACAGAGGAGCCTGGCAGATTACAGTCCATAGGGTCACAAAGAGTCGAACACGATGGAAGTGACTTAGCATGGTTTCCTAATAAATGCATTCATTACTATGAATTTCCCTATAAGTACTGCTTTTCCTGCATTTTACAAATTTGATAAGTTTTCATTTCATTTTCATTTAGTTCAGAGTTTCATTTAGTTCAAAATATTTTTGAATCTCTCTTGAGATTATTTCTTTGACCTATGTATGATTAGCAGTGTTGTTTAATCTCCATGTATTTGGGGACTTTCCAGTTATCTTTCCAGTATTGATTTCTAATATATTTCCATTGTGTCTGAGAAGACACCTTATATTATTTTTGAGGTTATATTACACTCTTAAAAGTATTTTATCTTCTTGGTCAAATGAACTTTTTATCATTTTGAAACAACACTAATGTTTAATGATGTTTAAGAGTCAGACACAACTGAGCAACTGAGCACAGTAAATATTTTGCAAACTTAGTGGTTTTTTGTTTGTTTGTTTTTGCCCAAAAGTCTATTTTGTCTTATGTTACTGTGACAACACCAGCTTTCTTTTTCTTATTATTTTTTTTGTGTGTGTGATATCCTTTCACTTTCACCCTTATTGCACCTTTGTGATTTAAGTTTGGCTCTTGGATTTTATTTTGTTTTAATTTAGAAACAATTGTTATATGCTAACTGAGTTATTTAACCATTTATGTATAATATAATTACTGATATATTTGAAGGAGTATTTTATCTTCTGCTTTCTATTAGCCTGAATACCCTGCATTCTTTTTCTTTCTTTGTTTCATTTTGGATTATGTACTTCTTTTATTTCTATTGTCTTATTTTTACTAATGTGGAAATAATATTATCCATATATATTCACTTTAGTTTTTACTCTGGAAATCTTAACATATGAAGTTAACATCATCTTTTTGTCTTTCTAGGCAATATAAAAATCATAGGACATTTTAACTTACCTCAGCTCAATTCTAAATTATATATTAATATTTCTCTATTTTACTTGTGACATAATTTTATAAGATGTTATTGTGCTCTTTATATTGTCAATTTGTGTTTGATTTTACCAACATACTTCATATTTATGAATTTTTTCTTCTTGCAACGTGGGTCTTTCATCTGAAACTTTCTTGTAAAAATATGAAACTCAATAGCTCTTTTTTTGCCCAGAAGTATTTCTGTACTTTGTTTCACCAATTTTACCTTTTGTTTTCCTTCTAGGTACTCACTGTAAGCATCTTTTCTAAAGTCAAGGGATCTTATACAACTGAAAGATTTTCAATATATGGAAAAGAAATAGTAACCAGAGTTGGCTTTCAATGTATTTTACTATGTTGGAAAATACATTGCTAAAACATTGCTTATCATTTCAGAATGATACAAATTTAATATAGCTTAGTGTGGTAAGGCAAGAATTGAATTAAGAAGCAGAAAATTTGGTTGTTACCACTTTAAAATCTCAGTTTTATCAGTTATAAAATGGGAATGATATATTTCTTGCAAATCTGTGAGGCAAAATTATGAAATCCTTTGAGTACTGTAAATAAAAAGATTACTACCATTTCTTGTCTCTGGTGGATACAAACCTTTGAAATGGCAATTTTGACATCTGAGCCAAGGTCTCCATGATTTCAAGATTTTTTTTTGTTTCCCTCTCTGCTTTAGAAAATGTTTCTTGGCATAAGGTTTGTTTGTGCTAATTCACATAACAGCTGTCTTAAAATCATAGCCACAGCCAGGCAAAATTGACACATAATTAGTTCTAGAATATTGTAAGTTAAGTATTCCTTAAAACTCCTGTAGAGCTAAAAAACAATAATTATACACTTGTGATTACTAACTGCATTCCCACTAAATGAGTCAATCAAAAGAATGGGATAAAAGTACACACAAGCTTAAGCAACATTTCATAAAGCAGCAATGATTCATTATATAGTTATATATACCCATTATTGGTAATTCCTTTTAGGTTGTGAAATTAAAATTTCTCTATGTCAGCAACTCTGAGAGTTTGAGATTTGATTCTACTTTCAAGTAGAAAGTTAGCCTGAGATCATTTTGTGAATGCTGGCAGAAGATACAAGATTCCTAGGTCAGGGACAAAGGACTTTATTATTCACAACAAGCAGCCTGAGCACTAGACCATTTGTGTTGGTTCCCTTTGCCCCTCAGTTTCCATGGGACTAAAATGAAGGAGTCCAAGTGGATACTGAGCTCAGGGTAGGTTTAGGTCACAGCTAAGAAACTCAGTTTAGGTTTAGGCACAACTGAGAAAGTTTAGGAAGTTCAAATACTTTATAATGATTTGCAAATTAACTTGCCTTTTGTACTGATGGGAAAACATCTTATACTGGACACCCAGCAAATCTACCCTTTGCTTCAAAGGACACACTGTCACTATCTTCTAAGGCTGTTGAGTATACAAATGTTTTTGAAAAAATATTGTTGTGGTTGTTCTGTCGCTAAGCCATGTCCGACTCTGTGATCTCACAGACTTCAGTGCAAGCCAGGCTTTTCTGTCCTCCAATTTCTCCCAGAGTGTGCTCAAATTCATGCCCATTGAGTCAGTGATGCTATCTAGCCATATCATCCTCTGCCACCCTGTTCTGCTCTTGCCCTCAATCTTTTCCAGCTCAGCGTCTTTTTCAATAAGTTGGCCCTTCGCATCAGGTGACCAAAGTATTGGAACTTCAGCTTCAAATACTCTGGAACAAAATGCCAGTTAGTTAGTGCCACACTTCAGGGATGTTCAGAAGTGGAGAACTGTCTCACAACAGTACCTCCTGGTCAGTTTTAAATGTGAAACCAATGATTTACTTCTCCTTTCCTTCTTCTGGAATTCAGACTAAAGCCACCCTAGAGATATATGGTCAATCTAACCAAATATTATGTCCTGTTACTATGATTTTGAGTGTTCAATCTGTAAAAGTTTTTTCTTTACAAAATTGTTTTCTTAATTGAAAAACAAATTCAAACACTAACCTAAACTATTCACATTTAAGTTTAAAAGGAGAAGACAAAAAAGGAGGCATCAATAAGTTCTCGTACCTTTAGGTCAAAATATGTTGTTTTATAATTCTTTTGTAGCACAGAAACACATGAAGCTAAAAATTAGTATTTCAGAGAGTGTAGACAAAAACTATGCTTTAAACAGTCACAAATTTATTTATTCTTCAAGTGTGTGAAAAAACTATTCTTCATGAAGCATTTACGATAGGAAAAGTATAGCATTATAGATTACTGTGGTTTTTGGCCAACTCATATGTAATTTCCTATGGCTAGAATGTCTATTGTTCTTTTTTATCCCCATAATTTAACATTTGAATAGGTTTAGAAGAAATTTACAAATTCCTCAGAGACAAAATATGGAAAATTTTATT
Source organism: Giraffa tippelskirchi (assembly GCF_054371585.1). Classification (NCBI taxonomy): domain Eukaryota; kingdom Metazoa; phylum Chordata; class Mammalia; order Artiodactyla; family Giraffidae; genus Giraffa; species Giraffa tippelskirchi. Next base: position 117,239,502 of record NC_137278.1, read on the forward strand.
TCAAAATTATTCCTTATTTTCCGAAAGCTATCCACAAGAGAAAAAGAAATTCTGTGTTATTTATTATAGCTGGTATATTAAGACCATTTTAAATGTCACTTATTTCCATATTCAGAAATCTGACATTAAGGGAAATTTCATGGGAAAATATGGCTTCTTGATGAAGTGGAAACACTGTGGGCTTTGGAGTCAGCCAAATGTAGGTTCAAATTTATATTACTCTTACATAAGCTCAAAACTTTAGTTTTATTCTCCAGGAAAAGTGAGGGGGGAGATAATTATAGTTTTCTTCCCAGGATGTTGTGAAGACACAATGAGTTACATGAAGTCCCTAGACAATACTCTGGTTGCTCAACAAATTACATTCTGTCCTCTTTTCTCCTTAGGCAGCTACCGCATAATATTAAGAATAGATCTTAGATATCGATTTCTTAGTATAGATATTTACTAGAACTCTTTATCATATTTTTTACTAACCTAAGGATAGGGAGTTAGTCTTTATGATTTTACTCTAACTACATTCAGAGATAAATTCACAAATGAAAATGCATTTCTTTCATAACAAAAAGGAAACACACATCGTTTTTTAGGGAAGAAAGCTGAAATTCAGAAAAGTTAAGTGATTTTCTGAGGATGCAACAACTAGTTAATGACAATCAAGACCATTCTGCCAAGTCTATTCTTGCGCCCTATCCACTATATTGCTAAGGCAACTGATGAGTTTAGAGTTGTTTGAGACCACAGTTGAGTGCTTTCCATGTTCATAGGGGTTAAGAATGCCCGCTAATATACTGAGTTATAGAGCCAGAAGACAGAAGAATTTCTTAAGTCTCTGCAGAAAAATGCCAGTACTTTGGATCATGTGAATTCTGAGTAAATCTCAGATTTATAAACTAGGTAACAATCAAAAAGAGTGTGTGTTGTCTTTGGAATTTAATAGCTAATTTTATACATAATGCTTAATGACAGTAAATTAGGTTCACTAACTTTTTTTCAGTCAATCTAATTTCATGTTTACTCCATCTGTGAAGTTTGTAATGTAAATTATACTTATGATTTTATCAATCATATTTCATTTCTAGAATTGCTACCAGGTTTTTCAGAGCTTCCTAATTTTACTTACCTCTTATTGCTTTAATGCCTTTTCTGAACTATTTTATGTACATAGACACATAATATTTTGTGTATTTTATCAAATTAAAGATGTTTATTTTTATCCTATATCTGATAATCTACTATCTTCATGATGCAATGGACTGATTCTATGGTTTGTTTTTTTCTGATTCTCACTATTTCCAAGGTGTTTAATGACTTTTGTTATAATTAGTTTGTGTTCTTTAGATCCAAATTAATGGGAAATTTTTAGAGGTGTGAGTTTAACCTGTCCAACTCAGACAGATTTTTGACTGCTTCAGCCAGTTACTAAAGAGCTGTTTCCCCCCTTACCTTAGAGAGATAACTCCTACTCAGTCACTTGCTACACTTACAAATTTTATTTCTGTATTTTTTCTAATTTTTTAACATTTAATTTTAATTAAAAAAATGTGTGTGTGTGTATACACACACACACACACACACACACACACACACACACACACATATATATATTTAAGGGGCTTCCCATGTGGTGCTAGTGGTAAAGAACCCGCCTGCCAGTGCAGGAGACATAAGAGACACAAGTTCAATCCCTGGGTTGGGAAGATCCCCTGAAGCAGGGCACAGCAACCCACTCCATTATTCTTGCCTGGAGAATCCCATGGACAGAGCAACCTAGTCAGCTACATTCCATGGGGTCACAAAGAATTGGACATGACTGAAGTGACTTAGCACGTGTTCTCACACGGATATATATTTAAAGTATACAATCTGTTGATTTGGTATACGTTTATAGAGACAAATGTGTACAAAACCAAGATAACTATTGTATCCTCATATAGTTACTGTTTTGTATGTGTGTAGTGAAACCACCTGAGAAATTTACTCCTTTACAAAGTTTTCAGTATTCAGTGCAATATTTTTAACTATAGTTTATTATGTTGTGCGGCAGACCTCTAGACTCATTCATTCTTATATTTGTGTTTTGTCATCATTTCTCACTTCTGAGGATTTCTCTACCTTTTTTTTTTTTTTAGCAGCTCAGACTTTCATTTTAAAATACTTTTTGAAGCACTGATGTTACCTAACTTTAAGACTTATTATAAAGTCACATTAACAAAGACAGTGTGGTATTGGCAAAAGAATATGCAAATAGATCAATGAAACAGAAGAGACAAGTGAAATATAGACACAAACAAATATAGTGAACTGGTCTTTGATAAAGAAACAAAGGCAATACAATGGAGAAAAAAGTCCATGCCAACTGTTGGTGCTAGAACAACTAAACTTCCACATGCAAAAATTAAAAGAAAAAATATAAAGAGTAGGAATCTAAGCACAGACCTTATACTTTCACAAAAATTAACTCAAAATGGATCATAGACATAAGTGCAAGACTAAAAACTCCTAGGAGATAACATATTAGAAAATCTAGGTGACCTTGCATTTGGTGGCAAACATTTAGACATAATGTCAAATGCATGATCCAGGAAATAAATAACGAAAAGCTTCTGCTCTATAGAAGACACTATCAAAAGCATGAGAAGGCAAGTCACAGACCGGGAGAAAGTATTTGCAAAAGATATCTGACAGTTATCCAAAATATACCAAAAACTTGTAAAACTCAACAATAAGAAAACAACCAACCTGATTTTAAAAATGGATAAGAAAAAATTAAAACAACACTGGGATAACACTACACACCTACTAGAATGGCCTAGATCCAGAGCACTGAAAACACCAAGGAGGATACAAACTCCTGAAGCTCCACAAACCACTAAGTATATAAATAGTTTAAAGCTAAAAGTTAATTTTATAGGGAAGACCTGTAATCTCTACCTTGACTTCTATCTCCACTATGCCAGGAGTACGTCAGCAAAGCTTTTCATGAATGGAGGCCGTGATTCATTTACAAATGCAATTCTACTACGTAAAATAAGTTCTGTCTTTCTAGGATAATATAAAAAAAGAAAAAAAGTCTTTCATTAATGAGTATCCATTTAGAAAATTCTTAAATCTTCAGCAGGCAATGATATACTTGCTTAAGTTACTACTAATGGAAAACAATAAGTCTGGGTCCAGGTTTATTAGTCTTTTATATGTTGTCAATCAAATTGGGAAAGAAAGTTATTTTTACTTATACTTTTTTTTTATAATACAAGCAATACTTTTTAATACATATTCAGTATTTCATATGATGTTATCTCTACCTATAACAGAAGTGTATCTGTATTCTTAAGTTTGGCAAATATTGAGATCGTCAAATGCAGAAAATGATTAAATAATAAATGAGAAACATATTAGAATGTATTGTTATTGTTGTTCAATCACTGAGCCATGTCTGGCAATTTGCTACCCCAGGAACTGCAGCACGTCAGGCTTCTCTGTTCATCACTATCTCCCTGAGTTTGCTCAAACTCATGTCCATTGAGTCAGTGATGCCATGCAACCATCTCATCCTCTGTTGTCCCCTTTTCCTTCTGCCCTCAATTTTTCCCACCAAGAGTGTCTTTTCCAATGAGTCAGCTCTTCACATCAGCTGGCCAAACTATTGGAGCTTCAGCTTTAGCATCAGTCCTTCCAACGAATATTCAGGACTGATCTCCTTTTGGATTGACTGGTTTGATCTCCTTGCAGTCCAAGGGACTCTCAAGAGTCTTCTGCAACACCACAGTTTGAAGGCATCCATTCTTTGGTGCTCAGCCTTCTTTATGGTCCAACTCTTAATTCATACATGACTACTGGAAAAACCATAGCTCTTACTATATGGACCACTATTGGCAAAGTGATTTCTCTGCTTTTTAACACAGTGTCTAGGTTTGTCATGACTTTCTTCCAAGGAGCAAGCGTGTCTTAATTTCACGGCTACAGTCACCATCTGCAGTGATTTTGGAGCCCAAGAAAATAAAGTCTGTCACTGTTTCCATTGTTTTCCGATCTATTTGCCAGGAATTGATGGGACCGGATGTCATGATCTTCATTTTTTAAATGTTGAGTTTTAAGTCAGCTATTTCACTCTCCTCTTTCACCTTCATCAAAAGGCTCTTTAGTTCTTCTTTACTTTCTGATGTTAAAGTGGTATCCTCTGCATATCTGAGGTTGTTGATATTTCTCCTGGCAGTCTTGAGTCCAGCTTATGATTCCTCCAGCCCCGCATTTCTCATGATGTGCTCTCTATATGTAAGTTAAATATGCAGAGTGACAATATACAGCCTTGACATGCTCCTTTCCCAATTTTGAACCAGTTCATTATTCTATTTCCAGTTCTAACTGTTGCTTCTTGCCCTGCATACAGGTTTCTCAGGAGGCAGGTAAGGTGGTCTGGTATTCCCATCTCTTTAAGAATTTTCCACAGTTTGTTGTAAAAGGCTTTAGCATAGTCAATAAAGCAGAGGTAGATGTTCTTTGGAATTCCCTTGCTTTTTCTATGATCCAGCAAATGTTGGCAATTTGATCTCTGGTTTCTCTGTCTTTTCTAAATCCAGATTGTACATCTGGAAGTTTTCGGCTCACCTATTGCGGAAGCCTATGTTGAAGGCAGCATAATCTTGTTGGCATGTGAAATGAGCGCAGTTGTACCGTAATTTGAACATTCCTTGGTATTGCCTTCCTTTGAGATTGGAATGAAAACTGACATTTTCCAGTGTTGTGGCAACTGCTGAGTTTTACAAATTTGCTGGCATAATGAGTGCAGCACTGTAACAGCATCATCTTTTAAGATTTGAAATAGCTCAGCTGGAATTCCATCACCTCCGCTAGCTTTGTTCGTAGTAATGCTTTCTAAGGCCTACTTGACTTCACACTCCAGGATGTCTGGCTCTAGATGAATGATCGCATCATTGTGGTTAATTGGGTCATTAATAGCTTTTTTGTTCAGTTACTATGTGTATTCTTGCCACCTTTTCTTAATCTCTTCTGCTTCTGTTAGGTCTTTGCCACTTTTGTCCTTTATTGTGCCTATCTTTGTATGAAATGTTCCGTTGGCATCTCCAGTTTTCTTAAAGAGATCTCTAGTCTTTCCCATTCTGTTGTTTTCCTCTGTTTCTTTGCATTGGTCACTTAAGAAGGCTTTCTTGTCTCTCCTTGCTATTCTCTGGAAGTCTACATTCATTTGGGTATATCTTTGCCTTTCTCTTTTGCCTTTCGCTTCTTTTCTTTTCTCAGCTTTTCTCAGTAAGGCCTCCTCAGTCAACCACTTCGCCGTCTTGAATTCTTTTTCTTGGGGATGGTTTTGGTCATCACCTCCTATACAATGTTACTAACTTATGTCCATAGTTCTTAAGGCACTCTGTCTACCAGATCTAGTCCCTTGAATCTATTCATCACCTCCAGTGTATCATCATAAGGGATTTGATTTAGATCATACTTGAATGCCCTAGTGGTTTTCCCTACTTTCTTCAATTTGAGCCTAAATTTTGCAATGAGGAGCTGGTGATCTGAGCCACAGTCTGCTCCAGGTCTTGCATTTGCTCACTGCATACAGCTTCTCATCTTTGCCTGCAAAGAATATAATCAATCTGATTTCGGTGTTGACCATTGGGTGATGTCCATGTGTAGAGTCATCTCTTCTGTTGTTGGAAGAGGGAGTTTGCTATGACCAGTGTGCTCTCTTGGCAAAACTCTGTTGGCCTGTGCCTTGCTTCATTTTGTTCTCCAAGGCCAAACCTGCCTGTTATTCCAGTTATCTCTTGACTTCCTACTTTTGTATTCCAGTCCCCTATGATGGAAAGGACATATGCATTAGAGCACTTCTGTTTTATAGCTATTCAAAAACAATGATTACAAAGAAAATTAACCATCCACTTGGCCCTTAATTAATCAATATACATGAATTACAGATGTCTTTTTACCAAAGAGTGGGAACTTTTAGATATAGCAGGGAACTGAAGTCTAAAGTATATCAAAATACAAACAAAAAAAAAGGAGGCAGTAATATTTATGTAGCCATTATAACCATGTTATTTTGAAAGCCAATCTACTTACATCATCAGTTTCATCATTATTCTATTGGGTGGGCCCTGGTTTGGATGACCTACTATATTAACACTCCCTGAGGGAGTCTAGGTTGGATAGAGGAATATTTTCCAAGGATAATTAAATTGAGAGAGTGAAACAGGAGAGAATCATGTCAATGGAACCTCCTTCATGGTTATTACTGAGCAATTGCTGAAGTTATTTGAAATAACTTCAAATCAAGTAGGACTGTGTACCCTTCTTATCTTTTGGAAATTAATTCTTCTACATTAAAGACACACTAAGATCCTCATTTACTATGACATAAAATACATTAAAAAAATACTTGTTGCAGACTTAGAATTCTGGAAAGAGGGACTTCCTGTACTGTCCCAGAAAATTGTTCAGTCTAGTTCCGTGGTTAATCCTGGAATCTTCCCCCCCTGACAGCCATCCCCTGGAATCTTGATCTTAGCCTGGATTTAGAAACCTGTACAGATAGTCCCACCTGCAGGGTAGGTAAGTCTTAGCCTGTGACAGTTGAGAGAACATCAAAGCTATGCATAACAGAGCTGATTTCACTTCAAGAAAAATGGCTACAGTTATTAAATCCATACTAAATGTGTGACCTTATATATATTTTCTTATTTTATACTGTTATCATATCCATTTTAAGAGGAGAACAGTGAGGCAGAGACAGTGTAAATAATTTGCCCAACATGACACACAGTAAGTGAAAGGTCAGCTGACTATGTGCAAATTAGTTGCTAGGTAGGTGGAAAGATGGGTAATGTGTAGCTTTGCTTTATGAACTGGATTACTTTGTAATTATTTTCTTATATATGATAGATCCAGGGCCTTGTCTAGTGGAAAAATCAGTGGTGTGCCTTATTCATGAGAAACAGTAGAAAGCAATCTTAGACAATGGCTGTGGGGTAGTTCTAAAAACAATATCCTATTGATGGTTTTATTAGTATTACTTAGAAATGGGTACATCTGCCAATACCGTGGCAGAGAAGGATCAGTACTACTGATTTACCCTTTCACCTCAGGTTCCAATAGAGCTTGGCACAGCACTGTTAACAGATTCTGGTATTTAAAATTCTGATATTTTGTTCATCATGGGATTTGGTGCTAATTTTGCTTTTAAAATATTATTTATCTTGATTACTGATTTTTCAGCACTCCCTTAAATTTTGTGCCTAAGGCAAGTGTCTCATTTGCCTCACTTGCCTTATCCTAACCTCAGCCCTGGTTAACAGCGTACATGGAGACACATTATATGTTAACAAACCTGCTATTTTCTTGAGTTGTGTGGCTCTCACAGAAGAAACCAAAGAACCACTCTTCATGTAGTATTTGGTACTCTACTATAAAGACATTAATGAGGAGGTACAGCTCAACTAAACAATAAAAATGGGAAAACATATCCTATAAATTAAGTACAGAACACATAATTGTTTAATAAGCACAACTATATCCACTTTGTAGAAGAGTGATTCTGTTATTCTAGAGGGATTTACTTAAAGCTAGCAGTTCCATAGTATTAAAATTATATCTTACAAAATCCATGTATTTTAAACTGTATAATTTAGTAACTCTTATTTTTCTTTGCTTTCATAAATTCAACACTCCCAAACAGATGAATTTTGAAAATTAATTCAAATGTCAGAAACTAGCAAGTATTTTTTATCCTAGTACGTTTTTGCCTTCTCTGCCATAAAATATAGTGAAATATGTAAAGGAGCGATTAGTGCTGCAATTAGCCTTTGACCCTTACATATAGTTTGGCTCGGTTCCCAAGATTTCTGTTTTTAAGCTCTCAGACCAACAGTCGTCCTCTTTGTTCATACAATCATTTTTCCTTAGTGATCAATTACATATATATTTAAATATATTTTAAAAGAATAGAAATGTTGCTTGTCATACACAAATGGCTCTTAGAGAGTTATTGGTTTCATGCCAGTGCTGTCAACTTTCCAACAACAGATTGGATTGGTTAAGGAAGAAGCCATAAACAGCCTATCAACAAGTATTTATACAGATGTTAATGAATTTAAAATTCTGTTTATGCCAAACTCCAATTTATTTTGTCCTTTATTTGTGAGGTATGATCCAATAACTGCTCTTAATGAACACATGCAGACCACTTATACTTTATAATGTAAATCATATTTTTTACTATTCCCAGCATAAGATACATAGAATCAGCCATTTATCAAAGTTACCAAAAATATTTCTGTCATATGAAACATTTTGCTCAGCATGCCACCATGTCCTCCAAAAGCTTTTGGTAAAGAAATGAACTCATCTCCATCCATGAAACCAATAGTATTTTATTATTATATTACTGAGAAAGGCTATTAAAAGAAAATAGTCATTGGAAAGTTGCCATAGGTATTAAAAATATAAATAATTAGCTTCTTTTTGTGTGCCCCAAATGATAATTGAATCCTAATCTTCCTCTGTATAGGATACTATGCTATATTGAACATTTAGGAAACTGATTAATTTGAGTCATATGAGTTTAATGAACACTTGTTTTGCTTTTCATGAAGAAAAAATATTTTCATTAATTTAAAAAAGACGAATTTCTTTTGGAGAACGTTTCAAAGCTGACCTGCTTTTCTCTAGGGTTGTATACATTGTCAACATTTTATAAAGTAGCCATTTATAAATATATATATATATACACATTGTTTTTAATTTGCTACCTTTGATTGTCAGTTTTATCCCAATCTAATTCCAACTTTCAGAACTAAAATTTCTATTATAATAATAAAGTTAACCACATTTAGACGTGTGTTATTCTCCACAATACACAGGTTTGTCTGCATGCTAAAAATCTAAATTCCATTTCTCAGAGAACATTAATCAGCTATGACAATCATTCCTTAATTTTACCAATATTTGTTGAACATCATCCTACTGTGTATCATTTATGAAATGTATATTCTAGTAGATAAAACTGACACATGAATAGCAGATAAAGTATGATGTAATAAATGCTATCATGAGGTCTCTATATTATCCATGGAGGACATCTCTAACCTAGTTTGAATAAGGAATGAAGTATTGGAAGATCAGGAGCTTACTCTGAAGAGTGTAAATTCCAAAGTAATACCTGAAGTAAGAACACCATCGGTGAAGTATATAATTCCAAACACAATGTCTATAGGCAAACGAGATCATTTTGAGTAATTATAATATAACTGGGTGGTTGAGGGAGGAACTTAATAGATGTGTCTGAAGGGATAAGGAACGCCTGTATGCCATGCAAAATGTTTTGAACATTACCCAGTCATAGTAGAGAACTAAGAATTCAACCTATGAAAATGCAAATTAAGTGGGTACTTTAGAAAGACCATTTGCAGTGTGGAGATATATAAGTGGGAACAAGGTCAAAAGCAAACAGACCAGTGAGAATGCTGTTACAGTAACTGAGAAGAGATGATAGTGGGCTGAATTAAAATAGTGACAATGCAAATACCAGAGATTTGACAGAATGAAAAGAATTTAGGAGATAAAATCTGCAGTTAAAGTGTGAGGAAGAATACTGGTTCAGTACAACACTCAGGTTTCTGAGTTTTACACTGACGGTGATGGTAGAATTATAGGAACTTGGAAAAGGTGGGATAAAACTTGAGTTTAGCATTTTACATACTCTGTTTAAATTATCTGTAGGATACCTAGTAGAGAGGCTTTGGATAAATACATTTCAGAAAGTGATAGAAGAACTTGAAGAAATATCCTCTGACAAGGAAGCTTATAACCAAAGAATAAGATGGGGCTAGGATGCTACGCCAAAGAAGAATCCTGAGACTGGAAGAGATGCCAAAGGAAGATGAACCCTTGAAGGAAACTGAGGTTTAGACAGTAGGGCAGAGAAAAACAGGACAAGTGTAACTAAGCAAGAGTCAGAGGAAATAAGCCTTTTGAGAAGGAAGAAGTGGACAATGTGTAGTATTAGAGGAGTCAGTAAGAACTTCAAAAAGTCCCAAAGATTTAGCAGTATTAATGATCTCGGTGTGAAGTTTCAGTGAAATGGTACAGGGAGGAAGCCATATTGCAGTGAGCTGAAGCACACATGTCAGTTAGGCAACAGAGACTCTCACCCCTGTTCAAAATGGAGCAGTGGAGATGAAAAGAAGGAGCCAGGTATTAGTGAGATAACTGGCCGGGAGACTAGACCTAGTTCTGGATTAGATGTCATTACATAAGGAATGAGCAGCCAAGGAAAACTCCAGAATATCTGGTCTGAATGACTGGGGGAGTCACAAGAAAAAGCAGACTTACTAGTATGATGATAAAAACATGCTGTGATTCTGAAGTTCAGCTGGATCTGAGAACTGGAATAAAATAGAGGTTGGTGATATCCAGTCCTCTAAGCTGCCACCCCCATGAGGCAATAAACACTGTATCTAGTTATCTGGGCTTCCCTTGTAGCTCAGTTCATAAAGAATCTGCCTTCAATGCAGGAGACCTGGGTTTGATCCCTGGGTCAGGAATATCCTCTGGAGAAGGAAATGGCAACCCACTCCAGTATTCTTGCCTGGAGAATATCATGGACAGAGGAGCTTGGCAGGCTACAGTCCATGGGGTTGCAAGAGTCTGACATGACTTAGCAACTAAACCACCACCAAACCATCTAGTTATCCAGTTGACTGTCATCAAAGGCCAGCACATTAGACATGGAATGAGGTGGTGAGGGTGGGATGCTCCTAAATTCTATGATGCTTGTCAAGCATCAACATCTGAGGGAGTGTATGTAAAGGAGCCAGAAAGGAAGCAGTTGAAGACTGATGTTCCAAAGTCTCACAGAGAAGAGGGTTTTAAGACAAAGAAAATGTTCTGTGTAGCTGAATTCAGCAGAGAGGCCAATGAAGATAGGGAATAAATGTGCTTGGTAGATAAGATGGTTTAAGGTCCTCATTGTAAGGATAATTTCAATTTGACAATATCGGATTGCAGTAAATTAAGGAGGGAATGAAAAGGGAAGACAAAGTAGACTCAGAGAGTTAGAGTTCTCTTAATGGAATTTTGTTAACCAATATATCTTAGTGTGAAAGACAAAATATTAGAAGAGTGTAGAATTTGTCCCTGAAATCATAGGTATCATTTTATATGAATTTATCAAATTGGAAGATACAACCTATAAATTATGAGAGGAAAAAGGTTTATAGTTTAGAAGATATTTAGCAAGTAGATAAATTTGTATGCCTATAGAAAAATTTCCCCTGTTTGAAAATAGAGTAGAAATTAAAATCAAACAATAGGCAGGAGAAAATATTTGCACCAGTGGTAACAGATAAAGGATTTTGAATGGTCAGTTGAATGCAAAAATGGAAATACTAGAATCCAGCAGATAATTGGGAAGAACAAGAAAGATACTTTACATTTTATATGTTATTGATAAAAAATCATATGGAACCACTTTAAATTTTTCTAGCAGTAAAATATATAAACTAAGACTGTATTAGACAATATTTTTCTCAAAGTATCAACAGCTTTAAAATACTTAATAGCCCAATGCTGACTAGGGGCTTAGTGAAATGATTAACCTCATATAGCTTGTGGTAAATTGGTGAAGGTTTTGTAAACTATTTGACGATATAGATTGTACCATGTTCCTCAAAATATTCATAAATTCAGACATGTTATCTTTAATTCCACCTTAAAAATGGATTAAATAGAATAATTAAAAACCTTCATGTAACAAGTTGGTACATCATAGGGTATAACCCCTAAAAGCATTTTCAGGTTTAGATTTCCATTACATAGAATTCGTTTGTCATAGTACTAATTGAAAAATACTATAAAACAAATCTATGAAAAAAAGAACTATACAGAAATGCCTTAAAAGTGTTATTCAATGGTTATCTTTGAATAGTAGACTTCTTGTAGATTTTTGTTTTTTTAACTTTTTACTTTTCAGTATTTTTAAGGTTAACTATTGTGAAAATGTATTATTTATATAGTAAAAGAGTTTAACAATTTATTTAAATAAAATTAATAGAAAGTATGTCCTGAAGTAAAAACAGCATATATAGATTGTACTAACTAGAGGAAAGCATGGATCAAAAAGAGAACTTTTGTCTTAGGGTGATGGTACAAGAAATTAATGAAGCCCTAGAAAAATAGGAAAGAACAGTAGGTAGGTAGTAGATTGTATTTTGCAGACAGAAAGGTATTTCTTCTAAAATCAAAAGGATTTATTGGGAAGTCTAACTAGAAAAGTTCCAGAAAAACATCTACTTCTGCTTTACTGATTATGCCAAAGCCTTTGACTGTGTGGATCACAACAAACTGGAAAATTCTTCAAGAGATGGGAATTCCAGGCCACCTGACCTGCCTCCTAAGAAACCTGTATGCAGGACAAGAAGCAACAGTTAGAACTGGACATGGAACAACAGACTGGTTCCAAATCAGAAAAGGAATACATCAAGGCTGTATATTGTCACCCTGCTTATTTAACTTATATTCAGAGTACATCATGAGAAATGCCGGGCTGGATGAAGCACAAGCTGGAATCAAGATTGCCAGGAGAAATATCAATAGCCTCAGATATGCAGATGACACCACCCTTATGGCAGAAAGTAAAGAACTAAAAAGCCTCTTGATGAAAGTGAAAGAGGATAGTGAAATTTTGGCTTAAAACTCAACAGTCAGAAAACTAAGATCATGGCATCCGGTCCCATCACTTCATGACAAATAGATGGGGAAACAGTGGAAACAGTGGCAGACTTTATTTGGGGGGGGGGGAGCTCGAAAATCACTGCAGATGGTGACTGCAGCCATGAAATTAAAAGAAGCTTGCTCCTTTGAAGAAAAGCTATGACCAACCCAGACAGCATGTTAAAAAGCAGAGACATTACTTTGCTAACAAACGTTTGTCTAGTCAAAGCTATGGTTTTTCCAGTAGTCATGTATGGATGTGAGAGTTGGACTATAAAGGAAGCTGAGCGCTAAAGAATTGCTGCTTTTGAACTGTGGTGTTGGAGAAGACTCTTGAGAGCCCCTTGGACTGCAAGGAGATCCAACCAGTCCATCCTAAAGGAAATCAGTCCTAAATAAATACTCATTGGAAGGGATTGATGCTGAAGCTGAAACTCCAATTCTCCAACTCAAACTGACTCATTTGAAAAGACCCTGATGCTGGGAAAGATTGAAGGCAGGAGGAGAAGGGGACGACAGAGGATGAGATGGTTGGATGGCATCACTGACTTGATGGACATGAGTTTTAGCAGGCTCCGAGAGCTGGTGATGGACAGGAAAGCCTGGCATGCTGCAGTCCATGGGGCCGCAAAGAGTCAGACATGACTGAGCAACTGAACTGAACTAGAAAATGATAAAGGTCTGTAAGTAAACCTGGTCACCATTATTCTTCCTAAACAAGATGCTAAAAGCAAGCTTCAAGGAGTAAACCCTACTTTCTCCTCAGTGACAGGGGTAATCCTGAAATGGTATAGCAAAAGTCATTTGTCAGAATCATTTCCTGCAGCATTTGAATGGCAGTATGCTTGAATCTACCCAGCCAATGTCACCACTATACTAGTTCTCTTTTTACACTGAACTCATGCCAGTCTTACCAATCCATGCTTTCAGGTTAAAAGAATTAATATGAGTTGGACTCTTACAGTGAAATCTCTAATCTTTACTCGGGGATGATTGCTGAGAAACTGGACTGAGTTCTGATGTAAAACCACTTAGGGTTTATGGAGTGTCATTGTAGAATTGAGGAAAACTTTTCAGAATGAGCACTTTAAAAAGGGGCTATTGCAAGTATAGGTCTCTATTTTCAAAAGCAGAAAGATGCAAAGATTATTTTTAGCTAAAAGTACACTTGCTACATATCAAGAGTAAGTAAAGTTCCAATTGTGGGTTCAGTTGATTATCAGGATCACTGGTTCCTCTCTGTTTTCTGTCATTGCACTCATGGGTTCACCATTTGGTCTGATCAACCAAGAAAGGCAGATAAAACGCTGGGACTCTGCTGGGAAAGAAACTTAGTGCTTAATGCAGTAACTGGGGTGGCAAGCCCAAATCTTCCCTTTGTGTGAGTCTCTTTTTTACTGTCTTTATAAAGAAGGCCATTTATTAAAATGGTGTCTGCTCATGAATTCAGTGGTCAGCCCTTGAATGCAGAGTAATTGTTCCTTCAGTACAGCAATTATGGAGAAAGTGAAAGTGAATGCCACTCACTTGTGTCAGATTTTTTACGACCCCATGGACTGTACAGTCCATGGAATTCTCCAGGCCAGAATACTGGAGTGGGTAGCCTTTCCCTTCTCCAGGGGATCTTCCCAACCCAGGGATCGAACCCAGGTCTCCCGTGTTGCAAATGGATTCTTTACCAGCTGAGTCACAAGGGAAGCCCGAGAATACTGGAGTAGGTAGTATACCCCTTCTCCAGCGAATCTTCCTGACCCAGGAAAGACCTTGTAGGCAGATTCTTAACCAACTAAGCTGTTGGGGAAGCCCTGCAGCTATGCAGGGATTGGCTTAAATTCAGGAAGCCCAGGTGGTGCTAGTGGTAAAGAATCTGCCAAAAGATACAGGGGTTTGATCCCTGGGTTGGGAAGATCCCCTGGAGAAGGAAATGGCAATCCACTCCAGTATGCTCGCCTGGATTAGGCCATGGACAAAGGAGACTGGCTACAGTCCATAAGGTCACAAAGAGTCAGACACGACTGAAGGAACTTAGCATGCACGCAGGAAACAAGGGATATGACCATTTTAGAAATGTAAGATGTCATGAGATGTTAACAGGAAGTTAAGTAATGTAATTTAGAGAAATAAATATCTTGACTTGTAGCTTTTCTGAGAACTGGACCTTGTATCTCTTTGGACTGAAAACGAGTCATTTCGCTAGTACTACAGCAAATTTTAAGGAAAAAAAAGACATGATGAATGTATCGCCTTAACATAGTCAAAACGATAGATGCTGAGTGTGTATATATGTGCGAATGTGTCTCTGCCCATGCACCTAGCATTCAAAATAAGCTTCACAGCATGCCTTATTTGTCCTCGAAACAACCTGCAAATAAAAGATGACCTTCTATGTTTGAAGATCTATAGTGAAAGAATTGTTCATCCGCTAAGATGTGTCTGACTCTTTGCAACCCCATGGACTGCAGAATGCCAGGCTTTCCTTTCCATGCCAATCTCTCAGAGTTTAGTCAGACTCATGTCCATTGAGTCGGTGATCCCATCCAACCATCTCATCCTCTGTCATCCCCTTGCCCTCCTGCCCTCAATCTTTCCCAGAATCAGGAGTCTTTTCCAGTGAGTCAGCTCTTCATATCAGATGGCCAAAGTATTGGAGCTTCACCATCAGTCCTTCCAATGAATATTCAGGGTTGATTTCCTTTAGGATTGATTGGTTTGATTTCCTTGCTGTCAAGGGACTCTCAAGAGTCTTCTCCAACACCACAATTCGAAAGCATCAATTTTTTGGTGCTCAGCCTTCTTTATGGTCCAGTGCTCACATCCATACATGACTACTGGACAAACCATAGTTTTAAATACAGACCTTTGTCAGCAAAGTGATGTCTCTGCTTTTTAATATGCTGTCTAGGTTTGTCATAGCTTTCCTTTCAAGGAGTCAGCATCTTTTAATTTTATGGCTGCAGTCACCATCTGCAATGCTTTTGGAGCCCAAGAAAATAAAATCTGTCACTGTTTCCACTTTTTCCTCATCTATTTGCCATGAAGTGATGGAACTGGATGCCATGATCTTAGTTTTTTGAATGTTGAGTTTTAAGCTAGGTGAAGCCAATTGAAAGAATAGTTCAAATTAATAAACTGATGTTTTAAATACCAGATTTTAAAGTGTAGATTTCTTGTGAGTTTAATTACCATGAGTTAGTTTCAGTAGGTACCCCCTCTCTAGTGTACTGTCAGTGAACCCTACAAAGCTAATATGTCCCTAAACATGGTGATGGCACCGAAAAAGAAGCCATCTAAAAAATCAAGTCCAAGGAGAAGTGCTCTAGAACAACAGATCTTCATTGTAACTCAAGTGAGTGGCATTGATGTGGCTGCAATGTCTGCAGATCTTTTTTTTTTTTAAATAATACATTTACTGTATTTAAATGTAGCTATAAGGGTTGGATTTTTCTTTTTCTTTTTTTTAAACTATTTTATTTTCCTTTATATTTGTTACCTTGTATTCTCAACTGGCGTAATTTCTCCTTTTGCATAGTTTCCATACTCATCTTCATTGTTACTCTTTCCCCTCTCCATCTTTGAAATCATTGCTATGGCATTAGCACAGGTTTCCTAAACCTAATATAAATGATTTTCCTAACTTACATATTGTGCTAGCTTATATAAACCAAGTTTTGTTCTATACAAAATTACAAACCTGTTTTGAATATCCTCAATATAAATTATAAATTCTTCATATGGATAAGATTGTATGAGAACAACTATATTTTAAATTCTGTCTACCAAAAATAATTATTTCTATTTTCTAACTAAAACACTAAAAAACAAGCCCTATAGAATGTTGGTTTCATTAAAACAACTCTGCTTTTCAAAATAGGTGTGTTTGAAACTCAAACAGGAAAAGTACTTAATCTATAAGTGACTGACAGTATTTTTCTTACAGATGATTTAGCTCCCATGACCTGTCTTGTTTTTCTCTTTCTTGTGATAAAATTGTTACCCTAGACTAAACTGCTTGGCCAAAATTTGATTTCTTTAAAAAGCAAATAATATTTTCATATTTTCCCCTAGATAAGGAAGAAGAATTTATGTATAAGGATACCACTGCAAATGAAAAATTAGAAAGGAGTAAAGAATATACATACCAATGGCTTCATACACAGGTTGGGGTTCATGAAACGACTGGTTCCAGAAATATGAAATGGTGAGGTCATCTCCCTTAAATTAGATTTTTGTATTGAAAACACATCTTGAAAAGTGAAACCTAGGTTAATTATGCTAAAACAAACATGACTTTATATAGCCAAAGGCCAATATACTACATTACCAGACTATAAATGGTCTCTTACATAGAACAGATTTGATCACTGTGTTTTTCACTGTAAAATATTCAAGAACTTAGTTTCTGTAATGCATAAAAATCAACACAAATGATTGATGGTGATGATAAACCACACAAATGATTCTACTTTATAAAGTAAAATGCATGGTATGTATTAACTGTTTATAAATATCATCTGTATTGATGATTGTAGTATTTTATTTTGTGTTATTTTTATTATCATTTATGTTTGGCAGTTAAAATTAAACTCAACCCTGATCCTGCCACTTTACCAGTCATGTAACTGATTTTCAGTGATGTCTCAATATTTTAGTTCCCTCCTCTTTATAGTAAGATGATATCTCTCTTTCTCACAAGATAGAGGTGAGCTGTCAGATTGAGGTTATCAAATGTTGATGTCCCTTAGCAGCAAAGAAAGGTGCCTTGAACCTAATAAGTAATCAATTAATTTTTGTTATATTAATGTATGTATTAGTTTTCTAGGGCTACCATAACAAAATACTAGATTGCATGGCTTAAAGAGCAGAGATCTATTTTCTCACAGTGTTGGCAGCTGCAAGTCCAAAATCAAGGAGTCATCAAGTCTGGTTTCTTTGGAGGTCTGTCTCCTTGGCTTGCAGATGGCTACCTTTTCACTGGCTCCTCACATGACCATCCTTCCACCTGTGTTATCTGTGTTCTAATCTCCTCTTTGAAAAAGGATACCAGTTATATTGGATTAGGACCCACCTCTTTGAACTCATTTTACCTTAATTGTCTCTTTCAAGGCCCTGTATTCATATAGTAATTTTCTGAGGTATTAAGGATTAGGATTTGAATGTATAAATTTTGAGGGAACAAGATTCAGTCCAAATAATACATAACATAAAACATTTATGTACATAAATACTAAACCAAAATTTTAAAGGAACAAAAGTCTGGAGAGAATATTTTTGAAATATTTTTTGTTTAATTAAAGTACAGTTGATTTACAATGTCATGTTAGCTTCAGGTGTAGAAGACATATATATTCTTTTCACACTCTTTTCACTTATGTGCTCGATCGCTTCAGTTGTGTCTGACTCTTTGTGACCCCATGGACTGTAGCCTGCCAGGCTCCTCTGTTCATAGGATTCTCTAGGCAAGAATACTGGAGTGGATTGCCATGCCCTCACCCAGGGCATCTTCCCAACCCATGGATCAAACCCAAGTCTCTTGGGTCTCCTGCATTGAAGGCAGATTCTTTACCTACTGAACTACCTGGGAAACCCTTTTCCTCTATAAGTTATCACAGAATACTGAGTATTTAGTTTCCCGTACCATACAGTTGTCATAAATTTTTATGATTTTCACTGTAGCTACGTATATCCACAAAACAATTTTTAAAAGTGCTATTTAAGCATTGTCAGATATATAAACCAATATGAATCTAAATATAGATGGCACTTTGGAAACATTTCCAGGGGTTATGGGTATTAACTATTTAAATGAGTAACAAAGAAACAAATCCTACAATTATGAGGTCTAACACTTAATATAGCAGAATGTTATAATGTATAAAAATTAAAGCTTTTTTATAATATATACAAATGAAAAAACCTTCATATGTAGTCAATTCTATCCATATAATTTCTTTAATAATATGGAAAAAAGTGAAAAATAAAAGTGAAATTAAAACATTTAAAAACCTGGGTTGTTATATCCTATTTCATTGTGAGCAAAGAAAGTAGGAATAAAGCAATCAACACATGAGTTTTTTTTTATTTTGCTAAGTGTTCCTATTGATGCAAGTACAGTTTATTTTATGCTGGTATTAATTGATTTAGCATAATTCATAACAAGATATTTTTAGGACTATAACCAAATGTAGCATAACTCATCGCTTATCATCTATATTAACCAGATGAAAAAGGTCTTCTTTAGAGATTTAAAAGCATCTGTACAGATAATGTGAAAAACACAAATAAAACATTTTAGGATGTATTTTTAAGATACTTAAACATTTAACAACATCAGTTACTCCTTAATTAGTTATATTTAAACATATAATGCAACAGGCAATTGTTGATGGATTTTCTCTTTTGAAAATACAATATATAAAGGAATATATAGGTAATAATATTTTAAGAAAATTTTTTTTCAAAAACAGAAGTTCTTGAAAAGCCAAATATCAATGCTCTAGCCTTAAACAGAAGTTAATTGTGAGCATTAGTATAATGCATTAAACATACCAGAGCTATTTTAAAAATAAGAAGTTTTGCCTTTCTTATAAGTAAGATATATAAGTAGATGTGGTACAATATTTATCCTTTCTATAATTTATTAGCTAAGGTTATTGGTACTTTCAGATTTTTTTCTCTGTGTATGTGTTTATGTTTGGCAAATTTAAAATTTATGTCAAATTGAATTTTAAATTAACTATGAAAAGATATAAATTTGTATATATCTTTGCATTCACCTAATTTAAGAAAACAATTATTTCCATTTTGTATATTATTGATTTTTCCCAAACTTTTCACTGGGCATGTTTTTCATAGTCTTCCTCTACATAGATATAATAATATGATTTCTGTTTTTGTCACTATGCAGCAATCACTTCTTGCCTGAGTTAGATCCAGACGTACTTAATGGTGGAAGAGTTCAGCTTGTGGTAAGAACTGTGTTTAAAGTTCAGAAAAAATGTTGTGGACAACAGTACTCAACAGATGGCACTTTAAGATATGTCAATAAGTAGTATATATTATGAAATACCACAACTGTATCTTTTGGGGATAATCTCAAAATATGAAATATTAAAATAGTACCATGTTTTCTTGGCTTAGAATATGACTTTAAAATATGATGTCACCTTAAAATACTTAGTTTATCTGGTAGATTTTAAAATAACAACATGCTACTATATTTTAAAAGATACTCTGGGCAAGAAATTATATAGCAATATTATTGTCTAGACTATTTTAAACGGAGGATACTTGAGAGAAATAGCAAAGCACCCTCATAACTCAAAAAATCAAACCAGATAAAAATTAAAAAGTAGTTGTGGATTCAACCATTCCAAGTAATAAAGTGTAAATGGTTGGAGTGTTAGGAGCAACCAAGTTCTAACATGGTACCAGAGTGTGTACTCTAGACAGTATAACTCATGTGCATTTCAAAAGTCAGCTGAAATATATCCTATCAGGAAGCTTGTGTTAACAGAAGGAGAATGGCCAATATGGAGTCTGGGGAAATAGAGTCCCCAAACAAGAAATGTTGGTGTTTCCAGAAATTTCCAGAAAAGAGGGTACCCTGACCAATGACAGAAGTGTGTGGCCTCCTTGGCATGTGAAAATGAAAGGCATCGAATAACCCTAACTTTTTGACCCTTTCCATTTATATCAACCAATGAATATTCCGTGCTCAAACTCTACATTCACTGAGAAAACTGATTTTACGTTAACTTACCATGTAGAATTTAGTATAAAAAATAATGTATTCTCTAATGGGAAATAATATTATCATATCCAGAGCAGTTATATTCATCATTCTCATGAATAACTCATTCAAGGAGTTTTCCTGAAAGAGCAGAAAAATTAGGACAATAGTTAAAATTAATGTGCTTATGGAAATATTTATGGAAGGATGCACATATTTGAAATAATCACTAAACAAATATTTTCTTGGATTTTAATAGAAATCCTTCTGGCAGAGTGACATGGAGATTACCCTAGGAAAAGCGGTACCTCAGGCGATTAACACCCTACATATTATTGACTAACACTCTCACACAGATTTTTGGGTAGCTACTTTAGAGCAAAAATCAGGAATATAAAGTGCAAAGGAATGCCACAATAAAGGAAGGGATATTACATTTAATTATTATACTTCTAAAAATGAACGAAAACAGATTGGGTAGATTACTAATCAAAGTGGTTCTATGAGACTAACCCTTTGACGTTAATCTCCTTCCTCCATATCCCATTATATCACACTACCCATGAAAGTATGACAAATACATAGCAATGATAAACACTTTTTAAAAAATATATTGAAGAACAACTGAACACAAAACAAGGTAAGTAGTAGTAGTAGGACAGGCTTTTTTTTTATGAGTCAAGACAGGGGAATGGATCAAGGATTTATGTTAAAAGGATACTGGGCTAATTGAAGGCCAAGTTGGGTGGAAATCTAGCAGGGTGTTGGGAAGTGAAAACACCCTACTTGTAGGAAACTTGTGCAGATAATTGTACAACTGGGACCAAGCCATAACTAAGGAAAATCTTGAAATGTTAAAAAGCTGCTACTATAAGATCCTCAAAGACATAAAAATACCACCCATAATAAAAGGACAGAAAATAATTGGACAAAAAATGATCAAATTTTAATTAGAGGGAGATGGATATGCAAATAAGGCCATTATAAATTCTGAAAAGAAAAAATAATGTCTTTGAAGTGAACCCTGGATTAGACAGCATAAAAGAATTAGTGTAAGTTTATCTACAAAGGAACAATAGATTGACAGTTGACATCATATCAGAGCAAGGCATACCAAAAGACAATGGAGTTATTTCTTAATATAGGGATAAATATAGATATCATCTAGAATACTTTGTCACTGACTGAGCTTCAAAAGTGAGGACAGAATTAGACATAATCAAACATTCAAATGCTGGGTTTTGAAGAAGCTAATAAATAATATCTCTGTCTTCCAAACAAGATTAAAGTTATTGTATGACAGATAAGAATGAGAAAAATGCAAACGATATTATTTTGCTTACTTCCAAATATATATCAGAAGGCATGTCATAGATATAGAAAACTGCATTGCTTATTAAGCTTATCCTCCCCAAATGCTAGCATTTTCCTGCAGGAGACACTCATAGTTCAATTTCTCCAGAAAATATACTCTGAGATTCTGATATTTGAATGTAGGATGTTTATTGGGGAAGGCTCTCAGGAACAACTCCTTTGAGGGAAGGAAAAAACAGGATTAAACAGAAGGAGAAGGTGTACTGCAGTAGAGTTAAATCACAAATGTTAACATTAACATGTGCAAGGCCCTTACAATTATAACCTATCAAACATTGCTTATAAGAAATCAAAGACATACACCATATGCATGAATTGTTGTTTTTTAGTCAATAAGTTGTGTTCAGCTCTTTGCGATCCCATGGACTGTAGTCCACCAGGCTTCTCTGTCCATGGAATTCTCCAGGCAAGATACTGGAGTGGGTTGCCACTTTCTACTCCAGGGCATCTTCCCAACCCAGAGATTGAAACCATGTATCCCGCATTGAGGGGCAGATTCTTTACCACTGAGCCACAGAGAAGTCCCTACGAAGAAGGGTACAGCCACTGTAAAAAAAAAAAAAAATAGTGTCAATTTCTCATAAAGTTAAATATATACTTATTTGACTCAGCAGTTTTGCTCCTGAGCACTTTTTCTAGAGAGATGAACTTATGCTCAATCAAAAACTTATACATAAATGTTCATAGTAGTTTTATTTGTGATAGCTGAAAAGATTGGAAATGACCCAAATCTCATTCACTGGGTGAATGGTAAACAAATGGTGGTACATACATACAACAGATACACAAAAAGGAACAAAAAGCAACAAACAAGAATAAACTCAGTATACACAAAGACGTTCATGGATCTCAAGAGCATTTTGCTAAGTGAAAGAAGACAATTTCAAAATGTTGTATACTGTATGATTTCATTCACATAACATTCTCAAAACTATATAATTATAGTGATGGGGAATATGTCAGTGGTTTCCAGTTATTAGATTAGGGGGAAGGTATTACTCTAAAGGGAAAACAAATGTTGTTTGGAGAGACGGAATAATTGTCTATTCTGATTGTGATGGTAGTTACATGAATTTATACATGTGATAAAATGTCATAGAAGCATAAACAAACCCCTCCCAAAAAATGTGTGTGAAAACTGGTGAATAAGGTCTATGGTTTAGTAATAGTATGGCACCAATGTCAATTTCCTGATTTTATTAGTTGAACTTGAACTATACAAGATATCATTTGGACAAGCTGTGTGGAGGATATACAGGTAACTCTTAGTACCAATTTTGCAGCTTCTATGGGAGTTGTAAATCGAAAAGAAAATTTTTGAAAATGATTGAACTTCATGTTTAAGTTCTGTGCATTTTATTACATGTAAATTATACCTCTATAAAACATTTAAAGTGCCTTCCATGCCCACTTATGTTACATAACAAGGCCTCTGTCTTATTATATAAGAGAAGAGGCTTGCACAATGATGACAATGTCTTATGAATGGAGGGGTATGCATACCTTAGCTTTCTGCAATCAAAGAGAAAAATGTTTTTAAAACACTCGCATTGTGTCCAGAAATAGTACAAACAATGATGTGGTATGTTCATAGCATCTACAGTAATTTTGCAATAATTTGCATATTATTCAAACAGTTAAATGAACTAGATCTGTATTTCATAGATGTAATGTACAGTGAAAGAAGAAAACTGCAAAAATAAGTTAGGTTAATTTTGAAATAATATTCTAAAAACTTTTGAATATGTTTATTCAAAGCATATGTAGAAATACTGAAAAGTAGCTTACAAGTGAATTTCACTTTATAATATTTTATTTCTCTTTTTAAAAAATATCTTCATAATAAGTAAATAGGTATTTATTTTATGTGTGCTGTCTTCTAAAAATACAAAATTTTAAAATAAATATTTAATAAAATATTTGTGAAAAAATCAGAAGAAAGAACTGACTGTTCTTTATTAAGTGGAAGAGATTCTCTACTTTAAATTAAGTAGCTTGGTTTGGAGGTGAAACAGGATCCACTTGCTTAGAAGTCATGTTCCAGAATTCATACCACTCATTTCATTGTGAAAATATGGGAAAAAAGAATATTACAAACTTTGTAGATGAGGCTACAAACATGACCTGATCAGAAGACAAAGACCAGTAAGAGTTTTGCAAAATCACTATTTAAATATTTGCTATTGCATTGCACATAAGAAAAGTCTGATCTGACACAAACTAAAAACTGTTTGTCATGTTATAACTGTGAAAAATGTTTAATATTACAATGTTGGGGATTAAACATACAGTTTTGTAGAACAAGTATTAAAAGCAAGGTCAATTTTATTCTATTTTGCATGTACAGTATATCCATTTTGCATGACATAGAAGAAAAGATATATTTTCTTTATGATTTCTCTACTCCTTAACAGTAAGAGGAAGAATGATGTTCAATTTGAAACCAGTATTTTCACAGATAGAATTTGAATATAAATACATATGTGGCTGAGTCAAATATGCTGCTAGACATGTAACTAGCCTCTATGAAATTTCTAGCTTTGCATTTAAGCTGCGAGGTGGCACCATTGTGAAAGTGTGTGTTATTGTTAAATTTCACTTCTAAATTTGATTCTGTTATAATCTGGCTTAGTTAATAACTGATACTGTTTTCTATTTGGAACAAACAATCTTTTGGATGTTAATGGCTTAGATGATAACAAGATTTTTGGAAGACGTGTTCACAAATATTTTCTTGACATGTAGGTATCATCTTGTTTGGAGGAGGGTGAGATTTCTGCTTTTTAAATAGGTGTAGTGAAATTATGCCATTAAATTGAAGCAAATAAAACCTGATTTTAAAACCCCGAGGCTTATAGTTAAAGCCTCTTTAGTCACCAGGAGGGTCCTTTATGTGGTTAGCATGTCTTTCCTTATTTTGTAACTGATGTCACCAAAATCTTGGTAGTGCTTTGATAGTTCCCCCTTATTCCTGATTGGTTCTTGTGATGTCTCAGTATTGATGGAGCTATAGTAATGGGACCATTAAATACATACCCTTGTGCACTAATGAAATAAAATCCAGAAAGAATGTATACCATTTTCATGGTAAAAATCACAAGTGTAAATTGTGAGCCAGTCATCTTTTCACTTTGAACAGTTCTCTATGGAGGTTTTTTTGACAAAACAATGGTATCACTTAGCCAGGTACATTTTAAAAAGTGACTAATGCCCTAGAATGGCTTCTCGTCTGAGTTCACCAATAGCAAACTTGCTTATTTAACAATGAGAGAAGGTGGGAGGGGGGATGCAGACATCTGAATTTGAAGGAAGATGATCTTTAGGTTCTGGTTTCATGAGTTTTTGTAGCGCATCATATAGGGATAGCTTTGTAACCACAGTGATGGTTTTATGGCATTATTTTACTCTAAATTTTTCTCACATCAAATATTAAGGACAATGCTTTCTCACAGGATTTCAAGCATTCTGTGGTTTGGGTGAAGTTCCAACTACTTTGAGGCCGCTTTGCTTTCTATCATGGCATTTTCTCTCATTTAGGGGCCAAGTCCCAATAAATCCTTACTTGATGACATTAGACATTATGTAAAACAATATTTATAGCCAAGAGGTGATTCTTTCAACTCTTCAGTTCAATCCAAGATAGTAATAAAAGTTCAGAGAGTAATTTTAGATGAAATAAATTACCTAATACATATGTCCTTAAAATATCTTGAAATTTCTATATGTCTACCCTTACTTCCAAATTAGACTTAACATATAGTATTTTACATTAATAATGACTGTAATGAGAAAGTAGAGATCTTTCGTGGCTTTGTAGTATACAAATATGGCATGAAAAGCATTTCAGGGAATTTTATAAGTAGTAAAACATGAATATTGCAGAAAATAATCCAACGTGACATTTCTAACATTCAATTAAGAATTAAATAATATCCTCGGTAAATAAGTGATGTTAAGCTATTTAAATTTTCATCAGTTGCCTTTAAGATTGATTTTCATCAAAATTACTGTACTGAAATGTTTTCTTTTGTTGTACAGACTCAAATAGCAAACCTCAATTTTAAAATCGGCTCTTATTTGCAAAAAAATGCTTTGACATAGTGCATTTGTTCTGCCTGGGCAGCAATAAAGGATTGTGGTATCATTTTGAAGAAGGTTGTTTGACAGAGCCTGTTTGTTTATTTGGGGTAATGTGAGCTGCATTCAGAAAATGCCATATTTTGTTTCATGATTGTATACATTCTCTCCCATTGCTCCCAGGCAAGACTTGTAAGCAGAGAAGACACGGATTTAGACCTTTTTTCCATGACCAGTGGAAGTGCTTTGTCTATGAAGAGAGAGAAAAAAACTCAGGCACACAGGCACTCAGCGGGATCTTCAAGTAAGTTGTGGTTTCCTTCAGAATTAGTTTCAAAATCACAAATGAATTGATGGAAACTAATGCCAGAAAGCATTCTTTTACAGATAAGGGGTAGGATGCCAGCAACCAGAACTGCCCAAAACTATCCATTTGAATTTTTTCCTTCTTTGAATGACTTCTTTTGATATAAACAGAATTAAATTATTTCTAAAATTAACAGCATCAGTTTTTATTTTAATTCTACTCTGTGACTCAGTGATTTACTCCTCTACCCGCCCCGCCATGGATCATATTGAATTCTTTGATCATTTAGTTCTAAAAGAGTTTGTTAGGTTAATTGTAAAAAGTGGGATTTATATATCAAAGTAATGTGTTTTGGTCTTTTGTCATTAATTTAATATATATTGTAAGTAAAGTTTGTCTTGAAGGAAATTTTTTTTAAATAGAAGACTTTAGATAATAACATTATACTGACAAAACCATGCTCTTAAAAGCTATTTCCACTGAATAGATGACAGTTTGTATTTACTAATGATGACTTTTTACATTTGAAAACTTGTCACACATTTATTAATTTGGTAATATAACTATATCCATATCATGGTTTCAACAAGAATTACAAAGCAACTCTTAACTCTGAAAAGAATGTAAACATTTAAAAACTATCTGTATCTTAGGGTATTTGAGAGTAAGAAAGCCTAATTTTTTCAAACTCTTCATTTAACTTACACTGTAAAGATATCAAAACATTTTCTAGAGTGTTATGATATATTAATACAAAAGATGGTTTATTTAATATCATATTTTGTTAATTTTGCCAAAGTATAGTAAACCTCAGAAGCCCACATATTAACTTATACTTCATTTTAAGTAATAGTTATTCTATAAAAAGATTTATTACTCATTGATTGTATGATTACATACACACAAAGTCAATATTTGTTTGAATATGAACAACTCAACAATCCAGATACTGCTCTTCAGATAAATGAAAACTTCAAAATGATTCTCTGACTTTTCCTCCGGATGCTTGGCATTATTAGATTTCAGTCATTTAAACCCATTTATATGTGTAAATTTATTTTAATGAATTTTAATTTGGTTTTAAAATAATTTTAATACATCTAACTTATAAATATTTCCCAGAATCTGGTCATGAAAGATTGCTCTGGTCAATATGGTTAAATATTTTAGGTTAATTCACCTATGTAAAATTATTCTTTTAATACAAATTTTCTACAGCAACAAAATGTGGTAATAACATCAGATGTTTTATATATGCTGCTGCTAAGTCGCTTCAGTCGTGTCCGACTCTGTGCGACCCCATAGACGGCAGCCCACCAGGCTCCACCGTCCCTGGGATTCTCCAGGCAAGAATACTGGAGTGGGTTGCCATTTCCTTCTCCAGTGCATGAAAGGAAAAAGTGAAAGGGAAGTCGCTCAGTCGTGTCTGACTCTTAGCGACCCCATGGACTGTAGCCTACCAGGCTCCTCCATCCATGGGATTTTCCAGGCAAGAGTACTGGAGTGGGGTGCCATTGCCTTCTCCGTATTATATATATATATATATATATATATATATATATATATATATAAAATATATATATATAAAATAGTAAATATAAAACATTCACTAAGCACTTATTTTGAGACTGATCCCATTCTGAACATGCCATTCTGAATACCGTTCAGTTCAATTGCTCAGTCGTGTCTGACCCCATCGACTGCAGCATGCCAGGCTTCCCTGTCCATCACCAACACCCAGAGCTTGCTCAGACTCATGTTCATCGAGTAGGTGATGCCATCCAACCATCTCATCCTCTGTCATCCCCTTCTCCATCACAAAATATATATAAAATAGTAAATATAAAATATATATATATAAAATATATATATATATAAAATATATATATAAAAAACATTTCAGAAGGAATCAACCTGTGTCACACATAATAATGAATAATGCCATATCCATTTTAAGTATTGCATATTACAAACTCATATGATATTGTTTTCAAGTAGTGTGGGTAAAAATAAACAAACCTAATAAAATTTTTACACAAACTGCCTTTTCACTTTATAGAATATCAAAGCTTCGTTGGAAATGTACTATCCGAATGTTAAAACATAAAAACTCAGTAAGTCAGCAGCTATTCTGAAATGCACAAGCTTCATCTTTCACTTACATAAAACTGAGTTATAGATTTTAGAGTATATAAGAGCTTTATAGAGAGTTCATTTCTTAACACTTTCTCTAAGAAACTGTAATAAGGCCTTTCACACTGTAGTTTCCATTAGTTGTCAATGTGGCATTATTGCAAACACTACTAATGACTAAATGTTCATTAGGTAAAAATTTAAGACAAGCCACTTTAGAAAATATTTTTTATTAAATAACAGAATGAATATGAATAAATACTATTTGCCAAATTCTTATCATACTAGTTTACTGTAACATCCATGTAATATAATGGTGAAGGATATGACCTCTGACACCAGTTTGCCTAGATTTGTATCATAACTTAATTTTCTCATCCTTAAAACAGGAATGATACCTACCTTGTAGAGTTGTTTTAGGATCAAATATAGTGCATTCACTCCCAGTAGTCATGTATGGATGTGAGAGTTGGACTATAAAGAAAGCTGAGTGCCGAAAAATTGATGCTTTTGAACTGTGGTGTTGGAGAAGACACTTGAGAGCCCCTTGGAGAGCAAGGAGATCAAACCAGTCAATACTAAAGGAAATGAACCCTGAATATTCATTGGAAGGACTGATGTTGAAGTTCAAATTCCAATACTTTGGACGCCTGATGCGAAGAACTGACTCATTGGAAAAGACCCTGATACTGGCAAAGATTGAAGGCAGGAGGAGAAGGGGATGACAGAGGATGAGATGGTTGGATGGCATCACCCACTCGATGAACATGAGTCTGAGCAAGCTCTGGGTGTTGGTGATGGACAGGGAAGCCTGGCATGCTGCAGTCGATGGGGTCAGACACGACTGAGCAATTGAACTGAACGGTATTCAGAATGGCGCATTCAGAATGGGATCAGTCTCAAAATAAGTGCTTAGTAAATGTTTTTTGTAATTGTAAAAAAAAAGAAAAATCAGTTGAGGTAAGATATTGAAGTCTGTGGTATCTAGTCACATGGCTAACTAGCTCAGCTTAAAAGAAATGTCCTCTTAATAGTTCTTTAACTGAAAAAAAAAAAAATGGCATAGCTTATTATACATAGAAATCTTTTAACTGTCAGAGTCTTTGTGTCCTAGGCCCCCATGGCCCTGGGCCAACCACTTAAAGTCTCAGTATTTTGAAAGCTCTTTTCCTCCAGCTTTCTCTCTCAAAATCTTGTCACCTTATTAAAGCTAAAATATTTCTTTCAGTTTCGCAAGCCAAATCTAGAGAGTAGTTTATGGGTTACAGCTATAAAACTTTTTCAGCCTTTGAACTTTTCTAGTTATTTCTCTTTCAATATTGCTATAATATTTGGAACACATATTCTTTAGAAATAGATATATTCCGGTTTAAAATCCCCACTCCACTATCACAGGTAAGTTGTGTGACCTTGGGTAAATTATTTAACCTCTAAGAATGAGTTTACTCTCTATAAAATGGAAGTATAATGTCTATCTCATGGAATTTTAGTGAGGAATAAATAAGTAAAAATATACGTAAAGTATGGTGATGCATTGCCTAGTAATAAGTAAAGACTTAAAGTATTGTTCTTGTTGTTTATATTGTTCGTTATTGTTGTATGTGTTATGTTACTGTTGTATTATTTTTAAACAATTTCAAAGTAGAGTTGTCTTCCTTTTCTGTGTATCAAATAATAGCAGAACCATGCCATCCATATAAAGTAACAATGTCTTTTCTTAGAGAATTTCCTAAGGTTTTTGTTCTTTTCCTTTTACGTCTTACTGCCCTCTTACATGAGGCCAAGGAAATCTGCTACCAAGTTTTCTAATCTATATTATGATTTGAAAATAGATGAAATAGGTCACATTCATATTTTAAAATGTGCCATTATGAAATGACTAGGCCAAAAAAATCCTGATTTAAACAATATTTAGTTAAAAATATTTGATATCCTTAAGTGATTTTGGTTTTCTCAATTCATTTCCCACTTAATACTTAAAGGATGCATTACAATAACAATAACTCTATTGCTCTAGCAATTTAGAGTTTAGCCAATTTCTTTTAATTGTCTTTTCTGACTTATATGATTATATTTCTTTGATAGATAATATAAATGAGACTTTATAGTGTTTATTTATTCGAACGTTGGCACAAAAAAACTTAGCAAAGGAAAGCAACAACTTGAATCCATCTTTTCCCATTCCAGACTCAGTGCTATACTGCCTTCTGTTCTTCCTTGGGCTAAAACATGTAGCTTATTAAGAATATAGTTCCTCTTATCCGTTCATTCTTTCTGGAGCCATTTATTGATGAATCATTGCTCACTATACACCTAGTTTTGGTTTCCAGTTGCCTTCTTCATATTATCTCTGCACTTTCCTGGACATATTCCATTTTCAAAGTTAGCCAGAGACTGAGAATCCAAAATTCCTCTGTAATAGTGTATAATCAAACCCAAATCAGCTTCTTCTCTGAGCATGTCTAAACTTGCATGAAATATAAGCCCTTATAATATGGTACTGAATTTACTGAATATGGAAAAAAATATTTTTCAAAAGTAAAGTTGCTAATGTTGTTGAAATGAAGAAGGCTTCTTGGAGGCAGTATACTTGATCTGTACCTAGACTGACGTTTGGGATTTAAGTAAGGGGTAAAAAAGTGGAAATAAACCCATCTAAAGAAAGACAAAAGGTAAAATATGAATATATATTTGTGAAACACTGAGAAGCCTGTCTGGACCAGAGGTTCCACATACTGAAGTGATGTAAAATAAAGTTGCATTAAAAATGAAGCCTAGTTTCAAAATAAGTTTGAAAATATAGTGGAGGAATTGGGCTTTTCTACTGCTAATGAGAAACTAACAAATATTTCTGAAAATACCTTTTTGTTTTAGAAATCCTAAAATCAGTTGAAGAAAGACATTCTGAGTCAATCCTAACATTTTACAATGCCTCCAGTATATTGACAAAATAATTTTACAGCTCTAATCAAAACAGATTAATGTGACTATCAAAAGTACAAAGTGAAATACATGGTTTACTAGATGCCAGTACCCAATAGTATATGGGAATTGAAAGAGTAAAGGTGGTAGCTAAAGTAAAAAATTTCAAAGATGACCATTAACATTTATTTCAAATTTACTAAGTATATTCTATTAACATAATTTAAAGTTTGTAAGCCAAGAATTATTGCCATGTTATATATTCATGTATGTCTGTGCATATATATGTACATATATATGGTATCTAATTTGTACATAGCTGTAGTATAAACATATAATATGCATTTTTAATCCCTCACTGAGTAAACTTAAGATTTAAATAGTATTGCATATATCTGTGGGTCATTATATAAACCTCATCATGGGTACATGCTAAAGAATTGATGCCTTTGAATTGTGGTGCTGGAGAAGACTCTTGAGAGTCCCTTGGACAGCAAGGCAATTAAACCAGCCAATACTAAAGGAAATCAATCCTGAATATTCATTGGAAGGACTGATGCTGAAGCTGAACTCCAATACTTTGGCCACCTGATGTGAAGAACCAACTCATGGGGAAAGATGCTGATGCTGGGAAAGATTGAGGGCAAAAGGAGAAGGGGACAACAGGGGGTAAGATGGTTGAATGACATCACCAACTCAGTGTACATGAGTCTGAGCAAACTCCAGGAAATAGTGAAAGACAGGGAAGCCTGGTGTGCTGCAGTCCATGGGGGTCGCAAGAGTTGGACACGACTTAGCAAATGAACAGCAACATCGTGAGTGCAAGCAGTCGCATGCCTGCAATAAGTAAAAAAGCATGGTACAGAATCATTAAGCAAGTACAAAGATGGAGAGTTTCAAGACTTAGAATAGCCAACACAGTGTTGAAGGAGAAGAACAAAGCTGGAAGACCAAGACATCCATGGGAAAAGCAAATTGAAATGAGATACCACTGTACACCTATTATCAATAGAATAGCCAAAATCTAGAACACTGACAAAACCAACTGCCAGCAAAAATGTGTAGCAACAGGATCTCTCATTCATTGCTGGTGGAAATGCAAAATGACACAACCACTTAGGAAGACAGTTTGACACTTTCTTACAAAAGTAAGCATACTCTTACCATATGATCCAGCAGTTGTGCTTCTTGGTATTTATTCAAAGAAGTTAAAAATGTACAACCACACAAAAGCCTGCACATGGATGTTTATGGCAGCATTACTCATAATTGCCAAAATTTGGAAGCAACCAAGATGTCTTTTAGTGGGTGAATGGCTAAATATACTGTGGTACATCCAGATAATGAAATATTGCTCAGTGATAAAAAAAAAAGAAAGGAGCTACTAGGCCTTGGAAAGACATGATGGAAACTTAAATGCATATTAATAAGTGAAAAAAGTCAACCTGAAAAGACTACATACTGTATGATTTCAACTATGTAACATTCTTAAAAAGGTAAAATTTTGGAAACGGTAAAAACATCAAAGGTAGTAGGAGGTTGGATGGAAGATGAATAGGTTGAGCATAGGGGATTTTTAGGGCAGTGGAAATAATCTATATGTTACCATATGTATACTGCCATTCATTATACATTTTTCCAGACCTATAGAATGTACAAAACCAAAACCTGAGAGTGAACTATAATGTAAGCTATGTACTTTGGGTGATTATATTTTGTCAATTTAATTTCATCATTTGTAACAAAAGTACCTTACTGGTGGGGTTGTTGACAATGAAAGCGATTATGCATATGTGGGACAGAAGATATACAGGAAATTTGTGTACCCTTCTCTCAATTTTTCTGTGAACGGAAATTACTCTTTAAAAAAAATAGTCTTAATAAAAAGTGAATGGGAAAAAAGAAAAGAAAAAAAATGAGCTCAAAAGGCTGTTCCTCACCACCTATTGCCTGAGATTTACTTCAGAACAGGTGGGATTTAGCTTTTAATTTTATAAATAAATTACCCAGAGCTAAGGAGGCTGAAAGTTGTAGAGCTGAGACTCAAATCTGGGTCTTGTGATTCCTAGTGTAAGGATATCAATTGCTTCCCATCCAGCTTCTCGGCATCATAAATGTTTTGCTTCTATCTATCTCAATGTACAGATGGAACATAAAAGACACTATCATAAATTATAATTTATTTTTTGAAAAGTACAAAGATGAATTGTATATGATTAGCACATAGAAAGCACTTCAGAGAACAAATGAATTTATCAACCATTGTTGCTTTTCTCCTGTATCATATATTCATATAACCTTATTTTTAAATGGATATTGTCTTCTCCAGAACAAGGGAGACTATTTCCATTAACATTTTATGGCTTTCTCTCTAAATTGTTTGTATGAGATTTACCCTAGTTGTTGTCATTCTTTAGTCGCTCAGTCGTGTCCAGCTATTTGAACCCTGTGGACTACAGCACGCCAGGCTTCCCTGTCCTTGACTATCTCCCAGAGTTTGCTCAAACTCATGTACATTGAGTAGATGATGTCATCCAACCATCTCATCCTTTGTCACTCCCTTCTTCTCCTGCCTTCAATCTTTCTCAGCACCAAGGTCTTTCCAATGAGTCAGCACTTCACATCAGGTGGCCAGAGTATTGGAGCTTCAGCTTCAGCATCAGTCCTTCCAATGAATATTCAGGGTTGATTTTCTTTAGTATTGACTGCTTTGATCTCCTTGCTCTCCAAGGGACTCTCTCAAGAGTCTTCTCCAGAACCACAGTTCAAAATCATCAATTCTTCGGCACTCAGCCTTCTTTATGGTCCAACTTTCACATCCCTGCATGACTACTGGAAAAAACCACAGCTTTGACTACACAGACCCTTCTCAACAAAGTGATGTCTCTGCTTTTTAATATAATTTCTAAGTTTGTCATAGATTTCCTTCCAAGGAGCAAGCGTCTTTTAATTTCGTGACTGCAGTCAACATCTGCAGTGATTTTGGAGCCCAAGACAATAAAATCTGTCACTGCTTCCATTTTTTTCCCCATCTTATTGCTAGGAATTGAAGAGACCCAATGCCATGATCTTAGTTTTTGAATGTTGAGTTTCAATATCAGCTTTTTCACACTCTTTCACCCTCATCGAGAGGCTTTTTAGTTCCCTTTTATTTTCTGCTATTAAAGTGGTGTCATCTACATATCTATGGCTGTTAATATTTCTCTCAGCAATCTTGACTCCAGCTTGTGATTCATCCAGCCCAGCATTTTGCATGATGGATTCTGCATATAAGTTAAATCAGCAGAGTGACAATATACAACCTTGACGTACTTCTTTCCCAATTTGGAACCAGTCCATTGTTGAATGTCCAGTTCTAACTGTTGCTTAGAAATCACTGCAGATGGTGACTGCACCCATGAAATTAAAAGATGCTTACTCCTTGGAAGAAAAGCTGTGACCAATCTAGACAGCATGTTAAAAAGCAGAGACATTACTTTGCAGACAAAAGTCCATCTAGTCAAAGCTATAGTTTTTCCAGGAGTCATGTATGGATGTGAGAGTTGGACTATAAAGAAAGCTGAGTGCCAAAGAATTGCTGCTTTTGAACTGTGGTGTTGGAGAAGACTCTTGAGCGTCCCTTGGACAGCAAGGAGATCAAACCAGTCAATCCTAAAGGGAATCAGTGAATTTTCATTGAATCACTGAATGTTCACTGAATATTCATTGGAAGGACTGACGCTGAAGCTGAAACTCCAATACTTTGGCCGCCTGATGTGACGAACTGACTTATTGGAAAAGACCCTGATGCTGGGAAAGATTGAAGGCAGGAGGAGAAGGGTACTACAGAATGAGATGGTTGGATGGCATAACTGACTTGATGGACGTGAGATTGAGCAAGCTGCGGGAGTTGGTGATGTACGAGGAGGCCTGGTGTGCTGCAGTCCATGAGGTTGCAAAGAGTTGGATATGACTGAGCGACTGAACTGAACTGTTGCTTCTTGACCTGCATACAGGTTTCTCAGGAGACAGGTAAAGTGATCTAATATTCCCATCTCTTTAAGAATTTTCCACAATTTGTTGTGATCCACGTAGTCAAAGGTTTTAGCATAGTCAATGAAGCAGATGTTTTTCTGGAATCCCCTTGCTTTTCCTTTTTCTGTGATCCAGCAGATGTTGGCAATTTGATCTCTGATTCCTCTGCCTTTTCTAAATCCAGCTTGTACATCTGGAAGTTCTTGGTTCATGTGCTGCTGAAGCCTAGCTTGAAGGATTTTGAGCATTACCTTGTTAGCATGTGAAATAAGTGCAGTTGTCTGGTAGTTTGAGCATTCTTTGGCATTGCCCTTCTTTGACATTGGAATGAAAACTGACCTTTTCCAGTCCTGTGGGCAGTGCTGAGTTTTCCAAATTTGCTGGCATATTGAGTGGAACACTTTAACATCATAATCTTTTGTGATATGAAATAACTCAGCTGGAATTCCATCACCTCCACTAACTTTGGTCGTAGTGATGCTTTCTAAGGCCCACTTGACTTCACACTCCAGAAAGTCTGGCTCTAGGTGAGTGACCACACCATCATTTTCCAAGTCTTAAGACCTTTTTTGTACAGTTCTGTGTATTCTCGTCACCTCTTCTTAATCTTTTCTGCTTCTGTTAGATCTTTACCATATTTTTCCTTTTCTCCCTTGCCTTTTGCTTCTCTTCTCTCAACTCTTTGTAAAGTCTCCTTAGACAACTACTTTGCCTTCTTGTATTTCTTTTTCTTTGGGATGGTTTTGGTCACTGCCTCCTGTATAGTGTCATGAACCTCTGTCAGTATTTTTCAGGCACTTTGTCTAGCAGATCTAATCACTTGAATCTATTCATCACCTCCACTGTATAATTAATCATAAGGGATCTTATTTAGTTCATACCTGAATGACCTAGTGATTTTCCCCATTTTCTTCAATTTAAGTCTGAATTTTTCAATAAGGAGCTCTTGATGAGCTACAGTCAGCTCCAGGTTTTATTTTTGCTGACTGTACAGAGCCTCTCCATTTTTTCTATATATATATACACATATAAACATATATACAAATATGTGCTATATATTAGGCATGAATCTATAATAGAGATGATATCCAATTCAATTTAATATCAAAATTCTAAACTTTTTAGAAGTTAACTTCTGTACCTTATAATTATATATAATATAGCAAATATTACAAATTTTAAAAAAGTACTGCTTAAATTTATTTTCAAAAATCAAAAATTAAAAGTTTTATTATTTTGGTATTTCAAAATTATTTTGGTATTTTAAAAACATGAACAATATATGTCATGTGAAGTAGCTTTGGTTTTTCTCTCTGAAAGTATTAATAATGAATTCTATCCAATGCAAAGATTTGTTAATGAATTGCACTGTTAATTTTTAATGTGGCAAGACCCACATCATTTTAATGTGGCTGACCCACATCAGCCATCTCTCTCCACTTCCACAGTAAGGAAACTTGATTGGGTGAATATAGTTGTAAATATAAATGATTTTATTTTATGAATATAATACTAGTTACTGGTGCTTCACTGGTGAATTCACCTCCCCGTTTTGTCATCTTGCTGCTCTCCAACCCATCTGCCACCCTACTTGTAACCTGTATCTCCTTTGAAATTTCCCTTTTCAAGGATCCACATCTCTAACTAGCATTTTGACCCTTTGGCAGCTCTGCTACCTCCAACTGATTCCCTGCATTCCATAGCTTAAATTTACAAATAAATTATTTCCTCACTGGAAGCTTAGAAATGTTTTATCTTTAACTTAATTTTCTGTCACATAGAGTGGTCAAAAGATAAGTGAAAGTTATGTTTAATTATGTCCCTGTGCTTGCTGCGTTGCTTCAGTCATGTCCAACTCTGTGTGATCCCATGGACTGTAGCCCACCAGGCTCCTCTGTCCATGGGGATCCTCCAGGCAAGAATCTGGAGTAGGTTGCCATGCCCTCCTTTAAGGGATCTTCCCAACCTACAGATCAAACCCATGCCTCTTATGTCTCCTGCATTGGCAAACAGGTTCTTCACCACTAGCGCCACCTGGGAAGCCCCACTTATGTCCCTACTTGCATATTTTTCAGTATAGACTGAAATATATATATAATAAAGAAATAAATTGAGTTTTGGTTCAACTGTTCACTAAATAGCATATTGGTTTTACTTGTACCTAGCCTTTATAAACTCTAGAGAGCGATGTAATTCTACTGCATTTTCCTCAGATATTTTATTTATTTATTTATTTATTTATTTGGTTGCACTCAGTCTTTGATGCTTTGCTGCTTCCTGGGCTTTCTCTGCTTGCGGTAAGCAGGGACTGCTCTTCATTGCAATGGGCAGGTTTCTCACTGCGGTGGCTTATCTTATTCCAGGACACAAGCTCTATGTGTACAGGCTCAGTAGATGTGGCCCAGAGGGCTTTAGTTGCTCCTTGGCATGTGGAATCTTCCCGGACCAGGAATCGAACCCATGTTCCCCAGATTGGCAGGCAGATTCCATCAACTGTACAACTAGGGAAGTCCTTCTTCAGATATTTTCTTAAAGGAAAAAATATGTAGTCTCTAGTATTCCATGTCTATTTTTGCAAAGTTCAAAGAAGACAGTCGTTAATGTTTTATTACTGTATGTGCTCATGTAATTCAGTCAAAATCATTGAAATATGGGAGTATTCTTGGAACAACTTCAGAAATTCTGGTAGTACCTAGATCTTGATGGGTAAACAGAAAGGCAGTGACATAACTGAAGAATAAAATTGTCTGAAAAATATTTTGATAAAGTAATTCTTAAATTAAAAAATCATGTTAAGGGTTATCATATCATATAGATGGGCTTCCCAGGTAAATCATCTGGTAAAGAATCTGCCTATAATGCAGGAGACCCTGGTTTGATTCCTGGGTCAGGAATATCCCTGGAGAAGGAATAGTTACCCACTCCAGTATTCTTGGGCTTCCCTGGTGGCTCAGATGGTAAAGAATCCTCTTGTAATACGGGAGTCCTAGTTCAGTCCCTGGGTGAGGAAGACCTCCTGGAGGAGGACATGGCAACTCACTCCAGTATTCTTGCCTGAAGAATCCCTATGGACAGAGGAGCCTGGTGGGCTACAGTTCATGGGGTCACAAAGGGTCGGACATGACTGAGTGACTAAGCACTGCACAGCACAAAATATAGATATGGATACAGATAAAGAAATACCTTTCTCTTGTGTTTCCTCAACTTACAGAAATTAAGGATGATATTGTTTTATAATGGACAGTTTTTTCCATTGGAAGCAATGCAAAAAAAGATATGCATCTCACATTTGCTGCCTCATGATTTTCTTTATGGTACTATTATATTAAAGGTATTCTTTTAAAAATAATACTGTCTTCGTTTTAATAAACTTAGTCATATAAAGTCAAGTTTCAAATATGTTACTGTCACTTACTTTTGGGCAAAAACTTTACCTTCATTGCCTCAGTTCCCTTATTTTTACAATGAGGGTGGTAATGTATTTTGCACAGCTATATTGTGGATTGAATGAGATGGTGAATATAAAGTGCCATGCCAGGGCCTGGAACATAAGGAACTCCTAGATCCCTGCTACTCCTTCAAGATATGACATTTTCAGGTCATGAATAAACTAATATTGGCAGAATTGAAGATAAATGTGTGATGATAAAATGTGGACAATGGCACATACAAGTCTTTTAATAGACTTGATAGTAAAAAGTTGAGTAATTTTGTACAGGGCAAACTTTTGTTGATACTAAATGCACAATAAAGAAATTGTTTAAAATGTGCACTCTAGTAATACTTTTAATTAACTGGCATAGTTGTAAATGATGGCATTCTGTCTACAAATTCTTCTAATAAAATAATTCCACAATACCATTATCTATGCCAACTGTTGCAAAATTCATTGTAGAGGTATAAACTAACTCCCAAACTTCTTAATTAAAATATTCAAACTTTAATCCTGACATTGATGTTATATTTTTTCCACAGATAAAAATAAGGTAAATAAGATTTTTATAAATAACTGTGGCCAAGTTAAACTTTTTTCTTCTATGTATAATGAAAGCTGGCTTTGTTTATCCTCCTGTTTCTTATCTGAAATGTTTGATTTAAAGAAACATGTCAATAAAGAGGCTTAGAGCTATATCATAGAATTATTATTTTTAAAAAAGTTTGTTCAGCAAGAGCTGGTCTCTAACAATATAAAAATTTTATTTTAAGGCTTTTATTTTATTATTGCTTAAACCATTAACTCTGATTTTTCTGGATCTCAATTTTTTGGCAGGACCTTTAAGAACACAGATTTGTTAGGTCTTAATATTGTGTCCCTGAATAAACAAACACTTTAACATTAACACTTCAACCCTAAAAATATTCCTGTAACCAGAACTGGATAGTCAAAATTAATTACTATTATACCACGCTCATGTTTACATGGTTGCTGGAAACATCTAATAGACATATATTAAAAGTCTAGCACAGAGTAGGCACATAATAAATAGCTATTGATTTAATGTCCTTTAACAGCCTGATACAGCCTGTTTCCAGAATCTGAGACAGTCTAATGAAACAGTCAACAATGATTCCAGACACAGTTAAATATAACAGTTATTAGTAACCACAGAATAATATTTATAGATCTAAAACAGTGGTTTCACCAGCAGTTGATATTATCCAGAGAAAGGCAAATTTCAACTGTACTTTTGTGAGAA
Source organism: Giraffa tippelskirchi (assembly GCF_054371585.1). Lineage (NCBI taxonomy): Eukaryota > Metazoa > Chordata > Mammalia > Artiodactyla > Giraffidae > Giraffa > Giraffa tippelskirchi. The sequence goes on from NC_137278.1 coordinate 117,279,478, forward strand.
AGCTAGTTATACATATGTCAACTACATTTATTCTTTGTAATAAAAAAACAACTTACACACATTTTAACATTTTTGAGGACAGAATCTATGTATGCTCTATTGATAATATATTAAAGCATCATGTTTCTAACTGTATTATTTTAGTTTCTACCCCTTCCCTTCATAAATAAACTGACTCCTTTTTTTTTTCTTTTTTTTTTGGTTATTGTTGTCACTTTCAAACCGATTTCTTACACTAGCTTAATGTGCAAAAATAAATGGGCATGGTCAAATGTGAAATGCATTTGTCAAATGAATGAAACTAAGTGCAATAATATAATAAATCCTCAGGCGAGTTATGTTTATTGTTGCCAAATGTCTCCCTGCTAAGAACTAATAAGCATGAAAACGGATAATGAAAGTTTCCATGAAAAGTTTTTGGGAAACCTATCCACAAGTCTTCACTATCTGGGAATGTGGAAATAAGTATTTGTTTTATACAAGTTCCATATGAGGATTGTAAAGATGAAATTATGAAAATAGAGTAAAATGGAAAGCAACTGTGGGATGATGGTTACTAATATTACTTGGCACATGGAAGTACATTGACAGGGGAGCTTCATTGAAAGACAGAATAGAACAGTGCCAGCTACATAATAGGCACTAAATCAATACATATTGAATGAATGTGTAAATAAAAGGAAGAGTTTGAGCTCAAGCTTTCAAAGACTCCAAGTGATCTTGAAAATCGAATTTAGGTTTTAAATATTTAAATGCCAAAGGATAACTGTGCAATGATAAAACATTTGGGAATTGACTTAAAATGCATATTTTTTTTGCTAAATATTTACTTTCGGCAAAATTAGTTAACACGGGAAAAAGAGGGGTAAGACAAAGAACTGGGCTGTTTCAAAAGAATATGCATATCAGTTAAGTGTAAAAAATACTCTCAATTATTAGCATAATTCATGCCATTACTCTAAATACAAACACTTATGGACACTTAGTTATAAGTATGATAAACGGAGTAGTGAAGAGAATATTTTTAGAAGGATTAGAGAATCTAGGAACAGACTTTTTCCGAATTGACAAGAATAATGGACCTATGACCTGATTTTTAAAACCAACTGTGTATAGAAGGAAACAGATGCCTAGATAATTTATAGATTGTTAAATTTCATTCTTAATTCCTTATTGAGTTATACTTTTTATTACCTAGTCAATGTATTAGTAGGAGTTCAAATACTCAATAAGCATCTACTAGTTTGGTGGGAAGCCAGAAACACCAGGAAAGAAGAGTTATTTAATGGTCACATGACAGAAAGCTAATCTAATTATGAAATAAAAATCATAAAACCTTTTTAGATTTTATAACCCAAAATCAATAAATCACTAAAAAAAAAAATTTTCCATGGAAAAAAAATGAGAATATTAAACAATATAAGTATGAGAAACAGAATTTAAAGAAACTAGATAGTATTTTTAGCACCATATTCTAGCCATCCTTGTCTGTGCAGACACATCTCTAAGAAGAAATCAACACAGCAGTGTGTTAAAAATAATAAAACCCAGAAACAGTGCATACTATAGGGAGGCCTCAAAGATTCTAGATCAGATATGAATGGTAGCTATTATAAAAGATCAAGAAATGCGCAAAATACAAAAGTAAAAATCTATGCTGTATATCAGGATACCCCACCATCTATGATATGTATTAGATTTTATGCACATTAGGAATTGCCTTTTCAAAATAAATGTATATAGACAAAGCAAATTATATGTGTCATGTTGATTTAAAAAGAAACATCAGGCATCATGATTTTTAGCAACAATAGCAAATACCGTGGGTAGTCTGTGGCTATCAAATGTACCAAACCTAACTGGTTTTCTTTTTGATACGTCTCTTAAATATTGGGTAAGAAGGATAACTGTAAATGTCATTGTCCAGTTGGGATTTCAAGAAGCAGGAAAATGTTATTAGTATTTTTATGTTATAGAGAAAACTTTTATTCACTGAAAAACCTTGAAAACAATTTCAAAACAAGCAAAATCACCATGTTATATGGAGGCAATCTAAATATGATATAAACAACCCCTTTATTTGTTTTATTTTCATTCTTAGTGTTAGACTTTAAACTAGCTGTAAATGATCATTACAATTCAAGGTTGGACGTAGCAATAGCCCTTAAAAGCAACTGTTACTTGAACACTGTAATATCTACCTCAACCTCAAACTTACCCAGTGTAACTCACTCACAGCACTTAAATTAATGTAAATGCTTTGCTGCTAAAAATTTGTTCTGGTCACTTTCATTAAAATGTTGAATTTTTTTCCCTTCATGCTTTACTTCTGCCGTTTCTGCTGTTAAGCAGTACAATATGAGAAGGACTTTGAAATGATTTTTATGTCCAGACACATAGTGTTTCAACGAAAATCCAATGACGTATTACTATACATCATGAAATTTCTACTTTAACCTGTTTAAGGAAGTTTTTCTTATACATACCAGGAGCGTCATTCAAAGCATTTTACATATTAAATTACTTATCAAAACACAGCATATATAGACCTTGACATTTGTTAAAGAACCAAGGATTTAACCCAAAAAAATTTTTAAAGGACCAGAACAAATCTTTAGCAGAACACAGATTATGTGGCAAAGAAGCGACTTACTGGAAGATAGATCGTACTTAGCAAGACATACTTTCAGCATATATGTAAGAGACTGGTTGGTTGATTTGTATGGTCACCTGCAAATATGCAGCAGACTGTTGTCAGAAAAAAGGTAAAATTTGTAACAATAATGTGCAGGAAAGAGAAAAACTGCCAAAGATCCTTTAGTTATAATTTTTTTATTCCAGGAACCCATCAGTAGTCTAGTTCTAATATCCATTTTTTGAAGTAAAATCTCTCACTACTGTATTTTCATGTGAGTATGTAATTTCAGAATGATTATACATTGACTTATTAAATTGCTTCTTTATTTTCTTTTTTCATTTCTAGGGTAATCATAGGACAAAGTAATAGCTTTATAATGAATGCCAATATGTGGTTCCTTCATAGATGTCTTGCTTTACTCCTCAATTTATTTCTGTATTTCTGGTGGTTCAAGAATTTATGTGATAACAAAGGCTCTCACTAAATGTAATGAGAGAATAAGCTGTATTGATTACTGCTCAAATTGCTTATTTACACATAGCAAAACAATGAAATGCAAGCTTAATTACATCTAAAATATTTTTTAATATATATATATGTTCACATAAGTGTTTATGTAATTTTAAAGACTAATTTCCTATGGAATTTTCATTCCATTCCATTTGAAGAAAATGTACTTCAAAATTGTTATAAATCTATTTTGTAATATCACACAATATGTTTTTAAATTATAATTATTGCTGAAGGAGTTATACTAAACAATGAAAAATTACAAGCTGCCTTTCAAATATAGGGTTACACTGTGGACAAGTACAAAAAGGCTTGAAGACTCATCAACAGCTTCAAAATACTAAAGACAACAGAACACTATTAGGAAAAAAATGTACCATACATAAATTTGTAGTCAATAGAAAAATTTTTTACAATTCAGAAACACTGTTCAGAATCAGAATTTGGTCTACAGAAAAGCTATATTGTAATTCAATTCATTTTATTTAATTTTGAAATAGTTATTTTAGAAGTATATGAAATTATCTTTAAATATTCCGATACTTTATAAAGAAAGTGCCACCATTCTTACACATTATCTGCCACCTTTGATGAAAAGCTTATGTTAAGAATAAAGGCATTAAATAATACATATATATACTATTAAGATACTTTCATCAAAAATATTTAACCAGTAATGAACTATGTTATCAAATTGTATTTTAAAATATATACTTATTTCTACTTATTAGCTGGAATAATGCTGGCAAGGAACTTTATTTAGCTTTCGCTATTGGAACAAAACATTTGTGTTAAGCCGTTTGTGGAAATATGCTTACTCTTTTATCAAGCTCAGATTTTTTATCTTAAATAAATATACCTGAATTCTAAATATGTCCCATTTCTCAATCCTGCATGCTACACCTTCCATCAAGCCCCAGCATTCCCCCTTACTAATATGCTCTCATAAATAGATACTTGTTATCCAACAAATAGTTTATTCATCAAAGAATTTTTACTGCTAGGGCAAGTCATTTGCTGTTACTATTACTGTTGCTGTTTTAAATAAACCAAGGTGGGCGTTCCATTCTGTTATTTGGTTAAAATATATGTACATATATTTCCAATTTGGAGCTAGTAAATAGAGGACAAGCTTTGAGGATGCTTTCTTAATTTTTTAGGTCACTATTTTATCATTAGGAAATTTTTGCTTTTATGCAGCAGTAACATCCTGTTGCTTGAAAGAGTTCATGCAGCTTCACAAAGGATACTGACTGATTTACTAGGGGTAGTTTAACGCAGGCTAAATCTGGCCAGCGCATAGAAGCCAACTTCACTTGGCATTTCTTCTTTGTCTCTCTGCTGAGATTGTCTTCACAAGAGGCAGCTGTGAAGGCCTCTTAAACTGCACTCCATTCTAACTCCCATCACAGACTTCTGCCTAGGCATAAGCCTCAGCCTTTCCATTTCTAGAATATCATTTCCTAAGACAATAGCTTTTAACTTTTTTTCCCTTGCCTTTTAGTAAGATTTTCTTTGTGGACTAATAAAATTTGCTCCTTTTACAGAGGCTTATTAACACTTTTGAATTTGTTTTCCTAGTCACAATTCTAAGATTAAAAATAAAAAAGCAATACTTGTTTTTAAAAGGCTCTTAAGTATAAGATGGACTTTTACAATCAGTTTTACCCTTCATGTTGTACCAAATCTGAAATCACAGGCCAAACTCCACAAATGGTCTAATGTTTTCAAATCTTTCTATTTGAACATATATTTTAAACTATTTTAAGTTTGAGTTGGAGACGTATTAATATTGAAAAAATTTTGATATATTTCCCTCTAAACTTATTTAAAGACAAAAGCATCATTATGAAGAAGAATCACGTGGTTTGAACCTTTGCCTCAAACCAGGGCTGAGGGAGCTCTGGAATGCCTCACTCTGCTCCTTCTCAGGCCATTTCCCCCCAGAGACAGCCCTGTGCACTTGCTTAATCCTCAGGAGACATGAAGCAGACAATCATAATTCTTTACTAGTATTCTTGATAGGATATCTCAGGTTCTTGCTGAGTAAAATATTTCTAAAATGCTCTGCTATTCTTATAACGACTATGTGCTTTGCACCTCTCACAATTTTTGCTACTTTTCTCTGGATAAGTTCTAACTTGTTGAGTGTAAATCATCATTTCTTCCACTTTTATAGCACCTGTTTACAAAGCATTCTCCCAGGTCTAACCACCTTCACAGTATAATCAGGAAGTTCATCTTCACAACAGCCCTGTAATGCAAAATCATTCCCTCATTTATAAAACCACGACTCAGAAAGGCTGTGACCTGTCCAATCACAAAGCTGTGTTTTATGCAGCCAGACTAGAACCCATGAATATCTTTAGAGTCTACATCTAATATACTTTCACAAAAAATTTGCCGAGCATTATTTTTGCTGGAAAAGTTCTTAATTCAATAGGACCAGTTCTAAAACTAATTTTTAACGTACTCATTATTTACAAAATATAAACAATTATAAAAATTTAAATTATGAAAACATAAGCAAATATACTAGAAACTTAGAAGACATATCTCATAGTGTTGAAATACCAGGGATATTTGGATTGTAGGTAGAAGGAATTGTTATATCTATTTAACTTTTAAAATCATTTTCTTTCATTTAGCCTAAATATAATTTATACTAAATTTCAATTATATTATATTGCAAACAAAAAGGAAACATTATACTTTCTTTTAAACTCAAAGATCACCTAGTTCTAAAATGAATGTGACTGGCAAATATATTTCTTAGCTTTAGATATAATTTTACTTGAGTCAAGTTAAGTGAACGTATACATTTAATATCACTGTCTAGGTTGTTCAATTAAGGGAATCCTTGCATCAATGATAACAAATACAAGATCTTCTAAGAAAGAACGTATATCATTCCGTGACAATCCTGTACAACTCAGTGGTGGATGGGGAAGTGGCAAAAAGAAGATGAAAACTTCAAACTAATCGTTCAAGCTTCAGCATTCAAAGCATATGGCACGTGGCTTCAAGAGATCTGTGGCTCTCTGGTCCTGTTACCAACTGGATACAATGTTTTAGAGTACTGTATTTAATTTGTATTAATATACATATTTCACAATTCTGTTTCCTGATGGACTTCTCTTATTTTCCATCTGTAAAACAGAGTTTTGCTGCTGTTCATGTGTTCATGTGGGATGACTTCCAGAAGTGCATTCTTGAAATATTGTAATGGAATTTGCATATCCAATTTCTTTTTTATTTAAAATATTTATAACACATGTACTAGAGATGATTTTTGTTACCAATAATAAATTATAATACCATAAATATATCATAAGAAAATATAGCTATATTTTATTGGACCATTTATACTATTAATGGGTTATTAATACATTAATAAATTTTATTTGACTGTATTATTGGATATTTCAAACATAAATTGTTATATAAAATAATTCAGAATAGAAAATGAAAATAGATTTTTTGTTTTACTTTGTCATCTTAAATAGATTAGAGTTATGGTAAAAATATATATGTTCCATTTAAATTTAGATGACATAGATTTAAATATCAATTTAATGAATTGGATATTTTATCTGTAATGTTTCATTCTTATCATTTATTAAGGGTAAATGCTCATTCAAGTTCGTTAATATTCTTCTGATTCAAAAGTACTCTAAAATTTTTTTAAGTGCCATAAAATAATTATTGTTAAAAAATCTTTCCAATTTTTTAAACCGTGGCCTTATAATTTTATAATGTTAATATATTTTCTAAAATTGCAGATGAGTCTTATTAAATTATTACTATTGTGTGGTTAATATTCTGTGATATCTTAGCAAGTGGAATATGCAAAATGTTGCATTTACCTTTCATACCCCTTAGGATCTTTAACTCTCCTGAGTTTGGGGCTTTTTTCATGAAGCTAAATTCTCCAGTGACTTTTCAGTCTGTTGCTGTGTAATAGGATCCAGTGAACTTTTGGTTTGTTTTGCTGCTTTCCTTATTCTTTATTGAAATACTTCATTTTGAAATGGTTAACAGATTTAGAGATGCATTCATTTAGTTTGCATCCCTCATCTACTTTTGGAGCTCTATTGCATCTCAAGCCTGTAAATGTCTTTTAACTTGATTGAGATGGAAATGTTAATGAGCCTTGAGCTGTCAATTGATAAAGAAAACATAAATTCATATGTTGTGGCCTAGATTGAGGCTTTGGAAGTAAGCTCCATGTGTAGTTGTTTTGTGAACGATGTTATGTCATATTTTTACTAATAGCATCCACAAACCAACATAATGTAATGATGGAAAATATTTTATCTCAGCTTAATGTGAGCCCTGCAAGAGAAAACCACATTAAAGCTGATATTGATGGGGTTTTATGGTTCATATGTGCAATCAATAAAGTGGAAAGGCTGGTATGAGAAGTGAGATGCTTATGATTAAACTGCTTTAGAGCCTAAATAATTTAATCTCTAGTTTCCTTATTCTGTGATCTGTGTAATTATTTCATAATATTAATTTTGAGGAAGATGACGGGTGTTGATGCTCCTTAAATTTGTAGGTTATGACTGATTTATTTGTCAATAAAATAGTTTCCTAATTATGGAGTTATACTGGAAGTTCTTTGCAGCATCATTTATTGTGTCCAGCCCTAAAATGGTCATTGAAAAAATCTTTCAAAGTTAAAAATTATCTTTTTAACACTAATTCATTTGTGCTTATGATAATAGAAAAGGTAAATTTTAAAACAATAAATTTTAATTAATTTTTTCTAATTTTAAAAATTTAATAAAACCTGAAAATTAATCAAAAGAAGAGATACATTTTCTCCTATTTTCTTGATGAGATATTAAGACAAATATTTGTCTTTAAGATTTGGGAAGGTAGAAATATAAGCTTACATTGTCACTTCGTTGACTGAATTTTGAATTGACAGTAATGGACTTAGGAAATGCTACTATTCAAATGAACATCTCAAAATGGCATTGTGTTCTTTGCTGTAGCCTATGTTTTATGCCCAGCCCCAGTTCTCAATTCTCACCTTCCTACCTGGCTGCCTCCCTCAGTGCTATCACAGTCATAACCAATCACTTCTAATAAGAATGACAAAGCAAATCTCTGATCACAAAAAGGCTGATAGGATGTTTGGAGATTCCAGAATGTCTTAACAGGAAAGTTAATGATATTGGTTTATGGATCTTACTAGGTGCTGTGGGAAGCAATCCAAATCCTAATTTCTTATTGTGCTCATGTGTTAGTTAGTGTTACAACACTCACATATTTCCTACCAAGTGCAGTTTCCATCATTTTAGAGGCAAGAAAAATTTTCACCATCAAGATTTATGATTCTCATGACTATACTGCTGGCAAGTGACTATACTGGGGGCAAGCATACCAGGTATGCTTTAATTTAGGGTGAGAAGATCCTTGAACTTTCTATAGAGTATTGGCTGTCAAAGCTAAGTTTTAACTAATCACTAATAGGAGATGTAATCTTACTATTCTAGTATAGGATGAAATCCATTACCTACCATGATATTTTTGCCTACCCAGATGGAGCTGTTTTTACATTAATGTTTCTTTTTTTCAAGCTTGTGCCTTTGCCTAATTTATTTTTTTATCTTTTTTTAAATTTATTTATTTTAATTGGAGGCTAATTACAATATTGTAGTGGTTTGTGAGATTCAGAGAAAGCCTCTTTCCAGCAGATAAAGAACTATAATTCAAATCTATGCTGTCCAAAATGTTAGCCATTAAACCACATGTAGCTACAGAGTCCTCTTAATATGGTTAGTCTACATTGAGATATAAAATACACAGCAGATTTCAAACAGTATGAAAAAAGAATGCACAGTTGCCCTATAATTTTGTATTGACTATGTTAAAACAATAGTATTTTGGATTAAATATGTATTATTAAAATAATATCATTTGGTTTTAAAAATTGTTAATGGGAGTACTAAAAATGTTAAGTTACATGTGTATTTAACATTGCATTTCTATAAGTTACCACTGACCTAGAGGCTATCCTGTGAGGTAAGTGTGAGTTGCTCAGTCATGTCGGACTCTGCAACTCCATTGACTGTAGCCCACCAGGTTCTTCTGTCCATGGAATTCTCCAGGCAAGAATACTGGAGTGGGTAACCATTCCCTTCTCCAGGGGACCTTCCCGACTCAGGGATCGAACTAGAGTCTCCTGCAGTGCAGGCAGATTCTTTACCATATGAGCCACCAGGGAATCCCTCTATGAGATAACTTAGGTACAATGTATTGCTGCAGAAAATAATCGACAATAGATAAAAGACAGTATCTACAGGGCACTGTAAAAAAAAAAAAAACAAACCCTAGCTTATAAGAAAAGGAAACTTTGATTCTGCTAAACATAGTGAATATTATTAAATAAAAAAGAAGAATCCTCCACTGGAGTTCTAGATTTTAAGATGGCATCATTGCATTTAACTCTGCTTTATTTAACTCTCGTTTGGTATGTGTGTATGTTTGTTTATTTTAGTTTGATTTTAATAAGGGATGATCTTATAAAGTCAGGTTGAAGTCTTATGTTACTGGTGGTAAGAAATAGAATTTGCATCCACATTGTAGTCTATGTTGTATTGGGCTTTCCATATGCATTCAGTTCAGTTCAATTCAGTTCAGTTCCGTCACTCAGTCATGTCCAACTCTTTGTGACCCCATGAACCGCAGCACGCCAGGCCTCCCTGTCCATCACCAACTCCTGGAGTTTACCCAGATTCATGTCCATTGAGTCGGTGATGCCATCCAACCATCTCATCTTCTGTCATCCCCTTCTCCTCCTGCCCTCAATCTTTCCCAGCATCAGGGTCTTTTCCAATGAGTCAGCTCTTTGCATCAGGTGGCCAAAGTACTGGAGTTTCAGCTTCAACATCAATCCTTCCAATGAACATCCAGGACTGTATAGCTGTTAATTTTTCAAATGGTATGATTTGAAATGTGACAGAGATGAGATCTCTTAATGGGAGCCGTATTATACTTGGCATCGTATTATATTATAAACCCAGTTTTAAATCCTAAAACATAAAGGTTGTATAAATGAATAGAATGGATTTGAAAATAACAAATGTAGTGTGTTTATAATGCATGCTTTATGCAGTATAGTCTGACCACCAATATTCTTTTACTCCAAATATCATGCAATTCATGTACTGTTTCTAGGATCCAGAATTTTACCGAAGTCAAAAATTTACCGAGGTGAAAGGTTTCATGTGACTTTTCATTTATAATTTGTATCCCTGCCAGCACTTAAGGGCAAGAGTCCTCTGCAGTAGATCTGGAACGGCTACTAGTAGGAAGGGGTCACGAGGACTCTTTCAGCTCAGTGAGGAAGGGTTCAGAAAGCGGCAGGTAGGAGTGCCATAGCTGGCTACATCTGCTTTAGCACTGAGAGGTCAGAGTGAGGGCTTCTCTGGTGTTTGTCATCCCTGCTTTTGGATAATAGCTAACCAAGGCACTGCAGAAAGACAAATCCTTTCTATGAAGCTTTAGAGAAAAGTAAACCAATTGAATTAACATTACAAAATTTTGTTTTTACTATGAGTGTAACTTGCATAGCATCCCTACATTTTAGGAGGTCTTATTATAACCACTTTTATATCACAAGAGCAAAGGTGAGAAACCACTTCAAATCCATGCTTCCCTTATAAAGGCCTGAATACACCTACCTGTGGTAACCAGGTGAGTACATGTAAAAAATTTTTAATAAATTTATCATTGGAATTTCTAAAAAGTTATTTTCTCCTACAAAGGCCATAATAGAAACTTTCAAACTTGTTTTATAATTTTCATAGAATTGGTCTAGATCAGCATGTACAATACAAATATAATGTGAGCCACATATGTAATTTTAATGTTTCTAGTAGCCACATTACAAATGTAAAGAGAAATTGGTAAAATTAATATATTTTATTTAACTCATATGCAATACATTTTTTAAATTAAATGGAACTATAAGAACATTATCTTACAAGAGAAAACTTCAACTCTACCAGTCTCTAAAATTTCTTATCTTGGAGAAAAAAAATTTAAAAAGTATTAAAAACAAGACAATTCCTGATTAGATATCTATAAATGTATAACAATTAGTAATATTCAACTATATACATTCCAAGTCAAATAAATAAGTGTTAACTTTACTGTTTTGTTCTTTGACATGGATTTGAGATTTCCTCCCACAGTTATTCAAGATTTCTCTCCCCAAATTCATGTATCAACAGAAAATTACAAGAAGGCAGAAGATGTGGGTCTGTTTTTCATCTCTCTCTGCATCATTCAGATTTGGTCTAACTGTGGAGGTTCTATTAACTTCAAAATGAAACCATCATTTAGAATAAGTTAGTATAATATATAATACAAAGTAGGAAATCAGCACATCAATTTTGTTCTGCTCAGGACATATTTTGATATGACATATATGGAAGAAAGTGAGAACATGTTTTTTGGGTAATCCAACTGTCGTGTGTTCTAACCCACACTCTGATACATTACCTTGGACAAGCAGCAGACTCTTGCGTCTGTCTGCTTACCAGTAAATTAAAACTACAACTCATAGGATGCAGTGAGATCAAGTGACAAAGTAGATGAGAAGCCCCTGGCTCAATCCCTTGGGTATCACAAGCATTCAATAAATGGTGACTTGACACAGAAAAGCTTTCCAAACCAATCTTCCAAAGTTAAACCCCAAATTGGATCAATTCTGCATACTTTATTTAGGAAGTATTTCCATGAAATGACAAAATATTTTTAAAAGATCTTGAAAACCAACTTTTCAATATTTGCCTTGAGATAGAAGTGGAATTTAGTGCTCCAAATACATATCGGGCCTCCTCCAAAGAAAGTGTGCAGAACACTTTGGAAATGTAAAAGACATTGCTAATAGCATGTTATTTATTTACATGGACAAATAAAAAATATATTTTTAGAAAACAGGTGGAAATGTCAGCATACAACTCTGTAGGCAACTCTCTATACTCCAAAATAGACCCAGAAAATATTTCCACTACCAGGTCCCAAAGGGAATGCCAGGGAATTTGCTAGATTGGCTCACAGTTTCCTCTCCTCGCAATTCTCTACTTCCTATGCCTTCTCTTCAGAGGAAAATGTTGGCTCATTATCTCTTTAGGAAGACAAAGAAAAAAGATATCCATCCCTTGATTTTACTTCTTTCTAATTATTTATTCAATTTTTTAAAATTGAGAACAAAAACTTGTATCTCTTATTATCTTCACAAATACAAAATAATTTTAAAAGATGAGTACATCAGTAAACAACTCTATAAGAAACTTTCAGTTTTGTATCCTAAAGGGGATTGAAAATTATTTGGGGCATGGAATTCTCAAGTGAGAATGGACAGGGAAAGGGTGTTTACTTAACTGACCTTGAAAGATTAATTGATCTTGAGGAAAGCATTTTAGGATACAGTCTGAATAAAGACCTGGAGACAGCAGCAACATGTACAGGGAATGGACAGGGGAACAATTCAGGGACTGGACAGAACTGAAAGAAGCTGGTGACAGGGACAGGGCATTAGTGGGAAAGGGATTGGAAAGGAGCTTTGGATAAAGTACCTCGAGACCTGTCCAGTCTAGAGATTTTAGGTTACATGTGTGGTCTCTAGGTAGAAAGTTGCTATGTGATAGTTTTCAAAAATAGGAAGGTGTTAGTATTTTCTGATAATGTTATTACCAACAATTACTGGCTAATTTCAAAATAATAATAAACAGGATTAGGCAAATCCTTCCCAGGTAGAGTTAGTGGTAAAGAACCCACCTGCCAACTCAGGATATGTGAGAGATGCAGGTTTGATCCTGGGTCGGGAAGATCCCTGGAGAAGGAAATGGCAATCCACTCCTGTATTCTTGCCTGGAGAATCCCATGGACAGATGAGCCTGGCAGGCTACAGTCCATAGTATTGCAAAGGGTCAGACATGACTGAAGCGACTGAGCACAGGCAAAATACTAATTTTATTCAAATTCGAAACGATAAGAGTATGGTTGCCTATGACAAAGTCTCTGATTTATGGGTACACTGATTTTTTTTTCATTTTTTTAAAAATTCATGTTGAGTGGGAGAAAACTGAATGACTAAGAGGCTGTCTTTCAGAGTCTGTTGAGATTTGGTTTCACATATGCTGATACTTCTTAGATCTGAGTGAAGCTGCTTCCAAGTACAGCCACTGGCAGAACTCTTTGTAAACATTTTCCTCACAAGGATATTGCTGCACACAGTGACATCCTGAACAAGCTGCTCTACCCCCAGGGAATGAGTCCATGAGGCTCTCCGGAGCACCATTCTGAGTCCTCTAATCCCAGCAATGGCTGGAAAAAGCTAGAATTTCTAATATTTACGTGGAGTATATTAGAATCAAAGAATTGGAAGACCTCTGTCCTAGTCTGCTTGAATTGCTCTAACAGAATACCATAGACTGGGTGGCTTAAACAACAAATATTTCTCACAGTTCTCAAATCTTGAATTCAGAGATCAGTTCTTGGGGAGGTCCCTCTTCCTGGCTTACACTAGGCCATCTTCTTACCATGATCTCACATGGCAGGAGAGAGACCCATGGCTCTTCATCCCTTCAAAAGAGCATTAATCTCATCATGAAGGCTTCACTCTCATAACCAAATATAACTCTAATTATCTACAAAAGGCCCCACCTCCAAATGCATCATATTGGGGATTAATGTCTCAACATTATGAATTTGGGGAGGACACAAAGGTTCAGACCATAGCAGCCTCCTGGAGACCATATAGTTTAATTGATAAGAATTATATTTCTAATAACTTCAATATAGTCTTTTTTTTTTTTTCAAAACATGATTTACAATGGGAATATCTTAACAAGAAAAGCTGAGACCTTAACAGGTACTTCCATTTGTTTTAGGTAATACAAATTGATGGTTAATAACAGAGCTGGGAGGAGGATCCAAGTCTTCCAAGTCACAAAAATCTTGGAAAATTTGTTAGAGGAAATACCTGTGCTTACAGCCTAAATGAATAGTCATCTTGGGCAAGCACATTTACCTTGCACTAGTACGAACACCTCAGGACATAGAATCTTCATGGAGATTTGTTTCTGATATGTGACCCTTTCTCCTCTTTCTAGCTCTTAAATAGCCATAATTATATATTTCATTTTCTTAATTTAAATAATTGAATTTTCTGTTTTTTAAAATCAGTTTTTACTTCTTAGCACCATTAATTTATTTTTACTATGTCCATAAGATTTATTTGGTGTCCCTGGTGGCTCAGTGGTAAAGAACCTGTCTACCAGTGCAGGAGACTCAGGTTCGATCCCTGGGTCAGGAAGACCCTCTGGAGAAGGAAATGGCAACCCACTCCGGTATTCTTCCCTGAAGAATCCCATGGACAGAGGAGCCTGGTGGGCTACAGTCCATAGCGTCGCAAAGAGTCAGACACGCTGAGCAGCTAAACAACAAGAAAATTTTATTAAAAATGCTTAAAAATAAAAAATAAAATAAAAAATTTGTAAACATTTAAAAAAATATTAAAAATGCTTCCCCATTTTGAATTTTAAAAATCATAATAATAGTAAACATTCAGTGCCTATAATATGGCCAGGCATTGTCTCTAAATACTTTATATACATTAACTCCTTCTATATTTACTCCCCTCCTCTGACACAGGTACTACGCCTAGTTTCATGTTACAGAAGATGATACTAAATCTTAAATGGGTACATACCTTTCTCAGGATTACACTGTCAGCAGGTGTTGGACAGAGCTGGACCCAAATCATGGGTGAGTCTAGTTTGTACTTTGCAGTATTTTTGATGTTGTAAATAGACATGTCTATATATACATTATACTAGAAGCTGATAAAGTTATCTAGATAAGAAAAATACAAGCACACCAAAAGAATACTATGGTTATTTGACAGAAAACACCTGCTTTCTAAGTGTAGTCTTTAATTTTGTCTTGTAATTAAGGTAAAATATGATACAGAGTTATTTTTTCTTACAGAAAAAAGTAATCCTAAATTGGAACTTGGTAGTACAGGAATCTGTTGTGAAGTGATGCTAGTGTAGACATTAAGAGCATGATTTGGAAGCTTTGATTTGGGAGATACTTAGATAAGACAGATTTCTTTAACATCTCTTGTCCAGCAGCATGCAGCTTTGACCATCAGCCTGCTTTAGTCACAGAGAACTATCATTGTTTAAGAAAACAGTTTGCTTCTTACATAAAAACAAAACAAAACAAAAAACTGTTTTCTAACTGACCTTGACCCACTTAGTTCCACACTGGGGCTAAACTTAAATTTAATTACTCTTTTGTAGGTCTTAGCTAAAAAATCACTAACTCCTTTAGCAATTCTTTCCATAATATGGTTTCCAAATTCTCTTTGACTCATCCCCTGCACACTAGAAAAGCTCAAAATTGTTATTTTCTCTCAGTAAAAACAGTCTCCAGAGCAATGTTCTGTTCTCTAGATTTCTGCATAATAGAGTGTGTAGTGAGGACCTGATCTTCCTTCATATGTGACTGCTTCACTTTTATTAATGCAATATAAGCTAAATTTGTGGCTGCTACCTTAGCAACTGTTGTCACACTGTTGTCTCAAAATGTCTTCAGATCCTTAATCTATGGGCCCCTTATAATAAAGCTTTGCTGCCCTTCTCCTGTGTATATATATATTTTAAATCTTGATTTTGAATTTTATATTGATCTTCACTGATTTAATTTCACTATTCTACCTTCTCCAAACATATTTGCCTCCCAATTTTTCTTGTAATCTAAGACTTTAACTAGCCCTCCTAAGAAACTATACTTCATAAAATTTTGTAAATGAAATAAATATATGTGTTGATGAAAATATTGAATAGAATTAATGCCCACCTTGAATAGATAATACTTGAAGGCAATTTTTAAAAAATGCTTTACAAGATTCTTCAATGTTCACTTCTAGAGCCAAAAAGTTGCATGAGATACTTTAGAGAGGCTCTTACATCCTATGTGGTTTGCCTCCACTGTGATCCAGCATTTAAAGATGCCCTAAGAAGCTCATGAAACTCAAATAAAACATTGCCCACAGATCTATTTTATTTCATGAAAAATAAAAATTACATTAATTAAGTCTTTTTCCTTTATTTTGCCTAAGTTTATACTTCTTTTTAAACTCTAAGACAACATCCAGAGTTGATTAACATGAAAAAGGATACAAGATTAAAGGGCATTCTTATTAAACATAGAATAATCAGTTACTTAGATTTTCTTTAATTCAATTGAATTTTTGAGCAATTCTTACTGTAGCAAAGGAATGACTGCATCTCCTTCTCCCCAAAAGAAGGACATGTGAATCAAATACAGAGTAAAACAAATAATTTCATTAATGTTAACCTGAAATGAATTTATTGGAAATATGGGGGTTCCCTATAAGTGACTGCATTAAAGAGATTTCCCCTCACAATAGTTCCTTCTAAAACTAAAAGTCCTCCAGAACTCAGCTTATATACAAATACATATATATGTGTGTATATATGTATATATATATATATGTACAGACATATATATTTGGTATTGCCCAAATGGTTGAAATCTGACAAAGAATCTAATATAAATGAATTATTTGAGCCATTTTTTCCCCTTTCTTTTGCGGAACTTGAAAGAGAGTCGCCGAAGGATTTGGTAGAACCGCAGTAAATACTTTAACTGCTTCTTATATTTGAACGTCATTAATAAATTGTGCGTTCATGACGTTTTGTAAGAGCAAGCTGTGAGCCTAGGAAAGTGTTTAACTGGTCTGACTCGACAGCAAACGTCCTTGAGGGCGTCTGCCATGGGGAGCTAAGAAATGACGTAATCCGCTAAGGTCCAGGGAATTCCTTCTTAGTAGACTTCTTCCCAGGCTGCGGGGGCCACCCTGCTAGAGGTAGTGCGTCAGTTTAACAAAAAGGACTTTTTTTTTTTTTTTAATCCAGTAAAGGTTAAGAAATGTTTACTGCAAAGCAAGATCGTAAGAGAAGACCGGACCACTGCCTGGCATTGAACGCACCCGCTAGGAACCTCTTGCCATAAGGACGAAACCTGGCTTTCCCCCATGGCAGAGGGGCTCATTCCCCGTAGAAGGCAGGGAGAAGAGTGAGTGTAGGCGCCACTTCACACACTCAGGAGCATACGTTACTGTTAAAGAGAATGACACGCTTTCTGCTTCATCCCCTAAATCAGCAGCAGTTTGTGATATGGATTAATTCTGATTGCCAACTTGTGAAACAAAAAGTGCCCTGTCCTGACCAGGGGACGGTTGGATGATCTATTTGCCAACATCAATATTTGGATGGAAAGCTTAAAATATGTCGTTTTCCCAAGAGTTAGCCATTAAAGGAGGGAGAGCACCACTGATGAAATATTAGCAGCAAATCGGTTAACCACTAACTTCTTTCTGTAGTCGTGGAGGTTCTTTTTAAGTTTTCAGGAGAAGCGAAACTTCATTCTCTTTGCTCAGAATAGAGATTCTTCCACATGTGCTCTCTTAACCACAGCGTCGGTCTCGCCGGTAGGTGACTTCGCCTACCGCTTTGAGGTCAGATCAGGCGGCGTTTGGAGACTCAACCCTCACCCCAGAGGCGCGCTCGGGCGGCGCCCTGCGGCTCCCCCTGCCAGTAGCAGGCAGGGTGGTCCTACCCCCCCACCCCACCCAAGGTGCGCACCAGGGACGACCCACGCGTGCCAGGGATCGCGGCGGCCGGCCTTCGGAAGTTTGCTCGGCTCGCAGCCTTCTCCGGTTCCCTACTGGAGAGCGCCGGCGTGAGGTCGACCGCGGCTGCGGGGGAACCGGCGTGCTGGCTCTGGGATGCGGGTTCGCGCCGCCGGGCGCCGCTTGCAGCCGCGTATCCGGCCCGCGACCCGGTGAGGGGTGTCCCAGCAGCTCGGCTCTCGGAACGCGAGCCACAGAGACGTTTTCATTCCGCATCTCTGCTTAGAGCACTTTACAAGTTAAAGCTCCCTTATAAAAATTCACAGCAGAACTGTTGGGGGTGGGCAGGAGAGGTTGCAAAGAAGTGAATGAATATTAACCTTGAGCTTTCTCTAAAGTTCTTTAATGATTTTTCAAATGAAAGAGTTGGCGCTCTCCCCCATACCTCCTCCCCACTCCCCGGCTAATCCTTGTTGTAATAAACGCGTTTTTCTTCTTTCTGTTTAATTTATCAAGAACCGCGGCAAAGAGGTTTAAGTAGATTACGAATGGCTTTCAACTGCTTATGATGAGGTGCGTTCTAACTGCACCTCCTTGGCACTCACACCCTGTTTTCTTGACGCGAAGCAAAAAGTTTTCGAGGGCGAGGGAGGGGCACAGTAGCTGGAGGGGTCTAACGGGTGGAGAATCTGCTTCTGTCAGTTTGGATCTGCCTTGATTATGTCTTTTGGCCCTACCCTGGTCAGATTTGTTTAATGACCATGGACTTATGTATAATTCCAGTCCAAAGGAGAAACATTTTGCTTCTACCTATATTGTAATGTTAAGAAGTGTCTTCCAGAGACTGGAAAACTAAACGTGTAAAAGTGCACAGCATCTTCTTGAAAATAAGTTCTGTCTTTAAGACATATCTAATAAATCAACAGGAAAAATGTATTAAAAACATATTGGATAGAAGTTTAAATAATTCACATCTCAAAACGGTGGAAGACATGTTATAGGTAAACGATTAATAATATGCTAGTGAAATCTGGATTTAGGAATTGGAATACAGTTTAGCTTAATTATACACTATACGAAAGTATATGGGTCATAGAGATTTAAGTTTAACTGTCTTTTTATTTTATTATATTCAGAACTTCCTGGAGCAATGACGAGAGTCATAAGGACAAATAAAGGTAGATTATCGCAGTTGAATGATGATTTTTTAATATTTGTAATAAAATACATTTCTATAGTAAATGTAAACGATGACATGTTAGATAAGTCAAAATATTTGCAAGTGGGGAAAATAGTCATCTTAGACTTTCACATGTAAATTAGATCCTTTAGGAGAGCAGAAATTAAGTCCATTTCTCTCTTTAAGAAAAGGGCAACTTTGTAAGTAACTATTACTGAAACAAGTTGAAATTCAAAAACAAGCATAGGTCTTTGAAAAAGCATATGGATTTCTAAAATGCCAAAATATTTACTATGATTGAAATCACAGGTAAATTTAACCTATTTGAGAGCTTCCTGAAGAGCACACTTGAAAGACTGTGATAGGAATCATCAAATTTCAGACTACTGTTTTTTTTTAATTAAAATACAGAAGCTTCAAATATATGACAAAGTTATACATTAATCTGTAGGAGTGCTTTCCAGAGTAGCTGATGCTGGATTGGGACATATATTTTAAAGAAAAGCTTAAATGTTTCTTTGGGTTTGTATATATACATTATTTTGATGAAAACTTCTTGAGCGGCTTCAATGCAAAATACATTTCTGTATCTGTTATGTCTGTAGAGCTGTGGGAAGGATGAAGATGAAGCCAGGGCAGGAAAACAGCAGCAGAGCACACACAAAACATGAGGCCACCTGGCTACTTGCCATCATACATGACATTCAATTATTTTAGTACTTTTTCATGAGAGTTTTCCCTCTACCCAGTTTCCCCTCCCCTCTCCAGACTTTTGTTTTTCTACATTTGTCATAGTTCATCTAATTCAGCACACATTTTTTCTAGCTTTACTTACCAATATGCCTCAAACTCTTGCCGAAAAAAGAAAGGGCTAAGATGAGAATTCTTGCAACCCTATCTTGACATTCCCACTATTACTATATAAGTGTGATATTTCTCTCAATAAGTTGAGAAAGGAACCATAGTGGTATACACATTGCTTCAACTGTTGCTTTGATGCATGTACTCAAAATATTTTTCATTTCCCAAAATATATTCTCATGGGGGAGGGGAACATCAAAAGAAGCTTTCAGACCGTGAGAATTTTTTTAAATGTAATAAGTCAAACTGGCAGCCAATCCCTTATCTGAACTTGACTTAGCTGAATTACCTTTGTGTGTGGGGCAATGGGGGCTGGGGTCAGTCATTTCAATAGACCTTTTAACTAGTTTGAGTTTACTCAGTTACTTTAATTCTAGGCTCTAAAGGGAGCTAAATAAAGAAGACTTTAAACACACCCCAAATCACTGTTTGGGGAGCTGGCACCTAACAACAACAGCAGCAGCAACCGCAAACTGGTTGCAAGAATGTTAAATGTAATTTCAAATCGGAACATCAGAGTCACTTCACAAAATTGCATTCCCACTGTGTTAGCATCCTTGGTGCTAGAGGAATAAGCAAACAGTGTTGCAAAGAAGGAACCTGCACTAGGTCATGTTAACCCTCATCCTTTTCCTTTCCAGACTCTGCACATTCCTTCCTGACTCACTGTGCCTCAGTCTTATCAAGGAAACGTGAAGAAGAAGCATCAGTAGCTATATATCCAGGGACATGAAAGACCTGGCATCCTAGAACGTCATAAATTTTGTTAGGATTTAAGAGAAATTGATGTCTCCCCATCTCTGTCTCCTACATCCCCTCTCCTACTCCACTTTTACCCCATTCCCACCACCTCCCACAAGTGCTTTCAGCCAGGTAGATTTCTTGACTAATATGAAAGATGGGGAGCTGAATCCTGGGTTTGGAACCCAGGTTCCAGGTATGGAAAGTGATGAACAGTTCTCTCCAAGGCAAAATAGAAAGGTGGAGGAAAGAAGGGAATGGTAGCCTGAGAATGATGACTGAGTGTGCTGAGATAAAATCCCAGTGAGAATGTGGTTTAATAAACTGAGTCTCTCTTGCCAGCCATGGTTCCTTAAGTACTGGCCCCTGGAGCCCTAGCCATGCTGACTGGTTGGAATTGGGGAGGGCTGGGATAAGGAATGTGGATTAGAAGCAGGTTTTTAAAGCCTGCTGAAGAGGAAAGCTCAAAGTCCGCTCTGAATAGAGTAGTTCCAAGAATTTATCAAAGTGCTATGGTCAATTTCTAAGGTTATCTTCAAAGCACCAGGCAGAAAATGTCCAGGTAGATCTAAGGGGGGATGAGACAGATTCCAACCCAATCAGCCTCCAGTTTCTTCTCCCTTCTTATGACTTCCAGAAATCATTTAATTATTGCTGTTTTAATTAGCATTATTTTAATTTTATTATTTAATGCTCCAATGGTTAGAGCTGTGACATGACCATAAACTTCATCTCAACCTCTCAGAATCCATTTAACCCAGCTCTTGGCAACCCGAGACCCAGCTTCTTGCCAAAAACTGCAGATTAAGCATTCGTTATGGGAGTTTGTCATTAGCTGTTCCCTCTGTTTTGGGCACATGTGGTTACATGTCCCCAAACATACGGGATTCTGTGTAATAGATTTGCATTTCCAAGAGGCTTCAAGGATATTAAGCGGGGTTGGTGACACCTTGCACCCATCCCGCCAACCACTACCATCAAAAGTGGGGTTGAGATGTGGAAACAGCTTTCCTATGCAGCTGTCGACCCTGGCTCTCCTGTAGTTCACTGCGAGCTGGACCTTTATTGGTTTACAAGTACTCTAGAGCTTGCATCATATGTCTTTCATTTAAGAGACACCGAATGTTTTTCAGGGAATTTAGGGCTCTTAAGACGCATATTTATAAACAAGCTGACAGAGCTCTACGAATGTAACTAAGTTTATAGCTAGGAGCTGTTTGTATATTTCCTCAAATCAGCAAGGCGTTGTTCTTGCTGCTGTAAATTTCCGAAAAACCTATTAAACGACCATTTCTCTTACACTCCCCGTGTCTATTAGAGAAAGTACTTTCAGAACATCTGAAGGTAAGGTGCAGAAGCGGCTAGGAGGGAATAAAAAATCATCAACCCGCATAGGACTGAGTAGATAATATCCAACGTTCCTACAGGGGCGGTCCAGGATCCGCTAGCAGGAGCTCAGGAAGCGCGTAGCCTGCTTCTCCGCCTTAAGCATGGACAGGATGTTCCAGGGTACCTTCTCGCCAGCTTTTCCTTGGCATTGCCCTCCAGCGCCCCCCACCCCCCGCCACATTCTCCCCCTCCTTCCATCTCTGGATGCCAGGCTAGGAGTTCGTGCGCCTTGGTGCGATCTGGAATTCTCCCTTACCGCAGTCCCCGAAAGCTTTTCTTTGCGCCCCTTGGAGATTTAACAATTAGTGGTTGGTGCCGGCTGCCTGGCTTTGGAGATAGTAATAATACTACAGGAAAAGTTATATCATTCAGGAATAGTGTCAACTCGCAAGAACCCGAGTGCGCGCTCAAGGCCAGGCCGGGCGCGGCGCCACGTGAACTAGCCGATCTCGTGCCCCTGCTTCGGAGAAGCGTCCCGAGAGAGCGAGGCTGCGGCTCCAGGCCGCCTGCTCAGGTTCCACTCGGCCCGATCTGAGTTGAAGACCCGCGCTTCTAGAGCAGTGTTGAGGCGCAGGTCTGAGATGCGGAGCGCTCCATCATTGCTCTCGCCCGGCTGCGGCACACTGTGGCCTCGAAGAGGGTCTCCAGTGAGTCCTAAGTCAGCCAAGACCCTGAAGAATATGGAGATTCCCGAACCCCTCTGGAGGTTCGCCAGAATTCGGCTGGGCCTCGCCACGCCAGGGTCGGGGTGCCCGGCGTGCCCAAGGCTGCGGGTGCTGCCCCGCTGGGCTGGGGAGACGCCATCGGCACGGCTAGGGCCTGTATGAGAAAGGCTGTCGGGCGGAGGCCTCTCGTGGAGGGCGCAATCCTTAATGCCCAACTTGTGGGAGTTTTCACCAAATTTGCCAGTTTAAGAGGCCTGTTGCTAATGGCGGCCTCTTCCTGCCCAAGGCACTGAACGCTTTTCCCTCCGACGCGGCGGGATCCTCCGAAACCAAAGGCAGTTCTAAAGCCTCACAGAGGGGCTTTCCACCCCGTAGCGCTGCTCTTCCCTCAGAGAGCGGCCAGCTCCCTAACCTCCTCCTATCCCCTCGGGCGGGAGCCGAAGCCCCGGCCCAGCCCGCGCCGGGACGCCGCCTCGCCAGTGCGCCCAGCTCCGCGCGCGCCCGGCGCTCCCCGTACGCGCTTTTACAAACTCCACCGCGACTCGTTAAAAGTAAAATAATCGTCTTTTAAAAACCACGATGAAGGCCTTCCTCTTTCATAAACTCCTTTATGTAACCCCTCTGGCCTATATAAGGACCCTTAGGAGGCACCTTTCCTATCGGGGTTTCTTAAAATAATCTGGATCTAACGATAAAATCGTGAACCAAGGGGAGGGTGGGAGAGGGTGGAGAAATGAGGTTGATATTGGTATAATAGTTTCAATGCCTTGCTCGGCTTCCCTCTCCCATTGCCACCACATCCACACGCCGCCGCATTCCAGAAAGAAAGGAAAGGCCACGGGTTCGTAAGCGCCAAGAGCGCCCGGACGCCGAACTCCTCGGGATTGGAAGCGGCCCCTCGACCACGGCCAGCCCAGTTAATAGCTGCCCACGTATCCGGCTTCTTGGGCTTCGGATTAATGTGGATCTTCCACATAAACGATTTACGGATGAAATAAAAGCCCCTTAGAGCATTACTTCCTTTCAAGTTCTTAAGACGCCTCTAAATCTTTCTGGTAGCGAGTGGCCGGCGTGGGGGCGGGGTGGGGACCCGGTGCCGGGCGGGTGGCCCCGGAGGGCGCAGAGCGCGGGGAGTGGAAGGTTAACTGCCTCGCGATCTCACCAAGCTCTTCCGAAATGCCAGTCCACTGTCGCGGCGACAATGTTTCTGAGTGTTGTGGCCTCGTCCCTGCTGGCATTTGTCTGAAATGGAGCTGTCTGTCTAACCTAGGCCTGGACGCGCCCTGCCTGGGTAAGTGGGGGGAAGATGGGGGTGGGGTGGGGGGCGGAGGGGGGGCCCGGGGTGGAGTTTAGTCGCCTGCCTATTTTCATATTCATTAGAACTGGGAGGTTGCCCGAGGAGCCCAGCTGAGTTTCAAGATATAAAAGCAACTTCGGGTGCCCCCTTTCCAGCCGGGACGTTTTAAAGGGCTCGGAGCCGGGCAGCTTCAGGCGCCGCAGCGCTCGCTTCCCCTTCCCTCCTCTCCGGCCCTCCCTCCTCCCGCCCACTCGCTCCCTCCCCCAGCGCGCTCCAGCCCTCCGAGCCCCGGGGAGCTCTGCGACAGCTTTCCAGGATTATGGAGTTTCTGAGCGAGAAGTTTGCCCTCAAGAGCCCACCGAGTAAAAACAGTGATTTTTACATGGGCGCAGGAGGCGCGTTGGAGCACGTTATGGAGACGCTGGACAATGAGTCCTTTTACAGCAAAGCGTCGGCGGGCAAATGCGTGCAGGCCTTCGGGCCCCTGCCCCGCGCCGAGCATCACGTGCGCCTGGAGAGGACCTCGCCCTGTCAGGACAGCAGCGGTGAGTCCCCTGCTCCAGGGGGGTCGCGGAAGCCCACCCGCAAATCCGAGGGCGGGGACCGGTCGGGACCGGGAGGGAGGGAAGGACGGAGGGAAGGAAGGAAAACAGGAAGGAAAGAAGGAAGGAAAGGAAGGGGAGCGGGAGAGCTGGAGGGCGGAGGAAGGCGGTGGAACACCGCTGGTTTTAGGAAGCGGAGTTGGGGCTGCTGCAGACTTTGTGTGTGTGTGGTGAGGGTGAGCCAAGGAAGGAGCCCACGCCCCCGGGGTGCATCCTCGCGGTTCTTCTTTTGCTGCTGAGTCGCGTCCCTCGCGGGCCCTGGAGTCCCGCTACCCAGGACCCGGGCGTAAACTGATAGGGCGCTAAATAGAGCGTAATTGAGTCGAGACAGCGCGCTTCCTCTGCGAGCCGGCCGCGCTGCCCCGGGCCGGGGGAGCTGAAATCCATCACAGCTCGTTAGAGGACGTCACTGCCGTCACGAACAAGAAAACTTAGGTGAAAATCCCCCCTTTTTTAAAAATTTTTCAAGACGTAACGATATCTTTTTTTTGTGAAGTTAGAGGGTTACTAGATGAGTTTCTGTGGATTTGTGATTTCTGCTTCTTTGGGTTTGCTCTACAACAGCATAAATGTTTGTTAAACGCCAAATCACTTTACATAGCTTCGGGCAAAGAATCCCAATATAATCACTCACTCGTGAATTCCGCATTGTCTGATTTTTGTGACTCCATGGTAGAAGTCGCCTAAGAAGCCTTTCGGAATGCTTCTGGGTGAAATCTTCAACTTTGGATGGCCAAATATCTCAAAGTCAAAATGTTATCAAAACAAACCATCTATCTTTTCTATCTTGTAACCCGATACAAACCTATTTTTTTCAGATCGCGACAGCTAAAGCAAGTTTACAATTCCAAGAGGACTTTTCCTTATCATTGTATATATTCCACAGTTAAGCTGTAAGGAGCGGGTTGCTTTAAAATAACAAACGAATTAAGTGTGAAATATTTACAACAAGCCTCCCGCCCCCTATTTTAATGGAGGTTCACAATCTGGCGAGCCACTGGCTCAAAGTAGCTCCTCTTCTAAATACTTAGTACGCAATAAGCTTAAAAAAAAAAAGTCCTTGTATATTTTACTTATTTTGTTCAACGCTGCCAGTTACTTTTGACTTGCAAGGTTAAATAAAAAATAAAGGAACAAACAATAGAGAAAAAACCGTGAAGTCTCATTTATTTAGAAAGACGCGAACAAATTATTTTAATATACTAAAGTTTTGACTTTCTGTCTGTATTTCAGATTGCAGTATTTCTATTTTGGAATTTTAAAGTGTATCCATAAAGTTATTTCCAGGGACAAGATTTGTTTTTAAATGATTCTGAAATGTCCTCTGTTGACTGCTGTATAAGAATCATAATATTTTATTTAAATTGTCGGGATTCCAAAAATAAAGAAATAGGTGATTTTTGATACTTTATAAAGTTTTAAAAGAACATCATACTGTTAGGATGGATTTTAATAGGAAAGTTTTAAGTAAGGTGAATGTAGGCAACAAGCAGTCCGCTAAATTTAGGAAAGTTCCTGCCTTTTTCCTGAGATGCCCTCACCCTCACGCCCGTTTCCCCTCCCCCATCGCTAATTACCGCAGTTCCCCATTAACTCTGCCCAAGGAGACAAAACTGTATTGTTTGTTAATCAGTCAAGGCTCTCTTTTATATTTAGTTTTACATCACATCTTTTTTTTGCCTGAAGGCTATTGGGTATTTGATTTACCTAGGTGCTAGAGTTCAATACATTTGTATAATGACCAAAGTAAAGCACTTCTAAAAATACACTGTAAGAATTTAAAAATAGACAAAAACGAAAAAAGCATAGCATTTCATTGGAAATCATTGTTATGGTTGAGCCGACTTAAAAAAATGTTTACTATTTCGTTATGCGTAGCCATTTCATTTGTGTGTGGGGCACAATCTGGAGGAAATCACTGAAATTAAAACACCCCTAAACAGAATGCCAGATGATATCCTTTGTAATCTTCTAATAGATGTTTTAATTTCTGTGCTTTACTGAAAGGAAGAGTAAAGTTTTCTATCTTAAGACAATTTCATGTTTTAAAAGAGTTAAGCATAAATTTGACATACTTAGATTAACTGCAAGTGAGTTTTTAAGCTAAAGAAGTCTACTTAAATCTCATCATTTTCTGTAACAACACTTTTAGAAACTGATGAAAAATTCTTTTTTTAACTTAGTAGGTCACTGTTTGAAATTAAAAGGTTAAATGTGGACATGATATGCAGTTGAAATATTGGAAATATAGTAGAAACAATGCCATTTCTTAAATCTGTAGTCCATAGGTTTTGTGTGGAGGAGAAACATAACTTTGAGAAGAGTATGGATTTTGGTTTACAGACAGTATTTAAAATTGAAATGTCCTTTTTGAGCCCTGTTAGTAGCTTACTTTTGTCTGCTATGAATAAATGAGACATATGAAATTCGGCTCACTTTTCAAAAATTATGGTCATTTAGTTTTTTTTTTTTAAAACAGAGCATCTTTTAATTTGACTACTTTGATTATAAATTTTGTGGATAAATATTACATTAATACTGAAAAACAGAACTATATGTGATGCTGGCAAATTATATAAGTTCCATGTACACATTTTTAGATGATTCTAAACCTGCCCAAAGCGAATTAATAATAGTAGATAAAGTGAAAGTCACTCAGTTGTGTCTGACTCTTTTCGACCCCATGGGCTATGCAGTCTGTGTGGAATTCTCCAGGCAAGAATACTGGAGTGGGTAGCCGTTCTCGTCTCCAGGGGATCTTCCCAACCCAGGGATCGAACCGAGGTCTCCCACGTTGCAGACAGATTCTTTACCAGCTGAGCCACCAGGGAAGCCCAATAGTAGATAATATGATGATCAAATCAATACCGGCACGATAAATCATAACAGACTACCTGCCTGATGCTCTGTATCACTTCAACTTAATTCTTTCATCAAGGTGTTTTGCAATCCTGAGAACTGTTTTTCCCCCCTCTGGGTGCAGTGAACTATGGGATCACTAAAGTAGAAGGACAGCCTCTTCACACCGAACTAAATAGAGCTATGGACAACTGTAACAGTCTCCGGTTGTCTCCTGTGAAAGGGATTCCAGAAAAGGGAGAACTGGACGAACTTGGGGATAAATGTGACAGCAACGTATCCAGCAGTAAGAAGCGGAGACACCGAACCACCTTTACCAGCCTGCAGCTGGAGGAGCTGGAAAAGGTCTTTCAGAAAACCCATTACCCGGATGTGTATGTCAGAGAACAGCTTGCTCTGAGGACAGAGCTGACTGAGGCCAGGGTCCAGGTAGGAGCCGATGAAGGCTGGAGGCTGTGTGCGTTTGGAGCTGGGAGGTGGGTGGCGGGTAGTGTTAGAATAATTCCATAGTTGCCACAGAGTTTTACCACAAAGTTTATTCCAAAGTTTTACCACAATGGAAGGAACTGATTTTCCTGCTGAAGATAGAGAACAGTGTAGCAGAGGCATGTAAGTCTACTAAAATTACTTTTACTTGCAAATGATTTAACAACTCACACACAAGCCTAAGAGAAAAGAGCTTGACTTATTAGGCATAAAAAGCTAATGATCATTTTAAAAGAACAGAATAAGATAACAAATCTCTGATTTCAAAAAGTGATATTTAAAGGACAAAAACCCAATTTACTAATTCATGTATTTTATTTTTCTATTGTATCAGCCGTCGAAGCTCTTTTGGGGTTATATACCTTAGATTTGTAAGTTATTTGTATAATGGCCGATAAGCACCTATAATTTTACCAAGGTTGGAGTTATAATTAAACAAAGAAAAAAAGGACAGTCTCACAAACTCTCAGCTGTTAGGTATACTGTAAACTATTTTCACTATACATAATTAAAGAAAGGTTGTATAAGCAATCTACAATTTTCTAGTCCCAGCTATTGTCAATACATGCCCTTCCATTGTAATTTTTAAAATCTGGATAATTTACATGATTTTTTCAGAAGCAGTAGGAATAATAATCTTAAAAGTAACTTTTAAATGTATAAATTCAATTAAGTTGTATCTAAAATTGTGTTCAAATTATCAAATTAGATGATTCAGTATACTAAATTTTTTAATAATTTGAAAAAACAAAATTAAAAATACTGGGTAAAATTCTACCTCTTAAGCATATTTTATTTTTCCTAGCCTTGAAATTTTTAAGCTATTTTATTAATTCCCAAGTAAGAGTAATTCAGGAGAATGACCTTTTTCTTTTTGTGTGTTTTTACGACTCTAAAAAAAATTATACTAAATTTTGCAATTTCCATAAACCACTAGAATAAAGAAATAAATTTTTGTTCTGAGTGGAGTAATAGTATTCCTTCTGAAGACTGAGCCATTGTAAGTCTCTTATGCATTGTTAAAGACAACATCTGGTTGTGCAGGAGTAACAAGCAGCAGATTTTTGCTTTAGTTTATAGAGACAAATGGTTATTTTATCTTAGTTCAGGAAGTAAACATGGAGAAAGTCAGTCCTAAGAAAGAATTTGAGAATTGTCAAATGTTAACACAAACCCCACCCGTGTGTGTTTTGGTCTTGTGTTCATATATTTGAATTAGTTAGACTCATAACCATATAAAAATATGTTTACATATAGATGATCAGCTGTGCACAAAGTGTGTTTTCCCCTTAATATTTCACCAAGTGCTGGTTAATTTTGGTCTAAGAATAGGCACAGAGAGCCAGCCTGAACCTAATTTACTCAGGTAGTCTCCTTGCTTTTTGCATAAGAGTGGTAATTGGCACCTATTTTAAGGTGGTTGTCAAGGTTTTCTTCTAAAGAAAAAAGCCCTCATTACTAAATTCCCTTAGTATGCTCTTGGTGCCTGTCTATGGAGAAAACAAAAAAGTGTTTTGCTTTGTTTTGTTGTTGATGTTGTCTTAAGCCCTGTAATATAGTAGGTAATACACACTTACCAGCAGTGTTCCAAAAAACCATCTGAACAGGTAGCTGTCTTTGCCTTCTTCTAATTGCTGAGAATTCTTCAAACTGCCATCTTAAATTTGCAATACTTGCTTACACTCCAGACTGAATATTAGCATGTCTCCATAAGTGTGAAGGAAAAGATATAAAAGAGTAGAATTGAATACAAAAAAGAATAAAAAGTTCAAATAAATTTTAATGAAATGCTTTTTTACAATGTGCATTTTTATAATTCATTTTCAGCTTTTTTACTAAATATTTTGTATTCTGAAGATAGTTCTCTGAAGACTAAACAGCTTTCCGAAAGCTGCTCATGTAAAATTATATATCAAATTATACATGCTGAATTTAATTTTCTGTATAACCTTTTAATACCTAAAATATTAAAATGAAGATTCTGGAGATCTTACAAGTGTGAACTGGTTAATATTTAACCCTCTGAGGAAGATAGATGATAGAATAGATGTTTCTACTATGTAATTAATTAGAGAAATTTGGAAAATAGTTTAGGAAGCCATACTAATACACAGGCTTTCTTGACACTTGATTATATCTCCCTGTTTCTTTTAAAATTTATATTATCCATAAGTATTTTAAATTGGAGAAATTATCTTTAAGATTTTATGAGCATTTTCTATAAGAGGAAATAAATCTTATAAGTGATACAATTTATGTTATAAACAATTTGTATATTTTAAAACCATAGTTCAGCTTCAGATGATATCATTTTACCCATAATCTTTATCATACTCAATATAACATGTAATGCTACTAGTTTGCTTCTAAATAATCATTGTATTTCTGCTGGTGCCGTATGTTTTAGATGTAATGTGTTTGTTTACATTTTTCTAAGTTTTTGTAAGTCTGGGTACAGCCCATAAGAGCCTTCACTTTGTGACATGTTTTAAAGATAATTGTTTTGACAGACTTAGATATTAATTTGGTTGTAGATTGGCTGAGTTCATGTTATATACATAACCCCAAATTAAAAAGTTATGAGTGTCTTTCAGACTTGCATTCTCTGAGAGAGGATCATTATCTATGATAATGTGGAAATATAAGGAATCTTCAAGGTCATATGATCTAATTCTTTTTTATTTTCCATAAGTAAAAAAAAAAAAATAGAGGCTCAGACATATTAAATAAAGCTTTGAAAACATCTTGTCTCATTCAATTAAACTATATTGCCTAGTAGACGTGGCACTTATCATATCGGGGTAAAATAAAATAGAAAGTAAAACTTGTGGATCCCTTTCTAATATAAAAACATTTCTGCTTTTGTAGTTTTCTTGACCTGGTTTACCTTTCTGATTTTAAGTCTTTGACCATCATATTTGCATTACCAGCTATTCCTTAGCTGAAATTCTGCTTTTTTAAAAAATTAGGTTTGGTTTCAAAATCGAAGGGCCAAATGGAGAAAAAGAGAACGTTATGGCCAGATCCAACAAGCTAAGAGCCATTTTGCTGCCACCTATGACATATCAGTTTTGCCAAGAACTGACAGCTATCCACAGGTATGGTAAATTGCACAGAACACTGAGATACACAAGTGTGGTTTGTATATTCTTAAAAGGGCTAGTATAAGCTTTATCACGTCTAATATAATCATCAAGAATGAAAATTTTAATCTCCAAAAATTGTTTCCATGTTTGTTAGATTTTTATTTTGCTAAAATATTTATTTTTATTTATTTTTTTCAGAGCCATTCATTTTAAAATATTTCAAGGTCTCTTCTTTGGTATACATTGCAACAACTTAAGTAGCATCATTTAATAATATGTCTCATAATTACTCTGCATTTTAATAATTCAGACTCACTGCCTTTGTTAACTTTTAAAATACATAAAACATTGCTCTGTGGCTTTTTTTTTATAAACTGTACCATAACCTACTGTTAAATGTGGCCAATGAAACTTTCAGTTCCACTTAAAACTATTTTTTCTCCTATGTTGTCTTTTCAGCTTTGAAACTGCTTATTGTTTCAAGGAAACATTTATCCCTTTGTGACTTAAAAACATGTATAGAATTAGTTCTGGACCTAATTTTTAAATTGTCTCACATTAAGAGTATTTAGAAATTTTTTTCGTCTAATTTTTTCTTTTAATTTAAAGAGGGTTGTTTTTTCATACTTTGTAATGTACATAAATATATTTTGTCTTTGTAATTGGATATTAATTTTTCCTGCTAC
Source organism: Giraffa tippelskirchi (assembly GCF_054371585.1). Lineage (NCBI taxonomy): Eukaryota > Metazoa > Chordata > Mammalia > Artiodactyla > Giraffidae > Giraffa > Giraffa tippelskirchi. The sequence goes on from NC_137278.1 coordinate 117,311,167, forward strand.
TGAATTATAATATTCAAAATTGTATTTGCTACATAAAGAATATGTGTATTATAAGGAACAAGCCATCTGTTATTTAATTCCTTATTGTTTAATGATGTGTGTTGTAAGAGACTACTTTGAAAATAAATATGTAACACATATACTGATGGAATATTTTGATAGTCCAGTAAACAAATCATCATAGCTCCAAACTTAAGGATATTCATTTTCTTTGACTGTAAATTCATACCCTGTGAGCATGAATTCAGTCCTTTAATTTCTCGCTGTCTTTGTGTTCTTGTACCTTTCATGATTTTTTAAAAACCTATCTTGAGACTTTTACTCCTCCAGGTAAATTCATGAAATTTATTAATGTAATATTATATGTGAATAAGAGCCTTAGAGATCACCTAGTTCCTTCATTTTAAAAGTCAGGAAACCAGACCCAGATTAGTTAAGAAAAAGAACTGGTCCATGATCACACGAGTGGTTCCTTACAGGGCAGTCTATAAAGGGCTGCTCCAGCTAAGCCTTGCCACTTCAGTTTCCTTAAAGACCAGTGATATGGGTACCTTTTGAATAAAGGCCCATACCTTAGGAAGAACCTTATTTCCCTTAAAGTAGTTCCTTTATATTTTCTCCGACTTTAAAAATATGTGTATCCTCCTGGTTCCTTCCCATCACCACGTGTTTTGAGCGTCCTGGTTGAGTTCTAAGCAAAATGCTGCAAGGATGTTTCTCCTTTAGGTGTGAGTTCCATGGGAGCAGGCACTGCAGTTTTCCTAGTTGTTAACAAGACTATAGCCCTCACTGTCAGTCACTGTTCTAAGCAGTGTACATTTATTAACTCATTTAATCCTTCCAATAACCTTATGCAGTCGGTGATATTAATTATTCCCATTTTTTATATGTGGAAACTGAGGCACAGAGGGGTGAGGTATTTACTGCCACTAATAAAAGTGAGATAGCAACTCACTTTTGTTAGTGTAGTAAAGCTCAGATTTAAGCAGAGGTAATGTGGCTCTTAAGGGTCAGTAACATGATTAAATGATTAATAGCAAAAGAGCATAAGACTTAAGTCGCATTATTCATATCTACAGTTCAGTTCAAGGGAGCAGAAAATGTTCACTGCCAACCAGTGAAATAACAATGGAAAAATAACAGAGATGTCATATACTTTACATACTTTTAAACTTCTTGATTGTGATGACTTTAGAAATAATAAAGTCACAAATTATGAACTCTTTTCAAATAGACTTTAAGCAGTCTTACTGCTAAGTCTATCTCACAACACTTGACTGCAGTGTACCTTTTTTTCACCTTATTATTTCAGTCTTCATTCCTTTCACTATTCT